>NC_081323.1:31482552-32682552 GCF_026419965.1 Kogia breviceps | reverse complement strand
CAGGAACAGCAAGAGATGTGCACAGCTGTGAACTGTGGTTGTCAGATGCATGTGTCCCAGGAGCTGCCCCAGACCTGAGACCAGGAATGTGCATCTCAGGTGCCCCCAGCCAAGGGGCGTTTCGCACACCCCGCCACCAGCAGGGGTCCACGGCGTTCTTGGGTACTTTGGGTAACAATGAGCCTGGAGTTACATCCCTCTGGGTTTTTGATTTAACCTGCAGCCATACAATTTGGGGGTGGGGAGGGGGAGAGGAGTTTTGGTCTCCAGGGCGTTCCACTTCCCAGGACCAGGAATGGGTGGCAAAAGATGGGTGCAAAAAACAGTACAGTTCACACCAAAAATGCCAACACCCAGGAGACAGTTTTCCAAGTGGTTGGGTTTGACGGTTCAGGCACTCGTGGCTCTAAGCCCCACACGCAGCTGGGGTGAGAGAACTTTCTGTTCTCAGTCCCAGAATGATGGACCATAATTTAGCCCGGCTGGGACATGGACTGCCCTGGGCACAAGAGTGACACACACAGGCCAGATCAACTGAGCACAAGCAGGAAGGTTTAATCCGTTTCTCACACAAGGCAGTGACAGTGGGGGGCACAGTGATGGTTACACTTGGCCTCAGGGACGGGCGGCAGAGGGTGCTGGGGATGCAACCAGACCCTCACGCCTCTGGTGAGGTGAGCGGTCAGGATGGGGGTGAGGGCAGGACCCTGTGCCACCCAGGTCCAGCATTTGAGGGGACAGCCTCCAGAAGCTTCTGCCCGCAGCTCCTGCCTGCTCCCTGGCCCTGTCCTGCCCACCCGCCCTCCCCAGCACCAGCCTGCTCTCTGGGCAGAATGGAAAGTGGGCTCCTCTCTGGGCCCACTCAGTCCTTTTCCAGACCAGGTTGTCATGCTGCTGGGAGGAGGGAGGCCGGCCTCCTGTGAGACCGGAAACACACCCTCCTGCACTCGATGGGCACAGATCTGCAGCGGGGCTGGGTGCCCAGGGCCAGGTGAGAACATCCCAGCATTGCCTCCCCAGGCACTAAACTTCAAAAGTGCTATTTTTAGTTGCTAAAACAAGGAAAGGCTTCAGCTAGTTTCATTTCCTTGTGAAAAATCTTATGAAAAAACAAAACCAAACCAATTCTGCATCAGCCGGCCTTGTCCCAGCCAAAGCTCCCTAGATGCTGGACACAGGTGTCATCTCCAACGTCACTGTCAGTTGTCCTGGGACCTCTTTATCTGATCAATCTGGAAACCCCGGGCCGGGGGCCCACACAGCAGTTATGAGGACATGGCCTAGCACACTGGACCCTCCCTGCATGGCCAGGAGGCAGAGCTGGGCCAGGGAGGACTGGGGCCACACGGGACGGCCAGCCCAGGTGCTGCAGAAACATACAGCACCCCAGGCTTCACCACGGCTACCTGGCTAGACCCCAGAATTCAGAGGCTCAAAACTAAAAATGAGCTCACACAAGGTGTGTACAAGGCTGCGAGGAGCCCAGCAGACAAGTCCACCTTCCCCCACCTCCAAGGGGCAGGTGGGCAAAGCAGCAGGCCAGCTGCCCTGCTCAGTGCTGCGGGCTCTGCTTTCCTGCAGGAAACGGGGGAGCATCTCACCTCCGCATCTTCTCCCAACCCAACCCCTGAAAGCCACCACCCGGATCCCCATGGCCGTCCCGGGAACAGCACTGAAAAAAGCAGGGTGCTGGCAAAGTGCTTGGAAACGAGCAGAGTCAGCAAGAAAACAAACGCCTCTGGTCCCAAGGGGGAGGGCGGGGGCCTAATCCCTGGGGAGGCTGGGGGGCGGGGTCTGCAGGGCAGAGGGCTCCACGCCCCATATGTCCCGGGCATACTCCGTGATGGTCCGGTCACTGGAGAACTTGCCCGAGCAGGCGATGTTCCTGATGACCTTTTTGGTCCACTCCTTGGGGTTCTGCAGAGGGAAGTGGGTGCTCAGTGACCTCGGGCTGTTCCCAGATGCGCGTAGGCCCTGGGCAGCCTGACAGATGACGAGCACTCTACAACCAAGAGTTCACTGGGAAGGGGGCCCACCCACCAGGAAAGTTTCCAGATGACTAGACAGAGGTCCTGCTGGGGTGCGGCGCACACAATGCACAGACACCCCACCAGAGGAGTACGTGCCCCCAGACTGCAGCCAGCACCAGGAGGGGCCTCCCTGAAAGGAAAGCAAAGGTTCCTCCCGGAGCCCGGAAGATCACTCGGTTTCTAGGCCCCCTCCCGTTCTGTCACAGGAGGGAACATCAGGGGCTGTTTCCTCGAGTGGGGGGGGCAGGAGGGGTGAGACGTGGGCAACAACTCAAGACACACAAACCCCTCAGGCCATGTCCAAGAATCTGCTTTAACAACCTGGGCAATGAACCATCTGACTCAACAACTGCATGGTCACGCCCCCATCACCAGTGTCCCCTCCTGCTGCCATCCTTGGCTGGGTGCACAGGGTGGAACACCCTCCTTTTACCTCCCCAGGTTCAGGAGCCGAGTCTTCCCAGGAGACCCCACTGGACATGCACGCTCTCTGTGGGTCACGCCAAGGCAGGGAGGGACACGGGGCCGCGGACTGCGGAGCTGGCTCCCACGGCCCCACCTTAGAAACTCCGCTCCTTAGAGCTATAAGTCCTTGTTCTACTTGCCGTCAGATCTGTCACTTTTACAAGGAATCGTTCATCTTCTCATTTTAAGCACAGAAAGGTCTTCACTGCTCACAAGGCCCATCCCTCACCTCAAGCTCTCCTGATCACACCCACATGGGCGGTCAGATCGCACGCAGGTTAGGGTTTGCACAGCCTCCAGAAGGAAACAACTGCCCTGCTCACCTGCGCTCCATGGCAGCTGCCCAGAGACTGCAGGGGAAGGTGCACTGGTGTGGACAGCAGCCTGGGCAGAGGGCCAGCCGAGTCAGTCCCTGAGCAGGAAATGAGGAAGCCCAACCTGCTCTGGGCCACTAGATGAACTGTGACCTGGGAGTGGCCTGAGACAGCAAGACACAACCACGCCCTGCTGCTTCCCTGCCAGGGCCCAAGGACCTTACCCGGTACAGCTGGTCCACCCGGGCCTGGCACTCCACGTATGCCTCATAATCCGCAAACACCTTGAACCTGAAGTGGGAGACAGGAAGCTGGGCTGGGTGGGCGACGAGTGGGAGGTCAGGAAACGGGCCTGGCTGGCTGCGTCCTCATGCTCTGCAGGACAGGGGTGACTGCGGGGACTACTCTGTGAGCAACACTTCTGTCCTGGGGATGCTATTCTAGAAAAACCTTATTTTAACCCAGTGTTCTTTAAAGAACCCGTGCACGTGGGTTAGAGCTGCACAGGCTGAGGCCTCCCACCAATTTCACCTCCAGGGCAAGGGCACAGGGTGACCACAGGCTCCATCACCGTCTGTTCTCAGATCTCACAGGCTGAGAACTGGTGGTGCAGGATTTATGGACACAGAAACACGTTTTGTTTACGACTGAGTCAGAAACACAATTCATAAAACCCTGTAAAGTCCCCTGCTTGATCACAGACCTCAGCAGGGCCAAGCTCCCAGCCCCAGGCGTGTGTGGAGTTACAATAGGGTCTGACAGAAGTCGGCTGACAGCATTCATCAAAAAGTGACAGACTAAACCAAAGGAACTGAAAGTGGAATAGAGGTGACAGCATTCATCAAAAAGCGACAGACTAAACCAAAGGAACTGAAAGTGGAATAGAGGTGACAGCATTCATCAAAAAGCGACAGACTAAACCAAAGGAACTGAAAGTGGAATAGAGGTCAATTCTCAGCCTTTGACAGACTCAGCTTTTACCACCCGGGTGGAGAAGAGGCCTGTCGTCAGAGAAGGCACTGCCGACCTATAACAAGTGCTGTGCAGGGCTGTGTCCCGGGGAGCGGAACCCCGTGTCAATGGCCTCATCATAAAATACCAACCATGTGGTAACTCAGGGCCTCACAGGCTCATTCCACCTGAACCACTCCTGGGTTCCCCACTAAACCCAGCCTCCCTCTGCCCCGAGGAAGTCGCCTCCAACCCGCCCAGGCCACACTTGTCACTCCCGTCCAGGAGGTCAGCTGGTGCCGGGGGCCTGGGGCTGGACCTGGCAGCTGGCAGTCCCACCACCAGGCCCCCAGGCTCGCTGAGCACCATCAGAAGCCCCACAAACTCCGGGGCCTGGGTGCGGCCGAGCCTCTGGCCATGGGCTGAGGTAGGGGTGAGCCTTACCGAGGCCCAGGCTTGGCCCCAAACAACATGCAGTTTTCAGCCCACCAGGGGGACCCTCTGACCCATCGGGGAGGGACGAGGGGCCTGTCCCACCTGTCATGGTTCAGCAGCATGTCGACGACACCCTTGAAACAGTCGGGCTCCCTGGGGGAGAAGAAGCCGCTGCCGATCTGGTCCACGGCCTGCCGCAGCTCAGGCAGGCAGTCATAGTACTCCCGGGCGTTGTACCTGTGGGGAGATGGCAGCCTCATGGGCAGGTGCTGGGGCCGTTTGTGCCCTGGACCCAGGACAGCCATGTGGGGTTGGCAAACCGCAGGCACTGGGAGGTGGACATGGGCCATGAGCACATCGATTCCACCTCCTCCTCTTACCGTTACAGACACGTGGTTGCTAGAGGACGTACAAGTCACATGCATGGCTCTGTCGCAGTCCTCCGAGAGGATGCTCAAGCAGCCCCGCCCCCGCCCCCAGTGCCAGGATGTTGCAGAAGAAAATGACATGTGAAACCAAGCTGGAGAGACACCCTGTGGCCATTCGGGAGTCCGGGGAGAGGGAGGCGTGTGGCAGACATGGGACAGGGCCGAAAGGGCCAGCACTCACCGGCTGACAAGGTTCTGACTGTTTGGGTTCAGCAGCCGGTGCCTGAGGCCTCAACAACTCCCCTGAGGGATTTTAGGCAACTAGGCAATTTCAGTTGCACAGAATTAGGCCGGGCTGGGACCCCTCAAGGTATCCAAGGGTGTGAAAAACAAGTAGAGGAGATCTGAGGTCTTGAGAGGGACACACACCCTTTCCGGTCCAGGGCTTCCACGTCCTCCACCCGCAAGCCAAAGATGAAGAGGTTCTCGGCCCCAGCTTCCTCAGCCATCTCCACGTTGGCTCCGTCCATGGTGCCAATGGTGAGGGCCCCATTGAGCATGAACTTCATGTTGCCTGTGCCCGAGGCCTCGGTGCCCGCGGTGGAGATCTGCTGTGACAGGTCGGCGGCAGGGATCACTGCAAGGGGGCGAGAGCAAGACCCGTCAGCCATGAACCAGTCAACACGAGAGCAATGGGAACAGCACAAACACCACGCACTGCCCACACCACCTGTACGGCTCCCTTTTTTGACCCAGGGCAGCCTGAGAAAGAGGATTCACAGTGGAGACGCCTGAGAAGCCCTGCAGGTGGCAAAGGACCTTTGTTCTGGAACCTTCTGCGGACCAGGGCCAAACCAAAGCCTGGTGTTGTCGTCATTCCCTTGTATCCTGACATCACTGCTGTCTTATTCGATCAGCCCCGCAGGCTCCTTAAATGGCTTAAAGAGGAATCCGACTCACAGCACCAGAGGACTGAGGACAGCAGGGGGACAATCTTCTTGTGGCCACACGCACAGAAGTCACTCTACAGACTGGCCTAGCGGCCAAGACACGACCCCATCCACGGCCCTGCAGCTTTTCCCAAGTGTGGGTTTCCTGCGTGAGTTTCTCCACGTGGCAGCAGGACCGCAGCCTCCGTCCTGCCTGCCTTGGCATCCCTGCTCCCACGTCCTCAGCTCGTCCTCAGAGCTGATGCTGCTTCCCTAACCCAGCTGAAGGGCACTCGGGGTCGGCGAAGACCAGCGCCCAGCCCCTTCTTCAAGGTCAGGTCCAGGTGCCAGGATAGAGACACAGGCACCCCCAGCCCCTCAGGCAGAGGGACATGGGCAGACGGGATGGTGGACATGTTACCATAGCCAGTCCAAGAGCGGGGGGAGGGTGCGGGGCCCAAGCCCAGGCTGGCTGTCCCCAAGGTCAGTTCTAAGGAAGCGCAGAAACTGGCCTGGGAGTGCCAGGCAGCGGCCGTAAGTTGCTTTAGAAGCTCAGTGAAACACTAACCCCAACCCAACCCCCGAGCCACACATGGTCCAGGGCAGTGGCGGGACCACAGGAATGGTCCTGATGACCCGGCCGCAACGGAGGAGGAGGGAGTGCGTGAGCCTGCCCTTCACTCAACGCCTGGAGGGCAGCGCACAGTCTCGTGGATCAGAGGGGCTGCTACTCGGGCCACAATTCCAGGCTCAGGTTTTCCAGCACTTTCTGCCAGGTCTCCGGAAGTGGCCGGCTTAGAAAGGCCTGTCCAGCTCAGGACAGCTATGCTCCGAGGCACATTTGGCTGCAGGCCCTTCTCCAGATGGCAACACATACCCAGTACCCCCAAAGCGGAGTGGCCCCAGGCTAGGGCCTCCCAGAGCAGGTGCAGGACACCAGGCCAGAGTGAACAGGTGGGGACAAGCAGCAGCATCCTCTGGGGGACGGGGAGGGCCAGCAAGAGGGAGCCCTGGGGCAGAAAGGCCAAGCTGAGGGGCAGAGGAGCGAGGGGGGAGCAGCGGGAAGTTCAGGAACCAAGGATGTGTGAGGCCGAGGACGACCCACACACTCGGTGGCAGCAGGGCTCCCCCAGAGCCAGGCTAGGGGTGGGGGCCCTCTGGCTGGGCAGCCTGGTGTTGGGGCCGTTAATCTGTCTGAAAGCAAGACAGGCCCTGACCAGAGAGGACCACGGGCTGCGCCCAGCAGGCTCACCTTTCTCGGCCAAGGACACTCTGTAGTTCTCCAGGAAGATCACTTTGAGTCTGTCGCCCACAACCGGATCATGGTTGACAACGTCGCCGATGGACGTGACCAGCTTGATGATCATCTTGGCCATGTGGTAGCCGGGTGCTGCCTGGAAAGGGGGAGGGGTGCTCAGGCGCAGGGCAGGGTCACCGGAGCCCGGGCTGGACACACCCAGCCGAGTGGCTCTGCCAGCAGGGGGTCCTACGGCAGGGGGGGTTGCTGAGGCCATGGCATCCCTGCGTGTCCTGCCCTCAACCTGAAAGATGGACCCACAGGGCGCGGCGCCCCACCTGCTTCCTCGGCTCCAACGGAGCACTTCTCATGACGGCACCTCACCCACGTGCACAAATCTGTCAGCCTCAAGCTTGGTTTTCTGATTCTAGTTGGTTTTTACAAAAATGGAGAGAGGGAACAAGGACCTCTGAGAACTGACTACCGACTTATAGGAAACGCAGGGAACCAAGGAAGGTACTGGGAGATACCAGAGGGACGTGGTTTGGGGAAGACACACAACCCAATTTCTGTAACAAATTGCAGGGGAAAAAAAGAGGGGGAGGTGGAGGAAAGCCTACAGATGAAGAGATTTAAGAGACACAGCCGCCCGTCACCATGTGAGAATCTTGCTGGGTCCTGATTCAAACAAGCTCAAGATATTTGTAGCTGTCACAAGACCGCTGCATGTGGCCCTGGCTGGATATTTAATGATGTGGAGGAATTCTTGTCAAGTGTTTTAGGTGTGATGGTGGCGTTGTGTGGTTTTGCAGGAAAACATCACTGTGAAAACAACTGATTAAGTTTTTAGGGGTGAAGTGTTATAATGTCTGTCATCTACTATGAAGTAGTTCAGCGAAAGTCTGAGGGACAGGTCTGTGGATGTTCTACTTTTTTTTTTTTTTTTTTTTTGCGGTACGCAGGCCTCTCACTGCTGTGGCCTCTCCCGTTGCGGAGCACAGGCTCTTGACGCGCAGGCTCAGCGGCCATGGCTCACGGGCCCAGCCGCTCCGCGGCATGTGGGATCTTCCCGGACCGGGGCACGAACCCATGTCCCCTGTGTCGGCAGGCGGACTGTCAACCACTGCGCCACCAGGGAAGCCCTTTTTCTCTTTTTAAAAATGTTAATTTTTTAAAAATTAACATTTTAAAACTTTTTGAAAGTCCACATCTCTAAGAAATGCATATGGAAATACTGACAGACAAAACAGCATGCTGGGGTGGGGTGGTGGTGGGATGAATTGGGAGATTGGGATTGACATATATACACTAATATGTATAAAGTAGATAAGTTTAAAAAAAAAAAAAGAAAGAAAAGAAAAAAAAAAACCCAGCATGCTGTCCGGAGTCTACTTTAGAAACATCAGTATTCGGGGGGCCGGGGGACGTGGCAGAGACAGAACAAGATGGGCCTGCCCGTGAAGTGCCTCCACCTTCATATATGCTCAAGTAAGAGGCGAGGACAGTCCTGGGCCCACCTGCAGCCCCCGTGAAGCAGCTGTGCCGAGGCTTCTGGGAAAAGTGGCAGAGGGTGGGGACGCGGGCCCTAGAGCACGAAGCCCGATGATGGGACCCACTGATGCCTGCCGGTGATACGGTGGGACTCTGAGATCCCATGTCCAAAAGCACATGTAAATAAAATGAATAAAACCAGGCTGTACCGAGAGCAGGCACACGTCTGGCTGACGAAGCAGCCAGTGACTCACATCTACTTGGCACAGAAGTGCAGCGGGGGTGTGGAAAGCCGGCAGTTACACAGAGAAATGGTGCTGCCCCATGAGAGGCAAGCCCAGTAGAGATTGGCCCTTGAGGCCGGGGACCCCACTCCACTGGACCGGGCAGGCAGGGGCCCCATCCAGCTCCCTCCTGTGGCTGAGCTGATGGAGCTTGACCTGGCCCAGAGGCACACCTGGGGCCAGGACCTCTGGGCTCTGTGTGCAGGTTGGCGCCCAGCCACCCGCAGCATCCAGCCCCAACGCAGAGACACTGCTGAAAAGCACGGTGGTTTGTGCATCCCCGACCAACGCCAAGCAGGAGCAAAGAAGACATCACCTCACCTTGCCCCCGATCATGACAGTCCTGGGCACAAAGGCCTGAGCTGGGTCCTTCTTTATTCCTGCAGGACAAACAAAAGAGAGCCACGTGAAGCCCCTGGAGCCAGACATGCCTGAGCCCTGGGACAGGCCTCAGTGACAGCGTCCTCAGGGGTCAGCCCGACACAGGTGCTGTACTGCCAGGAGCAACGGCTTACAGAATTCTACACTTGGTCCAGGTTGGTTTGGAAGGCCAGCCAGGAGCAGACTCTTCCAGAAAGTTCAGTGGAAAAGCTGTGCCTTTGTGTCCAGAACAGCCCAACACAGGAGCTTCTCTGGGTCTGGTCACCAGGACTGAAGGCCCTTGCATGTGATGGGTACTCACAAATGGGGTGACCTTGGGATGGTGATGATTCACCGTCAGCCTGCAAGGGGTGTCAGTGAGACCCCAAGCCCCCACCGTCACTGGTACAGGGTAAGAAGCCCCCCAGACCTTTAATGCACAGGAGCAGACAGCTCACCTCCAGCCCCAGCAGAATGAGGTGTCCTCACCAGGCCACCGGTTTCCAGATTTCAGCAGGTGGGGGGGCGGGGGGAGGCAGGGAGTGTCTACAGAAGAGACAGGCTGCCCTAGATGGCATTCACCAGAGTCAGGAATCGGCCGCAAGATTTACAGGAGCCACTAAAGGCTCGCAGCTGATCTTTAACCTCTGACTTCAGGTTCTAGTAGGAACATGACCGTCCCTTAGTTCTGAATCTTCCTTCTTCCAGTTGTGGACAGAGTAACAAAGAGAACAGGAAAAAAAAAAAAGCCAAAAACCCACAAACTACATTTTTACTAAAACTAGTAAAGTAGAAAAATACGCTAACTCCAGATCATTGAGCAAGTCCTGCTGGGTCATGGGATGGGTGGGAGACAGGGCTGTGAACTCAGGGTCTCAGGAACCCCAGCCTCCCGGGGGCTGTGAGTGGGGGAAGGGGAGGTAGGAAAGAGCCCCAGGGGCCGGGCGGGCAGACCCTGTCAGCACCCCTCCTACAGAGAAACCTCGGAAAGGGGGTCTGGACATCCTCGTGGACAGAGGCCCACAGGGCCATGACGCCTCCTGAGCCAGCCTGGACTTGGAACCCCAGAGAGGCGTCACAAGCTGGGGAGGCCTGTGGCTGCCTTGAGCTCACAAGGCCCCGGCCAGAGTCCTGACGCAGCTCCTCAGACACGAGCGACCAACCCGAACACACAGCTTTGCCACAGACGAGGGAAGTGGAAGCAGCCTCCCTGTGAGTCGCCAACCTGTGAGGACTGTCAACGCAGACGGGAGACCATAGCGCCGAAACGCAAGACCCCGGGAGAAGGCAGAACACAGGCGACAAGGCAGAACCGCGCCACAGAGTGCAGCCCGATCACAGAAGCCAGGAGGGAGGGGAGACGCGCAGAAAACACAGTAGACACAGAGTGTGGAAGCGGGACCAGCAGACAACATGGAACAGAAAAGGAGGGAGAGCTATCAACAGGCAAAAAGAAGGTGGTGGAAGAAACCAACCACACACCTCACTGGAGGCCCAGGAGAAGAAAGCCAAACACATGTTTTAATGTATTTCAAGGAAACTTCCTAGAAATGATACAAGGTATCAACCACCATCCTCAGAGTACCCAAGCATCAGGAAAATTGACCCACAACAGCCGGCCACCAAGACACAGCCGAGTAGAATGAGCACAGGCCAAGAGAGCAGCTCACTCCGGACCCACCCTCCAGATGGCGCTGCTCCAGGAAAGAACGGGAGACGGAGAACATCGCTTCACCGGAACCACCCTTCCCCCCAAAAGGCCACAGACTGCCGTGGACATGGAAGACCTCGGGGCACAGGAGCTGGGCAGAAGGGCGACCGGATGGCCCTGTAAGAGGACTGGGCATCTCATCGCAGACGAAAATCCAGGTCAGATCGAGGCGAGGATGGCAGAGCAGCACCACGGTGTGCGCTGCACACATGCAGGTGGACGAGCGGGCGAGGGGCGGGCGACACGTGCCCTGCTGGCCCCATCGGAATGCCACGGGCGCCCCGGACGCTCACAAGCTGAGCAGAAGCAGCACCCTGGGCGGCAGGAAGGCACCGGCCACAAGGGGTGACGGGAGGAAGCGCAGGCGCCCAGCAACGGGCCCTGCTGCTCAGGACTCGGGGACGCCGCCGGGCAAACGACGAAGAAAATGCAGAAAAATGACAACTGCAGAAGAAAACCACGGCAAAGAGCACAAAACAAAGTCTCCGTGAACTGTTGTTTCTGGCCTGGGAGGCGCACCCTTCAGCCAAACGCACAGGAGGGCCCTCACCTGGGCCTTTTCTGAGAGTCGGGTCAGAACCACTCAACCCAAACCAGCATCCGTCCTGCCACTTCACTGTCTCACGAGCGAGCGGATCCCTCAAGACGGAGTCTCCCTCACTGGCAATGGGAGAGCTGATGTTCTCGAGGGGAGTTCTGCGTCTTGGAAAGTATTTGGTTCCTTCATTTTCAAAATTAGTATTTGCTTTACTACATTACGAGATTTTAAGAACCAAGTTTTGGGGTTCCCTGGTGGCACAGTGGTTAAGAATCCACCTGCCAATGCAGGGGACACAGTTCGAGCCCTGGTCCGGGAAGATCCCACATGCCGCAGAGCAACTAAGCCCGTGCGCCAGAACTACTGAGCTCACGTGCCAAACTAACTGAAGCCGGTACACCTAGAGCCCGTGCTCCGCAACAAGAAGAGCCACCATAATGAGAAGCCCGCACACCGCAACGAAGAGTAGCCCCCGCTCACCGTAACTAGAGAAAGCCCGCGAGCAGCAACGAAGACCCAACACGGCCAAAAATAAATAAATTAAAAAAAAAAAACACCAGATTTTTCCTTGAGGCTTTATTATCTTATTTATAGAAGTAGCAAATGTTCATAGTTACTTTTAGGTGGGTCTTTGATTCACATGTGCTTCAAAATCAAATGCCACTTAAATAGTTTAAAGTGTATAGATGTAACATACTATTTCATCTTCTATGAGTATACTTCAAATGCCTCACCTGCTAAGTATAATCTCTCCAAATAACTTAAGAGGAGTCTAATAACAATAATAACTAAGTATGAAAGAAATGCTACACCAGACCTAAAACCCAGCCTCCAAGTACCCCCAAGCCTCCACTCGGGAGGAGGTGTAGCCCCTGGGCCTTGAGCTCCCCAACCTCTGAGTTCACGTCTCACTCCTTGTAGCTGCTCTGTTCTGAACATAGAAAACCAGAAGGTGCCACTCAAAATGAATGTGCAACGTCCTCCCCAGTGGCCATGGGAGAAAAAGGCCCGGTGGAAGGGTGGGTGGGGCGCAGGGGCGGAGCACTCACGGTTGTACAGGGTGACCACGTGCAGGCAGTTGAGCAGTTGCCGCTTGTACTCGTGGATCCTCTTCACGTGCACGTCGAACATGGATGAGGGGTTGACCTTCACCCCGTACTCCTTCTCCAGGAAGGCAGAGAACTTTGCCTTGTTTTCCTGGGAGAAAAGAGGTAAGGATGGTGGGATGTTCACAGGGCCGAGCCCCCAGGGCTGGTGTCAGGGACGCAGCAGGGAGGGGATGCCCGGGACGCGCTGCCACCCCGGGAAGACACAGAGGGACACAGAAGGTCACCGGAGCCTGGTGGGCGGAAGGGGGAAGCGTGATCCTGAAGGTGGATCCACATGAGAGCGTGGAGATAAACAGGAAAGTAGACATGCAAACCCAGGAAGAGGAGCCAAGGATGAGAAAAGCAGAAAAAGGAGACAAGAAGACCTGGGGCGGGGGGCGAGACTCCAAAATGAAGACTATTTCTGGGCCCCCGAGGCCAGGCTGTTGGCACAGTGGAGGGTCTCGGTCTTCAAAGGCCTCCCAGTGGGCCAGGCCACCTGGTGGTGAGGTGGCCACAGGGAGGCCCAGGTGTGCGGACAGCGTGTCAAGTGCAGACGTGAGACCTGCATCGATTCCCACTACTTCCCTCCAGACGAGCTCTCCTCCGGATCTGGGGCGGCGGTGCGCTCAGGGGTCAGCGGGGCCCCCTCGGCAAGGCTGAGCAGGGGGATGGGCCCCTCACCAGGCCTACCTGCTTGACCTGGGCCACATCCCTGATGAGTGCCTCGTCACTGACCAGCTGCAGCAGTTTCTTCAGTTGGCTCAGGTCCGTCAGGAAACCCTCCCCGATTCTCTGCCAAGCCATAAGGGAGACGCGGTTTCTGTACCTCTTCTGCCCCCCTCAGCCCTAGGCCCGCTCCTCTCCCATGACACCCCCTCCCAGGAAACACCGCACACCCGGTGCCGGTCAAGTCCCGACCACTGAAATGTGCCCTCAAATGCACGCGCCCCCCCACCCGGCTCCCCACAGGCCTGAAACCGGGGGGCCCGTCTCCGCCTACCCCCAAGGCCCGCACCTGCCAGAACCGCGGATGGACGGAGGTCTTCCAGCCGCTCCCGCCTGGCCTGGGCACCCCACCCTGCCCCCGACACTGCAGCACTGTTTCCAAACGAACCCCAGCTTCAGTCTCCCTGTTTCTAATTTAGGACTGAGAGGAAAACTTCTGGCCTCCAGACACCTGGGCCGTCTCATTGGCCTGGCCCTGCACAGAGACCGCACCAGCCAGGCTGCGTGTGGTCACGTCCCTGGAGCGGTGCTCCCGGGCCCTCCCGGTAACTGGGCAGGCAGACCTCGGCTCTGCCGTCCCTTTCCAGAGAAGCCTCCTTGGCACACAGCCCACCCCCCAGCACCCCTGCCGCATCCCCACATCCAGCATGCGGCCTGGCCCCTGCATGACTTGTCTCCTTCCTCGCTGAGTGCGTGAGCACAGGAACAAGTCAACAACAACTGCGTCCCTGGCTCACAAACCTCTTTGGGGGGAGCTGGGCCTGAAGCCTAGGACTTCCCCTCTGAACTCCTGCACAGGCCGCCAGGGCTGCTGAGACAGTGGGTCCCCACCACCCGCACCCATCCAGGAGCCATCGCTGTCCACACACAGAGAAGCGGGTCGCTGCCCACACGGCCCCAGACAGCTGCCACTCTGCCTGCCCACAGCTCCGGGTGGGCTCAGAGGCACTGGCCTCACCTCCACGATGGTGTCCGCCAGCCCTGGGTTACACAGGCGCAGCCACCGTCGGGGCGTGATGCCATTCGTCTTATTCTGGAACTTCTCTGGCTCCAGCTCGTAAAAGTCCTTAAAGCTAAAAACACAGAAAACGGGCAACTGTCACAGGCGCTGTTTCAAACAAGGTGAGCGAGAGGCACAGGGCCCTCTAAAGGGAGCCCCTGGGCGATCCAGAGCCCAGCCTTTCTGTTCCATCCCCCAAGGAGCCCAACTCCACGCCGGCATGTGGCTGGAGCCTGGCCACCTCCCAGTGGTCGTGACAGTGGAGAGCGGACGGACAGTGGGGATTAAATAGTACATCACACAAAGCCTCGGGCCAGCACCGAGGACACGGAAGCCTCCACACGGACAGACCCGTCCAGGGCTGCCGGGAGCTCACACGAGGCGCTCCACAGGTCTGGGGCGAGGATGGAAGGCAGGAATTCCAAGACCACATCCCACAAAGAGGGGGCAGAAGCAGGGAATCTGACCTAAGAATTCCTCCTTCCTCTCGGGGACGAGCCCCAGCCCGTCACACCCTAACCTCCACCCTGGCGGGGCCCGGGACTCTTGTCCCCAGGCGGGGTGCCAAGGCCCACAGTCAGTGGCACGTGCTCCAGAAGGAGAGCCTCTGCCTGGATAGACCGAGAACGCAGACAACAGGACGGCTCCTGGTGAAGAGGGCTCGGCTCCCCAGCATCGTCCACTGAGTCAGAGCCTCACCCTCCCACCGCCATGCTCTGGGCAGTTCACTCGCCCTGGCACAGGCAAGCGCAGGCCCCACTCACACTGACTGCTTCACGATCTCCGAGTGGATCCTCGCCACGCCGTTGACAGCGTGGGACCCGATGACACACAGGTGGGCCATGTTGATCCGCTTGCAGTCCCCTTCCTCGATCACAGACATCCTCCGCAGGCGGCCCACATCCCCGGGGAACAGGGCGGCCACGTGCTGCCAAGACAGAGCAGTGAGCAGGAGGGTGGGGCGCTGCTTTCCCCAAGAAAGGCCGAGGGCGGCTGCAGCCCAGCCTGCCTGGGCCACGGGCGAAGGTCTGCCTCAGCCTGGGGGCAGCAGGCCCGGCCATTGGGCTCAGAGGAGCTGAGGACGTGCCGTGTGATGTACAGGAAGAGACGGGGATGCTGTCCCCACTGGCCCAGGCAGGGTGTAACCGCAGTTTACCAGTGAGAATAGCTACTCTTTCACCGAAATATTTAAAAAATGAACTAGAATCACACCTGAATTCTAAGTGCCCCTGTGCTTGCTTGTACCACTATCCTTTATGTGGGTGACAGAGGAAAGACAAAGGTGATTTGTTTCCAAATCACCCAAATGCTGAGGTGATGTCGCAGGACAAAGGCCTCTGTCATTCTAGGAACAGATACTCACACCTGAACCTGCTCAGAAATGAGAAGAAGACTCCCCTCTCACACAGCAGGGGTCCAAGCGTGGGGACCAGCCAACAGCTCTGCCAAGTGACAGCCCCAGACCCCAAAGTCCTCTTCTTGAACGGCTATTCCCTTCAGGAAGTAAAGCACCTGTCCCAGGCCAGATGATCTGACGTGGAGGGCAGAGGAGGGCCCGTCAGATCAGGGCAGCCCTCTCCCCTGCCCGCATCACCACAGGAAGGGCGTGCTCACATCCAGGTGCCTCTGGTTGATGGCGTAGACGATCTCCAGGTGCCGTGGCAGCAGCTTCTCAAACATGGACACAGGCCAGCGCTCCAAGGCTTCGGGCAGCACCGTGTGGTTGGTGTATGCACAGGTCTTCCTTGTGATTTCCCAGGCCTACAACATTCCAGAACACCCCAATGTTTTATTCAGAAAAAAGCAGCTCGTGGCCAGATGCCAAGGTGAGGGGAACGTGTAGGGTCAGAGGTAGGTGTTCAGATGCCACCAGGAAGGGCCCCGCACGTTTCTGCTCTCCGGGGCCCAGAACTTCCTAAACCCACAGTGAGCCCTGCACCCTTCACTGTCCTGACGTGCCCCACATGCACCTCACATCCTGACCCACAGCACAGGCAGAAATGAGCACCTTACCTGCTACCTGGGAACCACCGCAACTTTCCTCTGTAAACCAGACAGAGCTCCAGGCAGCTTTGCTTTATTTCCATCAAACTGACTTCACACCCACAGTCCAGAGAAAACTGGTAAAGTGTGTGGCCCTGCCCTCCGCTGGCCAGGGGTGAACAGGGTCTGCCCAGCCCCACCCAGAAGTGCAGCCCCAAACCAGAAAGGGGCTCTGGTGCTAAAAAATGGGGTAAAAATGGTTTTATATGTTGATTTAAGTAAATGAGATCAACAAAAGCCCACAAAAGAATCTAGGACCAAAATAAGTGAAGCAGGGAGAACAAGCCTATCAATGTGTAAATGAAGTATTTCTTTAAACTGAACACTTTCGGGTTTTCCGCCACAATTCTAAGATGAAAAAATATAGGTGAGAAGCTCTCAGAAGTGTCAGAATCCCTTTCTTGTCTTCCAGAAAACCACCCTTCTCTGCCCTTTAAACTGCGGCTCCCACTCACCATGCCCTGCCCTTGGGAGACACCCCAGACCTGCTCCTGGAACATCCTTCTCCCCACAACCCCCTCTTCCCAGGGACAACTTCCTTCTGTTCTCCCGACGCCACCAGAGAGGCCTCCCTCTGCGTCCCATGACCAGCTCAGTACTCACCTCTGCTGTCGGGAGAGGCGGGGAGGTCACCCCCACGCCCAGGTGCTCGGGGACACTGCGCTCAGGCCCTCGGTGCTCACCTTGTCCCAGTCCACCTTCTCCACGTCCACCAGGATCCGCATGAGCTCAGGGATGGCCAAGGCCGGGTGGGTGTCATTCAGCTGGATGGCCACCTGCGTTTACACGGGGTGACCCCTTCTGTCCCTTGCCCGCATGTGCAGAACTGGGGCCCTCGGCTGCCCGCCCCGAGGAGCCTGGTCATAGGGCTGGCAGCAGGAAGCGGACGGCGCTGCACGGGCTCCGGGCCCAGCATGGAAAGCCGCGGAGGAGCAGGGTGCAGGTCAGGGTGGAGGACCCGCAGGCCAGCCCCGCAGCACACGTCCAGAGCCCTCCCCGCCTTGGAACGCTGCTCCTCCCTGATGGACACTGGCTGGTTGTGTTCAGATTACTGAACTGAGCCTGCAAACTGGCCGCTTTGCCCAACGGAGCCTTTCACAGCATTCCCTGCTGCCTCGACGCCTCCTGAGGCCCAGGGCAGCCCTGGTCGAGGAGGAAGGCAGCCTGGTCCCCAGGCACGAGGAGGCCCAGGTTGGGGGGCGGCTTCCCTCCCCACCCCCACTGCAGTTGGAAGGAGGAACCCCAGCCCGGGAACAGCCCGTCTCCGGCACGGCGCTCACCCCTCTACACACGCACCTTGTCTGGGAACGTCTCGAAGGAGGTCCTTACGGGGTCGCGGCAGCCGAACTTGGACGACTTAAAGCGCCGGATGATGTCTTGGAGGGTGGCGGCCACCACGAAGTATTCCTGCTTCAACCGCAGCTCCTTCCCCTCAAAGAACTGAGGACACGCCCAGCTCAGCCTCCACTGCATGGGCCCTTGGGGCCCCCGAACCCAGGACAGGGCCCAGGCTGGGGTGCGGCCCAGGGTGCGATGCCTCGATCCCCGGTGCTGGGGCCAAGGCCAGGAAAGCAACCTCCCCGGTGCCTCAGGTTCTAGGAGGCCTCACGCCTGAAGCATGAGTCTCTGCTCGGAATCTCGGGGGGGTGCTGGGGGAGGGCATTTTCTTATGAGCCTTTCAGCACAGGGCCCTTTGCTGCTATGTGCACATATTTCCCTGATAAAATAAGAAAAACACACAACCCACAAAGATGGGCAACTCCTAGGGGCTCGTTTGGTGGCAGTGGATCATGTGGCTGAGGCCCCCATCTCACAAGTGGGGACACCTGCTAAGAGCGTTCCAAACCATGACCGCAGAATAAGGACTGCTGGCCCCACCCGACAACGCATCACCCAACTCTTGGGGAGCTGGCACCAGGTGCTGAAGAGCAGAAACGGCTGGACGTGAGGTCTGAGGGCTCCGCGGCCCTGCACTCGGCGGCCGTGTGTTCATGGGGAGGAGCGTAGGTGTGAGGCCAGGAACCTCCTAAGAGCTCCCCTAGGCAGAGGGCAAAGGAGGGGCTAACAGCACACAGGTGCTCCTGGACCCCATCAGGAATGCCGTGTCCGCCCTCACTCTGAGGAGGTCACTCTCATGGCCTCACCTGACAAGCCTGAGGCCAGCACAGGGGCCCTTCTGGAGCCCAGCCCTGCAGGGGTGCTTCCTGCACTCGAGGAACGGCACAGACGAGGACCACCCACAGCAGCTACTCACGTTGTCATTGGGATACAGGACTCTGGAGATGTTCTCGGCCAGGTTCCGGTCCAGGACCGCCTCGATGTAGCCGCCCACGTTGACTGAGGGCAGAGAGCAGAGTCAGGGCCCGCGTGCCTGCCGAGGCTCCCGTGTGCCCTGATTGGTCTGAGGACAGCGTTCCCAAGCAGGCGTCCCACAGCTGCTACGCCGACCGGCCCACACCTCACCCCAGGCCCCTGGCTCTTTCCAGAGGGCGCGGGGTCCCTGGGAAGTCCAGGGCTCACAGGGAACCCGCCCTCAGGCCTCCCGCAGTGGGGAGCCTCATGGGCTATGGGTGCAGACGGGGTCTGTCTGGGAGCAGCCACCGGATGGGGATAGGAGGGGACGCACAGTCATGGAGCTTGAAGTCGTTGGGCGCCTTGGCGGACCACAGTCTCATGGTGTTCACGGTGTCATTCTTGTAGCCCGGCACCGGGGTGTCATATGGCATGGCCAGCACCACCTGCCGAGAGGAGACACAGTCCCCAGGCCTGGGCCACCTCCCCCCATGGGCTGGAGCAGCTCGGCCTCGCAGGAAGCGGCCCACCGGCCCGCCCTCCTCCGGCTTCACTCCTTCCTCCTAACACACACCCAACCTGCCCCGTGTCCCTCACACCTGCAGCCCCGGCTCACACACATCCTGAGCCGGAAGCACCCGAGGCCACCTCCGTGGGCCCTGACCACACGCCAGGCCCTCTCTAGCTTTACAAACTTCGACACCGGCGTCGACTGTCACCTGGCTCCTCAGTAGCCCCTCCTCCCGTGTCCTCGGCCTCCCCCTCCACGCCTGCCCTCTTCTCACTCAACTCTGCATGGGCGATTTCGGGACTCACCTAACCTCTCCCCACTGACAGCTGCTATTTCAGACCATCTCCCACGTCTGCGGCGAGGCTCCTCCTGTTGCCTTGACCTCGAACTTCAGCAAAACCAAAGCAGCCTGCACACTCCCTCCCGACAGAAAACACTGGACCTGCCCTCCACCCCCGTCCCAATCCCCATCTGTCCAGAAGCACCAGCTCTGCTCTTGCTGAGCACAGGAAGAGGTGCACAAGCCTCAGGTCACTTCCACCCGCAGACCCTCCCACGGTCTTCTCACACTCAGGCCTGCTTTCGGGGGTGCTTTGTGTGCGGCTTCAGGAGGTGAAGGCAGCTCCAGTGGCCACACAGGACTGCAGGGCGGGGCCCCCGGAGTAAAGCCCCAGCATCACCCTTCCCTTCCCGTCTCCCCGTAACCCTGCTCCCCAACCCTGCCTGGCCTTGACAAGCCCTGCAAAGCATCTGCAACTTGCTCCTTCCCTCTCCACGGCCAGTCCCCCAGGGGAAGGCCCTCACTGCATGGCGCCTGGAGTGCCGAGTGGTCTCCAGGCCTCCTTTCATTCATCTTCTACAAGCACACGCACCTAGAAAACCAGACGCCCTTCTCTGCTTTTCCAAATTAAATACAACTTATTCTGGCATCTTAGGCCGCCAGCCTGCCCTGGCTCCATGAGCCCCAGTTAAGACTTGAATCTGGATGACTCACTTGACCCCTGTGACTCACAGGCTTGACCTATTTATGCTCTACTGCCCACATCGCTGCGGTGACGTCTTTCTTACTTATTGCAACCACCACCCATGCCCCGCCAGAAGCTCTCCTCCGCGGTCTCTGAGCCCGGGCTGGACTCCGCGTATGCACCTGCCAGTACGGCACCGTGTTCCGCCAAGCACTCGGTGCTCCTGCCCTGGCCCCCCAGGGCCCAGCTGGGGGCCGGCGGTGTCATGCTCCGTTGCAGGGCAAACACCCAGCCGCCCCGCACACCCAGAGCTCCGACAGCTCAGAATAACCAGTGAGCTGCACTAAGAGCCGGGGCCACACGCGAGACCGGGAGCAAGGGGTGACTGCCTGCTCCACGGGGACGCGGGGCTGGTCCAACCCCCTCTACTGGGGTTGGGGCAGGGGTGGTCAGTGCCCTGCCCCTCCCAGCGCCGACCCGCTCACCACGAGACACCGCCAGTCTCAGCCGACACGGCTCCCGTTAAACTATAGAGTGTGGCTTCACAGTTGGTCTCTGGACAGTCCCGACCGAGCATGGGGAGGTGGGTCCCACAGGGAAGCCCCAAGGGAAGCCGACGCAACAAGGCGAGTGGAGGGTCCCCGTGCTCAGCCCCCCACCCAAGAAGCGCCCATGGTACCTGTGTGTCCAGCCAGCACACGCCCTCGGGGCTGTGCTCCACTCGCCCGTAGAAGTGCACGGGCAGCATGTACTCCGGCCGCGCCTTCTCCCAGGGGTTCCCGTAGCGCAACCAGTCGTCCGCCTCCTCCACCTGGAAGTGTGGCAGGTGAGGGTGGGGGAGACGGTCCTGGGCACTGGCGGACCCTGCCCTCCGCCCGCACTGACCACTCCATCCAGACAATGCTGCCCGGCACAGAAACAAAACTGCAGCCTATTTACAGCGCAAAGGTTTCCAATTCTGGTCAAGGCTCTGTTTAAAAATGAATACTTTGGACTGTTAAAGAAAAAACTCATATAAAATTAGAAGAATAAATCAAAGTAAAAAGATGTTAAGAATTGCTTGAATTCAGCAGTAAAAGGAAGAAGTCCTGGGGCACATCAACGAACCTCGAGACGTTACGCAGAGTCCACACACCTCATGACTCCATCCACGTGGCGTGACCAGGATGGCCAAGTCACAGACAGAAAGAGGGCCCTGTCTACACCACACGTCCAGGATGGCCAAGTCACAGAGACGGAAGGAAGTCAAGTCCCCAGAAGGAGCATCTGGGTCATGCTTTTGGGACAGTGATGTGGCTGAGGTTACTGCTTCACTGTGCCCGTCTCCACAGAACTCTCAGCAAGACTGTTCTGCCTGGTGCAGGCAGATACTCATCACAGGACTGGTCCTGCCTTTGACCTCCTGTACGTTAGTGAGATTCCAATATCAGGGCCTGGCTATCTCCACAGAGCAGTTCCTGTCTGCAGAAGCAGCATCTTCCCAAGTACACGAGGCAAGGGGATCTCTAACTTCTGGAGCCCCTTCTCTGATAGGAAGGCTGGTCTGTGGCCCCCGTTGGCCACCAATGCTGCTTTGTGACCACTGCCCACATTTACTTGTGCTACAGCTAAACTCCACTAAAAGCATTCTGACTGAGCAGCTCCCCTGACAGAAGCTTGGGAGTTGGCAAGTTTACCACCAGCCTATCACCCTAGAACTGTCTTTAAATTGTTATGCAAGATGGCAAGAGGCACAGGAACAGGGAACCAGAAGGAAGAAGTGTCTGTGGTCAAATAGACAGAGACAGAAACCACCACCAAAACCTTCCCCCTTAACGACCATAACACCACCAGGCAGGGAGGAACCTCAGAGTCTCTGTCTTAAAAACACACACATCGCCTCGACTACAAAAGAGCTAGAATGGGCCACAGACCACACATGTACAAAGGCTGGCTCACATCTGACAGATACACACACATAAATAACTGTGACTAGGGAATTCCCTGGAGGTCCAGTGGTTAAGACTCCACACTTCCAATGCAGGGGGTGCAGGTTCGATCCCTGGTCGGGGAACTAAGATCCCACATGCAGCACGGTGTGGCCAAAAAATTTTAAAAATTAAGAAAAGGAAAAAAAAAGAACTGTGACTGAAATCACCCAAAAGGTGGCAGGAGGAAAAACGCATTTCTCCTTTCAAGGTCAGAGGGAGTATTTCTATAAATTAACCAGTGGCTACAAATCTGTTTTGCTTCCTTTTACTTTCGGCCATACTTTTCTTGGCTAATGTTTTATTATGAGCATTTTCAAACACATAGAAATGCCAAGGAATTGACAGTGAACTGCACACCCTCCACCCAGGCTCTGTCACTGCTACCATCTTGCTATACTGGATAACCACGTCTCCTTCCACCCATCCATCCGTCACCTTTCTGATGCATTTCAAAGTGAGCAGTTCATCCCAGACATCTGTCCACTCCTCCCCTGAACACTTCAGCAGGCATGTCATTAAGGACAGTCCATCACGTGTTTATTTTTTAGGTTAATAGACGCACAGTGAAATGCATAAATCTTAAGGACAACGTTGGTAAGTTCTGACAATTACACACACCTGTGTGACCTAAACCCCATCAAGACAGAGGACATTTCCATCACCCCGATCATTAGCTTCTTCGTTCAGACTGTACGACTTTCCTGTTACCAGCTTTTTGATTCTAACTCCAGCCCTGCTTTATCTGTGACTTTTAGACCCCTAATTATTTAAACTATTCTCTACCCAAGTGGAAGAGTGCTGCCTTCCCTTCTGAAATGCCAAAGTGAGGGGAAGCGCCCACTTCACCTAAGAGAAGGAAGGTGGGACTGCGTTTTGAGTCCCCCCGTTTACCAGCAGGGTCTTGACTGTGTTACTTCTCTGCCTGACGCTTTAGAATTGAGGTTCATTCTTCCTAAGAGCCACATTGCTTTGAAGAGTCCAGCCCCTAACCCCACAGGATGCCACCACCTCACTGGTGTCAGAGAGCGAGGGCAGGTGAGAGCAAAGCCTGCAATAGCTGTTCTCCTAGCGACTCCAGGCCATTCCTCCTCTGCGGTGGGGTTGGGCTGGGGGGGTGCCTTCGCTCTATGAGAGACGACGGAAAACAACACCCCCTGGTGGCGTCCTCAACCCACAGTGTCTCATGTGAGGCCCAGCTGGGCTCTGGCCCCAGCCCACGAGACGTCCTGTCACCACACAGAAGCCGTGTGCAATAAGCACATATAGGCAACGGGCCCTGCCGGCTGTGGGGACGATGTGGAAAGCACGGAGTGCCCAGAACGCCCAGCACTGCCCACCTGCCCCCCTCCGCTCTGCCAAGGACCGGCATGCAGCCTCTCCAGGAGGAGCAGAAAGTCCAAAAACAGAACCGACAGTGCCTGGCTATTTTCTCATGTGCATGAGAGCTGCAAGTGAGCAAAGGAAGGAAGTCGCACCCACCTGCCAGCCATTGACAATCTTCTGGTTAAAAATCCCAAACTCATAGCGGATTCCATAGCCGTATGCCGCCAGGCCCAAGGTGGCCATCGAGTCAAGGAAGCAGGCTGAAAGTCCAAACACAAAGAACTTCTTGGGATCAAAGACAATCAGGAGACCCAAGGCCTCTGGAGCCAAGGCCCAGACACCAAGTCACCTTCAGGTCTCATGAAAAGGCAAATGGAACCACAGTCTAATGCTCTTCAGCCTGAGAGCCTGGGGCCAGGCCAAGACAACATCAATACGGGGGCTACTTGGGGGTGTGGGAAGAAGGACGAACCCCACAGAGGACGGTGCCAGACTCAGCTCATCCCAACACACTGTCCCCTCCTGCCAACGTTCTCTTAGGGACCCTCACTCAGGCTGCAGGCCTCCCCACCCTCACATGTTCTACTTGAAATCCAAGCAACATCGCAAAACATCTCCCCACACACTGGTAAAGAAGGCACAGAAGTGGGGCCTGCAAATGTACATTTCAGCACCCACAGCACCAAATACCCAGGTGCCAAAGTGCCACCAGGGTCCCCGGAAGGTGCCGCCAAATGGAGCCCTTGTTCCGATCAAAATGTCTTGAAAGCAAACCACCATGATTTGAATAAAGATTCAGAAGGCAGCCTTATTAAACTTGTGGATTAAAAAGAACACAAAATTTTAACAACGAAACACCAGCACATAAGACACATGCCAATCTACCAAACATGCACAGACCTGGGGGTGCCAGGCCCTCTGCTGAAGAGGAATGACGAGAAGACCCACAAACTAAGACCTGGGCTCTTGCTCTGAGGAAATCATTCTCGCAGGAGGGACGCCGCACACGAGCTACCGCAGGCTGGGGGTGACCCAGGTCTGCATGGCGAGGGGAGCCGTGGAACCAGAGGGGCCCAGATGAGTCCAGGGGGAAGGCCAATGGCGCCGCCCAGGGGCAGGAAAGGTGCCTGGAGTGGACACGGCCTGAGGACCCGCGGGGGGTGGGAACGCCTCATGAGCTGACATGCTGGCCACAGGGTGGGCGGCCTGGAGCTTCCCTCAAGTTTGGGGGACAGGTTCACTTTTTACTGACTGAGCAGTGACTAAGTGGGGAGATGACCACACTCAACGGAATGCCGTCAGGGCAAAGGGGACCGAAGCCCGAGGGGCTGCCCTCTGCCTGCCGGCCTGGACGCCGTAACGCCGTCTGCAGCGGGAAGTGACGGCTTAGCGTGGTGTGTGTGACCTCACCTTCGCGGGCCACACAGAGCCCACACCCGCCAGTGGGGCACACACGGCCTTTCCCCTGGAGGCGGGGCACGCCTGGACAAGGGTTAACCTAGAGCCCGGGTGCTGCTGTGTTGGACAGATACATACATTGCGCTTATAATTTCCGAAGAATTTAACTTAAATTCTGAAAACATAAACACATACACACAACTCACCCAGATAAATTTTAGGGCATTTGCTCCCTTTTACAAAATGACAGCTCTCAAAAGGGGTAGTAACGCAAAGTGTATCACTTTAGGGCCCCGTACACACAAGGGCAGCACAGAACTTGATCATCTCTGCTCCAGAAGCACTGTGCCCAAAAGCCTTGAAAGACACAGTGACATCAAATCTCACTGTGACTGCTGTTTCCACTTCCAAGTTCTTAACCCAACTCCTTCCCTCCAATAAAGGCTGGCGAA
The DNA here is from genome assembly GCF_026419965.1 of Kogia breviceps. NCBI lineage: Eukaryota > Metazoa > Chordata > Mammalia > Artiodactyla > Physeteridae > Kogia > Kogia breviceps. Next base: position 32,657,668 of record NC_081323.1, on the reverse strand, counting down.
AATCATTAAAACAGAAAAAAACCCCACAAACGTCAAACTGGGTATATTCTCAAATAGGGTGGCCCAAAGAAGCAGCAGCTCCAAGAGAAACAGCTCTGCTATTTTAGAGCAATCTGTTTACTGTAGTAAAGCAGGAGCAGCTGCTTTAAGCTGGGCTACATTCATAAATTGTGCGTGTGTGTTTCTAGCCCTCTTTCTCCCAGTTACTGGCTGTGGAGGTGGTTGGTATATTGCAAACCCCTCCTGGCACCAGTTCCCCAATACTGGTAAGCCTGGTCACCATAATTATGAAGCACCCTTTGTGTGAAAGAGAATATATAATTTGCATTTTTTACCCCCTACTGGTGGCAAAGATTTTGACCGGGAGGACACACTGTCCCATCCACTCTGAGGGACCAATCTATCCCCACGGACCAGTGCTGGGAGCGCGGCTGATCTTGGCCTTGCCACGTGCTGCTCTCTGACCAAGGCACTGTGTCAGGAAAGGTATGTCCTGGACAGGAGCCCGGGGTTACCTGCCAGCCTCCCCAAGCCTCCATTCCCCAGGCCGGCATCCTCTTCTATTTCCTCCAGTTCTTCCAAGTCCAGCCCCAACTGTGAATAAAAACAAAGGTAACATTTTAATATTACTTAATATTTTCCCTCAGTGATAGGTGGAAAGATATTTAAATCTTATGAGCTTATATCAATCAAAGGTTAGAGTCTGCCTTCTTTTAGACTTGCAAATCCAACATTAAAATTTGGTGTTAGGATGCAGAGAAAGGGGACCCTCCTACACTGTTGGTGGGAATGTAAATGGTGCAGCCACTGTGGAAAACAATATGGAGGTTCCTCAAGAAACTAAATATAGAGTCACCATATGATCCAGCAATCCCACTCCTGGGCATATATCTGAAAAAAACTCTAATTGGAAAAGACATGCACCCCAATGTTCATTTCAGCACTATTCACAATAGTCAAGACATGGAAGCAACCTAAATGTCCACTGATAGATGAAGAAGATGTGGTATATAATCTACTATGGAATATTATTCAGCCATAAAAAAGAATGCAATAATGCCATTTGCAGCAACATGGATGGACCCAGAGATTATCACACTAAGTGAAGTAAGCCAGACAAAGACAACTATTATATATCACTTATACATGGAATCTAAAAAATAGTACAAATGAACATATTTATAAAACAGGAACAGGGCTTCCCTGGTGGCGCAGTGGTTGAGAATCCCCCTGCCGATGCAGGGGACATGGGTTCGTGCCCCGGTCCGGGAAGATCCCACATGCCGCGGAGCGGCTGGGCCCGTGAGCCATGGCCGCTGAGCCTGCGCATCTGGAGCCTGTGCTTCGCAACGGGAGAGGCCACAACAGTGAGAGGCCCGCATATCACAAAAAAAAAAAAAAAAAACAGGAACAGACTCACAGATATAGAAAACAAACTTATGGTTACCAAAGGGGAAAAGTGGGGAGGGATAAATTAGGAGTATGGGATTAACAGATGCACGCTACCATATATAAAATAAACAACAAGGATTTACTGTGTAGCACAGGGAACTATATTCAATATCTTGTAATAACCTATAATGGAAAATAATTGAAAAAAATAAAACTGAATCACTTTGCTGTACATCTGAAACTAACACAATATTATAAACCAAGTATACTTCAATTTTTTAAAAATCTGGTGTTTAATCAATGCATGAAAATGAAAGCTTCCAGGTATTTCAAAAGCTGCTGAATGACTTAAGAATTAACAGTCAAAATGAGACATGGTTTAATAGCCAGAGATACTGACTGCCGCGTTATTAACCTACTTACATTGGACAGATTATAACGTATCATCCTAAAAAGAAGCCAATGCTTTTAGTAACTCTCTACTGTCACATGGTCTAATGATATTTACATGACATCTTTTAAAGCCAAAACCTAAAAGCACTTTTCCTAGCTATTCCAACTGCATTCAAACAATCTTGTGAAACAGATATGGTAGGTTAAACATCAGAGAGAAAGCACCTGATTTAAAACCATTCAAGAATGCAGATCTTGGGGCTTCCCTGGTGGCGCAGTGATTAAGAATCCATCTGCCAACGCAGGGTACACAGGTTCGAGCCCTGGTCTGGGAAGATCCCACATGCTGCGGAGCAACTAAGCCCGTGTGCCACAACTACTGAGACTGCACTCTAGAGCCTGCAAGCCACAACTACTGAGCCTACGTGTCACAACTACTGAAGCCTGTGTGCCTAGAGCCCATGTTCCGCAACAAGAGAAGCCACTGCAATGAGTAGCCCGCGCACCACAACGAACAGTAGCCCCTGCTCAGCAACAAAGACCCACCACAGCCAAAAATAAATAAACAAACAAATAAAAGAATGCAGATCTTAAGGCTCTCAATTAGAATAGATGGATAATTGTTCCATTAATCTGGCTTTAGTGTATTAAGCTTGACAAGTTGCTCATTAATTACTTTTTTTTTTTGGCCACGCCACGTGGCTTGTGGGATCTTAGTTCCCCGAACAGGGATTGAACCCTCACCCTCTACAATGAAAGCACAGAGTCCTAAGTGGACCGCCAGGGAATTCCCTCATTAATTACCTTGATCAGTGGTTTCTAAACTTTTTGATTTCAGGAAGACCTAAAGAGTTACTGTTTATTGAGATTATATCTATCAATATTTATCAAATTAGAAATTAAAATGGAGAAATTTTTTGAAGTATATATGAATTCATCTTAAAGCAACAACAAACCCATTACATATTAACACAAACAACACTGTTTAATGGAAAATAACTACATTTTTTAAAACAACCAAAAAAAATAATGAAAAGGGTGGCAGTGTTTTACATTTTTATAAATCTCTTTAATAGCATTCAATCTGTTAAGATATCACACACAATAGAGCCTCTGGAAAGCCTACTGTACATAGACTCATGCGAATAAGAATAAATAGTTCTGACTCAGAGGACCCCTTGAAAAGGTCTCAGGGACCCCGGGGGTCTCCAGACCACACTTTGAGGATCTGACAAACTGCAAAGGGTAGAAGCTAAGTTGTGAGAAAATTAAAAACATTAGTCATAAAGAAATGACTTAGTATCTATTAAATCAAATGGTATTAACACGTACAACAATCTGATTAAGATTTCAAAATACTGACTTCCAAATTTCAAATTTGAAATTTCAAAATACTGACTCCTACAGCAATTTCAAAGAGTGTGTTCCACCAAACTGTTCTGGGTGTGTGGGGGAGATAGGATGTACCTATAATAACACGTTACCAGCTCAACATTAAGAAACGTGTTTAACTGCCACATTTTCCAAACCTGACGCTGGAACCTCTTACTCCTGACACGTCTCTTAGCTCAGAGACCAGACACTCAAGGAAGACAGGCCCAGGGTGCATGTGGGCAACATGTTTTGTTCCTTTACGTTTTTACCTGGAATGTTGTAGGCACACCTCAGCCTAGGAAGGCAAGTTTTGCCTTCATTTTGAGAGCATTCAGAAGAGGCACAGAAGTAGCTAATTGACAGAAAGTCTAAAACCTTCCTAGGACTTCCCTGGTGGCGCTGTGGTGAAGAGTCTGTGCTCCCAATGCAGGGGGCCCGGGTTAGATCCCTGGTCAGGGAACTAGATCCTACATGCATGCTGCAACTAAGAGTTTGCATGCCACAACTAAGAGTTCGCATGCCACAACTAAGAAGCCTGCCGGCCTCAATTAAGACCCAGGGCAACCAAATAGATAAATTAATAATAAAAAAGGAAAAAAAAAAAAAAAAACCTTCCTAAAGTGGGCTACGGAAACTGAGTACAACAGAGCTCTCTTAACAACCTGACTTTTCCTTATTGAGTTATAACCCACAGACCACAAAAGCGAACAAGCTGATGGTTTTTAGCATATTCACAAAGCTGTACAACTATCACCACTATCCAGTTTTAGAACTTCATCCCCCGAGAAAGAAACCCCCTACTCAGTAGCAGTCACTCCCTATTTCTCCCTTCCTCACTTTTCTACTTTTTGTCTGTATAAATTTGCCTGTTCTGGACATTTCTTGTAAATGGAGACATACAATATGTGGCCTTTTGTATCTGGCTTCTTTCAATTAGAATACTATTTGCCAGGTTTATCCATGTTGTAGCCTGTGTCAGTACTTCTATCACTGTGTAGTTGTCCGCTGTATGGCCATGCCACATTGAAAGACACCTGGTTGTATTCACCTTTTGGCTATTATGAATAATGCTGCTATGAACATTCATGTACAATTTTTTGTATAGATGTATGTTTTCTTTTTTTTTAATTTTAATTTATTCGTGTACAGTTGATTTACAATGTTGTGTTAGTTTCAGTTACACAGCAAACTGATTCAGTTATACATATATTCTTTTTTTTTTTTTTTTTTTTTTTTTGCGGTATGCGGGCCTCTCACTGTTGTGGCCTCTCCCATTGCGGAGCACAGGCTCCGAACGCGCAGGCTCAGTGGCCATGGCTCACGGGCTTAGTTGCTCCGCGGCATGTGGGATCTTCCCGGACCAGGGCACGAACCCGTGTCTCCTGCATTGGCAGGCGGATTCTCAACCGCTGCGCCACCAGGGAAGCCCTATATTCATTTTTAGATCCTTTCCTCATATAGGTTATCACAGAATATTGAGTAGAGTTCCCTGTGCTGTACAGTAGGTCGTTGTTGGTTATCTATCTTATGTACAGTAGTGTGTGTATGTTCATCCCAAACTCCTGATTTATCCCCCCCCCCACTAGAAGTATGTTTTCATTTTTCTCAAAATAAACCTTGGAGTGGAATTGCTGGGTTACACGGTAATTCTATGCTTAACTTTTTGAGTAGTTGCCAGACTATCTTCCAAAGTGGCTCCACCATTTTACTTTCCTACCAGATGTGATGATGAGTTGCTGCCTCGGCATTTTACAGTATGACAGCCCTGCTCACACTCAGAGTCTGGGCATTTAGATGAGGACTCAAGCTGGGGATTCCCAACCCACGTTCCCACTTTGCTTTTCCCAGTAAAAATAACCTTTTAAAATAACCACTTAGAGTTGGGCCTGAAACCACCTTGTAAGTACTAAGTGCTTACTGTCCTGCTCTCTATCTCCTGCTTGCTGGCAACCTGGGACAGAGGACTGCCCTTCCCCCCAACCCCCATTTCTGTAAGCAACAAGTCTTGTGACTTTACTTACTTTATGTGGGTGTATTGCAACTGTACCTTCAATCAAAGTGATCCCAGTGTGTGTCTTTCCCCAAAGTGGGAGCATGGATGCAACCCCACGTGGGTGGCTTGTGACTCCTCATTCAGCTGGCCATAATTTGCATATTCTTAATTTAATACACTAGCTGCTCAACATAGCAGCATATGAGGGTTCCAATTTCTCCATATCCTCACCAACACTTGTTCTCTGTCTTTATGATTACAGCCATTCTAGTTGATGTGAAGTAGTATTTCACTGTGGTTTTGATTTGCATGTATGTCCCTGATGATTAATGACACTGAGCAACTTTTCTGTCTGTCATTCTGTTATTTGGATGTAAGAGTTCTTAATACATTCTGGATACTAGACCCTTATCAGATTTATAATTTACAAATATTTTCTCCCATTTTGTAGATTGTCTTTTAACTTTCTTCATAATGTCCTTTGATGTCCTTTGTCCAATTTACCTATTTTTTTTGCTGCTTGTACTTTTGGTGTCATTTCTAAGAATGCATTACCAAATCATGAAGATGTACTCGCATATATTCTTCTAAGAATTTTATATTTTTAGCTGTTACACTTAAGTCTCTGATCCACTTTGAGCTAATTTTATATGTAGTGTGAGGTAGGGGTCCAACTTCATTCATTTGCAAGTAGATGTCTAAGCGTCTTAGCACCGTTTATTTATTCTTTCTCTACTGAATCATTTTGGTACACTTTTCCTTAAAAAAAAAAAAAATCAATTGACCATATATGACACCAAAACCACAGGCAACAGGGACTTCCCTGGAGGTCCAGTGGTTAAGACTCCGCGCTTCCAATGCAGAGTGTGCGGGTTCGATCCCTAGTCGGGGAACTAATATCCCACAGGCCACACGGTGCAGCCAAAAAATAAAAAGTAATAAAAAATTTTTATTAAAAAAAAAGCACAGGCAACAAAAGAAAACTGGACTTCATGAAAATTAAAACCTTTTGTGCATCAAAAGACATTATCACAACTTCCCTGGTGGTCCAGTGGTTAAGACTGTGTTCCTAATGCAAGGGCCCCACGTTCGACCCCTGGTCAGGGAACTAGGTCCCACATGCCACAACTAAAGATCTCGCATGCTGCAACGAAGATCCTGCACGTGGGAACAACCATCCTGCGTGCCGCATCTAAGACCCGGCACAGTCAAATAAATAAATAAATAATTTTTAAAAATCTACTGTCTTGGGCTTCCCTGGTGGCGCAGTGGTTGAGAGTCCGCCTGCCGATGCAGGAGACGCGGGTTCGTGCCCTGGTCCGGGAGGATCCCACATGCCGCGGAGCAACTAAGCTCGTGAGCCATGGCCGCTAGGCCTGCGCGTCCGGAGCCTGTGCTCCGCAACGGGAGAGGCCACAACAGTGAGAGGCCCGCATACCGCAAAAAAAAAAAAAAAAAAAAAAATCTACTGTCTTAACCATTTTTTAAATTACTTAATTTATTTATTTATTTTGGCTGTGCCAGGTCTTAGTTGTGGCACGAGGGATCTTCATTGTGTCATGAGGGATCTTTAGTTGCAGCATGCAGACTCTTAGTTGCGTCATGCATGAAGGATTTAGTTCCCTGACCAGGGATAGAACCCAGGCCCCCTGCATTGGGAGCGCAGTCTTACCCACTGGACCACCAGGAAGTCCCTAAATAAATATTAAATAATTTTTATTAAAAGACATTATCAACAGAGTGAAAAGACAACCCACAGAATCGGAGGAAATACCTGCACAAACTACATATCTGATAAGGGATTAATATACAGAATAGAGAACTCCTAAAACTCAACAATAAAAATACCAAGCAACCCAGTTCAATAATGGACAAAGTACTTGAATAGACATTTCTCCAAAAGAAGACATACAGATGGCCAATAAGCACATGAAAAGACACTCAAAATCACTAATCTTTAAGGAAATGTTAATTAAAATCACAATGAGATATCACCTCACACCCATTAGAATGGCTACTATCAAAAAAAAAAGAAATAAATAAAATGATAAGTGTTTGTGAGGATGTGGAGAAATTGGAACCTTTTACACTGTTAGTGAGAATATAAAGGGGTGCAGCTGCTCTGGAAGACAGTATGGTGGTCCCTCAAAAAGCAAAACAGAATCACCTTATGACCCAGCAATCCCACTTCTATATATACACACAAACGAACTGAAAGCAGGGCTTTGAAGAGATATTTGTATACTCACGTTTAACAGCATTATTCACAGTAGCTAAAAGGTTGAAGCAATCCAAACGTCCAAGGACATATGAATGGATAAACAAAATGTGGTATATACATACAGTGGATGGACTATTATTCATCCAGCCTTAAAAAGATTCTGACATACGCTACAACATAGATGAGCCCTGAAGATATTAAGCCAGTCACAAAAAGACAAATATTGTACGTTTTCACTTATGTGAGGTACCCAGAGTACCAAATTCAGAGACAGAAAGTAGAATGGTGGTGGTCAAGGGCTGGGAGAAGGGGAGAGTGGGGAGTTAGTATTTAATGGATATAGAGTCTCAGTTTTACAAGATGAAAGAGTTCTGGAGATGAACGGTAGTGACGGTGGCACAATGATATAAATGTACTTAATACCACTGAACTGTACACTTAAAAACAATTAAGATGGTAAATTTCCATTATGTGTATTTTAGCTAAATTTTTTTAAATTGGGAAAAAATCAATTATAAATGTGAGGGTTTATTTCTCTTTTTTTTTTGAATCTCTGAAAAATGAAATATATTTTCACTTGTAAATAAAACTTTTGACAAGCAGAAGCTTTTCACCTTTCTTCAGATTCCACTTCCAGATAAATTTAATCTCACTGAGTAGAAACTGGGCCATTTGAGATGTGTGAACTAGGACACCAATGTTTTCCTTTGAATATCCACCCATTTGAAAGTTTCTCACAGAACTGGGCTCACCCAGTATCATTCTTTGTTTTTTTTTTGGCTGCATTGGGTCTGTTTCTGCGTGGGGGCTTTCTCTAGTTGCAGTGAGCGGGGGCTACTCTTCACTGTGGTGCGCGGGCTTCTCATTGTGGTGGCTTGTCTTGTTGCAGAGCACGGGCTGTAGGCGCGCAGGCTTCAATAGTTGCAGCTCGCGGGCTGTAAAGCGTAGGCTCAGTAGTTGTGCCACACAGGCTTAGTTGCTCCGCGGCATGTGGGGTCTTCCCAGACCAGGGCTTGAACCCATGTCCCCTGTATTGGCAGGCAGATTCTTAACCACTGCACCACCAGGGAATTCCCCCCAGTATTATCCTTAAAGCCCAAAGTTCTCTTGCTGTTGGGTCATCTAGTGGTGAAATCAGCCCGAGAGGCTTGTCTGCTCACCAGCCGGGGCAGGCGGGGAGGGTTTATTTCTTGATTCTCAATTCTATCCCACTGCTCTATCTGTCTGTCCTTATGCCAGGACCACACCCGTAGCTTTGTAGTGAGTTCTGAAATTGGAAATGTGAGTCCTCCAACTTTGTTCTTCTTTCTCAAGATGTTTTAATTAATCCTGATCTGTTGCATCTGCATCTGGATTTTAAAATCAGCTTGTCAATCTCTGCAAAGAAGCCAAATGGAATTTTACTGGGGGCAGCAATGAGTCTGTAGATCAGTCTGGGGAGTCTCGCAATCTTTATTTTTTTGGCAGTGTGGGTCTTTGTTGCTGCACGTGGGCTTTCTCTAGTTGCAGCGAGTGGGGGCTACTCTTTGTTATGGTGCTGTGGCTTCTCCTGTTGCAGAGCACGGGCTCTAGGCACGCGGGCTTCAGCAGTTGCAGCACGTGGGCCCTAGAGTGCGTGGGCTTCAGTAGTTACGGCACATGGGCTCAGTAGTTGTGACTCATGAGCTTAGCTGCTCCACGGCATGTGGGATCTTCCCAGACCAGGGATCAAACCCATGTCCCCTGCATTGGCAGGTGGATTCTTTTTTTTTTTTTTTTTTTTTTTTTTTTGTGGTACATGGGCCTCTCACTGTTGTGGCCTCTCCCATTGCGGGGCACAGGCTCCGGACGCGCAGGCTCAGCGGCCATGGCTCACGGGCCCAGCCGCTCCGCGGCATGTGGGATCTTCCCGGACTGGGGCACGAACCCATGTCCCCTGCATCGGCAGGCAGACTCTCAACCACTGCGCCACCACGGAAGCCCCTGGCAGGTGGATTCTTAACCACTGTGCCACCAGGGAAGTCCCTACAATCTTAACATTAAGTCTTCCAAGCCATTAACAGGGGATGTCTTTCCATTTTTAGGTTTTCTTTCTCTCAACAATGTTTTATAGTTTTCAGAATATAAGTTTGTGTCTCTTTTGGAAACTTGTTCCTAAGTATTTTACTATTTTTAATGCTATTTTAAATGGAATTGTTTTCTTAATTTCATTTTAGGATTGTTCATTGCAGGTATATAAAAATACAACTGATTTCTGTATATTGATCTTTATCCTGCAACTCTACCGAACCCATTCATTTGTACTAATACATTTTTACTAGATTCCTTAGGATTTTCTAGGTCATGTCATCTATAAGTAAAGATAGCCTCCCTTCTTCCTTTCCAATGTGGATACCTCTTATTTCATTTCCTTGGCTAAATGCCCCAGCTCCATCAGTACAATGTTGAGTAGAAGTGCTGAAACATCCTTTGGACAAAGCAGCAGGTTAAACACAAGCTGGGGACACTCTACAGAACAAACCCAGTTTCAACAAATACACTGCAAGGCAGACAAATTTAAAAAGAGGAGACGCTCATAGATTGAGAGATTTAAGAGACATATTAACCAAATGCAAGTTTCTGAACATACTATTTAAAAAAAATTTAAGGTGATCAGAGAAATTTGTACACTGCCTGAAAAACTGATATTAAAGAATTGTTAATATTTTAGAGGTCATAATGGTATGACCCTATCTTTAAAAATATCCATTGAAATATTTACAAGTGAAATATTATATTTGACATTGGCTTAAACAATCTGGGAGTGGTGGGGGCATAAGGGAAACAAGACTGGCCATGACTTGGGCTTGAGGACTGGTGAAGCCAGGTGATGGTATGTGGACAAAGTTCATCATAACAGTCACTCAATTTCCATATATAAAGTTTTCTACAAAAAAAAATTTTTAATGTGTCCTTGATAGCTCAATCAGGAGATAGTGGCTTCTTCTGAATTTCTAGTTTTTAGTGTAACCCGCTCCCAGAACTAGCCCTGGGTGATGCAGTGCCAGCATGTTTTATTTTTGACACTGCACTATAACTGGGGAGAGCCTGGAGGGAGGAGGCCTCCAGCCCTGCATCACTGACAGTCCCACCCACAGCATCTGGTACCCACCTTGTGCCTGGAAGGAAGGCCAGGCAAACGCGTGCCTGAAGATGCTCAAGTTCTGTCATCGTGGAAATTTTTCAAACACAAGCTTAATTAAAAGCTAAATGGCGGGCTTCCCTGGTGGCGCAGTGGTTGAGAATCCGCCTGCCAATGCAGGGGACACGGGTTCGTGCCCCGGTCCGGGAAGATCCCACATGCCGCAGAGCGACTGGGCCCGTGAGCCATGGCCGCTGAGCCTGCGCGTCCGGAGCCTGTGCTCCGCAACGGGAGAGGCCAAAAAAGCTAAATGGCAAGTGAAATACCATTTTTAGGGAAAAAAAATGTACAATGTTTAAAAAGATATATGCCTCCCTGTATTTTCTAAGTTTCTACAATTAACATCTTATTTGTGTAGTGAAAACTATAAACAGGGAATTCCCCGGTGGTCCAGTGGTTAAGATTGTGCTCTCCTTGCCAAGAGCCAGGGTTCAATCGCTGGTCGGGGAACTAAGATCCCACAAGCCTGCAGTACGGCCAAAAAAAAAAAAAAAAAATTGGCTTCAACAATAATAAACAGCCATTTTAAGTAAATATTTTAAAAACATTATAAACAGATAATGCATATTTATGGTATAAACATTCCCTAAAATATTTACTATCTGTAAGAATTATATACAAAGAAAATGTTTCAAAAAATGAAATGCTTTATACAACTGTAGATTCCACTGTTCTGTGGTCCTTATAGACATGTTCCAACATTCACAGTCAGTAAATGAAACTCAAATGACAAATCATGTGGGAGGATAACCTCCATCTTTTTAGATAACTGTGAGCCTAAGGTTCCTATTTGGGGGAGTCAATTTTTTTTCCATGTTTTTATTGTGCCAACTGAAACTGCTTGCCCCAGATGCTTGGCTCCCCGAAGTCCTGGAGGGGAGACAGGAGCCCCTGTGATGCCAGGGCCTAACAGCCACAGGAGGCTCACACCACCCTGCTTCCAACAAAGCCCTCAGAGCACCTCCCACCCCAACACCAAAACCAAACAAAAGCAAAGGCAGGGGCAGGTGCTGGGGGAAGGAACGACTCTGGTGAGGACCCTTCCACAGATGTGCAAAGGGCAGGGGTGCTGCCCATTCACACTCTAGAAATCCTACACTGAGCGTCCGGTGCGGGAGGGAGACGATGTCCACAGAGGGGATACACAGACAGTAAACAGACACGGCCAATTCCAGCTCTGCCCTAAAACTGCAAATCAACTGTGAAAGGGTGAGGCCTCTGGGTGAACAGCTGTCAAAGACAAACGCTCAGGCAAAGGCAGTGTTTACTCTTGAGTAGGGGAGAAAGGGCAATTTTATAACTAGAGGGCAGGACCAGTGTCTTGGGGTGGGGGAGGGGAGCTGGCGTTGAGTCACTGGCTCAATAAAGTGGAGAGAAATGGGACGGTACCAGCCATTTCTGCCGCGTGGTAAACCCACCTGGGGTTGGGGTATGGAGTGCAAAGGTCTAGAAGCGTCAAGCCTTGGCATCACAATGCACCCCAGTCCTTGCCCTCCAATGCATTAGCTCCCATCCACTTGTGCTTTCTCCCCTTGAGCAGGAGTGTCGCTACCAACCCATTCTCCCCGACACCCGAGCCATTTCTCCCGTCCCAGATGGCAGCGCTCACCTCTGCAGGGCCTGGATTAAGACTCAGTGCCCATGAGAGGCCACCTAGCAGCCTGGCCCCAAGGACCCATACCTGATAGATGGCTTCGTCACAGGCGTTCTGAAGGCCCAGGTTCACCATCGTGTTCTGTAGCGTGCGGCCCATGTAGAATTCCAGGGAAAGATAGTAGATGCGCTGAGGAAGCAAAAGGAAGCATCTTAGATTGTGCATTCCACCCCACACACGAGAAGATTCCTGTGCTGAGAAGACCTTCTTTTTTTTTTTTTTTTTTTTTTTTTTGCGGTATGCGGGCCTCTCACTGTTGTGGCCTCTCCCGTTGCGGAGCACAGGCTCCGGACGCACAGGCCCAGCGGCCATGGCTCACGGGCTTAGTTGCTCCGCGGCATGTGGGATCTTCCCGGGCCAGGGCACGAACCCGTGTCTCCTGCATCAGCAGGCGGATCCTCAACCACTGCGCCACCAGGGAAGCCCCAGAAGACCTTCTTAGGGGCTTTGCTCCGTCAACCCTGCACTTACCTGCACATCCCTAAAATGGGCTCACTCCCTTCGGCCTTGGCCAACCGCAGCTTTCCAGGGGCAGACCCCTAGTGGGGGCCCTTCGAAAGTAGTCTGTTCACTGCCCTTCTGGAGTCCCCAAGGGGATGGAAACGAACCACTGCCTGAGGTAGGGAGGCAGGGCGGGGCAGTAGTGGGGAACAGACTCCCAGGATAGATAGAGCCAGGTCTGAGCTTGGCAGGGCCTCTTCCCAGCCACGCCCTCGAGGAGGAGACCACATCGCTCACTCGGGGTGAAACAGCCCTGCAGGATGAACAGCTTCTGATACCTGAACTAAGTACTCAGTGCAAACAGCACGGTCAACACAACGGGATAGACGGATGGACACGTCTACTTCCACCTGCTGACTGTTTGCTGGCTTTGGGGGACTGAGAGGTAAACCTCCGTGTAAACAAGGTGATGACACTCGCTGGGGGCCACTCAGGGTTCAACACTTCCTGCACCTGGTGCCATCTGCCCACACGACCACCCAACGGGCCACGGGAGGCAGTGGCAGAGCTGAGATCTGGCCCGCAGAGTCCTGCTCTCATACAGGGCTTCGTGCTGCCTCCAGCTGTCAAGAGTAAGGCCTTGGGACTTCCCTGGAGGTCCGGTGGTTAAGACTCCACACTCCCAATGCAGGGGGCACAGATTCGATCCCTGGTTGGGGAGCTAAGATCCCTCATGCCACACAGCACAGCCAAAAAAATAAAATAAAATAAAACTAGAACTCTCAAAAAAAAAAAAAAAAGAGTAAGGCCTTGATGAGACAAGGGAAAAACGCTTCCCTACAGAATAATTCTGATTAATAAACGCAGAAGGAATGGGAGGAATGGAAAACCACCAAGAGAACAGCACAGTAACAGCTGCGCAGGTGACCACAGTGGCTCTAGGGACTGACTGGATATTCTGCACAGCCCTACAAGTGTCTCCCCCCAAATAACCTTAATCACCGTGGTGGCTTTAGCAGATGTCCCCAAATTCTCTGACAGCCTTCACTCCAGGAGGTGGTGTGGTGCTCAATCCCCCTCCTGCTGAGGGTGGGCTGGTCATGGCAGCTCCCTTCCGACAAATAGTCTGGAAAGGGAAAACTGCAAATTCACAATTTTGGATTGTGACGACACCTTCCCCACATGATCAAGGTTAACTTCACCAGTAACAGGTCAGGTGATATGCTGTCATGAGAAGGGGACCTCGCCTCCACGGTTTTCTTTCCAAAACTCCCAACCCCAGACTGACGGTGAGAAGCATCGGTCAGACCCAAAGTTAGGGACATCTGTGGAACTGCCTGACCAGCACCCGTCAGATCTGTCAAAGTCACAGAGGACAAGGAAAGACCAACAACCACTGCAGATAGAAGACTAAGGAAACAGGACAATTAAATGCCCTGAGGGGCCTGGATTAGGTCCGGGACAGAGAAAGGCCATCAGAGGAAGAACTGACAGGAAGTGCTGAGCCAGCGCTAACTTCTTAGTTTTGATACCTGTGCTGTGGTCACTCAGGATGTTACCACTGGGGGCAGCCGTGAAGGGCACGTGGGCATGCTACACTCTGTTTGCAACCCTCTGTCAATCTAATATTGCCTCTAAGTAAAACATAAAAGAGCAAAACCAGGCCTTGAAAAGGTGTGTGTCTGTGAGCTGTGCACGTGCACGTGCACGATGAGAGAGCACGTCTCGGTCTCAGGTGTGAATCCAGGGAAGAGTGTTGGCTGCGCTACGGTTTTACCTTTCCTATAAAATTTCCAAAATATACAATCTAAAAAAATCTATTTCCCTATGGGTTGCAGAATGCAGGGGAAAAGAAAGGTCTGGATTCCTTCTCCTCATGTGGCGAGAGGGCTGCTGGGGCCTGTGCACTTCACAGAGACACCTGCAGAGCGCGACCTGCTGAGCCCCGCACCAGCAGCTTCAGAACCCACCATTTGGGCAGAGACACGCTGAAGGTGCTTTCTTATACCTTGCTTAGAATTCTGACCAGCAGCTGACCAGAAACATCTGAGGAAACCTGGTGGCTGTCTGCCAGCCAACAGCTGTTTTAGTGGTGCTGCCCTTTGGGTTTTTCCAGCAGCATTCATACCATCACTTCACACTTCACTGTAGTTGTTCTTAAACTACTCTCCTCAGAACCAAGAAGCAGCCTGAAAGGATGGGCCAGGTAGAAAGAGGCTCCCAACTTGCAAAATACACAGGCAGGGGACCTATGTACATGGACAGACATCCCACGTCAATGGATTGGAAGGCTTAACGCTGTGAAGATGGCAATAATCCCAAAATTATCTACGAATTCAACACAATCCCTGTCAGCATTCCAGCTGGCTTCCTTACAGAGTGACAAACTGATCCTAGCATTCAGATGGAAATGCAAGGGGTCTGGAATAGTCAAAACAATCTTGAAAAAGAAAACAAAGGTGGAGGACTCACACAAATCTCAAACCTTACTACAAAACTACTGTCAGTGAGACTATACTGGCATAAAGAAGGACACACAGAGCAATAGAATAGCACAGAGAGTCCAGAATAAACCCTCACATTTATGGTCAACTGATTTCCAACAGGAGTGCCCAGATAATTCTGTGGGGAAGAATAGTCTTTTCAACAAATGGTGCTAGGACAACTGGATATCCACAAGCAAAAGAATAAAGTTGGACTCGTCTTTCATACCACATGCAAAAAATTCATTCTAAATGGATCAAGAACATAAATGTAAGAGCCAAAACTATAAAACTCTTAGGAGAAAACATAGGGGTAAATCTTTGTGACCTTGGATTAGGCAATGGTTTCTTCTGACATGACATTAAAAGCACAAGTGAAAAAACAGATAAACTGGACTTCATCAATATTTAAAACATTTGATACAATTAAGAAAGTAAAAAAGATTGGGCTTCCCTGGTGGCGCAGTGGTTGAGAATCCGCCTGCCGATGCAGGGGACACGGGTTCGTGCCCCGGTCCGGGAAGATCCCACATGCCGCAGAGCGGCTGGGCCCGTGAGCCATGGCCGCTGAGCCTGTGCGTCCGGAGCCTGCGCTCCGCAATGGGAGAGGCCACAACAGTGAGAGGCCCGCGTACCACAAAAAAAAAAAAAAAAAAAAAAAAAAAAAGACAACCCACAAAAATCGGGAAATTTTTAAAAATTGAAGTATAGTTGATTTACAATATTATATTAGTTTTAGGTGTACAACATAATGATTCACAATTTTGATAGATTATACTCCATTTAAAGTTATTATAAAATATTTCCCTGTGCGCTGTACAATATATCCTTGTAGCTTATTTATTTTATACACAGGGGTTCGTACCTCTTAATCCCCTACCCCTATCTTGCCCCTCCCCTCTTCCCTCTCCCCATTGGTAACCACGTTTGTTCTCTGTATATTCAAGCCTATTTCTGTTTGGTTATATTCATTCATTTTATTTTTTAGATTCCACATATAAGTGATAACATACAGTATCTGTCTTTGTCTGACTTGTTTCACTTGGCATAATACCCTCCAAGTCTATCCATTCTTCTTTTTATGGCTGAGTGATATGCCACTGTGATATACATATCACATCTTCTTTATCCATTCATCTATTAATGGACACTTAGGTTGTTTCAACATCTTGGTTATTGTAAATAACGCTGCTATGAACACTGGAGTGCATACTTTTGAATTAGTGTTTTAATTTTCTTTGGATGTATATTGTTTTATGAGTAGTATTCCACTGTGTATATTGACCACATCTTCTTTATCCATTCATCTGTTGATGGTCACTTAGGTTGCTTCCATATCTTGGCTATTGTAAACAGTGAAAATATCTTTTCAAATTAGTGTTTTCACTTTCTTTGAATATATACCCAGGAGTGGAATTGCTGGGTCATAAGGCAGTTACACTTTGTTTTTTAATGAACCTCCATATTGTTTTCCATAGTGGCTGCACCAATTTACGTTCCCAGTGTAGGAGGGTTCCCTCTTTTCCACATTCTCGCCAACATTTGTTATTTATGGTCTTTTTGATGATAGCCATTCTGACAGGTATGAGGTGACATCTCATTGTGGGTTTTGGTGTTTTTTTTTGTGGTACGAGGGCCTCTCACTGTTGTGGCCTCTCCCGTTGCGGAGCACAGGCTCCGGATGCGCAGGCTCAGCGGCCATGGCTCACGGGCCTAGCCGCTCCGTGGCATGTGGGATCTTCTCGGACTGGGGCACAAACCCGTGTCCCCTGCATCGGCAGGCGGACTCTCAACCACTGCGCCACCAAGGAAGCCCTCATTGTGGTTTTGATTTGCATTTCTCTGATGATTAGTGATTTTTGAGCATCTTTTCATGTGCCTGTTGGCCATTTGTATGTATTCTTTGGAAAAATGATTATTCAGGTCTTTTGCCCATTTTCCAATCAGTTTTTTCTTTTTTTTTTAATATTGAGTTGTATGAGCTGTTTATATATTTTGGATATTAACCCCTTACTGGTCGTATCATTTGCAAATATTTTCTCCCATTCAGTAGGTCTTGTCTTTTCATTTTGTCAGTGGTTTCCTTTGCTGTGCAAAAAAAGCTTGTAAGTTTAATTAGGTCCCATTTGTTTATTTTTTATTTTGTTTCCTTTGCCTTAAGATAAAAAAAAAAAAACCTGCTAAAATTTATGTCAAAGAGTGTTCTGCCTATGTTTTCTTCTAGGAGTTTTATAGTATCTGGTCTTACAGTTAGGTCATTAATCCATTTTGAGTTTATTTTTGTATATGGTGTGAGGGAATGATCTAATTTCATTCTTCTACATGTAGCTGCCCAGTTTTCCCAGCACCACTTGTTGAAGAGACTGTCTTTTCCCCATTGCATATTGTTGCCTCCTATGTCCTAGATTAACTGCCCATTAAGTGGGTGTGTTTATTTCTGGGCTCTCTATTCTGCTCCACTGATCTATGTGTCTGTTTTTGTGCCAGTATCATACTGGTTTTTGTTAGTTTGTTTGTTTTTGTTTTTTTATTGGAGTTGTGTTAGTTTCAGGATGATTCAGTTATACATATATATATTCTTTTTCAGACTCTTTTCCCTTATAGGTTATTACAAAATATTCAGTAGAGTTTCTTGTGCTATACAGTAGGTCCCGGTTGATTTTATATGTAGTAGTGTGTATATGTTAATCCCAAACTCCTAACTTATCCCTCCCCCACCCCCCTTACCCCTTTGTTAACCATAAGTCTGTTTTCTATGTTTGTGAGTCTGTTTCCTTTTTGTAAATAAGTTCATTTGTATCATTTTTTTTAGATTCCACATGTAAGTGATATCGTATGATATTTGTCTTTCTCTGTCTGACTTACTTTACTTAGTATGATAATCTCTAGGTCCATCCATATTGCCACAAATGGTATTATTTCATTCTTTTTTATGGCTGAGTAATATTCCATTGTATATACGTACCACATCTTCTTTACCCATTCATTAGTCAGTGGACATTTAGGTTGCAGTATCATACTGTTTTGATGACTAGCTTTGTAGCTTTGTGACTGTAGTCACAGCGTGATACCTCCAGCTCTGTTCTTCTGGGAGAAAATATTTGCAAATCACATAGCTGGTAAAAGATCTGTATCAGGAATATATATATACAATTCAATAATAAAAAGACAGCCCAGTGGTAGGTTGGGCAAAGGATCTGCACAGACATTTCTACAAAGAAAATACAAATTGCCAATAAGCACATGAAAAGATGCCTAACATCATGAATCATAAGGGAAATGCAAATCAAAAGCACAATGAGATGCCACTTCACACCCACTAGTACAACTATGATCAAAAAGCCATCAGATAATAACAAATGGTTAGCAAGGATCTGAAAACTAGCTGATGAGAATGTAAGACAGTACAGCTTCTCTGGAAACCAGTCTGGCAGGTCCTCAAAAGTTAAACAGTTTACCATTTGGCCCAGCAATTTCACTCCTAGACATACACCCAAAAGAAATGAAACCCTGTGTCCACTAAAAGATTTGTATTTAATAGTCAAAAGGTGAAAACAACTCAAATGTCCACCAACTTATGAATGGATAAATAAAATGTGATATATCCATATGGTAGAATATTATTCAGCCATAAAAAGGAATCAAGTACTGATAAAGCTACAATGAGAATGAACCTAGAAAACATTATGCTAAATGAAAGAAGCCAGTCACAAAAGACCACACATTGTACGATTCCATTTATATGGAATATAGGTAAATCTACAGAAACAGAAAGTAGATTAGTAGTTGCCTAAGACAGGCAGACAGGGAGTTTAGGGTGGGTAACAGCTAAAAAGCGTGGGGTTTCTTTCTGGGGTAATGAAAATGTTATAAAACTGACTATGGTGATGGTTGCACAACTCTGAATATACAAAAACCACTGAATAAACTGTACACTTTAAATGGGTAAATTGTATGGTATCTGAATTTTATCTCAATAAATACTGTATGTAAGATAGAATACTTCCAGTTGTAAAGGTGGTAGGATAAAAACGTCTCTGCCCACTTCTCCCTAAAACTCACTGACCCTAGGAAAACACAGGTGGAAACTGAGGGAGGCAGAACTCAGCCAGAAACTGCCCCCTGTACCACTTCACCACCAAGCTGCAGGGGAGGGATGAGGGTGACTGTCCACTGCTGGTCTCTGCCTTCTGAGGCCGATGAAAGGACAAAGCACTTTACACTCACATGCGTGCCCACTCACACACCCACACGTGTACATGCATTCACACCCACGGCGCACACTCGCTAACACCAGTGTGCGTGTGCACGCGCACACACACACACACACACACACACACACACACACGCCCCACAAAACTGGGAACCAGGAGGGGCTGCTCCCTCCATGCTGCACACAGCAGGCCCTGCCCCATCATCCAGCTGCAAGCAACTGGCTCAGGAAGAATCCCCTCCACTCAGAGATGGAGCTCAGGGTCTACACCCTGAGAAGAAAAACAGAACAGACAGGAAATACAACAGGCAAAGAACACCCAACATTTACCTAGGGCCACGTGAAATCCATAAACACAGACCCATCTAAGACATCAAGAAACAATGATAAGGTAACAAAGGGACTCAACCAAGCACGGGAAAGAAGTAAAATAAATAAGAGATAAAACCACCACAGAAATGGAGGCAGCACTGAATGCAAAACAGCGGCACAGCTGAAAACAAAAAGCTGGCTGGAAAAGTGAGCAAAGTGGGGGAAAATCATGAAGAGGACTGGAGAGAAAAACACCCATACAGAAGACAAAGAATACTTAACATTTGCATAATTAGTGTTCCTGAAGAAAGAAAATGAATAAAAAGTTTAAAAATGTTTCAATATGTAATTTAAGAAAACGTTACATATATATTAAATCTACAAATTGAAAGAACATGCTTACATACAAAAAAAAAAATTCCAGCATCCTTTAAATCACAAACACAGTCGCAGTGTAACGAGTAATTCTGCAGAGGTGCCCTCTGCTCCACCACTGCTGTCACTGCTGCTCACGGCCCATTGCTTCCTCCTGACTTTTCATCATTCTGGACGCTATTTACTCTACACTTGAACTGATTTATTATTATATGGGGTTCCGATAGCATGGTACCATACCTCCCTCTAGATGGGGCTTAGTAACCGACGTGAAAACACACTGAGACAACACCCAGCTGTCCGAGAGAGTGAGTGAATGTTTTGAGCAGCCATTCCTTTCTTCTAGGTACACATGAAGGCCATGCCTATTTCTGGGATTCTCCCAAGAGGTTTTATAAAAAGTTGGCAGGGCGCGGAGCAACAAAGCCTGTGAGCCACAACTACTGAGCCTGCGCGTCTGGAGTCTGTTCTCCGCAACAAGAGAGGCCGCAACAGTGAGAGGCCCACGCACGGTGATGAGGAGTGGCCCCCAGCTCACAGCAACTAGAGAAAGCCCGCACGCAGAAACGAGGACCCAACACAGCCAAAAATAAATAAATAAATAAATTTTTTTAAAAAAAGAATCAGATTTATATTTTTTAAAAAAAGTTGGCAGGGGACGGACTTCCCTGGTGGTCCAGTGGTTAAGAATCCACCTTTCAGGACTTCCCTGGTG
This sequence comes from Kogia breviceps, assembly GCF_026419965.1. Classification (NCBI taxonomy): domain Eukaryota; kingdom Metazoa; phylum Chordata; class Mammalia; order Artiodactyla; family Physeteridae; genus Kogia; species Kogia breviceps. The sequence goes on along the minus strand of NC_081323.1, from coordinate 32,636,942 downwards.
GCGCAGTGGTTAGGAATCCACCTGCCAATGCAGGGACATGGGTTCAAGCCCTGGTCCAGGAAGACCCCACATGCCACAGAGCAACTAAGCCCGTGCGCCACAACTACGGAGCCTGTGCTCTAAAGCCTGTGAGCCACAACTACTGAGCCCTTGTGCCATAACTGGTGAAGCCCGCGTGCCTAGAGCCCGTGCTCTGCAATAAGAGAAGCTACCACAATGAGAAGCCCACGTATCTCAACGAAGAGTAGCCTGTTTGCCACAGTTAGAAAAAGCCCGTGCGTAGCAACGAAGACCCAATGCAGCCAAAAATAAATAAATAAATAAATTAATTAATTTTTTAAAAAACCTTTAAAAATAATTTTTTTAAAAAAAGAATCCACCTGTCAATGCAGGAAATACGGGTTCCAGCCCTGGTCCAAGAAGATCTCACATGCCGCAGAGCAACTAAGCCTGTATGCCACAACTACGGAGGCTGCGCTCTAGAGCCTGAGAGCCACAACTACTGAGCCCAGGAGCCACAACTACTGAAGCCCACATACCTAGAGCCTGTGCTCTGCAACAAGAGAAGCCACTGCAATGAGAAGCCCGCTCACTGCAACTAGAGAAAGCCCACGCACAGCAATGAAGACCCAAAGCAGCCAAAAATAAATTATTAAATTTTTTAAAAAAAGAATCCGACTTCCAATGCAGGAGACGCAGGTTTGATCCCTGGTCGGGGAACTAAGATCCCACATGCTACAGGGCAACTAAGCTCGTGCGCTGCAACTACTGAGCCCACGTGCTCTGGAACCTGCGCACCACAACTAGAGAGAAGTCTGCATGCTACAATGAGAGATTCCGAGTGCCACAACTAAGACCCAACACAGCCAAAAATAAATAAATAATATATTTTTTTTAAGTTGGCAGGTCAGGGATATGATCAAGATGTTTTTATTTTGCCTTTAACTATAAATATGTATTTTAAAAGTTGTAGTTCAATCTTTCTGCTAAAGTTTCCAACTTTTAACTGGCACTATGAAAATAGCTTGATTATCTTTCTTTGTTTGTTTTTTTATTTATTTTTTTTTTTGCAGTACCCGGGCCTCTCACTGTTGTAGTTTCTCCTGTTGCGGAGCACAGGCTCTGGACACGCAGGTTCAGCAGCCATGGCTCACGGGCCCAGCCGCTCCACGGCATGTGGGATCTTCCCGGACCGGGGCATGAACCCGTGTCCCCTGCATCAGCAGGCATACTCTCCACCACTGCGCCACCAGGGAAGCCTGATTCTCTCTTTTTCTAAGAGATGGGTGCTGAGGGATAAAACGTTGGGTCCAGTCTTAAAGCCTCTGAATCTCTTTCATCTTCCTCCCAAGTTCAACATGGGTGTCCAGGGTTCAGCTGTGTATTTAGTTCTGTAAACCTACCCGGGCAGCCTCCTGCGGCATCCTGAACAAGAGGGCAGCAGGAGCAGCATGGCATCCAGGGTCCCCCCAGAACTGCCCACTCAGAAAGGACTGACCACAGTCAGCTCTGCGCCAGACACCGCTGCAGGTTGTGCTTGGCTGGAGCTCTGGACTCAGGGTCTGTGCCTTGTTTTCTGTTGCTGTTTTTGTCTGTGTGACTTGAGAACTTTTATTGTTTCCTCACATATGTTGATTTGTTTTCCCCAGTTTCCTTAAGATGGTTCAGCGTGAAACCATCAAACTGAAGAAGGCACTTGAGAAGCCGGCCAATGACATGCACAGATTTTGAACCACGTAGACTGGGTCCCATCCCAGCTCCTGCACCGGCTGGTGGGGCGACCTGGTCACTTTATGTCTCTGATAGCACCATGCCCACCTGGGACTCGGCATTGCTGGTCCCTTCACCTGGTCAGATTTTCAGGGAGAGGTATGGAACCTAAAGAACAGGGTGACAGTTCTGGAAAAAAACCACCTGCAAAGGGCCAGCTCCTTGCCAGGCCCAAACTCTGCTGCTGTAGGCCCAAGGCCATCGCAGGCCCAGCCCAGCCCCTTCCTACCTCTCCAGCCCCTCCAGCCTCCCCGGCGCCACCTGTGCAACCTTGGACAGGGCCTCCCAGTTCAGGGGTGCCAATCGAGAACCAGATGTTCACCTGCTTGAGCCTGAGAACAGCAGGGACCCCTTAACCTTGTCACACAGCTCTGGGGGGCCGTCTGCAGGCCTGAACTAGGTCACTGATCTTTCTTGCAGAGTCCCTTCTTTGCAATATGGCTGTAACAAGTGTTAAATGGCCTAGATGCAGCCTTAAGTTTTTTATAAATTGAGTTTATTTATTACATGCGAAGCCCACACCAACAGGTAACATCACAGAAAAGCATAAACAAAGCTCTTCGACACAGATGAAAATATGATCGACACAAACATTATACAACATATTAATCTCCTAAAGAATCTTAGGAGTTAATGAACTCTGTGAAAATGGAGTTTAATGTCAATAGGTAGAGCTTTCATTTTGCTCTCTATACAACCGAGATTAATACATAGAATTGGACTTTCAGAGACCTCCAATTTCTTTTCCCTCTCCTCAAAGTGTGTTTAGAGTCCTTGTTTAACAGAAGGGTCTGAACACTCTGCAGAAAAGGAAAGAAAGAACTTTCAACACTCAGGGCATCGAAGCACAGACTGGGGCAATCGACTTCACCACCAGCAAGAACCTGATTCTACAGGCAGATCTGGCCAGGCAGGTGTCCGCCTGCGCCAGAAACACTCACTCCTCTTGTCTATCAGATTCTGTCGGTGCCGCAGCAGCATCTTAACCCACGAGCTGCCCTCTCACAGCATAGAGTGGCTCCTGCCAGCCAGAGCTGGCCGTGACATGACACAGGGACACTGACCACTGACCCAACACAGAAGTCAGCTCTGCTGGGCACCCCAGCCTCTACAAAGGCACTGAGGCCACCTCCAGCCTGCCGCCCTGCCTGAGCAGCTCAGCGAGAGGAGGGCTGCTGGGGGGAGGGGCCCTTCCACCCCTGTCCTCACTGAGCATGTACCCACGTACACGCCACTGTGTCTGAGGGGCTTTTTGGAGGAAAAAGCTTTATAAAACCACTACTGTGCTTTTGTGAGGATGCTGAGCGTTATCTACCACACCTCTTAAGCCCCAACCTATGAAGTCACACTCGCACTTTCTTTCAGAGCGAAGTGCCAGGGAACCTTGGCTTCCCCTAACTGGTGGGCTGTGTCTCAATGTGGACCACGAATTTCGTTTTTTATTTTAGGTACTGGTACCTAGGAGTAGAACACAGGTCTGTTTGCGCAAAGTCAACTTGGAAAATGTAAAATATGAAAAAATTACAGTATTTTATCCCTGTAAAATCTACAGGGATTTTACACTCAGAGATCACTTAGTTCTGCAGGAAACAAATTCACTTTGTGCTACATGACGTCAGTGTCACAGTCCTCTGCCTTCCACCTTATGTGCCATTAAGCTCTACAAAGCATCTACTCACCCCATCCCAGAGCCAGATAATCATGGAGGCCACCTTGTCCCTGACAGATAGCCAGAGCCTAATCAATTTATAGTAAGTGATCTGGACCATGTCAAACTACACTTGTGGCTCAGTGTTATGTCAGTGTTTTCAACAGAGCTACTTTCACCTTTTTAAAAAAAAACGTGTTTCAAGGCTGAGAAAAGACACTCAGCTAATACTGAAATTACATATAATTCCTATTCCAGAAGATCCTGTTGAAGGCATTGTTAACCAGACTTTTTTTTTAACATCTTTATTGGAGTATAATTGCTTTATAATGTTGTGTTAGTTTCTGCTGTATAACAAAGTGAATCAGCTATACGTATACATATATCTCCACATCCCCTCCCTCTTGCCTCTCCCTCTCACCCTCCTTATCCCACCCCTCTAGGTGGTTGCAAAGCACCAAGCTAATCTCCCTGTGCTATGCAGCAGCTTCCCACTAGCTATCTATTTTACATTTGGTAGTGTATATATGTCAGTGTTGCTCTCTCACTTTGTCCCAGCTTACCCTTCCCCCTCCCTGTGTCCTCAAGTCCATTCTCTATGTCTGCATCTTTATCCCTGTCCTGCCCCTAGGTTCACCAGAACTTTTTTTATTTTTAGATTCCATATATATTTGTTAGCATACGGTATTTGTTTTTCTCTTTCTGACTTATTTCACTCTGTATGACTGACTCTAGGTCCATCCACCTCACTACAAATAACTCAATTTCATTTCTTTTCATGGCTGAGTAATATTCCATTGCATATATGTGCCACATCTTCTTTATCCATTCATCTGTTGATGGACACTTAGGGTGCTTCCATGTCCTGGCTATTGTAAATAGAGCTGCAATGAACATTTTGGTCCATGACTCTTTTTGAATTATGGTTTTCTCAGGGTATATGCCCAGGAGTGGGATTGCTGGGTCATATGGTAGTTCTATTTTTAGTTTTTTAAGGAACCTCCATACTGTTCTCCATAGAGGCTGTATCAATTTACATTCCCAACAACAGTACAAGAGGGTTCCCTTTTCTCCACACCCTCTCCAGCATTTATTGTTTCTAGATTTTTTGATGATGGCCATTCTGACCAGTGTGAGATGATATCTCATTGTAGTTTTGATGTGCATTTCTCTAATGATTAGTGATGTTGAGCATCTTTTCATGTGTTTGTTGGCAATCTATATCTTCTTTGGAGAAATGTCTATTTAGATCTTCTGCCCATATTTGGATTGGGTTCTTTGTTTTTTTGATATTGAGCTGCATAAGCTGCTCGTATGTTTTGGAGATTAATCCTTGGTCAGTTGCTTCGTTTGCAAATATTTTCTCCCATTCTGAGGGTTGTCTTTTCATCTTGTTTATGGTTTCCTTTGCTGTGCAAAAGCTTTTAAGTTTCATTAGGTCCCATTTGTTTATTTTTGTTTTTATTTCCATTTCTCTAGGAGGTGGGTCAAAAAGGATCTTGCTGTGACTTATGTCATAGAGTGTTCTACCTATGTTTTCCTCTAAGAGTTTTATAGTGTCTGGTCTTACATTTAGGTCTTTAATCCATTTTGAGTTTATTTTTGTGTATGGTGTTAAGAAGTGTTCTAATTTCATTCCTTTACATGTAGATGTCCAGTTTTCCCAGCACCACTTATTGAAGAGGCTGTCTTTCCTCCATTGTATACTTTTGCCTCCTTTATCAAAGATAAGGTGACCATATGTGCATGCGTTTATCTCTGGGCTTTCTATCCTGTTCCATTGATCTATACTTCTGTTTTTGTGCCAGTACCATACTGTCTTGATTACTGTAGCTTTGTAGTATAGTCTGAAGTCCGGGAGACTGATTCCTCAAGCTCCATTTTTCTTTCTCAAGATTGCTTTGGCTATTCGGGGTCTTTTGTGTTTCCATACAAATGGTGAAATTTTTTGTTCTAGTTCTGTGAAAAATGCCATTGGTAGTTTGATAGGGATTGCATTGAATCTGTAGATTGCTTTGGGTAATACAGTCATTTTCACATGTTGATTCTTCCAATCCAATAACATGGTATATCTCTCCATCTGTTTGTATCATTTTTAATTTCTTTCATTAGTGTCTTACAGTTTTCTGCATACAGGTCTTTTGTCTCCTTAGGTAGGTTTATTCCTAGATATTTTATTCTTTTTGTTGCGATCATAAATGGTAGTGTTTCCTTAATTTCTCTTTCAGATTTTTCATCATTAGTGTATAGGAATGCAAGAGATTTCTGTGCATTAATTTTGTATCCTGCTACTCTACCAAATTCATTGATTAGCTTTAGTAGATTTCTGTTACCATCTTTAGGATTCTCTATGTATAGTATCATGTCATCTGCATACAGTGACAGTTTTACTTCTTCTTTTCCGATTTGGAGTCCTTTTATTTTTTTTCTTCTCTGACTGCTGTCGCTAAAACTTCCAAAACTATGTTGAATAATAGTGGTGAGGGTGGGCAACCTTGTCTTGTTCCTGATCTTAGGGGAAATTTAACCAGACTTTTCAGTTGTCCAATTACCTTTCTAAATTTCTGTGTTCATTTCTCTTCCCTTCGCCATATCCTAAGAGCCCCATTCTCTACAAGGTAGAAAAGAGCCAGCTATCTGTTGCCTGCTGTTTACCTGCTTCATGTCTTAAAATATGTAGGTTTCCATATGGGTTACAGCCTGCTCTGTTTAATGGGCAGGAAAAAAGGAGGTATATCTGGAAAGATGTGTAAAGCTCTCTCAGTTTTCTTCCTTGTATTTCTTATCAGCGGCACAGCTGACAAAGTTGAGTAAAGTCTGCAGGTGACAACACCGTGTTGGTGTGAACACCCTGAGTTTTTTCCAAATGCTCTGGTTGTATAAGGGAATCTCCTTGATTTTCCGAGTCACACATTTGAGTTTTCAGGGGGAAAGGGGTATCAAGTTTAAAACTTACTTTCAAATGGCTCACAGAAAAAAATGTATTTATACAGAGAGAAAGACATAACAAATGTGTTAAAAATGTTTCATGTTTGGGGAATCCGGATAAAGAGCACATGGGAATGCTTTGTATCATTCTTGCAACTTGTAAAAGTCTGAAATCACATAAAATAAACGTTTAAAAAATCATCTATAAAGGGCTAGGATGCAGAAATGAGATCGGTTACAATATTTCATAAAGATACAAAGGGTTAGCCATCCACAGCACCTGGGTATAAGTCAGGGTTCCCCAGAGAAACAGAATCAACAGGATATATACACAGAGATTTATTTTAAGGAACTGGGTCACATAATCATGGGGGTCCAAGACCAAAATCTGCTGGCGTGAGTCTGCAGGCTGAAGACCCAAGAAGGAGAGGCATTTGGAGTCCAAAGGCCTTCTGCCAGAATATTCCTTCTGGCTGGGGAGGGATGTGGAGAGGAAGAGAGGGGAGGTGGGTATGGTGGCGGTATCAGTCTTTGTTCTGTTCAGGCCTTCAACTGATTAGAGGCCCATCTAATATCCTCAAAATCCACTGACTTTAAGGTTAATCTCATCTAGAAAACACCTTCACACAAACAACCAGAAAAATATTTGACCAAATATCTGGGCACCATAGCCCAGCCAAGTTGACACACAAAATTAACCATCACAGCCTTCAGGCACAGAGGCTAGACTGTCTTCTAAGAAAAATCACAGCACACACCCAAAGCTTCCTAATCTCATAAATGACGGCTTCAGCCTACCTTCCATTTGGCAAGCTGTCAGGGTAATCAGCAACAGGAAACATCTGCCCCTCCCCAGCTTCTGGCCAGAGAAAGTAACTGTGAGCTCTCTGCTATCAGGGAAGCTTGCCCATGGGATACAAGGTCAACTTCACACAGATGAGGGCAAACACATCAGAACAGTTGAGTGGGTCAAAAAGATCCCAGTGCTGGACCCACTCCTGCCTAATTAAAACAAAATTTCAGAGGTAGGGGTTGTGTGCAGCCAAGGCAACAAAAAACTGCTCTAGATCATCTTCCTTTAATTCCCAGATCCAGCCAAACCATAAGATTAATTGTATTCATCATGATTATTTTACTAGAAATATTTAGGACAGCAGTTTGGACCCAGTGGTAGAGCTCCTTTCCTTAGTCCACCATTATGGTTATGCCAAGAGCTCATGGGGAAGAGCCATAGTAAACTGGCCAGTCCATCCACTACAGGGATGCAATCAGGCCAGCTGTCCACATCATACAATGTCTGCTTTAAAGACCCATGGAAGAAATCTCGCACCTACTCATTCTAGAATTTACTGCAGAGATTCCATGACTCCCATAACTGGACATGATCTGCAATTTGCTTTGGTTGCCAGAACTTACACCTGCATTTTGTGTCCTGACCATGCATCTGAACTTAACCCACTTTCCTACCCTTACTGTCTTGCCCCAACTTTCTCTTTGAGGTCTTCTATGAAGTTGAAACTTTTGCAGCATTATCTTGCTTAAGTATTCTCAAATTCTTTCTGGATGGAATGTTAATATAAAATGGAAACATTTTATCAGCAAACACAAAGCTATAATGTTTTAGAACAGCAAGGTACTCAGGGATGGATTACCTAGCTTGACCTTCCTTATTTTAAAGATGAAGAAACTGAGACCAAGAAAGGTTAAGAAATCCACCCAAGCCCAAGGGTCAAACAGGCCAAATGGTAAAGCCAGGACTTGAGGAGCATGGATTTCTGTGAGCCATCCCTCACCACCCAGCTCTTTTCCGTCCCTGAGTTTGCAGTGGAGTCCTGACCTTGTCATCACTTCAGAGACTCCTGGAGCCGTCTTTAGAATTAAGCCTGCCTCCTGCCAAGAGCAGACTTCTTAATTTTAGCCAGATTTTTTGACTTGCTGATTTGCCAGGCAGCTTACTTGAAAACTCTTCCTCTGAGCACTGAGATTCAACTGTTTCTATTACCAAAAATAGAATGCTTGAGACTTATGAAACAATAGGTGCAGCATAGCACTATACTCTTTTGTGTAATTAAAACAAATGTTTCTACCTGCACAGAAAAAGAGATGTGGAACACAAGATGTTTGTAGCATTTACAGTGTTACCACTAGGTGGTGAGATTACAGTTAATTTTTTCCTTTTGGCTTATCTGTGTTTTCTAATTTTTTCCCCAATAATCACAAGGACTTGCATAACTGTTTTAAAGTAAATAAAAATATTGAATAAAAGCACTTTAACTTATTGTTTAGATCGTCAGGCTGCCTAAGTCTGCAGTGCAGTGGTACACATCCTTGAAGCCGTTCTTAGGCTGGGGATGTGGCTCTGCAGAATTATTATTGGGAGATCTTCCACGTCCTCTCAGCTCTGATCCTCCTGGGGCTTGTTTCTTGTCCTTTACCAGCAAACATGTAACTTTTGCAGAAAAAGGAGATGATGAGTTTATTTTCAACATGAATTAGCCAGACTGAAGCACTCAAATTCCAAGTTTCCACTTTCAAATGACCTTCCTATCCAGGACAAGCAAACAACCTTCCATTTACAGGCTGTGTGGCTTTAAAGAAGAGAAATGTTTACATCTATAGCCACCACAGCAATCAGTGAGGATAAGTAAACCTGTTTTGTTAGAGGGATTTAATCCTGTTCATGAAAAAGGTTATTTCTGTAATCCCTGAGCCCATCACTAGCCTTTTCAGGATCTAAATATAGATAAACACCCTGGTGGGACTCCACGGTGTTACGGTGTGTTCTGGTCCAGCTGCAGGGAAATACCCTTGAATGTGCCGTCAGAGATGTACCTTGTCACCTGCTACATGAATAACAATGATATTGCAAATCAGAGCTCTGCCATCAGCAGGGAATTCTGGGGGAGCCACTGCCTGTTGGCCAGTTTCCCTGGCAAAGTCATCCCAAGCCCTAGTTGAAATAAACTGTTTCAGCCATTTGGTGCTACTTCTTTCTTCACTGTCTTGCATACTAAATATGAAGATCCTAGTTGGTATTCTAACAAATCTGTCCTTTTTACCACCTCTCTTTTAGAAAAAAAAGAGTGCCCCAGAATAAGTTTGGAAAAGCAACCAATCTCAGACTTAGCAATTATTAAACATTTCTTAACGCCCTACAAAAATACTGTAAAATACTATTAACAAAGCAACTACCCAGTCCTCAGGTGTACACTGCAAGTCAAATCTTTGCAAATTGGCTTCAGGTCTGCAAGTGTGTCCTTTCCTCACCAGTTTTCACTCTACATTAGTATAGTAGAAAGGATAAAACTCTCCACGGTCAAGAGGAAAAAAACAAAAACAAAAAACCAAACAAACAAAACTGGTAGCAGGGGCCTGGCCAAGCCCATACCCATCAAACTGAAAACTACCACTTTGGAGAATCATATTTACTGACTTGCAAAGCTGTTGAAAAAGCTACAAATGTTGATGAATGAAACAGAAGAGCCACAAAACTGTATATACAACATGCTTTTTAAAAGTGTGCATATATATTTAAGAACAGAAAAGATGTAGAAGGACATGCACCTATATTTTAACACAGTTAATAACGGAGGTGATGAGCAAATTTTCTCTCGTGTATTTTGTACTTTTCTACCATAAACCTACATGTGTGTAAAATGTAAAAAGAATAAACAATTCCTTAACGTCGGCCAACCTTAAGCTAAGTGAAGTTCTTCAAGGCAGGTGTGAGCGCCTGGAAGGCAGAGCCCATCACTGCGGGCTCCTTCTCCTCAGCAGGCTTCCCAGTGACGCCCCCCATCTCTACCCGCCCGGACAGCAGGCCCCAACCGCAGGGCTCCAGGCCACCCAGTACGGGAGGTGAGGGTTAGGCGACGCCGTGTGCGGGGCCGCTTCACCCGGTGGTCTCTCCTCAACTGGGGGTGGGGGGCGGGGTGTCGCTCCCCATATTAAGGGGTCTCTCTTCACCCGTGGGTCTATCCTCACTTGGGGGGGTCTCTCCCCATATCAGGGGGAGTCCCTCCTCACCGGGGGTCTCTCCCCACCCCGGTGCCGCCTCACCTTGGGGTCGCGCTCGTAGTAGTGCTGCTGCGTACGGATCCAGCGGCCCACCAGGTGGTCTCGCACCGTGTGCGCCAGCGCCAGGTAGTAGTCGCGGCGCGTGGCCACGTTGCGGTCCTTGACGAGCGTGAAGTGCAGGTGCCGGTTGAAGCTCTTCCGCACCTCGGCCACGTCGCCCAGCCCCGCCAGCCCGCGCACGCTAATCTGCTTCCGCCTCTCGCCGTCCGTCAGCGGCTTCGCCATCGCGCCGGCAGTCAGAGGAGGACGAGGAGAAGGGCAAGATACGCCGCGGAGACACACCCGCACAGAGGATGCTGCAGCTTCGCCGGCTGCCAGGCCGCGCCTGCGCACTGCGCTGCGGCGGCGAGGAAGGGAGGTGCCGAAGGTGCGCCTGCGCGCTGCGCCGGACCACATGCGAGGCGGGGCCTGAGGAAGGGCGGGGTCGCAGAGTGGGAGGGGCCTCCTGGAGGGGCCGCGCACCTACCTACCCCTGGATGAAGGAGTATTGCTGAGTTTCTCGACTTCCAGAGCTGAGGATGAGGTCCTGCCAGCAGCTCTCTTCATGTCCACTCCCTGAGACGGTGTCTCCTCCTGCTCCTCCCCCTCCCTAAAGCTGCTCACCTGGTTCCTACCTGCAGGTCCTCATCTGGGGCCCTCCTGCTCACTCTCACCAGCAACCCTCCGGTCTACACCCACTAGCGCCACCGCTGCTGTTCCCCAGGGCCGTCTTTGGGTCCCCGGCTTTTTGGCCTCTGGGGTCTCTGCATCAGGGAGAGTCCTTACAGGTTGGTTTAACATTGAAAAACTGGCAGTTTTCACTGACGCTAAACAAACACCTACTTCTGATCCAGCAATTCTAGTCCAAAGAAAATACCCAACAGAAATGAATGCTTAAACCAACCAAAAAGCATGTACAGAAATGCTCATAATATTCAAATATTCAAAACAGTCCCAAACTGGAAACCACACAAATGCCCACCAATGCTGGACTGATAAATAAACTGTAGCATATTCCCACAGTTGCATAGTCCCCAGCCATGAGAATGACAGACCACATCCAATACGCAGACGAACACTGCTGAGTGAGAGTAGGCAGCACTAAAGAGCACAGCCTGAAGGATTCCACTCACGTAAGTTTCTAAGACTGGCCAATCTCTGGGCCTGCAGACCTAGGATGGTGCTGAGCCCTAGAGGTGGACATAGCTGGGGGGGAGGGGTGGGCTGGGAGGGGGAGGGGGTGAATCCGTGGCATCTGGAAAAACTCTGATTACACGTGGTGTGCAAGCTCATTACTGCACACATGGGAGCTACCCCCTGTGGGGAGTGTCTGTGGGTGTGGTCCTGGGGCAAGGCCCCGGGGTGGGGGGGTCACAGGTGCAGCCCAGGGCCTTCCACCATCTTTCTCCACAGCTCATCCTGTTTCCTTGCCCTCCCTCCACACCCAACCGGCCTCCAGATCCTTCTTTAGGCCAAAGCCTTCCTGCTTGCTCACAGATCCAGTGCCAATAACATCAGGCCTGGTGGGCCTGCCTACTCTCCCAAGCTCCCAAGGACTCTCTCTCAGGAGCCGGTCCTCCAAGAGGAAGTCTGGGTCCTCCAGCCATTTTATTCCCTATGTATCTAGTCCATCCTTAGCTGCTCTTTTGGGTCCTCTTGCTGGGATTCCTGTGGTAGTTTCCTCATGGGCTCCCCTGCCTCCCAGACGCTCCCCAGAACCATCCTACCCAGGCATAGCCCCTCAGCAGAGGGCTGAGCCCAGCACAGCTCCTGCAAACCACAACCCCAGCCAGGTAAGCTTGCTAAACCAGTCTCAGCCCCTCCCTAGCAGGTCCTCAGGCTGGGTCTGGGGGACTTGAGGGGACAGGTGAAGGCAGGCACCCGACTGCAACGGGCAGGCATTCTCATGTGTCCCATCCCAAAGGGACCAGGCAGAAGGGGAAGCGGTCAGAGCTGGGGTCAGTGAGAGAGCTGGGGGTGGGGAGAGAGAAGGAGCCCCCAAACTGTGGAGCCTGTGGGGCTGTGAGGGGCTGCGAAGGACACACAACCAACATCCACAGGCCTCCCTGGTCTGGATCTTGCCCTCTTCAGCCCTCACCCCTGGGGAGTCCCTCACTGGAGGGCCAGATTTGCAGTGAAGGTCCTGTGGCCTGGTTCTGAGCTGCATCTCGGGGGGCTGCCTCTGCCCACCCTCAGCCCAGGCTGGCCCACCACCTGTTTTTATATGGCCCTCAAGTTAGCAACGCTGTCTAAGTTTTTATTTTTTTTAATAAATTTATTTATTTTATTTATTTATTTTTGTCTGCGTTGGGTCTTTGTTGCTGCGTGCGGGCTTTCTCTAGTTGTGGCGCGCAGGCTTCTCATTGTCGTGGCTTCTCTTGTTGCAGAGCAAGGGCTTTAGGCATGTGGGCTCAGTAGTTTTGGCACATGGGCTCAGTAGTTGTGGCTCGTGGGCTCTAGAGCACAGGCTCGGTAGTTGTGGTACACAGGCTTAGCTGCTCCATGGCATGTGGGATCTTCCCGGACCAGGGCTCGAAGCCATGTCCCCTGCATTGGCAGGTGGATTCTTAACCACTGTGCCACCAGGGAAGCGCTACACTTTTAAATGATTGAAACAAGTGAAAAGAAGAATAATTCATGATGTACGAAAATTACATGAAATCCAAATTTCAGTGTCTACAAATACAGCTACACTCATTCCTTTGTATTTTCTCTAGGGCTGCTTTCACACACCCACGGCAGAGTTGAGCATCGTGACAGAGACTGTATGGCCTGAATCTGCCCCTTACAGAGAGTGCTGCCCCTGACCTGGAGTGTACTCTCCTGGGGGAGGACCCCATGTCCCCAGCAGTGCCTCACACTCGCAGGCCCCATGAATGTACCCCGAATAGAGCGAATCCCTATGGTTCTATGTGCCGCATTCAGGCAAGGGTGGACTGAGGTGTGGGAGGTGGCTGGCCTGGGCAGAATTCTTGAAGCCTCTTTAAAAGTCACTAGATCACAGTGGGAAAACGCACATTAAAATGCCAGCAGGCAGCAGGACTTACCTGCTACATACAATGGTCAACATGAAAGTGACCAACAGGGACTTCCCTGGTGGTCCAGTGGTAAAGAATCCTCTTTCCAATGCAGGGGACGGAGGTTCGATCCCTGGTCAGGGAAGTAAGATCCCACATGCCACGTGGCAACTAAGCCTGTGTGCCACAACTGCTGAGCTCGCATGCCTCAATGAGAGAGCCTGCATGCTGCAAACTACAGAGCCCACACACTCTGGAACCCATGCGCCACACTACAGAGAAGCCCGCGCACCGCAAGGAAGAGCCCGCATGCCGCAAGGAAAGATGCCATGTGCCTCAATGAAGATCCCGTGTACCACAACTAAGACCCAACACAGCCAAAAATAAACTAACTAACTAACTAAATAAATGCTCTTTTAAAAAAGAAAGCAGGCTTTAAAAAAAAGAAAGAAAAAAAGAAAGTGACCAACAGCACAGAGTGGTGATGAGGCAGTGGAGTACTGCTCAAGGGAGTGTAACCATTACAGCCATGTTGGAAACAGTGTGGCAGTTTCTTATAATAAAATAGTCCATAGTTAAACATACACTTACTACATGGCCCAGCCATTCTACTTTTAGGTATTCACCCAAGATAAATAGAAACCTATGCCCACAAAACAACTTGTGCAAGGATGTTCACAGGAGCCTTATCACTAATGCCCCAAACTGGAAACAGCCCAGGTGACTATCAACAAGAAAGTGAAGAAACAAAGTAAGATATTGAAATAGTGGAATACTAACTCAACCATAAAAAGGAATGACACCAGTGAATCTCACAAACATTATGCCAAGTGGAAGGCCAGACACAAAAGAGCACATATTGTACAATTTCATTGACATGAAGTTCCAGAATTGGCAAAAGTAATGTGTTGTGATGGAATTCAGAACAGTCCCCCAGGGGCCAAGGGTAGGGGGATTGTCTGGGGAGTTTCTGGGGTGACAGAATAGGGATATGGGCTACATGAGTGTATGTGTCACAGTGGTTTGAACTCTATACTTAAGATCTGTGCATTTTACTATATGAAAATACCTCTATAAAGATATTCTTTAAAAAAAAAAACAACTCACTAGGTCAGAAGTAAAAGCTAGAAAGAGCTTAAGTACCAAAAACAGCCTCCATCAAACAGGAAGCCTTTGCAAATCCAAGCCTCTAGGAAGCAACACTGAGTTCCTTCTGAGATTCATTTTGTGCAGAGACATTCCAGCTGAAGCTTTGAGCTGAGTATGAAGAGTCCATCCAAGAGAGAGGTGAAGGAAGTCTTCTTGCTGAAAGCCTATTTGCTCTGCTAACCCTTTAGCCTTGCTGTTTGGTTTGGGTGGAGTCCTACCAGGAACTCCCACTGAGAAAACAAGAGGATATTTGGCTCCACAGGAAATTTGGGGGGCAGAGAGGGAAGGTCAGTGTCCCTGTTCTCTGGATTTTCAATTCTCCTGCTTTCCTTTAGGCAACCTTTTGTGACTCAGTAGGCAGTCGAGGACCCCTCCCCATGAGCCCAGCACCTGCAGGACCCAGGGCTTCACCAGGAAGGAGCAGACCTGACCTCCACCTGCCCCAGGGAGAGAATCTTCTCTCACCCCACAGGCCTGAGGGGAGACCATGAGGAGACTGAAAAAATCTAAGGGTTGCCTTTTCAATTTGTTGATGGTGCCTTTGCTGTGCAGAAGCTTTTTAGTGTTCAGTGTTAATTTTGCTTTTATGGCCTTTGCTTTTGCAGTCAGATTTTTTTAAAAAATTGTTGCCAAGACTGATGTCAAGGAGTTTGTACCTATGTTTTCTTCTAGAAGTTTTACAGTTTCAGGTCTCACGTTCAAGTCTTTAAGCCATTTTGAATTAATTTATGTGTATGGTGAAAGATTGTGGTCCAGTCTCTTTCTTTTGTATGTGGTTGTCCAGTTTTTCCAGCACCATTTATTGAAGGGACTGTCCTTTCCCCATTGTATATTCTTGACTGCTTAGTTGTAAATTAATTGACCATATACGCATGGGTTTATTTTTGGGCTTGCTATTCTGGTCCATTGATCTATGTGTCTGTTTTTATTATTATAGCTCTGAAATATAGTTTGAAAGCAGGGTGCATGATGCCTCCAGCTTTGTTCTTCTTTCTCAGGATTGCTTTGGTTTTTCAGGGTCTTTTGTGACTCCACACAAATTTTAGGATTGTTCTATTTCTGTGAAAAATACCATCGGAGCTTTGATAGGGATTGCATTGAATCTGTCAATTGCTTTGGGTAGTATGGACATTTTAACAATATTAATTCTTCTGATCCATAAGCATGAAATATCTTTCCATTTGTTTCTTCTTCAATTTCTTTCATCAATGTCGTATAGTTTGCAGTGTACAAGTCTTTCAAAAGCTTCTGCACAGCAAAGGAAACCATCAACAAAGTGAAAAGGCAACCTACTGAATGGGAGAAAATATTTGCAAATCACATATCTGATAAGGGGTTAATATTAAAAATACATAAACAACTCAATAGCAAAGCAAAAGCAAAAACAGAAACAAAACAAACAACCTGATTAAAAAATGAGCAGAGAATCTGAATAGACAATTTCCCAAAGAAGACATACAGATGGCCAAGTGCATGAAAAGACAAGTGTTGGCAAGGACGTGAAGAAAAGGGAATCTTGTGCACTGTTGGTGGGAATGTGCAGCCACTATGGAAAACAGTATGGAGATTCCTCAAAAAACTAAAAAGAAGGACTTCCCTGGTGGTCCAGTGGCTAAGACTCCACGTTCCCAGTGCAGGGGGCCTGGGTTCGATCCCTGATCAGGGAACTAGATCCCACATGCCGCAACTAAGAGTTTGCATGCCACAACAAAGATCCTGCACACCGCAGTGAAGATCCCACATGCAGGAACTAAGACCTGGCACAAAAAATAGAACTACCATGTGAACCAGCAATTCCACTCCTGAGTATTTATCCAAAGAAAACAAAAACACTAATTCAAAGATATATGCACCCCTATGTTCATTGCAGCATTATTCATAATAGCCAAGATATGGAAACATCCTAAGTGTCCATTGATGGATGAATGGATAAAGATGTGGTTTGTGTATACAAGGAAATACTGCTCAGCCATAAAAAAGAAGGGACTCTTGCCATTTGCGACAACATGGATGGACCTAGAGGATGTTATGCTAAGTGAAATAAGTCAGACAGAGAAAGACAAATACTGTATGCTTTCACTTGTATGTGGAATCTAAAAAACAAGACAGACAAACAAACCAGAAAACCAAGCTCATAGATACAGAGAACAGATTGGTGGCTACCAGAGGTGGGGGTTGGGGGTGGGTGAGATGGGTGAAGGAAGTCAAGAGGTACAAACTTCCAGTTATAAAATAATAAGTCCTGGGGATGTAATGTACAGTATGGTGACTATAGTTAATAATACTGTACTGCATATTTGAAAGTTGCTAAGAGTGTAGATCTTAAAGTTGTCTTCACAAGAAAAAAAAAGGAAAAAATTTTGCAACTATGTAAGGTGGTGGATGGTAACTAGACTTGTGGTGATCATTTCACAATGTATACAAGTATTGCATCATTATGTTGTACATTTGAAACCAATATAGTGTTATACATCAATTAAATTAAAAATGAATAAATTAATTTAAAGAAATCAATTTTTTTTTTTTTTTTTTTTTTGCGCGCTACTTGGTCCTCTCACTGCTGTGGCCTCTCCCGTTGCGGAGCACAAGGCACAAGCTCTGGACGCGCAGGCTCAGCCGCTCCGCGGCATGTGGGATCTTCCCGGACCGGGGCACGAACTGGTGTCCCCTGCATCGGTAGGCGGACTCTCAACCACTGCGCCACCGGGGAAGCCCAATAAATCAATTTTTTAAAAAGCCTAAGAGTTGAAAAAGGAAGAAAGGATCTTGTGCTTCCAGACTGGAACAAAATGATAAGATGTGGTTAAACATAAGGGGAACTTTCTGAGGGGAAACCTACTGTTTTAGGCAGCTCCCTTCCCAGAGTTCCAGTCTTCAGTCTTTAAACTGCTTTATTGAGATGTAACTCACATACTATAAGTTACCCACTTAAAGAGCCTGATTCAATAGTGTTTAGTAGTGTTTAGTATTTTTAGAGTTGTACAACCATCACCATAATCTAAATTTAGAGGGCTTCCCTGGTGGCGCAGTGGTTGAGAGTCCGCCTGCCGATGAAGGGGACACGGGTTCGTGCCCCGGTCTGGGAGGATCCCACATGCCGCGGAGCGGCTGGGCCCGTGAGCCATGGCCGCTGAGCCTGTGCGTCCAGAGCCTGCACTCCGCAACGGGAGAGGCCACAACAGTGAGAGGCCCGCGTACCACAAAAATAAATAAATAAATAAATTTAGAACCCTCTCATCACCCCCCAATACCCTGTATCCCCCCCCAATTAGCAGCTACTCCCAGTTCTCCCCCATCCCCACCCAGAGCCCCAGGCGACCACCAGTCTGCTTGTTGTCTCTATGGATTTTGCTTCTTCTGGACATTTTCTGTAAATAGAATCAGGCAATATGTGATCTTTTGTGTCTGGCTTCTTACACTTGACCTAATGTTTTCAAGGTTCATCCATGTTATAGATTATGTCATTTTTACTGTCAAATAATATTCCAATGCATAGAGAGTCATTTTAAAAACTCATTTGAAATCTCTTCCTCCCCAGAAAGCTGAAAACCCTGGTTTATAGTCCCCTCTCTCCTCGTTGCTTTAGAAAAAGTCCCTGCATGCCTCTGAGCTCTGGCATTCTCGTGTGCAGTCCTCTGGGTGGGTCTGGAGAACCCCCAACCATATGTGCTGAGCACCTCGAGCCCTGGAAGTTATGTCTGGAGCCATCCCACGGCCTGTGTTCTGTGCCACAAACATGCAGCTCTGGCGCTCTCCTGACCTTCAGAGAGGCCTCCGGAGAAGACGCCTTATAGGGGGATATCTGCTTCTGAGCCACATGGATCTGAGGCAGACACTAAGGTTTACAGGACTGCACTTAAGCTCTTAGACAGAAACCTCTATCCGCCAATCAATAACACAGAAAAGGGCTTCCCCGGTGGCGCAGTGGTTGAGAGTCCGCCTGCCGGTGCAGGGGACACGGGTTCGTGCCCCGGTCCGGGAAGATCCCACATGCCGCGGAGCGGCTGGGCCCGTGAACCATGGCCGCTGAGCCTGCGCATCCGGAGCCTGTCAAAATGATAGAGGCAGTCAGGCCTGGAGCTAGTTTTTATTTCTCTTGACTCTATAACTATTTTTCTAAATATTCCATGCTTGGACTTCCCTGGTGGTGCAGTGGTTAAGAATCCACCTGCCAATGCAGGGGACACGGGTTTGATCCCTGGTCCGGGAAGATCCCACATGCCGCGGAGCAACTAAGCCCATGCACCACAACTACTGAGCCTGCGCTCTAGAGCCCATGAGCCACAACTACTGAGCCTGCGTGCCACAACTACTGAAGCCTGAGTGCCTAGAGCTTGTGCTCCACAAGAGAAGCCACCACAATGAGAAGCCGTGCACCTCAATGAAGAGTAGCCCCCGCTCACTGCAACTAGAGAAAGCCCACGCAGCAGTGAAGACCCAATGCAGCCAAAAATAAATAAATTTATATATATAAAAAAAGTATTCCATGCTCATTATGATCGTGATGATGGATTCTTCAGCAGAGAAACCTGCTTTTGATAAATAGCTACATGCAAGGTCTGATGTGATGAAAAATTTCGTCTGGAGACACTCTTAACTTGGGAGGCACACCAGCTTGGGGTTTGGAAGCCTCCAGACCTGGGTCCTAGTGGGGACCTTCATCTCCTCAGCCACTGACCTTCAGCTCAGACAGTCCCAGCCTCTGAGCTGCATGACAGAGATGATGGGTACCTGCCCGTGGCTGCTGTGATGATGAAATCACTGGCTCCATGCCTGACACCCAGTAAGCTCTCCATCAACACAAGCCATTGTTGTTACTGTAGCTCAAAATAGAGAGATGCTACATGTGGTATGCTTATCCCGCCACGAACTCAACATAATTTTCAAGGCGAATCCAAGGACCTTGAGCGTGAAGAGGCCTTGGAGGTGCCCGATTCTGACCTCTCACCCCCAGCAGGGACCCCCTTGTCGGGCACCCTTGAATGCTGACGTGCGTGAATGAAGAACCTTCTTCTTTCAGGACATCCTTCCTCATCAGCAGCTTCCCTGTGAGTCTGAGCTCTGACGTCTGGAGCCACACAGGCAGGGCCAGGCTCTGATAATCCTTACCGTATTTTTTGGGAGGGGAGGGCAGGCGTATTGCAGGATCCTAGCTCCCTGACCAGGGATCGGACCCCAGCCCCCCGCACCCTAGGCAGTGAAAGCGAGGAGTCCTAACCACTGGACCACCAGGGAATTTCCAACCCTTACAGTATTGAGGACGGCTGTCAGAACCCCACCCACCTAAAGCCTCTTTCCAGGCCTGTGATGTCATGATTTATAGTACGAAATATATGTTTGGCCTTCATCCCTGCTCCTGGCTCACAGCTCCCCGAACCCTTGGGATTTCCTAAGCATAAGAGCAATCGGAGCATCTTTTGTTGCATTTGGTCTTTTGTCCTCAGTCCTATTAGCCCTTTCAATCATACTTGAATTTGCATTAATGAGATGATTTTTGGAAAGCCTCTAGGTAACCACAGGGTGGGGGCTGGTTGCCAGGGGAACAAACCAAGTGATTAGAGGGCTCAGAGATTCCGCCTTTCCTAGGCCCAACCTCTGGGGTGGGGACAGGGGCTGGAGATCAATGATTTAATCAATCAAACCTATGTAATGAGGCCTCCATAAAAACCCCCAGAGTACAGGGTTTGGAAAGCCCCCAGGGTGGTGAGGAGTCGGGAGGGTGGTGCGCCTGGGAAGTGTGGAGCTCCGCACCCTCCCCAATGCCTTCCCCTCGTGTCTCTTCCACCTGCCGCCTGCCGGTTGGTTTGTATCCTTTGTGATAAACTGGCAATAAGAACTAAACTGTTTTCCTAAATTCTGTGAGCCTCTCTAGCAAACTACAGAATCTCAGGAGGGGGTCCTAGGAACCTCTGATTTACAGCTGGTCGATCAGAAGCCCAGCTGACCACCTGGACTTGAGAAGGGCCTCGGAAGGGTGGGCAGCCTTGCAGGACTGAGCCCTCACCGGTGGGGTCCGACGCCGCCTCCAGGTAGATGGTGTCAGAACGGAGTTGAATGCTGCGCATCCAGCTGGTGTCTGAGATTTGCCTGGTGGGGAAAGCCCCACACGTCTGGTCTCAGGGTGAAGCACTGAGAGCAGAGTGAGGGGTGAGTGGAGGAGTAGAATGAGAAAACAGTCTCCTCTACAAGGATGAACACTCCGCACATTTCATGGTCTCCAAACAAGTCATTTAAAAACAACTTTACCGGGCTTCCCTGGTGGCGCAGTGGTTGAGAATCCGCCTGCCGATGCAGGGGACACGGGTTCGTGCCCCGGTCCGCGAAGATCCCACATACCGCGGAGCAGCTGGGCCCGTGAGCCATGGCCGCTGAGCCTGTGCATCCGGAGCCTGTGCTCCGCAACGGGAGAGGCCACAACAGTGAGAGGCCCGCGTACCACAAAAAAAAAAAAAAAAAAAAAACAACTTTACCACAAATTGCACACCCAAGTGTGGCTTTTCACAGTTCTTACCTCGGGAGACTGTATTTATATTACCGACCTGTGATGATTCTGCACCCTTCTGAAAGTTCCCTTTGGGAATTGCCTCATGATTTTATTGCCATCCTTGATTTTGTCCAAAAATGGTATTATCCCAGCTCGAATATCATATTTGCCTTCCAACGATTCTGAAATTGTTCTAAAAATCATATCCACCCTGAAACAATGATTTGCTGTGCCTGAGAGTATTCAAAAGCATGTGCGAGGGGTTCTTAAAGTAATGTAAAAACGAAAACTATATTTTTAAAAAACTGTTTTGTTAACTTTTAAAACTGTCTCATTGGGGAAGCCTTTCTAATTATGACATAAACCCCAGAATTCATCAAATAAGATAAATTGTATCAAACTGTAATAAATTAGATACATTTAGGAAATTCTCTGGTGGTCCAATGGTTAGGACTTGGTGCTTTCACTGCTGGGGCCTGGGTTGAAGCCCTGGTTGGGGAACTAAGATCCCACAAGCCTCACAGCATGGCCAAAAAAAACACAACAACAACAAACAATTAGATATATTTAAATACATTAAAATAGTAAAATTGTGTATTGAAAAAATATTGTAAAGTCAAAAAGTAATAATAAAATGGGGGAAAATTTGCAACACATTCTACCACAATAGCTAATTTCCTTAATATATAAAAATCTCTTAAAATTAGTAAGAAAATGACCATAATCTTACAGAATAATTGGCAATGGACATGAACAGATGTTTCACACTAAAGGAAATACTCACACACACACAAGATGAATTAGATCAGTGCCTAGTAAAACTTATCAGTTCTTGGGGCTTCCCTGGTGGCGCAGTGGTTGACAGTCCGCCTGCTGATGCAGGGGACACGGGTTCGTGCCCTGGTCTGGGAAGACCCCACATGCCGCGGAGCGGCTGGGCCTGTGAGCCATGGCCGCTGAGCCTGCGCATCCGGAGCCTGTGCTCCGCAATGGGAGAGGCCACGGCAGTGAGAGGCCCGCGTACCACAAAAAAACAAAAACAAAAAAAAACTTATCAGTTCTCATTTTTTACTTGACAGAATGGCAGAGCAAACAGCTTGGCCATGGCTGTGTTGATGAGGGCTTGGTAAGCAGGCAGTGGAGTTGTAGGGAAATCTGGCAAAGCAGCCACAATTTAAAATGTTCCTGCCCCGCATAGCAAAGCAAACCATCAACAAAACAAAGAGGAAGCCTACTGAAGGGGAGGAAATATTTACCAATCATATATCTGAAAAGGGGCTAATATCCAAATTACATTAACAAACTCATACAACTCAATAGCAAAAAACAAAACAATCTGATTAAAAATGGGCAGAGGATCTGAATAGACATTTTCCCAAAGAAGACATACAGATGGGCAACAGGTACATGAAAAGACACTCAGCACACTCATCATCAGGGAAATGAAAATCAAAACCACAATGAGATACCATCTCTCGCTTGTCAGAATGGCTATTATGAAAAAGACAAGAGAGAAGTGTTGGCAAGGAGGTGGAGAAAAGGGAACATTTATGCAGTTGGTGGGAATATAAATTGCAGCAGCCACTGTGGAAAACAATATGGAGGTTCCTTAAAAAGTAGAAAATAGGGCTTCTCTGGTGGCGCAGTGGTTGAGAGTCCGCCTGCCAATGTAGGGGACAAGGGTTCGTGACCCGGTCCGGGAAGATCCCACATGCCGTGGAGTGGCTGGGCCCGTGAGCCATGGCCGCTGAGCCTGCGCGTCCGGAGCCTGTGCTCCACAACAGTGAGAGGCCCGCGTACCGCAAAAAAAAAAAAAAAAAAAAAAAGAAATAGAACTACCATATGATCTAGCAATCCTACTTCTGAGAATATAGCCAAAGGAAATGGAATCACTAATTAGAAAAGATACATGCACCCCAATGTTCATAGCAGCATTATTTACAGTAGCCAAGATATGGAAGTAACCTAAGTGTCCATTGCTGGATGAATGGATGAAAAAATGTGAAATATTATTCAGCCATAAAAAAGAATGAAATCTTGCCATTTGCAACAACGTGGATAGACCTAGAGGGCAGTATGCTAAGTGAAATAAGTCAGACGGAGAAAGACCAATACTATATGATCACACATGTGGAATCTAGAAAACGGAAGTCATAGAAACAGAGATTAGACTGGTGGTTTCCAGAGGTAAGGCGTGGGGGTGTGGGTGAAATAGATCAAAAGGTACAGACTTCCAGTTATTAAAAAACGCCCTGGGGATGTAACGTACAGCATGGTGGCCATAGTTAATAATATTGTACTGTGCATTTGAAAGTTGCTAAGAGAGTAGATGTCACAAGAAAAAACATTCTGTAACTATGTACGGTGACAGATGTTAACTAGACTTATCAGTGATCACCTCACAACATATACAAATGTGGAATCGTTATGTTGTACACCTAAACTGATACAATGTTATATGTCAATTGTACCTCAATTAAGAAAAGAACAGTTCAAGACATGATGTCGTGCGTGTCTTGCCTGGGGAATCTGTTCCCGTTCTGCATGAGGTGGCGTAACAGCAGCAGGCAAACCCTTGGGGGTATTTCAAGTGAAGTACTTCCCGAAACTCCTCCAGGGGTCTCACAACTCTGTCTTCTGGAAAAGTGTTCCTTCTTAAAGAACTTTGCTCCCACCAGGGCCCCGATCTTCACAGGTGCTTGTCACCTCGAGCAGTTCCCTAGATCAGCAAGGCTGCCCCTTCAACCACTCCATTTATATCACCCTTAAGACTCGTCCATCTCCTCTAGGAGGGCAGGGAAAATAGACCCCAACTCCACACAACACCCTCTCAGAATTGGACCCCAGAAGTCAAGGCAGGGTCTCCCAATGGGACGCCTCCGTGAGTCACCTAAGACACAGAGCTCCCAGCACATTTTCTATTTTCTCAAGATACTTAACCCTGTGAAGACAAAGAGGAAGTAGGCTGAACTATTCTGAGTATCGAGAGGGTACATTACATATTAGGGAGTAAAAATCAGTTTAATTCCATTATTTTCTAATTTTTTTTGATCCAAGCCTCTCCACCATCATTCAGCTTAAGCTGCAATTTAATTTAGATTTTAAATTCCTTATTAAAATACCCTTCTAAGAAGCACCCTAAAACAAAATAAAGCACATTCCTGCAGTTGGGTCCGCAGTGTCAGGCCAGCTCATGCACACGGGTGTGGGAGTGCAAACAGCTGGACGCTGTGGGGTTGTCATCCAGACGGGGCAGCTGTTCTGAGTGAGGGCGGGAAGGTGGGGTGTAGGACACACGGGCAGGGCACGTGGGTGGGAGCCTCTTGCCCATGCATATGCATCACTCACAACGTGCTGGGATGTGCACGTGTGGCTATTTTTAAAAAGCAAGAGCCTACTTCATTATCACGAAGACACTTGGTGAATGACTTGCATATTCTGCTCAGCTCGGAAACATTCCATGACTTATTTGGGAATCTCTTGGGAAACATCCAGCTGTTTATTTTTTCAGATGTGAGATCACCAACCTATAAACAGACCAAACCAATTTTCACTTCTGCCTTCATGCATTTGTGATTCCTTGCCTCTGGAGTCCATTAAGTATCTAAAGTGTAAGGTATCGTGGAAGGAAGGGGCTGGGAGGCCCACCAAGGCGGGGGTACTGGGTGGAGGGGAGCTGGTTTTCATGTCCTTGTCAAGTAAAGCCTGGAGCTTTAGTGCTGACGTGGCTTTTTGTTTGGGGAAAGCATCTTCCTGCTCTGTCTTTTCCTGCTGTGTCGCATGCAGACCTCTGCCCCCTACCCCAGTATTGACACTTCAGACAAATCACCGGGCAGAGGACAGCTGGCTCCAGTTTCCAGTGTTTGCATCCTGGTGGCCTCCCTCCAGCCCTCTATAGTTGGGGCTGTGGCGACGCCCCAACCCAGACTGGGTCAGGACACCCAGGAGGGGGTGGGGACTCCCCGTGTGGCTGTCCTGCAGGATCAGCGCTTCTCAGGTTGTACACTTGCATCCCTCTCCCAGCCCTGCCCACTCGGGGGTCAGGGCTCCATGCCCACAGGCCTAACACGTGGGCTTATTCAGCAGTCTCGTCACTCTGGACCCACTGCAACCCTGGGAGGGGTCTGTCCAGTCTTTGTCTGGCCCGTGACCCCCTTCCGACTGTCCTGGATTAAAGCCAGATCCTTGCTGAACACACTGCAACCTGGAGCTCGGCGCTCGCTCCAGACCCCGCAGCCACTGGAGGTGATGAGCCCGGATCCTCACCCGGCAGTGCCGCGAGTCACAGTCGAGGGGGCTCTGCCCTGCCAGACCCCAGAACAGCCTGGGCCTCCACAGGGCCAGTCCCGGGCAGGGGACACCAGGAGGGCCCGATGGGGGCTTCTGTGTGTCCTGCTGCTGTTGTCTCCCCAAGATGTACCGACAGGATTTAATCCTGCCATCACATGTCACCCGCTTGGGCAAGTTTTTGTTTAAACTTTGGTGAACAGGGACCTTAGGTGCCTGACACCTGGGGTGGAAGGACATGGCTGGCGCTCACCGAGAGGAATCAAAGGAGCAGAAACCCTGGAAAACCCTTTATTTCAAGTGGAACACATGAGGTTCAGCTTATTCCGTGAATTGTGCATATGCCACAGGAATGGCTACGGGCCTGGGACACATAGCATCCTGTGCACAGCTCAGCCAGCATCCTGCGAGCCTGCGGGGATGGGCCGTGAGAGGGCGCATCTGGGGCTTCGGCCCGACTGACACCGCTTGGCTGCAAATGGCTCAGGGCAACGATACATCCACTGGGCTCAGAATACAGCTGCTACACGAGCACGCAGCACCACACAGACATCACTCACTCACAGACACAGATATCTCACAGCAGCTCACGCTCACGTTTAGACCGCTTGGAGAAGCCAGGGCACACGGGCCACAAAAAGACATTTCCTCCAGCCCCTCTTTCCAGTCTCAGCACCAACCCGCCAGCTAACCCTGAGCCACCCAAGGACCCAAGGAAGCGGCTTCTGGATGATGTCACAGTCCACACCCACGGAGGAGATGCCTGGCCCGCCAGCCCAGGGGGCTCCCGCTGGGGGCAGTGAGACAAAACAAGACTCCCACTCCCATCATAGGACGTGTGTCACAGCCGCCCCAGCCCTGCGATGGGACGGTGGGGACAGCGGCTGTGCCACCCTGGCCTCGGCCTGTGTCCTTTACCCTGTCTGGTCACTGCCCACCGGGAGCCAAAGCCTAGGCCGTGTTCCAGCATGTCCAGGGGCCAGTCTGTGAGGTCACGGGGAGGAGGATCTCAGGTTGTGCCGTGACCCCCTCCCTGCACATTGGGGGTCCCAAAGGGGCCTGTTCTTACAGAGACAGTGCTTCTTCAGGGACGGCCGGCAGCTGGGCTGCTACAAGGTGGGGCTCTTCTGTCGGCTCAGGGAGTCGATGTAATGAAAAGTGGCCCCCAGAGCCCAGCTGGTCTCCACATTGTCAATCTTCCGGGTCAACTTGAAAAGACAAGGGGCCGGGGGGTGGGGTGGAAGGGAGCATGTGCGTGTGAAAGGCGGGCATGTGCTCACGCAGGGCGGGGGCTGGGGGCACAGGGGGAGTCCCCACCTTCAGCACTTTGTCCCCCGGGAAGCCGAGCCCGTGGAGCAGCGAGCTGACGTAGGTGAGATCCAGGCACAGGAAGGGGCTGCGCGGCGGCTGGGTCTCCGCCGTCCGGCACACTGGGGGGGAAAGGGCTCCTGGGTGTGGGTACGGGGGGTGGAGCACGAGCAGCCGGACTCCACCCACCTGGGGCACCCGCCCCGCCAGGCCCTGTGCCACCCAGGGCCTCACTGCTGGTCAGAGCACAAGCACAGGCAGGGACTTGAGGCCAACCCCGTGCCTACTGCCTGCCTCCAGGCCCCATCTCTGCACCGTGACCCTAGACACCTCTCCTAGGCGTGGACCTGGGCCTTCTGGGGACTGGAAGCACCCAACAAGCTGGCACAGAACACCCCACGCCTGTTCACGACGGGGACGGACAAACCCAACCCACAGCCTCTGCTCAGAACCTTTTCTGGCTGATGTCTGGGAAACAACCCCAGAGGTGATGAGAACGATTTTTAAAAAGCCTTTTCCGAGGGGAGGGAGAGAAGGTCTTTCTATGGAGAAACATACAGCGTTTAACCCCTTTGACCCGCAACTGGGAAAGGCAACCAAAGAGCAGAATCTACAAGCAGCCCGTACACCCGGCCATGGAGGAGTGAGGGGGGTGGCAGCCACGGGGCACACCCCAGGGGACAGCTCTCCGTCCCCAACACTGGACTCTGCGGTGCAGGGGTCCCTGGCAATTGTGAATCTGCTGGGACACTTCGGGGTCACCCGAGTCACAGAGAAAGAGTCAGAAAAAGTGAAATCAAAGGAGTCTGTTCCTCACAACCCAGGGACTAAAAACTCCCGCCTCCACCGCCCGGGCCACACAGGGCGCGGTGGGCCTGCGGTCTGGGCTAGCTCAGCGGCCCCTACACACTCTCACACCCCCGAAGCCTCGTCCCGTCGACAGTCAGGGGCCGACCAGGAGCTCTGGGGCCAGCGTCCTGCCTCCAGGCCACTCACCGTACTTGGCCGCAGTCTCGAAGTCTCCGACCACGAGGCTGCCTCCCTTCTCTGCATCTGTGGAGGAGACGGGGCACCCATCTGCACCAGTGCTGTGGAGCCGAGACAGCACTGAGGCCCCCGGGCCTGCGCCTGGGGTACCCGGGGGGTGGGGGGTCAGATGCGGGCGGCCGCATGTCTGGGCATCAGCGTGCAGACGAGGGTGCCCTGGCTCCAGCTACGGGGGGTCTGCAGACCAGGCGGCCGAGGGGCAGCTGCTGGGGTGCCCTAGAGGGAGGGGCCTGGGCCTAGGTGAGGGGTGAGAGGTCACCTTCCACCTGAACCAGCTGGCTGCTGTCCACACTGGGCCCGACAGTGTAGCCCAGTGGGCCCCAGCGAGCCGGAACCTGACGGTTCCGGTCTCTCCAGGGCGGCTTTCTGTGGACATTAACGTTCTCACCCTTGCCACGGGCAGCACGTTCTAATATCCTTAATCTATTTCATCAAAAGACATGTCCGGTCACGACCCACTGAAGTGACCTCACAACCCTTTCGAGGGTTTCCAGTTGGTCTGACCAGCACTGGTCCCAGACTCACGATACCGTCTTCTATCCTGACGGCACCGCGGGCTGGGTATCAGGGTGATATCCCCAAGCTCTTGAGGGCGATCTGAGGGGTGGGTTGAGCCCTCCTGCTGGCCTGGGTGCCAGCGGCTGACGGTTTGAGAATCACACAGGTGAAAGGAGAATAGACCCGACAGCGAGGAAGCCTTCCTGCACCCAGCGGCTCAGAGAACTGACTTATTTATAAAAAGGGAGCCTATTACTCTCTACTCAGTGACACGTCCCCTGCCCTCCCTCTATTTCTATCACCCTCATGTGACTGCTGGGCCCTCCGCCCAGGGAGCCACACCCAAGTCCCTGCACAGCCCAGCCGAGCCCCACCCTTACCTATGAGGCCCACATTTGCGGCAAGGTCATAATAGTAGGAAAAGGCATAAAAATCCACGTCCTTCACTTCCTCCGTCCTGTGCACTTTGTTTCGGAGAATTTCGGACACTCGGCGGGCACACAGCTGGTAGAGGCTCCCCGCTGGGGCGAAGGGAGAGTGGACTCAGCGGTCAGTGGGCTCTGGGCACCTGACCACACAGCCCAGGGTAACTGCGACCTGAGGGTGCTCACCGGCAACTTTTCAGGGGCCACGTGCTGTGGCCAGCTCAAGGGGAGAAACTGTGAGCACAAAAGGTGGCCGGAGAGAGTGTGGCCCGACCCTGAAGGTCACGCGCCTCCAGCTGGGCGCCTGCAGCTGCCATGACCCAGCCCAGTGGGTCCACTCCATGCTAACCCTGCCAGCCCCGTGCTGAGCTCGAGTGTGCACTGTCCCACCCCATCTCACCAGCCGCCTGGGTGGGGTCTGCACCTCCCTCCTGTCACAGATGAGGAAGCTGGGACCTACAGGCAGCTTGCCAAGCTCACAGGGCTGGTCACTGACTCCTTGCTCAGAAGGACAGTGACAACACAAGACTGAGTCAGTGGACATGGACGGCCCACAGCCCACACCTGGACCCAGTTCTGATCTTGCCCCAGCCCTGCTCCACGTCTGACAGCAGCTCCATTTAGCTCTCCCAGGGCCCCGGGAGCTGCACTCTTGCACTTGGAACCTCATCTCCCTGCACTCTCCCTCGTCTGACCCTTCACACCACCTTTTTCATGTTCCTTAAACATAGCAGCCGCCTCTGGTCCTTTGCATGTGCTCTCCCTCGGCTTGGAGCTCACTTCCCATTTCTTCACGTCTTGTCTCAGGTATCACCCCATGAGGCCTTTCCTGGTCGTCTTTAGACCGCAATCCCCCCCACTGGCACCCCCAGCCCCCTTCCCTTTAACACTGGATAGTAAGGAACATGCATTTGTTCTCCACCCTGGGTTCCTGGCACAGAGATTGTAAAGCCTTGTAAGATCTTGAGTGGTGAGAGTGAGAGAGGTGTTTTGTGATTCATAATAAGCCCCTTTCATTCCACTTGGGTTGTGCTAATGAGGTGACTCCGGATGGGTCCCTCAACAGCTTCAGGATGGGGGCTGGTGATTAGAGGGCTGAAACTTTCAGCCCCACCCCCAAGGGAGTGGGCAGGGGGCTGGGGATTAAGTCAGTCACCAGCAGCCACTGAGTTAATCAGTCCCTCTGCCATGAGCCTCGTAACAACCCTACACGATGGGGCTCAGAGAGCTTCCGGGTTGGAGACATGTGGAGGTGCTGCTCCAGGGGAGAGGCTGCTCCCTGGGGAGGGGGGCCTCCTAGGGAGGGGGCTCCAGGTGCTCTCCCGACACGCCTGCCCTGTGCCTCTCTCCCGTTTCACTGTTGCTCAGCTGTGTCCTGGATAAGAAACCGGTGAGAGCAACATGTTCCCTGAGTTCTGCGAGTGCTTCCAGCAAATTATCAAATTTGAAGAGGAGGCCGTGGGAACCCCTGATTTGTGGCCGGTTGGTCAGAAGAACGGGGGGCCCAGCGCTTGCAAAGGTCCGGGGTGCCTCATCTGATGGGGGCTGCACTGACTCCGGAAGTCAGTGTCGGAACGAAGTGAATCGCAGGACACCCTGCTGCTGCCAGAGAACGGGCCGCCGTGGCAAAAACCCCACACGTGTGGCGTCAGAAGTGCTGTGAGTAGCAACAGACCTGTCACCAGAGGCAAACCTCACGCCCACGTGCCCAGCCTGGACACAATGTTTCAGCATCTCTTTTAGAAGAAACTCAAAGAGCACAGAGGCACGGGACCCTGTGGGTGAGACAGGTCTGGGGCTCTGCGGCCTCTCCTGCCCTCGCCCGAGCACAGGCGGGCGGGTGTGGGAGGAGAAGCCATTTCCCCGCAGAGCTGCCAGGCCCACAGCCGCACCTGGCTGTCTGCCTCAAAGCCAAGGGACGTCCAGATCCTCCCTCACTGGAGGCTTGCTGGGAAATCGGGTCCCTGGAAGAGCGGCAGACAAGGGAGCCCTGTGCAGGGACCCCGCAGGAGCCGGGGGTTCTAGAACCGTGTCCAGCTTGCGGGCAAGTACACACTTGTCTGAGAAGGAGGCTGGACAGTCCCCCTGCTTCTCTGAGGTGCCCGGAGGGAAGGGGCTGCCGTCGACCCTCAAGAGCCACCCACGGAGGATAAACGTGCCGTACCTGCCTCCGGTCCTGAAACCCTGTACGTCACTTCAGCATGCTCCCACTCTCCTCTGAAACCGGGAGACAAACAAGGGCTGACCAACTCTGCTCCATTTTCAGCTGAAACAGAAAGAGACAGAGGCGGATGAAGAGCACTGACCGTGGTGGGGTGAGGGCAGGCCTGGAGCTGAGACGGGGGGCCCGCTGAGGGGAGGCCGGCAGCACTGAGTGTCTCAGGTCAGCGCCGAGGGCCGCGGAGGGTCAAGGGAACACGCTTCCTTTTTGCCGCGGGATGGACTTGCGGAAGCGTCCCGAGTCAGCTTCGGGGGGCAGAAGCCCCAGCAGACCCACTCCCAGCTCACGGCCACAGAGGGGCTTCGGCGTTCCAGGTGACGCTCATGACGACCCCAGCGGCTCCCCGTGGGGCAGCCTCCAGGGCCCCAGGACGCCAGCCCTCGGGGACACGCCTTCTGGCGTCCTGCCGAGTGAGTGGGTCCCTGTCCCCGCCCGATTCTGGCCTGGGCCCGCCTGCACCAGTGGAACGTGCAGGACACAAGGCCGTGGGACTTCAGGAGGCTTTCCTTCCTCTGAGCCGCCAGGGAGAAGTGCAGGCTGCTCTGCGGGGTAGAGGCCAGACACGTGCCCCAAATGCCACCTCACAGGACCCCAGGGACCCCAGCAGAGGGACCGCCGAGTGGATGTCTGTTCAATCCTAAGATGACTGCTGTCTGCAGCTACTCAGGGCAGCAGGTGGTCTGCTGAGTGACAACGGCTTACACGGCGGGAGACGCCTCCCTGGAGCAGCGAGGGGTCTGCACCCCTTCTGGAGGCTGTCACAGCCCCACATGAAGACACACAGCTCCCCGCCGCTCTGCCGGGTCGGGGTGCAGGAGGGACAGGACCCTGAGGCCAGCACAGCCGGGCAAGTGGGTTCCTGCCGTCCTCCACTGGCTAACAAGTGTTTTCTGGCCCAGAGTGTGGTCGTGGGTGTTTCTGAGATGTGGACGTGTTTTTGGTTTGCAACAAAGGGGCCACTGTTATGACGTTAAATAGCAGGATTCTAAATAAAGGCGCTGAAGCAGGATGTGCGTGGAAAACAATTCCAGTGGAACATTCCTGCTCTGTCAGAACGGCCAGGCCCTGGAAGAGGCAGCGGAAGTGCTGGGCCAGGGGTGTGCGTGGCTGAGAATACGCGTGGGCTTGCACACGTCTGACCGAGGGCTTTGGGGGGACAGGTCGAGGCGGCCTCAGAGCAGGACCCCTGCTCGCCTCGGGCATGTGGTCCTCTGAACGTCCCAGGGGCTCGAGCGCCTGCCAGCAATGCCTGGCTTGTCCCAAGCCAAGCACGTCAGGGCAGGATGGCGTGGAGAGGGCCTGGGAACAGACACAGGCTTCGTCCCCAAATGCCACATCTGGAGGAAGACAGAGCCCATTCCAAGTCCCCTCGAGAGCAGAAGAACACAGGGGACGTTCTCAGGAGCCAGAACCTCCCCCTGAAGCCCCCCTTGGAGCCCCTCCCGTGCGCCCCGTGGTAAATCCTTACAAACAAGCCAACTCTGATCACACCCAGTTCCTTGGGTTCCTAAGAAGCCCCTGCAACTCGGTGATTCAGAAACCGCTTCACTAGCATCTTTCTTTAAAAGTAACTGAGAAGGTCTTCAGGGGCCCACCAACAAGGTCTGGGGGGGGCGTCCTCTGGGGCTCCCGAGTCCTGCTGGCTGGGAGGGCTCTGAACACTGCACCCCACTCACCAGGTTTTCCCTCCTCGCCGCCTAGAACCGCCAGCCGCGCCGACATCAAGCCGAGCCCCAGGTAGCTGCAGAGAGAGAACCCAGGTGAGTGGAGGCAGCCCTCAACTCCACCTGCAGCACGTTCACCAGCCTGGATCCAAAATGTTGGGGGGAAGGAGGAAACTAGGGGCAACGCAGCAGCTTCCGGCTTCTTCCAGGAGCTCCCTCAGTGGGGTTCAGGGCATCCAGCCCCTCAGCTCAACAAGCGAAGGCTCTTACTTGGTGGGAGCTCGTCCAGGAGCCGTGGACACCGGCGAGGGCGACAGACAGGTCCCCAACTTTATGGTGTGGACGAGCCTCACAGAAAGAACCTATTAAAGGCGCCACATGGCAAAAAAGATGGCCCAGAAACTTCCTGCATCATCTATGGACTCTTCCCCACTTTCCCCAAAACCTCTGCCAAGGCAGAAGAGAATAAGTACAAAAGAAGAAATGTAATCTTACTACAGGTGAATTTAAAAAGGAAGAGGAGGAGGAAGAAGAGGAAGAAAGAAGGAGGGAGGGAAAGGCTGCAGGGGGGTCCACAGCAGGGATTTTGGGACCGAGTCTATGGCCCAGCACCCTGGTTGCTCCCCAGGCGGGAGGCGGAGGCTGGGGGAGGCCTGCAGTGCTAAGCTGAGCCACATGCCTGAACAGTGGACCTCTCCACCCTCAGTCCTGAAAACAAACCTGTAGGAGTAGAGCCTGTAGGTCCTATTAAACATCTGGAGGGACGTGAGGAAGCCGGGTGGGGAGGTCTGAAGGGTGCCCTGGGGAAGAACACAAGGGTTAAAGCACCTTTCCTGCTGGCCTTTCTAGAAAATTGTCCCCCACTCCCTCAATTCATTTGAAAGAACAGGGATATTCACAGATGTATTCAATTACATTAGCCTTTCATCAAATCACATGCTGTGAAACAGCTTGGAGCAAGCAGTGAAACACTTTGTCTTTCCTCTTTTTTTTTTTTTTTTGCTGCACCAAGAGGCCTGTGGGATCCTAGTTCCCCGACCAAGGACTGAACCCACACCCCTTCCAGTAGAAGCGTGGAATCTTAACCACTGGACCGTCAGGGAAGTCCCATGTCTTTCCTCCCTATGGGTAACGTTTACCCATTCTGGGAAATATGGCCCAACCAGAAGAGTTATGCGTAAATTTAAGGCTATTCCATCAATGCTAAGTTTTTAATTAATTAATTTATTTTTTTGGCCATGCCACATGGCATGTGGGATCTTAGTTCCCCAACCAGGAATCGAATCCATGCCCCTTGCACTGGAAGCGCAGAGTCTTAACCACTGGACCACCAGGGAAGTCCCAAGGCTCTTCCATTAAAACTAAAAATAGGGCTTCCCTGGGGGCGCAGTGGTTGGGAGTCCGCCTGCCGATGCAGGGAACACAGGTTCGTGCACCGGTCCGGGAGGGTCCTGCGTGCCATGGAGCGGCTGGGCCCGTGGGCCGTGGCCGCTGGGCCTGTGCGTCCGGAGCCTGTGCTCTGCAACGGGAGAGGCCATGGCGGTGAGAGGCCCGCGTACCACACACACACAAAAAAAACCTAAAAATAATAGTAATAATTTTTAAAGTGGCAGATGAGGAAGGTACTTTTTAAAAACAGCACGCAGTCTCAGCTGGATACATTTTCGTGTCCCTTAGAACAGCGGTCCCCAGCCTTGTTGGCACCAGGGACTGGTTTCATGGAAGACAAGTTTTCCACGGACAGGGGGATGGTTCAGGCGGTAATGTGAGTGATGGGGAGCGGCAGATGAAGCTTTGCTTGCTGCCCGCCGCTCACCTCCTGCTGTGCAGCTGGTCCTACCAGTCCGAAGCCTGGGGGTTGGGGACCCCTGCCTTAGAACGTCCATCCTGAAAAGGCCTGCGGCTCTGTCCCATCGGAGTCAGACTCCGGCCCCTCCCTGGAAGCCCTTGCAGGGGTGGGGAAGAACCCACCCCACACCCTCTGCCCCAAGGTCTCCAGGTAGTATCTAGTTTACCACCCCGCTGAAGACCAGATTTCTATTTTCTTTTCTCCAGGCAGAGTTAAAATCAAACTAAGAAGCATTCACTGCGGGTGATCTGACCCTCAGGAGAGAAGCTGAGAGCACAGAGCTCCCCCGGGGCTGAGGCTCCCCCACGGGGCAGGTGGTCTTGGGGGCGGCAGCGGGTTACCTCGAATCTCGGGAGGAAGGTGATCTGGGTGGACCCTCCGCCCAGGTCCAGCATGCCCACGTTGCTCCTCCCGGGGGTCTTCAGACTGCCTGCAGCACCGGGAGTAAAATCCACACAGCAATGCCCGTTAGTAAACAGACAGAACAGCAGAAAAGGGGAGGTTAGAAGCCAGGCCCTTCCGTGGAGAGAAGAACAAGACAGATGGAAGCTGTGGCCACATGAAAATGTCCGTGTGTGTTTGGGGGGTGTGAAGGACAGCTGCCCCGGTGGTGGCTTTCATCTGAACGAAGGACAACCTGTGCTTCTGGGGCCTGGGCTCCTGATCTGTCACCTGACATGGCTCCCCATCCCCGGGGCAGCAACTCCTACAGGAAACTTCCTTCTTTCTCATCCATGTGTCAGACACACTGGTCTTGTCCGTAATTACAACAAAGGGACAAAAATCCACATCCTGAGAGTAATTTAAGAAAAATGACTCCTCGCCACCTGTTCCCTGTTCTACCTCCAGCAGGACTTCAATTATACGTGATCAGCATTCGCGTCACGTTCAATATTGACTAGTGTGACTCAGGGCTTCTTTCAGGAATGAGGACGGTGGCCAGGGGATGCTGCCGTGGGAGCAGAGGCAGAGCTGAGCCTTTGGAGAAGGACCCCCTGCATCTCCAGCATTTGCATCTGCAAGCTCGGTGCCCGCCCCCACCCATTCCAACACCCTACTTCGGGTCAGCAACCCGAAGGGGTTATTTTAGAGTGGAAATGAGGCCCCTGCTCTAAAGACCTGTGTCTGTGAACTGCTGGCTTTATGATGAAGGGAACCCACCTGTTAGGAAGTTCACGGTGATCCACGCGGAAACACCTGCAAAAGAGGGTCACAAACAGCATCTGAATCACCTGAGATGCTGTAAACAGCATGGGGACTCATGACAGCTTTCCGATTTCAGGAGCACAAGGAGACCACTTTCTCACTACTCTCAGCCTCCAGATCAGCTACAGAAACGGGCATCACTCAAAGAACCATCCAGCTGCTTCTGGCAGACTGCTCTAGAAGACACCACACACTAAAAATCAGAGTGCTCAGCCAAATTGTCACATCTCTTGGTCACACTCTTTATCAACTGCCTATTTTTGGAAGAGGTGGGATGAGAAACAAATGTTCCCTTTCCCTCCACCCAAACAAACTCCTAAGGTCACGCTTAAAGTCAGGGGCTGGTAAGGAGCCTTATGAAGTGACTCTCTCTTAGAATTAAGGCAACAGCAACATTCTAACGCATCAGCAACTGGGGATTCTCTCTAAATGTTCTTAAAACAGAAAAGATGGGACTTCCCTGGTGGCGCAGTGGATAAGAATCTGCCTGCCAATGCAGGGGACACGGGTTCGAGCCCTGGTCCGGGAAGATCCCACATGCCATGGAGCAACTAAGCCCGTGCGCCACAACTACTGAGCCTGCACTATAGAGCCCATGTGCCACAACTACTGAGCCTGCGCCCTAGAGCCCGTGAGCCACTACTACTGAGCCTGCACACAACTACTGAAGCCTGTGCGCCTAGAGCCCGTGCTCCACAACAAGAGAAGCCACCGCAGTGAGAAGGCCACGCACCGCAACGAAGAGTAGCCCCCGCTCACCGCAACTAGAGAAAGCCCACGTGCAGCAAAGAAGACCCAACACAGCCAAATTAATTAATTAATTAGAAAAGATGATTTGTTTTCAGAAATGTGATCTATGCCAGGCTTGGAGCCAGTCACGAGGAGAATCTGTCTCTATCACTGGACCCAAGAATACAGTGCTCTGAGATGGTCAGACTGCGGACTGAGGTGGGACCGGCACTTGGATGTCTGTGCCTCCCACCAGGGAAGGCTCCCAGAGCAATGCTGACAGCAGCCTAGCATGCAGCCTGCCTCAAGGGGCAGCCTCATGGCACATGGCGCTTCTGGCAACTACCTTCGTCCGTCCCGTTCATGATGGAAACACAGTCGTCCCCTATGAGGAACGGCGACGCCTCAAACACTTCTTTCACCTAAGTGTAAAGAGAGACAAGCCTTTATCATTCAGAATCTAAACTCACAGTCCCAATCACTGCCCTGCTTTAGGACAGGACACGAGGGGTGGAAAGCCCCACAAGGCAGATCCCAGCCCTGGGCCGCCACGTGGCCTGCTGGGCACGTTCCTGGGAGGGGACCTGGCACAGGGGAAGCGAAAGCGGTGAGCAACTGTGTTTGGCTTTATTTCCTTCTCCGTTTTTTTTTTTTTTTTTTTTTTTTTTAGCAATTATTGATACATAGAAACTTCAGTACGTCTGCACTTGTGTCCCACAATCCAACTTGAGCATGTGAAGGTATTCAGTAGTTTTTATAAGGGATCTTGACAAACCTGCAACAATCTGTCATTTAGCAGCTAACAGGTTCAGAAACAGTGCGGAGGAGGAGGAGGACTGCTTTGCTGAGAACACTTTCCCTGATTCCTGATGGTAAGAACCCTGCAAGTACATGTCAAAGACAGGCTCCAGAGCAACCTGCAGGGAGGTGCAGGGCTTGGGCAGACACAAAGAGGCCTCCTCAGCAGTCACATCTGAACATCAGACCAAGAGCTGAGCCTGCACTTCCCACAAGGACGGCTGGCTTGAGCCGAAATGTCAAGAATTCAGGTCCCACGGCCTCAGACACTCGGCAAGTTCTTGGATGGAAGGAAGCCCTTCAAAAGCACAATATATTTTTAACACGAACTTGTTCTTTTTATAAAACAGATTCATTCTAGAAAACATGAATAGCTTTAAATATCCTGAGAAAGAAAGCATCATTCATCCACAACCCCTCCACCAAAGGCGACACTGCTAACATTTCGACGTGCTTCCCTCCTTGGGGAGCTTCTCCGTGGCCTGTCTGCCTGCTTGGACGTGGGCTGATGTTCCATGTTTTCAGTTATCACAAGTCACCCGCCCAGGGGTAACTGGATGAGCTCACCTTTCGCAGTAACTTCTGAGCCTTTTCTCCTGGTAACAGACGTAAACCAGCTGTGGCCTTGAGGACCAAGGGGGTGGCCTTCCAGAAGTCAAAGGGTATGTCCTGTTTAGCAATGTCCAGTAACTCCTGAATTCCTGGGGTGCTCTGTGAACACGGTGGGGAGAGCAGGGTTTGTGCTCAGCGTGCAGGGTCACAGGTGCTTCCCACCCTTTTG
The DNA here is from genome assembly GCF_026419965.1 of Kogia breviceps. Taxonomy (NCBI): domain Eukaryota; kingdom Metazoa; phylum Chordata; class Mammalia; order Artiodactyla; family Physeteridae; genus Kogia; species Kogia breviceps. The sequence goes on along the minus strand of NC_081323.1, from coordinate 32,599,077 downwards.
GTTTTATTAATTTATAAATATATTTTTTCTAATTTTCCAAATCAGCAGAAACAGCGACTCAAGTGGTGCAGGCAGGAGCGTGGGGCGAACCCTCGGCAGCGGGGCGGGCCAGGGGTCTACGCGCCTGGCAGCCGGAACCCTGCCAGTCTCACCACCAGCCCCGGCAGCCTCAGATGAGCTGCGACGCCCCTGGACACCATGATGGAATTCTGGGGTCCCTCACAGCACTAAAACCCGTGAAGAGCTACACCAAGGAATCACTTCACCTGCTGGAATGCTGAGCTCTCCATGCTGGACCAGGGCCCGTCGGGGGCAGGCTGGGCAGGGCAGGGGATGACTGCCGTGAAGGCTCACCAGGCGTGTGGAGGGTACGATGCTGGGAGGGGTTTAGCAATGTCTGCGGGGGACATGCGTGCCTCTCACTCAGAAACCCCCCAAGAGTTCACCCAGGCGACGCCCTCGCATGTGAGGGGAACGAAGTGCACATGAGGTGACACAGAGCAGCCTTTCCCAATCTGTGAGGAGCGAAGGGTGGGAGGTCACCTACAGGCCCTCTGGAGGGGCTGGCTCTCCAAGTGCAACGTGCACACGCACGGCAGGACAGAGCACTCTACTTCCTGATGGGGCACGATCTCCAAGGCACACTGCTCAGCCCCGGGAGCGAGGCGCGTACAATGTGAACGTGCTCCACCGTGTGTGTGTAAATAGAGGGGACGAGAACACAAAAGGGCAGCGAGAAACCAGGGACACTGTCTTCCTGGAGGAAGTGGGAGGGGTTCTCTGTCCGCTGGGAAGCTGTACAAGTCACCCCACGTGAATGTGTGCAGCCTGCTTGAACAAGTAAGATTTAAAAAGCCCCATGAGGGGCTTCCCTGGGGGCGCAGTGGTTGAGAATCTGCCTGCCAAGGCAGGGGCCACAGGTTCAATCCCTGATCCGGCAGGATCCCACATGCCGCGGAGCCACAACTACTGAGCCTGTGCTCTAGAGCCTGTGCGCCACAACTACTGAGCCCACGCACAACTACTAAAGCCCGTGTGCCTAGAGCCCGTGCTCTGCAACGAGAAGCTACCGTAATGAGAAGGCCATGCACCACAACAAAGAGTAGCCCCCTCTCTCTGCAACTAGAGAAAGCATACGTGCAGCAATGAAGACCCAACGCAGCCAAAAATAAATAAATAAATAGATAGATAAATAAATAAATTTATAAAAATAAATAAATAAAAAGCCCCATGAGTTTATTCCAAGATCTATCATTTAATCAGGTTTAACCTCTAGAGTCACTCATTTTGATTTCTGTTTTCAATTTGTTTCTTAACCGGGCTACAAGAAAGCAAGGCTGTGGCTTCACTGTCTGGGATCAGGATGCATCTGTGGCAAGAAGGCTGCGTCAGCTTCTGATTTAAGACGTGCTGGGACCAAAGGAACTGACAGCTGCATGAGGGGCTGCTTTCAGGAGCCCCCTGGAACGCAGGTGCCCTGTGTTCGTGCAGCTCAGAAGTGTAAACGCCACCAACTTACCAAAGTCACCATTTGACAGTTCAGCTAAATTTCTTTTACACTTATTTGGTTTTGTGGATTTTGCATAATACATTTTTTTGACTTTAATTTTTTTAGTGAACATTTGTCACCTTCAATCAGAGAAACCGAAACAAAAAAAAGTTAAACTTTCAAATAATGCTTTTTCTAAGTTTGTAGCATTTGTGCTTTTAAATCACACCGTGACTTCTGGGTGGCATGCGGGCCAGCTGGCGGATATATGTGGTGTGTGTGTGTGTGTGGTGTATATGTATCTGTGTGCTACGCATGTGTGGTGTGTGTATATGCGTGTGGCTGTGTGCATGTGTGTATATGTGTGTGATGTATGTGGTGTATGTGTGTGTGGCTGTGTATGTGGTATGGTTGTGCATGTGGTGTGTATGTGTATACATGTGTAATGTGTGTGGTGTGGTGTGTAGTGTATGTGGGGGGGGGTGGGACCTCCCACGGGTACCAGTGTCCTCCATAGACTGTCCTACGCAGTGAAATGTCCCAGGTCAGCACAGCAGAGACACTGCTCTGGGAGGACGGCTCTGCATCTGAGAGAAAGAGAGTCACTTTAACCAACCGACAGAAGGCAAATTTGATGAGCAAAGAGAGATGAGAGAACACTGTTACCTTATCAACGTCATCAGCATAAGCAGAAAGACCTGGCTTCAGTGCTTTGAAGGTTTCATGGGTCAAGGTGGGAGTTTCTAAAGGAAAATCATGTTTTTAAAAAGGTACAAGTGTGAACACAAACACAAATACATGAATCTATACAACTATGATGAGTCACACTTTCAAGGCAGACTTCTGAAAACAGACCTTCATTGTTTCTCATCTAAACTCTGCCTCTTTAGTTTGGCTACACAATGAATATTATACTTAATGTTTTGGCCAGAACTTTTCCTATTTAAAAAAAATCAACTATATTGCGGTATAATTTAAATACCAAAAACTACCCATTTAAAATGTTAAATTTTAACATAGTTAATTATTGCTGATTCAACAAATAGAGAAGCAGGGAATTCCCTGGTGGTCCTGCGGTTAGGACTCTGTGCTTCTACTGCAGGAGGCATGATTTGATTCCTGGTTGGGAATTAAGATCCTGCATGCATCAGCGTGGCCAAAGAAACAAACAAACAAACGAACAGAAAAAAACCCAACAGAGAAGCAGGGTAAATGATTCCAAACTGCAAACGTGAAAATCATTTTCTTAATTCTAGATAGGGCGCATTATACATTCTAAAGAATATTTCATTTTTTTTTTTAAAAAAAGAATATTTCAGCCTTGTTTTTAAAAATCCAGTGTTTTAGATTATTAGGGGTCTGGACTCATGTGCTTACAGCAAGGGAGAGTATTCCCAGGCACAGCGAGGCCAAGGGGTGCTGTCTGAATGCAGACACAAAGACCAAGCAAGAAAAATCAGCGACAAACTTTCTGTAAGGAGGTCTCTCCAAAGAAAACACGTGGGTACACGGCTACTGAAGGATTACATGCCAACACACGTTGCCTTAAACTTAGCTTCAAAACCAATTTTTGGAGGTAGGTTAAGTCCAGCAAATAAATATTTAACTATTATAACAAGTTTAAAAATAAAGCAGATGAAAAGTGGATAAATGTGCCATGAGAGGTTTGAAGAGACCTACTGAAGGCATCCGGAGCCACCAGTTCAGTTAAACGCCCAGAAGGGTCAGCGCCAAAGCAAAAGGGAGGGACCCCAGCTGTGAACACCGACCCACAAGGGGTGGAGGGGGGACTGGGTGGTGCTGGGGGTCTCCCCACGGGAGAAGCCCGCTGGTGAAGATGCCCAAACTCCACCCTCACTCCTCCCCAGCCCCCCCACCCCCCGGGGAAGCCAGGCCCGCAGGCTCTGGTCCCAGCTTTACTCTCACTGAGGCCACTGACATCTGCTAACCCTTTTTGCCTGGCCCCACTGGGCAGTTCCGTGTTGGCCTAGGCTCTGGGTCTTTGCTCATGTACCTGACTTTCCTGGACTCCCGGCTCCCACTGGTCTGAACCTGGGGCTACTTCCTTCTTTAAACTCACCCCATGTGACCTCTGGCCTAAGTCATGGTCCTAGCCACCCACCCTGCCCGGGACACTTGGAGGGGACAGGCCACCCCAACGCCCTCTGTGATCTCAGCTGCCCTTAGGTGGTCACCAGATACCGGTGCGAATGAGGACATCTGGGACTCCTGGGAAATGGCACTGTTGACAGGCTCCCCGGGGAGTCCCAGGCTGGGGGTCCAGCCCACCCTGAGGGCCCATGCTTTGCTGTGAGACGGAGGACAGGGGAGCATGGCCAGGGCTTACTACCCGGTACCTCCAGGCTGCCGGCTGAACTGGAAGACGTGCACTCGGGTACCAGTGCTCCCCGCGTCGAACATGATGCCGTAGAAGACCTCAGGCCCGTGGGCAGCTGTCCCCGGGGGACTGCGGGACTGCTGGCCCCTCCGGGCCCCCGTGGCCACCTCGGGGATGCCGAGGAAGGCCTGGGTGGTGGAGGCCCAGTGCCACTTGATGTAGGCGACGTAGATGAACAGGCACACGAACAGCCCCAGCGGGTACGCCACCTTTGTCATCCTCCGGTTCCCATTGTTTGGTATTTTTCTCATTTCCTTGTCTGCTGAGGACTGTGCCACAGCGGCTGGTGGAAGGGGAGGAGAGGCAGGAAAAACCCGTTAGGCTGCGAGGTTCTAGGGCAAGTCAGCAATCCCTGTGCTCAGGGACAAAAAATTCCTTCAACCAGAACTTTTTCCACAGGTCTGCATTTTTCCTGTGGAGTCAGAAGTTGCATTTGATCCTCAGAATGTTTCTGGAAGGTAGAATCCCCATTTTGCAGAAGAGGAAGTGTGGTTCGTAGAGACTAGGCAACCTGTCCAAAGCTGTCGGTCCTGCAGGTGCTGACCTGGGCCATAGCCCCACAGCCCGAGTATCCCCTCTAGGTGCTAATCCAGGCAAACGGCTCTAAACTCGCTGCTATTTTAAAAGCCACGTGGGCATGGTGTCCCCAGACCTTTCAAGGTAACAGAGATGTATATGCAGTCCATTCTCTCCACTCTCTCTTTTTCTCCCATGTTGATAACTTATTTTTAAACGTTTAAAATCCTGTCCCTTGGGGACTGCAGAGCCACAGACAGATCAGAGGAACGGCTCATTCTCCTGGGAGTTTCACAACAGATACCTCTTGTCATTCATATACATGTTCCTGCCGAGAAGGAAATAATGCCCATGTGCTTTCAAAGCCCAGAGCAAAATAAATCAATTCAGCACCCCTATTTTTGGTTCAATGCACCCCAAAATGGAGGCACTTGCTCAGTGGAGGCACCGGGCGGGAAACCTGAGACTTCAGAGACAAGAAGAGAGGCACCTGGTTCTCCGGGCTCCCCCTACCCTTGGGGACATCCACCATCTGTCCACCCTGGCTGTCAGTGTGGGAGGTAGAGTGGACGTCCCAGGGGGAGGGAGACAGGCACGTGCTGGGTGGGAAGCAGGGCAAGTGCCTGTGGACAAGAGCCCTGGGGGGGTGTGGGCCATGCTCAGGACACAGGGATGGTGGTGGGGGAGGAGGGCTGGAGGATAGTACAAAGGCCTCCACAGGGGAGGGGGAGCGGGGGCCAGGCCTAGAAGCGCAGGGGGAAGCCTGTGGTGGCCTCACGCCAACCCAGGCTGTCTGAGGGTAGGAGAGATGGAACAGTGGCCCTTGCGGGGAATCCAGCCCTACAGCCACACCTGGATGCCCGCGGCCCCTGGAGCACTGTCCAAACCTTGGGCCAGCCCTGTGCCCCTGCCAGGGGAGAGGCCCACCCAGAGGCCCACCATCCAAGCTCGGACGGGGTCGGGGGGCAAGACAATGCACCCCTCCCTGAGCACAAGAGGCCTCGGGGAAGGCTCTCTCAGCAGCTCCCTCCCCAAGACTCGCCCTCCCCAGCCCCAGCTCCAGCCTCACTTCACTCTCAGAATAACATCATAACCCTGCCCAGGCCTGGCTCCCATTGGCCTCTGCGCTTAGTCTCTACCTCTCTTGCCCCTGCTCAGGTGGGCCAACCTGGTCCTCATCCCTAAGTCTCAGCTGACAAGCTGTCACCCCCACCTTCCCTGACCACCTCCACCCACTATGTGCTCCATGACTCCCTGCCCCGTCCTGACCAAGCACCACCATTATCTGTGATGACATGAGTCTGTGAGATTTGTTCCTGAAAGTCTGTGTCCCCTCGAGGCCATCAGCCCCCAAGCGCAGGGACTTAGCCTGTCTTGTGCTGCTACAGCAGTCTGGAACACAGGCCTTTATCTAGGACAGCCTTAAATATTCTGTTTTGTTTTTTTAAGCACCCTATTTCTTTGGTCCTTTATCTACACCCCTGCAAAACCTACTCAAGGTACTATGCTCACTGCCGCTCTGAACCCTGCAGCCGGAGGCTCCTCCTTTGTGTTCTTTGGTGCTCTCCACTCATTCCCTGACTAAGCTGTATGTGGAGTTGTTCATTTGTGTCTCCCTTCCCTCTGGTGAGATGGTGCCTCTCTGGAAGCAGGGACCAGCCCAGTCATCCTGATCTCCCACCCATGACACAAGGCCAGAGCCCAGCAGCTGCTCAGCCATCACTTGCTGGTGAAGAAAGCAAGCTGATGACGTAGCAATTCACCAAGAGGCATGGAAGATGCTTCAGGACCCATGTGATGGCCATGTGGGATGGGGCAGGAGACAGCAGTGACCAGGTTTTCTACACGTCGAGTTTGAAATGACAGCAGGACATCAGTCAGAAACAGAACTGAGCCTTGTGAAAGATGACAGGTTTGGGGTTGGCGCTTGAGGAAGCCATCCCCAGGCAGCCAGCTCTCACCCAGCAACAGGCCCTGTCAGAGGTCTCCTTTGGTTAGGTTATAGTAACCCAAAGTTTCCCACTGCTAAGTGATCACTTAACAAAAATGTACTTCTAGAGAAAGTTCTAAAGCTACTATTTCCAAGGATGATTAGTGAGGACACAAAAACAATACTAACATCTTACAACTCTGAAAGCGTTTTATAAAATCCTTTTACACAGTCAAATTTTATCATGTCCTGTGTTAGTCTAAGAAGCATAACATACATGATCAGACTAACAGGTAGTATATTAAATTTCAAGGCAAAGGTTGCTCTTAATTAAATTTGTCTACCCATTTAAAAAATACCCCTTTAAATAAGCTAGAACCTGTAACCAGAGGCCCACAGGCTGGCACTTATATACCACATGACATATGATGACTTACTTCCATACAACAGGACCAAGGCCCGGGAATGTCTGTAAACGGACTTGCCTGGGATCACACAGCTGGCATGCGGCAAAGCAGAGGAGTTTCTAGCTTCTGTCTCCACATCAAATGTGCTTCATCACTTCACTTTCCCTATTCATATAAGACTAGTTCAGACGACCAAAAAACACTCATGTGAAATTACATACACATAATCATTCAAGTTACACACCAAGTTCAGGGTGACATAAACAGAGGCCAAACAGAACATAACCCTGAGGGGGCACAGAGCCAGGAACAGCCTGGCCCACGATCACCTCCATGGCCCTGAGGCCCAAGCCTAAAAACCGGTTTCATTCCATGGGGTAAGGTGCTTGCCCAGAGCTAAGGAGGGGCAAATCACATTTCCGTGACACCACTAACACCACGGTGGCCCTCCCCAGAGGATCACCAAGGAAAACAATTTTAGATGAGTTTTGTTCTTTAAAGGAGAGTCTAGAACAAAGCTGTAAAGACAGGTAAGCTTGGAGGGAATGAGGAGTAGGCTGGGGGGTGGGGCAGGATGTAGGTGCACAAAGGCAAACAGGTTTGGCTGAGCTAACCTTGCTCTCAGCGGGCTCCTGGGGCGGGAGTGCCTCCCTCTGTCAGGGGAAGACGGGGTCAAAGAGGAGAATCTCGGTGTGGGGCTGTGGCAGTGATGTCCGGACGGGGCCCGCCCCATCCGCCGACTAGCTTTCTAGGAGCTGGGGACGGCAGCTCGGCTCTCGAAATACAAGTTCTATCCCAAGGTTAAAAATACCCAAAACGACCGTGCGTGCAAATGACTGTCGCACATGCTTAAAACCTATACAAAATTAAAGCGCATGAACAAATACGAAGTCTCCTGGTAGGTTTAAACGGGCTTTTCTCCCCTGCCTGTCCTGCCCCTATTGCATCTCCTGCGCCCGGCACACAGCTGGGAGCGGGTCAGCAGACCCGGGATGAATGAATGAAGACAGCAGGGCTACAGGCTCCCTGGGGGTGGAGACTCCGACTGTCTTGCCCACCCAGTGCCAAAACACCGATCGCGCCCCTCATTGGTCACCGGAGTCCCGGCTGCCAGTGACCCTGAGGCCGCCTCCAGGCGCTGCCGCTTAAGACCGGGGAGTTGCCAGGCGCTTGGGTCTACGCCCCGGAGGCCCCCGGCCCTGCTCCGCCCCGGCCCTTCTCCAGGGCGCAGCGCACAGTGCCCATGGGGGCCCACGTGCATAGATATCCCGGGCCCGGCGGAACCCGCCGCTTACCCTGCAGGGCCCTGTGCCCCACGCACGGAGCGAGGTGCCAGTCCCCGGGGAGTGCGCGGGCCACGGAGATCGCTTCCCCGCGCTCCCGCCCCACCGGCTTCAGCTTGGCCTCCACCCCCGGGCTGAAGGAGGAGGATCTGGAGGCGGGGCCCCGCCCACGTGCACGCGCGTCAGCCCAGTGCGCAGGCGCGGTGGTGCGGCCCACTGCACAGGCGCCGTGGCTCTTTCCGTCCGGGGTCCGTGGCGGTTCCCTCTATCCTGGAGCCTGGCCGGTGTTGTGTGGGAAGTGGGGTCTCAGCCGTGTGGCCCCCGCTCCTGGCCCCGCTTATAGGGTCCCCCGCGGCACGGCGGAGAGGGCCTTCGTCGTCCCTGGCCGAGGAGTCAGTCCCACAACCTCACAACCTTGACCTTGACCAGCTGTGGAAATTTTGGTTTTCCTTGGACTCCCCCCCCCCCGCCCACCTAAAGTCCCTCTTTTCCCTTAATGTAACGCACGATAGAAAATGCCACCACAACAGGACAGGCAGTGCCACCAAGCTCCTCCTGTTCCTGACCCCCATTTTCTTGTCTCTTCCCGGAGGCCGCCAAGGTTGCCGGCTCCTGCCTGGGTCAGTCGTCCATGCGGCCCCGTTTACTCAGGGTCCTGCTGGCAGGGCAGCCCACGTGTCCCCTTGGTCAGTCCCCTCTCCTCACCAGAAGGCAGCCGGCTTCCAGCTTCCCTTGCTGTGGGTGTGCACACGTGATGGCGTCTGGCCAATGGGGTGTGGGTGCACCTCTTCCAGGCCTGGCCCTCGGAGAACCATGGTGGTTCTTGAACCCCTCCTCACCCCTCCCCGTGGCCTGAGTTTGCTGTTGAGACAGGGACACTTGAGAGTGAGTGGGTGCTGACAGGTGGGATGTAGGGATAAAGTACTAGGCCAGGACTGGGCAAGGCGAGTGTGTCATCACTGCCAGCACCTGGTGGGACTCTGGCCTCGTTTATGAGGTTGTTTAGTGAACACTGAGTCTGTTTGGTCAGCTCCGCCTTGGGCCCACAGTGCTACCGCTTCCTTATTCTGGGTGACTGAACTTTAACCCACTCACAAAGAATGAGCCCAAGCCAGTTATGCTCCCATCAACTTTATCCTGGCCTCATCTGATGTGAAAACTGGAAGAGTGCCTTTTGCTGATGCAGACGGTTAAAGGTCGAGACCCTCCTCCCCAGCAGATTAAAAACCTCTGGTTCCCATCAGTGTGGATGTGCTTCTCTCCAGTAGTCAGATTCTATTTTTAGCTTTGGTCCCTTTAAGTTTTCCTGTACCCCTTTGGCAGCAAGGAGTGAAGTTGTGAATGCCTCTGGATCGTTCCTCCATCCATCTGCCCGTGTATAAGTTACCCACAATAAACTCCATAATGGCACTATAGAGTTGCTGCTTCATCTTTCAGTCTCAAGGTTCCTTCTCAGGTCAGAGGATATTATTCAATGTCTCCGCCACCCAACACAGGCCAAACCGGGAGATTTGGTTGTTCAGGCAGCAGTTAACCAGCACTGTCCCTTGTGCCACAAGTTTGTTGTCATGAATAATGCTACAGGATCCCGAGGACTGTCTCTCTGCACATGTGGAGGTATATCTGCGGGGAAAATGCCTAGAAGAGGAATTGCTATGGTAAAGGATATGTCCTTTCACTTTTTTTCTTTTAAATATGGGATCCATATGGCTAAATTGCTCCTTACATATTGTACTAATTGACATGCCCACAGTAGCATATAGGAGCATGGGTTTCTGCATTCTTTTCACCAGTGGCGTCTTTCCAAACCTTTGGATCTTTGCAATCCAATTGTACACAATTCTTTCATATATACAGTCATAAAGCTTTAATTTACATTCTACTATTTTGAAATCATTGATTGCGGAACTATGATGGCTCTGCTTCAGTCTACCTCACTCACAATATCACTTTCACAATATTTCACTCTTAGAATTTCTAGAATTAGTCAGTTTTACTAACATAGGCTTTGCATATGCTATTTGCTGCTTGGAAATCTCTTCCCCCTGGTCTTTCCTTAGTAAAATGCTATGGTCTGAATGTTTGTGTCTCCCCAAGTTTATATGTTCAAATCCTAACCCTCAAGGTGATGGTATTAGGAGGCGGGGCCTCTGGAAGTTGAATGGCATTAGTGCCCTCCTAAAAGAGCCCCGAGAGAGATCCCTCACCCCTTCTGCCACGTGAGGTTGCAGTGAGAAGCTAGCCCTCACCAGACCATGAATCTTTGTTTTATATTTCTAAATTTCTCTCATCTTCATGATTTCTTTCTTTCTACTTTTTAAAAGTGTATTCTGTTTTTTGTTTTTCTAACTAATTATCTCATTAATTTTCAGCCTTTTATTTTTTGGCATCGCCATGCAGCATGCGGGCTCTTAGTTCCCTGACCAGGGATCAAAATGCCCCCTGCAGTAGAAGCATAGAGACTTAACCACTGGACCGCCAGGGAAGTCCCTTAGCCTCCTTTTCTAATAAATGCATTTAAAGCTTCCAATTTCCCTTTAAGTACCACTTTAGCTTTATCCCACAAATTCGCATTATTGTCTTTTTAAAATTATCAATTTGAAGTTTTTTTCTAAATTCCATTATTAAGTTTCTCTGTCCCATGAGTTACTTAGAAATGTTTTAAATTTTTGAATTAATTTAAAAAATTAACCAATTACTTAGTAAATTCTCACTTGATTGCCTTGTGGTCTAGGGATATAATCTCTGTAACACTCATTCTTTGAAATTTGTTGAGACATGTTTTGTAGCCCCATCTGTGGCTACTTTTTGTAAATTTACCATGTGTACGTGAGAAGAATGTGTGTGTTTCAGCTCTTGGGTGAATAAAATACCCAGTAGGTCACACTTGTGAAGTGTCATATAAACTAGGGTAAAGCAAAGGGCTGAAACAACAATTCCTCACCGTAGGTTTAAGCAAACAGAAGAGGATAGCTCCCCATCTCCCTGACCCAAGGCTGGGAGCTCCGCTCCACACCATCAGTCATCCGAGGACCCAGGTTCATGGGGCTCTGCAACCTTCAACATGTGCTATTCAAGGCCATCCTCTCAAAAGAGTCTAAACCTCAGGAGGGCAGGAATGTGTCTGTTTTCTTCACGTTTGTTCCTGCAGATACAGAGTAAACATTCAGGAAGTATTTGTTAGGTATATGAATCAATGAATGAAGAAAAGATGGCCTCCTTGTTAACTTACTGAAATTTAATAAACAGATTTTTTTCTTTTTGGACTTAATTTTTTTCAATTAGCAATACATTGTTATGGCTCAAAATTTTAAAGGTATAGAAACAATAGGGACTTCCCTGGTGATCCAGTGGTTAAGACTCCACGCTTCCAATGCAGAGGGTGCCGGTTCGATCCCTGGTCAGGGGAAAAAAAATACAGTGATAGTGTTTCCAGGCACACTGTCCCTCTCCCTGGAGACAACCACTGTTAACAGCTTGCTTGTATTCTCCAGAAGAATTTCGTACATACACAAGTATCTCTGCAACTGTGTGGACTCATTTCTAATATATTTTTCAATTATAGTAAAACGGTTCATTCTTCACCTTACTTATTTCAATACTTCTGAGTTCACACTTCTGAGAATGTGTTTGGTGTCAGTTTGTTGAGGGGACGCCAGGTGGCAGTATACTACCAAGAGATGGAGGCCAAGGGCCGGGGGTAGAAGGGGCTTCTCTTTCCAAAAATTAGTTATTTCACGTGGTTTTCCTCTGCCTAACGGACCTTGTAAACTCTCTGGCCGTGAGTGTTGTGTAAGTGTGCGGGTAAATGCCTGCCCAATTTCAACAAATTAAAGAGGACTTGGCTGAGTTGAAAAACTAGGGCAAAATTGAGCTGTAGGATCTGACCTAGGACTCAGTAATGTTTAGTTTATTGAGAAAAACACAATTTTGAAGCTGCTCCCAGTCCAGACTCCCTGATCAGGCTTCCTATATCATGTATCTGCACTCACCTCCTCCCTCAGACTGTGAGCTTCCAATGACTTAAACCCACACTACAACTGTCATCCTTGGGGTTAAAGTAACGAAGGAAGCCCTCTTAACTTCTCCATGCTTCAGATTTCCCCTTGCTTTAAAAGATTAATTGACTCCTTCCCCACATGAGCTCCCACCCCAGGCCCAAGGCCACCCTGTTCTCTCTTCTCCTGGAGACAATGACTTACCCCTTTTTCCTTCCTTCTAGTGACATTCTGGGTATGAGTATATATTTCCTTTATCGAAACCCCTCCCCCCAGCAAGGAGTGCGTTCACTATAGCTTGTTCTGTACGCATTTTCCATTTAACAATATACCCTGGAGATAATTACTGATCAATAAATACAAAGAGAATATTTTTTGAAGCTTAAAAAAATTGACCTATAGCTTATTACAGCTGGTGAACAACACGAATCTTGTGTGGGAACTGATGCTTTTTTGCAGACTTTCACAACAGCGTCACCACCAACCCCTCATGATGGAGAGCACGCCTAGCTCCCAGCAGCCCCCTTGCCCCTTCCAGTCACACCCCCCTCCCAGTAACCACAACGGTGACTCTCAGAGAAGAGATCAGCCCTTTGGGCAGCTGCGTAGTATCCTGACGCACTGATGTGACGTGATTAGCCACGTGTCTCCAGTCTTTGCGGTTAGAAATGGCGGTACCCTGACTGCCCTTGCACACATCACCTCATGTCTTCTCGCCTCTACCTGCAAGCCCAAGCTCATCTCATAAAAAACACACAAAAAGTAGCTTAAACAGGGGCTTTGGATCTTGCTACTTCTTCCCGTCATTTCTATCTTCCTTCTGAACAGATTCCTCTCCCTCCTTTGAATTCCTTTTGTTCTTCTCATTTTACCAATCAGTGCCCACTCTTTGCTCGTCCCTTGAAGGCGTCTTTCAGCTTCTCCCACCAGAACAGACACCCTGAGGGCCTGGACCTGGACTCGACTCCACAGTCCCAGCTTGGCACAGAGGCTGGAAAATCCAGATCTGGTTCAGCGTCTGTTGGATAAACAAATCTGTGTGCCAGTATCTTAGACCTTCTGAGTGTTATGAATACAGGAGGCCTCAAGGATGAAACCTCCATCTGCTAAACAGTAGAGCAACGAAACTATCCATAGTAGGCTGTGGAGCAGACTCTAATTGCTTAGTTTAATAGCTGTAATTAGTCTCTTCCAAGGCCCTTGCTAAGACCTCTCCTGTGTAGTCACAGTGCACTTATCACAATCAGAAACTTAACATTGATTCTACACGAAATCCACACGGACCAAAGTTCACTGATTATACCAAGAATGTCTTTGTAGTAAAAACGAAACAGAACATAAACTCTCTCCGTTACCTTCCTTCCTTTCCAGCCCACATCTTTTATGTACCGGTCTCTGTCAGTCTCTTTCAGTCTAGAACAGTTCCTCAGCCTTCTTGTATGTCACGACCCTGTCATTTATGAAGTGAACAAGCCAGTTACTTTGTAGAATGTCTCCCAGTTCGGATGTGCCTGACGTATCTTCACAGCAGCTTAGGAACTATGGCGGGTAACACCCCACGTGATGTCATGTTATTGTCAGTGCTTCACGTCAGGAGCCCATGATGGCTCGCGATGGGTGATGTTGACTTTACTCACTTGGTTGAGATAAATCTGCTATGTTTCTTCGCTTTGGTACTTTAAATTAAGTCCTGAGACAATTATGATTATCTTCATTTTACAGATGAGGAAACTGAGGCACAAAGACATAGATAACTTGCCCAAAGTCATACGAGCCGTTATGGCTCCAGAGCAAACACTCTTAGCTGCCACACTGGAGAGATCAACTTGGGGCTGGAAACCTGGATGAACTTGGCCTGTGGAGGACCCTCAGAGGATGGGGGATATTTGGATGGACAGAAGGTGAAGGGTAATGGGCTAAGTAAGTCTGGAGTTTCTTCATCAGCATGTCTGGTTTGGGGCTTGGTGCCTCTCTGGACACCAGTATTACTCTGTGGATACTTTTGTTAAGAATGGCCCGAGGTGGGAATTCCCTGGCATTCCAGTGGTTAAGACTCCGTGCTTTCACTGCTGAGGGCCTGGGTTCGATCCCTGGTCAGGGAACTAAAATCCCACAAGCTGAATGGCGTGGCCTAAAGAAAAAAACAAAAAGAACCCTAAAAAAAAAAAAAAAAAAAGAATGGCCTGTTGTATGGTTTGTGCTGATCTGACCCTCCTTCTCTGGAGTGTCAGGGCTGGACTTGCTGGAGATGACCACTCCAAATGCCTATTCTGAGGGAAAGTTCCCTGTAGTTGTTTGAAGATCATGATGTGCCCCAAATTTGAGCTTCTTGGCTACATCTGTGGCTTCATTGTATGGCATGGTGAGGAAGTGTCCATCATTTAAAAAATTTTTTTTAAATTTAATTTAATTTTATTTTTTATACAGCAGGTTCTTATTAGTTTATCTATTTTATACAAATTAGTGTATACATGTCAATCCCAACCTCCCAGTTCATCCCACCACCACCACCCGCCCCCGCTTTCCCTCCTTGGTGTCCATACGTTGTTTTCTACATCTGTGTATCTATTTCTGCCTTGCAAACCAGTTCATCTGTACCATTTTTCTAGATTCCACATATATGTGTTAATATACAATATTTGTTTTTCTCTTTCTGACTTACTTCACTCCGTATGACAGTCTCTAGGTCCATCCACATCTCTACAAATGACCCAATTTCATTCCTTTTTATGGCTGAGTAATATTCCATTGTATATATGCACCACATCTTTATCCATTCATCTGTCAATGGGCATTTAGGTTACTTCCATGACCTGGCTATTGTAAATAGTGCTGCAATGTACATTGGGGTGCATGTGTCTTTTTGAATTATGGTTTTCTCTGGATATATGCCCAGTAGTGGGATTGCTGGGTCATATGGTAGTTCTATTTTTAGTTTTTTAAGGAACCTCCATACTGCTCTCCATAGAGGCTGTATCAATTTACATTCCCACCAACAGTGCACGAGGGTTCCCTTTTCTCCACACCTCTCCGGCATTTGTTGTTTGTAGATTTTCTGATGATGCCCATTCTAACCGGTGTGAGGTGATACCTCATTGTAGTTTTGATTTGCATTTCTCTAATAATTAGTGATGTTGAGAAGCTTTTCATGTGCCTCTTGGCCATCTGTATGTCTTCTTTGGAGAAATGTCTATTTAGGTCTTCTGCCCATTTTTGGATTGGGTTGTTTGTTTTTTTAAGGAAGCGTCCATCATTGAGTCATGAACAGAAAGAGTTGACTTGTGCCAGCTACAAACCTGCTTCACAGATAAGTCTCTGTGTGTTAGTGTCCACGCTCACCTCAGGCTAGAGACCCCCAAGGCTTCAAGGCTTTGTCTGAGCAGAACCATCCTGCTTCTTTGCTCTTCCCTCTGATTCTTTGACCCCTGTCTTCCCCTCAGCCCTTGCTGACCCTTGAAAGCCTCCTAGTCGCGTGCACCCTTACTCCCTGTCGCTGCCCCGACGGTGTGTAGGGCGTCCACTCGGCCACACCTGGCTCAGCTCCAGATCACTCAGCCAGGTGTCCTCTGCTTCACAGCAATATTTCCAGAGTCACACTATCTTAATTTGGGTCCCCCAGAAGAAGAGCTTGAGTCAGGAAGGAACTGGGGTGTTTATCTATCAGCTCCTATCAGCCATTAGTCGAGAGTTAATTCCCCTGCATGTCTGGCTTCCTGTACACGCAAACCCTGGAAACAGCCCACAGGCATGGAGATCAGATACTGTCAGCTGGAGCGAACCATAGTCAGTGCTGGAAAGATAGGGTCTGAGGGCTACGGGCCAGGGTATTGGCAACCTCATTCATAGAATCTTACGCTTGTAGAGCAGAAAGGGAGTTCAGAGAGAATCTAGCCCACTTCTCCTAGCTGTGTGGAGTCAGGGATGAGCATTGTGTCCTCGGGGTTGAAGAGAAAACTCAAACGGGAAAATTTCCTGAATTTCCTCAATTTCTCTGAGCTCCACTCTTATCAGGTATAACGCAGGAATTTACAACAATATCTACCCCACAGGTGGCACAGAGTAAATGACAAATGTTAGATGTTATTTTGGGAGAAATAGGCTTTGCATACAACGTTGCTGTTGCCACAATAGTGCTATGTAACAAACCATCAAGGTTGTTTTTTTAAGGTTGTTCTCTATACCTCACAGAGTTCGAGAGAGTCCTGGGCCACTTTTATTTATTGAGGTTCCAGGAATATTAAAATGCAAATTGCAAAAGTAAGTTGACTTGGGCTTCCCTGGTGGCGCAGTGGTTGGGGGTCCTCCTGCCCATGCAGGGGACGCAAGTTCATGCCCCGGTCTGGGAGGATCCCACGTGCCGCAGAGCGTCAGGGCCCGTGAGCCATGGCCATTGGGCCTGCGCATCCGGAGCCTGTGCTCCGCAATGGGAGAGGCCACAACAGTGAGAGGCCCGTGTACCGCAGGAAAAAAAAAAAAAAAAAAAAAAAAAAAGTAAGTTGATTCTAGTGGGAAAAATCAGTAGTTGTTGCCTATGGGGTGGGGACGGGGGTGCGCTGGGTGTGGGGCTGGGTTGACTGGGAGGAACCAGAGAACTTATTAAGGTGATGGACTATTTTGTGTCTTGATGGGGGTTTGGCCATGGGTGCACACTTTTGTCCAAACTCTGGAATGGGGCACTTTGGAGTCAAGAGTGACATTATATATGTTTTACCTAAAAATGCCCACAAACACATGTTGACCTCTGGTTAATGATGCATGTGCTGAAGCGTCTAGTGGAAGGACATGGATGTCAGCAGCTTAGATGTCAATTTAGATGGATTGATCACTGGATGGAGGGTAGATTTGTGATGAGGCAGATGTAGCTGTTTTAATAACTGGGGAATGAACGTGGTGGCTAAATGGGGGTTCACTTTGAACTTTTCTGTATATTTGAAACTTTTCGTAATAAAATGTTGGGGAAAAATGGGTTACCAAAGAGTTATAGTATGTTTCAGTTGTTTGCATTTAACAAGTAGATGCCTTTTAGATACCAAAATAAAGTGCCGTGGAGTTGTGCCCTTCACAAGGTAACTGTTGAACTCATGGAAAATATGAATTTATAGTGTAAAGATGTGGTCTCATAATGGGACACAAGTTAAAATTAGTATGGGGGCTTCCCCGGTGGCGCAGTGGTTAAGAATACACCTGCCAATGCAGGGCACACGGGTTCGAGCCCTGGACTGGGAAGATCCCACATGCCGCGGAGCAACTAAGCCCGTGCACCACAACTACTGAAGCCGGCGCCCCTAGAGCCCGTGCTCCACAACAAGAGAAGCCACCGCCATGAGAAGCCCGTGCACTGCAACGAAGAGTAGCCTCCGCTCGCTGCAACTAGAGAAAACAAAGACCCAACACAGCCAAAAAGAAATAAAAATAAAATAAATGTATAAAAGAATAAGGATAAAAATAAAATAAAATTACTATGAAGGACTTTTTAACTCTTAACGTCTGACAGTGTAAGTCAGAATTACACTCTTGTAAAAAACTGAGACTTGTATACAAACTCCGTCGATCTGTCCAAAGTCTGAATTTGCTGGGGCCTCAGATTACATGGCCTTTGTGTCCCCAACCCCAGAGCAACCCAGTTGGTACCCATGGGATCCCTGACTTGCCCCCCCCTCCACCCCGCAGGGCTCTGGTTCTCTACCGTGCCCGTGAATAACAAAGCTTTAACATTTACTAAGCAGGAGGTGACAGGTCCTTCCCATCTCTTTCTATTCATGGCTTCAATTAATAATTAGTCCCCCTGCAGAATGAGACAATCTGTTTTGTGGAGGGAAAGAACCATGAACCAAGCCAATTAGCATCTTGGTTCTGGCTGCCTTGGGAATTTAATTTAGTCTCACGGCCCATTTAAGTTCTGCAAATATTGTTGCCTCCCCAAGATCGAAGTCATGATAGTTAAATGAGCAAAGGCCCTGGGGACCCATATGCTGAGGATGCCCTGCAAGGCGGGCTGGCCTGGGCACGGGGCCGGCTGCTTTTGTCCAGCCCACATGCCCGCGCCATTCTTCTCCCAGGACTCGGCAGCTGGCCCCGGGCCGTGCCGACCTTAACCACCCGCGGAGGGAGTGGCGGCTGCCCCCAAACAGTTGCACACTTGAGCGGGTCTTTTGTCTGCTCAGAAGACATTCCAACTGCCCGTTAGCAGTTTGCCTGTGCTCAAAAGGGGTGACCGCCGGACAGGGCAGTCTGTCTGTGCAGCGTATTGTTGAGGGGCGGCGAGTCTGCAAAAAGGCCGTCCGAGTTGTCCCCTGCATGGAGGGTGTGTGGGGAACAGCCAGGAAGGACAGGCCAGGGGAGGGCACAAGGAGCAGGATTAGTCAGACAATTTAATTAGGGACTCTGAGGAATCATGGAATCAGGATGTTGAGGCTCCAGGGGGAACTTGAGGAGCAATCTAGATCTTTTCTCTCTCAGGAACCACCCAAGCCCAGCAGCATGGAATCCTCTTTTAAAAGAAATGCCAAGGCCTCCTGCATTTCACAACTGTTGCTGGAAGAAAATTCTTTGCATCATGCAGATTTAAAATCTACTCTCCTTTCTTTTTTTTTTTTTTAATTTCTGAATGAATTTTAGAATTACTTTAATATATACACTAATAAAAACAACAACAACAACAAAACCTGTTGGGTTTTTGTTTTTTGCATATAACCTATAATCAATATGGGAAGAATGGACATCTTACGATATTGAGACTTCTGTGAACAAGGCATATCTTTTCATTAATTTAGATATTTAACAGCTTTCAATGACACTGTATTATTTTCTGTATAAAAGCTCTTATTATGTGTCTTGTCATATTTATTCCTAGCTACTTCTTATTTTTGATAATGTAAATAATAGCTTTAAATTTTTTTGCTTGTTTTTGAATAGATATTTTACTAATAATTTTGTGTCTGACTTCCTTGCTAAACTCTTACTTAGTTCTATACGTTGTCCCTCTTCTTATATTTGTTTTTCTTCCTCTTCTTTTTGATTCATTGGGTATGTTTTTATAATGTTACTTCTCCCCCTTTACTAATTTAAAGTTTACACACACTCTTTCCATTCTTTTGAAGGTCGACACAGCATATTTAACTCATCAAAGCCCAAAGTTAGGGCTTCCCTGGTGGCGCAGTGGTTGAGAGTCCGCCTGCCGATGCAGGGGACACGGGTTTGTGCCCTGGTCTGGGAAGATCCCACATGTCGCGGAGTGGCTGGGCCCGTGAGCCATGGCTGCTGGGCCTGCGTGTCCGGAGCCTGTGCTCCACAACAGTGAGAGGCCCATGTACCACACACACACACACACACACACACACACAAACCCAAAGTTACTCATCACCTTTCCCTCTTCCCTAATGATTGGGGAACTTGGGACACTACTTCATTCACCACTACCACCTCTCACCTCCAGATTTATACACTATATTTAAAATTTTTAACCTATACTATATTACACAATTGGTGTTTATTTTGATTTGTCCTTTTTTTTCTTTTGTCTTTTGGCCAAGCTGTGTGGTTTGCAGAATCTTAGTTCCCCAAACAGGGATTGGACCCAGGCCCACGGCAGTAAAACCACGGAGTCCTAACCACTGGACTGCCAGGGAATTCCCCTGTCCTTATTTTTCTATTTTCTTTGCTCATTTTTTTTTCTTGCATCTCTCTGCTCTCCTTCCTCAAGCGACACCAGTAACAGCTGGCTTTCTGCCTCAGAGGCATCAGAGATGTGAAAATGGTTGTAGATGAGCCTGAGGCCCTGATTGCAAGGCTCCCCCAGGCCGCTGTGCTATGAGCCTGTGCCCCGCTCCTTTCAACCCCAATGGCCTGGGAACTTGATGTTATCACACGCATTTCAGAGAGGAGGGAACTGAGGCTTTGAAAAGATGAGGGTCCAGCCCAGTGGGGCTCAAGCCCAGAGGGGCCCATCCCAGGCAGCACAGGCAGGTCTCAGAGCCTCCTGGGGGCCTCGGGGCAGCGGGGAGCTGGGGTCTCTATCCGCCATAAATCCTCTGTGGGTGGCTGGGGGCCTCCCCTGCAGATGTTGGCTCCTGGGCCCCTCTGCCTGCCCTGATGTGGGCTCAGTAAGGACCTCACGGGAGTTCTGGTTGGGAGCTGCTGGGGCTGAGAGGAGGGGACAGGGCATCTCCTCCTCAGGACAGGCTGGATCACACCTCCTCCACCAACTATCCTCTTGACCCCTCCTCTTACCCTTCCCGACTCTGCTTTGCCCAAGAATAATCTGGTGGGTCGGCCCTGGCCCGGCCCTGCTTCTACTTACTGGTCTGGGGCTCCCCAGACACGGGTGTGGGTGCCCATAGGGAGGTGACATCTCCTCAAGGCCCCTTCAGACACATTCACCAACCCAGTAATGCTGCTCAGCATCGGTCCCCTCCCTCGTGCCTTCAACCCGGGATCACTCCCCAGCCTGCATCAGGCTTTGCCTTCTGGGGACCAGCTGTCCCCTCGAAGCTAGACTGAGGGACCCTATACACGCTTGAGGGTGGGCGGGCGGGGGCTTGGCTGTGTGGTCTGTCAGAAATCTTCGTGGGAAGGATGGTGGTTTAACACGTGAACACTGGGCTGCAGGGCGGGCAGGCACTGGCGAGATGGTCAAATCTCTGAAACGAGTCATCCATGTCCCCATGTTCAGAAGGGGACAGAGAGCAGGGCAGCGCTGGCCTGCTGCTGGAGGGCGTTGCTTTCCAAGGGGCAGACATGGTTCAGGCAAGTCTCACTCCTTTATTTTTCCTCATCATCCTAGAATTCAGTGCCAAGGTGTGACATAGCCCCGGAGCTGCTGGTCATCCGTGGCAACAGCATCCAAGGGACTCTGGCGTGTGCAGGGGGTGGTGGTAGGGGGACTTACATGACAATGTTACATTGTCAAAATGGGCACTACGCTATTTACTATACCACAGACTTTATTTGGATTTCACCAGTTTTTCCACTACTGGCATTTTTTCTGTTTCAGAATACAGTCCAGTAAACCATAATGGAAAAGAATACAAAAAAAAAAAGAGGGCTTCCCTGGTGGCGCAGTGGTTGGGAGTCCGCCTGCCGATGCAGGGGACGCGGGTTCGTGCCCCGGTCCGGGAGGATCCCACATGCCGTGGAGCGGCTGGGCCCGTGGGCCATGGCCGCTGGGCCTGCGCGTCCGGAGCCTGTGCTCTGCGGTGGGAGAGGCCACAACAGTGAGAGGCCCGCATACCGCAAAAAAAAAAAAAAAAAAAAAAAAAAAGAATGTCTATATGTGTATAACTGAGTCACTTGAGTCACTTTGCTGTATACCAGAGACTGGCACAACATTGTAAATCAACTATACTTCAATAAAAATTAAAAAAAAAATTCAATCCAGGATTCCACGTGGCCTTTAGTCATCATGGGTCCTTAATCTTCCATCTGTGACAGTTTCTTGTCTTTCCTTGTTTATCATGACTTTGAACTTTTGAGCAGTATGTTTACTAATATTTTTAAAAACGAAGCTGGCTGACAACTGGTGGGGGCGGGGGTTGCAGACACAGTGATGCTTTTGGCCATCCTGATCCAGGAGACCTGACTTTTCACCAACCGAGGACTCTGCAGTTCTCTCCGGGTGGCTGATCCTCGAAGTCCTTCAAAACCGAGTGGAATCTCGCCCATCTCCTATATACGCGCACTTCGGTGCACTCTTGTCGTTGCTATTGGAAGGGTGTTCTTGTGAAAACGGGCAGTAGTAGCCAGTGTTTGGACATGGTCCTGATATTGTGTTCCTGCAGGAAGGGCAGCCTGTCCCGCAAGCCGCCTGCTCCAGCCTGGAGACGAGGCTTGCTCCTGCCTGGCCTGGCGCCTCTCCTCCTCAGGGAATTCCCCAAGCAGATGTCAGACTCTGCTGGTGGTGGCTCCAGGCCAGTCTGAGCTGGGAGTGAATGTTCCTCGACCCTCTTTCCCACACAGGGCCCTCCATTGCCCCTCGCGTAGATGCAACCCTGATGCACTTACAGAGACAAGCTCCTTGGGAAACAAATGCTCTGGCCTAGGCCCCTCAGGACCTGTCTCTGCAGTGAGATCATACAGTATTTGTCTTTCTCTGACTTATTTCGCTAACATAATGGACCTCCAGGTCCATCCATGTCCATGTGTTTTTGGTTTTGGTATCTAATTACCGTATTAATTTTGGGTAGGATTCAAAGAGATTCAAAGACCCTTAAATCCTTGTGGATTTGATGACATAGGAGCATTCCTGAAAGCCATCCCCAAGCTAGGACAGCTGCAGTAATTTAGCTTCGACCAGAAGTGATTGCATCCTCAACTCAACTTCCCCCAGAAGCCTCTGACCTCCTAGCAAACTTGACACACAGGGCTGCAAGGGGGTCAAGTCAGAGCGTCTTAAATGCCTGTGGTCATGGTAATTGTCTGTTGTGGATTTTACAAAATCATATGGCTACATGAACTCATTGCTGGCCTTGGAAAGGGCATTTAATGTCCACCATTTGGGTGAAGATTAAGTAAACCAGAGTGTATCCACAAGAAGAACTATTACACAGCCAAGGGGAAAAAAAACTTTTCTAATTTAAAAGTAATCTCCTCATAATAATAAATGTGCATTAGAATAATAAATGTGCAATGAATGTGTAGGAATTTAGAAAAATTAGAAAAAAATACACGAAATAAGGAAATAAAAGCATCATATTCCTACCACCCAGAGGTTGTCACGTTTCTACCTTGGCATATATCCTTCCAGATTTTGAAGCATTTTGACGACAGTTAAAACTGCAGGTAAATGATGTGAAGTGAAAAAAAAAATCAGTGCAACAAGCTGAATCTACTGTGACACTGAGTTGTAACATTTTGTATACATGAAATATACCAAAGACATTAATGGGACTTATTTATGAGTCATGGTTAGGGTGATTGTTACTTTCTTATTTCCTACAACAGGCATGAAGGCTTTTATAATCAGAAAAAGGAGTCATTTCAGAGAGTAATTTACAGTCATTTCAAAAGTGAGATGGCGTGATGGTGATTGTGAGTGTATGTAAAATAGGATAAACAGCTTATTTTGTGTCTGATGATTATGTGGTTTCAGGTTCTCCTCCCTCAAAAATAATCAAATCAGATTGTGATTTTGTTCCCTGACACTAACACGTGGGCGTTACAGGAGCGTGTATGTCACGTGGTCAATTCATCGGCAGAGGATTATGTCGTCAGGGGAATAAATGTGAAATTCTCAAGGTACTTTGCTCCAGTAATCAGGACTTTATTTATCTCTAAGCTAAAAGAGGGGATTGAACTCCTTGACAATGATCAGAAAATGCTTTTAGGAAGATTCCTTTCCTATTAAAATTTTTCTTAAAGTTGCAGTGCACACATTGTGACTTGCCATGCAGAGGGCTTGATGGGACCGTTTCCTTTGCCTTAAAGGCACAAGAAAGGATGTCACAGGATTCTCTCAGAGAAAATAATTTGGAAGAGGAAGAGGTTGAGAGCAAGGGCAGTCAACATTACTGGCAACGTTATTGGCAAGGCTTCCTGGCCCAGTCACCTAGGGGGACTTTGATTTCCCAAGCAAGTGTCACTTGGTGATGAGACTCCCACCATTGGCCACCAGAGTGTCCCCAAAACTATTTGAGAAACCAAGGCCTTAAAGTAAAATCAGAGTCAGCAACTTAATTGTATCTCAGCAGTTTGATTTTAGTGCAGGTTCTGTGTTTGAAATGTGAGTGTGTTGGTGGTTTGGTCATGTAAGAGGGAACAGCTGGTACCCATGAGCTGGCCCAGCCCCTGGAGACCTGAGGCTTCCAATGAGAAGATGCTAGACCACAGCCACTTACCCCACCCTTTCTTTAGGGCTGCCCAAGATACCGGGATATTCCCCTTGACTAGTGACCTTGCACTTACACCATTGGAACATGACGGCAGAATCGCCATGCCCAGGCCATGCCCAGAGGAGAGGACCCACTTCCCTGGAGCAATGGCCACCTCCTCTCCTGGCCAGGAGGCCAGCAGGAGCCCTTGTACAGCTGCGGAGCTTAGCTAGGTGTCTTCTGTGCTCCTGTCCTGTGCTTCTGGAGGGGCTGGGAGGATGAGGGGGGCACTCCTTACCTGGGTCCGGGTGCAGACCCACTTGGAGGAGAAAGAATCTACTCACAGCTCCGTGTTCAGAACCGCAGACCAAGAGAATGGACAGCTACAGATTTGACCTGAGAGAAAGCCGCAGTTCGGACATAAACAAGTATTACATATGGTTCTCTTGACCCGTAAACCATATGGCATTAGCTAATGGTTTATTTAGAAAATTAACAATTTTCTGGGCACACTTGAGTATAATCTACCTCTTCCAGGTCACTGGGGAAAGCCTCATGGCTGAGAACTAAGTAAGCATTGCAATATCAAAGAATTTCTATGCAAATCTCACTAAACCCTTCTGGTGTCCTAAGGATTTCCTCACATATTCGGAACTTACTGGTTGTAAGAGTCTTACATTCTTTATAATATGATCATGCCTGCTTTGTAAGGAAGGTTGTGTGGCTGAAAGATCATGCCCTGTGGGGTTAGAGTGTCATGTGTTTGAATACTGTGTGTTCTTGGGCAAGTTACATATCCTCTCTGAACCTTAGATGCGTAATACGCCTTAAAACGAGGATGATAGGGAATTCCCTGGCAGTCCAGTGGTTAGGACTGTGCACTTCCACTGAGGGGGCTCTGGGTTTGATCCCTGGTCAGGGAGCTAAGATCCTGCAAGCCGCACAACACAGCCAAAAAAAAAAAAAGGATGATAAAATGCAGTCACATTGTATGACTTTTGTAAATACAACTACACAAGTTTGCAGAGAAAGGGAGAGAGAAGAAGAGAGAGAAAGATAGAGACAGAGACAGAGAGGGAGACAGAAAGGATCAGAAAGAACAATTTAAGTAGCCATGGTCATTCAGTCAGCACTGCTCCTAAAAAGCAAGTACCCCAGAGAGATGATGCTTCCCCCGGCTGTTCTTAGCCCCATGTCATTGTGGAGTGTAAGTCTAACACACCCCTATGTGAAGCACACTGAGTAAATCCCTATTTTCTTAGGTGGATGGTCTCCTCCACGGTTGAGTTTATTGAAAGGTGGTAGGTCAGTCTTCCACACAGTGGCTTCCTGAAAGATACTCAAGCACAGTCTTGACCGTGTGAATGTGGCCCTTTGCTCCAAGCCTTGGGAAGCCCGTCCCGCGGTGAGCCATGGCCCCAGCACCGCCTCATCAAAGGCTGGTTGTGCAGAGGCTTGGCCTGGGAACACGGCTGGATGAATTAGGTGCGCAATAGAGGTGTATTTTCCCTCCTAGTGGAAATATTAAGTCTGAAGTCAAAGGATCGTTTAACAGGACTGTGGAACGAGCACTTCGGGGAAGTGTTTGGGGGTATCCACGAGAGCGGACCCAGGCACCCCCGCCCCCCGCCACCCAGCGATTCTTCTGCTGGGAACCTGTGCTCACTGCATCCCCTCTGGCGGTGCTACATGTAATAGCCCCAGCTGGAGAGACCCCAAATTCTAACCCACAGCAGAGTGGATACGTGGGTGGGTCGTGAAATTCTGCACGGCAGCAGCAGTGAACACAGTGCACGTGGTCATGGGTGAACTCACAAGCGTGATGCTGAGTGGAAGAAGCCAGGAGGTAAAGGAGTTCATGCTGTAACTCTAAAGAACTCTTTCAGTAAATATAAACTTTCCTGCAGCTCAGAAGGCAGAGTGTCATAGGAACTGGTAGGTTTTCCCCAAGTGGTGTGTGGAGTGAGGGTGGCACTGAGGTGACAGTGGTGAGAACTCATGTCCTAGTGGCAACGTGCAGGGTTCGCTCTGGACTCGGCTCCTTTCCAAGGGTGCGATCCCAAGCGCCCCTGTGCTTTGGGTTTTTCACCTGAAAAGCAAGGATGGTAATGCCTCCCTCTCCCTAGGCTGCTGTGAGGGAGAAAGGAGGTAATAACACAGGGAAAGGCCTCACCACTGGGTCTGACAACAGCTGGTGGTGAATGAACATGAGTGACTTTTATATAGAAAATAAAAGCTGGACTTCCCTGGTGGTGCAGTGGTTAAGAATCCGGCTGCCAATGCAGGGGACACAGTTCGAGCCCTGGTCCGGGAACATCCCACATGCCGCGGGGCAACTAAGCCAGTGAGCCACAACTACTGAGCCTGCACTCTAGAGTCCCTGAGCCACAACTACTGAAGCTCGCATGCCTAGAGCCCGTGCTCCACAACAATAGAAGCCACTACAGTGAGAAGCCCGCGCACTGCAATGAAGAGTAGCCCCTGCTCTTGGCAACTAGAGAAAGCCCACGTGGAGCAACGAAGACCCAACACGGCCAAAAATAAATAAATAAAATAAATACGTTTATAAAAAAGAAAATAAAAGCTGACAGAGACACAAAGAGAAATTTAAAAATCCACTATCTTGTGTGAGATTTTTAATGGACATTCTCAAAACTGACACAGATCGAGAAGATAAAGATAAGCAAATCACTTGAACAACACAGATGACAAGTTTCCTATAATAGATAGTAGGTCTTTTGACCCATCAGAGAATATATATTATTTTCAATCATACATAGCGTGGTCACAGAAACTGGGCATGTGTTAAGCCATAAAGAAGTTGTCAATAAAATAAAAACAATAGAAATCATGGTATAGATCGCACAGATCACAACACAATAAAATTAGAAACTGATGACTGAAGGTAATATATAAATACTCAGAAATGATAAATTACACAGAAGTAAATGTACAAAGATGAATATACAAGGTTCATCATTGTTAGTAAAAGGAAAAATACAGACAACCTAGCTCTCTTTCATTAGGCAAATAGTTACAACCTTGGTACATCCACAGTATGGAATCCTGAGCAGGAGTTACAAAGGATGAGGTGGACTTATACACAAGCATGAAATGTCCAAGACATTTTGATAAGTGGAAAAGTAGTTTGAAGGGCAATGAGACACTGTATGATATAATTTATGCAAAAGACCCCAGAAAATTAGATTACATTTCTTGTGAAATTAAATCCATTTCATACCTGCACACACACATCCGATGTAACATAAGGAGAAAACTGGGATATAACTTCAATGTGGCACTATGACAGCCTCTAAGGGTGGAGGCAAGAGGGCATATATCTTCATTACAAGGAAGATATATGCATGCATTACTGATATCATTTAAAATAATTTAAAACAGGGGTCCCCAACCCCCGGGCCGCGGACCAATACCAGTCTGCAGCCTGTTAGGAACCGGACCTCACAGCAGGAGGTGAGCGACGGGGGAGTGAGCGAAGCTTCGTCTGCTTCTCCCCATCGCTCCCCATCGCTCTCATTACCGCCTGAACCATCTGCCACCCCCATCCATGAAAAAGTTGTCTTCCATGAAACCAGTCCCTGGTGCTAAAAAGGTTAGGGACCACTGATTTAAAATAACAAAGATGAGAAAAGAAAAAGTTCTGGGTACTACTGTCCATTGGAAGTACGAGAAGGTTTTTTTTTTTTTTTTTTTAGGTACGCAGGCCTCTCACTGTTGTGGCCTCTCCCGTTGCGGAGCACAGGCTCCGGACGCACAGGCTCAGCGGCCATGGCTCACGGGCCCAGCCGCTCCGCGGCATGTGGGATCTTCCCGGACCGGGGCACGAACCCGTGTCCCCTGCATCGGCAGGCGGACTCTCAACCACTGCGCCACCAGGGAAGCCCTGTTGTCTAGTTTTTAATGCCGGGTTCCATCCGTCCTTCCCACACCCGTGGAGCACACACTGTTCTCGCTTTACAGACGGGAGACTGATGAGAGGCCACACTATTGCTGAAGGTCGCACAGCTGCCAGGTGGCAGAGGGGGACCCAGGCCAGCCTCACCCCGGGCTCTTAGCTGACTATCTGAGCTGCTTGGAGTCTAAATTGGAACTTCCTCATGTGTTACGAAGACCGGGGCAGGTCCCCGTCTCCCATGGGCGACATCCTGTCCCAGGGCCCATGCAGCTCCTGGGGCTCTGATCCCGGGCTGAGTGTCCCCACGCCCTCGCCTTCCCCGCACCGGGTGCCAGGAGGCCCTCCTGACTCGCTGGCCTCACACTCAAGCTGTGAATCTCACTTGGGTTTGGGAGCACAGGCGGTGACTGCCACTCCTGTTCGTGTTCGTACAGGAGTGCAATGGAATTCCCCTCTAGGAATTTCCTCCTTGCCTCGGGGAAGGGGAAGACCAAACACAAAAGGGTTAAATGTTTTATTTCAATGGCTGTGCTTGTTCTGGAGAATTAATGGAAGATAAGCTAACAGTTCATTTATAAGAGTATTAAAGGATAATTATGATGGAGTAAGTGCAGAGAGTCAAAGGGCATTCTGATGAACAGACTTAAAACACAGAGCTGGGAAAAATAGGCTAAAATATATTCAGTAGTGCTGTACCAACGTTTCTCCACAAATTCTACTATCCGTGAAAATCCATCTTTCTCTCTCTCTCTTACTGCCTTTTTTCTATTTTAATTAAAAATATAGTAATTCAAACCCTGGTTAGGTCATCTATGAACTTATAATTATAAATTCATCCCAGGAACTTAGAGTTTGAGGCAGATCCACATAGGTGACCTTTTAATAGCAACAAAATTAAAAAAAAAAAGATTTTGTGCAAAATCTGCTTCGATCAGATTAGATGGAAAGTGGGTAAAGCTGATTACAATCGTACTAAGGACAGTATTTGGGCAGTATTTGTTCTAAAACAATAGTATTCATTCTTCTTTAACAAGTATTATCTGGAAGAAATCAGTAATTAATGGGCTGTCAATATTAACTCACAGTGAATTAAGGGAAACTCAGTATGAACTCCCCATGTGGCTTATGACTCAGGAGCAGGAAAGGATGAGGCCATGGGTGCTGCCTGACCTCCCATCAGTGGACGGCGCCCCAGCTCCTCAAGTTTTGGGTTAGACTGGAGCATGTTTGGCCTTTTAAAAACATAGTAACTTTACTGAGGTATCATTCATGCACATAAAATTCACCCTGTAAGTGTATAGTGCAGGGTTCTCAGGAACGAGATACCAGATATTCTGAGCTTCCACACAGACATGACAGCAGAAATGGTGGGGGCTTTTCTGTGGTCTTTAGTGGCAGAGCATGGGTGTCTACATGGGGGTTGGGAGGCACAGTGATTTAAACAGGACGATCTGTCCTTTCACCAGCGGCAGCCCTCAGGTCGTGTGTGGTTTCCAGGGAAGTTTTGTTTGGCGTAAAGATTATTAAAACAAAACTTTGAGCTACATTAAAAAATAGGTAGATTTTACATGAAAATCTGGATTTCTGCATTTTACTGAGAGATCAGAAGATCTACAGACTCCAGGACCTTGTTCCCACATGGCCGTGATGAGCTGGTTTTTACAATCCAAGATTTAGTCAACGATCATGCATTTCATGTGGTGTCTGTGCTTTTGAATTTGCAATCCTCATTTCACACATTTAGATTTAAAATCCTCTGACGTTTAGCCTGGCCTTATCCATGCCATTTCTTAGATGTTTCATTTAATGTGTTTTATCGCTGATGACAAACCTTTTAGGTGAGTAGGCTAATTTTCATTTTCCTCTCTGCTTTCTGTTCCCTCTTTCTGGAACTCCTATTATTGGGTGGTGGAATTTCCTTGTTAGATCCTCTAATTTTCCTGTCTCCTATTTCTACCTTCTTTTGCTCTATATGTTGGAGGAAGATTTCCTCATTTTTAGCTTCCCAACCCTTATATTGAGTTTTAAATTTCTGCTACCACATTTTTCAAATGTCAAGAGCTCCTTTTTGTTTTCTGTTCCTTTTGATAGCATCCTGTTCTTGTTTCATGAGTGCATTCTTCCATCCTCCCCCTGCATGGGGGAAATTCCTAGACAGGGAATTTCATTACCCTCCTGTATGGATGTGGCATGATTGTCAAAGATCATTTGACCATACATGCAGTGGTTTATTCCTGGGTTCTCCATTGGTCTACATGTCTGTCTTCATGCCAGTACCACATTATTTTGATTACTACAACTTTGTAGTAAGTTCTGAAACTGAGAAGTGTGAGTCCTCCAGATTTGTTCTTTTTCAAGATTGCTTTGGCTATTCCAGGTCTCTTGACATTTCATATGTATTTTAGAATTTATATTTCTGCCATAAATATCTTTGGCATATTGGTAGGTGTTGCATTGAATCTGTAGATAACTTTCAGTAGTATGGACATCTTAACAATATTGCCTTC
The DNA here is from genome assembly GCF_026419965.1 of Kogia breviceps. NCBI lineage: Eukaryota > Metazoa > Chordata > Mammalia > Artiodactyla > Physeteridae > Kogia > Kogia breviceps. Next base: position 32,568,829 of record NC_081323.1, on the reverse strand, counting down.
CAAACCTTGAAAACAGGATGTCTTTTCATTTATTGGTGTCTTCTTTGATTTCTTTCAGCAATGCTTTGTAGTTTCAGCATACAAGTCTTTCACCTCTTTGGTTAGGTTTATTCCTAAGTATTTTATTGTTTTTGATGCTATTATAAATGGAATTTTTTTTTTCAATTTCCTTTCCAGATGTTCATTTTTAGTGTATAGAAACACAGCTGATTTTTGTGTGTTGATTTTGTATCTTGCTAACAGTGTGTGTGTGTGTGTGTGTGTGTGTGTGTGTGTGTGTAATCTTGAGGGTTTTCTACATATAAGATTATGTTATCTGTGAACTAGCCCTCATTCTTGAAAGATAATATCAGTTGTATATAATGCTAGACTGACAGTTGTTTTCTCTCAGCTTTTGAAAATATTCTACTGTACTGTATTCAGGCTTCCATTGTTGCTTTAGATGGAAAGACAAGTTCTTCTCTTCCGGGACATGTTCTCATGTGTTTTGTCTGATAATTCTCTCCTTTTTTTCCTGCCCTCTCTTTCTAGAACTCTCATCAGCCATGTGTTGTATCCCTGAAGTGATTCGCTAATTTTCTCACATTTTTTTCCTCTTGTTATTCAACCCCTTGCTTCTCTCCACTTGTTTTCTGAGTTCCGTCTTCAACCTCTTTTTTTGGCTGTGCTGCATGGCGTGTGGGATCTTAGCTTCCCAACCAGGGATCAAACCCGCATCCCCTGCATTGGAAGTCTTAACCACTGGACCACCAGGGAAGTCCCCTGTTTTCAACCTTATCTTAAACTCCTGCTTTTGTTGTCACATTTTTTTTTTTTTTTTTTTTTTTTTTTTTTTGTGGTACGCGGGCCTCTCACTGTTGTGGCCTCTCCCATTGCGGAGCGCAGGCTCCGGACGCACAGGCTCAGCGGCCATGGCTCACGGGCCCAGCCGCTCTGCGGCATGTGGGATCTTCCCGGACCGGGGCACGAACCCGTGTCCCCTGCATCGGCAGGCGGATTCTCAACCACTGCGCCACCAGGGAAGCCCTGTTGTCACATTTTTAATTTCCAGAGGTCATTCTTACTTTCTAACTGTGCCTTTTTTAAAAAAAAAAACCTGTCTGTTCTGATTTCATAGACATAGCATCTCTCATCTCTTTGAGGGTATTAACTATAATTCTTTTAAAGCTGTGCATTCTATGTTTTCCCTATCTCCACTGCATTTCCCTAGTTTTCCATGATTTGTTTTGGTCTTTGTCTCCAACATTAAGGGCTGCCTTCAGCTACCCTTTTGTACTGAGAATGAGTAACTAAAACCAGATGGAAGTTCTGTGTGTGAGTGTGAGTGTGTGAGTGTGTGTGGTGGGTTTCCCTGCAGGTAATCAGACACCAAGCTGGTGCCCTGGGCCTGGAGGTGGCAGGGGCGGGGCAGTGGTCTCAGGATTTTTTCTCACAGTTGCCACTTTCAGTCTGGTGCCTCAGCCCTGCCCACCACTGTGCCTGAAGCCTTCACCTCTGGAGACTTTCTGGAGGGTGGGGAGGAGTGCCCCATGGTGCAAGGGGCTGGCTCCCTGGATGTCAACTTGTTCCTCCTGTAGACTTTCCCCCTTTTTGCCCCAGGCTTCATCCTGCCCACCCCGGGACTTGGGGTCTCCAATCCTGGAAATTTCTGGGTCCACATCCTCACCAACATTTGTTATCTCTTGTCTTTTTGATAAAAGCCAGCCTAACAGGTAGGAGGTGATATCTCGTTGTGGTTTTGATTTGCATTTCCCCCCATGGTTAGTGATGTTAAGCATCTTTTTTTCTGTTAAATTATTATCTTAGGATAACTTCCCAGGAGAGGACTAGTCACCATCTTCACGACCTTTTTCCCCTATTGCTTTTCTTGCCTATAGCCATGCTCATCTGATGATGTGTCCACACTGGCTTTTATTTTCAATTGGCAGCAAAGGTGCTATTTGTCCCCAGGTGTCCTCTGTGCTCAGCATGGTGTCCCAGGATCAGGCCAAGGATGGGGCAGGGAAGGGCATGTGGGTTCACCTCTGGAGAAGGCCGGCAACTTGCAGGGAAATGTGGGTTTCTTGACAAGCGGTGACACTGGCCTCAGGAAGAGGGGAACAGATTGTGGCTGAGGGGAGGGGCCTCTGCACGATGTTTGATCGTTGGACATTAACGGGGACATCTGTCACCGCACTCACTGGCGAGGGCGGCCTGCAGCCTCGTGTGACAATATGTTCTGGGCCTCATAATCACTCGAAAAATTCCACGTTTGCAGAGGGTTCTTTTAGCGTTTGTTGAAAATCCCTCTATTTTATTACAGAAATCCCAGCAAATCGTTCAGCGAGGGGGACTTTCTATTAACACACAGCTGTTAAGTGAAAATTAAAACAAACAAGAGAAAAACCAAGCCAGACCCCAAATAATCACACGCTGGCCTGTAGAGCTTTGAGCAGCGCTCTTTTGAAGGGAAGAGCCCTGACCATATGATGATTCCCAGAGGCCTCTGAAGGCCCTAGGTCCATGCCTTCCCTTCCTGCCTCTCCCTCCTCTTCCCCGTCTCCGTCTCCTGCTTCCTCTTTTTCTCCCAAGAGGGAGATTTTCATCCCATGCTTGCCCTTGGTCAGCACCCAGGACACTGTGGGAACCACCCACCCCTTAGCTCAGTCCCCCTCCCCTCCCGAGAGATGCTGCCCACAGGGGTGGCAGGAGAGTGTTTCAAATGCAGGAAGGGGGTCCCTGGCCATGTTTCCCTTTGCTTTTCCCGAGTTTTTTCTTGGTTGACATGTTGTAAACAGACATCTTTTCTCCATGCAAGGTGCAACAGCAACTCTTTTCCCATGGCGGTTCATCTTTTTTTTTTAGAAGGCAGGTTTATGGAGGTAAAATTGAAGAACAGTAGCACACACCCTTTTTAGTGTAACAGTCCTCGAGTTACAGTCACCAACCCTCAGAAGCCTTGGAGGCCCATCCTTCAGGAGCCGCTTGGCTTGGGTGGGTTTCCGAAGCAGGGTTTTGCTGGGGGAGGGCCCCCCAGGAGGAAGGGCTGAGGAGGTGGGATGGGGCAGGGGAGGGCCTGACTTGTATCACCGTGAGCCCTTCTTGAGGGAAGGGTCACCCCTGAGGACCTTCTGTCAGCCAGTGGCTGTCCTGGGGGAAGCTGAGCCCCGGGCACTTTGGGGCAGGTGGCTCTGGACCCCTGGGTGGTTCTCCAGGGAGGGGACCCCTGTGGGCCCATGGCTGCCGGTGCCCACAGCAGTGGGGGGAGGGCAGCACCAGCCCAGAAGTCACCTGGGCAGGCGCGAAGCATCCGACTGCACTTCCTTAGAACCAGAACATTCAACATGCGCAAAACCCATCTTGGGAACACCATGGGTGAGGGTGAGGAGGGGCACCAGCTCTGCGCCCCCAGCCTTCTCAGTTATGGGGAAGCTCGCAGAGGGAGCTGCACATTTTGAAGTGGAGGCAAAGGAGGGACATCATCACCTTTACTTCTGACTGATCAACATTCTATCCACACAGAAACAAAGAAGATGTATGTTAGAATTAAGTTCCTGTTTTATAAAGTTTTAAAACATTCATCTAGGCTCGTAGGGGAAGTATTTTCATTGACTTTTACCAATAGGTTGTTGGGTACTGGAAATCCATGTAATATAAACTATAAATGAAAATATATTTTAACTTGGGCACAAGTCTCAGGAGCCCTCGCGCTGCCCTGTCACTGTTGGGGGCTGGCGTGGGACGTGCTTAGAGGCGACTGTGGCCACTGGCGTCTAAGCCGGGATTACAGCACTCGCCCCCAGCAGAAACAGCTTCCTAAAGCATCATCTAGGAATCAATTCTCTGAATTTGGGGAAACCGGCTTCATTTGAGTAGGATTAACTCCTCCCTTTCAGCCTGGAGGGGCTGTGCTAAATCTGTCATAAAAGTAGCTATAGAGTCAATTTCTATGTGTGTTTATATACATGTGTATCTGCCTCTCCATCCATCTGTCACGCCTTTTATTTTTAAGCACTTTAAGATAACATATAAAATGGAAATTGATGGACTATGTTGGTTTTTATTCAGAGCTGCCAGGAATGTTTCTAAAATGTACATTTTCCAATTTTACCTTGATTTCACAGTTTTGTTTCTGTGACAGATCTTTGTTCCTGTAATAAACAAGATGAAAGGCTTTTCATCTCCAGCCTAGTGGGGTCCTCATGCACATGGGGTCTCACACTGACCCCCAAAGCTCCGGACGGTCCACAGGGCCAGCGGTGGCCTGGCACGGTGTGTGGTGTAGGTGAGGAAGGGCTAGCTCAGCTCAGGGGTGTGGGTCAGAGGGAGAGAGTCCCCAGGGGTTCCTGCAGGGCCAGCTGCACCCTCTACCCTCCCCCCACTCAGTTATCAGGCTTGGTGTCACGTTTCACAAGCCAGTAAACTTGCCTTTTGCCTAAATTGATTCAAGTTGGTTTTGACACTTGGAACCAGAAGAGCCTTGAAAATTTTATCTGAAGCAGAGCATTCGAGCTCTGTTTCCAGAAACAATTTGTGAACTGATAAAATGGAAAACCTACCTTAGAAATAAAATATAACACACATCCTTTGAGTCATAGCTTCTCTCTCAACATTTAGGGGGAGTTTCCAGGGACCAAACATGAGGGTGAGAACCAGGGGCATGAGGAGAGCTGGGAGCTGGCCTTTGTGGGCCTTGACAACTTCAATAATTAGACTCCCCGCCACTTCTCTTTATTTTATTTTACTTTATTTTTATTTTATTATTTTTTTGCAGTACACGGGCCTCTCACTGCTGTGGCCTCTCCCGTTGCGGAGCACAGGCTCCGGACGCGCAGGCTCAGCAGCCATGGCTCACGGGCCCAGCCGCTCCGCGGCACGTGGGATCTTCCCGGACTAGGGCACGAACGCGTGTCCCCTGCATCGGCAGGCGGACTCTCAACCACTGCACCACCAGGGAAGCCCCACTTCTCTTTATTTTAAAAAAGTGAGCAGAAAGTACAGAGAATTCCCATATACACTCCTCCCCGCCTGTGTCCTCTATTATTAACAACTTGCATTTTATGGTACATTTATTACAGTTGATGAGCCAGTGTAGGTGCATAGTTATTAAGAAAAGTCCATAGTTTACATTATGGCTTGCTCTTTGTGTTGTCTATTTTATAGATTTGACAAACGCATATTGTCACATATACACCATTACAGCATCGTGTAGAATTGTTTCACCGCCTGGAAAATGCTCTGTGCTCTACCTCGCCATCCCTCCCTGCACCCCACCCCTACCGCTTGGCAACCACTGATGGTTTTACAACTCCACAGTTTTGGCTTTTCCAGAATGTCATAGAGTCGGGATCATGTAGCTCATGGACAGCATTGTAACCTTTTCAGACTGGTTTCTTTCACTGACAAACACGTATTTGAGTTTCCTCCATGTCTTGTCACGGCTTAACAGCTCATTTCTTTTAAATACCAGATAGTATTCTGTCGTCTGGACCTGTGACTCTGTTTACATATTCACCAGTCGAAGAGTCATCTTGGTTGCTTCCAGGTTTTGGCTACTGTGAAAAAAGTGGCTGTTATATTCATATATAGGTTTCTGTGAGGGCATAAATTATCAACTCAGTTGGGGAAATACCAAGGAGCATGATTGCTGGATTGTACATTAAGATTATGTTTAGCTGTGTCAGAAACTGCTAAACTGTCCTCCAAAGTGACTGCACCAGGTTGCATCCCTACCAGCTGTGAACAAGGGTTCCCACTGTTCACCCACATTCGGGCAGCAACTGGGGTTGTCAGTGTCCTGGATTTAGTCCAGGTGTGTAGTGGTATCTCATTGTATTAATTTACAGTTCCCTGATGACATATGATGTTGACTATCATTTCATATGATCATTTGCCACCTGTCTTCTTTGGTGAGGCATCTGTTCAGATTTTTGCCCATTTTTAAATTGGGTCGCTTGTTTTCTTCTTGTTGAGTATAAAGCATTCTTTCTATATTTTGGATACAAGTCCTTTAAAGATATGTCTTTTGATCCAGTGCCCCCTCCAAAAAAACAAAAAACAAAAAAAGATGTGTCTTTGGTAAATATTTTCTCCTAGTCTGTGTCTTTTCTTCTTGTTCTCATAACAGTGTCTTTCACAGAACAGACATTCTTAATTTTCATAAACTTCAACTTATCATCTTTTTCTCTCATGGATAGTGCTTTTGGTGGTGTTTCTAAAAATTCATTGCCAAACACAGAGTCACCCAGGTTTTCTCCTATGTTATCTTCTGGAAGCTTTATAGTTTTGTGCTTTACATTTAAGTCTATGATCCATCTTGAGGTAATTTTGGGGTCAGGTGTAAGGTCTGTGTCTAGACTGTTTCTTTTCTGGCCTATGAATGTCCGATTATTCCAGTCTCATTTGTTGAAAAGACTGTACCTCTTACAGGAGGGAGTGGGAAGACCCTGAGTTCACCTCCTCCCAAATTGCAACTATCGAAGAGACCAACTTGCAGACTAGCAGAAAAGATCTACAACTAAAGATACAAAGAAGGAACCACAGTGAGACAGGAGGCAGACACAGTACAGTCAAGACTCACACTCCAAGTAAGCGACCCACAAACAGGAGGATAATCACAATTGTAGAGGCTCTCCCCAAAAAGCGAGGGGTCTGAGCCCCACATCAGGCTCCCCAGCCCGGGGGTCCTGCAGCAAAATGATCAGCCCCCGGAACATCTGGCTTTGAAGGCTAGTGGGGCTTGTATATAGGAGAGCTGGAGAGCTGTAGGAAACAGTGCACTGTTAAAAGGTGCACACAAAATCATATACACTCCAGGACCCAGTGTTCACATCTTACATAACCACGGTATGTTTATCAAGATGAAGAAATGAATACTGGCACATTATTATTAATTAACCTCAAACTCTATTCAGATTTTCTCAGTTTTTCCACTAATTCTTTTTCTATTCTAGAACCCAAGCCAGAATACCACATTGCATTGAGGGGATTTTATTTTTATAGAAGGAAAGGACTTGGGTCTGTATGAGGCAGTGTAAGGGTAAATAAAACTGAATGAAGGGGAAAGAGGCAGTTTTCTCACTCTCCCTGTCTTAGGGTGTCTCTTCAGGGGACATAGTGGCTTGAGTCATTTCTCTAACCTTTGGAATGTAAACAAGTCTCTCTAGGGACCAGAAAAGCCCAGTCCTGTTTTACAAGTCAGTCACTTCTGCTGGGTCATGGGCCTCCTAGTCCACTTGAAATGTGGAGTTAATATAGCAGCCTATCTTAAGGTGTAAACATTTGCCTTTGGGGAGATAAGAGAAGTTTTATTTTCTTTTCAGAGGAGGTCAGTTAGCTAAGCAAATAGCTGCCTTGATTCCCAAGCGGACTTTGAACCTGCTATGCTGTATAAATTTTGTGGGATTTTACTCTGACTTTGTAGTCTCTTGCGAGCTACTTATATGCTTGTATTCTGTTAGCTTATCCAGCAATGAACCAGTTATCTTTCTTTCACTGTTGATATGGCAAGGTCTCTGTGCTGGCTGCATTTTTACTCCCTAACATAAGACACTTAGAACCTGTTTCTCCCTTAGGGGCTGATACCCTTGAAATCCCACTCTGGGAAAGACCATGAACAAAGGGGGTCTGTGGAAGACTGTCTATCCTGGCCTGTCTGACCAGGCCCTGGGTAGGAAAACGCCTTCCTTGATAATCTGTAGCCATAAGCCTGCCATCATGTGGGCCTGGGGTTCTAATTTACATTAACTCATTGGTCCAGGAAACCTCCAAGCCTAAAATTAACAGAGAAAGTGGTAACTGGATGATACCAGGTGGTATCTTCTTGTCAGCTAGAAGTAAACACAAATGGAGGGTCAGGAAAACTTATGTGAGATGACCTCAGCTGAAGTCCTACAGAACATGGGACAACCCTTGATCATTACAGAGCACATGACAAAGCCCCAGGACAGCTGGTTTCTTTTATTTATTTATTTATTTATTGCGGTACACGGGCCTCTCACTGCTGTGGCCTCTCCCGTTGCGGAGCACAGGCTCCGGATGCGCAGGCTCAGTGGCCATGGCTCACGGGCCCAGCCGCTCTGTGGCATGTGGGATCTTCCCGGACTGGGGCACGAACCTGTGTCCCCTTCATTGGCAGGTGGACTCTCAACCACTGCGCCACCAGGGAAACCCTGGACAGGTGGTTTCTGGTTCCACATGTAAGGAGTTTGGAAGTTGCCACTCCATCCTAACAGCAAGTGAAAAACTGAACAGACTGAAAAAATCAACCACTCTTCTTAGATGCATAAGAGAGGTGACCACACTGCTGCCCCTAAGTTTGGAAAGAATCACGATTTACCGGAGCAGAAACAGGAGTAGAGCCTCTGTGGGAATCGGCACCAGGGGAGGGAAACCTGACCTGAGATTGACAAGTTGCTGGAGGCTCAGTGTGGACAAGCCTGAAAGTGAGAAACTCCAGGGGGAACCTGGTCATAGGGTGTCTGTCTCAATTCTATGAGATTTCCTTCCAAGAGCCCCACCAGGTTCCCACAGTAAATATCAGAGAAAAACCCCCAGGAGCTTCCTGCAGGGTGTGGGGACCAGGAACCATTTTAAACACATTGTACTACTCTGTTCTTAACAAGGCCTGCCCTCAGGAGAAATCAGTTAACCAGAGCCTCACCAGCTGGGGTATTATCAGGGCCTGGGGGAGGGTCTTACCCAACTCTAGTCAGCCCTAGCCTTCCACTGCATAAAGGGGAATACCCAACTTCAGCTGGCTCCAGCCATCCTGTCCCACCTGAGGGGGAGAAAAAAAAAAAGAATCACCTGTGAAGTTCACAGCTAAGAGGCACGGGCACTGAAAGACTGAGGCCTTAATCATCGGACTATGGAATGCCTCCCCTCCCCTCCCCCCATCTCACCACCACATTGCTAAAGGCCTATTTACATCATGTCTGTCTAACAAGATAAAATTACAAGGCACACCAATAGGCAAAAAACACAATTTGAAGAGATAGAGCAAGCATCAGGACCAGATATGGCAGGGATGTTGGAATTACAGACTAGGAATTTAAAACAGCTATGATTAATATAGTAAGGGCTCTAATGGATAAAGTAGACAGCATGCAGGAACAGATGGGCAATGTAAGCAGAGACATGGAAATCCTAAAAAAGAACCTAGAAGAAATGCTAGAGATAATAAACGCTGTAATAGAAAGGAAGAATGTCTCTCATGGGCTTATTAGTAAACTGGACATTCTCAGAGGAAAGAATCTCTGAGCTTAAGCCTACCTCAATAGAAACCTCCAAAACTGAAAAGCAAAGAAACTGATGTAAAAACAGCACAGAATATCTAAGGACTGTGAGACAATTACAAAAGGTGCAACATACACATAATGGGAATACAAGAAGGAGAAGAAAGAAAGGAACAGAAGAAATATTTGAAACGAAAATGGTTGAGAATTTCATCAAATAATTTCAAACACCACACCACAGAGCCAAGAAGCTCAAACAGCAAGTAGGATAACTTCCCTCCACAAAATGAAACATAAATATATTATTTTCAAATTACAGAAAAGCAAAGGTAGAGAAAAAATCCTGACAGAAGCTGGGGTGGGGGTGGGGAACACTTTACCAATAGAGGAGCAAAGTTAAGAATTACATCCAACTTCTCCCCAGAAACCATGCAAGCAAGAAGAGAGTGGAGTGAAATATTTAAAGTGTTGAGAGAAAAAAACCCTACCAACCTACAGTTCTGTACCCTGTGAAATTATCCTTCAAAAATGAAGGAGAAATAAAATAAAACAAACACAGACAAACACAAACTAAGGAAATTTATTGCCAGTAGACCTACCTTGCAAGGTAATGTTAAAGAAATTCTTTAGAGAGAAGGAAAATAATACAGGTCAGAAACTTGGCTCTACATAAAGAAAGGAAGAGGAAGAGTATCAAAGAAGTGAAGGTAAAATAAAAACTTTCATGCAAAAAATTCTTAATTCATCTAACAGATGACAGCTTGTTCAAAAAAAAATAAGTCAATGAAATTGAAAACAGGAAATCAATAGAGAAACCCAATGAAACCAAAAGCCAATCCTTTGAAAAGATCAATAAACTCAATAAGACTTTGGCAGGTGAACTAAGAAAAAGAGAGAGGACACAAATTGCTAATAGCATAAATAAAAGAGGGGGACATCACTACAGATCCCATGGATATTAAAAGGATAATAAAAGAATACGATGGCAACTCTATGCCCACAAGTTTGATAACGTAGATGAAAAGGATCAATTTTTTTTAATTAACTTGTTTTTTTTTTTTTTTTTTTTGGCTGTGCTGCACTGCTTGCAGATCTTAGTTCCCCCACCAGGGATGGAACCTGTGCCCTCAGCAGTGAAAGCACAGAGTCCTAACCATTGGACTGCCAGGGAAGTCCCTGGACTAATTTTTTGAGATGTGTAATCTGCCAAAACTCATACCAGAGGAAATGAACAATCTGAATTGGCCTATATCTGTCAAATAAATTGAATCGGCAATTAATATCCTTCCCAAACAGAAAGGAGCAGCCCCAATGGTGGGTTCAGTGCCGATTTCTATCAAACACTTAAGGAGAAATGTATACTAATTCTCTTCTATCTCTTTCAGAAGATAGACGCACAGGGAATACTTCGTAACTCATTCCCAGCATCGCCCTACTAACATAACTGAGGAGTGGCAATATGAAAAAGGATAAAATCTGATAATTTCTCAGAACAAATGAAATGCAGGGGACCTCGGGCCGGGGAATCACAGCGAGCGCCCAGCAAGCGAGGAGTGTCCCTCCAAGCGCGAGAGGACCAGGAGCAGAAACCGCTAGGAAGGCTCTTTCCCTTGGGTATTTGAAAGCCTTGCCGGTAATTGTGCTTTACGAATGAAGTGTCCCAGTGTTTGCCGTTTCCTCTCTCTGGGGAGCTGCCCTCTGAACAGAGGCATCTTTGTTGCGCTCAGGAAGCTGTTTAACTACCGCGCGGCGGCCAGCGCCCGCGACGGTGGATTTTCAGTCGTACCTTCTCCTTTCCCGCTTCCTCCTCCACTCTTTAATGAGGATTCCACCCGTTGATTTGCGGGTGCCATTAATTAGCGTGTTTCGGGGGAGTGAGCCAGAACGAGCAGGATTCCGCAGTCAGACCCGGTCAGCCGAGCGCACGGTCCCAGCCCTGCGCGCAGATGGCCGACTCCGCCAGGTCCCCGCGGTCCCCGCACCCAGCCCGGCCTCGGCCCCACGGCCCTCAGCCTTCACCAGTGAAAACCCCACGCGAACGAAACACAGCTGCAGGGTGGCTGCTCTGCGGCACACATCTCAAAACCTTTGTTGGAAGCAGTGAACCAAACAGCTTTGTAAAAAGAGGTACCAGGCAGGAATAAAACGCACAGCCCATCCCTGCGATGGGAGGGCCGGTCGGAGGGCTGGGCTGTGGTTCGGATGTGGGGCTCCTTCCTGCCCCTCCAGCCCTCGGGTTGCGCGGGAGGAGCCGTGCTCTCAGCTCACCCTCCTCCGAGCTGGCCTTGGAAGTGGGGGAGGGGCTCTCGAGGAGAAGTACCGAGGTAGTGCCCCGCCGCTGAAGTTCACGTCCGTCCGCCACGAATTCCTTCCCTCAACAAATCCTGGCCGTGTGCGGGATGCCGGGCCCACGGGCGCCAGGACGGCCCGGCCCTTGTCTTGTGGAGCTTACCGATTGTCTAGGGGTGGGTCCCCCCACAGCAGACCCTGAGGACGGGGATTGGGTGAAATAGTTCGTCTGGAAGGTGACACTAGGCAGCCCTGATGAGGGGGCAGGACACAGAGAAGGCGGTGATAATGAGTGGGGTTTGCGGGTCTCCGTCCTGACCGGGTGCTGGGAGCGACTGAGACTGAACCCATCTCAGCCCAAACTGACAAGGATGCTGGGGTATTTACCCACCAACTCCCAATCGTCCTTGGAGGGTTGCTGCTGGGGGCGTTACCTCCCAAGGCCCGGCCTGTGCACTCCCGGGGCCTGTGAACATCGTCAGGCAGAGGGGCAGGTGTTGCGGTGTGTTTGGCAACTGTCTACAGGTTCTGCAGGTGACCTGGGCTGGTGGGCAGCCAGCAGTCAGTGCCAGCTTCGGGGTCTGATTAGGGGGCCAGGTAAAGGGCAATAAACCAGCAGGCAAATGAGTAATTACAATCGTGGAGGTGCGTTGGGGGGAGCAGGCAGGAGCTGAGCGCAGTGGGGCAAGGGAGGACCTCCTTCAGGTGGGAGGCGCCTGTGTCTCTGGTGAGGAACCTGCAGCCCCGCCTCCCCGGGAGAGCACTTCTCACCCTGGCCAAGAGCCTGGGTGGCTACACGTGAGTCAGGGCGGTGATGGTGTATTCACTGCCACTGTGAACTGGCTAAAAGCATGTTATTTGCTGTTAGATAGTTTTCTCAATTGCCAGTAGATGACCTAACACTTGACACTAGAAATGAAAGTCACCCACAGCACCCACCTGCCCTTAGTGACCCCTTCCCATGACCTGTTGGCCGACATAGCCTATGTCACCACCCCCACCCTGCTGATGCCCAAGCGACACACCTGCTTCCATCTGCAGGTCCCTGTCCCCTTGCGGAGGCCATGCAGGCCTTCCCGGAGTCTTCCTCTGCTCAGGGATCCCCGCTCGGGGCTGGGTGCTGTGCTCGCTCCTGCATTTCATCTGGTCTTGGGGTTCGTTGGACTTACAGATGGGACTTGAGGAGTGTGGCCATGAGCTCTTTTGATGGGCTGAAGTGAAGGAGGAGCTGAGGAGGAAGGTGATGGGGAGAGGAAAGAGGACAGAGATAGGTGGAGGCCAGGGAAGGAAGAAGGGAAATACAGTCCCGGGGGCCAAAGTGTTACCTGGGCTCCTACTTGGGGTTTCCCTGTTATCTCAGGACCTAAAGAGAAGAGACGTAGCATAGGCACCCGAGCCTCCTGCAGAAATCTGCCTCAAGCCCACAGCACCACTGACTGATAGCACCTGGAGCGGTGCAAGACTGAGGACTTTATAGGCCCTCAGCACCTAGAAATTAAAAATAAAACCAACGCTGAACCTCAGAAAAGTGTAGGGAACCCCTGACATTGTCATTTTCCCCATCGTGACTTTGCTGCTTCAGACCCGACAGTCAGGCTTTGGGTCCCGACCTCTCCAAGGCCTGCCAGGCTAGTTGCAGCTCTGCCCCTCAGTTTTCTCAACCACAAAATGGGGATAATAATAGGCCTCCCTCGTTAGGTTTGTCACAAGTGTTAAATTAATTGATGTGTGTCTAGCGCTTAGCACAGCACCTGGCCCAGAAGAGGTTCTTATGGCTGGGTGAGGGGAATCTGGGAAGGACTCAGCCAGAGGAGCCCTTTGGACTGGGCCTCCATGGCGGGGTCACTGTGGCTGTGGAATAAAGACGGATTGCTGGGGGCGTGGGAAGGGGCACAAAGATGGTGGGGGAGACACCAGAGGTGGAAGGAAGCCCAGTGCCCAAGACAGCGTTCTTGGATGCAAACCATAGGAACCACAGCCAGCCAATTCATGCTGCAAAGAAGTTTACAGGATGGCACCACTTTTTTTTTTTCCCCAGACTGATGAAAGTTTGGAGAAAAAGAGCAGGGCCCTGGCAGGCCAGGCATCTGTGAATGAGGCCAAATTATGCAGGGAACAGTGGGGAAGCGTCAGGGAGTGCAGAGTAGCCACTGGACACTCATCACTACTCCTGTACAAAACCCAGAGTGGACTCTGAGCCTCCAGGATAAGTCGTTTATCTGGGAGGGGATTTCGGGCAATGCCAGTAGGGGAGTTCAACAGTGAGACAGGAACAGGTCTCTAGAAACAGAGCCCAAAGCAGGGTCTGGATGCATGAGCTTTATGGGAGGAGGGAGGGAGAATTCAGCAGTGAGGGGGCCAGAGGGGAGGGAAAGCATGGACGAAGATGAACACTTGGGTCCAGATGAGCCTTGGCCTGACCCGTGAGCCGAAAGGGGTTTGAAGCGGAGAGGGCTCTGCACAATTGTCCCTCTGAGGGTAAGGGGGCAGCCTCCTACCAAGTCATCAGTCAATCAACCATTGTGTATGTGGGTGTGGGTGTGGGTGTGGCCTGGGTTAGAGGCTTTTGTCAGCAGAGGGCAGTTCTCCTGATTAGGGGCAGGAGCCTACATTGGGGTGGGGTGTGAGGTGTGGGACTGGGTGGTGTAGGGATGGGGTGGGGGTGTGCAAGAGCCCAGGAAAGGGGCTATGGGTGGGGCACCCATTGCACTTAGGAAGAAAGCAATATGGGATGTGATAATTAGTGATAACTTGAGCAAACCCGGCTGGGGACTTCTGGAAGGCCTGAGTTATCCCACTGAAGACCTGGGGCCGTGTTTATACTCCGACTCCTGCCTTCTTTGGTCCTCGGCTTCTCAGGGCATGTACTCCTTGGCCCTTCTGGCCAGAGGACTCTGCAGACCAGAGAAAGCCCCCAGGCAAAGATGTGGGCCCTGGGCACTGGAGGCCCTGCAGGCTGCAGGCGGAATGGTCAGGGCACAGATGTGGACAGGGCAAAACAGCATCTGCTACAACGGCCTTTAAAGGGGACACAAAAGCAACCAAGAAGGTGCAGGCAGAGGCGGGAGGATAATGCAGAGGAGCAGAGCCCTAGGGTTCCAACGTGCAGACACACGCGATGCTCTTTATTCGCGGTGCACATCGGACTCCTAGCGCATCTGCGCTTTATACTACCAGCCTGGCCGGGGGCGGCTCCGAAAAGCCCGAGACGGCTGTCGTTGAGCCACTTACACCCCGGCCAACCTCAGCCTGGCGTGGCGAGGAGCCGGGACGCTTCCAGGCAGGGAGAACGAGGGAAGCGGAGAGCACATTCGTGGCTGGCCACAGACAGGGGCTGGAAACCTTCCCTGGAAAATATTGAGCGGAGAAACCTTTACTGATTAGTTAAATCCCAGATAATCCTGGTTGATGAAGGCAGATCCGGACCCCTTAACGGATTTAGGGTTCCAAAACGACTCCGGGGGTTGACCCAGGCGGGGACGCGCTAGAAGGCTCTGGCTCTGTCCGCAGATTTGTGTTGGGAGGGGGGAGGCGCCTACCTTCCACCCCGCCGGCGGCCGAGGGGTTCCCCAATGCTGTCGCCCACTTGCGAAGACTCGGCAACCGCCCAGGCGCCCGGAGGGACGCGCGGAACGTGGGTGGGCTCGGAGCCGGCTCGCTCCATTTCCAAGTCTCCTAAAGCACTGCACGCGCTTCCCGCACTGGGCGGACGCTGGGCAGAGCGCTCGCCGGCTCCCCAGGGGTGGGGTCTTCTGAGCAGATCCCGCAGAGTCGAGGGCCGCGAATGGACCCGCGATCCCCCGCAGGAGCTAGGGGTGGGAGTAGTGGCGCGGATTAGCGTAGCGGGGCGGGGCGCTTCTTACCCGGGAGGGGGCAGTGAGAATGCCCGCCCGCGCTGCGCTCCCGCCGCCGCCACGCCGCGGAAAGGAAGGCGCCCGGGGTTCAGCTCTCCCTTCATCCTGGTCCCTCCCGCGGTGTGGCCGGAGGAGGAGGCAGTGACTCTTCTGTCCAGGACTTGCAAGGTCCCCTTATAGCTCCAACCACGGGGCTCTCGGGGTCTCTCTCTGCTTCGCTTTGCTCTCCCGATTTCTCTCTGCGTGTCAGGTGTGAGCGGGTTAATACACCTCAGGTTCTCTCATCTGCAAAATGGGTTTTTTAATATCCTTCCGAAGGGTTTGGAAACCGGTGTGCTGTTGGCACTGAGTGGCGGTCACCGTGTGGTGCTGTCGAAGTTGGCCTCCTCCCGGATGGCCTTTTGGTACCTCTGGGTCCCTGGCCATCTACTCGAGGCCTCCTCTGACAAAGGATGGGGGACAGACACTTCGAGATCCGGGCCCAGGCGAGGGGGCGCCGTCGTCCCTCCAAGCTGCAGGAGCGGCGAACACGTCTGCCTCTGAGACCGGGCCCTGCAAATGCCCCGGGCGGGGTCACCTCAAGGCCGATTGTCCAGCCTCCCTGCTCCGGACGTCTGCAAATGTGTGCATCGTTAGCTGTCTTCCTTAACTGCGGCCCCAAATTCTGATTTACAAACTTCTGCTCTGCCGCGCCAAGAGCCAGAGCATCTTGGCTGGGTCCCGTACCCCTAACACCTTCCCCTAAACCCAGAGATAAATTTAGGGAGAAATTCCTGGCGGAGCCAGAAACGACGCTGGCGTCTAAAGCCGCCGCCGACCCCGAGCGACTCAAAGGACAATTATCCCAAAGGAAAGTTATTGTTTTGCTAATCCCGGGAACAGCTTGCGAGGGGGAGATTTGGGTCTTCTTTTAATAATGAAAAGTTAATGCGCAGCCTCTTGTAATTATCTTTATCGGAAACCCCTCGTTTAATCCTCAGGTTTGCAGAGGACCCACCCCGAAGCGCAGCCAGCTGTAGATCCACTTTGCCGGGTTCGACTCCAGCTCGGGTTCCTCCTCGGCTCGGGTTCCGGTTCGGCTCGGGGTCCGACTCCGGCTCCGGCTGTGCTGGATGGTGCGCGCAGAGACCCGTGGGGCGTCCGCGCGGCGCTGTGAGAGCTGCCGCACCCCTCGCTGGGCGCCCGCCTGGCCGCTCGCCCTCAGGGGCGGGACTGAGAGATTCTGCTTCCCGGGTTCCGCGTTGGAGAAGGGTGGGCTCAGATTTTCGGAGTGCGAGCCAGGAGAGGTTTACCCACGTGTTTCGTTTCGCGCCCACTTTAACAAATATGGGCGCTGCACGTGAAAATCAGGCTTTCTTTGAAGAGTCATAAAATCTGACAATAATTTGTTAGCCTCCGTGAAGAGGGGTGGGTCCCAGTAGACAGGCCCTATTTTCCAATTTACCATTCCCACTCAGGGGTCGCCAGATAAAATACTGGTACACACTTATAATTTAAAAGAATCACAGTTCATCTGAAATTCTGATTTCACTGGACCTCCTGTAATACAGTTTGCAAAACCTGGCGCCCTTCTCCGACGCCCTGGCCCGGCCCGGCCGCTCCCGCCTCTCTCTACTTCTTCTTCAGCTCCTTCCGTGTGTGAATTTTGCGACCCCGACGGCTCGGCCATTAGAACGCGGGGGTGGGTTTGGCTGGAGGTGGAGTGGGCACGGGTTAAATGAACGTTTCCCACTCCTTTCCTCTTGGGGATTTTCCGGGAAGGCCTTGCCTCCGGCGGTGGCGTTGGAGGGCTGGAGGGGGTCATATTGGTGGTAGTGTGGCTGGGAATGGGGCCTTGCTCTTAATGGGCGACTGGATGCGGGGAGGGAGGCTTCAGGGAGGCTGCGAGAGGGGCCTCTGCCGGAGGAGTATCGGGAAGGGGAGAGAAGAGACTCGGGGTCTGGAACCTGCGGCTTTCAGAGTAGAGGTTTAGGGAGGGGGGAGGGGACGACTCTATTTTAGGAAGAGAGTTGTCTGCTGCCTATTTTCCTCCACCGAGAACGGGAGTGGGGGTAGTTAGGGGGACAACTGGAAAGGAGAGGGGAGTGGGAGCTGATTGAGGGGCCGCAGCTGGGAGGGCGGCGACCGAAGGGAGGGAAGCTGGTGGCGTCCCCATCTTGCGGGGTCCAAGGCGTGACGCATCCGCGGCCCGCTGATTGGAGCCCTCCTGGCGCCCGACTGTATAAATCGTCCTCAGAGCTGCGCCCCCTCCGCAAAGGTGACCGAGAGACGGTCCAGCCTCGCCGCCTGAGAAGCCATGACCGGCCGGGACGCGCTTTCCGACGGGCGTGCCAGGAGCAGAGCACTGGTGCCCGGAGGCCCGCCCACTGGCTCGCGCCCCCGGGGCTTTGCCATCACCGACCTGCTGGGCCTGGAGGCTGAGCTGCCCGCACCTGCTGGCCCCGGGCCGGGATCCGGCTGCGAAGGCCCCGCGGCCGCGCCCTGCGCGGGTCCAGGGCTCTGGGGCTCCTGCCTGGCGCGCGGGGCCCTCCCTCTGGGGCTCGGCCTCCTCTGCGGCTTCGGCGCGCAGCCCCCTGCGGCCGCCCGGGCGCCCTGCCTGCTCCTCGCAGACGTGCCCTTCCTGCCTCCCGAGGGGCCTGAGTCCAGCGCCCCGCAAGTCCCCGGCCGCCCGCCGACCCCGGCCGCCCGCCAGAAGCGCAGCGAGAGCGTCTCGACGTCTGGTAAGGAGGCCAGTCTGTGCTGCTCCTGTCCCTTCCCTCGGCTCGGGCGCGCAGGGTGACACGCCGGGGCCCCGCCAAGCCCAACGCAGCCCCCCAGATCCAGGGAAGTCGGGACCCCAGAGCTTGGCCTCGCCGGGGAACGCATTCTCGCAGCCGAGCCCTCTGCCCCTGGCCTCTCCTCCGGGTTTGGTCGCCGCTGCCCCGCGGGCACCACCACCACCCGGTCCGGACCCACCCTGGGGTCTCAGCGACCCGGCCGCAGTCTCCGGGGGCCTTTCCCCCGTGCCCGCGCGAGCCTCGGCCTCTGGGAACGGCGGAGGGCGGGAGGCCTGGGCCTGCCTTGTTTGTCAGTGGCACAGAACCCGGTGCCCGCCAGACCTGGAGGGCTCGCTGAATCGATTGACGAATTGTCCGGCTCTTGGAGAGCGCGGGGCGGAGGCCTGGAACTGTCCTCCTCCCTGTGCTGAAAAGCGAGTCTGGGTACCGCGCTTCTCCCCTCCTTCCAGCACGTGAGAAGCAAGCTCTCCCGTCTTACGGTTGCTATGCCCAGCTCCTCAGAGAAGTCGGGGTGGATTGTGGGGAACAGAAGGGAGCAATGGAAATCTACAAAGACCGGGCCGAGAAATCGAGAGAGGTTTGGGATGTGGGGGAAGAGAAGGGAGAATTACACGAGAAGAGGTGGACGGAGAGAAACTATGTAGCGGACCGCAGAGCTGAGCATCCAGGCAGCCGAGGCAGAAAGAGTGCAGTGGTCTCCACTGATAATTAAAGGAAGCAGGCGGGGGACTTCCCTGGAGGTCCAGTGGTTAAGACTCCGCGCTTCCACGGAAGGGGGTACGGTGGTCCGGGAACAACTAAGGTCCTGCATGCCCCGCAGCGCGGCAAAAAATAAAATAAAAAAAAATAAAAAGTAAGCAGGCGGGATCAGCAGGCAGGCCAGCGTCCACCCAGCCCTAAAAGGACTTTGTTTCATGAGTGTCTAGGTAAGGTCAAATGAACCCCACTATTAGTTGTTTCACTAAAAGTGCAGGAACCACGTTCACAGGATGGGCTCTTTCCGTGTGAGGACCATAAAACTAAAGGCAAAATGCAACTGCATCCTAGTCTGTGAGGGTGTTTCTCAAGACCGGGTCCAACGCTGTCCAGTAGAAACATCATGTGACTGCGAGTAACGAAAGTTTCTCAAAGCCACGTTAGAAAGGAAAAATAAATAGTTGAAACGAATTTAAATACTCTATGTTATTTAATCCAATACATACAAAACACTGTCATTTTACATGTACTCAATATAAAAATTATTAATATTTTACTTTTGGGGGGTATTAAGTCCTCAAAATCCACTGACTATTTCACATTTACAGCTGGTCTCAATTCAGACTGGCCACATTTCACGTCTCAATAACCTTATATATCTATCGGTATACCAGATTGGACAGCATGGATGGCATAATATTATAATCCAATTTTTCTGGTGAAGTAATTGATGTAGGAGTAAAACTGACATTATTTTACGACTTTTGCATTTCTTAATTCACTTTTTAGTGTTTTGAAGCAAATATGCTTTTTAACGATGAACCTGACAATAGTTTGGTCTTCTAACCTTCCTTTCAACCTAGATCTTTTGATATAATGGATTTCAAAAGATAAAGCATAGTGGAGTGGGTTCTTAAAATTATTTCACCTGCCATCTATGAATCATCTGGGCACATTTGCCAAGAATGAATTTTCCAGATCCCAATTCCAGAGGTTTGGAATCGGTACAGCAGAGCAGGGGGCCAGCTCTGATGAGGGTCTGATGTCACAAACCTCCATCCTCCCTTTGAGAAATGTTGGTGTATTGGTTAAGATGAGGAAGGCGAGATAGAGGCAGAAGGAAGTGGGTGAATTTGGAAGCTGAAGGGACAGGAAATGCAATTAGTGTTCAAGTAGCTTTGGCTTCACACAGTCTGGAGTTTGAATCCCAACCTCACTGTTGACTACCTGTGTGATCTTGGGCAAGTTACTTAATCTCTCTGTGCCTTGGTTTCCTCCTCTGCAAAAAGAGAATAATAATAGCAGCTGCCTTGGAGTTCTTTTAATTTATGGAGAATAACGGTGATAATGCATGAGCGGTGCTAAGCTCAGCACCTGGAGTGTGGTGTGAAAAATGCGAGCTTGTAAATATTCACATCCCCAACAGGTTCATAGCGTCAGTCCTCAAAGTAAAATCCAGAAAACAAAGTGAAAAAT
This sequence comes from Kogia breviceps, assembly GCF_026419965.1. Classification (NCBI taxonomy): domain Eukaryota; kingdom Metazoa; phylum Chordata; class Mammalia; order Artiodactyla; family Physeteridae; genus Kogia; species Kogia breviceps. Next base: position 32,548,522 of record NC_081323.1, on the reverse strand, counting down.
ATGCTCACCTTTAAAGTCCTCCCTCTCTCCTTGTGCTAACAGATGAGGACAGCCCATCTGAAGACCGGAGTGACCTGAAGGCGTCCCCCGCCCCAGGCAAGAGGAAGAAGCGGAGGCATAGGTACCTGCCCTCACCCCCTTCCTTGGGACACAGTGCCTGAGAACCAGCTGGCCCTGCGTTAGGGCAGCAGCGGGAAGGGCTCAGTAGCCATTTGGGAATGTAATTCTGCAGTTCCCAGGGGGCTGCAGGTCAGCCTTTGTAGCATTTTAAAGACACAATTTTGTGGGCCTTTAAAATGGGTCTTCTTAGAATGAGTTGATGGAATTCATTGAGGAGAAAAAAAGACCTAAAGAACTTTGTTTGGTTTGAACTAAATTGTGGACTTTCCAGAGGCTAATCATTCAGAGGCGGGGCATCCAGTTTTCATGAAGTGGACAAAGAGGGGCCAGGCATGGGGTCCTCTGAGGCTGGGAGCCTTGCAGCCTCCTGTGGACATGTGCCCACGTGTGTGTTCGGTCCTCCTTCCAGGACCGTCTTCACTGCCCACCAGCTGGAAGAGCTGGAGAAGGCCTTCAGCGAGGCCCACTACCCTGATGTATACGCGCGGGAAATGCTGGCCGTGAAGACCGAACTCCCCGAAGACCGAATACAGGTGCAGGTCCCACCACCCAGAGACACCACAGAGAACATTCTGTCCTTACACGCAATGAGTCAGCCCATAGCCACCTCTAAACAGCCCAGCACTTCCCCCTCTGCACCCGAACCGAAGGTTACTTAGATGCCAGAGCTTTCCTTTGTGTTCATTTAGACAGGACGACCCCTGTAACCTCCAAGCCTTTTTTCCTTTTATTAAATCATTCTTAAAAATTACACGGTGTGTGCTGCATCTAGAAACTATGTCCAGATATCAATGAAAAAATGACTATCACTCCATTGCAAAGCCTCAAAGAAACCAGTGTAAATAGCCTGACGAGGCCTTTCTGCACACCTCCCCCGTGTCATATGCACATCTGGCCCTGGAACACGCACTCACAGGCACACAGGATGGGTCTTTGTCTTTATAGAAAGCTGTCCTGTGTGTGCCTCAGCCTCTGAGCTGACAGCACATCCTCGCCAGGTCAGAAGATATGCCACTCACTCTCTCTTTTTAAACAGCTTAACAATATTCGACACTATTCTGAAGATCAAGCAATCCAGCAACCGAGGTTAGAAGAGATCATTGCCCTGGTGAACTGCTCCCATCAGTGTAAAAATCGACTTCTTTACACACTATGGGATACTCTGATTTTGTTTTGTCATCCCTGACTCCGTGGAAACCTCGGTGCAAACTGGTGCCGATCACCCAGCACGACCAGTCCTGCGAGCCCCGAGAAAGGCCTGGGTCCCAGGTGCCCCCAAGAGGGCGCACCTGTGCCCCTCTGTGCTGGAGTCTCCTCCCGTAAGCCTTTCTGCTTTCCCTCCCGCCTCAATCCAGGTCTGGTTTCAAAACCGGCGGGCCAAGTGGCGGAAGCGGGAGAAGCGCTGGGACGGCAGCAGTGTGATGGCTGAGTACGGGCTCTACGGGGCCATGGTGCGGCACTGCATTCCGCTACCTGACTCAGTCCTCGGCTCCGCGGAGGGCGGCCTGCTGGGCTCCTGTGTGCCCTGGCTCCTGGGTAAGAAAGAGGGTCCTGTGGCTGCGTCCTGCCAGAGATGTTGGGGGTCCCCATGCCCAGTGGCCATTGCCAAGCCAAGCAATGTAAATTTACTCAGATTCAGGCCCAGACTATCACATCCGATTTTTAATTAATTACAAGGCTTGGACTCTGATCAGTTGCCTTATTTTTCATTGGAACTATGTAGGCAGTGTGTAGACAGGTCCAATCAGGCCCTGGTTTTATGAGTGGAATGACACACTTTCATTACATGAAATATGTTTCCCAAACGTTGAGAGCTGTTAGAGGTTTTGGAAACCATACAGTTCAGAGTTCGTGGTTATAGGAAGCGGGAAGGCACAGGCAGTGAACCTGCAGACTGTTAACCCCTTGCACCCTGGACTCTGGAGGTCCAGTTCCTGGTCCTGGCTCAGCCATTAATTATCTGCCACATAGCTGTTCTCTCCCCTAGTTTTTGGTGCTGGAACAGTCTTCACTGGTGAGGTCCAAGCTTTGAGGCTGGGCATTCTGAGGAGCTGGCACCGTTACTGGTCTGTTGGCTGTTACCAGAGACACCTGGGCTTGGAGGAATGAGTGACAGACAGCATGCTGGGCAGGGTGTGAGATTAGGATTAGGGGGCCGAGGGGGCATTTTAGGCTGGGGAGGAGGAGGGTTTTTGTTCAGCAAACACTTTTTGAACCCCTACCCACCTGACCCTATGCCGGGACTGGAGAAACCAATCGTCTTTGCCCTCAAGGGTTGGAGAGCTTAGAGGGAACTTTGGGCAGGTAACCAGGCCCACCCCTTTGAGTTTACATGAGCAGGTGGGGTGGAGCTTACTGAGTCCGCAGGTCTGTGGCCAAACAAGAAACTGGGCCTCGTGCTGCCAGACATCTGACTTTTTGAGAGAAGCTGGAAGTTTGACTTTTTTTTTTTTTTTGGTACGAGGGCCTCTCACTGTTGTGGCCTCTCCCGTTGCGGAGCACAGGCTCCGGACGCGCAGGCTCAGCGGCCATGGCTCACGGGTCCAGCCGCTCCGCGGCATGTGGGATCTTCCTGGACTGGGGCACGAACCCGAGTCCCCTGCATCGGCAGGCAGACTCTCAACCACTGCGCCACCGGGGAAGCCCCTGGAAGTTTGACTTTTGATGTAAATCTCCTGATGTTAAAATGTTGCCAACAACTTTTAAAATAAAAATTTAAAAATCACCATGTCATCCAAACAAGGCACTTTGCTGGCTGTGTCCAGCTGGCAGACACCAGTCTACAACGCCTGATGTTGAGAGTTACCTACGAGACTCTCCTGCAGTCCCCAAGACAGGTACCAATAAGGGAAATTCTAATGGGATTTAGAGAACAGTGACATGGAAGAAATTTACTTAATTGCTGTATTTAGAGATATTTATCTTTATTTATTTTCCTTTTTTGCAAGGGATGCATAAAAAATCCACAGGGATGATAAGGAAAGCAGAAAGTGAAGAAAAGCTGGCAGGACTCTGGGGCTCTGACCATCTCAAGGAAGGTTCTAGCCCACATCAGGCAGGACCCCAGAGGGGCTTGGAGGAAGGCAGCCCTGAGAGCAGCTTGGAAGACGTGGCCATTGATCTCTCCAGCACCACACGTCAGGAGACCAAGAGAGCACAGCAGGGGTCTGGTGCCCAAGGATGTTCAGACTCTGAGGGCCTAGTGGGGCTCCAGCCAGGGAAGGAGGGGGCCTTATGAGGCTACAGGTCCCCTCTCCCCCACCAAAGGCTGGAAATGTGCACATTCCTCACCAGCTCTTTTCAAAAGACAAAAGTTATCGAAGACAAATACTCTCAGATGGATTTTCTTCTTCCGGTGTCAGGATGAAATGCAATGCCACTTGCTTTAAGAAGACAAATGGTGACTTATGGAAAATTCCATTTCATTCTAGAATGGAAATCATTCCTTAAAGGCACATGAATCAGTTAATTTGGTGTAAAACTTTTATTCTCTTCTGTAGAACTTGAGGGAGGATATTAACTCCAAAAGCCATTTTCACTGCCAGACATCCCAAGATTTGGTTCAATATACTGTGTAGACTCACAGGTTAAGTCTGCTGTCCTTACTCTGAATCCAAAAATACAAAATTATTTAACCTACAGAGAATCATATATCTTCATAGATACTGAAGACTTCATGCAGACCTCATATGAATGAAACATAACATCTTTACCTTGAACTTGGCTTTGGACTTTTTCATTTTCTTGTTAGGCAATGATTCTATGTCCTCCTGAGTGTCATTTGATCAGGTCTGTGGAACTCTTCCAACCAAGACAGCCCTCTCTCCCTTCCCTTCTGAAACAGCACAGGACCATATCTGAGCAACTATTGAATATCTATACACATTGTTTTAAATTCAGACCAGGCCTTCTCGGTTTTGTAAAATTTATGTCAGAGAGCACTTTAGTGACTTGATTTCGTGAATGTTTCCTTGCCTGTATTTCCTTTCCTTTATTTATTATTTTAAAATAAACGTTTTGTGGTGTGCTGGTGTTTCACACACCCCCTCTGCCTGCACACGTACCTCCTGCTGCCCCTGCCGAGGGCACCTCCATTAGCCTGGAAACATTATACCACAAGCGCTTCATGCTCGGGCTGCAGCACTTGCCCTGTGTCGCTCTGTAAACTCCTATGGGGCAGCATCGGTGTCTAACTCTCTTTTCTGAGTTCAGAGTCCAGAGCTTGTACCTTGTTGATGGAGAGGCTGAGGGGGAAACATGGCTCTTCTTGAAGAAGAAGGCGTGGGAAGGAGGGTGAGGTGGCTTCCTCTGGGAATGGGCACTGCCGCCCTTCGGGCTGGGCCTAGCTCTCCCATCTCTCCGGATGAGAAAACACAGTTTCCTTCCTTTGGTCTGTTTCTCTCATCCTGTGATTGTCCCAGACTATTGTGAAAATTAAATGTCACCTATCCTTACTGCAGCAACAGCAGCTAACAGTGAGCCCCCCTTCTCTCATTCATTGTGGCACCAAGATCTCAGCTGAAGCCTGGGGCTGACGTCAGGAGGGCAGGTGCTGGGAAGTATCTGGAAGTCACCTTCTCTCTCTCCCACTGGACCCGCAGAGCAGGCCCTGTGCGATGTGGCCACACCTGTTATGGACCCTCTGCTGCCTCAGGCCGGTTCTGATTCTTGCCTCCATCTCTCTTCCTAGTTTATCCAGGGTTGAGTTTGGGGGAGGGAGCTAGTAACCTGTGCAACTTACATATAGCACACTCATAAAATAAAATACTATGCAGCCACTAAAAATGATAACAATGAGGCATACTTACGTGGAAAGATGTTCATGAAATGTTGCCGAGTGGGGGCTTCCCTGGTGTCTCAGTGGCTAAGAATCCGCCTGCCAATGCAGGAGACACGGGTTCGAGCCCTGGTCCGGGAACATCCCACATGCCACGGAGCAACTAAGCCCGTGTGCCACACTACTGAAGCCCATGCGCCTAGAGCCTGTGCTCCGCAACAAGAGAAGCCATCGGAATAAGAAGCCTGCGCACCGCAATGAAGAGTAGCCCCCGCTTGTGTCAACTAGAGAAAGCCTGCGTGCAGCAATGAAGACCCAACGCAGCCAAAAAAAAAAAAAGTTATCTAATCAAAAGGGAACAGTAGGGACCCATGGTTTCGTTCTGACTTCTCTGGATCCTCCCCACTTCTTAAAAATTCATCCAAGGCTGGCTGCCTTTTCGCCCTTTCCATCAAAATAAACGGATAAATAAATAAAACATCACCAATAACATGCTGGCGCCACCTGTTGGCAGGCATGTGGCTGTGCTCTGGCCTGACTTGCGGGTCAGACATCTAGAAGCACAGCTTGAACACGTTTGTGTAGAGGAATTTGTTTTTCTACCCATCCTTCCAACCCACCCACTGAGTCACCAGCGGTGGTCGTCTCCCCTTTGAAATGTCTACAGTCATGTAACTGTCTCGTTAGCCACCCTTTCTGTAGTTAAACTGCCCAGTTTATGATACTTTGTTATAAGGGCCCACACGGACTCAGACACAAAGGCCTCATCTTTTTTCAATTTATCATCATTTAAAATAAATAATACCCGCTATTCCCTACGCCCAGTCCACCACCTTAATCTCTCTCTGCCGTGTACACTAGATCTCTCCTCTCCCTCCCCAGAGTGTCTGTCCTTCAAGTTCAGGGCTGTTCTGGACGCAACTAGCCTTCGTTGATCAATTCACTAGAGAGACAAAGACTGTTCTGAGGGCCTCATTGTTCAGAGATGCTCCTGGACTTCCCTTGATGGAGACGTGGCTTCGAGGCCCGCGCTGTGTTCTTCCTGTCCACTGGTCCTGAAGCAAATTTAAAGGGAGAATCTATCACCAGGTGGCAGTGTTGGCCAGCTTTAAAGTTTGTCAAAATGGGCACCGGGTACTAGAAATTTGATTGTTTTGTTTTCTATCCCTCATCTTCCCATTCAATCAACCCACAATCAATCAATCAATCCAGGTTCATTGGGCCCCTGCTCAATCCACACACACCCTCCTGGATTCTCAGCTGGTGCCTTCAGGGTTGGGCTCTAATTTCTTTGGGACCCTCAGGGGCCGGCCCCAGAGGAAGCGGTGTCCACCCCAGGAGGTCAGCACATGTTTGCTGGCTGACCCTTCCCTGTCGTGGCCTTTGTCTCAAGTTTGTGCTCATATCATAAACCCTCACATTTGGGTTGATTGAGCTGAGAGGCTGGGGAGCCCCAGAGACATTCCCGAGGCCCCAGGTAGGGAGGGCAATGTGTTTTCAGCTGCCTCTGCTGTCTAAGGCAGAAAGAGACCGATCTCTCAGATCAGCTCAGAAGCTCCTCCCTGGTTTCACTCCATACCTCTCATCCTCCTCTGATCCTGAGGAGCCCAGCATCCAGGGCGATCACTGCCAAACGAGCATCTGAGCAGGGATTTCCACTGGCCTGAGACCATGAAGGGGACAGGGCAGCCACCGCTGAGCCTCGGGACCTCGGGTTCAGAGTGAGGGGACTGCACAGGCCTCTGCCGGACGATGGACCTGCAGGATGAACCACGAGGACAAGTGGCCACAGGGGCTTTCTGGCGTGTGTGGGAAACCCACAGGCTGTTCAGGATGAGGTCTTGGTGTGGGAGCCGGGCCTTCTGAGCAGCGTTGCCCTTGGCAGTAGAAGCATCCTCCCCCCCTACCTGCCCGCTGCTTGCAGTTCGGTCTCAAAGGAAACTCCGAGACTCAGCCGAGAGCACCTTCCCTAGCTGCCCAGCCCCTCAATTTTTAATTTTATGTGTGTCAAAATACAAACATTCCCAGCCAGAACTGCTGCCATTCTCAGAAGCTGTTGGACCAAAATCTGTTTATCCCTGGTTGCACTTGAGTCCAGGATACAGTTGGTTCTAGGGAGACCGGCTTCAACAGGAGACCGCAGGAAGTGAGCTGGGGTTTGGTGGTAAGGGGAGGTAGGAATGGTGACTTCACTGCTGGAGCCCTGAAGTGGGAGGAGAAACAGCAGCTGCCAACTGAGGGGAACAGCAGCCCTCTAGCTGGGAGGGGGCAGGCTACTAGTTAGGAGCCAAAGAAAGACAAGGGAAGGGGCGGGGAGGGCATGAGATTTAAGCTCATTAGCCCTTAAATACGCCTGTGCAACCCCCATGCCTTAGAAGCTATGATTTTACGGAAATAGAAAAAGCTGGATACTCTGTCCGCCATATCCCCATTGGGATGAACACAGCACCTGGCGTTTGAGAGCCGAAGGATTCAGGGTCTGGTTCCCACTCATTCATCTCGCACATGACAACACCGAGGCACTTACTGCACGGTGGGCTGGGGGCAGTGCAAGGGCCTGGTGTGCTTGTCCTGGCTCCCTGACAGTGCCCTCTGTCCACCCGGCTTCCTCGAGGAGGAAGCCAGGGCTTGACCCACGGGTGACAGTGGCCACGGTTCACAGTTCCTAGAGCTTGGCCCTCAGAGGGGCCTCCTGTGTCTGGTGATTGCCCCTGGCCTGCTGCCACAGCAAGTGTCCATGCAGAGAGGCGGGAGGGGCCATGGCTGTGAGGTCCCTGTGGACCTGGGCAGCGAGAGAACCGGTTCCTGGAGGTACCAATGACACATCACAGGAGATGCCGCTCTCTTCTCTGATGGTGCTCTTGACCACTGTGGGCTGTGGGAGTGTCTCCTGGGGGCCACGGAGAACTCAAAAGCCAAAGTCCTTCCTGTGGTTTGTGGGTGGATGACACCTCAGTCTTTCCTGCTCACAGAGGGCTAGAGGGAGTTAAGGGGTTCCAGGATCTGGTGTTGATGGCATTTAGGGAGCTTGTTGCAAGAGCTGCCTGAGAACAGACCCACCCCGAGGTCTGCTGGCTCCACATGGTCCCATCCTAAGCAGATGGGGGTCCTCAGCTCTGGGAGGACACCATTGCCAGCCCTGTGCCACCTGGAGTCTGTTCTGGTTTTCACATCTGGTCTCTCCCACTCATTGGTGGTGAACCCTCCTGCCCTGGGGCTGCTGTGTGCACGCTCCCTCCCGGGGATCCAGTGTGCAGTGTTACAGGGCACTGCATGGGGGTCCTGGAGACCCCACTGCTGAAGCCATGGATACAAGTGTGCCCACATGTCATCCCTGCCACTGAGGTCATGGGGACATCGGGAAATGCGGGCCTGGGGGCAGGGAGCCTGATACCCTTGTGCAGCCCATCCCAGACCCCCAGCAGCTGCGTCCTCTCCTTCCTCCTACCCACTTCAAGGCTCTTAGTGTGGATTTTCTGTTTTGGTTTTGCTTTGCATTTCAGTCATTTGATTTGGTGCCTGTCTCCCTGTCCCCCCCTTTCCTTGGTCGTGCCCTTGGGCTCAGGGGCTGTGTCTGGTTCATTGCTGTCGAGCTGACAGCCTCCATGCTGGCCCATGCACACCGGGTGGGCGGTGGTCCACAGATGCCGTCACTGAAGGGAGTTGTGGGAGTGAGGAGAACAGGGGCCAAGGAGCAGGGAGCTCTGGTGGCTCAGTGCTGGGTCTGCTGAGGGGGACAGGTGGGTCTCCCGGACCTGTATCTACAAAGCTGCTTCTTAGGAGGGTCCAGTGCTGCAGCTCCAAGCAATGTGGGAGGTAGGGGCTAAGAAGGCAAACACCCTAAATCTGCTAAAGCTGTGAGCACCGGGGGGCTGAGGCTCCCCACTTGCCAGCTGTGCCGCCTTGGGTGGGCGTGTCCCCTCTCTGTGTTTGCTTTTTCACATGTAAAGTGGCGACCAGGGCATCCTTCTCTTAGGATTGTGAGGGTTGCTGTCTGAGTTGAACATCAGGCCTGAGACGTAAAGTGAGCCCAGCTCCCCTGAAAACCCTCCCAGGCCTCCCACATCTGCACCTGCCAACTTGCAGCCTTCTGCCTGTGTTAAGGGCAAGGGCTTCTGTGACCTGTGTTGCTGGGTCACAGCCGGATGACCGGCTGCTCTCAGAACTGCCGAGGCCCCATGGGAAGCTGCTCTGTGGATGTGGCCAGACGGGTGGTGGGTGTGGCTCCACCTGCTGTAGTTCCCAGAGAGCCGCTTCCAGGAGGCAGCTGGCGGCCTTGGCCTCAGTGGCCTCATCCTGGGTAAACTGGGCTGCAGGAAGTGCAATTCTGTACCACCTGATTGGCTCAGCAGTATTTTCTGTACCCACAGTCACTTCTCTTTACCCAGCCTGAAGGAAACACCAGCTTTGTACTTCTTTCTTTAGAGTCAATTCCATGTACATTGCCCACTGTTCTTGTAATAGAGCTGGGGCAGGTGAGCCGCCTTTATGTGGTGGTTACAGTCAGCTGGCGGGGGTCCTGGTGGCAGAGGGTGCATTGAGAGGCGGATTGCAGACATCTGCCCCGGGGGGCCCGGGGACAGGCTTGGGGCTGTGTCCCACGGAGCTCCAGAGCCCTGGCCTCGGCTGCCCACTGGCCGGGCCCAGGCCTTGAAGCAGAATGAACCTCTCCCCCATCCCCACCTCTGCGACCTGATGGCGGCAGCGGTCTCCATTGGTCGCAGTCTGAGGGACCTGGCCCCACTTTGGGTGACCTGAGGGCCAGGGGTCCTGGCCACCTGGCTCCCTCAGTGATGATGGCTGGGCAGGGTCTGGGGACTTGGTCATGAGGGTGCCGCCAGCTGAGATCTCTCTCTTCAGTCGGGCCTGGGCACTGTCAGGAGGAGCCAGACTGGGTGCTGGACGAATGCTCCCGTGTAAGGTAACCAGCCAGCGCATGGACCCCCTCCTTTTAGCCTTGGAGGGTGAAAGTCCAGCCTTGGGACCTTGACCAAGTAAAATGAAGGGTAATGATGTTGCTTTGCTTATGGGATTTGTTAAGTGTTAAAAGCCGCAAGGAGGCATGGAGACAGAACTAAATGCCTCCCCTTCCCTTTCTTGTCAGAACAGAGAATAACATTTGTTTTGGTGGAGGTTTTACAGGAACATCGTCACCTGGCCACAACCTAACCTCAAGAACAAAGGATCTGACACCAAGTCTGCAACAACTAACCACGCCCCTCCCTGACCTTTCCTATAAAAGGGCTTTGCTGAAAGCTTCTGGGGAGTTCAGGGTTTCTAAGGCATGGGCCACCTGTCTCCTTGCATGGAGATAAATGTTTCTCTGCTCCAAAATCCAATGTTTCGGTATTGTTTGGCCTTACCGTGCATCAGGCACACGTACCCTCATTTAGTAACATTCTCTGCATGGGGTCTCTTCCTCCAGAAGGCTAGAGCTTACAGTATGGCAGCTGGGGTCCAGGAGAGCAGGGGCTGCTGCTGTGGCCTTGCAGGGCCTGGACTGGGACAGTCAGAGCAGCACTGCTTGCCCACTTGAGGGGGAGCTTCTCACTTACACAAGGGGGTGAAGTTGATGGCCATCTTTGGGGCCCCCGGCCACAGTTATGGTCTTTCCCTATTTCAATTTTATTTATTCTATTAAAAAGGTGATTCAGGCCAAGTGAGGTGGGAGTAGGGTTCTGCCCACCATGTGCCTATTTCTTAGGGCTCAGAGCCCTCATTTGTTCCACTCAGGAGTTGAGAGTGGGGGGGACTTGATAGCATTAAATAATTTTTAAATTAAGTGAAAAATGCAGGTCAGGTACTTGGCACAGAGCAGGGCCCATGTCTAGCGCTAGCTGTTATCACTGGTTCCCCAGCCTTAAAAAGCAGGCACCACGTGCACACACACACACACACACACACACACACACACACACACACCCGGGGCTGACTGACAGCAGAAGTTCCTCTTACAGCTAATAGGAGGGGATGTTTCCTAAGCCTAAAGAACTCAACCAACCAGTTTTCAAAACTACCCTTTTCCTTCTGTTTACCTTATTTATTATGTATTTAGTTTGTGGGTGCTGTAATATTTAAGAGTCTGGTTGAGAAAAGTTTCTGTGGGTTCCCTTCTATCTTTCCTGGCTTGACAACAAGAACACTGCCTCCACTACTGGGCTTCCTGAGTACAGCCCAGGGATGGAGGTACCACCCCCTCCTCAGGGCTGCATAAGAATAAATGAGTTGGTGTCTGAAACATGCAACCTGGAAGGGGCACTCAGTGAGTTCAGTAGTGGAGGTGGTGTAGGCACAGAGACGTTAAGGAACTTGCCCGAGGTCACAGAGCTAGAAACGTTGGGTTTTGAACCCAGACCACAGATGCTGGAGCAATGAGTGGAAACCCCCCCCCCCCCAGGGTTCCAAATCAGCTACGGTTTAGTGGAGCGTTTACTTCTCTACCACATGAAAGCACCGGACCCCAGACCACTGCCCCAGGTCCCCACAGCCTCCTGCGCTGAGGACCCCTGACCAGCCCATAGCCCACAGGGGCTGCTTATGTGTGTGTGCATCTTGGCGGGGGGCTGGGGACGGGTACAGGCCGACCAGGCCGCTAGAGGGTTCACTCGCAAGGGCGCTCAAAAGGATAAATACTTTGCCTTCAGCCTCTAAGATGTTGAAATGACCTAACTGGTGGTCCTCGGACCCACCTAAGGGCCTCGCTCCGCCGGTCTCCTGAGGCCGAGTCGGCTCCCTCCCACGCCAGACGGCTCCGGGCGCCCGGGAGAGCCTGCGTCCGCGGCGCGCATATCTGCGGGTCCCCGCGCGGCGCAGCCGTCGGAGCTAGAGGACGCACCAACTGAAACCCCGGCAGCCCGCCCTGGGACCCCTTCCCCAACTGCTCCCTCTCCCTTCCCGGCCCCGCTCTAGGGTGGGAGAAGAGAGGAGAGGTGGGACGAGTTAGGGCGGGTAGAATCTTCAGACTGGGACCGGCAGGGCCCGGGGTTGGCCGGAGGGTGGGACCGGGGCTGGGCGTTGGCCGGAGGGCGGGGAGGGGGCGGGGCGTGTACGGGCGGGGCGCGGGCACGCGAGGGCACGGTTGCCACAGCCGCGCGGGGCTCTGAGGCGCGATGGCGGCGCGCTGCTTGGGCCGCGGTGTCGTACGGCTCCTGGGCGGCTTTCGCGGAGTGGGCGCGCGGGGCCTGGCGGCCCCCCGGCTCTGGGGCAGCACCTCCGCTCCCGCCGCGCCGGCCGGCTCGTACCAGGAGCGGATCGCGCTGGCCGCCAGCGAGCCGGCCGCCTTCTGGGGGCCGCTGGCGCGGGATGTGCTCGTGTGGGACACCCCCTACCACACTGTGAGCGACTGCGACTTCCGCAGCGGCAGGATCGGCTGGTTCCTGGGAGGCCAGTTAAACGTGTCCGGTGAGTGGGCCTGGGGGCCGGGGCGCCCCAGCTCACGCGGCCCGAGGGGACCCCGAGCCCAGCCGGCGGCGGCCACACATGCTGCCTCCTCAGCGTTCGGGACTCGCCCCCGGCGAGCTGCGCATTCACCCCGCCCCCAACCACTAGCCCCGGGGACTCGCAGCCCCGCCCGACTCCCCAGTCCCGGCTCGGGCTCCCGGCGTCCCCCAAGTTTAAATGGGGCCCCCACCGCCCCGCACGGCGAGCGCGCCGGGCCGCGTTGGAGGTGGCGAGAGGCGCCAGCAGCAGAACTACCTGCCCTCGCCCAGGCGCCGGAGACAGAACCGAAAAGCTTCTGGCCAATGTCACCGCCGGGTGCCGGCCGGCGACCCGCCTGGGGAGCAGCCCTGCTCGTGTAAACAAATCGAGCCGTGGCGGGTGGCGGGGAGGAGGAAGCCCGGCCGGCAGCAGGGGTCAGCCCGCGGGCGGGAAGGGGGCAGTGGTGGGGCCCCCAGTGCTCAGTTTCACCCTCGCCCCCAAGACCCACGGGGCTGGCTTTAGACCTGGTGCGATTGAGATCCCAGAAACCAGCTCCACCGCCAGTCAGTCCTCTGGTCTCTGCTGAGATTGGATCCACTACTGTTTTGTCAAGATTTGGGATTGGGGTGGGGTGGGGAAGAGTGCACTGCACCCACCCCCTGCCCAGCAAGCGGAGAAGGCCCAGGAAGTGAGGGAGGGCCCAGGTAGGCTAGGCCTGGGGTGTGTGCAGCCAGGTGGGGTGGTCAGAGGGGCTGCCTGTCAAGGAGGAAGGGGGTAACTGGGGATAGGTGGGGTCTAGGGGGTGTTTAAGGAGAGGATCTGTAGGTCTTGGTGGCCAAGGCCTGAACTGGGCGGTGGGGTCGAATCTCCCAGCCTCCACCATTTACTGGCCCATTTTTCCTGTTCCTCTGAGCCTCAGTCTCCTCCTGTGTAGACCGGAGGCAGTAATGACCACCTCAGGGGCTGGTTGTGAGGCCAAGGCACATAGAGTGATGGAACGGGCCCGGCACGTATTGGTGACCAATAAGTAGTAGTGATTTCAACTTGTGAAATTCAGAAATAGTCATAGAATTATAGGTAGTGTCTTGCAGTTATTTTTCAAACAAAGAAACTGAAGGGAACTTCAGACCAGATTATTTTTCATATGGTATATTGCTTTGCTGGTTTAATAAAAATGACTCAGTAGAGAAGTGTTTTCTCTAAACTTGAGTCAGCAGCAAGTGTCCTTGAACTATTGGGAAAAAACCAAACCCTTAGGTTTGCAGGGTTGGTGGAATGTGCCCTGGATGGGGGAGAGCCGAGTGCAGAGGGACAGCGCAGAAGGTTGCAGCTCCTTTGGAAGCTGCGTTGGATTTGAGAGGCCTGAGGCTGCCGGGACATTCAAGGTTGGCTCTGAACATGTGCCGCCTTTCAGTCTCAGATAAGACAGGGGTGGGGTGGGTGGCGGGGGGTGGGTAACGACAGACATAATGGGACAGGCAGCAAGGGCCTCCTGAGCCTCACTTGGTCAGGGCCAAGGTCAGAGTGCAGCAGCAAGCAACTCTTCTGCCCCTTTTTCTTCACTTATTTCTCCTGTATGGTTACCTTAGCCAGAAACTGAACTTCAGAAAACTGCCTTGTAGAAAAACAGCTTTTCAGCCGCATTCTCACCTCAAATGTGTATGCAACCCACTCATCTGTCAGGAATATCTCTGCTGTTCGCCAGTGTCTGCAAATCACAGAGGTGATGGTATGAAAAAGGACCAAGCCAAGCCATGGCTGCCCTGGGAGCCACTAGAAAGTTTTGGGCTGGGTGGGGTGTTTTGGCATGATCTGTCTGTGTGACGATCGTGTGATGATGGCTTGTTCCAAAGGAGCATCGCTTGAAACTCCCTTTACCCCTTCAGGAAGGTCTGTACGTACAGTTCTCAAAGTGTGGTCCCTGGACCAGTAGCATCAGCATGACCTGAAAACTTGTTAGAAATACAAGTTCTTAGGTCCCATCCTAGGTGGCCAGAACCAGAAACCCAGGGGTGGGTCCTCCAGGTGCTCCTGATACACACTTGAGGTTGAGAACCACTGACCTATGTCCAACCTGCTAAAGTGGGCAGAATTGGAAATTGTTTAACAGAGACGACTCTGTTAAACAAACAAAAAGAGTCTGTGGGTGGTTATGTACAGTTGAGTCGTTCCAGGTGTCTTTGGAGTCACACCTGGGTTTGAATCCTTGTTTTCCCTGACTGTTTTTTTTTTTTTAAATTCTTGCCAAGTGCTTTATTTTTTTTTAGTTAATTTTTTTATTGGAGTCTAGTTGATTTACAATGTTGTGTTAGCTTCTGCTGTACAGCAAAGTGAGTCAGTTGTACATATACATATATCCACTCTTTTTTAGATTCTATTCCCATATAGGTCATTACAGAGTGTTGAATAGAGTTCCCTGCACTATACAATAGGTTCTTATTAGTTATCTATTTTATATATAGTAGCACGTATAAGTCAATCCCAATCTCCCAGTTTATCCCTCCCTCTCTACCCTAACTGTTCTCTCGTGCATCTCCTCTTCTGTAACATGAGAATAGTGCGTAACTGAATTCTGTTCCAGTTCCTATTGTTGCCATTTTATTAGTCTCAAAGACTCCATGGGTCAGGACTTTGGACAGGGCCGGCAGTGGCTTGCCTCTGCTCCCCGTAATCTGCATGACTCTAGTCATCTACGTGCTGCTCACTCCCAAGTCTGGGGCCTGAACTGCAGGCTGGGCTCAGCTGCAGCTGTGGCCCAAAGCACCTACAAGGGGCTTCTCACAGGGTGGTGACTAGGCCCAGCGTCGTTGGCGGCCAGAGGTCCCAGAGACCAAGGGAGAGGCTGCTAGGCTTCCGACCAGGGGACACCTGGGGCTGCTGCTACCATTGAATAAGACACTTCTAAAGCACTCTGCACTGTCGTTATAATATTCCTTGCACCCAATCACTGGCCTTTGTTATTTATTAATGAATCCTGGGAGGAGGCTGTGACCTTGAACCTGGTGTTCATCTGTGCTGCTGAGCCTGCTGTGCTTACTCTGAACGGGACCATGGGGGTTTCCACCTGATCAGCCTGTTCCAGGAAGCAGGCTGGGGAGGGCACACAGGTCTTGGATCCTGAGAGAGCCAGGCCATCGTTGTAAGGGTGGGTAAGGTTGTTGTAGGGGTGGGTAGGTCGTGGTGTCAGAGGCCCTGGGTGGGGGAGGTAAAGCAAACACCCCCTGCAGTGCCACGTTCTGAAAAGGATTCTTTCCAGCTTTTGAAGTTTGGCTCTTTCCCTTGTAGGGCTCAACAGATATCTTTGCTCCTTGGGTATAAACTCCGAGATGTCAGGAAGTTGCAAGTGCAGAACTGGAGGGTAGTGACGCATTGCTTTTAAAACACAGAAGTAAACCCTCCTTTGAGTCTGATTTTAAAAAACAAGTGTGTTTATTCTTACTTTCAAGCTTGGGTATAGAGACACTGTTGTTAACTAAGCATTGAACACAGAGATTCCTTGGACGCTTTTGGGAACATTCCTTGCAGCAGTGGAAACCATTTCGCTGTAGCTCTCTCCTCTTCATGATGTGCCTCGAATAATTCAGACGGCAGACACACTGAGATGGCAAGAGCCTGCCTCCTGGGTTGCATTTCCTTCCAGCGACTGAAGTAGCTCTCTCAGGTCCTTCAAGGAACTCTAAGTGGACACATGACCTCAGGTCTCAGAAGAGCGTCCCTCAGAAAAGTCTGAATACTCCCCAGTTGTTAGAGACGCAACTTACTTTAAATAGCAGATGCTGCTGGAATGTTGGCAAATACAATTTTTGTGACTGATGTAATACCTCAAATTGTACCAAAGAGGTTTTCTATTTAAAGAAAACCTATTGTGAATTCTTTTGTGAATATTAACTCCCTTATCTCTTTGGATTAAAATTGAATTTCTGTAAAGTGGGGAGGGGCAGGGATGCATTTAAACAACCAGCAAGAGTTCATTGAATGAAAATGCCTGCCTTCGTGTGTACATGTTTATGATGGAAATGATGACCCTCTCGTCACCTTTTCTTAAAAACAAACCCAAACCCACCACACACACCAGCTTACCTACTTGCAGAGCCGTGCCAGGCCCGGGTGCAGACCTGCCCTTAGGTGAATGAGATGATGCTTCATCTCCCATCATCCTTGTGACACCAACATGAAGTGTCTGGTGGCCCCCTTGTACAGATGTGGAAATAAAGGCTCCAACTCATGATTGGTGGTGAACGGTGCAGAAAATGCCCCAGTGCCTCGGAGCCTGCATTCTAATGAGATGGACCACAGATCAGTAAAGGAGCAGATCGACACTGGGGAACGTTCTCAAGGTTTTTACAGCTGCTAAGGGGAGAATTAGGAAGTGTGTTCCACCATCCCCTGCCCCCCTCCCGTGTTGAAGGAATCTTAGGGACATGGTCTCTGCCCACAGGGACGTTCTGACCCAGATGGGGGAGGGTTTAGCAGAGCTGGGAAGATGAGTGAGCGCTGAATGGTGTGGTGGGAGGGAGAGATCATTGTGTGCTGGGAAATTTGGAAACGTCTTGAAATAAGAGGTCGGGTTTGAGCCAAGCCTTAAATTGCACTCTCTTCTTGCCCAGCTCTTCTTGGAAATACTTGGAAAGGATATTTCCTTGTCTCACTGCCCAGTTCTTTGGGTGGAGACTTTTTTAAAAAATGGGGGATGTAAGTTTCCTTCCCTTCCACCTTCCTCTTTTGTATTTCTCTCTGCTGTTGAGGCAATAGCGGGAGCTGTGCATACGTGTTAAGAGCCAACATACACATGGCTTTGTAGAGCCACGTCACCCCAGACCCTGCACTGTGCTTCTCTCTGGGCACTGTGTCATCTGAGTGTTGTCCATGGCAGTTGTGAACTGTGTTTCCCTTGGGAACACAGCCACACCATCTGACCCCATGGCAGGAAAACTCCAGTGGCATCTAATTACTACCGTGACTCCTAGAGTCCGGAACCATTACCACCACCACGGATTAGGAGAGTGAGATTTAGCGGTGCTGTTTAGAGATAAACAAGCAAGTCTGCAGTTAGCGGTTGGCGAGTGGTTGGACAGCGGCCTGGCTCTCTCTAGAGCATGGTTTTAACCATGACCCCAGGCTGCCATCCAGTGGGGGCATGGCCAGATGTCTTACAGAGCTCGCCAGAGTCTTTAATTACTCCTGTCCTCATTGGAAAAAGAAAGCCCCCCTGGAATCGAGAATATACATACCAGGTAGACGTGAGTGCATGTGTGCATACGTCCGCCTGTGTGAGCGTGGTCCTGGACTACAGCATCATGTCAGATCTTGGTAGAAGTGAAATGCTTAGGCCCACCCCGACCTGCTCAGTCAGAGACTTAGGGTGGGGCCTCGCTACACGCTCATAAGTCCTCTGGGGATACTGGGGAATTTAGAAGCCCTAATTTAGACCAAAAAGTAAGCTTCTTGAGGGACTAAAGAAGATGAGAAGAGGTCTGGCACAAACCGGCCAGAGCCAAGCTCACCTTGAAGTCCAGCCAGTAGTAGTGAATAGGAGGTTAGCAATGAACATGATCCTACTAATCTTCAGGTTGACAGTAAACCAGCACAACTGACCTGTTTTTGCGGGCAGTCATGTGACCTGAGCTTGGGTAATGGAGGGAGAGGGAACAGAGCCTCCCAGAAAACTAGCAAGGCATTTTGCCATCATTGCATCACTTCTTGGGGCAGGGTGCTGGCTGGAAACCTGAGAAGGGATGTGGGCCCTTGTCCTGGATCGCACCTCCACCACACGAGAGCCCACCCCACGCATGCACACTGATTCGGGGTGCCCTGTTTGCATCGAGTCTTCTCTCCCACAGCGCAGCCCACGGTGCTGAGCTCTAGCTGCGCACGTTAGAACCGCCAGGGAGCCTTGAAAACCACGGGGCCAGTCGGGTCAGGGTGCCCTGGGTGGGGGCCGGGGTTGGGACTCCTGGTGTGAAGCACCTGCTTCAGAGCATTCCCAGGGGTCACCTGTACCTGCGAGGTCATCTTTGTGTAGTGACCACCTCGTTTCTGCGGGCTCTATCACCCTTCTCCTTGCAAGGAAGTAGAAACCCGCCTCTGATGAGGGAAGGGTCCACCCCAGTGAGAGCAGTGCAAACCACTGCAAACCTGACCCTCCCCTTTCCGACTCCAGTGGCACCAAGTGTAATGTCCATGAACCTGTTTCTGTGCAGTCAACTGCTTGGATCAACATGTTCGGAAGTCCCCGGAGAGCGTCGCTTTGATCTGGGAGCAGGATGAGCCTGGAACTGAAGTGAGGATCACCTACAGGTACCATGTGTCCCCCGAGGGAGGGCACCTCTGTCGCGCTGGACGTCAGCACCAAACGCTGCTGCCGGGCTGTTGACAGGAGGAGCCCCGGCCTCCTTGCCTACATGGGCAATACTTGTCTTTAGATTCCCCTGGAAGGAACTCGGTCCTCAGAAACAAATATGACAAATGTTCAAGGCACAGGGCATGCTCTTGGTGCAGTCCCGTGTGACTGTAACCTGTTCTGGGTGGGGGGTTATATGAGTATCAGGGGCCATGTTTCCACTTGGGAAATGTTCTCTGGTCTCAGGAAAAGTAAACATGAGCATGGACTGAATAAAATACACACTGGGGTAACTAAAATCAGCCCTTCTTAGTGTGCTTATGACTGTGGCACAACAAATAAAATTGTCTTTAAAAAGGGGCTAAAATAAAACAAACCAAAAGGGGCTACACCTGATATTTGTATCTGTGACTCCTTAAATGAATTCTTCACGTATTCTGTACGCCAAGCCTGTGTGTTGGGGGGTTTGAGCGGACCCGGCGTCTGGGGGCAGGTGCTGGCCTTCTCAAAGGCCTGCCCCCTCCCGGGATTGCCTTGCTCAGAGGTCTCTGGTCTGTCACTGCATCCCTGCAGGAAAACCAGTTTGCTCAACCTTCACCTTACCTTTACAGCGCTATCTCAGGAGGAGGGTTCAGAGGGGCAGGTCCTGACCCCGGGGACCCCTGGTTTCCTGCTTGTTTTTCGGACGCAGGTTTTATCACAGATCCAGTGCACCAAGCCCGGGGAAGCTATGACATTTGTTAACCTGCTGTGGCTCCTAGTGCGCCCTGCCTTGCTTGTCCCTCCCCTGTTCCTGGTACCCCTCGGTCGTCACAGTCCCTCCCAGCCTTTACTGCCAGTCACCGCACTGACCTGAGTCCCCTGGACACATACCCTCCTGACTCCGTGGGGTCCACAGATCAGCAGCATCGTGGCCTGGGACCCCTGGGCCCTGCACACTGGAGTTGGGGGCACTGCTGTAATGGACAAGCCGCTCCGCTGTTCTTCACCCTTATTGGCCCGACTTGATCTATGTGGGATTGTCCAGTAGTTTAAATCTCTATGGGTGGGGGTGGAGGAGGTAAGGGGAGTTCAGCTATGGGCTAATTTTCTCCGGTCCTCCTGTGGACCGGGACCCGGAACTGGGGTTGGGCCGAGTCAGGCCTCTGAGAGCCGCTTGGCTGGCCTGCTGAGTGTGTGTTTGTAACTGGGGGGGAGTCTCAGGACTGCAGCCAGCTTGTTAAAACAAAGAACAGCTTCATTTCCATTGCAGAGCAGCCCCGGGCAAGGTATAAACCTATAAGTACAGGCAAAGAATTTATTATTCTCTCTCTAAAAATAAACAAGCTCAGCCTGAAGAAATGGTTTTACAAACTTCAGCCGGTCTTAGTGCCAGGTGACTGTTGTTACTTACTGTTTGAGGGAAAAGAGAAGTGTGTGAACGGGTTGTCTGTAATTGCAGCTAGTTTTTGAGGGACTTGGATTCATCATTTTCCTGGTCATGTTAGGTTTTTGACATGAGATTTTCTTTCTCCTGTCTCCGAGGAGAGCTGCCTACACTTGGTGCTGGTCGTCCTGCCAGCATACAAACTGCCACTAAAATAAAGTGCATTCCTGCCAAGTGTCTCACATGGTGGCACCCAAGGTGCCCCAGGATGGTCACAGGCCTTGGCGACCTGAAGACCAAGTTCCAGACCCATGGTCTGAGCCCTTGAAGGAAACCGCGTGGGGATGTGGTTCTCACGGGCTAGGGTGCTGGAGGTGGATTCCCGGGGACCATGCCTGTCTGATCTGTCCTAAGCTTGGGGGACCCATCTCAGTCCTCAGGTGCACAAAGCCTCTCCCTCCTGAGTCTGCTGAATTCTTCTGAAGAGGTGCATTTCTGAAGAATCATCAGAGAGCTTGTAACGTGAACCCACTCCTGTCCCAAGCCCTAGTGACATGTAGGTCCACACGTGTTGCACACGCCCTCACACACACGCCCTAAACATGCACGTGTCTACAACCTGCTCTTGGTGCTCAAGGATCCTCCCGAACTGCTCTCCCGGGTTGCAGGCACCGCCCTGCTCCTGCCCTGGAAGTTGGGCCATTGCCTGGGGGTGGGCTGTCTGCTGTCTTCAAGGTTCTGAGTACTGGGGTGTATTTGCAGCTGCACCTCCCTGGGGTGGGGGAGGCCTGGCAGGACCAGCTTTAGGAACCCGGGGGCAGCCGAGTGTCCTCATCCCGGCCCCACCCCGCCTGCAATTGTTGCTTGGCTGGCGGCAATTCCCAGGCGCACCCTGGCAGAGGGTCTGAGGCCTCGGGGGCCTGCTAGGCAGCGCATGGGGTGCCTCATGCTGGTGCTGGCTGTGTGGCTCTGGGAGAAGGACAGCCTCGTAGGCTGGGGTTCTGTCCTTCAGGCGCGGTGCTCCTTCCCCGATGGGAGGCGAAGGGGCAGGACCTCTGCTGTCTGGGATCAGCCTGGGATGGCCTGCACGTGTCTCCCAGGGAAGAGGGCAGCCTGTGACCTGAGGCCGGAGCCAGGGCCAGAGGGCCGCCCAGCCGATTTCCAGCCTTCCTCTGCCCAGAGGTGTGTTCAGAACTGACCTGAGGGAGCTGTTCTCCCCAGCGAGCCAGCCGGCCTGCAAACCTGGGCCCGCTGGCACTGCCTGAGGCCTCCGAGGCCAGGGCTGCAGAAGCCAGGCAGGCACAGATAATCTGGGTGGCTCCCCGAGGCTGTGCAGCCAGATAGCACTGGGAGCAGTTCTTTCCAGCCGTCCACGTGCTTATTTCGCAAGATGGTCCTTCACATTCAGTTTAAGCAGACAGATTCTAGAGGCCCTTGGCGATGGGGATGCGGACAAACACAAATCCCTGTCCTCTAGGCAGGTGGTGCCGGGGGTCACGACCACTGCCTGCCTGGAGCCCGGGCTCTGGGCCAGGGTTTGCAAGCTGGGGATAGGCAGAGGGCGTGGAGCAGAGCAGACGCTGTGGCTGGTCCTGGTGTTCCCGTGCTCAGGGCCTCTCAGTGGCGGGTGCCCGTGCTCGGACAGAGGAGAGAGCAGCCTGAGAGTATTCACCAGGCTCTGAAGCAGGACCTCCCGTGTGAGGCTCTCTGAACAGGGGTCCAGACCTGAGTCCTTTAAAAAAAAAGTTTTTAAAAAAATTTATTTTATTGAAGTATAGTTGATTTACAATGTTAATTTCTGCTGTACAGCAGAGTGAGTCAGTTATACACACATATATTCTTTTTCATATTCTTTTCCGTTATGGTTTATCCCAGGATGTTGAATATAGTTCCCTGAGCTCTACAGTAGGCCCTTGTTATTTATCTAAGATGTGACCTTTTAATTAATCTGTAGCAGGTTTTAGCCCTGGCCTGGCCCTCCTCTGTGAACGCGGGTTGCCGTGAGGGCAGTGCTGCTGCGGTCATGGCCAGGCTGCGCAGCTGAGCTGGGCGTCTGGGCTGCAGTGGGGAGAGCAGGCCTGGCACCCTCCAAGTGCCCACACGTGAGCCGAGTGGAGTTTCCACTGTGGGTCCAGCCCTGGAGGCGGTGATTTCTGTAGTTGTTCCAGCTGGGCCTTCTTATGGCGGGGGCGTGCACAGTGGGGAGCCCCTGCTCAGAGGCGCAGAGCGGATGGCAGGCCCCCTCCCCGCTGCCTGCCTCAGAGCTCCTCCGCCGGCGTGGAGGACGCCTCCTGCCTGGGCCAGCCAACCAGACACTGGGCGTTACTGGTGCCTAGCGTGGGGGGCCCACTGAGAATACAGAATGGGGCCCAGCCCCTGGGGCGGCCCTCTGTCTGGGGCAGCCACACCAGCACCCCTGGGCAGAGGGTGCCACGAGCTCTGAAGCCTGGAGGCACCTCCTGAGAAGCTGGCTTGTGCCCTGGGCCCTGGGTGTCTTTACATGGCCGCTTGTTAAGGTCATGGAAGGGCCCTGTGGGCTCTGGTGGGAGGAAGCAGGAAGTTGCTGGGACTCCGTTAGAGAAGACTTTGAGGAAGTGCTGGGGGGTTGGGTTTTGGGAGGCCGAGGAGGGGAGGGGCCAGGGCCAGCCAGCACACTGTGGGTTGAGTTGGCGGGGTGGGTGGGTGGGGTGAGGTGGCTGGGTGGGCGGAGGTCTGTGTTCCCACCCACTTTGTCCCCAGCTGTGTGTGACCTAGAGCAAATCTCCAGCTCTCTGACCCTGTTTTCTCCTCCACTGGGTGCTGGGTGGGTGTTGAGCAGCACAGGGGAATGAAAGCCCAGACCTGGGTCTGGGAGGATGCGGGTCTGATTTGGCTGGAGGTCGGGGCAGGGGAAGTGAGGTCAGTAGAGGGTTTCAGATTTGACGAGGGGAAGGGCACAGGTGGCCCTGCAGCTGCTGCAGCCGGGAGGCCTGGGTGGGGTTTTCAGGGAGAGTTCCTCACCTCAGGAGAACAGTTTGGAGCCCGCTAAAAGGCAGCCCCCTGACCCTTGCACCTGGTGCTTCTCACCCCCAGATTAACTACAGTTTGCAGTGAGCAAACTCCTTTATTAAAATATTAGGGCAACTGAGGGGGAAGATCATTAATGGACATAGTGAGGCTGAGGGTGGGGTGAACCTGGGCCGGTGACCATGAGGCTCCAGGACAGGGGCTCCTGGCAGGCAGGGTAAGTGGGTTTGTCGGTGGGCTCTCCTCGGTGGAGGCACCAGAAGCTAGTGGCTGCCAGGCTTGTTGTGTTCAGTGTCCCTTGCTGACCTCTGAGTAACTCCGATCACAAAACTTGGTCAGGAATCCCTGTGCTGGCTCCCAGAATCCGGTAGGAGCTCTGGGTTACTTGGATGGAGCTGGTTTTAAACCAGCATTTAACTTTCCTTTAAGACTTGGCTCCAGATTTTGAAGCTGGCAAGTGCTTTGAATCTTTCTATACGTGACACTTATTTTTCTTTCTCATTCTTTTGGGAAAGCTGAGGCTCTTGAAATTTCACGTTTCACAATGGCCCTGTCTTGGGACTGCAGCAGGAATGACCTCCACAGAGAGCCGACCCTCCTTGATGGGGCCCTTTCTGGGAACCCTCTGGTGGACGTTTAGTCCGAGGAGCATAAGTAACAGACGCCTCCCTTGGAGCTGGATGCCTGCTTTTTGTGAACTCCCGTCTGCTGTGCAGGGGATGCTCTAGCAGCTGCAGACCTGGTGGTGGGAGGGGGAGAGACAGCCTTGCTGTGGCTGTGCTGGGTCCCCTCCAGGGCAGCACGGAGGCCTGCTCGGGTGCTTGTCACCCCAGGCCCCTCCCCCGCCCTCCCCACTCCCTCCTTGGCCACTTCCTCTTCCGGCTGAGGTGGAAAATCAAGGTCCTCGGAAGGAGCAGCCCGGCAGGCAGCCCTGAGACCCTGCAGGGCTGCCCTGATGCTCGGCTGACATGTAGGCCCCTCGTGCCCACCATGCTGGACCCTTCCATCTGCTGCCCAAGACCCGCTCGCAGGACGGTTCCCTGTAACCAGCCAGGGGCTGGCTGTCCTCCAGGTCCCCGGACCCTAACCCTGGCCCTGACTCTAAGGCTGGGGCAGCCCACACTGTGTGGACCACTGGCACTTATGATCTTAGTTTGGATTCCCGGTCACCCTGGGTTGTAAAGTGAGGGACCTGATGCCCAGCGACTTAGGGGGCTCTCAGGCTCACCCAGCTGGAAATGCGAGAAACAGGGTTTGGACCCAGTAGTGTCTGATCTGCGAGATGTGCTGTGGAATCTTGGAGGCGGTGAAGGTGTAAATGGCGGGCTGCCCTGTGGTGCTAACTTGGTGACAGGCCTGTAGGTCCGTGTGCAGACATCGCACCACTTCACTGACCAGGGCCATGTGTTCCAGGACCTCCAAGACAAGCAGACGCATGTTAACCGCAATTCCAGCTGGGGAGGAGAGGTCAGTGCCTAAGGGCTCCAGGTGGCCTCTAGGAGGGACAAGGGATGGCTGCGGAACAAGGTGGGCCTAAGGACTGTGGAGTCCTGGTGTGACTGTGGGGCCATGAGGAGCAGAAAGTGCACGTGCTGGAGAGGCTCTGGGGACCTCGGGGCCCTGGAGGCAGGAGGGGTCACTGTGGGTACAAGAGGAGGGGCAATGGGCCAGGTTGGGGGGCCTGCCTGGCCCTTCATCCTGTCTCCTGACCCCCTGTGGCTGTCTTGGATCTCATCCGAACCTGGGGACAGTGGGGGTTCGGTTGGGGGAGAGGCCTGGCAATTTCCCTTCAACAGATCTAGTTAAACTTCCTCTGGGAAGCTGGAGCGAGGTTTCTGGGCCACTGGGAGGGTGGATTCCTTTGCTCCATCTGGGCCGACAGCCCCATTCTCCCTGCTGGCTGTCCTTGGACTGGGGCCTCAGACCGCTCTTGCCCAGGGCTACCAGCCCGAGGGAGCCTCTGGGGTTCTTCGTGTGTTGGCACTGGCTGCCTCAATGTGAGCGGGGCTCTGAGTCTGGAAAGGAAATAACTTCTTTTCCGGAGACAAGAATCGGGCTGAAGGCCAGTGCCGAAGTCCAAGGGAAATCAGGCGTGAATCAGGGCAGACCTTTTCTCAAGTCTGACCCGTCACTTCTGTTCCACCAGGGCTGCGTCAAGAGTGGGAGAGGAAGACTTAGGATGAGAGGGAGCTGGACCCTGGGGCAGGTGGTTCTGAATGTGGAGCCAAACACTGAAGTGTGAAGAAAAGCACGCCCACCCTGCCCCAGTTCTCTGCCGTCCTGATTAGAGGAAGGCTCGATTTGACCACAGTGAGCGGCTTTGAACACTCCTCTTGCTCATTTAAACCAATCCAAGGAAAAATGTTACATAAATAACAATGGAGTTGGCAGATGGCAAAAATCCTCAGGTCTGGGAACCTTTGAAATAGGGTGTGAGTTGTTCTGAAGCTGTGGGTTTTGAGAGCTGCCCTTGGAGCCAGGCTTGGGTTTGAATCCTGACCTGACCCTTGACCCTTTCAGCTGAATAGCCTTGAGAAGTCACTTAACTCCTCTGTGCCTCAGTTTCCTCATCTGGAAAATGGGATCATGATGGTAGCTCCCAGCCCACGGGCTGTTGTGAGTGCTCCACAGATGTGCCTAGGGTTCAGAGCAGTGCTGTTCCTGCTGTCCCTGAAGGAACCGTGCATGTGGTGGCTGTGGGCGGGCAGGAGGAGGCTTCTCTGGGCAGTAACATGAGCAGGTTGGGGAAGGCTGAGGAGGCAGGAGCCCGTGGACCTGCAGGTGGCCGAGGCTGGCCTGGAGAGGAGGCTCCTTGTGCTCACAGTGGGTGGCAAGCGTGGCTGGAGAAGACGGGGCAGCTGGTGGAGGCGGTGGGGTGACACGGCAGGTGGCGGATGGGCGGGGTGCACAGGCATGGCGGTGGGCCTACCTTCCCTCCAGGCTCCCGGAACCCCAGGCCACGGCCAAGGGCCTGGAATTTGTAGCTGGCAGCAGCTCTGACTGTGGATGATGCATCCTCAGACCCACCTCCCACCCCAAACGAGGGCTTCCCATCAACAACCACGGCAGGGTGCGTGGAGCAGGTGGGCCTTCACGGGAGGGATTCTCGAGCTACATTTGAATACACTGGTGACTCTCATTCACCCTGAGCCAGTGACACGGCTGCCTAAGATTTACACAAAAGCAAACTGGCATTTTCACTCTTCTTCCTGCTGTTAAGGAACCACTGATTTTCACCAATTTTATTTTTCTGCCATTCTGCAGTAATTATAGCTACTGTTTATAGGATGCCTTTATATGTGCCTAGGACTTCACATTTGGTCTTGTCTTAAGTCTGTTTGGGTTGCTATGACAAAACACCACTGACCGGGGGGAATAGGGGGGCTTATAAATAACAGAGACTCATTTCTCACAGTTGTGGAGGCTGGAAGTCCAAGATCAAGGTGCCAGCACGGTCACCTGCTGGTCAGGCCCTCCTCCTGGGTCACAGCCAGCGCCTTCCTTTTGTGTCCTCACATGGTGGAAGGAAAAAAGGAGCTCTGTGGGGTCTCACTTATAAGGGCACTAATCCCATCATGGGGCTCCACCCTTGTGCCCTAATTACCCCCCCAAGGCCCCATCTCCTAATGCTATCGTCTTATCATCTTTGGGGGTTAGGATTCTGCAGACATTCAGACCACAGGAGTCCTCGAGACCACCTTAGTAGTGGTCCTATTATTAGGCCATTCTATGGTTGGGACAGTCTAGACCCTGGGTGTATGGGGAGCTGGGTGGGAGCCCCATCTCTGATCAGATGTCGTTCACTGAGGCACTCTCCTGAGAGGGAAATTCCCTGAGTCCAGAACTTTCTGCAGAGTGTAGCAAAGCCTCAAGGAGCATACATTTATTTTTGGAAGAAATTTAGAAAACATGCAGCTTTAGTGATTGTAAGTTCACTGGCTGGCCTGGTGTCAGCTGTGGCAGTTCAGCTCTTGTTTCCTGTGAACGCTGAGTGTGTCCGGGGCCTTCCTGGGCAATGGCAGCTTGGGCGTTTTTGTGTCGACATGTGGCAGCTGCTTTATAGTTCACTGCAGCTTACCTTTGCTCAAGGTCATGGTCACATGATCAAATCATGACGTGAGAGGAATTTCATACTTGGGTTATGAGCCCGCTCAGCTGAATTTCTTGGGCTTCTGTTCTCTCGGTGGCTGTAAGTAGCAGAGCAAGCACATGTCATTACGTTAGATTAGATTTAGTGGCTACAGTAATGTCTGGGCCAGAGGAGTCTGCCAGAGGGAAGGAGTTGGTCCTGAGGCCTGGTGAGCTTCTCACTGTGAGACGGGGACCCTCTTGCCGTGCTCTGCTTTCTGAAAGCCAGCCCTTGCTTCTCTCACCACCTCCATCTTCCAGAAATGGCTTGCTGAAGAGAATATCAAAGTCTAGAGAAGTGTACCGAAGAAAGATGTGTCCTGTCCAGTCCTGCATCTGGACCATGGGGTTGACCCCTCCCCTCAGCACCAGGCCTGGAGGAAAGAAGTGACTGTCACAGGCCTTCCATGCACACATTGACACAGTTCCCTGGGTTCCTTCCCTTATCGTCAGAAAGAAATGCAGAGGACAGTAGCTGTGTGCTGGCCTATCAGTGGGGTGGTCCTGCCCATCGCTCTCTCTGAGGGGCACGATGTCTCCTGCCAGGGTACAGGACGTTGGGAGGCATTTGCGGGGTGGACTGGCGCTCATGGTTAGAGCTTGGGCTCCAGTTGCCCTGCGCCTGCCAGGGCTCTCGTCCTTTCTTGCTTACCTGCTCTTCCTTTCCATTCCACAGATATCTGTTGCATACCTTCTCTGAGCTAGGCCCGGTTCTGGATGCTGGGAGGAAGGCAAAGAACAAATCCCTGCCCAAGTAAAGCTCATACTCAGTGGGGCAGGTGGACAAAGAAGGAGGTAGCCTCTTAGCCAGTGTTTATTTAATGAGCACAAGAGCCAGAGTAATGGTAGCAAGTAAGCAAGGCATGCATTCTGGATGAGTTTCTTAAATACAACAGCAACACACACACACACACACACACACACACACACACACACACACACACACACACACACACACAGGCAAACAAACACACACAGCTTATCTTACTTCCCCTGGGGCTGTCCAGCTGTGTCCTGTTTTGGGCTGGGCCAGAGGTGCCTTTCTTCTGTCTGTGTTTGGGCAGATGTCATGTTGGTTACGGATTAGCATTGGTTGAATGCTCCTCCCACTTGAAGCTTAGAGTTGGCTGTAGAAGGTCTCCTTCCTTCCCCCAAGGCCAAGCAGCATTTTGCTGGTGTTCAGCACCCTGAATATGAGGCCAGTCTGTGTATTTGTGCCTGTCATTTGCATGCGTCCACATGGAAGGCATGGCCCTGAGGAGTCTACTCGTAGACAAACGTAGGTATCTTATTCAGAACCTGCATGACGAATGCTATATTTCTCCTGGCACTTAAAAATAGAACTCTAACTCATTTTGTTGAGATCATTTCTCAGAAAGCTGCACGTCACTGTCCCTTTAAAGATCCCACAGGCAAGGAGGAAGCCAGTGCATCCTGTAGCAACAGCCCAGAGCACCCATCACTGAGTGGCTGCATTATCTGTTTGATACGGAAACAGCGTTTCGGTTTGTGAAAGTCTGAGAAATTATGAGTATCCAAGAACTGCTTTTGAATGATTTTTGAGGCCCTTGGGTAACAGGATCACTTGCATAACACTTACTTTTTTGTGATTTGAAGACCTAGGTTTGCTGACCATATATTCCAGTGGTCTAAGTCTGGAGGAGATTGCTAATGAAAAGCAAAAGCTTAAAATGAAAAATCCAAGTTAAAAAAAAATAATGGATGAACTGGAAAGATGAGTAGAAATTGAGATGGAATTAAATAGGGACAAATGGATAGTCTGGAAAGTCTGATTTGAAAAATTAATTTGCTGACTGTGATATGGAGGAGCCCTGTTTAGAGTCCTGTTCTGTGTGTGGCGATGGTCAGTAGGTTAGTGACCTCATGTTCAATTTGGGCCACCTTTGTCAGGCGTTAGAAAATAAATGTATTCTTCATTTACATGGTTAAATATAGAGTTGGGGGTCAAGGGTCTGCGTTCCATATCCTGACCCGAGCAGATACCATGGGAATGCCGGGGTCCATTTGGTAACCTGGGGGTTTCTAGAGGATGGGAGTGGCATCGTGGAGGGCTGGAAGTGGAACAGCTACAAGTCTTGGCCTGATTCTAGGAAGACTGTTTAGTGCTGTGTGGGGTGACTCCCAGCAACGTGATGTTTAAGCAGAGGCTGGACCGCTGTGGCCAGGAACCCCAGGGAGGCTTCAAGGATCTCTTCGACCTTGAGTTTTATGGCCTTGGCAGAGAGGATGGGAAGCGGAGTGAACTCAAGAGATTTACCTGGATCAGATTCTTTATCAGAAACTTCTCTGGATGCAGCAGCAAGAATGTGGGACCCAGCAGACTCAGTTCCAGGGCCCATGATAACGTCCCTCAATCCTCCAGGGAACACCTGAGCTACCTCAGCTTAGTCTCCAGACCTTCCCAGGGCTATAGGTCAGCTGCCCAGCTCTGGCCACCAGGCAACTTCTGCCCCTGAAGGGAATCCTTTCCCCTTTGCTGCCTTGCTCCTCCTCCCCACAACCAACCTTTCCAGAAAGCTCTCCCTGCTGCCTCAGTAACTGTACCAGAAGCTGAGGTGATAAATGCCCATCACACTTTCATGTGCCTTCATTTCCCCAGTGGGAGCTGGGTTGCAGGAGGACACTTTCCCTCTCATTTCTTTTATCTGGTGCCCTACTCGCCCCCATGGTGCCTAGAATGGAATTTTCAACATCTTACAAATTCATCAAAATGAATTAGCTGATTTTAGTACTTCTAGAAAGTAATTTCAAACAAAAACGTCTGATGGTAAAGATAATCTCTACTGAATGTTTGGCAGGGTCCTGAGTGGGTAAAGCTTTTCATTAACAGTCGTGACAGTTAAACAAGGTGGAAGGGGCCTGCTGTTTCTCAGGTGATCTTGTGGCAGCTGAGAAAGGTGATCTCCCATGCCTATGCAGCTCCTATAGAAAGTAACCCAGGCCTCTCTGTCTGGACGGTTCTGTGCCTTCCTCAACTTCAAAATGCTGCCTTCTGTCTGCAGAAAAAGGACTGGATTTCATCACCACTGATCTCTGACGCACTTGAGCCTGCATCTCCCCAGCACCGACTCCTTAAGTCCTTAGCGCTGTTGAAAATGGCACCTGCACTGGGCTTAAGTTATCCTTTTGTGTGACTGACCATAGCTGCCTCTTTAGTGCTGTCACAGACTATCCTAGCCTCCTCCCCGCACGCAGGAGGCATGTTTCTGGGCCCTGGCTCCAGGGAATTTGCTGTTGGGGGCTGTTGGGGTGCTCTTTCTTTCATCACAAGCTCAGGTGCGGGGTGGATGGGGTCAGTGAATGGCGCTTTTGTCCTCCTAAAGCCTTAAGGAGAAAGGATAGGGTCCTACCGGAGAGGCACTGTGCCAACCTGGGCAGGAGTCGAGGGGGCGCGCAGGCTGCACTCATGTTACCTGAACGAAACTTGGGTCCATCCACTTGCCCGTGTCTACTGACACTGGGTTGGAGTGAGGGAAAGTTTAGTGTTTATTGCAGGCACCAAGCAAGGAGTCCAGGGCTGCTGGTGCTCAAAACACCCGACTCCCCAATGGGTTTCAGGAAAGCCTTTTTATTTTTATTTTATTTATTTATTTATTTATTTTCGGTACGCGGGCCTCTCACTGTTGTGGCCTCTCCCGTTGCGGAGCACAGGCTCCGGATGCGTAGGCTTACCAGCCATGGCCTAGCCGCTCCGTGGCATGTGGGAGCTTCCCGGACTGAGGCACGAACCTGTGTCCCCTGCATCGGCAGGCGGACTCCCAACCACTGCCACCAGGGAAGCCCAGCCCCAGGAAAGCCTTTTTAAAGGCAAGGTGAGGAAGGGGAGTCTCAGGGTATGTGATCAGCTCACCACAGTTCTCTGGTTGACGGTGAGATAACAGGGCTGTTAACATTATCAATCTTCAGGCTCCAGTAGGTCCAGAGGCTACAAGTAGTTAATTTCTTCCATCTGGTGGGGGTTTTAGCATCTGTAAAACAACTCTGGAATGTGCATCAGATACTATTATCTAGGTACTTTAGAGAGGAGCTAAAGCAGAGGATATGGGGGAGGGGTCTGTCCCAGGAAGGCCCCATAAGGTCCTGCTTGGTTACACTAGTGATCTCTCGTCTGGTCTCCCGCAAGGCCTGTCACTGCCCACCCTTCATTTCCTGCTGGCCCTTGCTGGGCTGCCCCTTTCTGGGCCTCTGAGCACAGGGCAAACACAAACGCTCCTGGGTCTTGGCCAGGAGGGTGGAGCCACATGGGTGGGGCGGACTTACTCTGCCCTTCCATGCCAGCTTTCTGTTAAATAACAAATACAATAAAACAAGAGCAGTGAAAATGGGAAATGTCCCTTCCTGTGGGAAGTGGGGTTCAGTGGGACCACGTGGGAAGCAGTGCTGAACCCAGCGTCCACATGCTTCTGCCCTCCTGCACTTTCCTCCATTTCCTGCTCTGGTTTCTGGTAGACTGTCATCCTCTTGGGGATGTGTTGGGTCACGTGCCAACCCCAAGCCAATCAGCTTGTTCAGCAGGATGCTGCTCTCTGATTGGCTGGCCAGGCCTAAGCCCCTGGAGTGGAGGCAGGGGCCACGTGGGCACGAGAGGCGGAGCACAGTGTCCTGGTCCCTCACCACCCAGCCCTGCCCCGGGCTGCTGGCTGCTTTCCTTCCCAAATCACTGAGGCTTCGCAGAGTTGGGGTCCCCTGCCCGGGGTCCCCTGCCCAGCAAGGCCTGTGCTGACCCAGAGAACAGGGGCCTCTCGGGGAGGACGTGTCAGAAGACTCCGGGACCGGATGACCCAGGTATCTGAGAAGCCCTGCTCTCAGTGGATGCGGGGACAGGTGATTTTTCTCAGCAGTGTGGCCGTGAATCCGTGTCCGGACAAGCCTACAAAGTTACAATGTTTTCTGAAAAGAGCCTTCCATGCATCAAGTGTTGGAGTGACTGCCCTCCCCTTGGCTGGCCGGGGCTCCAGTGCCTGCAGTTTGCAGAATTATTCCAGCCAGGTGACTATGCGTTCTGGCCCTCCCCCTTCTCTGACAGCTGTCCCTTCCTTGTGCCGCAGAGAACTGCTGGAGACCACGTGCCGCCTGGCCAACACGCTCAAGAGGCATGGAGTCCACCGAGGGGACCGGGTAGCCATCTACATGCCCGTCTCCCCGCTGGCTGTGGCCGCAATGCTGGCCTGCGCCAGGATTGGAGCCATCCACACCGTTGTCTTTGCTGGCTTCAGTGCGGGGTCCTTGGCTGGGAGGATCAATGATGGTGAGCGTGTGGGCAGTGGGCGGGAGGGAGGAACCTGGGTTCCCTGGCCTTCAGGGACTTAGTGTGGTGACAGACACCACTGAAAGTCACACATACAGATGATGGACACTACCAGGGACAGCGCATGGCTGAAGGAACATTTGCTCTATCAGCTGAGATCTGAGTGCCTCGGATTTAACCAGATGAAGGAAAGGAAGATTCTAGGTGGAGGGAATGGCATAGGTACCGGCTGGAGGAGGCTGTGTGGCTGCAGGGGAGGAGGGAAGAAACATAGGGTGAGATGAGGCTGGGGAGATATGGGGAAGATTCCACAGGTCAACAGCTGGGAGCCTTCTGTGGTGAGGAATGATGGGGTGGGCCATCACCTGAGGCTTGGAGTCAGGCGTGGGCCTTGTGATGTGTCTTTAAGGCCTTCTGGCTGCAGGTAGGTCAGAGCCTCCCAGACAGGTGTGCAGAGCAATATCGTCTCCTTCCTTTTTCTGGTGTCAGAGGGCTGAGTGTCTGAATGGTGGCCTCATGTCTGTGCAGCCTGACCCCTGCTCCCTTGAGATCCTAGAGGGTTCCCTGAGCTGGCTCCCCTGGGGGCTGTTGGGAATTCTTTGTGTCTCACAGAAGACTTGCCTTTGGGTAATGGACAGAGCTGAAGGGCATAGTTCTCAGACCTCTCTTGACCACTCTCTTTAGGAAAGACTGGGAGCCTTTCTGCTCCCTTTCAACATTTCCCCTCTAATTTCAAGCGTTGGTGCTGCTACTCCTTTCTCTCTCTCTCTCAACTCTGTAGCACCTACTGTGTGCCAGGTTTTCTTCTCAGCAGTTTGTGAAGGCCATCTCTTTTCGTTTTAACTTAGTCTTCATAAATGTTATATGAGATAATACTCTTGCTATTTCTACCCTCTCCCTTTTTCTATTAACCACTGAATCATCTTAAAGTGTACAGTTCAGAGACATTAACACATTCACAATGTTGTGCAACCATCATCACTATTCCAGAACTTTCCGGTCATCTCAAATGGACATCTCATACCCATTAAGCAGGCATTCCTCATTTCCCCTCCATCCAGCCTCTGACAACCACTAATCTGCTTTCTCTCTCTATGATTTGCTTGTTCTGGAGGTTTTGTAAAAATGAACTCCTACAGTATGTGACATTCTGCGTTCTACTTCTTTCACTAAGCATCATGTTTTCAAGGTGCATCTATGTTGTAGTGTGTATCAGTATTTCATTTCTTTTTGTAGATGAATAATATTTCACTGTATGGATAAACCACATTTTGTTTATCCATTTATCTGTTTAGGGGTATTTTTACTTGTTTCTACTTTTTGGCTATTGTGACTAGAACTGCTATGAACGTTTATGTACAAGAATACCTGCTTTCAATTATTTGGGTATATACCTAGGAATGGAATTGCTGGCACATATGGTAAATCTATGTTTAACTTACTGACAAACTGCTAAACTTTTCCAAAGGAGCTCTTCTGTTTTACATTTCTACTAGCAATGTACGAGGGTTCCAATTTCTCCCAATCCTCATCAACACTTGTTATTTTCCTTTAAAAAAAATTACAGCCATCCCAATGGGTATGAAGTGGTATTTCATTGTAGTTTTTTTTTTTTGTTGTTGTTGTTGTACGTGGGCCTCTCACCGCTGTGGCCTCTCCTGTTGTGGAGCACAGGCTCCGGATGCTCAGGCTCAGTGGCCATGGCTCACGGGCCCAGCCGCTCCGTGGCACGTGGGATCTTCCCGGACCGGGGCACGAACCCGTGTTCCCTGCATCAGCAGGCGGACTCTCAACCACTGCGCCACCAGGGAAGCCCCCATTGTAGTTTTGATTTGCATTTTTCTAATGACTAATATCATTGAATATCTTTTCATGTGCTTATCCATTTGTGTCTTCTTTGGAGAAATATCTACTTAAGTCCTTTGCCCATTTTAAAAATTGGTTGTTTGTCTTTTTGTTGTTGTTGTTGAGTTGTGAGTTCTCTAGATATTCTGGATACTGTACCTTTATCAGATATATGATTTGCAATTATTTTATCCCATTCTGTGGGTTGTCTTTTTGCTTTCTCAATATTGTCCTTTGAAGCACAAAAATTTTTAATTGTGATAAAGTCCAGTTCATCTGTTTCCTTTTGTTCTGTTTCTGGTGTGTTATTTAAGACTCCATTGCAAGTACAACATTACAAAGATTTGCCTCTATGTTTTCTTCTAAGAGTTTTTTATAGTTTTAGCTTTTTCGTTTAGGTCTTTGATCCATTTTTAAAAAAATATTTATTTATTTTGGTTGTGCCAGGTCTTAGTAGTGGCAGGCGGGCTCCTTAGTTGCATTTCCAGGGCTCGCTGGCTCCTTAGTTGTGGCATGTGGGCTCCTTAGTTGCAGCAGGCAGTTTCCTTAGTTGTGGCATGCAAAGTCTTAGGCCTTCTTAGTTGCAGCTCCAGGGCTCCTTAGTTGCAGCCCATGGGCTCCTTAGTTGTGGCACATGGGTTTCTTAGTTGTGGCATGCGAACTCCCAGTCGCAGCATGCATATGGGATCTAGTTCCCTGACCAGGGATCAAACCCCGGCCCCCTGCATTGGGAGCGTGGAGTCTTATCCACTGTGCCACCAGGTAAGTCCCAGGTCTTTGATCCATTTTGAGTTAATTTTTGTGTATGGTGTGAGGTAAGGGCCCAGCTTCATTTTTTTTTTTTTTTTGGCCTGTGCATATCCAGTGATACCATTTATTGAAGAGACTATTGTTTCCTTTGTTGAATGGTCTTGGAACTCTTGTCAAAAATAACTTGACTGTATATGTCAGTGCTTATTTCTGCGTTCTCTATTCTATTCCACTGATCTATATATCTATCCTTGATTTTCATATGCTGAACCATCCTTGCATTCCAGGAATAAATCCCACTTGGTCATGATGTATAATCTTGTTAATATGCTGCTGGATACAGTTTGTTAGCATTTGGTTGAGGATTTTTGCATCAGTGTTTATAAGGGATATTGGTCTGTAGTTTTCTTTTCTTGTGATCTGTTTGTCTGGTTTTGGTATCAGGGTAAAGCTGGCCACATAGAATGAGTAAGAAAATGTTTCCTCCTCTGCAATTTTTAGGAAGAGTTTGAGAAAGATTGATGTTAGTTTGTCTTTATCTGTTTGGTAGAATTCACCAGTGAAGCCATCTGGTCTTGGAAACTAAGGCACGGAAAGGTTAAGTGACTTGCCTAATAAGGTCACACTGCTACTTAGTGACAGACCCAGGATTTGAACCCAGGCATTCTACCAATGCTTTTAACATTACATTAGGCTGCTCCTTTCCTCTCTTGCTGATGTGGCCACAGTTACCAAGTGTTTCTGTTAAGATTCTTTGAAACGAGCAAAAGCAATTGACTCTGGAGAATTAGTAGCTGGATGCCAGGCAACTCACAGAACTCAGGGATCCTAAACAGCCATGGCATGGGAAGGCAGGGGCCCAGTCAGCTCTGAGGGACTCAGTAGGGGAAAGTCCTATAACTTTTCTCTAGAACTTTGCCATTAAGCGGTTCTTCACCAGCACCCTACAGCCTCCTTGTCCATCTATTCAGGTGTCAGTTTCCTGGGGGCAAGACTCTGTTGGGGCAAGTGTCTGTGTTCTCTTGGCTCAGTAAGGGTGGTATTTTGGTTATTTATTGCTGTGTTACAAGCTACTCCAAAAGTAAGTACTTAGAACAATATATTTTCTTATTATGTTTCATGATTCTGTGGGGCAGGAGTCAGGTGGGCATAGTGGGACTGGCTTCCCTCTGCTTTGTGATATCTGGGATATTGGCTGGGTTGGTTTGAATGGTTGGGGGTGGCCAGGGGTCTCTTTCTGTTCATGTAGCCTCTTCACGTGACTAACTTGGGCTTCCCCATAGCAAGGCAGCCTCAGGTAGTCAGACTTGTTACATGCTGGCTTATGGCTCTAGGAGGAAGCAAGGAAACTGCCACTTGTCCTAAAGGCTGACCCTGGAATATGCATAGCATCATTTTGGCTATACTCCATTGGTCAAACCAGTCTGTAGCCATCCCAAATTTAAGGGGAGGGGGCCTAGACCCTACTTGTCCATGAGAAGTGGCGTGAGACCAGGTCAGAGAATTCACAGCTGTCTTTTGTCCACCACTGGGAAGGGGAGTGTCAATGTGGTGACCAGGTCTTATCGTGAGTAGGCAGCCACTCCAGTTAGTATGTCCTATTCTATGGCCCTGGCCCCCTGGCCTGTCCTCTGTGCTCTGGCCACTCCTCTTCCTTTATCTTCCCTCCTGCTCTAGGCTGTGTGAGGAGTGGAGAGAGGGAGGCGTGGGGAGGGTGGAGTATGGCTCTGGGAGATGCTGTGGGTGGGGGGAATAGTGGCCCGAGCAGTTGTCCACGCCCGAATTCCCTAGTACCTGTGAATATGTACCTTACATGGCAGAAGGCCTCTGCAGATGTGATGGGACCCTAAAATGGGGCGATGATGCTGGTCGGCCCGGTGTAACCACCGGTCCTTAAAAGCAGAGAACTTTCTCTGGCTGAAGCAGAAAACATGTGGCAGAGAGGGAGGTGAGAGAGATTCAAAGTGACAAGGACTTGACCTGCCTTTGCTGGCTTTGAGGATGAAGGAGGTTGTGTGCAGGGGCTGTAGGTGGCTCTAAAAGCTGAGGATGACCCCCTGACTGACAGTCAGCAAGGAAATGGGGGCCTCAGTCCTACAGCCACACGGACCTGACTTCTGCCAACACCCTGAGTAACCTGGAAGCAGACTCTCCCCAGAGCCTCCAGGTGAGATCTGCCCCCACCCCCACCGGCACCTTGATTTTGGCCGTGAGACTCTAAGCAGAGAACCCAGCTTAGAGTCTCACGGCTTAGCTCACCCAGACTACAGAACCGTGAGCTAAAAAAAATGGGGGGTCTTCCCTGGTGGCACAGTGGTTGAGAGTCTGCCTGCTAATGTAGGGGACACGGGTTCGAGCCCTGGTCTGGGAGGATCCCACATGCTGCGGAGCAACTAGGCCCGTGAGCCACAACTGCTGAGCCTGCGCGTCTGGAGCCTGTGCTCCGCCCGCAACAACAGAGGCTGCGATAGTGAGAGGCCCGCGCACCGCCATGAAGAGTGGCCCCTGCTCGCCACAACTAGAGAAAGCCCTTGCACAGAAACAAAGACCAAACACAGCAAAAATAAATAAATTAATTAATAAACTCCTACCCCTAACATCTAAAAAAAAAGGCGGGGTGGTTCTGAGGCACTAAATTTGTGGTAATTGGCTATGGGAGCAATTAAAAACAAATACAGATGCTGAGACCTGATCAAAAGCCAGGGTGAAAGTGAATCCCCCCCAGACCAAAGCATCTGCTGACCCTGCCTGTGCTGATGCCGTGCACCTGCCACGGCCCCGCTGCCTGCCCTCGGGAACCGCAGAGTGAGGGTGCTCCTCAAGCACCTCCTGGGGACTGGGTGTGTCGGGCCCAGAGGTCCCTGCCCTGGAGAACCACTTGGGCAGGGAGGCCTTGCCCAGACGGGTACCGGGAGTGAGGTCTTGTGTTTCGGAGGCCAGGATTCCAGCACCCAGGTTGGGCAGGGGCCACTGTTTTCTCCAGAGGGTCCTGAGCTTTCTTTGTCTCATCCCCTTGAGCGGGGTCCCTTTCTACCTGATGGGCCATCTCCCTTCCTGCCCCACAGGGAGCTTCCCTGGACAGTCCCAGCTCGGGAATGTAGGCCTGGAGTGTCTAAGGCGGGCTCTGTCCACCTGACTTTGTCTCCCCAAGGTGACCGATTGCCAAGGCTCGAGGAGCAAACAGTGTGTGTGGCCGGGGCCTGGCGTGCAGAGCTGATGACACTGCCCTAGGCGCCCCAAGCAGTGCAGAGTATCTCCCTGACCCAGGCAAAGGCCTGTGCTGGAGGGGTCTCAGGTGGCCCGCGGGGCTGTGCTGCCTCTAGGGCTCTTGGGAGGAAGAGAGGCTGTGAGCATGTCTCTAGAAAGTACGTTTCAGACGGGAAAGCTGAGGGAGGCTGGCGCCTCAGGTAGGGCCCCCAGGAGCCTCCCTGAGGCGAGAGTTCAAGTGCAAGCAGTTCACTGGGGAGGTGGTCCTGGGAGGTACTGCGGGCTGCAGGGAGTGAGGCCGGGGAGCTCCCACTGTGGGTGCCCAGGGCTCAGACCGCAGGGAAGCCCTGGAAGGCGATGGGGCCCCGGGCGTCAGCATGAACCCCAAGGGGCTGGTTGAGGACTACTGGCTGGGGTGATTCCTCAACACTTATGCCTGTGGCTCCAAATCAGGCCTTGGTGCCCACGTCACAGGTCTGAGGGCTGTGCTTGGCCATCGGCGTGGCAGCTGGATGGTTGTTCCAGGCTCTTTCTCAGGGGCCAGTTGTACAACAGCCCACCTCGGCCTTGATCCCTCCGGGTCATCAGGGTTGGGGCGTGGTGGGCGGAGGGTAGCCTGGGAAGGCCCCGGGGCAGGTGGCAGGGACTGGGAGTCTGGCAGCGTTGAGCTTCCGGTGACTTATCTCCAGTCACACCTGCTCCTCCCAGAGCCGGGAAAAAGGCTGGCACAAAGGTCCCAAGGCAGGTGGAACTTCACTTTTTTGTGTTGACTCTCTTGCTCAAGGATGGACTTTCTCCATCACACCCTCAGGCCTGGGGTGTGTGGCTGTCTGGGCTGTGAAGGTCGGAGTGGGGAGGAAACTGACCAGAAATACCTGCCTTTGACTCCGATAGCCAAGTGCAAGGTGGTTATCACCTTCAACCAAGGACTCCGGGGAGGGCGCGTGGTGGAGCTGAAGAAGATTGTGGACGAAGCCATAAAGCTCTGCCCAACCGTCCAGCATGTCCTCGTGGCTCACAGGACAGACAACAAGGTCCACATGGGGGATCTGGACATCCCCCTTGAGCAGGTGGGTTTATCTCCTTTTGTATAGTTTGAGGAGAAGAGGTTGTCATTGGATTAACTGAGTCTGAGTCTTGTCAGATTGTGGTTCTCAATCTGGGTCCCCCAGAGGTGCCCAGGGTTCCCCTTTGCTATTTGATGGGCTTCCATCCTGGTAGGGAAGTGGAACTCAAATTCCACAAACAGAGGGAAACATTTAACATAACAGAAATGACTGGATCCATCCTTTTATTTGGAATTAAACTAGGGAAGGCTAGAGAAGGTGAACTCTGAACCCTGTCTGCCGAGTCCTGAGGCCGAGAGGGAAGGTGTTCTTGGGGACGCCGGGTGCAGGGGCGAGGTCACTGCCCTTGACGGGCTCTCTGG
This sequence comes from Kogia breviceps, assembly GCF_026419965.1. Classification (NCBI taxonomy): domain Eukaryota; kingdom Metazoa; phylum Chordata; class Mammalia; order Artiodactyla; family Physeteridae; genus Kogia; species Kogia breviceps. Next base: position 32,508,866 of record NC_081323.1, on the reverse strand, counting down.
TCTTCTCCCTCACAGGAAATGGCCAAGGAGGAGCCAGTGTGCGCCCCGGAGAGCATGGGCAGTGAGGACACGCTCTTCCTGCTGTACACCTCGGGGAGCACTGGGACGCCCAAGGGGCTTGTCCACACCCAGGCAGGCTACCTGCTGTACGCCGCTCTGACGCACCGGGTAGGGCGCTGCCCCGGGGGGCTCCGGGCGGGGGGCCAGGAGAGGCTAGATTGGGGCCAGAGCTCCTGCTAACGTCTTCTCCTCATGTGTTCACGAGCAGGGCCTGGAGTCCTGGCATCAGCGTGGTGGAGGGGTGGGCTTGGGGGACTGAGTTTCTGTCCTTGTCGGAAGGGCCTGGGTCCTGGACCTGTGTCTCCTGCTGGTCTTTAGCCTGTCACACGTGTGCCAAGCCCTCCCTAGGCCTGGTGTGCTGGCTGGCACGGCTGCTTTCAGATGCTGGGAGTCCAGGTTCTCTGGCCTTCCTGGGCTCTTCTCCTATACAACAATGTTGGTGTAAATATGAGTACATTATTACTTGTTAAGACGCTTTCTTCTACTTGAGAGATCTTTTTTATCTGATTTTAAAAGAAAGTAAAACATTTTCATGGGCCCCTAAAAGTGCTGTGGCCTCTAGGCTCTGCTTACTGGGGCCCCATTTGAAAAGGAAAATTTAAAAAAAGACTTGATTTTATGAGGAGGCTTAAATTTAGTGTATGGAAACTGTATTACAGGGGACCATTCTTTAAGGATTATACAGCAAATGATCTGGCACAGTTTTATTATAGTAAATGCATTTAAAAATCAGCACTCATTTAAACATGGGTGGATGGGGGTATTTTGGTTAACATGCATCCCTGGTTGCCTTGGGGAATAGCTGACGCTTCCCAGGTGGGATGGGGTCTCAGGATATCATCTGTGGACCAGCTTCTCTCTCTGGCCAGAGGCAGAACTCAGCCCCAGGCAGTGCCAGCAGCAGGGGAGCTGACTGGCCATGTGACCGGGAAGCCCAGGTGCATCCAGGCAGGGCTTGAACGCTGAGAGCACCTACAGTCTGGCTGGGGACCAGGGCCCCGCCCACTCAGTCACTATGCTGGGGGTGGGAGTGGGATATGCTGATCGGCCAGGCCTGCTCATCTGGAGGTGGACCTCACGGATGAGCACGGACGACAAGCGGGTCCTGGGAGGGCAAAGATTAGGCCTGGGAGTGCCAGCCATTTGTGGGCAGCACTGAAGATGCGGAAGTGAGGCAGAAAGATAGACGTGGCACAGAACCAGGCTGGGCAGACGAGATGCTTGACACAGTCCCTGTTAAAGCCGCCGTCTTCTGGCCGCTGGATGGCTGTGAGCATCACAGAGCTGTTCTCGTCTGAAAGCCCCTTGCTCAGCTCTGGGTGGGCATGTTGCAAAGATTGACACGTTGTGTAAGTCAGAACACTTTGGAAAATGTAGCTACCGAGACCAAACACCAAGAAAGTCACAGAATGGGTCAACGTGTTTCCATCAGTTTATAACAAAATTAGCATGAGGGGAGCTGTAAATGTGGTGAAAGAGTCTTCATTTTTTGTTTTCAAGCATAACCAGGACACTGTCTACATGAGCAAAAGAAGTGGGGATGTAAGGATGGGACCATCTTTTGAATTTCTCTTCAATACCGTGGGGGCATTTTAAAGCATCAGGAATAGAAACTTTAAGCCTTCTGTACATAAGTGTGTATCTATGAGCATGTACGTCTGTGTGTGTGTGTGTGTGTGTGTGTGTGTGTGTGTGTGTGTGTGTGTGTGTGTGTGCATGTCCGTCCGTGCACCCGCTGAAGGTATTAGGACTGTTGGTTTCTTCAGAGAAAAGGACAGTTGACTCTGCAGGGATGGTGGGGACGTGGGCAGGTTTCAGGGTGAGCAGTGGGGTCAGGGTGCCCTTTGGAGAGTGGCCAGTCCTGGGCACCTGTTCTCCTTCCAAGAATAGCAGGTAGAGAGGTCGCCAGCCCCTTCAACGATGTGGCACTGTGGGTCCTCGTATTAAAAATCCTCTCAGTTCTGGGATGCTGTCGGCCTTGGGGTGTGGGTGTCCTGCTTCACCGGTGCAGTGGGAGTGCAGTTTCCTTGAAAGACCCCTCTGCCTTGGGTCATGGCTCTACAGGACCCTGGCAGACTCGAGACCACTGTGCTGTCCAGAAACTCCTGGGGGACCTCAGTGTGTGTCTGTGGCAGCAAGAGACTAGGCCACTTGCCCAAAGGTTAAAAAAAAATATTTATTGCAAAATAGAACACAGATATAGAAAACCACTGAAATCAAATGTGTGGCTTAATGAATTATTGTTGGACAAACTCCAGTCAAAAACTGGAACATCGCCAGCCTCACACAGAAGCCCCTTCATGGCCCATAGTGTCCCTGCCCTTTCTAGTTTTGTCACCCAAATGTGCATCCCTAGGTACTGTAGCTTACTCTTGCCCACTGACTGTTTTGGGTAAGCCTTTTAAGCCAAGTTTAACCAATGGGTTTCCCTCCATCCCTTCATTTCCTTGAATGTTGTCGGTCGTAGAGCCTGGCTGTGTGTCTCTCTGTCCTCAGTGTCTCCTGCAAAAGGGCAAGTGGACCCTCAGAGAGGGTCAGGTTCAGGTTTGACCTTTTGGCAAGAATAAGGAGATGCCCGTGTCTCTCAGACTCTTAGAAGTTGATGATGCTTGGTGCGTTTCTTGGCCTTTTGGGCTTTTGTTTTTTGCAGTTTTAAAAGGATTTAAAAAACTATGATGTAAAAAACCAAAAAAACAAAAAAACTATGGTGTAACTTAATGCAGAAAGGTGCCCTTATTTTAGACATAGGACTGGATGGAGTTTTACCTGTCGGTACACATGTGGCCAGCACCTGTGTCAGGACACGGGCGTCTCCAGCTCCTTCAGGCCCTGACATCCGCCCGCTCCCCCAAAACCCCCATCCCCGCCCGCCTCAGGACTAGTACTAGGCAACCTCCAGTGTCTGGGTGGGCTTTGTGCTGGGGCTCAAAGAGTGTCCCCTCTGAAGTCCAGCTTCTTTTGCTGTCATCTGCGGGCCTGGCGCTGCTGTCACCAGTGATTCCCCTCTCATCACTGCTGTGGCTGCTCTGCCCTCACTCCTGCTCTCGGGGGCCACGGGAGCAGCTGTGCCTCGGTGACAGAACACGCCCTGTGATGTGTGGGAATGGGTGACAGGCTCCTGACAGTCCCTCCTCCTGTTTCTGCAGTTTGTGTTTGACTACCGGCCAGGTGACGTCTTTGGCTGCGTGGCTGACATCGGCTGGATTACGGGACACAGCTATGTGGTGTACGGGCCTCTCTGCAATGGAGCAACCAGCGTCCTTTTTGAGAGCACCCCAGTTTACCCCGATGCTGGTGCGGACTGCAGGAGGGGCAGGAGGAAGGAGGAGAGGTTGGGGGGTGTGGGCTGCGGGCCGGAGGTGTTGCTTGGGTCGGGCTCGTGGGTTCTTGTGACAAAGCTGCCGGGCGGCAGGGGCCGGGCCAGGTCTGCAGTGGGATCACATGTGCAATGGGAGGGGGTCCAATCGCTGGAGACTTCGAGAGACCACCCACCCTAGTGTCCCTCTAACCTCTGCGGCCACCTGACCGGATCCTGCCCTTCCTCGAAGCTGAGGCCAGTGGCCAGGCTCCCCGGGTGCCCTGCTGCCTGTGCCTTCAGGCTGCTCGGGCCGAGCTCGTGGTGTGTGGCCTGGGGCCGCCACCATGGAGAGGGATCCCTTTGAGGACCCACGTCTTGCTCCCCTGGCATCTTCCTCCCTTGTGGAACAGCGTCTTCAAGTGTTTGTTCAAATGTGACCGAAGGTTGGCGGCTCTGCCGAGGCTCTTGCCCAGGCTTTTGCCCAGGCGGTCCACAGCGCTGACAGTTTGGTGCCTGGAACTTTGGTCCCCCGCTCCCAGGTCCTCTCCAGCCTCCCGCAGGGGCCAGATGTGCTCTTGGAAGATGTGCAGGGGGCCCGGCTAGGGATGAGAGCCAAGTCTCAGGTGACCTCAACCTCCTGTGTGCAGAGTGGTGGCGGCGAGTTGGGGGATTGACGGGACGCGTGCGTCCTGGGCACCGCTGCTGCTCCGGGGGAAGCACGGGTCACCACTAGAGACCATTTAAATGTACCTGAATGTGGGTTCTGCATTGGTGCTACTTCTCTGTAATATCCCTTTGACCTAATTCCTCGCTGTGTCCCGTGGGTCAGGACATGGGCTGTCAGCGTGTGGGTCGGCACCCAGGGCCAGGTGGAGGCTCCAGCCTCCGACGCGGGGAGTGCGGGAGGCGGCCCCATAGGGAGCCCCTCCCATTCCGGAGGTGGATGCAGAGTGCGTTTCGTGGACACCGTGGGTGTCTGCACATGTCCGGCGCCCGGTAACGTGGGCCGCCTCTAAGTGAGGCTCATGGACGTGACGTGACCCGGGGCCTCTTGTAGGTCGGTACTGGGAGATGGTGCAGAGGTTGAAGATCAATCAGTTCTATGGCGCCCCGACGGCCTTCCGGCTGCTGCTGAAATTCGAGGATTCCTGGGTGAAGAAGTATGACCGCTCCTCCCTGCGGACCCTGGGCTCAGGTGAGCGGCTGCAGGCGGCATGTGTGTGCCAGAGCCAGCGCAGGTCTCTGGATGGCTTCATCCCAAAGGCCCTGTCTGCGCTGAGTTCACATGATGCGGCTGCAGCCAGTAGAAAGCAGATGTCCCACGTGGAAGCCCCTTCTGGGAGTCCACAGCCATTAAGGGTCTGGGGCTCAGCATTGTGATGTTGTCTGTGCTCCGTCTTCCTTATGAAAACTCACCACCGCTGGAAGGTCAGGCCCGAGCCCTTTCCCTAGTGGCTGCCTGGGATCTCACCCCCTGCTGTTCCCAGCACTGTCATCAGTGCCATTCTGCCCTTGGGTGCGTGTTTCCAGGCAGGGAGGGAGTTGTGAGATCAAAGGTTATCTCCACTCGTAATCAGGACAGATGTCGCCAACTCATGTGAGAGCGTTTTGGAAAGGTGACCTGGGTTACCCTGAGTTGAGGTGGTCCTGGAAGGCGCCAGGCCTGTTCTCCTGCAGGGGATTCGGTTACTAAGGAAGCAGGATGCAGGTGACAAGGCAGATGCTCAGAGCGCTCTGCTGCGCGTCCCCCAGGCCAGGGGCGGGCTCCTATGGGCCTCACTCCGTAAGGGCTGTGACCAGAGCCACTGTCTGTTTGGACCAGGCAGCAGCGAGCGTGCAGGGACCCCCTTCTCCCCCCAGGGAGTCCTCACCAGCTGGCTGGGCTCTGTGTAGCTTGGGGGCACCCCTGCTGCATAACCAGCTCCAACAGCAGAGCCCTGCGGGGGTTTCCTGAGACCAGGGTATTGTTGAGGAAAATAATCAGTAACCAATCTATAATAAGAATAGAAGAGAATTTTATTCAGACCAAGCTGAGGACTATAGCTCTAAGGGAACTGCTCCAGAGAAGCATGGTTTTCAGCAGTTTTATGTCTTATAAGGACAAAGAACATCAAACAAATCAGGGATAAATTCCTTCAAGGTTTCAGAAAAGCAGATCAGCACATACACAGAGAGTCAGTATAGCCTTGGCTCTGGGAAGGGAGTCTTATCATTAAAGGAGTCCCAGCACTGGTGTCCCAGGGAGGCATTTATCTCTATCTTCAGACATTCTTTACTTCTGGACAGCGTGCCCTTTTCTTTAATGATTAACGCAGATGTGCAGTGTATGTTTGGCAGGCCACAGACAGGCTGTTCCAGTTAGCATAAGGTCTGAGTTAAATGGTGTGTGAGCCAGAATGACTTCCCCGCACCTCGACGTGTGGACGTGTTTCTTCCATCAGGATCAGTGAGCCGTGCTGGCAGGTGGGTGAATAGCACGGCGGCTCCTGCACCTGGGCCAATTCATGCCTTGGCCGGTGGTGGTCCCTCACGAACGTGGCACGATTCACTTCGCCATTCTCCTCTCCACGGACAGTTTTTAGCTCTTGGCCATGGGAACGTCCTCATCCATGTCTGCTTCTGGGGGTGGGTGCCTGGAGCGACCTCCTCCAGTCACAGGACGAGTGTGTCTGGCTTTAGCGCGTTCCGTCACCAGCAGGTGTCCAAAACAGTTGCAACGGGCGTGTGCACTTCTAAACGGGAAGAGAAACACTCGAATCGCTCTCCAAACTGCACTCCAGCAGTGTGTGTGGTGTTGTTTCCTCCACACTCTTGCTAACTTCTTGCTTTTTGACCCTCTAATGGTGAAAATATCTCATGTCATTTGTATTCTTCCATAGCCATAAACCTGATGATCTCACTGCTTTTTCAAGTCTCCTTTTGTGTCTTTTGGGATAATTATAGAGCTGTTTTCGTGGTAAAATCAGCTCCTTTTGGTTTCAGCCTTTTTGAGGTCTCTTAACATCTTCTCTCGTGTGGTTGCAGTGGGAGAGCCGATCAACCATGAGGCCTGGGAGTGGCTGCACAGGGTGGTGGGGGACAGCCGGTGCACGCTGGTGGACACCTGGTGGCAGACAGGTGAGCACGTCCCTGGGGGAGGGGCAGGAAGCTCGGAGCGTCAGCTCCAAGGGGTGCCTGGTGTGTGGGGAGAGGAAGCTCGGGGAAGCAGCTGCTGCTCTGCGGCTGTGAGACATGGGTGCGAAGGCTTCCCTGAGCCTCAGTTTCCTCGTCTGTAAGGTGGGGCCTGGGAGGGGGCGGAGCGGTGACACAGGGCCCCGCGAAGGTTCCCTTCCTTGGCGGCCCACTTCCTGAACCTGGTACGGCCCAGTGATGGGTCCTGCTGTTTAAGCAACCTTGAGCCTAGATTTGGATCTAGAGGAAAAGGAGATTTTTCTGCGCCACTGTGTTTTGATTTGCCCCCCTCCTCTGGGGTGTCTGACTTATCAGGACTTTGGGGGCAAGAGACCACCACTGACGTAATAAACATGGCTGAGGTCTTGTCCTTCAAGAAGCCAGAAAGTGAGACGTTCCCAGTGGCGCGGGCCTCATGGTTCAGGAAGGCCCCGGATGTTCCCTACAGCAGAGTTTTGGGGGGGGGGGGCAGAGAAATGCCTGAGGGCAGGACCCGTGGGCGTTCTTTCCCTCCGCCATCCTTTCTGCCGTCCCCATGTACCCACAACACGGGATGGGTGTCGTGGCTGCTGGGGCTGAACCTGGCCCCCGGGCCACTCTCATTTCCACAGTGGAGGGGACCAGTACCCAAGCCTGGTTTCTCCTCAGAGGTCCTTTTGTCACTGGGGGCTGTTTCCTTGTCCCAGATGGGCAGGTCTACCCCCTCCCACTCTGGAGAGCAGCCGTGTGTGTGGACCCTGTGTCCATAAGGTCTGGATACACGTGTCAGCAGCCCCAGGCCCACTGGTGTGTTTCTTCCTGTCCTCCCTGCAGAAACGGGGGGCATCTGCATCTCGCCGCGGCCCTCGGAGGAGGGGGCAGAAATCCTGCCCTGCATGGCGATGAGGCCCTTGTTTGGCATCGTCCCTGTTCTCATGGACGAGAAGGTGAGTCTCCCTGTCCACGTGCCCCGCCCCCCTGGCCTCGGCTGTCCTCCCCCGTCACGCAGCACCCACCGCAGGGTCTCATCTAAGAGGAGAAAGCTCCGGGCAGCTCCCTCTGGGGCACTTGTCCTGTTCCTGCGTCAGGCCCGGCAGTTCGGAGGACGCGAGATGGTCACTCCTTCTGTCTCCCCATCTCCTGGGTCTGCAGGGAAATGTCCTGAAGGGTGGAGATGTGTCTGGGGCTCTGTGCCTGTCCCAGGCCTGGCCAGGCATGGCCCGGACCATCTTCGGAGATCACCAGCGATTCATGGACGCCTACTTCGAGGCCTACCCGGGTGAGCCTTTCCTGCTGCCGCTGGACTCGGTCTCAGAACCGTTTCCGAGGAGCCGGGGGTTGCGTGAATGCTCCCTCCTTTCCTTACCTCTGAGCCAGGAGCGGTCCAGCTTGGGGTTCTCCAAGGGGCTTAGGCCATGGGGTCCCAGGAGAAGAGCAGGACACCACCTTGGCGACAATCGCGGTGGCTCCAGGCCTCCCCCCGGTCTCCATGTCGCTGTCTTCCCGGCTTGTGTTGTGTCGTTGGGTGGGAGTTCACGTACACGTGTGCCCCTGGGAACCGATGCTCTGCAGTCTCAAGCATGTCAGCGACACTCACTTCTGGGGAAGCTCGAGCGGGCTCCTCGTATCTTCTGCTTCCAGACGTTTGCAGCCTCCTGCTGTCTGGCAGCCCCTCTGCCCTTTACTGGCACCAGCTTAGCAGCACCGGAGAGGTGTCTCCATGGTGGGGGGGTGCGTCAGCAGGGGGGCTTCGGCGCTTCCTCCTGTCCAGGGGGTGTCCCTCATGGAAGGACAGGAGCCCTGCTGGGTCCCAGTTCGGAGCTGGTGCTGAATTCCCCGCTGTGGTGCAGGCTACTACTTCACAGGAGACGGGGCTTACCGAACTGAGGACGGCTACTACCAGATCACGGGGCGGATGGACGACGTCATCAACATCAGCGGCCACCGGCTGGGGACGGCAGAGATTGAGGACGCCATGGTGAGCCCAGCCGGCCTCCGTGCCCTGCACTGCCACCGGCTGCCGCTGCCTGGGGTCTGGGGTGGTCGTCACTGGCTGAGTCGCTGCCTCACCTCTGCGTTCTCTGTCGTGCCCAGGCTGACCACCCTGCAGTGCCCGAGACTGCCGTCATCGGCTACCCCCACGACATCAAGGGAGAAGGTGCGTGTCCCCCGAGGACCCTCCTGGCCCTGGGGCCAGGGCTCCTGTAGGAGAAGCAGACTCGGTGGGCGGGGGCCAGGGCTTTCTCATGGGTCAGGCTGCTGGTTCACGTCTCTCTCAAGTGGAGATTTTGGGTGAGGAGGCTGAACAGGCACAAGTGTTAGAAAAAAGTCAGGACTCTGAAATGTCCTGGTTCTGGCGTCCTTTAAGGACACTCACCCACAAACAGTTGTGACCTGTTTGGCCCAGCTGAGCTTGGGGAGCTTCCTCCCCGTCCGCAGGACCCTGGCGGCCCTGTCAGGGACAGTGTGTGCAAATGCCTTGTGCTGCCCACATGTCCCTCACACGTGCTCTGTCACAGCGCCCCGTGCCTTGCAGCGGCTCCTTGATTGGCCTGAGACTCTGGAGGAGTCTGACCTGTGGTTCCCCCCTGCACAGCGATGGGCCAGGGGAGCCCAGAGCCAGTGACTGGACTGGTCCTTACTGGGGAACACACTTTGTTCCAAAGTCCACCAGTTTCTAAGTGGTGGGTCTGGGAAAGGGCAGGGTCACCTGAGTGTTGTAATGCCAGGCATGTAGCAGTCACACTGGCCTGGCCTGGCCTGGCCTGGCGTAACCCAGACACTCTCTGACCTTTTGCTGCACTGCTGGGCAGACTGACTTCTACAGCCCGGCTGAAAGGCCTGGGCACTGTCCCTCCTGCTGTCAGGATGCACGATGACCCAGTGTCACCTGCCTCCCAGCCACGTCTGTGTGCTCTTCTTCTGTTACTTCCTGTCTCTAAGCCAACCTGTTGGAAAATTGAACCCTTATTTAAGTGCTTTAAAAAAGCATTTTCAGTTGCCACAGAAGGATGTGCCCGTGAGGATGTCGCCCATGATAACAGGGGCGGGGATGTGGGGTGCTGTCGAGGGTCGAGGGGATGAGACAGGACGGGTCCTCGAGTGTGCGTCTCAGGGGCCTCGGGCCACATCACGCTCCCGCCAGCAGCCCTTCCCTGCACCCTAAGCGACTCCGGCGTTGCCTGCCAGGCTTTGGGGGAGAATGTGTGTATTGGGTATGATGAGGATGTGCACTTTCCTGATTTCTAACAAATTTGAGCATTTGTCCACTTGTAAAACATGAATAGCAAAAGCTGTGGGTGTGTATTTGTCCCCACTCTCTCTGTTTGCACTCGATCTGATGGAGGGGAGCCCCCAGATCTCGTGTGATTAGGACACAGACCTGGAGAGCGACCGAAGTCCCTGCCCCAGGGGCTTATGTGCTGGAGGGGCTGGGAGAGAGGGGAGAGGCAGACGGACAGGACCAGTGGGGGTTAGGTGGTGCGCAGGGAGTGTAGATCAGGATGGGGTGGGCTCAGTGCAGGGACGGACAGGCCAGTGAGCAAGAAGGAGGCTGTGGAGAGAGCTTTGGCTTGGAGGCAGGACAGTGAGGGTCGGCGGGGAAAGGACAGACCGTCCTAAGTGGCGCTGGGATAGTGATTGCTCACGTGGAGAGAAATGGAGTTGGAGTTGGGTCCGTGTGTGAGATCATCCCCGGTGGGTTAAGAAATGTGCGGGACACCCGTGGGGGCCACTCTGATCCTTGCTGGAGTATTGAAAACAAAACCTGGTGTTTGTGCTAAAATACTGGTTGACTAGTGCAGCCCAACAGAACTTTCTGCCTTGACGGAACCATTCTTCGTCTGTGCTGTCCACACGGTGGGCCCCGGCTACGTGTGGCTCATGTGACTGCAGAGTTGCATTTTACATTTAACTTACCTTTAAATAGCCACGTGGCTGGTGCCCACAGGCTGGACACGTGCCCAGAGACTAGTGCCTGGGCAGTGTTTCCACACCTGTCACATGGGGTGGAGAGTGAGTCTTCTACCGCCCACGTCACGGCTGTGTCACGGATGTGCGGACAGAGATGAGTCACGGCTCCAGGGTCTCTCCACATGTCCCCGCTGCCCGGGGCGCTCAGAGGAGCCAATGGAGTCACTTCCACCTTGAATGAAAATGGAAATGCACCTTCGGGGCTGTAGCTAAAGAGACCAGCTGCCACAGGGTCAGTGGCCTATGATTTAAAGCCCCTTTGGATTTATGGCGATTTGTGTGAAACATGCTGCCCCGGGAGGTGGGTCGTGGTCTGATGCGCCTGAACCTCTGGTCTCCTTCCAGCTGCGTTTGCCTTCATCGTGTTGAAAGATGACGCGGGTGACGCAGACGTGGTGGTGAAGGAGCTCCGGTCCGTGGTGGCCTCCAAGATCGCCAAGTATGCGGTGCCCGACCAGGTCCTGGTGAGTGGACGCGCCTCAGGGGCCACAGCTCCTCGTCGCTTCCCACCATTGACAGGGGACGGTGGCAGGAGGTGGGCAAGGGCGGTGGGCTGCTGCGTTCTCGGACGGAGGGAGACACAGCCACCTGCGTAGGGGCCAGGCTGGGCTGTGGAGCATCGTGGATTGTAAACAGAGGCCTGGAGTGGGACCAGAGGTCCTCGGGCCGGTGAGGAGACACCGCCTGGGAGTGTGTGTTGGGGTCAGTTTCAAGGAGGAACTGGGCCACCTTCTCAGCCCTGCTGGCTTTTCACTCCTTCCTTGGCTGGGAGCTGGGCCTCGGTGGCAGGAGGGCCCAGCTTCACTTGGTGCCATACAAGGTCAGACTGTTGGCCCGGTGACCAGAGCTTCACCCGAACTCCCCGTAAGTTAACTGGACTCTTTCAAAAGACAGGCCACTGTTACAGGCCCCAAACGCAGCCCTTAACATATCGCCTTGACATTGAATGCCTGTAGTTGGAAAATGTCAAAGGCTAAGTTTCAAACACTAAGCAAGACATTTTCCTCTTAAGCACCCCTTGCTTCTTATGTTAGAAAAAGCCAACTACGGTCCCTACGGCCCCGGCTGGGGGAGGAGACAAGGCGCTCCGAGAATGCCTAGTTCTGCTGCCACCTGGGAGCCTCCCAGTGTAGCGGGCAGGAGAAACGCATGTCAGCAGTGAGGTCCACCTGGGTAGGGGAGAGCCTCCTGGTGGAGGCTCAGCTAAACCCCTGACCACGGCTGATTTCAGCTTTAGGTCCAGATGGAGGAGGATGAAACCAGAGGCCATGGCCCTGCTCTTCTCTGGGGTGGGCTGCACATCAGCCATTCCTGTCGGGTCCCTGGGGAGGGGCGTCCTCCCTTGAGCAGTACCCTCCTCATCTCAACGCCATCGGACATGGGCTGGGAGTCTGGGCGCCACCCAAAGTCTAATGCTGCGCCTTCCCTGCCAGGTAGTGAAACGTCTTCCAAAAACTCGGTCTGGAAAAGTCATGCGGAGGCTCCTGAGGAACATCGTCACAGGCAGAGCTCAGGACCTGGGGGACACCACCACCCTGGAGGACCCTGCTGTCATCACGGAGATACTGAGCGCCTACCAGGAGTACAAAGACAAGTTGGGGGCCGCCCAGTGACGATGGCCCTGCCGAGACCCTGAGCCAGGCCCCGAACTTACGCTCCTAGAACACAGCTCCCAAGTCGGCTTGTTCCTAAACGCTCCAGCGGAACCCATGCTGCCCTCCACATGAAGCCCCAAGTCCCTGCCTTCCCTCTACGTGGGGACCCATGACAGGTCCTCACACAGGATGAGCTTTCTCCCACTTGCCCTGAATTTGGTTTCCTGGTGAAAAGTCCGTCACCTCTGTTCCCGTGTCTTCCCGACAGCACAGGAAGGTGGAGCCCCTGTTCCTGCTCAGGTGACTGGAAACTACAAGCAGTCATGTTTTCTCCAGGTGTTTTTAGAAACGAAAGGTGGAAATTTTATTTTTATACTTTTATATTTTAGAAGAAAAATGGTGCAAACACATGTGCAATGTGTGGTTTACTTGTACACACTCTTCTTAACAGTTACAAAAAGCTCCTTCTTTGCCTCTGCTCTTGGGGAAATGTGGCGGGTTGGAGGGTGCACTTTTGGGTACCATTTGGCCTACTTGAAATCCAAATTGGAAATGTTTGTGCCTCCATCTGAACACAGCCATCTTGAAATCTCTCAAGCCCACAGCATGTTTTTGGTGTCTGTTTCTACTTCTCTTGGTTTGTGTGTGATGAAACCTAACTGCTAAGAGCACCTGTGGGGATGGGCTCGCTTTTCAGCTCTGAAGGGCTCCGGTCACATGTGGTTCTGCAGCTTGCGGTCTGGAAACATTCCCCTCCCCCTGGCTTTGGACACTCAGCAGCCAGTTGGCGTGCTCCATGCTTAGGGCTGTTCAGGGAAGCCAGGGACTCAGTAATGCAGCCGGAACTGGGTGCCTGAAAACTGCCCTACCTCCCTACTCTGAGCCAGGTCTCTCCCTTTTCCAATGTGCCTTGGGTTCTCTGGACTTAGCAAGACAACGTCGACCATTAGGTTGCAAAGTGCCTATTGATAGCCAAGCATGAGAGGGACCACTTGTGGAGTGCTGGGAGGGTGGCCTGCTGAGCTGGGTGCTGGAGGACAGGGAGGGTTGCCTCAACCTGCACCCCACAGAGGGCGGTACCCTGCAGCTGTGTAGGTGTTCACAGGGACCTGGAGTGCTCAACACCCGCCATACGTGGCTGTGCTGGCCTCTCGGTGACAAGGTGAGGACGGGTGGCCTTGGCTGTAGCACACAGACTGGCAACTCTCACCACCTGTACCGGTAGCAGTTTGCTGGACATGGCGGATTATGGTTAGGGCGCTACTTATGAAATGACAGCTATAAACTGGGACAGCGACCAGTGCCTCAAAATGATCTGTAGGGCCGTTCAAATAAAGCTTTATTTTGTTCATTCTCTTCTTTTTTGTGGTGATGTTTTATGATCAAATAACGCTATTCTTTGTTGTTGAATATAATCCTTGGAACAAAACTGGAAGAGACCTATTCACTCAAAAGAGAACACTTAAAAAATTCACTGTCTTACGGGGAGGAAATACACAACAAGCGCTCACCTACCTTAGACTGTTATTTGGTAAACTTACCTGTCTCTAGACCACTGTGCTGGCCAATCACTAATCACAGGTGGCTAGTTAGATATAAGTTAAAAAAACAATAAAATAAAATATTTAGTCCCTTGGTGGCAGTGGCCATAGTTAAAAACTCAGGTGCCACATGGCCAGGAGCTACTACGCTGGACACGAGACCCCCTCGTCACATGGAGCCCTGGCCGTGGGTGCTGGTCTAGAGCACAGAGAACGAGGGTGCAAAACCACACCCAGGAAGCGCTGCCCAGGCAGACCCCACAGGTGAGCAGCTCAGCCTGCCTGTGACCCACCCCCTGCTGAGGGGTGGGCAGGGTTTCTGTGTCCTTCAGTGGATGAGATGCAGGTTTTAGACAAGAACACATTGAACTGGTGCCCTGAGAGGTGGGACAAGAAATGCTCCTCCAGAGCAGGAGCTGGGCTGTCCCAGGGACAGTGTCCATCCCGAGCCCCAGGTGTGGGGAGGGAGGCTGTGGAGGATGCTGAATTTACAAAGGCAGCTCCCTGGGGAACAACCCAGATCTGCACCTCTGGATGCCTGGGAAGTCACAGCGGGACTTTCCTCTTATCAGAATAGTCTGGCCCAGGGCAGGGCAGCAGGAGAGGGTTATAGAAGCTTTTAACAAGTCCAGTTGCCCAGCCACCCCCACCTCCCCCCCTTCTGGTGAAGCCACCCTAATCTCATCTCCTGGCTGCTGGGGGCTTGTGAAGGTCATTCCCAGCATCACAGTCTCTGGCCATGTGATGCATCAGGCCACTGAGAGAGGACAGGATGCAAAGGTGAGCCTCGAGCAGGGCCTGCCTGAGGCCCAGCCAGGGGTTTGCACAGGGACGTTTGAGCTGCCCCTACCCACCCCGGCCCCAGGCTTCACTTCCTGCTTCGGATCTTCTGTCAAGGCTGAAGTGTCCTGACAAAGACCCAACTCGGAATGGCCAAGAAGCAGAATGCAGAGCAGAGACGGATGTCGGATGGTGTGGAAGCAGCGAAGGGACCAGGCGGAACTCGGAGACCGTCGTGATGTGACCGCACATTTATCTAAGGGTAAATCTCGAGGTGATTCGGGCACATGCCGGTCCCGGCTCACCCACGGCGGCTGAGCTTGTAGTGCAGGAAAGGTAGTGTGAATTCTCACCCCACTGCCTCGGTCTGACTCGAGTGAAATTAACTTGAGTCCTTGCAGACTGACTTGCCCCCACCTCCCCACCATGATACCCAATGTCGGAACAGAAATGCTTCTGCTGCTGAGCACAGTGGGAAAAAGGAGGCCCTGCCAGGTACTCTACTCCTCAGCCCACTTCATCCTCACGGCGCCTCCTGAGCAGACACTGGTCCCCACTTGGTAGAGGAGGTGGGAAGGTGGCGGAGCTGGGTTTGGATGGAGCTGACTCCATCTTTGACCCCCATGCTCAGATCCCCTCCTGGGAGAGCTTAGGGGAACATCTACATTTAATTTTTATTTTATAATTTTTAAGGCATCTTACTGTTGCCCTCTATTGGTATCTGGGCCGGGGACAGCAGCACCCAGGTGCAGGCCCAGAAAAAGCCTTCCCAGAGGCGGTGACTCTGGGGGGTAGGAGGCAGGGTGGTGACCTCCAATCTGAGTTAAGAGGCTTTTCCTTCATCATTGGGAATTTCTGCTGTGTAACAGGGTGAAACCAAGCAAACAGATCCTTTCTGGTCTGTGAAAACCATTTGTCTTTGGTTCCACAGTATTATTTTTCACTAACTTGTTTTTATTTATCCTGCCTGGGCTCCATAGGGCTTCTTGGGTCTGTGGCTTGATGTCCACCTGAATCAATTTTGGAAATATCTCCATCATTCATTATATCACTTTTAATATAGTTTTTGTCATTCTCGCTTCTTTTCTGAGGACGCAGACATCCCATATGTTGGGACTTCTCATGTTCTAGTCTCTCTTCCTGCCTTGGTCTCGACTGCCCTGAAAGCAGAGCCTGAGATAAAGGCTTGTATGCAGCCCTCCCTGTTCTTACTTAGGAATGTGATTCCAGGAACAAGTGTGAGGGATGGGTGTGAACCTGGGAAGGAGGGTAACTAACACCATGGCGACCATTGCTGACCTCGCAGGACTCACGAGGAATCCTATACATGTGTCTCAGAACTGGCTGGCCTCTCAACTTCCTCCTCTGGACCTGCGAATGCACTCGGGGGAAAAAGTGGCTCCCGACCCTGGGCTCATCTTCCTGGGCCTCTCTCTGTCCTTTCTGTTACCTGATCACCATGCTGGGCTTGCCAGTGTCTTCACGCAGATGTTTCAAATATTTCGTTCATCATTGTCCTCACTGCCAGTGCGAGTCTCAGTTATCTAATCTGCCATCACACGAACAGAAAGTCATGCATAATGTTCCTTAAATGTGAAAGGTTCTGAATTCCAACATCCACTTCACTCAAGCATTTCCCATAAGTTACTGAGGACCTTTACATATTACTTTGTACTTGTTTGTTCCTTCCCAATACAATGCAAGTATCTCCCCATCTTATTCCTTGTATTGATTGCACATGGCAAACCACTGAATTTGAGCATTTATTTAACCATTATTAATGGACACCTGAGGTGATACCAATTTGTCTACATTAGAAACAAGACTGAAATGGACATCCATGCCCATCTTTGCACCATGGGATCAAAAGGAATGCTCAACCCCTGCAATGGCGTGAATGTTTGCCCCCCTCCCCTCCCATTCACATGTTGAAATCCTATCTTCCAAGGTGATGGTGTCAGGACGTGGTGTCTTTGGGAGGTTGGGGTCTGGGAATCTGGACTTTTAACAATTCCCAGGTGTTTTGCACAGTTGGCCAGGCCCTGCTCCAGTTTCGGGGATCACTGATCAAGTCCAACACTAAATGCATTTCCTTCTATTTCAATTTCAGAAAGTGATCTGGACAAAGACAGCTTTCAAATTAGGCAACAGCTTTCTTTCAGACATTTTTGGGGATGGAATATAACAAACATATATAGAAAGGTATACAAAACATAAATGTACAGCTTAACAAACTGACATAAACAAACACCCAGGAAACTCCTGTCAAGGTCATGCATGATAGGAAACACTGCCTGCATGTGGGAAGCCATCCAGCCCATTCCTCATCATAATCTGTGTTCCCACTGACAAGTCACAGCCCCTCTGGTCCCAAGCCCTCAGGGTCATGCCTGAGTCCCCCCAGTCCCTTGTGGTGCAGAGCTGCCTCTCACATGTTTCCCGCAAGCCGTCTCTGAGGCTCCCAAGTAAAGTGGTGGTGGGGTGATTCTCTTGGTCTCCAATCTTAGGGACACTGGACTCAGACCCCTGTCCCCCCAAAACTGGAATGCTGTATATATGTCTCTATTTCTTATTTCTTCTCTAAGCAGTGATGCTCAAGTTCGGCTTTTAAAAGTGCCTGGGGAGGGACTTCCCTGGTAGTAAAGAATCCGCCTTCTAATGCAGGGGAAGAGGGCTCAAACTCTGGTCTCGGGGAACTAAGATCCCACATGCCGCGGGGCAACTAAGCCCGCGCACCTCAACTAGAGAGCCGCGCCTCAACTAGAAGGCCCGCGTGCTCTGGAGCCCATGCACCACAACTAGAGAGAAGCCCGCGTGCCTCAGTGAAAGATCTCACATGCCGCAATGAAGATCCTGCGTGCTGCAACTAAGACCCAACGCGGACAAAAAAAAAAAATAAAGTGTCTGGAGACCCTTTAAAACTACCCATGCCCAAACCACACCCCAGATCGATTACATTGGAATTTCTGGGATGGGACTGAGGCATCAGGATATTTCAAAGCTTCCTGGATGATCCTAATGTGCAGCTAAAGTTGAGAACCTGTCTTAAAGAGTAACAGCATCCTGGGGCAACACGAATCACAGTGACCAGCTGGGGCACTTGCCACTGCTGCCTGGCAAACGTGTTTATTTTCACCCTCATGTCATGCCTTTCAGTCCAGTTGCCGACACTGTGAAGGCCTCAAGACTCTGATTATGGCGTCTAACCCCTGGGAAGGTCCTCCTGGCACAGGTGACTTAAAAACAAGTGACTGGGAAGCAGCACCGCTGGAACAGGCTCAGGGTGAGGGGAGTGGGTTCTGGTTGGTCTAACCCATGGGACACTTGGTAAGGCCTGGAGACATTACTGATTATCATGACTAGGTGGGATGCTGCTGGCATCTAGTGGGTGGAGGCCAGGGATGCTGCTAAACAACCTACAGTGCACAGGACAGCTCCTCTCTCTCCCTTCCCTCCAAGGAATTATCTGGCCCAAATTGTCAACACCACTGAGGTTGAGGGACCTGATCTAACCAATCATAGTGGTCCCACCCCCCTGCCAGGAACGGGGTGTTAGCTATGCTGGAGGGTGGGTGGGGGGACTAAGACGGAAAGAAACCACAGCTACCAAAGTGGGCCTGACCATGACACCCAAACAGAAAAACAGGACTAAACCATGCCGTGCAACACACGTGACTCAGCTCATGCAGAGTACGTGCTCCAAGACAAAACCACTGACCCCTCCAGTGGCTCTCCTGATTACAAATTCTGACCCATCCTGCCAAGACCATCTATGGCCAACTACAGCCCCATACCCCTTGAGGACCCTTCCATAACACCCCTGTTTTGAGGAGACTCACGTGTCCTCTGGTGCATTCCTTTGCTGCAGCAAGTTGAATAAACCTAACCTTTTATTATTTTCTTGTACAGCCATGTTCCTGGTTGTTTTCAGTTGGCACGGAACACAAATAAGTCCAGTGAAAGTGCCTTAGACACAAGGAAGATGTCCTGCTTGTGAAATCAGGGGAAGGATTTTCAGCAAATGAATTGGGTCCTGAGTGATAAAGCCGGTTTGACCAAGTGGAGGTGAAGGAAAGCATCATCACAGAGAGAAAGAACAATAAGGACCAGGGCAGGGAGGCACAGAATTAGAAATAGCAAGCAATCCTGAGTGTGTGAAACACAGGATTCAGGGCAGGGATACTCCAAACAGGCAGAAAGGGGCGGATCATGCAGCGCTGTTAAAACCATTCCTGGCAGAGCAGCTGTACTGGCTGCATCCCGCGGGGAATGAAGTAAGATGCTGCCAAGGCCTGAACTATAATCCGGGACCCCGCCGACCTGGATTCACACAAGGAATCTTCATTCCTCCACGCTGGGTCTTCCGAGCTTTTCTTGGGGACAGCTGCGTGGGAGTCCGGTGCCCTCGAGCACCCAGAAAAGCCGTGGCACGCTGGCCTGGGGACCGCCTTGCCTAGTAGCAAGGAAATCGATTCTCAGGGTTTCATTTTGAGCGTCTTTTCTGGAGACGCCGCACAGCAACAGGAGCCGGTTTCCTCTGCCGGGAAAGCCTCCTCCCAGTGTCTTCCCCAATCCCATACAACTTCAGCTCCGTCATCTGCTGGACGCCCTCACGAGTCCGTTGGTCTCCTTCGGCAAAATTCCTCATTAAAACCCCAAAGTGTCTCACGACGACCGGCTAGAGTCGGCTCTTCTGGGAGGAGATCGCGCGGGTCCGTCGGCGGGCGCGGCCCTCGGCTTGTCCGTCGCTCCTGGCGACAGCTCCGTCCACACGCTTACAAACCGCCGAACATCGCTGTGACCGACACAACGACGAACACGGCCGGCTGCCCTTTTCCAGCGCGTTTTCCCCTTAACCCCATCGGTTAGGAAACGGCCACGGGATTCTTGGTAGGCCACGTCTCAAGGTCAGACCTGACGTGAAAGGCTGGGACGGCGGGCGAGGACAGGGCGATACAGACGCCGGAAGCCGCCGCCGGGATGGCGTGCTGGCTCGGACTCGCTAGGAAGCGCCTTGCAGCAACGCCTGCCCCCGGCGACCGGAAGGGGCGGGGCCCAAGTCACTTCGCGCGCGGCCGAGGAGGGAGGCGGGGCCTGTTCGTCATTTCCGCGCGCCGGGCCGTAGGCAGGGGGAACGGGCCCCAGGCAGCAGGCGCACGGGCGCCATGAGCGAGGCGGATGGGCTGCGGCAGCGCCGGCCCGTGCGGCCGCAGGTCGTCACGGACGATGCCCGGGTCCCGGAGGCCAAGGAAGGCAGGTAGGCCGGGCCCGGAGCGGGACCGTGACCCCGAGGCGGTGACAGCGGCGAGCGCCTCGTTTAGTTCCCGGGGGCTTCGCTTCACTGGAGGAAGCGGGCTCTCGCCGCGCGGTTGCACCTGCGGCCCTTCGGTCATCTCCCGGCTCCCAGGCCCCCCTTCCCCCGGCCCGGCCGCCCTTTCCCGTGGGGACGTCTGCGGAGCAGCCCGGGGCACGCGGAGAGGGCCTCCGCACCTGCCTTTCTTGCCGCGCCTTCAGGAAGAACGGGGAGCCGAAGGGACGTTGTTGGGCAGTTTTTGTGAGGGTCCAGGCTTGCACATTTTCTTGGTAGGGACCGAGATGCATAGGGACCTTCCGGAATTTAAATATACTTTGCTTTGTTAGCTAAAAACTGAAGCATAAGTCTTTAAAATTCTTAAAATTCTCTTAACTTTATGCTCTGAGTGTCCTAACTTTGGTTTTTTAGGAAGAACAAAGAGACCCCACACAGACCAAGCTCAAAGCGTGGAACTGATTGACTTGTATGTTGATAGAAATATAGGAAATATTTCTTGGAGTGCCAGCGGGTGTGGTACATACTGCATGCGGGACAGCTTTTGCCGAGAGAGACCGAATTTATTCCCTGATGATAATGAGAGGAACACATTTGAAGGAGAGACATAGCAGAGAGGAGCGTTTGGGCTCTAGAAAGGAGATTCATGGAGAGTTTTCAATAATATGAGTCTCGGGGCCAGTGGAAAGGTTGGATATATGTTTCGTATATAGTCCTCACTGTGGGGTGATCATTTTCTGGTTTGCCCTGGACTTTAGGACGTGGGACTCTAAGTGCTGACCCTGGACAAACCAGGACAAGTTGGACACCTTTTTGACTGTGGGTGTTGTGAAATCATCTGGTGATGACTTAGGAGCCTTTAGAGCACACATGATCGGACTGGCAGTGCTGTGCTCCAGAAACTGTGCCGACACCGAGTCTCTACACACTCATGTGTAGAGACCAGGAAGCAGCCGGCCTGGGTCTTTCTGGAGGTGCAGGGCATAGAGTGCCCGAGGGCACTCGTTCATGGGCCCAACTCTCAGCTGGGCTCCCCCAGGCACTCCAGGCCCCAGGGCAGGGGGCAGAGTTAATTCAACTGTTTTTCAGTTTCTCTGGGAGTTTCTTCCATAATGGTAGGGTTAATTGAATGTTCCAAAGTCCTCACCTGTTGCTGGTCTTTCCCTGGGTGCCTTTTGCACTGTGTTGATTTAAGACATTTTCTTGGCTTTCCTGTTTTTCCCTCTTTCTCTTCTCTGCTCTTCTTCTCTATCTTTGTAACAGTCTCTTTCCTGTCACCCACCTTCATTCCTATGTGTATATTGTAATTCTTTAGTTTTTTCTTATTTTTATCATGCATTTCTTCTCTATTTTTCACTTCTTTTGTGGTGGTTTCTAGTAGTTCATCTGATTGTCATCTTGGATTACCTTAAAAGTTGAGGGGTCACCCTAAGACGGGAAAACGTTGTGTATAATGGGTGAAGTAAAGGAATCTGAAGGAAGTAGAAACTTGATGATGATAGAGTAAACTTTAGACGTGCCGAACAGAATAAAGGAAGCCTTGAAGGACATACTGTTCAGTAAACAGAAGCAGGACAATAGATTTCAGTGGACAGGACACTGAACGATACCTTGCTCAGTCTCCTGACTCTTGGCATGAAAGGTGGCATTAGCTCTGTTTTCCTGGTGAGGTCGTTGAGGTCTCTGTGAGCGACGTGGTTTATGTAAAGTTACAGAGGAATGGAGTCACAAGTGACATGAAAATGAGTGAAGGACAGAATTGGTCGCTGGACAGTGAGAAGAATTGAGAAGAGTTGTGTGTGACTCTCAGGTTCCAGGTATACTTGGTACCTTGGGTTCCAGTCTTCCCTGGATTTGGGCCTAACAGGTTTTCCATAAAAATCACAGGTCTTTTTTGATCTCACTGAATTTGTTGGTCAGGACTTCTGTCCGTGACTCAAGGCCCTGATGTCCTGTGTGCAGAAGTGGTTAGAGAATGCCCTCTGCCTCATTTGGCTGGTGCCGCAACAGGATTTTGTAAGTTGTGGCTGAGCCGATGGTAGTTGTCAAATCCCGTTGCGTCACTGTGATTGCTCTCTTGCCTTAGAGACTGTAGGAAATTTCAGGGTGCAGGTGTAGAGGTTGGGGCCAACAAGTTGATTTCCCAGATGGCACCTGGGAGGGAAGTTGCTGGCCTTCCGGGATTTGTCAGCCCAGATTGGGAAGGAGAGTAGGATGGGCACGTGCAGCACTTTGTTGGTGAAAACGGTATGGATGAATGGAGGGTCCTTTATTTGAGTGGACGCAGGGCACGTGTGCGGTGGGCGCAGCCGTGCAGGAGAGGCAGAACTGTGGCTGACTGTGAGTTCACAGGAGCTGGCAGTGAAATGGGCCTGCCAAAGAGTTAATGAACCTTGGGCTAAAATAACCATGTGCCCAGAGCCTGGATGGGAAGCCCTGTGACCTCACCCCCAGGACCTGTGCACCCAGCAGTTACAGGCTCAGTGCCCAGGGGCGTGCAGCTCTCGCCTGTGCCGAGAACTCGTTGAGTCCTGTGGTTTCCTCGGCTGCATGTCTGCCCAGCGGTTTCTCCTGAAGTTTCTGGGCAGAGCTCATGGGTTTTGAGCCCTCCCCACCCTCTGCCTGACCTGCTGTACTGTTCCCCTGTGTGCTTGTCACTCCCTGGAGGGCTGTGTTTACACCAGGATGCATGGAGGGCGGGAACTTCATGGGGGCCTGGCATGCCTGCCATGTGTGGAGGTGGTCATTAAATGCTTGTCGGCTCCCAGGTGGTGCTGTCAGATGTGGCAGCCACTTGGCCACATGTAGCTACTTAAGTCTAAATTAATTTAAATGAACCAAAATTAAAAATTCAGTCCCTTTTTGGTGTTACATAGCGGGTTTGAGGGATGCTGGGGCTGATGAAGGAAAGTGATGTGACTTTTGGGTGGCAGCAGCCACGTGAGCTTCGTGGGTGACACTGACGGGTTTGTGTGTGGGGCAGTCCCACAGGGGAGGGGATGAGAGAGGCTCCTGGGTCAAGGCAGGTGGTTGGAGAGCTCCAAGGGCAGGAGTGGGGTGGGAGTGGCGAGGCTCTGTTTTATCAATGGATAATAGCTGTCTGGTGAGGTTTCACAGAGAACGTAAAGCAGGCAGGCTCTAAATGGCTAAAAATTTGTGTTTGGATTATTATTATTATTATTATTTTTGTGGTATGCGGGCCTCACTGTTGTGGCCTCTCCCGTTGCGGAGCACAGGCTCCGGACGCACAAGCTCAGCGGCCATGGTTCACGGGCCCAGCCACTCCGCGGCATGTGGGATCCTCCCAGACCGGGGCACGAACCCGTGTCCCCTGCATCGGCAGGCGGATTCTCAACCACTGCCCCACCAGGGAAGCCCTGGATTATTTTTAAAGTAATTGGATATGTAAAGTTGGAGTTTGGCGCTGATGGGCCTTTTGAGCTGTTGTGTCTCAGCCTGCAGTGAGGAAGTAAACAGCCTGGGGCCGAGCTGCTGTTTCTAAAACTTGATCCTGTTCAGAACTTTCCAAAGGGGCTAGCCGGCGGTCAGCCAGGGTGTTGATGGACTTCTTTCACTGGGGAGGGGTTTGGATCAGGTCAGCGGTGTCCGGCCGCACATCAGGCACAACTGGGGGGCTTGAACCTGCCAGACAGAATCTTGGGCCTTGTTTACAGCTGCCCCAGGGGAGGTGCCCTGTTCAGGAGCACTGGGCTGGGTGGCCTCCAAGTTCTTCTCCAGTTCTTTATATTCTGATTGTAAGAGGGGGCTGGCTGGGTCCCTGGCAAGGATGGGCCGTGTGGACACAGGCCTTTATCTGAGTTCCGGCCGCCTTTCTAGCTGTATGCAGTTGCCTTCTGTCCTGGCTGGACTCCTCGTTTTCCCCGTCATAGGAAGGAGCAACCAGGTCTTCAAGCACGCTGCCACAAGCTCTAAATCACATTCCTAAATTAAGATTTTCAAATGTACACAACAGTGTAGAAAAGGAGAGTTAACAGCATAGAGTCTGAGCTAGATGGGAAGGATCTGTTTTATGTGGAATCGTGTTCGGCAAGGAAAAGGGAAAGGGGCGCTTTGGCCAGTGTCACTGTTTTCGTTGGTGAGTTTGCACAAGGCAGCTTCCCCTGAGGAGCAGGGGCCAGGGGTAGGGGGATTACTTCAGCCCCCTTTGCAGGATGACCTGTCCTTTGTGGGGGCCCTGCGGAAGGAAGGGTTTGTGCGGTGCCGTGTGGCCCACTCTTTGGGACTCCACTTTTAAAGGAACCACAGGACCAAGTCATTCCTGCCCTGCGCCCTTGCAGATGCCCTCTTGCTGTGCACACACTGGCTGTGGCCATCACGCTGACAGACTGGGCACCGAGTGAGTGATGCATGTCCCAGCCTCTGGACGGGCGGTTTGCAGTGTTGGTCACTGACTTTGTTTACTTTCTTGACATCTTTGTTGAGATGTAATTCACATACCATCATTCACCAGTTTAGAATGTCCAATTCAGGGGTTTTTAGTTTATTCAGAGAGACTTGCAACAGTCGTCACAGTCTAAGTTAAGAATATTTTCATCACCGTTAACTTTTTTTGAGGTGAAATTCACATAAAATAAAGGGAACCACCTCAGAGTGTACAGTTCAGTGATGTTTAGTGTTGGGCAACCACCACTATGGTTTCAAAACTTTTCCTCATCCTATGAAACTCCTTGTTCCCATTAAGTAATCACTCCCCATCTCCCCTCCCACCAAGTGTCCATTAGCAGAGAGCAGATAAACGTTGGTGGTGTTGAGCTGCGGAAGGCAGGAGGTGCTGACACGTGCTGCAGCTTGGATGAAGCTGGACACGTCGTGTTGAGTGCAAGGAGCGGCTCACAGAGGCCACACCGGTGGTTCCATTTACCCGCAACGCCCAGAAGGGCAGACACAGTCAGCTTGTGCAGAGTGTTTCAAACGCTACTCCAGGCTCCAGGTCCAGGCGTCTCCTCCTGTCCTTGGCAGGTGGCGTTGCTAGCAGTGACTGTGGGCTTGGGGTCAGACCTGGCCCTCGGTCTCATCCTTCTGGCAGTGGGCTGTGCGCCGGCCGTGCCCCATCCGCTTCCCTCGTCCTGGAGTGGACGGTCCAGTCCGCCCAGTCACCCTCCTGGGCATGTTGGATGGTACCTCTGGTTTTCACCGTCTTTGTCATCACCCTTTTTGGGGCCCTTGCTCTTTGCCCCTCACAGGCCTCTCAGGTCGTGCCCTCCTGCTGTTGTGTCTGGTGGTCAGTGCTGATCTGTGCCATGTGTGCACTGCATGCTCTCTGTTCTTGTACCCTTGACCATGTGAGTCAGTCACGATAGAAGAAGGCTAATGGGGTTTGGAGACAGGCCTGGGAGGGAGGGGTTGCCTGATTTTCCCTTTCTGGTCACCTGTCTTCTGCCAGGAGCCTGGCAGCTTGGCGTTTCATCTGCTGGGGGTGCATCCTCAACCCCATGTGAAAAGGGGGTTAGGTACAAAACTCGCTTTTTGGAGGTTATTAAAGGGAAAATAGGTGCAATTTGGGACACTCATTAGCGGAAGGGAAGTGTCAAAGGTCAGCACTGTCCCCTGTGCATGAAGGTACAGGTGCACCTCAGTTCTGCTTGGAGGTGTCCCAGCTCATCAGGTACAGGTGTGCTGTCCCCCTCACTGTGGGACACAGTCAGCCCGTCTCTCTGCTGCCACATGACAAGGTCTGCTTTCCTCCAGGTCTGGTCCTTGTCCTGGCATCTTCCTGAGGTCTCACCAGCAGTACCTTCAGTGTCCATGTTTCAGCTCACAGTCTGTTCTCACTTCGTCCTGAGCCCTTGCCAGCAGAGTCTTTAAGGTCCGTGTTTCTAACAACAGTCAGTTCGAGGAAATCTAGACCTTTTCTATCCTGCTCCTCATGATTCTTTCATCCTCCACCTACAGCTCAATTCCAGAGCTACTTCCTCATTTTTAGGTATTGTTATAGCAGCGCCCCATTTCCAGGTAATAGATTTAGTTTAATTAGAAAACTGTATTAGGACTTCCCTGGTGGCTCAGTGGTTAAGAATCCGCCTGCCAATGCAGGGGACACGGGTTCGAGCTGTGGTCCGGGAGGATCCCATATGCCACGGAGCA
Organism: Kogia breviceps; assembly: GCF_026419965.1. Lineage (NCBI taxonomy): Eukaryota > Metazoa > Chordata > Mammalia > Artiodactyla > Physeteridae > Kogia > Kogia breviceps. Next base: position 32,483,057 of record NC_081323.1, on the reverse strand, counting down.
ACTAAGCCGTGTGCCGCTACTACTGAGCCTGTGCTCTAGAGCTGGTGAGCCGCAACTACTGAGCCTACATGCCACAACTACTGAAGCCCGCACGCCTGGAGCCTGTGCTCCGTAACAAAGACAAGCCAGAGCAACGAGAAGCCCGCGCACCACAATGAAGAGTAGCACCCGCTCTCCGCAACTAGAGAAAGCCCACATGCAGCAACGAAGACCCAACGCAGCCAAAAATAAATAATAAAATAAAATAAATAAATTAAAAAAAAATTGTATTAGTTTTCTGTGGCTGCCATGACAAGCAACCACACACTTAATGTGAACAGCACAAATTGATTCTCTCACAGTTTTGGGCTCAGGAGTCATGTGCAGTCTCACTTTGCTGAAACCAAGGTATCAGCAGGGCCACCACATTCCTCCTGGCAGCTCTAAGGACAGTCTGTTCCTCCTGTTTAGACTGAGGGCAGGATTCAAGCACTTCAGCATGCTGTCCATGTGTCTGCAGGGGGCACTCTGTCATTCTTTCATTTCCACCTACCCCCAGTAGAAGCAGAACGATTTGTTTTCTGCTTTATTTGCTTATTAAAATCATGAGTGTTCAGAACAGGGTAGGACTTTGAGGTTACTTTGCCGCAAACCCCGAGTCACAGTGGGGAACTGTGGGCTTTGGGGTGTAACAGCTCACCTGAAGTGGCGTGGCTGTAGTTGGGACAGTTGGGGCTGGCCCCCAGGCCCCCACATTTCTGCATTCTTCATTGAAACCATCTTGTCAAAAGTCAAGTGAAACATTGCCCTCACGTCAAGTTGCTTTGTTAAGTGTGAGTCCTGATTTTTTTCAAGTCAACTTTTTTTGATAGAAAAAGATTTTCCACTTTCGGAGCTCATGATTTTAATTTGCTTTAAGTTACTCTTGATTTCAAGTGTTCAGTGAATTTGAATATGCTGATGCAAGGAAATAGTGATCCTGGGCAGTTTATTTCTTAGCAGGAGGCTTCACATGCTCCCTGGTCCATGGGTGAGTGAGGATGTGTATGAAGATGGTTGGAGAGGAGTTTCAGTCCCCAGTGGTCATTTGTCCACACGCTTCACTAGAGGTCCCAGGACTTTCTCAGTGATGGCCTGGAGCTGTGATTTTGTAGGTTCTCTAACTGTATCTGTCAGGCTTCTCCCAGGCAGAAGAGCTGGGGTCACCTCTTGAGCTCTTAGAGGTGCAATGCCCAAAATGGTTGGGGGTTGGATGCTCAGGACGTTCTGCTTCTGTTTCCTTCTTTTTTCTTTTTTAAAATTAATTTTATTTATTTATTTATGTTTGGCTGTGTTGGGTCTTCGTTGCTGCACGCAGGCTTTTTCTAGTTGCGGCGAGGGAGGGCTGTTGCGGTGCGTGGGCTTCTCATTGCAGTGGCTTCTTGTTGCAGAGCATGGGCTCTAGGTGCGTGGGCTTTAGTAGTTGTGGCACGTGGGCTCAGTCGTTTTGGTGCGTGGGCTCTAGAGCGCAGGCTCAGTAGTTGTGGCGCATGGGCTTAGTTGCTCTGTAGCACGTGGGATCTTCCCGGACCAGGGCTCGAACCTGTGTCCCCTGCATTGGCAGGTGGATTCTTAACCACGGTGACACCAGGGACGCCCTATTTCCTTCTTGAGTTTGTCTCTGAGCATTGCTTCTTTGAGTCCAGGTGGCCAGAAGTGGTGGCTGGGGGATGCTGTCTGCCCCGTGGATGAGGGTGGCTCCTTGCCTCAGTGCCACTCTCTCCTCTGTCATTTGTGTCCATCAGTTCTTTGGGTTTGCCCACTTTTAACCTCTGCTAGAGGATCCAAGATCCACCTTAGCAGACTACCTTGGAAATAACCAAGAAGAGTGTCCCACACACTGAAAGGTTAACAAAAGAGCAAGGGCATGGAGTGCAGACAGTGCTGACCTTTAGTCACTGACATGGAGGTGGTGGCGGGCAGACCAGGCGGGCTGCCCCTGCCTAGAGGGCCGAGACTGCGGACACTCCGCCTGAGCCCTGCCCAGTGCCTTCACGTGCTTTGTCTCTGGCAGCTCCTTCAGTGGCAGAGTGTTCCGAGCCACCTTCGTGATGCTGGCTGTGCTCCTCACCATCCCCCTGCTTGGCGCCATGATGCTGCTGGACTCTCCCATAGACCCACAGCCTCTCAGGTGAGCTGCTGCACAACTTGGGGTTCTGGGTGTGCTGCTTGACAAAATATAGTAAACGGGCTGAAACGACTTCTCGACTGATAAACCAACCTGCTCTGAAAGGTAGGTTATTATGGGAAATAGAGATTTGTGATTTCTTTAGTGCTTGTGTTTCATGTTAAGTTAGATGTTGTACAGTATTATCCATGTTACTGTTTCAAAAACAAAACTGTACAAACCAAATTAAAAACCAGAAAAATCCCAAACAAGAGAAGCTTAAGTATTAGAGATGATTAACCTGAATTCATTTGAAGTGTCAAAAGCACACATAAACGAAGGTTAAGTTCAAGTTGCCTTCTTTAAATTTTTTAAGTAACTGATTTTTTTTTAATTGATAAGTGCTATTTGTTCAGCAGTCACAAATATGTTTGCTGGAATAAGGATTTATAAGTAGCTGATTTTTAGTAAACCTTGTAATTACTGTTCTATTTTTCCTAAGTTACCCTTTATCAGTGGGGATCTGTGGGTAATGCAGTCCATTATAACTTGAAAAAATAGTATACACCTCAGGGTCTTGTGAATGTATTCACATTTGTAATTACAGTCATGCAGAGCCAGGCTCCTCTTGGTGTGATTATTTATGACATCAAGGGCTGTGCAGTCTGGTTCAGGAAGTTCCTGTTTCCCCTCAGAACCACCCAGGGTGATGAGGCTGTCTGAAGTTTACGGTGAGTGAGTTCATGTAAGACTTAAAAGCTTCAGATAAGAACCCTGTCTCAGTATAGAGAGAATCTAACAGGTACAACTGAATAACACATTGGTGGTTTGTGAGTGAGAGTTGAGGCTTCATAGTGGGTGGTGTCTTGGACATCCTCTCCAAGGGGCCCCCTCCTGCCAACCCTCTCACTGTGTAGAAGGATGTGGCTAAGCCTGCCCCAAATGCACACTGCCTGGGCCTTTCTGGATAATCCAGTTGGCCAGGAAGGAGCATGAATTGTGTCCACAGCTGGGGATCAAAACCTGGGCTGGGGAGCTGGCCTTGGAGAGAGGAGGCAGCGGGGAGCAGGTGAGCATCCGGCATCTGAGGGGACAGGGAGGGTTAGAGCTTCCATGACCGAAGACCTGTGATCTCAGTAGAGGTCATTTATTGTGCAGAGTAGTGAAGAAATTTGGGGAAAGAAGGTGTGAAGTCCTGACAGCCTGGAGGGGAGCGAGGTCAGGAAGCCTTTGAGGTTGTGCAGAATGAGCCCTGACTGTGGAGTAGATGTGCCGGGTGAGGAGAAACCCAGAGAAACTGGCGTGGCTGACGGGCCTCTCCTGGGCTCAGAGTTACGGGATGACTGGCTCCCACATTGGGGGTGTGGACCCCCAAAGCCAGAGTGAAGGCAGAAGGCTGGCAGATGGTGAAAACGGGAATGATCTGGGGTTTGGGGAAAAGTGCTGATAACAGCAGCAAACAGGACTTTTGTAAAACTCCCTTCAGAGCAAAATGAGCAAGAAAGGGGGAGACCCACCGACTAGGGCGAGCGGTGCGGTCTCAGTGTTGGTGGGGCTCAGCTGGCGGAGGTGTCCTGGGGGCTCTATCAGCAGGGGATTCAGGAAAACAGAGGACAGACAGACCCAGAGGGCGCAAGACCAGGGAAGACCCTTCCAGGGTGGCTTGTTATGCAGTTGGTGGCAGTCCTTAGGGAGCAGAGTCACCGGGAAGGCTGCCAGACTTGGCCAGATCCTGCTGTGCAGAGCAGCCTTCTTTTCCTTGTTAGGAAGATTGGGGACTAGTGGACACGACACACGTGACATCCCGATTCCTGGAGGGTGTTGCCCAGCGTGCGTCAGGAAACATTTTAGATGTGGAGAGATGGGAGCGCGGTGGTGTGATCACCTGTGGTTGGCACGGGCGCGGGAAACTTGCATCAGCTTAGTGATGCTCACTGCACAGGAGCGTCCGCTCGTGGAACCAGAGGGGTTGGGTGGCTCAGAGGTTTCCTGAGCATCTCTGAGGACCCCAGTGTGTCTCCCTACCGAAGGGGTCAGGGGGCATGGGACACTGTCTCTCTCCTTCCCCTGCAGGTCTCCCGTGGGCCTTGCCTGAGTTTTATTGTTTGTGTTTCTATTTGCTCCTCATATCCCTGACCACCTGTAACACTTTGTTGCTACTATTTATTTATTATCTTTGAGTTTTACAGTTTCACTCTGCTAATAAAATGCATACTTTTGACAGTAATGGTAATAGCTTTCAGTTGCTAGAAGAATTACTATTCCTGTTGGTTTTAAAATCATAGCCACAAAAATCTCTTCTTTGAAACACTGTGTTTTTTATGTTAAATTTTACAGTAACTGAAAAATATGGTTTAAAAATGGCAGAAACAGTCCTATCCTTTTATGAAAAATAATGCTTCTGTTCCTTTCTGGATGGAGCTGAGTCCTTCCACGAAGTGGTGGGTGGAGGCTGCAGTGACCAATGCTGAATTGGGGCCCATGGGCCGTGTCCTGACCACATGCTTGTGAGACACAGTCACAGCTCACAGTTGGGGGGGCATTTCATCAGTTCCACCTCAGAAGGAAGACTAAAGAGTGATCCTGATCAGATGGAACCATGGCGAGAAATAGGATAAAATTGGAAACTGAGCATAAGTGGTGACTGAAGTTAGGGGGAGTAGCACTAGTGAATAGGAGTTAACAATTAACGAGTTAATGCGAGTCCATGGGACCTGGGCCGGCCCGCGGTGCTGGGCTGGGCCTCCTGGGCTGTTGTTCCCTGATGCTTCTGCGCCCAGCGGCGGACCTGGGGGACCTTTTTGCCTGTCCTTTGCATTTTCTCCTGTTTCCTTGTCTCCCCGTGGACATTACTCAGGCTCCTTGGGGGCAGGGACGGTACGTGATACACTGACTAGTTTGATGCTGCAGCCGTTCCCTGAAGACTTCCTGAGTGTGGGGAGGCCGGCAGTGTCCACGTGGGTAGAGGAAGGTTGAGTCTCGAGCTGGGGGCTCCTCTGCTTTGTGTGCTCGTCCATTGTTCTGTTTACACATGGACCTGTACCTTGGGAGGTGTGACCTTCCCGGGCAGAGTTTGAACCCAGCTGTGTGACAGGTCATGGTCCTACTCTCCACCTTTGGAAATAAAACTCCTTAGTTAACCCAAGAGTGTGTTTTTGAAAAGCAGGTAGAAAGCCATAATTGGGAGGCAGCAGAGGGTGAAGCGGGGGGATTTAATTTGGGGGGGAGTTGTGCTGTATCTTGAGTAGGGGGCGGATGGGAGTGAAGAGTTCTGCCTGGAGGGGGATGGGGGTGGAGAGTTCCCACATTGCCACCCCCCACTTGGTTGTCCCACGCTGGTGGGCGAGGTGGGGGAGAAGTGGGAGCTCTCCCCCCCGCAACCACGGTACTCCCCAGGAGCCTCCTGGGTGCCAGGTGTTCAGGATACAACAGGGAAAAAACACAACAAATCCCTGATCTCATGTGTTCTCGTGGGGACAGACAGTTGACATAGAGAAGTGAGAGCTGCAAAGTGCTGCCAACAAAGTCGAGTGGGGTGGGGTCTGTGCTTCTGGGGGCGGTGTTGGACGCTAAATCGGGTGGTGGGAGCAGGTTTCACTGAGAAGGCGATGGGGAGGAGGCAGCAGACTTAGGATGGGAGATGCCTGGTGCCCTCAGGGACCAGCAGGGAGGCAGAGTTAGGGGAGGAGATGAGGCTGTGGCCGGACTTCAGGGCAAGGAGCTCATGGAAGACCTTGGCTCCGGGGGAGAGGGACCGTTGCAGGGGTTTGAGGGGCGGATGCTGTGATCTGACTGTGTTTCCCAAGGTGCAGGTGTGCTGCTGGGTTGCGAGCAGACTGTGGGGGACAAGGGAGGAGGTGGGGAGGGAAGATGGTGGCGTGGACCAGGCTGGCAGCAGAGGACCTGACTTGTACAGGTGGCATCAGCAAGAGTTGCTGACGGGTTGGGAGAAATGGCATATTTGCTTGTGGATGGAGAGGGGAGAGCTCCTGGGGCTGCTTCTGCGTGCGGGGAGGGGTCCAGGCCAGAGGGAGCTGGGGGGCCCCCAAGAGTGACAGACGGGAGACAGGTGCGCGTGTGCGGACGCTGGGGCTGTGGTGCCAGGCCCAGCCGTCTTCTGTTCCCTCTGGAGCGGGAGGTGAGGCTGTCACTGTGAAATGTCCACTCTGCTCCCTCTGTCTCAGCTGGACCCGGATGGCCTGGCAGCCCGGGGAAGAATAAAGGCCTGGTGTGTGAACCGCAGGGTGGAGCAGGTTGGATGGGTGGGCGGAGGCCCGGTGGCCTCAGGTGGCTGTGCGTGCGGAGTTCTTGCATCAGCCACGCTTACGTTCTCAGTTCTCTTTTGTGCTATGACCTTTCCTGATATCCCAGGAAGTTCTTTTTCTTAACTTGTGCTTCTGGCAACTAAGGATGTTATTAAAACACGTGTGCTTTGTCAAAGAATGGGGAGTTATGCGTGTAGGTCCTTGTAGATCCTCCGTAAATACTTTCTTCATGTACTTTTATAGACAAATCCCTATAATTGCATTATTTTACAGCTTCAGAGAACCCCCGCTCTTGCTTGGTGTCCTGCAACCAAATACGAAGTTACGACAGGCGGAAAGGCTTTTTGAAAATCAGCTTGTTGGGCCAGAGTCCATAGCACATATCGGGGGTAAGTAGACCCCTGGGACTTGGCGCTGTCTGTTGCCTGAGTGGGGTCCTGTGGGGGCAGCTCCGTGGGGAGCCCCGGGCAGCCTTCTTGGCTGCAGTCATGCGCGTGTTTGTCCACCAGATGCCCTGCGGGAGCCTCTCACCTCTCCGAGAGTTGGAGGTCATTTTAGTGCTGGGTGATTTTGAGTTCATGTCTGTGAAGCATTTTATTCTGCTCAAACTGTTGGACCCTTTAAAATGAAAGGAGAATGGAAAAAACGTGGATAAACATTGGTGTTTAGTTCATTTATCACATTGGGTAGGTGTTACTTGATAGGACGTTCCTAGCATAGATTGTCTTTATGTAGATTTCATTTTTGAAAAGAACAGGAACCATTTTCAATATTTCCACTTTTTTTTAAAGCTCACTTTGGTGGGTACATTTAAGGGTAACCATCTGCTTCAAACTTGCTCAAACCTAAGAACTGGTATAGGGTCTGGTTCTAATTCTTGAGTCGGTAGCAACCTGGAACAGGTCTTTTCTGTCTGTTAGAATGAGAATTAAGCTCAGGAATCAAAAAATATAATTAAAAGGTTGCCAAGGGTTGAGATGTGAGGATTTCCCAGCCACTTCTTACCTCGGCTCACTGGCCGTCTTTCCAAAGCATGGTGGAACGGCCGTGGGCATGGGCAGCCAGTGTGCTTCTGTTTCCTTCCGAAGGCCTGTCAGGCCCACGCCTCCACTTCTGTTGCTGTGGACCAGCCCCTCTTTCCCAGCCCTACTGTTAGGCTGGCCCAAGGACTGGGTGTTTCTGCAGTTGGTGGTTGCTCTTTGGCAAAGTCAGAATTGTTCAGGAGGGATGGGCACTTCATGATAGAGCTTCATATTTCTCTTAAAAAGATTTTGATGTTTATTAATTTCACAGATTTTGTGTTTTTGCTTGAAAAAAACAGTATTGACATTTAAAACTGGAACCTTGAGGAGTTATAGTGATTTTTAAAAAAATCTCTCAGAGGATGCTTTTCTTTTCTACTTGGCCTGATACCTCATCTTGCTCTGTCATCACGCCTCCCTTTTCTCTCTTAAAGGAGCTGCTTGTCCTTTGGTGATATTTCTGGTTACTCCCTGCAGGTGTGAACCTCACAAAGGCCCTGGGGACCCACTGCTGCTGACAGTGGAGGGAGACACTAGCCTCAGGAGGTGCTGATGAACATCCTTTAATTTTTTAAGTAGACTTTATGTTTTAGAACAGTTTTGGAGTCACAGCAAAATTGAGGGGAAGGTACAGAGATTTACTGTATATCCCCTACCCCCTACTCGCCCCATTATTATTATTAAAATTTATTTATTTGTTTATTTTTGGCTGCATCGGGTCTTCGGTTGCTGTGCGGGGGCTTTCTCTAGTTGCGGTGAGCGGGGGCTACTCTTCGTGCAGTATGTGGGCTTCTCATCCCAGTGGCTTCTCTTGTTGTGGAGCACGGGCTCTAGGCGCGGGGGCTTCAGTAGTTGTAGCACACAGGCTCAGTAGTTGTGACTCGCGGGCTCTAGAGTGCAGGCTCAAGTTGTGGCACACGGGCTTAGTTGTTCTGCGGCATGTGGGATCTTCCTGGATGAGGTCTTGAACCAGTGCCCTGTGCATTGGCAGGCGGATTCTTAACCACTGCACCACTAGGGAAGCCCCTTGCCCCATTATTAACATCTCCCATAAGATGGTACATTTGTTATAATTGATGACCCTCCATTGACACATCATCATCACCAGATTCCGCAGTTTACATTAGGGTTCACTCTTGGTGTGTATGTTCTGTGGGTTTGGACAAATGTTTAATGACATGCATCCATCGTTATAGTATCATACAGAGAATTTTTACTGCCCCTCCAGAAATCCTCTGTGCTCCACCTCTTCATCCCTCTCTGCCCCCAGCCTCTGGCAACCACTGATGTTTCCTGTCTCCTTAGTTTTGCCTCTTCAAAATGTCTTAGAGTTAGAATTATACAGCATATAGTCTTTTCAGATTGACTTCTTTCACTTACTGATATGCATTTAAGGTTCCTCCATGTCTTTTCATGGCTTTATAGCTCATTCCTTTTTATTGCTGAATAATATTCCATTGTCTGGATGTAGCATAGTTTATTTTTCCATTCACCTAGTGGAGGACATTTTGGTTGCTTCCAAGGTTTGGAAATTATAAATAAACCTGCTGTAAACATCTGTGTGCAAATTATTTTGTGGACTTAAGTTTTCAGTTCATTTGGGCAAATACCAAAATAATTGCTGGATCATATAATAAGAGTATGTTTAGTTTCATAAGAAACTGCCAAACTGTCTTTGAAAGTGGCTGTACCATTTTCATTCCCCCCCCCCGAGCAATGAATGAGAGTTCCTGTTGCTCCACACCCTCGCCAGCATTTGGTGTTGTCAGTGTTCTGGATTTTGGCCATTTTAATAGGTGTGAAGTGGTATCTTATGGCTGTTTTAATTTGCAATTTCCTGCTGACGTATGATGTGGAGCATCTTTTCATGTGCTTATTTGCCATCTGTATATCTTCTGTGGTGAGGTATCTGTTTAAGTCTTTGGGATATTTTAAAAATTGGATTGTTCATTTTCTTATTGTTGAGTTTTAAGAGTTCTTCATATATTTTGGATACAAGTTCTTTATCAAGTGCATCATTTGCAGATATTTTCTCCGAGTCTGTGGCTTGTCTTCTTATTCTCTAGATGGTGTCTTTCTCAGAGCAGAAGTTTTTAGTTTTAATGAAGTCCAGCTTATCAGTTCTTTCTTTCGTGGATCATGTCTTTGGTGTTATATTTAAAATGTCATCACCACACCCAAAGTCAACTAAGTTTTCTCCTTTTTTATCTTTTAGGAGTTTTGTAGTTTTGTGTTTTACTTGATCTAGGTCTGTGATCCATTTTGAGTTAATTTTTGTGAAGGGTGTAAGGTCTGTGTCTAGGTTCATCTTTTTGCAGGTGAATGTCCAGTTGTTCCAGCAACATTTGTTGAAGAGACAATCTATACCTCATTATATTGCCTTTGCTTCTTTGTTAGAGATGAGTTGTGGATCTATTTCTGGGCTCTGTATCTTGTTACTTTGATCTATTTGTCTCTTCTTTTGCTATTACCACACTGCCTTCATTACTGGAGCTTTATAGTAAGTCTTGAAGTCAGGTAGTGTCAGTCCTCCAGCTTTTTGTGTTGGCTATTCTGGGTCTTTTGCTTCTCCATATAAGCATTAGAATCATTTTGTGGTTATCTACAAAATAGCTACTTGGGATTGCTTTGAATCTATAGATCAAGTTGGGAAGAACCTCTTGACAATGTTGAATCTTCCAATCCATGAACATGGAATATCTCTCCTTTTATTTAGTTCTTTGATTTCTGTTATCAGAGTTCCATGGTTTTCCTCATCTAGATCTTGTACATATTTTGTTATATTTAAACCAAATATTTCATTCTTTTGGAAGCTAGTGTAAATGGTATTCTGATTTTAATTTCAAATTTCATTTGTTCATTGCTGGTATGTAGGAAACTGATTGACTTTTGTGTATTATCTTTGTATCCTGCAACCTTGCTATAACTGCTTATTAGTTCCAGGAGGTTTTTTTGTTGTTGCTGATCCTTTGGGATTTTCGACATAGACAATCATCATGTCATCTACAAGTGAAGATAGTTTTGTTTCCTCCTTCCCAATAAGTATACCTTTTATGTCCTTTTCTGGTCTTATTGCTTTAGCTAGAGCTTTCAGTCCAGTATTGTAAAGGAGTGATGAGAGCAGACATCCTTGCTTTGTTCTTGATTTTAGTGGGAAAGCATCTAGTTTTCACCATTAAGTATGGTGTTAACTGTAGGGTTTTTGTAGATATTCCTTATCAAGTTGAGGAAGTTCCCGTCTACTCCTAATTTGTTAAAAGTTTTTATCATGAAATGAGTGTTGGATTTTTGTCAATGCTTTTTCTGTATCTATTGATATATATGTTCACGTAGTTTTTCTTTAGTCTTGATATTGTGGATTACTTAACCAATTTTCAAATGCTAAACTAGTCTCGCGTACTTGGGATGAATCCCACTTGGTTGGGGTGTATAATTCTTTTTATACATTGTTGGATTTGATTTGCTAATATTTTCTTGAGGAGTTTTGCATCTTTGTACATGAGAGATGTTGGTCTGTAGTTTTCTTTTTTTAAAAATTTATTTAAATTTACTTATTTTTGGCTGCATTGGGTCTTCATTGCTGCGCGAGGGCTTTTTCTAGTTGCAGTGAGCGGGGGCTATTCTTCATTGCAGTGCGTGGGCTTCTCATTGAGGTGGCTTCTCTTGTTGCGGAGCACGGGCTCTAGGTGTGCGGGCTTCAGTAGTTGTGGCACGCGGGCTCAGTAGTTGTGGCTTGCAAGCTCTAGAGCACAGGCTCAGTAGTTGTGGCGCACGGGCTTAGTTGCTCCGTGGCATGTGGGATCTTCCTGGACCAGGGCTTGAACCTGTGTCCCCTGCATTGGCAGGCAGATTCTTAACCACTGCGCCACCGGGGAAGTCTGGTCTGTAGTTTTCTTGAAATGACTTTGTCTGGTTTTGGTATTAGGGTGATGCTGGCTTCATAGAATGAGTTAAGAAGTATTTCCTCTGCTTCTATTTTCTGGAAGAGATTATAGAAAATTGGTATCATTTCTTCCTTAAATGTTTAGTAGAATTCATCAGTGAACCCATCTCAGCCTGGTACTGTTTTGGAAGGTTATTAATTATTGATTCATTTCCTCAATAGATACAGACCTATTCAGATTGTCACTTTTCTTGTGTGAGTTTTGGCAGATTGTGTCTTTCAAGGAATTGGACCATTTCATCTACATTATCAAATTTGTGGACATAGAGTTGTTCATAGTGTTCCTTTATTATCCTTTTAATGTCCATGGGGTCTATAGTGATGTTCGCGCTTTCATTTCTGATATTGGTAATTTCTATCTTTTCTCTTTTTTGTTAGCCTGGCTAGAGGATTATTTATTGGGTTGGCCAAAAAGTGCATTTGGGGTTTTCCGTAGCATCTTACGGAAAAACCCAAACGAACTTTTGGGCCAACCCAGTATTTTATTGATCTTTTCAAAGAACCAGATTTTGTTTTGGTGATTTTTCTCTATTGATTTCCTATTTTCAATTTCATTGATAGCTGCTCTAATTTTTATTATTTCTTTCTTCTGCTTATCTGGAGTTTCATTTGCTCTTCTTTTTCTGGTTTCCTAAGATGGAAGCTTAGATGATTGATTTTAGGTCTTTTTTCTTTTCTAATATATGCCTTTGATGCTACAACTTTCTAAGCACTGCTTTCTCTGCAGCCAGAAAATTTTGATAAGGTGTATTTTCATTTTAATTTAGTTCAAAATGTTTTCTAATTTCTCTTGAGGTTTCTTCTGACTTATGTGTTATTTAGAAGTGCACGTTGTTTAATCTCCAAGTATTTTGTGATTTTTCCAGCTCTCTTTCTGTTACTGATTTCTAGTTTAATTTCATTTTGGTCTGAGAGCAGACGTTGTATGATTTTTATTCTTTTAAATTTGTTAAGGTGTGTGTTGTGGCCCAGAATATGGTCTGTCTTGGTGAATGTTCCATGTGAACTTGAGAACAATATATATTCTGCTGTTGTGTGGATGAGGTAGTTGATATCCAGTTAATCAATGATGCTGTTGAGTTCAACTGTGTCTTTACTAATTTTCTGTCTGCAGGATCTTTCCATTTCTTTTTTATTTTTATTTTTTTATATCAAAGTATAGTTGATTTTCAATGTTGTGTTAATTTCTGCTGTATAGCAAAGTGACTCAGTTACACATATGTATATGTTCTTTTTCATTATGGTTTATCCCAGGACATTGAATATAGTTCCCTGTGCTGTATGGTCAGACCTTGTTGTCCATCAGTATCTGTCCATTTCTGAGAGAGGTGTGCTGAAGTCTCCTCCCCTAATCATGGATTCATCTGCTTCCTTGCAGTTCTGTCAGTTTTGTCTCATGTATTTTGATGATTGTTTTTAGGCACATACATGTTAAGGACTGTTACGTCTTCTCTACAGTTGACCCTTTGTCATTGCGTGGAGGCCTTCTTTATCCCTGATTGTGTTCCTAGGTCTGCAGCTGCTCTGAGATTAATATAACTACTCCAGCTTTCTTTTGATTAGTGTTAGTGTAGTATATCTTTCTCTGTCCCTTCATTTTTAATCTATATGTGTCTGTATATCTAAAGAGGGTTTCTTGTAGACTGCATATAGTTGGGTCTTGTTTTTTGATACACTCTGACAGTCTCTGTTTTTTAATTGGGGTTTTTATACCATTGATGTTGAAAATGATATACAGTAGACCCTTGAACAAGTTGGGTTTGAACTGCGTGGGTCCACTTACATGTGGATTTTTTTTCCCAATAAATACATTCTGCAACACTGCTCGATCTGCAGTTGCTTAAATCCACGGGTGTGGAACCTTGTGATGCAGAACATTTTGAATACAGGACCTGGAGGGTGTGAGCGCTGACCATAAAAGTTATACACAGACTTTCGACTGTGCACAGGGTTGACACCCCTAACTCCCAGGTTGCTCAAGGGTTAACTGTAGTTGGATTACTATCTCCCATATTTGTTACTGTTTTCTATTCATTTCGTTTTATTTCTTATTTTCTCTTCCACTCTCCTTCTGACTTTGTAGTTTCAGCTGAACATTTATGATTCTGTTTTCTCTCCTTTCTTCGCACATCAGTTATACTTACTTTAAAAACTTTTTTTTAGTGGTTGCCCTAGAGTTTGCAATATACATTTAAAAATATGGAGCATTTCATGAATTTGCACATCACCTTTGTGGTTCCAGTTCTAGTGTATGTGCTGCTGAAGTGAGCGCTTAATTTTACACCGAGGGCCTTCCTAGCAGTTCTTCCCCTTTGGTTGGGTGTAATCGGCTTCAGCAGCAGACACTGACGTGAAGCAAATGTGAACAGCCCCGAGTGCTGAGCGTCAGCACGAGGGTCCCCGCTTCTTTGAGGGTCGAAAATCCTGTTTTTATCCTTGACTGGTGTCTGCTGTGCCCTGGATCCAGCCTCAGGGTCACGGCCATGCTGGTTCTGAGGCCCCTGTGGGGTTTATCGCTGCACGTGTTAAGACTTTTGTTCCCAGACACCACTTGCCTTCATCTTCAAAACTGCCGTTTCCTCTCTGCAGATAAAAAGCACAGACTGGCCGCCTCTGTTGTACAAGGTTGTGAGAGCACAGTTCTTAGGCTAACCCAGTAACACCCTTATTCCCTCCTGTCTTTAAACAGATGTAATGTTCACTGGTACAGCAGATGGCCGAGTCGTAAAACTTGAAAATGGTGAAGTAGAGACCATCGCCCGGTTTGGCTCAGGCCCATGCAGTAAGTCAGTGACCCCTGCTGTGTTCCCCAGAAGTTGGGTCCTTGGAGGAGGAGAGCCTGATGGCCCAGCTAGAGGCTGCCTGGGCTCCTCATTTGCCACCTGTGCTTGCAGTTTCCCATCCAGCTGTGGCCGTGGCCCTGCTGGGCCCCCACACCCCAGAGCTGCTGCAGGAGGTGCTGGGCTTTGTTCCTCACGTGCTGGAGTGCATTCCTGCACTAGACCCTCAGGAACCTCAGCCCTGCATCCAGAGTGAAATACCCTTAGGTTGCTCAGCGTTTAGAAACTCACTGTTTAAAAACTGGTAGCTCCCAGACTTATTTGTTACCTTTTTTTAAGAGCTAGAATGTTTTTCTAAAAATGATGCATTTTTATGGTGAAATGCAAACAACGTGGAGAAGAACATAAACATCACCTCAGAGTCTTCTCAGATGTAACTGTTAACAATTTAATGAATAACTTTTCAGATTTCTTTCTGTTCATGGATACTTACACCCACACATGGTTTTATGTGATGGAATCATACTCTACATTTGGGTATTTAACCTGCTTTTTCCCACTCCATATTTTGCCTATAAGTGCCTCTGCGTAAGTGTCTGCAGTATACACCTTGAGGAGCACACCCTGTGGTGAGCACCCTATAGTAAGCACACTGCAGTAAGCACCCTGAAGTAAACACCCTGCGGTAAGCACCGTATAGTAAGTGCCCTGTAGTAAGCACACTGTGATAAGTGCCCTGCAGTGAGTGCCCAGCAATAAATATGCTCTGCCACAGGTTTATAAAGAGTATAGGTAGTAGAACAGGAGAATGGATCTAAGCAGTAAAATAGGAGCTTTCCCTTTATGATGGGTGGAGGGACCCTGCCATGTCCCTGGATGGGCACAGCATTCAGGTCCAGCTATTGGGCTTAAATCCCACTCCTGAGGTTCTGGGGGATTCGGGAGTGGGGCCTGTGTCTGCTGAAGTCCCTGAGTTAACTTTGAGTCTAGGATGCTGATGTGAACTTGATTCTTGGGTATCAGTTGCTGTGCTTATGTCCACATCCAGATTCTTGTGTGGTCCCTCTAGACATGCTGGACAATTGTCCTAAGCTCTAGGGGGGCTGGAACACGGGGGGCCGAGTCTGTCTCTGATGCCATGGTCTGTTTTGTTCTCTGCAGCATGATGCAGGTTTAGCATGGGGTGGAGGAGGTGTTTGGACACTAAGGGGCCACAAATCTTGGACCAGCCACTGATTCCTGTCTGTCTGTTTCCCTAGAAACCCGAGATGATGAGCCTGCTTGTGGGAGACCCCTGGGCATCCGGGCGGGGCCCAACGGGACCCTTTTTGTGGCTGATGCATACAAAGGGCTATTTGAAGTAAATCCCTGGAAACGTAAGTGACAGTAACTTGTTTCCTTCTATGATGATTGCCGATCTTTTAAATAATATGTGCATTTATTTATAAATGGATTTAGTAGAATTTGTTCAGTACAGTCTACTGGAGACCCTGATGTTTTTCTTACTCACTGAATGGAACTGAAAATACTACTTGCAGATACCAGCCAGTATTCACACCGTGTGGCTCCTCCCTCACTTATGCCTGCTTCTGGCCCATTCCCTCCTTTCCCCTGGCCTTTGTGTTTGAGCCACAGCATCTCAGAAGGACTCATTTTGAGGATGTTAGGCTCCTCTTCCTATCTTTACTTCTCTGTGTATTTCTCTGCATCTGGTCTTGCTGTTTGTTTTCTGCCTCTCTGTCTTTTCCTTCCTCCAGCTCCTTCTCCTGTTTCTCTCCCCTGACCGAGCACAATGTCACCTCGATCAGTGCTACAATATTGCTGTGTGTGCTTCAGTGGGAGGTTCATGCTGAGGGAGGAGTTGCCATCGTGGGTGGTGCACTGGACCCCCAGGCGGCCCCCGCTCTCCTGGGTGCTGGCTGTGTGAGAGTTACTCAGCCTCTCTGTGCCTGCTTTCCTCACCCACGGGGCAGGGGTGACAGGAGTGCCTGCCTTGTAGGATAGTTATGGAGGGTTTAAATGGGATTATATGTGGGAAGCGCTGAGTGCTCCTTGAACGTTTGTGCTACAATCTAAAAAGATTTACTACAATTCCTGCTTTTAAATTTAAAAGCAGATGAGGTGAACATTCTATATTTCTCTCAAGCAGACAAATAGAAAATTGCCTTTTTAACCTAAGATTCTGACCAGATTTTTAAGTCAGTTGGTCTTGATAAAAGGAGTTCCTCATCCTTAGAGGGGGGATCCTGCCTTTAGTGGAGCTGGTCTGAAAAAATTCATCACCTAATAGAAAGAAAGGAAAACACTGATTTTTACTGTAAGAAGGAATAAATCTTCTGTCAGGACACGGAGAAGCTTATTTAGTTTTTCCTTGTAAATCAGTTAGGCCGATTGATAATTTTGAAATTATTGAGTTACACGTTCTTAGAATACAAGCAAGTCTCTCCCCTTCTTTCTTCTTTCTTTCTTCCCTTCTTTCCTTTTCTTCCTCCCCACCCCCCACCTTCCCTCAGGTGAAGTAAAACTGCTGCTGTCCTCTGAGACACCCATTGAGGGGAGGAAAATGTCCTTCGTGAACGATCTTACAGTAACTCGGGACGGGAGGAAGATTTATTTTACGGATTCTAGCAGCAAATGGCAAAGACGGGATTATCTGCTGCTGGTGATGGAGGGGACGGATGATGGTCGGTGAGTGTTCCTTCTGGATCTTCTCCTCAGGGAGGCTGTAGACAGGCAGGGTGACTCCGCAGAGCTTATTACATCCAGGAATTGTTGGGGTGTTTCTGAGCATAGTACTCAGCTTTTAAGGGAGGATCTTACTGTCTCCTGGAAACAGGTGGCGGACACAATGAAACAGCGAGATGTTCTCACTTTCTTCTTTGGAGAAATGAAGGTAGAATGGCCAGGCTGTCTGAGGGTGTGGTCTCACAGCCGGGGGAGACCTCACAGGCGACCTCTGAAGGGGATTCCTGTGAGGCTGCAGCCACGGTGGCCCTCCCTGGTGCTGAACCAGTGCTTGGGTCAGCGAGAGAGCTGACCGTGGGCTTGTCTGGAGGAGGGTGCCTGGGTCTGCCCTGGACAGGGATGGGCCTGCAGGGCCAGCCTGGAACTGGTCTGAGCGGAGGATGGGGGCCCTGCTACTCCCGTGGAGGACGAGTCCCCCTCCATAGGCCCTGGCCCGAGGGCCCAGACTGGGAGCAGGGCTCCAGCCCAGCAGGGGCCCCCAGACACTCCGTGTGACCTACGCTGTTGGTGCCCGCAGCCTGCTGGAGTATGACACCGAGACCAAGGAGGTGAAGGTTTTGCTGGACCACTTGCGGTTCCCCAATGGGGTACAGCTCTCTCCTGCGGAGGACTTTGTCCTGGTGGCGGAATTGACCATGGCGAGGATCAGGAGGTGCGTGAGCTGATGTCAAGTCCACCGAGCTGTGGGCCGGGCGGGTGTGAGGTGTTAGCTGCAGAGCCTAGGAAGCAGCGGGTGCCTGTCCTGTGTGATGAGAGAGTCATCTTCCCACTCCCTTCCTCGGCCTTCTTGCGCATCATGGGCTGGGAGAGTCTTGATGGAATGCTGACTGCGATCCTGGCCCTTTTCCCTGCTGGTGGGCCTGGTCCGGCCCTGCTTCCCGCACATGCTTCTCGCTGGGTGGGCCCAGGGCTCTGAGGGCTTCTTGGAGCAGCCGTGCCATCGTTCGTGATGGATGTGTTTACAGTTGTATCCATTCAGTTATTGGGACCAAGACCCATTTGGTGGTCGGCTAAAATTTTTCCTTCACTTGGGGGGCTGCCACTCATTGCCTGCTTGGGCGAATTTTTCAGGTTCTACGTGTCTGGCCTGATGAAGGGAGGGGCCGACCTGTTTGTGGAGAACTTGCCTGGATTCCCAGACAACATCCGAGCCAGCAGCTCTGGGGGTTACTGGGTCGGTATGTCAACCATTCGCTCCAATCCTGGGTTTTCCATGTTGGATTTCTTATCCGAGAGACCGTATCTTAAAAGAATGATTTTTAAGGTAACTATGAGAACTATTGATTTCAAAAAACAAAATGAAAATGCGTCTAATTGGGTTTTTTGACCTTTATGAAAGCTCTGAAAATTCTAGTTCTGCTTATAGTATTTGGTGCTTTTAATGACTTCTTTAAAACATATTTTATTATTTTCCTTGTAACCTAAATGTAAACGTTTGAGCCCTCTGATTTTTTTCTCCTGGTTTCCTTGTCTGGGTATTTTTATCGTCACCCTCCCTGTCGTGACCTGTTGGGGCCTCTGCCCTGCCTGTCCCTCTTGTTCTCCGCTCTCCCCCAGGCCCCGTCCCTAGCAAACTCAGCTCTTCCTTGAGTGGTTGCAGGTGCCCCTTCCTCCTGCCCTGCTTCCTCCTGCTTCCTCGGAGCCTCATTACCCCCTTCATGGGATTCCGCCTATGTCCTTAGTTGCAAATACTAAACTATTTGAGACTTAAGGTCCTGGAAGGTGCTGGGCAGCAATTGCTGAGTCTGTGCGGCATGTAACCCTGTGTCTGGGCCCTGCCAAGGGCTGCGGGCACCTGCTTAATGAGGCTGGCCCACGACCTTCAGTGTTCTGAGTTCGGCAGGTCACTGTTCAGAAATGACGCATCGTCGGCTGCAGAGTTACATCTGTTCGCTGGGGCCTGGAGGGGGCAGAATGACAGAGTGGGCAAGGAGAAGGGTTTTGAGGAAGGCCTGACCAGCTCTGGGGCCCTGGGCAGGGGACGTGGTCTCTCTGCCTCAGTTTCTCCATCTGTCAAGTGGAAAGAATAATAGCACTTCATTAGGTGATGGAAAAATTTAATGAGAATATGCAGATGATGTCCTTAGCTGAGTATAGTGAGTGCTCGAAGCTGGTACCCATCAGAGGATGTGCTGTGTCCGTGGTGATTGCATCTCTCCCCTGGTTGATAGGATGCATCTCTGCCCTGGTGGGACGTGTGCTCCATCAGAACAGGTGCTTTTTCTGTTGAGTTCTCTCCTTTATCCTCAGCGCCTAGAACAGTGTCTGCGTCAGGAGCCAAGACCGTGCGTGAGAAAGGGCCAGTGGGGTGGGCGTGTTCCCAGACGTGGGCGTCCTGGGCAGGAGCGGCCCGGAGTCTTCATATGGCTGGGAGAGAGATGGTGGGTCTGGGGCAGGTGGCAGGTGGGAGGTGGGAGAGGACCACAGGCCTTGCAGACTTGAAAAAGAGGTTAGATTTTCTTCAGAATGTCGAAGTCTTTGAGGATTTTCTTTTTTTATTTTTGAGACAACATCAGGCCTAAAAAGCAGCAGGAAGGGAACAGAGAACGTCTTTCCTCAGCTGTTTGCAGGCAGGTGGCTGACCTGTTGCCCCCAGACACTCCAAGTGCTGTTCCTATAGCAGGGATGACCCCCTTGGGACAGGATGTCCCACGGATACGGGTGACCCTCCGGTGCACAGACCCAACTCAGGCTCGCCAGTGGCCCTGGGGTGTCCTTTGTAATGGGACTGTGCCCAGGGTCGGGCTGGCTTAGTCGCCACCTCTCCTTGTCCCCTTCAGCCTGGAGCACCTCCCAGACCTGACCTTCAGGATCCCAGGTCAGCTCTGCTGCAGAATGTCCCTGCCTCGGGCTGCCTGGTGTTTCTCATGGTCAGGTTCAGGCTGTGCCTCTCCGGTGTCCTCAGCGTGACCTGTTGGGAGGTGCCTGGTATCCACTTGTCCCTGCAGTGCCCATCACCTCATCCAGTGGTGGCTGCCGGGTTTCCACTGTGAAGTTACTCTTTATCATTTGTAATTAATAAGTATTTTGTGGGGATAGTTAGTAAGTGTCATTATGATCTCTGGGTTGATGGTTTTATCAGTGATGATGATCTGTTAACCATCCTTGCTTACTTTGATGCTCACATTGTCCGGCTGTGGCCAGTGGGAGCCCCTTCCGTATGGCCCCTTGACCTTTGCATCTGTCCCAGTCGTTCTTGGAGTAGTTCCTGCTTCCTGGCCCTGCACATTGTTCAGGCTCCTCTCGTTCTTTCCCTGCTCCTCTCTGGGATCAGCTATTTCTCAGGGAGCCTGGCTTCTCCTACAGGGGACAGGTGCTAAGTGTGCTTACTGATGGGGGGGTCACTGCTCCCAGGCCCTCGTGACAGAGCTGGGGGTGTATGCACACGTGTTCGTGCACAGACCCTCACACCTACATTTATGTGTCTTCATCTGTTTCTTTAAATTGAAAACCGTAAGTAAGGCTGTATCTCTGCTTTGGGTCCAATACCACAGGATTTATGCCAGTTTTCTTACCGTCTGTGTTTGTACTTCCCTTCTCTAAGGGTGAGAAACCTGGGTCTCATGCTTCTTCATACCTATGTGATCAGATTCCCCGGTTGTCCCAATCTGTAGCCATTGTCCCCTGTCACGTGGCCTTAGCTGTCACGTGGCTCGGCTGTCATGTGACCCCAGCATCACATGGCCCCGGCTAGGGCTCTAGCACCCATGCCAGCCCTTTTCCCTCCTCCCAGCTGTGTGCAGGGGCCTTACCTCTCAAGGGCTCATGGCCTGTGCCAGGTCACCCTGCTGCAGGACACCATCTCCCCTGCTTGGGCCCTGACACCCTGCTTGTAGCCATGGTGCTCTCTCTTCTCCAGCATGGACTCTCCCTGCTCAGACCGACTCTCTGGTCTGGGCTGCCCCTGCACGCACCTACCCTGCTTGGCTCCACAAGCTACTTCTTGACTGAATTGTTCAGGTGTGGGGTGTGCCGGTATTTTAAAAAGGCAGCTGCAGTGCCGTGTGGAAGCCAGCCGGTGGGGAGGTGGGGGGCAGGCTGGGTGGGATGTGCACAGCAGGTGACAAGAGCCATGGTGCCTGGCCTGTGGGACTCCATGTGGCCTGCGTCACGCTCTCCTCTCACTGTGCTTCCCTTTCAGCTGTTCAGCCAGGAGACAGTGATGAAGTTCGTGCCGCGGTACAGCCTCGTCCTGGAGCTCAGTGACAGCGGGGCCTTCCGGAGGAGCCTGCACGACCCCGATGGGCAGGTGGCCGCTTACGTGAGCGAGGTGCACGAGCGTGACGGGCACCTGTACCTGGGTTCCTTTAGGTCCCCTTTCCTCTGCAGACTCCGCCTGCAGTCTGCTTAGGCCCGTCGTTACCCTGCGCTCCCGCCCTGGGCCAGGAGGTGCGTGGACACACCCTTCCCATCTGCACCTGCCGGTCCGTGGAGGTGTGGTGCAGCCTCTCGGGGCACCCTTACCTGGACTTGGCCTTGCATCTGCCGTGGGGAAGATGAGTCCACATAAAGCCCTTTTCTCTTAAAAACCTTCCCAGGTGCAGTGATTCTTTAGGCCCCGGGGACTTGGTGCACTTAACAGGCTTCAGGTGTGGGGATGGAGCTGTGGGTGAGTCGGATGGCATCTCGCTTTTGCTGCTGGCTGTGTCCCGCCAGCCTCGATGTCTTTGTTGTTAAATGGGTGATACCTGTCTTTGTGGGAGGGGCTCTGGGAGGGCGTGGAGAGCTCAGAGCAAACGTGTGTGAAGCCTCGGGCTGTGCAGGCGAAGAGGGCACGGCTGCGTTCCCCAGAGTCAAGTGAGACCTGAGCCTCGGCCCTGAGCGTCCCTCCCATGCCTCCCACCCTCCTGCTACACCTGGCTCCCTCCCTACCCGGGTCCCCGCCAGCGCTCTGAAGGCAAGGACCTGGGTGTGTGTGGAGGAAGAGCACGTTGATTCCAGCAGCTCAGAGGACTCACCGGCTTCTCCATGGACAGCCTGCCATGTGGATCAGAGGATGGGGAGTGAAGGTGGGCGCTGGGCACCAGGAGTCCTGTTCACACACCTGGTTCCTCACCCAGACCCAGGTGTGAATAGTGCACATGCCAGGGTTGCGTCTGCTCTAGTGTTACACGCCTGATGCTGCTCTGTATCCTGACGGGTGTGTCCACACATGGTCCCGGTTGTGGGGTGATCCATGTGATTATGATAATTAAATGGACTTTTCTCCTCATTAACCTCTTGATGGTGTATCCTGGGAATTTCTTCTGTGCTTTAATCTAATTTAACAGTGAGTGAGGTCTTGCCCTCTGCCTGTTGTGAGGGCCATTCTGCTGGGGTCATGTTTAGATTTGCTCGGGGCCTCCCCTGTAGCCGCCTGCCTCCCACGCTGACTCAGTCCACATGACCCTGCTCTCCTGTTTCCATTCTGCAAGGTGGGGCTGATATCTGCTCCTTCCTTTCCTGCGTATTTGTGAGAACACATCAGTGATTGTGTCTCTGGAATTGTCTTTGTAACTTGAAAAGACAGTATTTTGACGAGGGGATGACATTGAACGTCAAGGATGGCTGACATCGTGGTGAGACTTGAACCGTTTATGTCTTGTGCTGGTTCATAGCTCCTTTCCCCTCCCTGCTCCCCGCCATTTTAGGGGAGAGAGTCAGGGTCTGATGGGGGCTCATTCCGAGTTGCCTGCTCGGGGCCAGCTTTATGCATAGCCGCGTACAGCAGAGTCAGACTGGCTGCATGGCTGTGATGTGACCCGTGTCCTGTCAGGTGATGTAACTTCATAGGAAATGCTTTTTAACAGGCAGCAGTGCACCCGTGTATTGAGTCTGCAGGAATAGTAAGGTGAAAGAAACCTGACCGTTCTGCCTCGAAAACCCAACCCAAGTGCGCTGACCCTGAACGTTTCTTCTTGGTTGGGAATTAAGGGCTGTGTTCTCAGTGCAGAGAAGCTGGTAGCTTTTCACAGTTTTCAGCAAAGGGTCTTTTTTTTGTTTTGACTCAGTTGTTGATTTTCTGTCTCAAAGTGTCATTTCCTGTGTTTTATCTGGTAATTTTCCATGATGGGGTGCAAAATATAGTCTCATTAGGCTTAAATATATGATGTTTTTGTTGTAAACATGAAACGGATTTGTTCTAATGGGAATTACTAACATGATCTTAAAATTAAATCAAGTGATTCATTCACTGTGTGCTTCTTTGTCATCGTTACAAAAACTCCACCAGGACTCAGTTGCTGCCTTTTATAGGACAGAGGCCCCGCGTTGAGGTTTTTGTCATCAGCCTTCTCTCTGCCATGTTGAGTTTTCATGTGCATTGACCTCTTTGTGATATAAGGAGGTGTGGCCGCGTCTGATGGGGGAACCGAGGCTGGGGATGGACCTGTCTAGGGGCACAGGCGGCTGAGGCCGAGGAGGCAGGGTGGCTGCCCAGTCCAGGGGTCAGACCTGCGGGTGCCTATGTCCCCGGGCACCGAGGTGGGACAGCAGCGGGGCTAAGCCTTGCAGGTGGTCCTCTGGGTGGCTGTTTTTCCTCAGGGCCTGGCCCGTCTGAAACCGGGGCTGGGCTGGGGCATCTGGAGTGGAGGCCCTGAAGCTGGATCCCAGAGTCTGCACGGCTGGTGAGCAGGGACGGAGGGCCTGGTGGGGAGGCTCTGGAACACAGAGCAGGGCAGGCCTGTCTGTTGGGAGTTTGACTGGTTTTGGTCAGTTTGAGACCTCAAGTGTTTCTTCTTGGTCATAATTCTGGTACCATATGTCTTAGAATCCTGTGTCGTTAACTTTACATTTTCCCAGTGACAGTGAATGAGATGAAGGTGCAGCTTCCCACTGTCAGAATAATTCCCTCTTAGAGCAAACCTGATAAGTTTTAAAAAACAGGTAGAATTGGGTAGCAGCATGGGACTTCAGGCTACCACTGGTTGACATCCACTCCCTGTGGTAAGTGACGCTGTCACGGGCACAGGGGGAGTTGTGGGCAGGGGAGCCCTGAGGCTGCTCCCCCACATACCTCTCTTTCTCACACCATGTGAGGCCTGTGGGGCAGTGTCCGGTTGGTCTCACAGTTGTTAGGAGACACTTGGCCTTGTGCTCGGGTGCATGTTTGAAAGTGAGGACGGAGGGGACCTCAGAGCTTATGTTCCCTGCGTCAGTCACGGGGGCCCCACAGGTGTGTCCTGAAGCGTCTGGCCCTGGTGCTGGACCCTGGTGTGCCTTCCGTCCTGCTGACGGACGGGGTCAAGCAGGGGCTGAACTTGCTTGTGTTCACGAGAGGGCTGCCTTCAGGGGCCTTCAGAGTCTCGAACGAGTCCAGCATCGTGTGGCATAGTGGCCACCACTGCCCCTGAATTCGTGACCAGGAGGTGAGTCAGGGCCGCAGAAATGGAGGTGGCTGTGGAATTATCATGACTCTCATCGCCACAAGAGCCAGAGGAACTTCACTTGGGGGTTCACGTTTGTCACGTTTATGATAGCGAGCTAAGTCGCCATATGAATTTAATGCACATTTTCTGTTTCCTGTGGATTACCGAGTTGTTCTTTTGAAGGTGACAGCACGTTTTGCACTAATCCGTAGTTGGACGAGGACTCCCGGGCTCACGGTGCAGGCGTCTGGGCCCCCTGCTCCCGCTTGGCCCAGCCTTGTGTCGCCTCCACTGCGAAGGCCTTCCCACCTTCCCACCCACGGCGGTGCCCCCGCCCAGCAGGTCCCCCACACTGCCTCCTTCTCCGGGCCGGGCCGTGGGATCTGCTCCGTCCCTGCCCACCTACCTGCCCAGGCGCAGCTGCCGAGCCTCAGGCAGCAGAGAACGTGGAGCTGGGATGAGCAGAGGGCGGCGCAGCTGGAGGTGGGGGGCCTTGGGGCTTTGGTCTTAAGTACGGTTCAGTGGCGAGGCCCCCCAGGGCTTTGTGGAGGGAAGGGGGCCTCCTGACTTCCCCATTCTCCCCTTAGCAGGTCAAGCAGCAGGCATTGCTTTGAGGTGATCAGTTCTTTATTCAGGTTTATTCGTAACTATTCACCCAAGAGGTCACTGATGCCTGGTCCCTGCCCAGTGCTGGGACGGTTATTCAGATGGAAAGATGGCCCTCTGGGCTTTCCTCGAGGGCCTGGGACCTCGGGGCAGTGAGGTGGGAGTTTGAGAACCCATGTAATCCCCATTGGAGGACTCGCCCTGTCTGTGCAGACCCTGAATCTAGGTGCACAGTGTCAGGGAGACTAGTTAAGTTTGGAAGGAGACTTGGTGTGTTCAATCCAGCTGTGGGGTTGCTCTGCGCTGACCCCTGGCACCGCCATTCTGCTCTCAGGAGATGCTGTTTCCCAGGGCCCATGACAGCAGGGATGGAGCTGGGAGGCAGGAGTCAGTGACAGCGGAGGACAGGCACCTTGAAGCTCTGGAGCCAGGGGACGACCCAGACTTCAGAGTAGCAGCTGAGAGTCTGAAATGAGGGTGGCCTGAGGGTCCCCCTTCATGGAGGCTTCCCATCCCACCAGGGTGACCTCACCCGCTGCAGAGGTGGGTTCCCAGCGCCACTGCCTCGGGCGGGGCTGTGTGTGTGTGTCTGTACACGTGTGTGCTTGTGCTTGTGTGCTCACGTGTGTGCGTGTCTGCGCCCATGCATGTGCACGTGTTTTCTTTACTGAAGAATTCGCTCCCTGCCCTGACTTTATTTTGAAAAATTTCAAACCTACAGAAATGTTGAAAGAATAATTAAAAAATATATACTCAAGACATGTATTTACAAATTACCAAATTTTTCCACAGCTGCTCTCCCCGTGTGTGTATATAAAATTTCTCAATTATGTACAGGTTTTCTTTTGTTCTCCCCCCACCCCCCAAACCTGCAGTGTTTACTCCCTGGAGATGTGTCTGTGGGAGCGAGGAGGGGTGGTTGTTTGGGAAGTCCTGGGGGGCTGCCTCTCGCTCTCCTGTGTTGGGGGTGGACGTGGGCGCTGCTCAGGGGTGGGATCAGGAACCTCGCAGGTAGAGCAGTGCCGAGGGTGGTTTCCGAGGCAGCGGAGGTGGCTGGGGGGTGGTGAGCGGTGGGGAGGCCAGAGCCCTCTTACCCGCTTCAGGGTGCGGTTGGTCTGGAAGCTGCAGTTGTCCAGGCTCGAGTGCCTGTTCTTCTTGCAGGTGGTTCTGCTGACGTCCAGGTCCAGCATGAACTTCAGGCCTTTCACTATCTGAGGGGATAGAGGGCGGGCCTGGGTCACTGGGCCTAGGACATGGTGAGAGATGGGGTGAGCTGGGGGCCCACCTCCTTGCCCCCAGGCTTGGGCATGCTCTCCTGCAGATGGTGGAGGCTGAAGACCCCAGTCCCCGGGTCTGGGCCCCTGGAGTCCTGACACTGGCTACTTACACCCACGCAGACCACCCTCCATGATAGGGACAGCCCCATGCAGACCACCCTCCATGATAGGGACAGCATCCTGCTCTGAGAGTTTGCGGTTGCCAAAGAGAAGAGAGATAATAAAGTCACCCCCCAATCCTGTACCCAGGGGTGACTGTTATTGTGAGTCAGCATGTGGGGTGGTGTCGGGTAGCACACATCCTCGGGGCTGTGGGTCTCTCTCCCTAAGGCCAGCTCCCTGGTCAGTGACCGCGAAGCTTGCTGACCGGCTGCACTGGGCCCCTGCTTTTCGAGAGTGGCTGCATCCTGTCACTGACTGTGTCCTGTACCCTCATTGACCTGTGTTCTTGGGACCCAGGACGAGCCAGGCCTGTCTGCCCTATGGTTTCCTCATGGGAGGGGGAGTACCGAGCTGCTCGTATGGGGCCGCTGAGAAGTGTGGGGACTTCTCAGGGTGTGACATTCCTGCAGGGACGGGGCAGTGGTTGGGGGACGTGGCCGAAAGTGCTTTGGGGCCGCGGAGCAGTGGCCTGTGGGCAGCCCGGCAGGCAGGCAGCCCTGAAGGTGGGCGGCGGGGCAGCTTCTGGCCCGTTGTAGCCGCCCTCGCCCGCCCTCCTCCCTATGTGCTGCCCGGGAGGAGCCTGGTTCAGTGAGAGATGGCGCCGGCCTCGGTGCCCGACTCTGGTGGCCCCGGTCCGGTTCTAGGTGGTCAGACCTGGCCTCCTTGGGCAGTCCTGATCCCGGACCCCACCTGGACGAGGGCTCTGCTGACGTGCGACTCCCGGAACAGGAAGGCGTCATTGCTGCAGTTGTTGAAGCTCTCGGCGCTGTGTCTGGCTGCCCTGAGGACGTCTGGGTCATTGGTCTTGATAGTCTTGGGAAATCCTGGCTTCACACCCGAGTTAAGGATCTGGGAACAAAAATCTGGACGAGAAACAGAACCAGACAAGAACATTACTGTCGGGGGGTCCTTGGTTCAGGGATCACGCCTCCCGCCTCTGCTCCCGGTGTGGCGCCTGGCCCATCTGCCCACCTGGCCTGTTCTCCCCTCCCCTGGCCGTGTACCCTGCCGGCCCATCCATCTCTCACCCCCCAGTGCGTCTGCCCTCCGTCCCCGTGGTTGTCCCGTCCTCAGCCGAGGGCCAGTGCGGTGGGCGGCACGGAGGTGGATAAGATGTGGTCCCGTCCTTTCCCTGTCCGCAATGGGTGTCCTTTCAGAACCCAGGTTGTTTCCAACAGTTACAGGAGCCTGGACACCCCTGCCCGCCCTCAGGCCTGGAGCCTCTGTCAGGATGAACCCTGGTTTTCCGAGAAGTCAGCCCTGGCCTTTGAGGCTGCCCTCCGGCTTCGACCCCTCAGCTTGTCCCCAGCAAGTGGCCGAGGGGAAGTGCTCGAAGGCTGTCCTCCGCCCCCAGGACTCTCGACTGAATCCGCCCAGCTGCCAGGTCCCCACGGTGCCCGTGTGCTGCCTTCTCTGGGTTGTTTGGGCAACAGGTGGGTGGTGGCTTTTCTAGTTGGTGGCTCAGGGGTGACTTGATTTCAAATTTATGTTTCTCAGTTTTGTTGCAGTGGTCACGGACTACTTTTATATTAAAACCGAAATTGAGGAGGAGGGAGAATGGGAAGAGGGTTTAGGGTTGTAGATTACTTCTCTTTTCTAAGAATTCCCCAGATTTTCCTGACATCATCTTGTGCCAGAAGTGATCCGGAGCTGACCCACCCCCTGGTGCCAGCCCAGCTGTTTTCTTTCACTGAGTCACGTGGAGTGTGGGGTCTGTGCCTCGTGCACGGCCTGCATCGGGGCTCAGCTGCATCCTGGCCGGTGTGGAGGGTCCACTGCCTTGCACTGCCCTGGAAGGTCACTCTGCCTCTCTTGGCCGTGACCTTGGGGAACACCTGTGGTGCATTCAGTGGGGGGTGGGGTCAGCACGTGGTGGACCCGCTGGAGCCACAGGAAGTAGAGACTTGTGGACGAACTTCTGGGCGTTGCGTGCGGAAAGGAGTGGTCAGTGCTGCTTGGGTCCCCTCCTCACGGGGGACTCGTTGGGACTGCAGACCCAGGGTGCTGGGTATGGGCCCTGCCATCTTGAGGACCCGCGGTTCCCTGGTTGTGAAGAAGTCTCGACTCGTGGGAGGAAAACAATGGTGTGAGGTCGGCACTGCTTGGGGGTTTTGTTCCTCAGGGGCTGGACGGGGGTGTCCTGCTGGAGACAGGGCCCCCCAGCCACGGGGCTGATGGACTGAGAGGGCCTTCACCTCAGCTGGGGGTGGGGGTCAGGGTCAGTGGGCTTGCTGGGCTGGGACCCAGGCACCTGGCAGGATGGCTCGTGTGTGGCTATGTGTCCAGGAGCTTGGGCCAGGGTCAGTCCAGTACACTGGGACCTCTTCTGGGGGCCGGCCTGTACGCAGGTCACAGCAGAGGGTGAGACACGGCGGATGCCAACTCAGCTCAACTCAGCGGGGAGGTCTTGCCAGGATGTCAGTGAGCCCATCAGCCTAGAGCGAGGTTTTCGGAGGAGGCTGGTTCCACCGCCGCCTGAGGTCTGCACAGAGCCCTCCTTAGAACTGGATATCTGCTGTGGCAGTGGGCACACGAGACCCTCACCGGGTGTGAGAACCAGGATGGCCAGAGCCGGCCCTATGCGGCCTCGCTGATGGGTCTCCTCTGGCAGTGGGCAGAGGAGGCATGGCTCCGGTCTGGGTAGGATCTGTGGAGGGCCCATGACCCTGGGGGTGAGCTGCTGGCGCTCATGACAGCCTCTTTGTAAGGGGGGCTGGCACTGCCCGCCCAAGCGGGACCTCTCCTGGCAGGTGGGCCCCAGCTGGGTCCCTGGGTCAAGATGGAGCTCTGGATGGCTCTGTGAGGCCCCCTCAGCTGGGAGGCCTGCTCCACCCCCATGAGAGCTTCCCAGCAGGTAAGATTGTCGCTCATCCCCCACAAAGCTCTGTCCCCAAGGTCTCTGAGAGTCTCCTTTGCCATAATCCGGCCCTCACATGACGTCCGCACAGACTCTGGGCTGGGCTGTGGCTGAGGTCTCTGGATGCGGCAGCTGGGTTGGTCGGCTGGCTGGGCCCTGAGCCCGTGGCTCTGACTCTGGTGTTGGGAGGGCTGCTGGCCTGCTGTTGACGACAGGAAGTCCAGTGTGGTTTTCTGTTTGGAAAACAGCTTGATTTCTGCTTGTCAGCATAGTCTGAACAGCAGACGGGAAGGACCACCTGGTGGACGGTCCAGTCGCCCATGTGTTTGTGGGTCTATATCCACAGCTATTTTTTCTTTGTACAAATTACATATATTGCTTTTTCTGATTTTGTTTGGTAGGAAACTTGAAAAACACAGAAAAGTACAACAGAAACATTAGAGCTCACTCTCAGTGTTGCAAAGGTAACCACTGCTACCTGTTTTTTAAATAAAGTATACTACATTTAATTTCACTTGAACTTAACATGATTATAATAATGAAGTGAAACTAGGTGAGGCCAAACCTCCGATGAATGTCTCTGCCAAACGTGTGATGTCAGTTCCTAAGCGATTTCGGTAAAGTTACAAAGAGGTTGTAGGAAACTTGAAGTTGGTTTATTTTTAACTACATTTCCTGAAATATAGGCTTCAGTTAAGCGAGGCTTCATCAGCAGAGTTATCTAAACAAACAGTAAAACCCCATTTTTAATTTAAAAAAGTTGAAAAGTCAAACCTATTTTCAGAGTGATTCTTTAGAATGTCCACAGGGCAAGGTTGGTGCAGAATAAGCCCAAAGAGGGGCTCTCCTTCTGGAAGAAGACAGGCAGCCGGGGGCCCTGGGCCCCAGCCAGCTAGCTGCCTCCCACCACTGCCCAGGGGTTCACCCCCCACCCACCCTGGGCTGGCTGTGGTCCCATCTACAGGGAGGAAACAGGCGTCGAAGGAGTGTAGGGCAGGTTAAACCGATGTGTGAAAGCCGTGCTCTTTTTCTCTCAAGAAGTATTTCTCAATGGGTGCTGTGGGCAACTCCAGGTTGGGGGCAGGACAGTGATCCGGCATAAGCGGCTCCAAAAGGGAGCTGGGGGTGGAGACCAGTTAGAAGGCGCGGAGGTGGGCCGGGGGAGCAGAGAGCGGAGCACGGGGCAGACCTGGCTGCAGGCTGGGTGCGGGGGCCACGGGGGGATCGTGACTCACACTGGTGGCAGGTGGTGGCCTGGTGATGTGGACTGAAAGGACAACCAGAAGGAGAGGTTGTGAGGAGGAACAAACACTCATCACACACGCTGGGCTGGGGAGGGGCCGGGCGGCGCAGAGAGGTGAGGTTTCCAAATGAGCCAGACTCCTTCCCCCATCCCCTGCCGGTTGGGGCAGGGAGGCCTCGGCCCAGAAAGGCACTGGGAAGAGGCCCAGAAAGGCGCTGGGAAGAGGGAGGCGGGCAGGCCCTGTGGTGAGGGGCGGGCTGAGTCAGGAAGGAGAGAAGAGGGCCCCTTACTGCTCTTGGGAGAGAAGTAGCTCTTCAGCTGGTCTTGAAACAAATGGCTCAAGACGGCAAGAGATTGGGCAAGAGATGGGGGGCCGGAGTCTTGGGAAGATTCGGGTGATAGCAGCGCTGTGCTGGGTACTGAGCAGGGGGTTGAGCCGCCCCCGGATGCACAGTTGTAAGAGCACCAGGCGAGCACAGTGTGCAGGGGCGGGAGGCTTGGAGGGAGGATGGCAGAGGCCCAGCTTTCCTGGGGCCAGAGCAGACTCCCTGGCGGAAATGCGAGCCCCTGTTGTCTCAGACCTGGGCATTGGAGCTGGCCCTGGGACCAAGAGCGCGGGCAGGAACCGGTGCGGGACCTGCCTCTGGCAGATCCTTCCCACCTGCCCTGGCACAGCCCGGACCTGCTCCAGGAGCCAGCACGGCTGGGGATCCCACAGGCCCCTGGGCTGCTCAGGCTGCACCAGTGGACTCCCGGCCACCCCCTTCTGTGAAATCACCCCAGGCCCCTTCGACACCCCCTGATTCAACCTGATTCAAGGGAGTCAAGGAGTCTCTCCTCTCCTGGTGACCAGAATGGGAAGCAGAACGTCAAGGAAACGTTCTGATGTTTCTTGCTGAAAAGTGTAACTTTCCATCTAAATCACGTGATTCCTACTCCAGCTCCTGTCCTGTCCTGTCCCTACACCCCCTTCTTCAGAACTAACACCGGCCCCACTGATTTCGGTGGCCAGGCTCTGCGCTTGCCCTCACCAGTTGGGGCACTCAATTCCCTCCACCAGTGTGTGGGCACTTCACAAACATCGAGGGGTTCAAGGCAGGTCCACAGTTGAGTAGGTGCAGCCAGAGCTTTGGGGGACGTGGTCAGCAGCCCTTTGGGTTGCGGCCACAGTTAACTGTTTCTATGCAGGTTAAAGAGGATGGAATCTGCCCTCCAATTACCACCAAACATGCAGCAAATGTCCCAGGAGAGGACAGCAACCTCCTGACAAAGAGCAGCTGGTAAAATGAGCCAGCAGCAAATGTTTTTGGTAAACGTCCCTCAACTTGCTTTTCTGAAAAATGAAGACATGGGATGATGTCCTGTAGGAGGCGCTGGAGCCTGGGACGCTGGCTGTGTGTCCACAGATGCACCGAAGCCTGGTGGGGGTGCTGGGCCCTTTGGAGAGTTCAGTGCCTCAGGCCGCGCAGCCCCTCCCTCCGTGGTGTGGAAGGGAGAGGGGCTGCTCAGGCAGCTGGGGCTCCCCACCCCTTCGTGTTTCAGGAGTGTCCTGTGTGTGGCTGGGAGGTGGGGGGACCCGAGAAAGGAACCAGGGTGCCCAGGAGCCAAACACTGAGGCCCCCACTGGAGGCTGCCCCACCGTGTCCCCGGTGGTCTCCTCGTGGTGGCTGCTTCCCTGCCAGCATCACGGGGCCCTTGTCATGTCACAGGCGGGGTCCTGGAGTGCACACTAGGAGGGCTGTGCCCAGAGAGCGGGGTGCTGGTGTCCACTGACCACCTGGAGTTTCACTCCGAGCCTCGCCCCCTCACTTGACACCAGAACTCAGTGCGCTGGTGGTTGCCCTTAATTCTGTGGGGCCACACCTACCCGGCTGTGCTCTTGGGGCTCTGACTAATGAGTAGCCCCGTTGTTTTGAGAGCATAGGTGTCCCCTGGCACAAACAGGATAATGGTTAGTCCCTGCCTTAATCCACTGGGACATGCCCAGAGTGAGTCCCAACTCTGCCTCTCAAAGGCTGTGCAGCCTTGGGGAAACTGCCTGACCTTTCTGAGCCTCCGTGTCCTCATCTGTATAATGGGATGATGATGGCACCAACCCCACAGGGTTGTGGTGGAAATACAGGAGACCATCCATAGGAAGATCTTGTCGATAAAGGACATACCATAGTGTCATGATTATCAAATATGTGAAATGGCTGCAGTGGGGCTCTGAGGGCAGATGGGTGCCCCCACTGGAAAAAAGAAACCTCAAAATGCAGAGGGTGGGTCAGTGGCCCTCGTGCAGAGATGCAGCAGTTACCCTCCACCCCCTGCCCTGGGATGCAGGCCGGCGTGGGCCTCCCTTGTGGTGGGTGGTCTCTGGGTCCTGCCACTGGTGACGATGGCTGCTGGACCCCAGACCCTGCCAGGTGGCCTGTGATGGGAAGATGGGCCCCTGCAAGCCCGACTGGGAGGGCTTCCCAGGAGAGATGAGTCAGGTTGAAAAAGGGCTTCCATTTTCAACCGAAGGAAAAGTGGCTGAAGAAATCGATGTAGCAATTTCCTAGGTTCTGAAGGGCTTGGGGAGGGAGGCTGCCGGGCTCAGGTCAGCGTAGTTGAGCACCAGGGGTGGGGATAAGCCAGATGCGCAGGTGGCGACACTCGGGGCCCCTGACCTCCCACCATGGAAGGCTCTAGGATCTGTTCTCAGAGGAAGGCCGTGGGGCTGAGGGGCGGACTTGGGTCTGGGGCCAAGCTGTCTCTTCTCGACCCCCAGACGGGGGCCTCCAAGCCGCTCACTCGAGCCCGAGGCCCTCGCTGGGGCCATCACCTGTCACCTGCAGCAGAAAGGATCTGTGTGGCATAGGGGCTGCGGCCAGCAGAGGCTCAGGAGCAGGGGTGAAGGTGGGAGGCTGCCCCCCGCCTCAGGCCCGGGGCATTGCTGTCCGTGGGCCACCGCAGCCAGGCACTTCCAGGGCCTGAGGGGTGCAGTGGTTTACCCATTTCATGGACAGTGAGACTGAGGCTCAGAGAGGCTCCAGGTCCCAAGGCCTGTGCATGTGGCTTGGACTCTGGACCCTCCTCCATCTGGGCTGTGGGGCTGAGAGCAGGCCTGACGGGGGGAGGGCCAGGCCAGCCAGAGGGCTGTGTGTAGGGCAGGGCGTCTTCCACCTCCTGAGGGGGCACGTGCGGGACTGGGTTGGAGAGGGTTTGGTCCAGCACCAAACCCCAGCAGAGGGGAGGCAGTCCTGCCAAGGAAAGGAGGCCAGCGTCCAGCGCCTCCTGGGCCAGGATTCCCCACGCAATCCTGCTTTACATCCCAGTGCAGTGGAGACGGCGGGCCCCTCACTCAGGCTTTCATTGGGAGTCACTTCCCTGGTCTGAACGTCCAGCCACTTCCCTGGCCTGGCCTCCTCGGTTGGGCACTAAGGGGGCCCAGGAAGACAGACAGCTCCTGGAGGAGAGGACCCGTGAGGCTTCATGGTGTGAGCTAAGACCGCGGGTGGGGGAGGGGGCAGAGGCAGGATGTCCTGTCCCCATGGTGCCTGAGATGGTCCAGAGCCCCAGGTGGTGTCACCCACTCCCGAGTCTGTGACCTCCAGAGACTCTGAGAGGCTCAGGCTGTCCCCAGGTCACCTGCCTGGGCACCCCGGACCTGGTCATCTGTGGCCAGGCTCTGGACCTCCTCAAAGAGGGAGGAGGGCAGAGACCAGTTACTACCTGGGGGCTGTACCCTCCACCTCCCGCGGGTCACTTCAGCCCCAGCTACCAGCTTCCTCGTGCGCATGGGGGCAGGTGCTCACGGGCTGTGTTACTGGGCAAGTCGCCTAACCTCTCTGTGCCTCATTTCCTGGCCTACAGGTGGCGGCTCCCCTCCCCGTCCCCCCAGCTCTGGCCTGGCTGGAAGGATGAAGACTTAGGTTCCCCAGAGCTAAGTCACAGGGCAGCAGCAGCGGAGGCAGGAAGGGTGCACCATCAAAAGAAATGGCGCACCATCAAATAGAAACGGCCTGACTGCTACCCTGTGTGCTGTCTCCGCGGTGGGGCTGTGGCGGGCCTCCCTTGGGTACTTGCAGACCCCTGGAGCGGCGGGGGACAGAAGGCACTTCCCCGGTCCCCAGACCCCCCCAGTCCCCCTCTCTGCCGAAGCCTGCTCCCCACAAAGGCAGCCGCTGTGAGGTCCCCTGGAATGTGCCTTGGGAACGGGGTTGGGGGGCGAGCTCACGGCGCCTGGACAGTGGGGAGGCCCCCTCTTACCTCTCGAAGGGTCCCCCGTGGCACCCAGGATGAGGCCACAGACGACCAGCAGTACTCCGGCAGGACTCATGGCTGCACTCAGGGCTGTGCTGAGCAGGGGCGCTGGCAGCGAGGTGCTGGGGGAGCCCCGCCCCACGAACCGCCTGCCTGGGGTGCGGGTGGTGGTTTCTTGCTCTTCATCTCCACATCTTGCAGCTACAAACTCAACCGCTTCCTTTGTAAAAGTTTCCAAACAGCGATTATTTGCAGGGGAGGGGAGGAAGAGGTGAGAGCTGTGAGCAAAACTGCGATTTTCTACCCTTGAAACACATGGAAGAGACGTTGCAGCAGAAAAATGAGCAGGGATTTTCAGAAGCACATGCACTTAGGGTTCCTTCTGCAAAGGGTACGCTCCTCAGGCCTAGATTCTGGGGTTTGAGTGGCCCCCTGCAGGAGACTGTCCTCCTGCTGGTGTGAATTAGGTGACTCCCTGGGAAGTAGCAGGAGAACAGGGTGCAGGCCACGGTTCAGAGGATGACCATCGCCAGGCCTGGAACCGGGTGAGGACCAGCGTTTGCTGATGAGTGATTGATCCTTGAATCTTTTTGGCTCAGAGCTGGCAAAGGAAAGGAACAGTGTCTGGCCTAGAGGTCCTGGCACTCTGCCCAACCTCTAGGCCAGGCCCACGGTTAGGACTGGGAGCTCTGGAGCCAAAAGGCTTGAAGCTCTACCTCTGAACACCTGGGTGACCTTGGGTGGGGATCTCCAAGCCTCAGTTCCTCAGGTCATGCTGAGGATTTGGGGATGTCGTGAATGTAAATGGCCACTGTGCCTGTGCCCTCCACCAGGCATGGCAAGGAGTTGGGCTTCCCCTGTGCTCACAGCCTTGACCCTGCAGTACCTCGGGAGCTGGCGGTCACTCCTGCATGTCCTCAGTGTGGTGGGTTATTCCCACTTTCAGAAGCTCCGGGGATTGGGGAGCTCAGAGCGGTTATGGGACCTGCCTGTCACTGCACTGTCTCCGGCCCTCGGCCCTGTTGTCTGTGAATGTGGGTGATGGTCTACCTTGCCGCCCAGGCCTGGGGGCAAGCAGAGGCCCAGAGAGGAGGAAGGAACGGGGGTTAAAGCAGCGTTACGGGCCCCCGGCGAAGTGTGCATGTGTGCACTGTGTTCATGTGTCATGTGTATGTGTGTGCATCCAGTCTTTACATGTGTCTGAATGTGAACATGTGGAAGTGTTTTTATGAGTGTGAATGAAAGGTGTGTATGTGCTTTACACGCAGATGTGTATAAGTCTGTGTGAGTGTGTTTTGTATGTATGTTGTGATGTTGATTTTATGTGTCCACTGGGCCACTGAGCGCCCGGACATTTGGTCAAACATGATCCCATGTGTATCCACGAGGAGTGTTTCTGGAAGAGATCAGTGCTGGAGCCAGTAAACTGACTAAGGCACCCGGCCCTCCTGCGTGGTGGGCCTTGTCCAATCAGTCGAAGGCCTGAATAGAACTAAGGCCGGGAACTAAGAATCCTCTCTGCCTGCCTATCTTCCAGCTGGGACATCGGTCTTCTCCAGCCTTCGGACTCAGACTCGGACTGTCCTGGGTCTGGACTTCTCAGCCTCCTTAATCCCATGAGCCAATTCCTTGTGACACACACACACACACACACACACACACACACAACCTACTGCCTCTGTTTGTCCGGAGAACGCTGACCCATACATCTGTGCAGGTGTCTGGACTTCTCAGCCTCCTTAATCCCATGAGCCAATTCCTTGTGACACACACACACACACACACACACACACACACACACACACACACACACACACACACACACACACACACACAACCTACTGCCTCTGTTTGTCCGGAGAACGCTGACCCATACATCTGTGCAGGTGTCTGTGCCTATATGTATCTGTGTGTGAGTGTACATTGCTTTCGAGTCTGTGTGTTCATATGTGTCTGTGTCTGTGTCTCTGTGCACGTGTGTGACTGTGTGTAGGTGTGTACGTGTGCTATTTCTGCCCCATCCTTGGACTACTGGGGGTCGTGGGCTCTGCACTGAGCCCCACTCATTCACTGGCGGGTCTGTTCATCACTCACCCCTCCTGCCACCCCTTCCTGCTTGAAGTGTGGTCCCCTGCCCAGTGCCCAGTCAGCACTCCCTGGGCCCTTGATGAAAATTCAGCTTCTCAGGCCCTGCCTGTGAACAGGCTCTGTGAGTGGGGGCAAGGAATCTGTTTTCACAACCCCCCCAGGAGACTTTTTGTCTTTCGGCCTCCACGCTGTGCCTCCTGTTGGTTGGCTGGAGCCGTCCAGTTCTCAGGCTGTCCTCCCCTGGCAGAGGAGCGAACCGGACACCTGAGCCGTCCTGCTGCTTCCAGGTCCCGAGCTTCCTGCCTCGTGCAGCCCGTCTTGGCCACAGCCGGGCCCAGGGAGCCTGGGCCTCCGCCAGAAGTGTTGCTGCATTCGTTCTGATGACAGCCGCGGTGATGGTGAGAGGGCATGTTCCAGCACTTGCTGTGTACCGGGCACTTTTCTCAAATCCCCACACCATTTGACAGTCGAGGAAACTGTGGCACAAGGGGGTGAGAAGTTGCGGGAAGTTCTGCAGAGTTGGGGCCCAGGCCCAGCGCTGTGTCCCGGCCGCTGCCCTGCACTCCCTGTCCCCCGTCCCCCAAACCCCTCGTCCCCCTGCCTCCGGCCTGGGGCCGCAAGCCTGGGGCTGTCCGTGCCGGCCACGCTGGCACCAGCCAGCCTGCATATGCCAGCTTGGCCATGGGGGTCCCTGATGGTGGCCCGAGTGAGCCGACATCCTGTCCAGCACGACTGTTGGCAAAAGCATCACCGAGCCCTGCAGAGCAGGAGTGTGGGGGGCCTTGGACGGAATCTAGGATTGTCTGTGTGACTTTTGTGCACCCAAAAAATGTACAGAAGAAGCACAAAAACTGGTTGTCCCAGGAGAGGATTACGCAATGGGCTTCTGAGACCTTACGCCCTGCGTGTACTTTATTTTCTAAAGTCCACAGTGGTTGTCTGAGTGGAGGGGCAGGAGTGTGCTTTTTTGGTCTGGGAAGAGCTGCTGGGTGGCGAGCAGACTTTGTCCACAAGGTGGCGCCGTGACCCAAGAAACGAGCAGGTCTCGCCTGGTGTTTCCCACGCTGGGGGCTGGGGGCTTCTTCCTCTGCTCTGGGACCCCCCTGCTTCCGTCCCTACATCTGCTGTACTGGTGATGGATTTCAGCAGTCCTGGGCCTTCTCTGGGGAAATGCAGTTCTCAGTGGGGGTGGGAGGGACCCTGCAAATCTTCAGCCTGGGGGCTCTTCACTCTCCCCAGGCTGGGCCTCCTCCTGGGGGATCTTGGTGCTTGTGCTGGTGGGGTTCCCGCACCCAGTGCCGCCCGCAACCATCCGTCATGATCGCACATTCTGCACGTGGGGGGCTGCATGTGTCGGCATGTCCCATCTCCATGGGGTCTGGGGCATCCCTGGGAAGAGCCACAGGCTGGGTCTGGAATCACCCTAAGATGCTGGTGCTGCATCTGGACTTGGTCTCAGAGGGGCTGTCGGTGTGGTGGCCCCTGGAGTGGCAGGTGACAAACCCCTGGATCAAACCTACCCTGAAGCTCATGTGCTGCTCGATTTTCCAGTTATGAGTTCCCATCCAGTCTCTTGCTGCTTAAGACCATTCTAGTTGGATTTTCTAGGTTTGTTTCCCTTTCCCTCAGCACAAAAGACGCCAACTGACACATGGGAAACAAGTTTGTGGCTGGGTCGGTATCAGGGGTATGTGCTTGCCAATTGGGCGTCTGGAGAAGTTGGTAATGCTATTGACCAGGAGAACTGAGAACCTTTCCAGTGGTGACGGGAGCCTGGATCCACAGGTGGAGTGAACTCACGTGCCACAGGCACAGTGGGGCTTGGTTCCTGGATACTGCACACAACCTGCCTTACCTGTCTCAGTGCCGTGGCTTCTGCCCAGAGGTCACGTAAAGGCCTGGCCTGGCTTCTGACACCTGTTACCTAAGGTTGCCCGTTAAAGTACAGGGCACCCTGTAAACTTGAATTTCAGAGAAACAACAAATAAATTTTTAGTATAAGTATATACTAAATACCGCATGGGATGTACTTATACTGAAATCATTCATTCTCTAAAGTCCAAACTTTCTGTATTTTTATGTGCTAAACTTGGCAGCCCAACCCTTGCTTGGTCTGGTGACCTGGCTGGAAGGACAGAGTTGCCAGCTCTTTACATGTGATTCTTCTGTGTGGATCTGTGGGCTCTCAGCTCAGGGGCCCGGTGGGTCAGCCTGGTCAGCTGACCACACCGGCCAGCTCTGGGTCCTGGTTTGGAGCAGCACCTGGTGTGACGGGACGGGATGGGACGAGATTCGCTGCTCCTCTTGCCCTTACGCTTTGTGGGTTAAGAAGCGTCCTCAGGGGCCCTGACACTTGCTCGCCTGGGTGGGCTGGATGCTGCCCCTCGCCTGGGGACTCCATGAGGGCTGGGCCTCTTGGCTTCCCGCTGTGTCACCCAGACAGCGACTCATGACGTCCGACGTCATGTGGCAGCAGCGGCTTCTCACGGAGACTGGAGCTCAGCCTGCGCGGCTGTCTGTACCGCCCTGAGGGTGGCTGAGGCCCAGGCCTGGGACCCGGGGGCTAGCCTGGAGGGGCTGAGGGCGTGGCTGCCCCCTCTGCTGACTGCTTGGTGGGCACAGGGCACCGCCGGCCCCATGGCAGGTCCTTGGTGCTCATCCTCCAGCTGAGGGGAGGGTCACGCCCTTTCCCAGGGGCAGCCTGAACCCCCGGGGCTCCAGGCAGGACCTCTCTGCAGACCCGTCACCGCTCCAGAGTTCTGGCTGCCCTCATACCCCAGCAGGGCCCTGCTCTCCCAGCACCATCTTGTTTGCTCCCCAGGGACTCATCCTTACTATCTCCACAGAAGGGATATTTAAGTTGAGCTCTGATGACGGGGTAGGAGTTTTATTGGCAGGAAAGGAGGGGGTGAAAGCAGAGGGGGCATCGTGAGCAGAGGCTGGTGGGGGTTGCGCTCCTCATCAGGACAGCTGTGCTGCTCTGTGTGGCTGCAGCTGGGGATAGAGGAGGCTGGCCCAGCCTCATCGTGTGGTCCTGGACCTCTGGGTCCTTCTTGGGGCCACCTGAGCCTAGGAAGGTTTGCTCAAGGGGAGCAAGTGCTGGTGCTGACAGCGAACTTGGCTGTGCCGCTGCCCACCAGGCCCTTGTCCAGTGGCTCTTTAAGCCTCACGCTGCAGGACAGTGGCAGTAGAGTGACCTATGACCTGGCATTGGAGAGCCAAGGGCTGTGTGCAGATTTAGACTCTGTGTCCACCTGTATCGTCTCCACCTGCCTGCTGAGTTTCCATGGGCCGCATTCTCTTCGAGTGGGTCTTACAGCCAAGGGCTGTCAGGGTCTGGAGTTGGGGCTCTGGAAACTCCTGGAAAGGCTGAAACCGGAGGATGAGGAGGAAAAGGCTCAGGGCAGGACATCGGGTGCTGGAACCTGCTGGGACCCCAGCACAGGGACACGGGCTGCTGACCACCGAGGCGAGGCAGCTCTCTGACCTGTTTTCCCCCTTCACATCTTTCTTTCTGACTAAAGCTGCGTTTTCTGCTCTTAAGGCTTAACGTGATAACATTTAGCCCCCTGCCATACCCCTGTATTCTGGGTAATCACCCCACCTCAAGGTCCTTCCTCACATCTGCAGCGGCCCTTTTCCCTGAAGAGTACCATAGTTACGGGTTTCAGGCTTAGGATGTGGGCATCTCTGGGGCCATTGTTGCGTCTGCTTCAGGAGGTGTCAGGAAGAGGAGGGCCCTGCAAGGTGGTGGGCCAAGAGCTGCTGAGGCCTCTGGGGGCCTCGGCTCAGCTGTCTCACGGACCGCCTCCCTTCATCCTCCTCCTCAGGAAGGTCTCACGCTGAGTACCGCCCCTCCAGCAGACCTGAGACAATGGTTGGAGCACTTGGCATATGGGGGGATCCCAGTGAGACACGTGCACTCGTGGGCAACAGCCAGACCACACGTGACCATGGCACTCTTCCCACTCCCTGCTTCACCTGCCCAGGAAGCCAGACCACAGCCTCTGCTGCAAGCATCCCAACGGTCAGGCTCAGGAACTGCCAGCTTCCCTAATTTTTGTCCTCGTGTTCAACTTAGCATCAACCAGAGAAGAAAGCCGAATGTGCCCCCGGCCAGGCCTGTGGGATGCCCCACTTCTAGTTGCCTGCCTCCAGCCTCCCCCGTCCCCCTCCCTGGCCTGCACGCCCGTCTCTGCCACGCGCCAGTGGCTGAGTTCCCTTGCTGTCTCACTCTCTGAATAGGGGAGATAGCTTTTGCTTGTTCTCCCCTGGGTGGTCCTTGTTTATTTCCACGCCGGGAGATGCGGGTAGGGAGTGGGACGGGGACACAGCCTGTACAGGTGGGCTAACGCACAGGTTCTTGCTGGGCAGCTGGCGATCTCAGAGCCAGGCCCCTGGAGGTTGGGGACGTGCTGGGTGGTGGGGCTGAGAGCAGCCCTCAGGGATGCTGGAGAGAGCCCTCAGGCAGAGGTGGCGCTCACGGTGTCCCCCCAGTAGCACGGCCACCCCGCCAGGCACTGCGATGTGGGCAGGGCACTGAGAGCACCTGCCTCCAGCCGCCGGCAGCTTCCAGGTGGAGTCCTGGTTCCTGCGGGGGCCTCTCATTAGAATAGCCCCACACACTTGGCAAAAATGCAGACCGTTTGTTCCTGAGTGAACACTCACTCTGTGGATCTGGTTGTGGGGCTGGGAATGAGCATCTTCCAAGCTCCTGGGGGCCCCGCTAGACCTGGGAGCACGGCTGGGTCTCCACGAGAGCTCAGGCAGACACGGCGCCCGCCCCACGGTCCAGGTTTGTCTTCCTCCCTGCGTCCCTCCTCGTTTCACGGAATGATTGCAGATTTCAATGCACGAAGATGGTATCAACTACAAATTGGCACTTGCCGTTGGCACTTGCCACCTACTTCTACAAGGATTAATTCAGGTGCTGCTGCAGCTGCTGACTTTCAACACCCCCTGAAAGGAGCTCAGGTGGGGAGCAGAAATGAGGCACTCTGTGTTCTGGGAAAACATGGCAGAACAGGTCTGCAGATACATATTTTCAGGAGCAGATTTTATGAGCCCAATTTTTTTTTTTTTTTTTTTTTGGCAGTACGCGGGCCTCTCACTGCTGCGGCCCCTCCCTTTGCAGAGCACAGGCTCTGGATGCGCAGGCTCAGCGGCTGTGACTCACGGGCCCAGCCGCTCCACGACATGTGGGATCTTCCCGGACCGGGGCACGAACCCGTGTCCCCTGCATCGGCAGGTGGACTCTCAACCACTGTGCCACCAGGGAAGCCCTGAGCCCAATTCTTGTATCTCCTCATATCTAGAAAAGCACTAAAATCCTTCATGGTGACGAGTGCTCCTCATGACTAGCAGAAACCTTCTGTAAAAAAAATATGTGCTTGATTGCATGTACTCCCCTTGAATGAAAATCACACATATACTGACCTTCCCCCCACCTCTTTGGATCAGTTTCTCAGAGCTATCTGAAATGCTGTCTCCCGGGCTGCAGTCCTCATGTTGCCCCAAATAAAATTTAGCTCGCAACTCTCACATTGTGCTTTTTTTTTTTAAGTCGACAGTGGCTTCTCTGTCTCAGTCCCTTTGGCATCTGACATCCCATTTATTGCTGTTAATTAGGCACCCGGGCGTACCTTCCCTCAGGCGTCTGTAACTCTTGGGCCTCATTTGTTTGGCTCCATGCTGATGTGGATAACTCATTTCACTGGCTTTCCTTCTGCCATTAGTTTCCGTAGCCCTTGTGTAAAATTTCCAGATTGTAATTTCCCGACTCCAAGTTGTGTGGTGAGCTAGGGTTGGTTTCACTGCCTCCCTTGCCTTTGTCCCATCCTTGGTGAATTTCTAATTGTTCAGGTGAATCTGCTGTGGTGTTTACCCTCCTGAAACCCCTGCGACCAGCCTGAACCAGGGCTGGCTGGACTTACATGTCCTGTGTGTGTGGTGGGTGCAGGTGTCTCAGAACCACGAATCCAGGGTCAAAGGGACAGTCATGAAGGTTGGTGCTCACTTGATGTCTTCCACAACATTTTAGTAGAAAAATTTTCAAACTTTTTTAGAAAAGTTGAATGAATTGTTCTGTGGATATTCACATGCCACCCCCTAGATGCCACAGTTAACT
Organism: Kogia breviceps; assembly: GCF_026419965.1. Taxonomy (NCBI): domain Eukaryota; kingdom Metazoa; phylum Chordata; class Mammalia; order Artiodactyla; family Physeteridae; genus Kogia; species Kogia breviceps. Next base: position 32,440,241 of record NC_081323.1, on the reverse strand, counting down.
TTTTCTACATTGGCTCCATCCATCCATCATCTATCCATCTATCCATCATCCATCATCCATCATCCATCCATCATCCATCATCCATCCATTCATCATCCATCATCCATCCATCCATCAACCATCCATCATCCATCATCCATCCATCCATCAACCATCCATCCATCCATCATCCATCCATCATCCATCAACCATCCATCCATCCATCATCCATCCATCATCCACCATCCATCCATCCATCCATCATCTATCATCCATCATCCATCCATTCATCCACCCATCATCCCTCAGTTCCTCTTGCTGTTTTTGCACATTAATTACAAAGTAGCTGCGCTTCAGTCAATGTTGAATCCTGGGGACCCCATGCTGCCCAGTGACCACGTGGCTTCAGTTTAAATTCCCCTGGAAACAGGAAACCTGCTGCCTGCTGCAGCCCAGTTCTACTGCTCCAGCTGAACCAGGTTCCCTTCTGTGCCAGGGGCCCAGTGACAGGCTCCCTTTCTCCCAGGTGTGACTCTTCAAAAGAAGGCATTGAAGGGAAGCAAGAAGTGAAACCTATGGGGATGTTAGAGCCCGGGGCTGGGCCCTTCCCGGCCTCTGGCCCAGGGCCTCTGGCCGGCCTGGAATGTCTGGGTCTAATGAGCCCGTAGGTGAGGCTGATGCAGCTCATCCAGGCTCCACTTTGAGAACTGCTTGATTTAAGCTTGCATGGTTCAGTGGAAGTCCAGTTATCCCTAAAATAACTGCTTAGTCAGAGTCTTGGGTGTCCTTTTGGAATAGGTATGGAAACATGCTTCTGGCCTGAGGGTACCACTGTTTGACCCCCAAGGGAGGCCAGGCCAGCCCCTCTCCTGGGCCCCCGAACATGCCAGGCTGCTGGTCATGGGGCAGGCACCTTCAGGGTAGCGACTTACTCCTGTCTGGGTGTGCTTCAGGCTGCATGTCTCTGCAGGTCTGCTGCCAGCCGCCCCAGTGGCCTCTGTGGCTCTCTTCAATGCTTGGGTGTCCATGGCTCCACTGACCGACAGGAGATGGGGTCCTGGCTGAGTGCCCACAGAGAGGCATCATCATTAGAGCTGGATGGGCCGTGGCACCAATAACCTTTCTTTGCTTAATTTATTTCCTCACCACCCGAAGTAAAATGTTCTGTAAGCAGGCAAGTGTGTGTCTCTGAGAACGCCTTTGCCTTCTGCGGACTGTGCAATGCTGTCTTTCACACTTTGCTGTTGCAAGTTAAGTCATTAAAGAAAGAGTAAACTTGTGCTGATTGTTGATGGCTTATTACTACCTACAAGGACGGCCAGGCTGGGGATGTGTGTGAATTTCATTAATTTCTCCACGCTTTTGGGGTTTGGCTTGAACTCAAAGGCCCTCCATGAGCAAACTCTTGTAAAAGCTTTAATTAACTCTTGCCAATGTCAATATGTTTTATTACCTTCTGCCGCCCACAGGCTCCCCTGTGACTAATTTACACGGGTGTTCCCTGCCGCCGTCATGGAGGCCGGTGCTCTGGGCAGACGGGAGTGGCTTGAGTTGCTTTATGGGCTTCAGCTCAAGGGCAGTTCCTCTCCGTCAGAGATGATGGCGGGGGCGAGTGGGGGGTGTCTTCTGTTCTGGGGAGTCAGAATTTGTTGCATCAGAAATGGAAGGGCTGAGCTTAGACTGACATATACACACTACTATGTATAGAATAGATAACTAGTAAGGATCTACCGTATAGCACAGGGAACTCTACTCAATACTCTGTAATGACCTATATGGGAAAAGACTCAAAAAGAGTGGACATATGTATATGTATAACTAATTCGTTTTACTGTGCAGCAGAAACTAACACAACATTGTAAATCAACTATACTCTCATAAAAATTAATTTAAAAAAGAAGCCAAGGTGCTGAGCTTGGAGTTATGACCTTGGCCATGCCTTTGAAGGCTACGTGGGGTCTGGGACTCAAGTTTGGGTCTTGATCTTTACTTGGAAGCTGTGGGGTGGTGGGCAAGTCACGCCCACCTCCGGCTCCCTTTCCCTCCATTTGAAGGTGAGGGCAGGAATCTTGACCCTAGACGGCCAGGTGTGGGGGCATCTTCACGGCCATAGGTGTATGTAGAGCTGCTGACTTCCACTGGCTCATGGTCTGGGGTCCGTGGCTGCCTGGCCTCTCAGGACGGGAGCCAGGGGACAGACGTTGTCAGCCTGTGGCCCCTGCAGCAACTACCTGACACATTCCACCCACACCTGCAGCCCCTGCCTCTCTGCCCACAGGACCAGAAAGGCTGGGGGGGTGACAAGCCCAACCTCACCATGACTCCTGGGGGTGGCGGGGGTGGAGGTCTGCACGAAGGGGGCACCCCAGCCTGCCAGGCCTGCATCCCTGTGCCACTGGCTTCCCCTTGGCTCCAAATCCAAATTTATCCAATCATTGATCTTTGAGTCTTGCTACTTTGATTTGATTGAGGTAATATTTACATGCAGTGAATGTAAGATTGTAAGCGGATGATTCCATGAGCTTCCGCAGATACACATAAGTGGGTACGGAGCCCCGGGTTCCCTTGAGCCCTGGCACCAGTCCACCGGCTCCCCAGGTACCGTGTTCTGATTTGGTCCCCAGAGACTGGCCACCTTGAGCTCCGCACGAGGGAATTTCCCATCCCCCTTCTTTTGTGTCAGGTGATGTCCCTGGGGTTGAGCCCTGTGGTCTGTGTGTCAGCGTCTCCTTTCCTTTTACTGAGGAGTAGGGTTCCCATCTGTTTGTCTATTACTTGTTGACGTGTGTTACATTTTGTCCAGGTTTTGGCCACCATGAAAAATGCTGTTATAAAAGTTCTTGCACAATGCCCTTGTGTGGTTTTTGTTTTTGTTTCTCTTGGAGGGTATTTTTGAGTCGTTGGGTAGTGTGTGTTCAATTTCGTGAGAAACTGCCAGGCTGTTTTCTGGCTGGACCGTTCTTCACCCCCAGCAGCAGTGCTGTCAGCACTTGATACTGTCAACCCTGAACTTTAGCCATCATGGTGGGTGCACAACAGCATCTCCTTGAGATTCTCATTTGCATTTTTCTGAAAACTGATGGTGTTGGGCTTCTTCTCATCTACTTATTGGACAACTGTGTATTTCACTTTATGCAGTAGTTGTTCATGTTTTTTGCTCATTTTTAAATTGGTGTGTCTTCTTATTGATCTGTATTTCTTTATATCTTCTGGGTGGAAATCAACAGTCAGGTATACACACTATACAAGTTTCTCCTGGTCTGGGGCTTGTCTTCATAAGCAGAAGTTTTTCATCTTGATGAGTGCTTTCTACTTTTGTAATTGAGATGTACGTAGACTCTCTGAGGTGGGATTGTAAGTTTAGTTTTTTTAATTAGAAAATTTCATTATTCCCTGAAATATGACACAAATGAATCTGTCTATGAAACAGAAACAGAATCACGGACATAGAGAACAGACTGGTGGTTGCCAAGGGGGAGGGGGTTGGGGAAGGGATGGAGTGGGAAGTTGGGGTTAGCAGATGTAAGCTTTTATATATAGAATGGATAAACAACAAGGTCCTACTGTATAGCACAGGGAACTATATTCAATATCCTGTGATAAACCATAATGGAAAAGAATATAAAAAATAATGTATATATATGTATAACTGAATCACTTTACTGTATAGCAGTAATTAACAGAACATTGTAAATCAACTATACTTCAATTAAAAAAAAAGTTAAAAATTTCATTATTCCCATGATACATGCCCCGCTCATCCCAAGGTAACTGGCGTTGGCAGCCTCACCTGTATCCTCCTTCACCTTTCTCCACGCTGCAAACACACCCATGTGAGACTGCCCTTATTTTTTTCACTTAGATGGGCCTAGACTCCACACTCAGGGACTGGCCTTCTCACATCACAGCACAGTGGTTCATCCACGGAGGCAACACAGATGGAGATCTGACACCTTTTTTGTTGCTGCTTAATATTCCAGAGAACGGATGTGCCATGGTTTATTTAACTCCTCTTTTTATTTATTTTTTTTGCGTTACGCGGGCCTCTCACTGTTGTGGCCTCTCCCGTTGCGGAGCACAGGCTCCGGACGCGCAGGCTCAGCAGCCATGGTTCACGGGCCCAGCCGCTCGGCGGCATGTGGGATCTTCCCAGACCGGGGCACGAACCCGTGTCCCCTGCATCGGCAGGCGGACTCTCAACCACTGTGCCACCAGGGAAGCCCTAACCGAGCACACAGCTGTCACACCACCTCACCATGTCACAGACCTTGGAAGCTGCTGCTTTTTTCCTGTGGGATAAATTCCCAGTGCGAGATTGTTGGGTCATTGAGTGTGTGGTTTTGAGACTTGACAGGTCTGGCAGATTCTTCCCCCAAAGACTGTGGGAATTCACAGCAGTGGGTGAGGTTCTGTGTCCCGTTCACAAGCAATGGCTATTGTTACTTAACATGTATGTCAGTCTGATGGGCGATGAAACTCTTATTCATCCCCCTGCAGCCCAGTTGTGCTTTTCTATGAACTCATCTTAAAAACTGACTTGCACAGATTATCTACAGATTTCTTTGCTGTTCAGATATGTTCTTTTTCTCTCTTTCTCCCCATTTTGTCTTCAACACTTTCCCTTGCTCTTCACCTTGTCCTTCTCAAATGACGTGTTTCAAACATTTTCCAAACAATTCCTAGGAGATCTTTGGTTCTCATTCAGTGATTTCTCATCTTTTGAAATGGATGCGACTCTCCCCACGTGTTTTCCTCCAGCCTCGGGCCCTGCCGACAGGCCTTGTGGCCTCTTGAGCTCCCTGGGAATCCAGTGCGGAGCTTCTGGGTAAGACTTTGATTACGGCTGGCTTTATAGGAACCATCTCAGTTTTGTAATTGTGTCCTAGTGTCCTGGATGTGGTTTTTTTTTAGAGGACTGATCCTACCCGCACCAGGATCAGATTCATCCTGACTGAATCTGAACCTCCCTCCATGGTGACTGAGCTTGTTTCTGAGCCTTTCTTCCCGAGAGTGGGTTTTGTGGCTGGAGAACCAGCTCCTGGCCTCTGTGGAACCGGCACCACCGGCCTCGGTGTGGCGTGGTTCCATCCTGACCACCAGCAGGGCGTCTGCACCCCGGGAAGGAGGGTGCCCTTAGAGCCCAGGAAGTGGTGTGCATGGAGGGGCCACAGCCTCGTCCAGAGCAGGAGGAGCACTCCCAGCCCCTCTCTCCTCCTCCACTCTGGGGCGCTTTGTGGAGACTGGAGCCAGGCAACCAAAGCATGGAAATGCTTTTCAAAGCGTCAAAACCTATTTGACTAGGGTTTGAGCCTTTCAGCATTTCAACTGTCCATACATGTCCACGTGTCAAGTGAAAGGGCCTCCATGAAATTAATTTCTTTCTCTCTCTTTTTTCCTTTTAAATATTACCTAGAGCACAGGGCCTGCACAAGTACAGCACTTTATTATTATGATTTAAAAAAATATTTATTTATTTATTTATTTATTTTGGCTGTGCTGGGTCTTAGTTGCGGCACACAGGATCTTTAGTTGTGGCATGTGGGATCTAATTCCCCGACCAGGGATGGAACCCGGGCCCCCTGTATTGGGAGCTCAGAGTCTTACCTACTGGACCATCAAGGAAGTCCCTCTTTCTCTTTCTTTCTCTCTCCCTCCCTCCCCCTTCCTTCCTTCTTTCCTTCCTTCCTTCCTTCCTCTCTCTCTTCTTTCTTTTCCTTCTCCTTCCCTCCCTCCCTCCATCTAATAATGCTCTATGTAGAACATTTGAATGATTATACCACAGAGTATAATGAATAAAAGAAAGCTTGCAGACTTCCCTGGTGGTCCAGTGGTTAAGACTCTGTGCTTCCACTGCAGGGGGCACAAGTTTGATCCCTGATTGGGGAACTAAGATCCTGCATGTCACGTGGTGTGGCCAAAGGAATAAAAAGAGAAAAAGAAAAAAAGTTTGCAAACTTGCACATAATCTCACTATCCTCAGATAATCTCCCACACTAGCTTTGTGGATTTCTTTCAGTGATACACATACATTTATATACATATAATATATATATTAAATTTTATATGTATTTAAAATTTGGCTCCTATTATGTATACAATTCTCTCTTACTTAACATTATATTACCTGCAGTTAACTATGTCATTAAGTATTCTTTAAAAATGTAATTTTTGGATAAACTTTTTATTGAAGTCTAATATACACAAAAGAGTGCACTCACCATAAATGTGTAGCTCAACTGATTTTTCACATGAAAATGTGATTTTTACACTACAAAGTAATCTGTTGCATGTAACTTATCTGAGCAGCCTGTTGTTTGTAATTTTGCATGATGATAAATAGCTCTGTAACAGACCTCCTTGTGCACAAATATTTGGGTGCATCCTGGGTGACTGATTTTTAATAAAACATACACGATTGTAGGAATCACCCTCCCAGACTTCAGACTATACTACTCAGCTACAGTCATCAAAACCACATGGTCCTGGCACAAAAAGAGATACATGGATGGATCAATGAAACAGAATAGCGAGCCCAGAAATAAACTCACACATGTATGGTCAATTAATCTACGACAAAGTAGGCAAGAATATACAATGGAGAAAAGACAGTCTCTTTAGCAAGTGGTGCTGGGAAACCTGGACAGCCGCATGTAAAACAACGAAATTAGAATATTCTCTAACACCGTATACAAAAATAAACTTAAAAGAGATTAAAGACCTAAATGTAAGACCTGAAACCATAAAACTCCTAGAAGAAAACATAGGCAGAACACTCTTTGACATAAATCATAGCAATATTTTTTGGATCTGTCTCTAAGGCAAAAGAAATAAAAGCAAAAATAAACAAATGGCATCTCATTAAATTTAAAAGCTTTTGCACAGCAAAGGAAACCATCAACAAAACAAAAAGAAACCTACGGAATAGGAGAATATATTTACAAATGATGATCAACAAGGGGTTAATATCCAAAATACATAAACAGCTCATACAACTTGACCTCAAAAAAAAAAAAATAAATAAAACAACCCAATCAAATATGGGCAGAAAACCTGAATAGAAATTTTTTTTCCCAAAGAAGACATAGAGATGGCTAGCAGGCACAAGAAAAAATTGCTCATCATTGCTAATTATTAGAACAATGCAAATCAAAACCACAATGAGGTATCACTTCACACCTGTCAGAATGGCTATCATGCTTCGTATGTGAGATTTTAACTTCTTATTTAATTTCTTTAATTGTTATGAGAAAATTTGGGCCATCATTCTTAGTAAGGTTTTCAAATTGAGTGTAACTTACATTTGGAAACATGCCCAGTTTGTGTTAAAACTTGATGGGTCTTCCATGTCACCATCACCCAGGTCAGCCCCACTGTGGTCCCTTGTGTCCCCACCTGTGTATGGCTGTTTGACCAAATACTTATCTGCACCTACTGAAATGGCCTTGTACTTTCCCATTATTTTTTAATGTGATGAAACACAGTGATTTTCAATGATAGGTCAACCTTGCATTTCTGGAATAAACCCAACTTAGACATGCTATTACCCTTTACATATATTGCTGGATTGGATTTGCTAATGTTTTCTTTAAGATATTTGTGTCTATGCTTATGAAAAAGATTGACCTCTAATTTTCCGTTCTCAAAATATCCCTTTGATGCAAAACCAATTTTGTCAGACAGAAGGTAAAAGGTTTAGCCCTCTGGAAGGCAGCTGGTGGGGAGGGGAGGGAGTTGGGGGTGGCTCAAGAGCTACAGATTCTGGCAATTTTCACTGAGATTTAGTAGGTTTTCTTGCACAAATATTTTTTCAGTTGCTCTACGCCCTTCGGGCAGTTTCCAGAGACTTCAAAACGGTTATTATTATTTAAAAATACTTTTCACCAGTTGTGGCTGTCTCATTGCAGACAGGTCTGCAGGGCTATTCCAGACGTGGACTATTTCGTTATCTTTGTTGGTAGGATTTCCACTATTAGTGCTTTTCTTATTTTGCATTTCTTTTCTCTCAGGTGAGACTTCTGTGTAATTTTGTCAACTCTGCTCTGCAATTGACTATTTCTCTCTCCAGCTAAATCTTTTCTGCTATTCAACCCATGGAGTTTTAACTTTCAATTATTATATTTTTCATTTTCAGAAATTCCACTTTGTACTTTATTAAAACTATATGGTCAGTTTTGAGAGTCTCTTGTTCCTTTGTTTTTTATCCATTTCAGCATATTAAGCATCTTTATATTTTTGAATTTGATAATTCCCTTTCATTTTCTCAGTGAATCCTCTCTCCTCACTTTTTGTTGTCATTGATTCTAGATTGAAATGGTTTGTTTCCTCATACATATCATGATTTTAAAAATTCAAGTTTATCTGTGAGGATTCTTTGTGGCCTGAATTTAAAATACCTCCAGAAAGGATGTACGTTTGCTTCGGTCAGGAGCCTGGAGATTGTGAATCTAGATCTGTTGTAACCTGGATTTTCAGCTTTTATTTTCCACACAGAGGCAGTGTGACTTCCATCCCCAAAGCCCTGGACGTGTTGTCTTCTTGGGGGAGATTCCTTCCCTTTTCAATGCTCCCAAGTCTCTGTCCAGCGTCAGGGATGCTCAGTGCCCGCTTGTGGGAAGGCCGACCTCCGGCCTTGTTCTCTGGCAGGTTCTGCGTTGGACAGGCCAACTCCTCTGCCTGCCGGCTGCCTGTGGGTGACCCTCCACCTCAGCAGACCCGGGGTCCAGTCCGCTTCACCCCCTCTGCCGATGCACAGGCTTGCACCCTGGCATCAAAGCTCAGCAGCTCTGTGACCTTGGGTTAGTTTTTAAAAAAACGTCTGTGAACCTCACTTTCCTCATCTGTAACGTGGCCACATAGCAGTACTCTAATGGCAGTTAAATTATTTCTTTCCTTCCCTTTCTCTCTTATACCCATTTTCCCTCACTTAGAGTAACTATTAAGCCAAGACCACCAGTAACCCTGAACTGTGTATTAAATTAGATTGAAGCTCTCCTTGCAATATAATAACGGTTCTTTGAAAATATTTCACCTCTTAATCTATTCCGCTGGTGTCTTCTTGCCTCTCTGATTTGCCAGGAGGACAGAAAACCCAACAAAAAGCTTCGACATAAAAAGTCTCTTGGTAGCTGGTGTAATAAATCTTCATCCGGAATTCAGGTAACTCTCACCTTTGAGCCACGATGAGGAAGGGGAAGAAGGGCATCCCACGAGGCTGCCACCCTTGGAAGGCGTTCTCAGACATGGCGTTTAAGGTCTGCTGGGGTGTCTTCAGGTAGCTGGAGCTCCCAAGACTGGGGTGTTATGTCCTTTGAATATTTCTCGAAAGATAAAATACTCTGACTGCCCGTGTATTTCAAGTCTTGTGCATGTAATGAAAGCCTTTGCTTCCATTGCCAGATGCTCTGAAAGGGGGTAAGATGTTAATTCGCAGTCAGTAAAGTTCCCTCCTACTTTCACTGTGAAGGATCTGGGATCTGGGATCCTGCCCAGCTGAACTGTCGGGGCTGGGTGGCAGTCACAGCTGTGAAGGGTTCAGGAGGTTTGTTTGTCCCCTCTTCTGGGTGGCAGGCCCCTTGCTCCCTTTTCCATCAAGGCCTTGTGTTCCTATAAGAGATGATACACATGACGACTCCTCTCTGGTCCTGGATTCACTTGCCTGTCCGGAAAAGCCCCCTTCTCCTCTGGCAGGTGGTGCCTCAGCTCCAGAAGCAGCCCCTCCGGAGGCTGTGTTGCTGTGCCCAAAGGCTTCTCTGCTTCACGAATCTTATTGGAAACCCTCCCCAAGGCACGCTCGCACATGGAGGGGCCGTGGGCTGGCCTTGGAAGGACAGTCCTGCTGCTGTAAATGGCACCCGAGAAGATGCCTGGGGAAGATTTCACTGGTGTAGGCAGGAGGGGGAGATGCAATATGCAAAGGGATGGGGGGGGTGGGACCCATCTATCTGTCTGTCCATCCATCCATGCACTTAGGTATGGATTTATTAATTTCTTTTCTTCAGCAGGCATTTGAAGGCTCTAAGCCTGGTGCTGGAGTTACAAACACAGGACACTCTTGTGTCCTGCTCTCTCATGGCCAAGAGTGACATGTAAACAGAGATTCATTACACAGCATGAAAATCACCAAGGTGAAGTGCATGCGGGTGGAGAGGAGGGCAGAAATTTGAGAGCGGGGCTAGGTGACCAGGGGATGCTCCAGAGTTCACCTTCAGGCCAGGTCTTGAACTAGGGTGCTGAAAGGGCCGAGTTACTGTCCTCATGAGAGTCTGGCATGGACGAAAGTGTGGCCCGTGGCAGGACATCCTCCAGGTGGACGAGATGACAGGTGTAGGTGCTGATCACCCGGGAACCCGGGGGCCTGGCTACGGGATTTGCACTTTATTCTACAGGAGCTGGGGCCTTACGAAGGGATGTGATAACAATCAGAAGTGCATTTTGTAAAATCGTTCTGCAAGGCTCTTTGGTGGACGAGGAAAAGAGGCCAGATGGGAAGCAAGTGTCCAGGCAGGAGGTGCCGATGCTGAGCCGAGGGGAGCAGTGTGGAGGTCGGTGGCAGCTGCTCCCCGGGAAGAGGCTTTGGCAGGAGGTGAGGGAGAGACACGGACGGAGGTGAGACAAGGCTCAGGGGCTGATGCCGGGGCCACCAGGAGATCCAGAAAACAGGCCGCAGGTGTGACGGGTGTGCTGGGTGGGTCATGGATGTTGGTGAGTATCGTTCAGGTTTAGGGGTCTGTGCACATTCAGGTGGGGAGGTCTCACAGACAGTTGTGAACTCGTCTGAGCTCAGGAGGGAGGAGTGAGAGACACGGGGGTGATGGGCAGTAGCCATAGAAATTCTCTGGAAGCCCTCTGACGAGGTCCTAGCTTATTAATTAGCATCTCTATAGCACATCACAGTGTTGGTTCATATTCAGCTTGTGATGAGCTCAAAATGTAGGACTTTTCCATCAGAACTGCCTACAATTCAAGTCTCTGCCATCTCATTCCTGGACGACTGATCCTTTGAGTTCAAATGCACGACCTCACGTCTGGTTATCTCTAGTCTGACTCTGGCCTCGGGGCCTGGCTGATGTGCTGCCCTCTGAGTCCTGTGGCCCCTGCCGCCATGGTGCGGTCCCACTGGCGGGGCTGTTGACAAAGCAGGGCCCTGCGGCTCCTCCGGGTGTGGCCCTGACCCCTGGGAGCTCCTGCCTGCAGCTCAGCGCCTCCCAGTTCTGTGCGTGGGGGACAAAGACGCCACCTGCTCGAGGGGCAGTGCTCGTTGTCCTGAGGTCCCTGAATGAGTGTGTCGGCAGAGGTCACAGGTCATGTGCCTTGGCTGTCCTGGACGCACCCACCTGACTGGTTTCGGGCCCCCTTTCCTGTCCCTGGAAGAGTTCTAAACTGGAAGGAAGCTTAGACGGCCCGCTGTGTTGAGGGGAAAACAGGAGTCAGAAAAACCCCCGCTCCCTGCCAGGGACTGTCTCAACCCAAATCACAAGACAATTTCTTTGTTATTTGTGGAAAGATGGTGAGGAATTTAGAGAAGTGGTATAAGTGGTTAAAATCTTTTACTTCGTCTTTCTTAAACATCACATTTTCAGAGACTGGCAGGCAAATTAGAAGGGAGGAGCAGGCGTGTGGGTGGCGTGTGGGAGCCCCGTTTGAAGCTGTGATGTCTGTTCCCCAGCAGCACATGGGTTCCAGGTTTAGATGCTCCCCAAGATTCACCCCAGTTTGGGGCGTTCGACCTCGCCAGTCCTGGCCTGGTTGTCGGGGACAGGGTGTGTGGCCAGGATGGCCCGGAACCAAGAAGGCCGTGGAAATCCAACAGCCTCTGCACTTAGCAGCTAATTTTTTCTTTTACACTAGCCAGGGGCAAGGAAAAGTTTGTTTTTTTAAAAAAAATTGGGGTAGAGTTGTTTTACAATGTTGCGTTCGATTCTACTGTATAGCGAAGTGGAGTTCCCAGTGCTGTACAGCAGGTTCTTATTACTTACCCATTTTATACATAGGAGTGTACACATGTCAATCTCAATCTCCCAGTTCATCCCCCCACCCCACTTTCCCCCCTTGGTGTCCATACGTTTGTTCTCTACATCTGTGTCTCTATTTCTGCCCTGCAAACCTGTTCATCTGTACCATTTTTCTAGAGTCCACACATATGCGTTAGCCTATGGTATTTGTCCACTCACCTTGTCTTGCTCCGTCCACCGGGACCCGGGCAGCAGTGCAGCGTCAGTGCCCTGGCCCTTGGGGGGGGGCACGCCCCTCCTCCTTCTCCTGCAGGTGAGGGTGGTCATGATGGCCCCCTCCCCCAACAAAGCTGCCGATGCCCCCTGCCAAGCCATGGTCCCCTGTGGTTAGAGGGACGCTCAGCCTCGGGCTGCCTTTTTGAAGGGACCTGAGCTCCCGATGGACACTCCGGCCCAGTGCAGGCAGGGAGGGGCTTCGGGAGGGCCTTGGAGAGAGGGCTCTGGAGAGAGGTGCTGCCTGGGAGCGGGGTGGGTGTGTGGGGAAGGTTCCAGGAGGTGCGCCTGTAGTCAGAGGGGAGGTATGCGGCGTGGGCCCCGATGGACCAGCGTCTCCTCTGCCGTGCCAGCCGGGTTGGTTCTGTGCGGCCTCCACCCCATCACTCCGTGCCGGTCCGGTCCTTCCTGAGGGGTCGGCTCAAGACAATAAACACTAAGTCAATATGCTCGGGGCATTTTCACCTTTCCTGGTCTCCAGCTTTGTGAAACAGAAAGACGGCCTTGGCTCTCCGACAGCTCAGGCTTTCCCTGGGAACAGGAAGCCGTCTGGGTTTCGGCACTGGAGGGGTGCTGGGCGAGGTCCCACGCCAGTCCACACTGTCTTTATTTCTGTAGCTCTACAGTAATGCTTATCATCGAAAATAACTGTATTGTAAAGATGAAGGGCATTTTAAAACATGTTCTGTTCTGGAGACGCTAAAGACACCCCTGACAAGAAGATGACCAGGAAGCCAGTGAGAGGCTTCTGAGCAGGAGATCTGAGCCCGATTCCGCCCTGTGGTTCCCTGAGCAAGAACCAGGGGTCCCCCAGCCTGGGCAGGAGGACTGTGGTCCGCACACAGCAGGGGGCTCGGCCAGGAGCCAAGTCTGCTGGAGCTTGGTGCCAGGGACGACCCTGAGGATCTGGGGTGGCGGTAGAGAGAAACCAGGCTGGAATTTCTGCCAGGGCGGGGTGTGCTGCAAGAGACACTCCATGTGACACTCCCTACCACGAAATCGATGGAAGAGCAGGGTCTTGATGAGCCGCCGGGTGGGGCTTGTCCTGCACCTGTCTGTGGAGTGAGCCCTCCCTGCTCTCAGACACTGGTGGCTGTCTCCAAGGTAGTGTCTTGAGACGGGGGACAGTATATCAGTAGCTCATTCTGCAACCCCCCCTCTAATTAACTTGGGTGACTTAGTGAGGAGGAAGATCCGTCTGGGTTGCGGGTCCACTGGGCTTGCGTGACATCTCAGAGGAAGGCCGTTCATTTCTCCTTGAGCGTTTTCGTTGACCCAGAGCTTTGTGTGCGGGGAGCTCAGCATGGTTGGCGAGGGCACAGCTGCAAGCCCAGCTGGCCGGAGCCAGGGGCCCATGTGGTGGCAGCCACGGTTTCCATCCCCAGGCTGTCGGAGCTCCTTGTGAGCCCTGGTCTGCAGAAGAGCAGGAACATTTGCAGTGAGAGGCAGATGGTTAGATGGCCACAGCCCCGATCCACTCCAGAGAGTCTGGTTTATACCTGTTGTCCTGTGTCATTATCCGTTGCAACCCTTTTACTTACTCAGTGCCCTGATTTGGACAATAAGTCACATGGTATCCTCCAGATGGGTAATATGTGTCGTACATGAAGAGTGCTTCTGTGTTAAATAGGTGAACACTCAGATAGGAATGTGGAGTAAAGCCACAAAGGGTACTGTGTATGTGCAGATTAAAACAGACAGTCAGTTCACGATGGAAAATACCGTTAACAAAAAGGAAGGCAGCATGAGGAAGTATTTTTTGCCAACAATTGGAAAGCTTTGCAAACAAGTATAAACACTACAGAGTCGGAACTTCCCTGGCGGTCCAGTGGTTAAGACTGTGCTCCCAATGCAGGGGGCACGGGTTCAATCCTTGGTCAGGGAACTAAGATCCCGCATGCCGCATGACATAGCCAAAAAAATAAATAAATAAGAGGTAAACACACAGAGTCTTGCATGGGTACGGGGAACGGGACCTGTCTCATCTTCCTGTTCGTAGAAGAACTTGGAAGACTCCTTCTGGAAGGTGGCTTTGCACCTTGTGGGAGAGGGTTTCCACTTCCAGGAATGTGTCTTGGGAGAATATTTTAGAACAAGTAAAATCACAGTTGTTCACTGCAGTCTTGTTTATAGAAGCTTGGAAAGACACGAAGTGCCCAGCAGGGAGGAAACACTTAAATGTTACTGGCTGATGGTTAGCAAGACCCACTAAGCATTCGGCAGAAATGGTCCCCTTTGGCCCCACCACAGCCTTGTGAAGTAGGTACCCACGTTGTCCCCACCGTACAGATGAGGACACCGAGGCACAGAGCAGTGAAGGGGCCTCAGCCAGGGAGCAGCAGAGCTGCCCCTGAGTGTGGGCAGTGTGGCCTCTAGACCCAGATCCAGACCATCTCCCCCAGCACAGGGTGCTGCCTTGTCCAGTGGGATGGACGGTCCTGCCATCAGACCAGGGGTCGATACTTAACGACTTGGAAAGTTCAGTATGAAATGCGTGGGAGCATTTATAAAGCAGGGTGGGGCTGAATCCAGGGAATGCGGTGACCCTGACTTTGTTTATTCACACAGTAACTGAAGCTGCTGCTCTGGGACCTGAGACAGATGGGCAAACACCACGCAAACCTCCCTGCCTCGTCGGCAGGACCCAGTCCAGGGGCCTGACATATCTCTGCTGGTGGAATGGAGCCAGCATTGTCGGGCTGGGGCCCACATTTATCATTGATTTTTGTTTTTTTTTTTTTTTTTTTTTTTTTTGTACGCGGGCCTCTCACTGTCTTGGCCTCTCCCGTTGCAGAGCACAGGCTCCGGACGCGCAGGCTCAGGGGCCATGGCTCACGGGCCCAGCCACTCTGCGGCACGTGGGATCTTCCCAGACCGGGGCACGAACCCATGTCCCCTGCATCGGCAGGCGGACTCTCAACCACTGCGCCACCAGGGAAGCCCTATCATTGTTTTTTTTTTTTTTTTTTTTGTGGTATGCGGGCCTCTCACTGTTGTGGCCTCTCCCGTTGTGGAGCACAGGCTCCGGATGCGCAGGCCTAGCGGCCATGGCTCACGGGCTTAGTTGCTCCGCGGCATGTGGGATCTTCCCGGACCAGGGCACGAACCCGTGTCTCCTGCATCGGCAGGCGGATTCTCAACCACTGCGCCACCAGGGAAGCCCCCTATCATTGTTTTTTAAACATAATTTACACAGAGTAAAATACACAAATCTTTCAGTCTGATGAGTTTTGTAATCTCATACATCTGCGTAAGCATCGTCCAGACAAGACAGAGGAGGTTTTCCTCATTTCAGGAGTCTCCCCGTGACCCTTCCCACTCAGACCCTCAAATCCGCTTCCCACCCCGGGGACACCGGTTCTGATCTTTCAGCACAGGTTGCTTTCCTGTTCTTGGCCTCACAGGTGGTGGTGTCTTTTGTACTCTGCCTCATCCACGCTGGGGCCTGGGTCCGTACCCTCCTTCCAGTTTCTGAGTTGCCTCCGTGGTGAGGAAGAGCCTGTGCACGTTTGTTTGTGGACACAGGTTTTCTCTTCTCTTGGGTAAACGCCCAGGTGTGGGATGGCAGGTTGCAGCCTCGAAAGGGGTTCGACCTTATCAGAAAGTGTCAGTTTCCAGGTGGTGCTGTTGTCACACGTTCCCAATGACACGAGCTCCCCTCGGTCGGCACTTTGCCAGCGTTTAACAACGTCAGTCTGTTTTTCTGTGCTGGGGGGATGTGGTGGAATCTTGCTGTGGTTGTAACTCGCGCTTCCTGGTCATGATGACGCCTAGCTTCTCTACTGTGCTTGTTGCCATTTTTCACATAGTCTCCTGTCAACTCTCTGCTCAAGTCTTTTGCTCTCTCTTTCTTAACGTCCCCGTTCAACCCCTTGTCCTGCTCTTCGCTGGATGAGGTAGGTGGACACAGAAATCAGTGGTGAATTGGTACTGACGGCAAGAAAAATTTGGAGAAATATGTTAATTCCAGAAGCTGGGGAAGTTCTAGTCCAATGCTGTCTTTACCTTCTCTTTAGTCGTTTCTGGTGTTTTGAGGCCTCTCTCAGTCGGGAGTTATTCTGTCCTCTTCATGCTTCTACACTACACCTGAGGGACCTCTGTCTGTCCACCCACACATCTGTCCACTCGGTGGCCTGCTTGGGGAGAGGCAGTGCCTGGGCTCTCTCCCTGTCCCCGCTGGTCTTGGGATGGGACCCTCCTGGGCACCCCTTTGGCCCTCCCGGCCCCTGTCCTATGGCACCCTGCGACCAGCCTCATACAGCCCGACATGGCCTGGCTCTGTCCTCTCGCTCCAGGGGTCCTCGTACCGGTCCACGGCCTGTTAGGAACCGGGCTGCACAGCAGGAGGTGAGTGGTGGGCGAGTGAGTGAAGCTTCATCTGCCGCCCCCCATCGCCCCCCATCGCTCACATTACCGCCTGAACCATGCCCACACCCTGTCCATGGAAATATTGTCTTCCATGAAACCGGTCCCTGGTGCCAAAAAGATTGGGGACCGCTGTCCTGCTCGGTCCTTCTCTGATGCCTCAGTGAGGGACATCCTGGACCCATGTGGCCCCCATACAGCCCACCTGGACATCTGGGGCAGGTCAGCCTTCCAGAGAGCTGAGGGGTAGATAAGGGGTGTCGTGAGACTTCTCACCCAGTGCCCCCCCCGATTGAGTGTCTGGGGGCCTGAGCTGCGGCCAGGCAGCGAGGTGGACTTTCCCTTCCCTCTCTCACCCCCGTCCCTCACCCCTGCTCCTGGGATCACAGCCTCATATGCCCTTGACTCAGACTCTGCTTTTGGAGGCTGCAGGCTGAGGGAGTCTAGAATGTGGTGCCTGATCCTGCTTCCATGTGGAAAGCCCTGCGGTGGCTGACCTTTAGAACAAGATGCCGTGTTACAGTGTGGCTGCGGGGATCCCCCGGGGCCAGTCCCTGCCTCTCTCCACCACCCCTACTTCTTCAACAGAACCCAAACTCCCCTCAAAAGGGATGCACAGTGAATTCTGCTTGGGCTGCGGGTGGCAGGGAGCTCAGGGAAGTCTTCCCAGGAGAAGGATGCTTGAGCAGCCTCTTGATTTGTGTCTGTGAAGTTGTTGGGGTTATAGTGTAGAGGTCATGGTGTAGGGGGGTCACAGTATAGTGTAGGTGTTACAGTGTAGAGGTCATAGTGTAGGGGTTATGGTGTAGGGGCCAGAGTGTAGTGGTCATGGTGTAGGGGTTAGCATGTAGAGGTCATGGTGTAGGGGTTATAGTATAGAGGTCATGGTGTACGGGTCATGGTGAAGGAGTCATGGTGTAGGGGGTTAAGGTGTAGAGGTCATGTAGAGGGGTAGGGTCTAGAGGTCATGGAGTAGGGGTCAGAGTATAAGGGTTAGTGTGTAGGGGTTATGAGTACAAGCTTGGAAGTCAGACTGTTGATTTCAACTCCAATTCTGTCCCTCTCCTAGCTGTGTCAAATTACTTACCTTGGTCAAATTACTTACCTCTCTGGCATCACCTGGATATTTGTTAGAAATGCAGATTCTTGGAGCCCATCCCAGACTTGCTGGATCAGAGGCTCTGGGCTGAGGTCTCCCAATCTGTGTTTTAACCGGCCCTCTGGGCATTCTGGTGACCTAGAAAACCCCTGGGGGGCAGGACAATGCAGCATCCTGCCCTAAGGACCCAAATAAGAGGAGATGAGGCTTGCTTCCCCAGTAAACCAAGTGTTCCTGCCCTGCTCCCATCCTGATTTCCACCCTTACTCTTGGGATGGCCACTGACTAGTCACATCTCTCAGGCTGACCTGGATACTCCGTCCACTCTCTGCCTCTGTCCTATGTCTGCCATGTCACCCTCGCTGGAGGGAACGCACTGGAATTTCCCGGGGCTGATAAAGATGACAAGACAGCTGCTGCTACTCTTTGGACAGAAAAGCTTGTCCCCATAACCAGCAGGGCCAAACTAAGAGAGAGGATTTATATCTGTGTCTGTCCATGGGTGCAATGCCCCTAACGCGGATACAGTTTCTGGAAGTCTCCATAAGCTTCGTCAGCCCAGGCTCACCCTCAGTGGCTGAGGAGAGAGGAGACCCCGGAACCAGACCCTAAGATGGATGGTTCATGGGCAGGTGATTTCTAAGGAAGTGCTCCCAGGTGAGGCTGGCAGGGAGTGGGGGAGGCGGGTGGGAGGGGAGAGGCTGCCAATGTGGGCTGAGCCCATGGGGAGATCTCTGTTTTGCCTGGGTGCCACCTGTCTTTGGCCACGGGAGCACAGTAAAGAGGTGACCCTGGTCTTCTCTAGGGAGACACTGGTCATCTCTTATCTAATTGTTGCCCATCCACCTCACCTGCCACAGTGACACAGGCTAGTGGATGGGCCCCAAGGCTGAGTTGATTGATGCTCATACTTGATTCTTGGGGAAGATAAACCAATAGCAGGTACAAAGATTTTGGTGGATGATGTCTTAATAATAACAGTAAAGAGCAGGGATACTTCATTCCCATGTAAGGCGCCCCAAACTGACACACTTACCTGCTCTTTACAAACAAACCACCAGTGGGTGTTCATCCAGTAGAAGGACCTTATTGCATGTTGGTCACGACCCAGAGCATGAGTTTCTGGAAGCCCCCATAGCCAGGTGGTATTAGCAGATGGTTGGAATCGTTTCTGAGTTGGGAGGTGGCCAGCCCTGGGCTCCTGTGGCTGCACCATGTGTGATTTCAAAAGGAAAACCCAACAAGGATCTATGCAGTCACTGGAGCCGGGACTCGTGGCCGTTCAAGCAGCATGTTTTCCGAAGAGGTTTTATCATTAACCTTTGATTTTGCGCGTACATTCAGGCTGTCTCGTTCAAACAAGGGCAGTAAAAGACATATTTCCAAAGAAGTCGAGGACTGTGTCTGGGGGAGAGGACAGACTGGCAGATGGGAAAACTGCTGGTTGGGGTCACATATGCCCAGATTTTCTGCAGCAGGAAAGCACCCCTGAGGGTCATCTCGCTCGGGCATTTCGGATGTGTTCCCGGGTCCTGGGAGGGCGACACCGAAGGGGCCGGGCTAGGGTGGGTGGGGGAAAGCTCTCACTGTATCAGAGGTGCCCATTTACAGTTTCTACATGTGTGCCTGCGGTGGACAAGCCGTTTTGACTTCAGTGCGTGCAGGGCTTTGCTTGAAAACATAGTTCTGCTATGAAAACGTTAGAAGAGCACCGAGCTCATTTCCTCCTCTCCCTTTGCACCGACGAACCAGAGGTACAAGAGGCTCAGCAAAGCACATCGCTGGTTGCCCTGCGAGACGGTGAGAGACACCAGCCTTATCAACGCCAGTCTGGCTTTTACTCCACCGAACGAATATCTGATTAAAAACTTGGCAGGTTCACTTGAAATGGGACATTGGACCTCCAGAGACATACTGTCCTGAGGCGGGGCAGCCATGGGCTGGCGTGGAGCTTGGCTCTTCCTGAATACAGGGTCTGGGCTTTCCCCTGAATCTTCCCTACATCGAAATCTGTCCTGTCTGTCTTTTTGGACTTTAGCCTTTGTTTGTTTGAAATCAGCTTGAAACACCTGCTGTGCCTTTTCCATCATCGTCACCAGCTCATTTGCACAACATGTTAGGGTTTACGACAGCTTTTCCAGGGACGGGACGATCCACACTGAGGTTAACAGTAGTGCCATGAAGCAGGTTGTTATGTCCCTAATGGATCTGAGGTGACTTGTCTAACTTTTCTCCATCCGTAGGTACCGGTGGAGGGGGGCGAGCGCCCCAGAATCCTCTCCTACTCATTCCATGGCAGGCAGAAGGCTCGCCCTGTAGGGTCAGCTGCTTCTGTTGGCTCCTTATTCAGCAAATACCTCTGGCATGTCTGCTCTGTTGCAGGCACTGTTCCAGACACTGGGGGGCAGCAGAGGACAGACTCCCTGAACCCAAGGGTCTGGACGCCCGTGGGTGGGGCGGCGGGGGCTGGTCTTCAGAATCCCTGGGCCTCCTGCGTTGATACCCACCTGCGTTTAACCACCGAGTTCTAGGCTCCAGGGGGTGTCCTGCTGTCTTCTCTCTCCACTTACCTGGCACAGGAAGGTCCCTAGGGCCAGATGTCCAGACCATCCTTCGCTCCCTGCCTTCCTGGTTTGTCTCTGCCGGCTCTTCTCTCAAGAAGGGAATCCACAATTTCTTATGCCTTTGGGCTCATTGCCCATTTGTTTTACTTGAATTTTAGAAACCAGAGAGGGTAAAACAGTCCTTACTTTCTTCACCAGCTCCCCCATTGCAGACCCCAAGCACCATTTCAGAGGGAAGTACATCCTGTCCATCTCTGGAAGACAGTTCCCCAGCTGGACCCCTGTCAGTGGCCGAGCCCCCATCTGTGGGCCTGTGGTGCTGTGGGGACGTCTTGCTGCTTCAGGACGTGTGGCCAGCGGCTCCCAGGCCAGGGGCTCTGGAGCCCAGCGTGGAGGGGACATGTGGGGCCGGGCGGAGGAGGGGCACCAGTTTCTCCCTGGAGGAGGAGGCAGCTGAGCGGGGACCAGGACAGCGGCTGGGGGATACAAGGTCCTGTAATACTGCATTAACTCAGCCTTCAGTCTGATGGGTGAGGCCCTCTTGGTGAAATGTGTGTGGCTTAAAACCGAGACTGTAAACCAAATAGGAATTTGGTTTGCTTCACGAGTCAAGATAATTGTACTTTGAAAAATGTTTTGAACATAACATTAATTTTGACCTTTATGTGAAGTGTGACATAAGTGTGTTTTTAAAATGGGTATTCATGCGTGACACATTTTCCATTATCATCTTATCAGATTTTCTGAGTTGCTGCGGCAGTGGATTGGTCAGGTGTTTAAAATAAGCAATCAGTTATTTTTATGCTCCTGCAAGTACAGGTTATAGTGGGGATTGAACGGAATTTTCTTTTTTTTTTTTCCTTCCAGGAGCCTCAAGAACAAAGGCCACGGGAGGGTGGTGGGTCCTGACACCAGGACCCGCCGGCTGGGATGGAGGGATGGAAAGTGAAGGAGGGGACAGCAAGGCACCGGCCCGTCAGTGTACTCCTCACTCCTGCCCCTGGAGGGACTTGTGATGGGACCTGGCAGCACTTTCCTGTACCCTTTGATCTAAGATCTCCTTGCGAAATACCTAAAACGCAGGTTGAAGATTTTTGTGGATTCCCGCTGGAGCCACTGGCTTCCTGAGCTGACTTTCCCTTCTGCCAGAGCTGTCCCAGCCCAGGGACTGAGGGGCCCAGAAGCTGGGCTGTCTCCCTCCAATCCCCATTTCTAGTCGGCTAAGGGCTCCTTCTGGGGATCTACCCTCTGTCCCTTCCCGCCGGACCCCACGATAGGAAAGCCCTCGGGTAGAGTCTCCAGGGCCCGCAGGGGAGGCTGTGGCTGTGCCAGGAACCAGGAGAGCTGGGGTTTGTGGCCAGGGCACCCTAGGTGCCATTGTTTTTATGGGACAATTTGGGAACATGGTGACCGGTGTAAAACCTTTGGGAATTAGTATGGAGCAGAGTCTCTTTAGACGGGGAAAAAGTATATTGTCTGTGCTTCAAGTTAATTGGGGGACTCAGGGACTAGAGGATTGGGATAAAGCCATGTGATCTGGATTCCCATTTAATAGAACAGGCACAAGCACTGCATTGTTCTAGCCTTCCGCGCTCATTTTTCAAAATCACTTGGCAGCAATAGCGACCTTAACTGCTGAATAAGTGTGGTCTAAAATCATACGTTATAAACTATTTAAAGCAGTAAAAGAATTCACACTATTAGGAGCTTGGAGGTTATTAGCAATCTATAAATACCTCAGTAAACAAAGACTGTATTACACTTTGTAAGCACAAAAATTGCAGGAACTGCTTTGTTCATTTCAGAGGAGAGACACCAAGCACTGTTTGGTTTTCGGATATTTGCCCACAAGTGTTTAGGTGCTTCGTTGGGGAAGAGAACCCGAGATCTTTCCACTGAGAGGCGGTCTGGGCCCGGCGCTTGGGAGGTGGTGGTGTGTCCGGGGGGTGTGGGGCGGGAAGAACGGAGCTGGAATCCAGCGGGAATTCTTTCCGTCTCATCTCACTGTGTGCACTTGCATCCCTTTCCCCGTCCTTTCACAGCCTGGTTTCCTTTTCGGGAATTACATTTTCTCCAAGGGGCCAGCGTAGGGGCCAGTTCAGGCCAAACCGCCAGTTATTCCCTCCGCAGTGTTTGCATCTCGAGTCAACAGTGGCTGCTATATCCTCCCCAGTGATGGCAGCCAGGAGAGATCACCCACTGCAGTGAGTATTCTTTTTTCTCCTCGTCCCCAGGGGGCCTGTCCCCAGCCTTGCCCCTGGACCTATGGGCTTCTGATACCTTCCAGTGAATTCTCTGGGTCGGACCAATTCTTACGAGCACTGAATTCTGGCTGATACACTTCCCCACCACCAGCTGCTCTATAACTCGCGGCTGTGATGGTCCTTCCATCCTTCTCACGTCTCGTTGATGCGATGCACGCGGTCTGTGATTTAGGTTTGAGGACTCACATCGTAGCAGATGTTGCCAGGGGCCTTCCCTTACCTCTGTAGCTCATGCCAGCCAGACTCCACTGCCAGCACCTATGTCTCTCGGCCCCCTGGGCTCAGGAGCCCCAGGCATTGTAGGGCAGAGACAACTGTCCCTGCTGTGCCCTTTCTGAAGTCCAGTTACTAATGCAGCACAGCAGCCATCCTGAAATTAATGGTGTGAAGCATGATGCAGCAGTGCTTCCCACCATTAATTTCTGGATGGCTGCTGCGCTGCATTGGCAACTGGAACGGGGTGGGGCGGGGTGAGAGCTGGGAGCAGGGAGGGCACCCCTGGTTCATCCCAGGACGAGCAAGGCCAAGGGTACATGGGACAGAGCAGAGGCCCCTGGGTGGGAAGTGGCCAGGCTGGGCTGGGGCTCAGAAGCCACCCGAGGGCCTCTGGACGTTTCTGTCTTTTCTGCAGCGGGGAGGGGGGGTGGCAGCTGGAAGCCAGCCTGTGGCGGAGCTCCATGGTTTGTTACAAAAGTGCCAATGTAAACAACTGCACCCAAGGAGCCTATGTTTGGTGTAAACCCTTGAGCAACTGAATTCCTGAAGTTCAAATCCACAGAGATGCACATGTTACTCCCCACATCTGTCCCTTCACTGGGATGGAAGCTGCACGGCTGCCCTGGGCTCTGTCAAAGCGGGGAATTGTCCACCTGGAGAAACCATGATCTGAGGGCATGTGCCTGGCTGCCCTTCAGGTGTCGTGCTCAGCCCTGGGTGGCCGCACCAGCTCTCACATGGGGAGAGGTTGGGGGGGGGGCGTCCAAGCCCCCGGCAGGGATTGCAGATGCTGTGGCCCATCTGAGGCAGGGCGGGAACAGACCCCAGAGCAGAGTCCCTGGTAGGGCCAGTGCTGTGCTGGACTCCAGGCCCCACGGGCCAGTCAGGGGCCCAGCGGGACATGGAGGGTCCTGATGGCCACAGGTGTCGGCCCTGGAGTCCAACATGAGTGGATGCAAGGCCAGCTCTCCTTGCATTTGGGATGTTGAATAAGACTCTTGAGACCTTATTCTCATGAGCAAGTGGGGTGATAATTGTCCCCAAACTACAGGGTTGTTGTGAGGCTACCAGGGGACCTGTGACGTGCCCTCAGGTGCACAGCGTGTGATGGGTGCAGCCGTCCTCACTACTGGTTCCATTCCTGCTCCTTCAGTGATGACAGGGGCTTGAGGGCAGGATGTCTGGACACTCCCTGCAGAGGAGCTCCATAGACCCCAGGGCTCCTGGAAGCAGTTTGGAGGAGAAAGCTTTGCCTGACTCCCTTGTGGATGAAGGTGGTGGCTGGAGCCCAGAGGTGAGGGACTGTCCCCACTGCTGGGCTAGGGACCGAGGCTGTGGGTGTTTCTGAGGCAAGGGCTTGTTCACCCCGCTCTGCGTATGGAGAGACCCTCAGAGGCTGGGACGCAACACGCCTTCGCTGGGCTGCGGCTGGTGTTGGAACGCGTCCCTGTGGTTTCCTCCTTTGGGCTAAAGAGTTGGCCTTTGATAATGTGCACACTCAGCTGCCTTCTTTTGTTTGCATCTAGTTCATCCATTCATTCAAATATATGTTGGGTAGCTCCTGTGTGCTAGGAAATTTTCTGGGTGCTGGGGGAGAAAGTGGTGAGATAAATGGACAAAAATCCTTGTCTATGAAGAGTTTCATCCCAGTGAGAAAGGAGGAAGACTGTGGACAAGACAAATAAGAACAGGGTACAGGTTGCTGGGAACTGGTGAGTTCTAGGAAGAAGAATAAGGGAGGAGATAAGAATTGATGATGGAGGGAGGGTGCTGTGCGTGGCGGGTCTGGATGGGGTCCTGCCCTGGCCATGGTAAGCGTGGTGGGAATGGCTGCTTTGCCCAGAAGAGTGACTGCTACGTTGTCCAGCCTCCCCTGCAGAACAGGGCCAGGAAGCACGAGGCCACCCACGTCCCCTCCCTGACCACTCAGTGCCACAGCCTGGCGGGCTGGTGTCCTCCCCGTCCCGCCTCCCATCTGCTCCGGCTGCATCTCTGGTGTGTCTTCCCAAACAAGCCTCTTGCACTCACGTCCTGCCTCAGGGTCTGGTTCTGGGGAGACCCAGCCCGGATGCTGTGAGCATCACCCTCATGGCTCCGTGTGCGCACACGATGCGGTGACGGTGGCCTCGGGTTGAGGGCCCCTGTGCCGCGCAGGTGGGCGCTGGGGGGCTGGGAACACAGCCCGTGTTCACAGAGTGAGGAGCCCTCTGCGCTCCTCGCCAGCATCACACTTGGGAGCGTGAGCTGGGCCAGTGTGAACTGTGAACCCTCAGCACCCCCGTCTCTGCGCTGAGCTGCGGTCTGCTGGGGGCGGGTGGTGGCTCTCGTGCACTGTCCCCAGGCACGGGGACTTGGTTAAGTACACACACTCGGTCACCTCACTGTGCAAACAGGTACTCCTGAGGGAAATAGCTTAGGGAATTTTGCTTTAGGCCACAGAGAGCGCTCTGGTTTAAGTGGCGTGAGCAGAGGGTCATTTAGAACTAGAACCTTGCGAAGCGGACTCTTTGGTGGGACCCTTGCCCCTCACTTGGGATGTTTCCGTCCAGGAAAGGAACACCTCTGGCCTCTCATTTCCCCCTTGCTCCTTCCTCCCCCGATGATGAGGGGCGCTTTATGGGGTTGGACAGTGTAGGGAGAAGGAATCCGGCCCCTTCTTGCCTTGGTTTTAGGGCTGTGCTTCCCTGCAGGGAGTGGCTGGTAAGCACAGGGCACACTGCCCAGGCCGTGGGCTGTGTGCTCAGCGCTCCTGTCACTGGTGTGAAGGGCCTCTTCCAAGGCTCAGTACGCGGAAGTTTGTCCGCGCGCCTTGCGTCTTGGCTGCATCTCCAGGACGGGTGGTGCTGGTTTCTGACGACTAGATTGGCAGTTGATGTGTCTCAATTG
Source organism: Kogia breviceps (assembly GCF_026419965.1). NCBI lineage: Eukaryota > Metazoa > Chordata > Mammalia > Artiodactyla > Physeteridae > Kogia > Kogia breviceps. The sequence continues at coordinate 32,414,644 of NC_081323.1, read as the reverse complement.
GTTTTGAAATTGGCAATTAGTGTGACTGTTGGTGCTGAACTTGAGTGGGAAACAGAGGCACACGATCCATGGACCCCTCTGAACGTGACCACGTGAGCTTTCCTTGTGGCTGCTGCACATGGTGGCAGCCTGGCTGGCTTCTTGTGACAGGAGAACAGTGGTTGGCGACCTTCATTTCTCCTGGCAACGTGCGCTGTGGCGGGAACATGGCGGCGGGTCCTGCCAGCCCTGCCGAGGCCGGGCCACCTCCAGGTGACCAGGCGGCCCCCTCCATCAGCCTCGGAAAGTGTCTCTCCTGTTCCACAGCTGCAGGGGGTGCTGGGCGTTACTGTCAGCCCCAAGGTGTGAACAAGCAGAATTTTTGGAAACTTTTCCAAGGAACTCCTCCAGGGTATGGACAGTTTCTCCCATTCATGGGGTGGAACTGCCCCAGGAAGCCAGGAGATGGGCTCCAAGTCATCCACGGCATCCTCCCCTCACCCAGCCCAGAGGAGATAAACTGTAACAGCTAAGACAGAAACTCAACAAAAGCAAGCAGAATTTTGATGTAAATGCCATTTTGGAGAACTGATTAATATGTCAAAATATTCAGCTCCCAAGGTATGTCATAAAAATAACCAGAGTTCTCTGCAATTTCATGATTTAACATTCAAATGAATGATCTAAATTCCATTTCATCAACTCCTTTTCAAACCTGTCTCCTCTTTCCTGGGCTTTTGGGCAGCTTCTTTGCTGGATCCTGAACTGGTGCGGGCTGGAATTCCGGGGGGTGGGGAGAACAATGGGTTCTGGTGAAACCGCGGGGGGTGGGGGTGGGCAGGCCGTATGTTATCCTAACAGGAGAGATTTGCCTTTGTACCGTCCTGTCCTTTGTTTCCAGCGCAGAGAGGAGGCCAGGGACAGCGTGCCAGGCAGTCACAGCCCCTGCTCCTGGCGGGAGCAGGATGGTGACCAGTGTGAGGTCATCCTCCTGGTTCACCCATCCTGGGCGAGTCTCCGCAGAAGGCAGTGCCTGAGACATACAGAGCCTGCTCTCACCGTTTATGGGGGTTGGAGGTGTGATCCCAAGGATACGAGGCGGGGGTGGGGGGTGGGGAGGGAAAGGGGGGCAAAGGTGAGGGCCTGAGCACCGGGTGTGTCGGCCCCTCAGAGAGGCCTTAGGACCCACGGTGGAGGGGCAGGTGCCCCACCTCCCATTGCCCGTGGCTCCAGTTACCGTCTTGCCTTTGCGTCTTCAAAGAGCTGTGAGTCTGGGCATCAGACACCCCTAACCCTAACCTACCCCGTCCCCCCGCACGGCCGTGCCTTCCAGCCCGGCAGCTGCAGGGAACCTGGGGAGGGCAGGGCGGCGAGGGACAGAGGCCCCCGCGGCAGCCGAGATCCGGTTCCACGGTCGGGATCCCCCAGTCGGGGGGCATCTGGCGCCGCGCTGCTTACACGTGGCTCTAGAAGGACGCCGACGGGGACTGGTTGGGAAGCAGCCAACCCGCAGGACGGAAGGAACCTTTGAGAATCAGCGGCTCGCGGGCGCCGCTCAGGGATGGAGTTGACTCGGGTACCGTGACCCTGGCGTCCCTGCTCATGGAGCCCGGGGGTGGGGGGAAGGGCAGGGGCCTCGTGGTCCCTTCATCGCGGGGAAGCAAGGGGCGCTTTCGCTGCATTCGAGCCGAGGGGTCATTCCGGGGTCGGGAGCGTCCTCCGCCCACAGCGCTCTCACACCAGCACCCACGCAAGGCAGAGTCAGGTCGGATTCCTTATTTGATCAGCCAAGGGCACGACATTTCCCCAGGAGCGTGGGGGCCGAGGGATGGGAGGGGTAAGGTGCTCCATGTAGACCAGCACCACCCCCCGCCCCCCGCCGGCCCGGCCCGCGCCGGGGGCGGCTGCAGGAACCCCGAGGGGTCCTCAGGGAGTCCAGGGGTGGCAGCTGAAAAGACCAGCGGAGGCCGCACTGGGAGAAATCTGGGGCGGAGCTAGGGGCTCTGATGCCAGGCCAGAGCCTAGTGATGTTGCCCTTCGGACCCCGGAGCTCGGCTGGTGGATGGACACCCCCATCCCCGCCTCACCAGACCGCCAGGTCCCAGGCCGGGGGGGTTTGCTAACTTTTCACTCTATTTTCTTGCCGCACGGGTGGCCTCAGAACCCTTCCCCGCAGCACTCCAGGCGGCTGGCGTTGGTGTGGCCGTCACGAGCTGCTCTGCTGTCGCTCAGGGGAGCTCTTGTTGTCTCTCAGCAGAGGAAAAAACCAGAAAAAGCATCCATGAGCTAGAAATAGAGGCCATTAAGCAAATGTCCAATTATCTTTCGAGATGGTGCCCGAGTGCCGTCTGCCTGCTGATCTGCAGCCTTTTGGAGCAGCCAGGTGCCCGGCTGGGCAGTGACTGTCGTGGGATGGCAGCTGAGGGGTAGTCGGGCTTAGTGTCCTGGCCGGTGTACATTTCAGTGCATTAGTGTGAATAAAGCACGGTTGCTTTCACGTGCAGCCAGACACATTTTATCAGTATCTCTCTTTCCTGGGACAGGAATATTCCTGTGCTTTTCTCACCCCAGCCTGCACATTGCAACGTGAATGGCAGAATCTGTACAAAGCCCTGTGACCTGCCTGCATCTGGCTGTGACGCTGCTTCTCTCCTTTAGACACAGCCATTAAATTGCCATTTTGTGGCGAGGAAGCACTCTTCCAGGAAAATTAGCAGAGAAAATAGGCAGCACCGTCCTCACTATACTCACGAGATGAGGATGGGGTTGCACAGCGGGGCCACTACTGGGGAACCAGCGCGGTTGCTTTGTGTTCACTGAGAACGTTGCTTTGTGTTCACTGAGAACGGGAGCTTTCGGCCTGTGTCTCATCCGCTGGCCTTGCAGCATTAGGATTCGGGCTCAGCGCCCTCGCAGTCAGGGACCCAGGGCTGGGCTCCTTCCTCACCTGCCCAGAGATGCTGTTGCCCTCACCAAGCGACTTCCCGAATATCTGCTGTAACAGCAGGTGGTCAGCTGCGGTGGCTGCCTCAAGGAACGTGACTCTATTGCTGGGGTCCTGACCCCAGCCCTGGAACATGTCTTATAAAGGTTTTTGTGTGGTTCCCCAGTTCAAAGGTCTGTCTGAAGGATGCTGTTTGGATTTCAAAATATTGGGTTAAAATTTCTGGGACAGCTAAATGGAAGATTTGACATGGAGCCTGTTTTTAAAAGTCTGAGCTGATTGCTGCTATGGACACATGGTCCCTGTCATCACTGCTACAAATAACTGGTAAAGCGAATAGCCAATATTTGTTAAGTACACATGGGCCAGCCTGGGTCGCAGAACTGGCGGAGGTGGCCTCATCTGGCCCCACCAGACAGCTCTCTAAACAAGGCGTTAACTGTGTAGATGATGAAGCTGAGATGTGGATGTTAAGTCACGGTTCAAATTCAAACATATGTGAGAGGAAGACTCGGAGTATAACCCAAGTGTCTGGCTCTAAACCCAAATTCTTAATCACCCCATTACATGCCCCACTTCCCTTCCAAGAGGTGAAGATTAAAGGAGTCATTACACACAGCACCTAGGTTGCTGCCCAGCATACCCTGACCACTGAATAGCTGTCAGCTCTTTCAGCATCACTGCCACCATTGTTGTCCCTGGAGTAGCTAAGGGGGCAGAGAGTTAAACCTGGTCATTTGGCCATATGTGGGAAGAGCCTGGCTGCGAAAATGCCAACACAGAGGGAATCATAACCCTCCCCCATCCAAAAAGGGGAGAACACAAGAAGAGCTTCCCAGTGACACTGAGTTCCTGGAGGCAGCCATGCCTGATATCCACTCCTGGAGTTTTCAGTGCTAGGTGCCAATTGCACCTTTGATTTCTTTCTGTTTAAGCCAACTTGAATTGGGGAGCCCTCGCTTGCAATCAAAAGCATTCTAACATGTTCAAGCAGAGACATCCTCATCTTCCCTGCAACTCCCACAGCCTGTGTCTATCATTTATCCCCTTAAGAGCAATATTTTCTAAGTCCAAAATCATGATTAATGCCTTAACAAATAGTTTCTTTTCCTGACCTGAAAATTTCATTATAGGAATTTAGTGCTTTATTAAAGGGTCACCTTGGTAAAAGAGCCACCATCCCCTGATTACATGCACCGTGAATCTGGAACAGCTCAGCCCCCTGGCCATGGCCATTGTCTCTCTCTACTTCCTACTGCAGGGACCCATGTGCTGGCCGATTTTACCTTCCTGGCTGCAGGCATAAAGTCGGGGTCTGCATCTGACTCATTTTTGTGTCCCCAAAGGTGGCTTACATGTAGTCCCATAAAAGGCAGGTTTTTCAGTAAATGTTGATACACAACATTGGTGTGGTTTTCTGGGAACTTCTCTTAAACCTCCAAATCCCAAGACATCAGTAGGTTTTTTAATCTGCTTTTCCAGACCCCAGAACACTGCAAAATTAATTAAAGGGACACAGTTCATGCTTCCCCAACACACAACTTAAGCATCTGATTTGGAGCCAGAAAACATTAACCTCTAATTAACTATATGCTCCTGACACCCATAATGTTGCAATGATGCTAATGCATGAGGTTATTAATTATATTTAATTATTCAATTAACGAATAGCAAATACCAGTGGAGATGAAAGTCTGTGAGTGATTAACGAGAAGACTCCAGTTTGACAGGCTTGGAGCTGCTTAGTGGCAAGAGAGAGGATTTCTGGGGCACTAAGTGGCCTTCACGGAGGGGGAGGGTACTCACCTGGCCTCCCCAGCGACAGAGACTCGAGGCCTGGAGATCCAGGCTGTTTGTAGGCTCAGAGCTTGCCCTGCCAGGTGGGGGTGTGCCCACCTCTCTTTCCCAAAGCTGGGGGGCGCTGGGCCCCAAGCCCAGACCTGCCCGTGGTGGACGGGGCTGTCCTGGCCTCTTAGCAGGTAGGGGTTTGATACACCTTGACTCAGGAGTTCCTGGATGCTGCCTGGGCCTTGAGTAAGATACTGAGAAAGTCATGGGCCGGAGGGAAATGTGGACTCAATGCTAATTTGGGCATAAGCAGCAGATGTGAATTCTCACCTGGGCACTTGCACCCTGGGGTGCACAGACCAAGGGGAGAGATTTCCAGATCTTCAGTGTCCACATGCTGGCCTCCTTAGTCAATCAGGGGACACGCAGGACCCGTGTCCCTTTCCCCCCGAATGGTGCTCACTGGCCCCTCATCTCTCCTATTCTGGAAAGCAGGGCCGCCGGAAGACGGCAGGTGAGCGCGGGGACCCTTTCCACATGAAACCTTCTCGGTCTGGAGAATTGCTGGGAGGGTCTGCATCCAGAGATGTAGGCAGTGGAGCGCACGGCTGATGCAGACTACAGCCAAAGGCAGCATTGCTCTTGGGGGACAGTCCCGTGGGCGTGAAACAGAGAGAATGTCAGTAAGAAACACTGAAATCAATTTTTTTTTCATGAATTTAAAAGTATCAGCTTTCTCCCTGATTTTGGCAATGCTTGTCATCTGTATATGTCATTTGGCCAGAAAGAAAAGTATCTTTGAACAGCTAGAGCAGTGATGCTTACAGCTTAATAAGATTATGTTTCTCAATGTATTTCGAATTTGGGGTGGGGAATAACCATTTTTTTTCAATATAAACACAAGCTAAAACTTGCTGATTGCAATTTTTAAAGAATTTTTATTTTATTTATTTATTTTTTATACAGCAGGTTCTTATTAGTTATCTATTTTATACAAATTCGTGTACACATGTCAATCCCTATCTCCCAGTTCATCCCACCTTCCACCTCCCACCCCTTCCTCCCTTGGTGTCCATATGTTTGTTCTCTACGTCTGTGGCTGATTACAATTTTGTGTGCATTATTCTAAAGGAAGCTGAAATCCATTTTTTCAAATCATAGAGTGAAATATTTATTCAAATTATAGTCAATCCTCATTTTATCAAAACAAATATTTACTAAATTTACTGATTCCTATTCTCATTAACAAAAAATAAAAGTGTAAGCAACCACCAAAAACCTAACCACCAAACCCTTAGGTTTTTAGCATTTTCACCTTCTCTTTTTCTTAAATATATAAAGAAACTTTGGTCATTATGTCTCAAAGTAGATGAGGCTGTTTATGATTTTAATAGATTATTCTTAATTATTCTCAAGGCTTTTATCACATGTACTATTTTATAAATAATAATGTTTCCTACATATGGCATTATGACACTGCATAATGACAAATCCAATAATGAGAAACAGGCTTTAGGCTTATTTTCACAATCTATTATAAAATAAATATGAATTGATTATATTAGTTTTTACATTTCAAAATATTATAAATTATACCTAAAATAAGCATTACTATTTTTTAAAAATAAATTTATTTATTTATTATTTATTTTTTTGGCTGCATTGGGTCTTTGTTGCTGCGCGCGGCTTTCTCTAGTTGTGGCAAGCGGGGGCTACTCTTTGTTGCTGTGCGCGAGCTTCTCATTGTGGTGGCTTCTCTTGTTGTGGAGCTCGGGCTCTAGGCGTGTGGGCTTCAGTAGTTGTGGCTCTCGGGCTTCAGTGGTTGTGGCTTGCGGGCTCTAGAGTGCAGGCTCAGTAGTTGTGGCGCACGGGCTTAGTTGCTCCGCCGCATGTGGGATCTTCCTGGACCAGGGCTCGAACCCGTGCCCCCTGCATTGGCAGGCGGGTTCTTAACCACTGAGCCACCAGGGAATCCTGGCATTATTTTTTTATTGCAGTAAAATATACATAACATAAAGTTTACCATCTTAACCATTGTTCAGTGCACGGTTCAGGGGCATTAAGTACGTTCACATTGTGCCACCATCACCACCATCCGTCTCCAGAACTTTATTCATCTTGTAAACCTGAAACCCTGCACCCATTAAACACTAACTCCCCAGCTCCCACCCCCAGGCCCTGGCAACCACCATTTCACTTTCTGTGTCTGGGATGTTGATGACTATAGGTACCTCATATAGGTAAAATCATACCGTCTGTCTTTTTGTGACTGACTTATTTCACTTAGCATAATGTCCTCAAGATTCATCCATGTTGCAGCATATGGCAGAATTTCCTTCTTTTTTTAAGACTGAATAATAGTCATTGTATGTACAGACCACATTTTGCTTATCCATTTACCCATAGATGGACACTTAGGTTGCTTCCATGGTTTAGCTCTTATGGATTATGCTGTTATGAACATGGATGTACAAATATCTCTAGAGAGTCTAAGAGACTGCAGTTCCTTTGGGTATATACCCAGAAGTGGAATTGCTGAATTGTATGATAGTTCTATTTTTAATTTTTTGAGGAACGTCTATACTGTTTTCCACAACAGTGTACATTTCACATTCCAACCAAAGTGTACACAGATTCCAATTTCTCTACATCCTTGTCAACACTTGTTGTTTTCTGTTTTGTTTTTTGTTTTTGATAGTAGCCATTCTGATGCGTGTGAGGTGATATCTCATTGCAGTTTTGATTTTCATTTCCCTAATGATCAGTGATGTTGAGCATCTTTTCATGTGCTTATTGGCCATTAATTTATCTTCTTTGGAGAAATGTCTATACAAGTCCTTTGCCTATTTTTGAATCAGTTTTTTTGTTGTTGTTGTTGAGTTTTAGTTCTCTCTATACTTAGATATTAATCCCTGGTCAGATATTATAATTTTAATCTTGACTGCTGTTAGTAATCTTTCTTATAAGATACCTTTCACAATTTATTTCTCAGTAATTTTTGTACTGTTTCTTGAAACACACATTCACACATTCCGTTTGCGTTGAGAAACATCTTACACCATCACTGGAGGGATCCCGTCTGGCAGTTCCTTGAGCTGATTGAAGCCGCGATGCCTGGCTTTCTAAGCACCTGTGGGTGGCGTTGCCATCACTTGGGTTGGCTAAGCCTCAGCCTCAAGGTCCTGACGAAGACAGATTTAAGCCTATGATAAAATAAGATCTAACTCTCTCTCTTAGTGCATTGGACCTAGTGGGCAGGCCTGATGGTCCCCTGGGAGTCTTGTAATGGGGCTTTTGTGCAGACTTTCCAGAGAAGGCATAAGGATGATTTTACTGCTGGGGTAACAAATCCCTCTCTAAGGCGGGTGGTTTCCAATTCTTGGCTTCCAACAAAATCAAAGGCAGATGTAACTGCCATAGCTCAGAAGGCGTCCCAAGATTGGCGATGCTGGTGTAAGGAGGCGTGAATACAGGTCCTTGATGCTCATAGGTGTAACGCAAAACACTGAAAACGAAAGGTGAGGGTAAAGGGATGCCGAGTCTGCCCTGCTAATTCCAGAAATAAGCAATATCCATCCCCAGCAAGGCCCCAGCTGAGAAGACAATTACGGGGCCTCCAGCAAAGCGGATCTGCATTGATATGAAACACAGGAGAAGGGGCTCAAAGGCCCTTTGGACCAGCCCTGCTGCCCCTCCTGACCCTTCTTGATTAGGGGGCAGCTCCTCACGAAACCGAGAAGCAACCGCAGAACCTCCATCTCCTTTAGAGAAGCTCTCCCAGCACAGCCTCACTTTTTATATGTAATGGTTTATCAAAATTTCTACTCTATTGTCTTCACCTGCTCAATAATATCAAGAATAATTATAGTAAAACTCAAGAAAAACATTTTAAGTACCTAGACCTTTTGGTCAGAGGAAATAAAATAATTTCAATTTATCCACATGTTTCTGTTGCAGTATTTTATGAGGATGATAATGAAGCACTTTCAAGGATAAAATTCTATGCCATTAGGATAAAATTCTGTGAGGGGAGTGGAATGAAACTGTGTTTAAAGAGGAAAGAAGAGGTAAAATTTCTGACTGTTGGGGTGGAAATTGCTTGTGTATCATTATTATTTTTGCTCATGTATATTTTCATCAATCACGGTGGGTCTTAAATTGCTGTAAAACTTGTTTTCTACAGCATATGTTCTAAAGAGATCTATGAGTTTTATTGAAAAATGCTAGTATTTATAACATATAAGAAATTATATATTAGGGTGAAAAAGTTACAAGTAATCTTAAGAGTCTGTGAGGGGCGTGTCACAGTTTTGTCAAAACTGTCCAGCAGCCAGTGCAGTGGTGGATGAACTGCTGTCTCGAGGAAGCTGCAGGATGGCCTGTGTGTAGAGGGCAGGGCGTCCGGGTGACAAGGGGAGCAGGGGGACTGTGGGGGGAGGGGCGATCCACCAAGGCCTCGGTGAGGAGCCACGGGAGTATTTAAGTGGCAGGCTAGCGATGGTGGAGGCGTGGCAGACAGTTACCGTGTGGCGTATGGAGAGGGTGGAGGGGTCAGGCAGCAGGGGTAGGAGGGTGGCAGGACTCGTGTTTGGCAGGTAGTATTGACAGGTGTTTGTGACTTGCAGGGAAGGGGTACAGGGGAGGGGGATCCTATCTCAGGCTTCTGACACATCTCTGGGCACCAATGCTGTGAGGGATGTGAGAGGCAACCAGAATCATTGGATGACACCTCCAGCTATTTTGGGCTTAAAGAAGGATGAGGTCTCCACACTATCACCATCATTTTGCCACATGTGAAAAAATGTCCCTTTCAGTCTCTGAACTCTACTCTCAGTGATGGAAGCAGGACGCAGGTCTGGCATCAGGCTCCTCCCTGGACAGGTGTGTGGGTATCATTTCCATGCGGGCTGTCAGAAGAATAGTAAACGTCTGCCCTAACTTCTTATTTTATTATTTATTTATTTATTTATTTTTAAAGCTCAAGGCTTTTAAAAAATAAATTTATTTATTTATTATTTATTTTTGGCTGCATCGGGTCTTCGCTACTGCGCGCTGGCTTTCTCTAGTTGCGGCGAGCAGGGGCTACTCTTTGTTGCGGTGCGTGGGCTTCTCGTTGCGGTGGCTTCTCTTGTTGCAGAACATGGGCTCTAGGCGCGCGAGCTTCTGTAGTTGTCGCATGCAGGCTCAGCAGCTGTGGCTCGCGGGCTCTAGAGTTCAGGCTTAGTAGTTGTGGCGCACGGGCTTAGTTGCCCCGCGGCATGTGGGATCTTCCCCGACCAGGGCTCGAACCCGTGTCCCCTGTATTGGCAGGTAGAATCTTAACCACTGCACCACCAGGGAAGTCCTCCAACTTCTTATTTTACAGAGGAGGAAGCTGAGCCCAGAGAGGTAAAGTGATGGTCAAGGTTACAGGTCTCGTGAAGATACCTTGTCAAGGAGTACAACGAGCAATTGTTTGTGGTTCGTGGGTAGAAGGTAAAGTAAGGATTCTCCTCCCGTTAATCCAGTGGGGAAGGTGGGTTTGTAAAGGGACCAGACTTTCCAATTAAAAGGCAGAGAATGGAAGAACAGGACAAAAACCATGATCCACTAATATGATGACTAGAAAAGACATATTTGAGATTTCAAGACACAAATTGATTGAAAGGGAAAGGATGAAAAAAGATATTGCCTGCAAATAGCCACCCAAAGAGATCTGGAGTAGCTGTTCTAACGGCAGACAAGATAGAATTTAAGGCAAAAATTGTTGCTAGGGAAAATTGTACATTTTATAATGAAATAGAAAATCCATCAAAATGATGTAACAGTGATAAAAACAGAGTCCCAAATATATGAAGCAAAACAGGCAGATTTAAAGAGAGACTTCAATACCTCATTTTCAATAATGTATAGAACAGCTAGACAGACATCAGCAAATAGACTTCCAACACCATGAAACAGTGTTACCTCTACACAGCACCCAACAACAGCAGAAGAGACACATCCTTCCCAAGCACATGGAACATTCCCCAGAGTAGACAATATATAAGGCCACAAAAGAAGTCTTAGCGCATTTAAAAGGGTTGAAATCATACAAAGTATGTTCTCTGACCACAATAGAATGAAATTAGGAAGCGATACCAGCAGGAAATTTGAAAATTTCACAAAAGTGTGGGAAATAAACAGTACACTCCTAAATGACCAATAGGTCAAAAACAACTAAAAAGGAATTGAGAAATACTTTGAGATGAATGAAAATGAAAACACAACATACCAGAATTTATGGACACAGTGAAAGCAGTGTCAGAGGGAAAATTATACCCGTAAATGCCTACATTAAAAAAGAATAAATATCTGAAGTCAATAGGCTAGCCATTCATCTCAAGAAACTAGAAAAGGCAGAGCAGCAGCAGGAAGTAAATAATAAAGATAGATGGAAATACATGAAATAGAGGAATGAAAAACAGCAGAGAAAATGAGGCACGAAACCCAAAATTGGTTCTTTGAAAAGAGGAACAAAATTGACAAACCTGTAACTAGAATGATCAAGAAAGGATGAGAGAGACACAAATTACTAAATCTGGAAGGCAAAGGGGACATTATTATGGGCCACACAAAATAAAAAGGGCTGTAAGGGGACACTGTGAGTAAGTGTGTGACAACACGTTAGATGATCTATATGAAATGGACACATTCCTAGAAAGACACCAACTGCCCAAACTGACTCAAGAAGAAATAGAAAATCAATAAATTTATATAACAAGAGATTGAATTGGTAATACAGGAGCTTCCCACAAAGAAAAACCCAGAACGAGAAGGCTTTTCTGTTGAATTGTTGACAAGTATGAGGCAAAGTAAAGTGAGCGTTCAGTTTTGGCAAAGAGAAAAAACCACAAAGCTGTCCTTAGAAAAGGCAAGACAGGAAATTAAGGACAATAAAAGCAGGACCTGGTGAATTTGAAAACAGAAAATGAGAAGTAAAAAATAATCTCAAGTTGACCTGAAGACACACGTGTGGATACTCACAAGCTCCCATGTGTGCGTTGCCACACACACACGTATGTACACGCACAGACGTGCAGTCAACTCAGCCTCATAAGAGGACAATTCAAAATGAGAAAGTGGTGAAACCACAGATGCAGAAAAAACATTCAGATTCAAATTGAAAAAGATACTTTGCTTAGCTCTATGTAAATAAACTTGAAAATTCATGGGGACTGGATGATTGATTCCAGAAGACCCAGGAAACTAACAGGTTGGTGGCCACGTCCGAAGCTGAGCAGTCGTTCAAATGATCCTCAAGAAGCATCGGCTGTGAGAGGGGCAATGGCACAGTGGTACACGCCTGCATTTCGTGTGTGCAGCTGCTGCCGTAAGCTGCGTACGTGTGCACACAAGGCTCCATTGTTTTCTGGGCACTTGGGCATGCAGGTGGGAAGAAGCTGAGTTTCCACTGCACATCCTTTTGATCCATCTGGCTGATTTTTACCATGCTCTTGTCATTTTCTAATGAAAAAACATGGGGAAAAATAGTTTCACAAATGCCAAAGAGGTCTCCGCGTGCCTATTTTTAAAAACGCCCCCAGATACAAGCCTGAGGAAAACTTGGGGTGTCATCCGAGGGTGCTGAGTTGTCCTGACTGGTGTGTAGATGTTGGTCTCCTGTAATGAGCCCGTGTGTCCCACTGGCCAAGTACTCTGTTGGCAACGATAATACCCCGGGCTTGTGGCCCAAAGTCTCTTTTTGCCAGTGGCCGTCCTAACCCATTCTTTTACCACGAAATAATAAAGTTGGCTTGGCAGAATGGCTTCTGAAATGAGAACAGTGATGCATGCCCACAGCTGTCAGTCTTCAGCAGAAATTTGTCATATTATACAAAGAATTAAATTCATCCTCCATTAAAAAATAAGACGAAAAGAATTAATTAATTTTCAATGTAATGACTGAAGCAAGCAAATCTTGCCTAACAATGAGGGTGTCTGAACTTCTAATGAACTGGTTAAAGTGTTTGAGTGTAGCTGAATTCAATTCTCTGATGATAATTGCAAAGATCCGAGACTCCCCTAAAGGAGACTTTTGGTGAAATACTCTCCAAGGGAACTGATCTGGAGACTAATGAACAAGGGCGTCAGAGTCAGAGGCCATAGCAGACTGTTGTCTCTGTGGCCCCCATGGTGACCTCACGCCCCATTAACCTGGGGCTTGGCCAGGCGGTTGTTTAGGGTGGGGCATTAGCAAGTGTGAGCTTGGTAAGTGCTTGCATGTTGGAGTTTGTCTTCCTGGGACTCTGTGTTGTTGAAGCCAGCTGCCATGTACGAGGGCCAATGGCTCGAGGCCACCTGTCATCAGGAAGCCCAGGCTGCCCAGTAGAAGGCCAGATGGAGAGAGCTCTGTGCCATCCACTCCCAGCCGTGTCAGCTGTCCTGGCTGAAGCCCCGCGGCCCAAGTGTGCACTAAGTGGAAGGAAGAAGTGTCCAGCTGAGCCCCGGCTCAAATCCTTTATCGGTGTGTAAGCCGCTAAGTTTTGAAGTGTCTTGTGCAGCTTAGACAAGGCCAGAGGTCCAAGGTGAGATGCACCTTGAGGAAAGGGAGAAGATGCAGGAAATAAATGCACTGAGAGTGATGATGCCGTCATTGTAATGCAGTCAGAGCTCCGACTGCTTCACGAGGACTCTGGGGTACAGTGTAACAAAGATCCTTATGATTCAAGTGTGGTCCCCATATGCCAGCAGCACTGACATGCCGGGGTGGCTTGTTCATTTCTTAAAAACTCCAAACCTCGGGCCCTGCCCCAGCCCTGCCGAATCAGAACCTGCCTCTCCACGCGGTTTCCAGGTGCTCCACGAGCACGTTCATGTCTTGGGTTCTGGGTCGTGAGCCCCGGGGATGCCATGCTCTGGGCTGCAAGGTCGTGACCGTCTGCACACAAATGTATTTCGAGATGTCGGTCTCCCTGGAGACTTTTGCAAGGGAGTGATTCATCCGCTGAAGGTCTCACTGCCCCCACGCACGGAATAATCAGCCCTCATGTTCCCAACTACCAGCGTACGTTTCCAGGCCATGTGGCAGTCATCAGAAAAAAGTCAGTAAAAGAGGTCTTTGTTCACTATCAACGCAGAGGCACTGTATTCACCAGGAAAGTGACTGCCTGAGAGGAGCCTTGCGGGGTGGGGGCGGACAATGGCAAGGACGCAATGTCTCTGAGCCGCTGGATCAAGCAACTGAAAGTCTGGCCCATTACCTCCTTGAAGACTGCACAGAACTGACCCCCATCGTGGGTCAGAACACAAAGGCCAGGCCCTGCCCTCCAGACCCTGAGCCAGGGACCGGGGTGTACCGGAGAATCTGCACATCTCAGGATACCACAGGGTCTGCAGTCTTGGCAAGTGGTTCCAGGACCACCCTTCCTACTTTAATCTGAGAAGTAAAGACATTTGATGGTACCAAGCAGCGGTGTGCTGTGAACCAGCAACGTGGAACAGAAATAACCCACAAAACCCCCTGATTTGCAGCGTCTCCTCATTTCTGCCATGTAGACACTCTGACCACCGCAGACTCCAAGCCACCCACAGTTTAACACCCAGCTCCCTAAATTAAGCCTGTCCGAGCCCTAGAAGCCCTGTCGGGGAGCAGGGTTCTTGTGCGGCGCCTCTGTGGAAGGGGATGCTGCCACTCCTCCAGGCAGGTGCCTGCTCACGGGGCGGCTGGCACACACCCCCTCCCCTCCTGATGACAGCCCCCACCCCGGGCAGGTGGGGTGAAGGAATTCAGGGCTAACCTCCCGCCCAGGGCCAGGATGGGTTCTATGTCACGGATGGCGCCCAGGGTCTCTGTGGGGCGGCTGGCCCTAGGGAAGATCCCTGGCGCCAGCATCTTTTCACAGAGCGAAGAGCCTGGGTCTCTCCCTGGAGCTCCATCGCCACCTAGCGGTGGGGTCCCCCTGTGTGGGTGCAGGCGAGGGCGCAGTTGCTTCTGGGATCCAGATGGTGCGACCTGGGCACGTGGTGGGTGAGCTTTGATCCACAGGAGATGGAAGCCACGTGTTCCCGAAGAAGTCCCAGGAGGCCTGTGCCCTGTGCCCAGCCGCCGGCCCCTGGCCTGGTCTCCGGCTCCCCTGCCTCAAGGCTGCGTCCTTGAGGTGCATTTGTGTCAGAGCGATGCTGTTGTCCCAGGCTGTGCTTTACAGGGACCAGAATTGAGACCAGTCCCAGTTCCTGCTTGTGCCACTGTGCTGCCTTCCTCTCTCTCTGGTGGTGATGTGGGACGTCACAGGGTCAAGTGTTCCTGCCCTGGCCGGGCGTCTGGGCTGGAGGGCCTGAGTGCCCTGCCTAGCAGTCTGACCTGCCTTGGGCAGGATGAACTCCAGGAGCCAGACAATAACAGTCCTGCTCCTCCTGAGATTCCGGGGTTGGAAAAGGGACCAAAACAGGGGAGTCTTTCTTTCTAAAAGCCTTTTAATACCTTATCAAAACCCCAGCTTTCCAAATAAATGTATGATACACAATATTATAACATTAATATATAATATATTCATATATTATATAAAGTAATATGTAATATACAGTCCCAGCTTTCCAAATATATAAATAATAAAATATAATATTATGTTATATTATTTGATATATTAATACATTGCATATATTATTATTTATATATATTTGGGAAGTTGGGATTTTTTTTTTTTCCGGTACACGGGCCTCTCACTGTTGTGGCCTCTCCCGTTGCGGAGCACAGGCTCTGGACGTGCAGGCTCAGCGGCCACGGCTCAGGGGCCCAGCCGCTCTGCGGCACGTGGGATCTTCCCAGACTGGGGCACGAACCCGTGTCCCCTGCATCGGCAGGTGGACTCTCAACCACTGCGCCACCAGGGAAGCCCCTTGGAAGCTGGGATTTTGAGAATATTTTAAAGGCTTTTGGAAAGGCAGACTCCCCTGCTTAGGGAGAAATTTCCTAAGTTATAAGAAGAATGTTCTCTGTAATTTTGCCCAGAAAGGATCACATTAGTGGTTTGGTACCTACTTCTCTACAGCTGTTCTCTCCTTAATGACTAATGTGTACCCATTTCCTATAAAGTGGCAGGACTCTTGCAGCCTCGGGTGCCCTTGGCCACGAGTCTCAGACCACTTCCCAGAGGCGTTTGGGCTCGGACACCTCCAGGCTTTGAAGGGCTGGCGGCCCTGTCGATGGATACTCTGCAAAGTGTTTATAGTTGTCTGATGAATCCCCGCTGGGAGACCTTCTGCATCTCATTTCTCACTCACACGTGCCTTGCTACTTGCCGAGCTCACCCCCAAACCCAGAGGGCCTTATGGTGGGTCGGTGGGAGGTGCCGGGTCACAGGCTGGCTCCAGGGGTTCCCTGGGGGGCACACCCGCCTGGAGGAGATTGGGGACAGTGCTCTGTGCCTCATCACCTGCCACCACAGGGACGCTCTGTCCTCCCCTTTGTTCAGTTTTGCACATTTGCTGTTTTGCTGTTGTTGACCATCGGGGACTCTAAAGCCACCCAAGAAAAGACCCAGTTATGTTTGGACCAAGAGATATGATGTAAAGGGGACCAGCAGAGCCTGGGATGAGTTGCACCCCCGCACCCCCCACCTGTAATCACATCCTCATCCAGTGCATCCCCAAAGGCCCCAAGCCCAAGCAGAGCCATCCTTGGAGACACACCTGTTGTTTCAGTTACCACGGCTTCACAACAAACCAGCCCAGACCTTAGCAGCTTTAAACAACAGAGTTTATTAACCGTGCGTGTGTGGGTCAGGAATTTGGATGAGCACAGCCCTCTGCACGTGGTCTCCAGCTCCTTAGTGGCAGGTGGCCGGCCCCCCTGTGGAGGCCACGCCCCAGGAGAGAGAGGCGGCTTAGCCTCTGTTGTCAGCATCGCATCCTGTGAAGGGCGCTCGGGACAGACGCATCTCAGTGTTGCCACTTTTAGAAATTCATCGTCTAGGCCACCGTTTTACACAGGTGACCTCAGTGGTTGTACAAGCTGGACACTCAGGGACAATGTTGCTGGGCTGGGGAGTGTCCCAGGGAGGACTCGGGGTATCCTGGACGATCCTTGGCCCACCTGAGCCCTGGCGATACCCCGGGGTAGAGGGGGACGGCTGGAGGCTGCAGGCAGGGGAGGAAGTGGATTTGGCAACGAAGGGCCCCCTGTTGCTGGTGGGTCATCAGTTCCTTCTGACCAGGAGCCCAGCCGGTGGCAGAGGATGAAGAAAGCGGGGGGGTGGGGTGGGGTAGGGGGGAACCACGCAGCCAGGATTGCAGGCAGGGCTCTGGTGTCAGGCTCCATCGTGCAGCTGGAACCAGGCAAGGGGCAAGGCTCCCTTCAACCCCGTCCCTTAGCCAAGGGGGCCTCCCTGTACCAAGGGCCTTCCAACAGCAAGCCTGAGGCCTTTCTGCTGGGGAGGACAGGCCGGGGCCTCTAGCAGCCCTGCTGGGTGGGGAAGGCTGAGGCCTGCCTCTTCTTCCTGCATCCAAGGAGCTGGTCACGTCTCAGATGAAACTCGGGGGTGGAGGAGGGGCTTCTGTGACTGCAACTCCCCAATTCCTCGCTCAGATGTGGCGCCCAAAGCCTGGGTTCAGTGGTACGCCCTGAGCCAGGCTGTAAAACGCCCAAGAGTCTTCCTCTGATTTCCCCTTCCTTCGGGAAGCCCTCCGTGACTTCCGGTAAACAGGGTTCCGGCATCTGCCCTGAGCACCCACTGTTCCAAGGTGAGCGTGAGGACAAGTCCTCCGCCTTGTCCCCACTTTAATGATGAGGGTCCATCACATGCCTGCAAGGGGGTGGCAGGACCCAGCCTGTCCTGCTGGGACTGGAGATGGTGACCCCTGGGAGCAGGGACTGTGTCTTCTGAACCTCCTTGTGCCTCAAACCCAGCAGAGTGCCTGGCACAAGGTCAGTCTCTGAGTTTTCTTAACCATGAAACATACCATACACACAGTGATGTGTATAACAGTTTGAGAACCATGGCCCCCCAGCCCGAGCTCCCATCTGCTGACTGTACCCCCTCTCTACTTTCTTCCCATCATCTTTCATCACCTAAGGACGCATCACTACAGTTTAGATTCTCCTCCTTTGAACCAGATCTAAATGGACCACGACAGGCATCTTCTAAGACGTGTGTTTTCTGCTTGCTGCTGTCTTGAGATTCAGACAGTTGACATTCCCTCCAGGGCAGGGCTGACGGCAGTGGGTCCATGAACACTGCTAAGTGAAGGCAGTGGGTGTGGGGGTAAAGACCCCGCGTGCCAGGCAGAGGAGGAGGGGGGAGTCTTGGGTTTGCAGGAGCCTAAAAGCCAGGCTTGGTGACAGCTGCACCCCTGGACCTTTGAGCATGGGCCTGACTCTGCTGGGTGCCTGCATGGGTCAGGAGGCAGCCAGGGACTCCAGCCAGACAGGGCACAATGCCAGGGCATCAGCAAGGGCAGGGAGGGGGTTCGGGACTCCTGGGGCCGAAGCAGGACTTCAGTCCCTGCAGACACTGCTGCCCCCACCACCTCCACCATCAGAGGAGGTCCCTGCCCAGAGGGGGGACTGAGCTGCCCACTCCCAGGCCCCTTGGTGAGCTCTTGAGTCACCAGATCTCGACATTTCTAGGTGGGGCCCTGAAAGTGGTCATTCACGAAGTCCAGGGACTCATCCTGCTCTCTGCCTTGGCCGTGTCCTGTCCATCCCCTCAGCCTTTTCCTGTCCATGACCTTTCCCAGGACAAACGTCCACCAGACACAAAAATTTCACAGCCCTTCACCCAATTCAGTCCCGTGGCAAGAGCTCCATCTCCAAGGCCAACAGAATACGCATGTTTTACAAAACTTGCTGGGACCACATCCAGGGAATGAAGACATTACAGTAGGTGACTGAGGAGATACCCACTCTTCCCCAACTTGTCCCACCTACAAATAGTTTGAGTCCACATATGGATTCTCTGGTGTAGACAGACAGCAGCCCGAGTCACTGTTTCTTCTTCAGCTGAGTCACAAGTTGGACTTTGGTGACCTGAGGTGTTACAACCGAAGGCCCGAGGGAATGGATAGCTGAGTGTCGTCCTGGGATTTTGTGAGACACCCCCTGCCTCCCACCCAAGATGCGCAAGTATTTTATCTATAGTCCATCCCTATCTATCTATCTATCTATCTGTCTGTCTGTCTATCTATCTGTCTACCAACCTACCTACCTATCGTCTTCAAACTGGCCTCAAATGACCTGATTCCAGTGAAAACACAAGCCCAGTCCCCTAGAGGCCATAGGGGCAACAGATACCCTTCCTGGCACTTAACTGGCCCCTCCAGAGCACCGTGAATTCAATCAATCTCTGCTGGTCAGTCGAGTGCCCAGTGGAGGCTGCATTCAGACGCATGAACCTGTCTGTCTGGCAGGTTAAGTGTGGCCCCAGCTTACTAGTTGCTGGAGAGGAGTGGACGTCTGGTGACAAGGACACTGGGCAGTGCTCAGCTAAAAGAACAGTCATCTCAGTGTCCCTACACGTCAGGACCTGGGGCAACGGCAAACAGGAACCTCGGCCAAAGGCCAGAGCCATCCCGACGCTGCTGCTGGGCTTGGTGGAGGTGGGAAGCCTGAGCTGTTTCAGGCCATGTGCGGCTCCTCCGTGGAGAACCCGGGCCCCCTCACCCTTGGGGTGTGTCCACCTGGGGCTTCTCCCTGGAGGACCCCACATTCTGCCCCATCACCCCAACCACCCTTCCTGATCCTGCCATGTGTCTTTTTCCATCCAGCAGAAGTGGGAAAATCTTTAGACCCCTGTGATTTCCCTGCCCTGTGACTCACTCAAGACACCCTCTCTGCTACGAAGACCCACAGGGAGCCCCGCTCCCAGGGGTCACCATGCCCTGCCGTGTGGGACAGCTGTACATGCCCTTGTCATTGACCCTGGAGCCTGTTCCAAGGCTGCAGTGGGCCCCAACTGTCATTCCTGCAGCTCCTTAAACGCCCTGTCCATTCTCACCCACGTGGAGCTCTGACCCCTTCATGTGGGTCAGGGAGATGACAAATTCATGCTTGTCTGGCGGAGAGCCAGCCATCCTCAGGCCCTGGCTGTCTGTGGGTTTGGCGTCCACCCTTGGTTTGCTACCAGGAACAGAATCTTCAGGTGAGATTCCCAGGGGATGAGGCCCTGCCCCCTGTCCCCCTCCGGGCAGCTCAGCTCATCCTAAAGACCAGGGAGGGGCTTTCAAGAGGTCAAGGGGGCGACATCACAGCCACAGCCTCACACCACTTCTGGCTCCGCCCGATGCTCCCAAGGTCATTTACAGCAGAGCACAGACGTGAGCCTGGCCTCTAGTTGGTTAGAGATGGGACAGGTGTGTTTCCGAGAGGTCAGTGTCAGCTCAGGGTCTGAATCTACACTAAACTCTTTATTGGCAAATTGGGTCAACAGATGTCAGCACCCGTGGCAACAAAGGCAGGTGGACTTTGAAGGGATGACACAAAATTGTCCTCAGGGCTGGAGCTGAAGCGAATCCACAGGGGCCCCTGGGAGGCCCTATAAAGCCTCAGGGGCCCTGGGAAGGCAGCTCAGTGCCATGACCACTGGGCATTCGTGTCCGGAAGTGGTAGCAGCTGTTGGCCTACAGGAAGGCAGCTCATGGATGATTTTAAACCCAGATGCTGCCCTGAATGAGAGGTGGCCTCCAGCATCCGGAGAGGCACAGGGTGAGTGGCGGGTGAGGGACACCCTGCCCTGGCTTTTGGTGTCAGTGGGACCCCGTTCCCAGGCAGCTGTGTGGCCCCACTGTCTGTGGCGTCTCTGGCAGCCGCTGATGGCACAGTGACCGAGGGATGTGGCATCCCCGACAGGGTTCTCCTCAGGACCCGGGGTAGTTCCCTGGGGAGAGTTGGAATAGCTGGACAAGCGGGGACACCTGGTTGGGGGCGACACCCGGTGGAGCAGGATGCCCAGGGAAGCAGGGGCAGAGAGGGGCCTCGGGGTGGCAGGAGCCTGGCAGCCTGTGGTGTCTGCAAGGATGTGGGCGGACCTCTGCTGTGCAGAGGACCCAGACACCCACCTTTGCCAAGACGACACTTCCATGGAGGTTGCCTCAGGCCCCTTCCCCACTCGCCCCACCACCCACTGGCAAAGATGGGCTGTGAACATAAACCAAAGTCCTCTCGGGTCCCTAAGAGTCCTGACCCCCTAACGTCTGGGCGCAGATGTGATTCCTCACTGTTTTGGTAAACCACGGCTGAGGCCGCGTGCCGTAAGAGGGGTGACGGGTTAGGGTCTGACCGTCTGGGTGGCAGCAGACTTTGCTGTTTCCGGGGAGCGTGACTTTGGGGAAATTACAGGCGCTGGGTCCCCGCTGCAGAAAGTGTTTTGACGAGAATGCAACGAGCTGGTGCAGAGCGGACGCTGTGCCTGCAGTTCCGCCAGGGACCGTGTGGCCTGGGGGGGTGGGTGCCGGGCGGGGCCTGTCCTCACTCTCCAGACGGCACTTAGGTGGTGCCGGGCGAGTTACCTGCTCTCACCCTCAGCTCTGACTCCCTCCTGCCGGGGCTCTCAGGACTTTGTGGGAAAACTGGGCCCAGGGCCTGGGGCAGGGCCTGCCTAGGTGGTGCCTCGTCTGGGGCGGCTGCAGTGACAGTGGGACGACGTGGCCCTAGGGGGGCACACGGTGGCCCCCAACACTTCGAAGATGCCGTGTGGGCCGCGACCGCCCACAGAGGCACCTCCCCGACGAGGCCGAGCAGGTGGCGGCGCTGGGTCACACTGTGTCCACCTGTCAAGTGAGCTGCGGGGCCGCACGTGGCCGGTCAGCTGTCCTCGGACAGGCTGGACCTTGCCCCCTGCACACTCATGGCCACAAGGCACCACGTGTGGTCGTGGTGCGGGTCCTGGGGAGGTCTGGAGGAGCCGAGAGGATATGGGGCGGGCTAAACATTTCAAACGGAGGCCGGGGGGAGACGGGAAGGGGGTCCAGCAGGAGCCCAGAGGGGCTGGTGTAGAGCCCCCTGATGGTGGCGGAGGAGAGGACATAATGAAATCCAGAGATAGGCAACTTTGGGCACCTCTTGCACGAAAAATGGACAATTTAGGACACATACAAAGACCATTTCACACAATGGCTCACGATGAATAAACCCAAGAGATTGGGCTGAATAGACGGGAGGGCACAAACCAGCCAGTGGACGTACCCTCAGGGCCCGAGTGACCGTGACCACCCATCTCTGCATGCCCGCTGTCGGGCCTGGCCTCCCCGCTGTGCTCACCAGCTGTCCAAGGAGGTGGCCTAACTAGCCACCCTCCCCTAGAGATGAGGTCCAGAGAAGTGCGCCCACCTGCCCTGGATCACACAGCTAAAACCCAGATTGGTTTGGTTCCAAATCCGCCCTCTCTCACCAGGTTCCTCTGACTCATCCCGGGAATGTCTGGGCATCTTCCCTGTGTCCTGCTTAGAGTGTGTTTTTGGAGCATCCATAGATGCAAGTGCCTGATGGATCTCGGATTTGACCCAGGAAAGCAGTGCTAATAATTTTCAGAATATTAAGTGTTTAAGGTCGAGGAGAAGAGAGGCAAGTGAGGGGATCAAACCTGAGTCCTTCTTCCAGGACAGTGGTTCTTAATTTCTGCTGCACTTTGTAGTCACGAGGCTGCACCCCTGGTCAATCACATAAGATTTCCGGGGCTGGGACCCAGGCAGCAGGGATGTTATAAGTTCTGTGGGTGGAACCACTGCCCTAAAGAGATGGCCTCTGTGTCCACTGAGGGTATCGGGATAATAATATTTACTAATGTGTTCAAGTGGGAACGTCAGCAGCTGGGGATGCTGTGATTCTCACCTCAGGACCCCCTGCTACTGCTTCAGCAGCTGAGCCCTGGCGCTTCTGCAGCTACTTTAACAACAAGGAAAAGGTATTAGTGAAACCCAAGGGTTGATATTAATCAGAAAGAAAAGTCGTGAGCAAAAAAGCTAAAAGATAACTTTTGTTAAATAATGAACACTCGTGAAACAGCAATGAAATGGTATTAAAATGTCTGTGATTACGTATTTCTCAGCATTCATCTGATAACTGAAGCAGCATGAAGCAATAGTTGCACTTAAAAAAAATGACAAGAAAATAGCTATTCATTTAGTTGACAGAGAAGGTTCGTGTCCTCTGTAAGATCACTAGTGTCACTGTCATCACCAAAGGTGAATGTCAGCGCAGGCGGGTAGAAGCATCCCCCTGCGCTCCTCCTTACACTGAGGGGGCGGCTTGGCTCCTCGGCCTGGAGTTCCTGGAGAAAACCTGGGTCCTTCTGGGAGGAGTCTGGGGAGGGGCCGGCCTGCCCCGGGCCCCAGGTCAACGAGGCCCCAGGATTGCATATTGCCGCGTGGTGGCTGTGGAGTATGGACACGTTCCAGAGGAGGCCTGACGTTCCTAGGCTGGGGACGGCGTAGAGGGAGTGACACTCTGAGCCTGGGAACGACCCTGGCTCTGCATTCTCAGGGCTGGACCCCTCTGGAGAGCCGTGACAGCTGGGGGTCCTGCCAGCAGCTGCTCTGTCTTTCTTGCAGCCCAGCCCATTGCCTTCTGCGGGGAAGGCACGTGGACTGGGGGGCAGTGCCAGAGGAGTCAGGTGGGGCCACAGACAGAAGAGCTCGTGTCCCCTGCCCTCTGCCTGTTGCACCATATTCCATAAAAATAAACACATGTTCCTGTTTGTCTATTGCTAATGCTATGGCATTCCAGGCACTGGCACCAGCGTTAATCCACCAGAATCCATCCAGAGACAGCCTCGAGGGTCGGGATCTTTGGAGCTTCCATTTAGAAGGGTTAGCAGTGCCCATCTGTCCCATGCTCTGCACAGTGCTGTGAAAACGATATGAAAGGGTGAAAACAAAAGGAATCCATGGGCAGAAGATCCCAGGGCTTTATGGCGTCGTTGGCGATGACTTACACTGTACAGCATCACACTGGTGTGTCTACCTGTGTGTCCACCCTCGCCAGCCCCGCTCCTCTGCACCCGCACACAACTGGCCCAGGCTCTTCATGCGCATGCGCCCGGGGAGGCTCACAGGTGGTTGCTCTTGGAGAGGTAGGCGATGAGGGCCACGGCCACGCCCACGTAGATGCCGGTCCCGATGGTGATGGAGAGCACGGCCAGGAAGAGGGCCCGCCGGGAGCTGGTGCTGGCCTGGTGAAAGTCCCCCTTGGCCACGGCTTTGTTCGTCTGCAGCGGGAGGAGGGAGAGGAAAAAGGGGGTCAAGATGAGCAAGGCGAACCGAGAGGGGACTCACCGAGGGGGAGTTGTGCAGGGAAGGCGGGGGGGGGGGGGCTGTCGCTCACCACTGCTCCCCCTTGCCCTGCAAGGCAGTCAAAGCTTAAAGGAAAGAAAGCGAAGCCCCAGGAATACCCCAGGCCGGCAGCTGTCAGCTGAGCACCAGCCATGGGAGTCCCGGGTCTCGGGCACCAGGACGCGAGGGCGGGGATGTCACAGCTCAGCGGCCCCCTTCTGCCCGGTAAAGATAAGTGAACAGTTTTCTAAAGTGTGTTCACACTTGCCTCCTCTGATCCTTACAGTGTACGGCGGTGTGGGGAAGGAAACGGTAGTTCTTGTTACCCGGAGAGGAGCCCGAGGCGTAAGATCCTTCAGTGGACTGCGGACGCTGAGACTCCACTCCTCAGCCGGCGGCGCGGGAATCTGCGTGCCCGGTGCCCCCTCCCTGCCATGCCGGGGCCGGAAAATTCATCCACCAGTGAAATAACTCGAGGTGAGACCAGCGCCTCTATTTCTGGTCACCCGATTGCATAGCGAGGTGTTAGTTTACTAAGATTCATGTTTCCTCGGGGTCATGAGGCAGATGGGAACGTGGAGGTTTCGGGTGTTGTGTCTGATTTGGCGTTTTGTGGTGGAGTCCACCTCCACCACTGCCAGCCCATTCCTCCTTGTCCCCTCGACAAGGGAGGCCCCGGGCTGTGGGGACCATCATGTGATCCAGCTGTGACATCACGGCTGATGCCCCCCTGAGTGATGGCAGATGAGGTGGAGGCCAGCAGGGCAGGTGCCCCCGGAGAGTCATGGGGCGCTGAGGGGGGCTGACCCCCAGCAGGGCGGGGTGCTCCTCGGCAGGGCAAAGGCAGAGCCCACGCCCCGTGTGGGATGTCCTGACCCCCTCAGGACCCATCTCCAGAAACCGGACTCTCACCGGATCCCGTTTCCATGCGTGTTGAGTGTATTTCTACTTTTTGTGGGCAGGATGGGAGGTGGCATCCTGTTTACTCAGACACCGAGGTCCCAGACTCAGAGGTCACTAGGAGATGACTTTCCGTCCTCTGCAGCTCTGCCCCCGACCTGATGAGACGTCAGGTGGAGAAGGGCCTCTGGTCCACTCGTGTCCTTTTATTTTTTCCTTTAACTGCTGGTTCTTGAGGGCCAGTTTTATGTCCTTCTCCCCAATTTTGGGCTTGGAAGTGAGCCTGGGGGTTCCCTGTGGACGATCTTTGATGAAGCAGAGTGAAGAGAATGTGAGCAGGAAGCTCCCAGGACAACAGTAACTACGTCTCAGCTGAGTTCAGCCCAAATTCTCCAGGCCCCTCCCTGCCGGCCCCCGGCCTCTGTCAGGGTGGGCCTCCCAACCCCAGCCCGGCAGGGGCTCTGCTGCAGGAGCCACGCACAGACAGACAGACAGACAGACAAACTGGGAGGCCGGGCTGGGCACTCGCACCCCACGGGGAGCTCCCGACTCGGAGGGCTGCCCATCTCATCTGGGTCCATGCACGCACTTGGGACCCTCGGTGGCTAGAAGCCCCGGTGAGCTGCTTATAATGCCTGCATCGGCTGGGCTCCCCGAGGGCCGCCCTGGACGGCCTGACCCGTGGGCGTGGGACCGAATCCGGGCGCTCCATCCTCTCTCCCGACGGGTGGGCTCACTGTCCTCTGCTGACCTACATCATCCCCAGCCGGGCAGCTTAAATCAAGAACAAGCCGCTAACCTCTCCCAGGTTCCGGGGTTAGGGGTTTGGGAGCCCCTCGGTGGGTGACTCTGCCTGGGCCTGGAGGGGCCTGGGCTGCAGTCTCTTGACGTCCTGGCTGCGTTGTGAGCTGAGGCAGGAGCTCACAGTGTCCCCCTATGGGTAGCCGCCCGCTCCTTCCTTGCGGCCCCGCAGCCCTCAGGAACACCTAGGGTCCCCTCCCAGACAGCGGCCTGGCCTTACGGTCTCTGGGGACCAGCTCCTGGGGCCCCTGCACAGAAGCGGGGCTGCGTCTGGGGGTTGGCTGACGTTTGCACAGCTGAAAGGAAACTCTTGTGAAGAAGGACGCACACACAGGACGACACAGTGGGCGGCCCCTCCTTCCAGGAAGAGCTGAATGCCGGGGGCTGCAGCCTTGGGGCAGGGACAGATGGGGGTCCCGCTGAAGCTCATCCTGAGGGGGTCGCCACGGGCAGCTTTCTGTCCGTGTGGCCTCTGTGACCCCAGAGGCCAGAGGGAGGGGCACGGCATGTGTCACCGGACAGCCCCTCGGGCCCTGTCTGCAAACGGCCGTCCCACTCCCCCTGCGGCTGGTTTTCCTTCCCTGCCCTCTTGGCCAGAGATCACCAAGTGAAGTTCGTTCCTTTCTTTTTTGAGGTCTTTTGCTCAGTAAACAGAAAGTGCAGGTGACTGGCCTGGTTCTGAGCAGCATCTTCTGTGCACCAGGGGCTCAGAGGGACCCAGAGAGTGTGCTGTCCACCCTCATGGACGCTGCTTGGAGTATAAGTCACAGGCAAGGGAGAGAGTCTTAACTCAGGTCGAAGAGCTAGAGGTCAGAGTCAGGGAGTGCCTGGGCCCCCGAGACACCGCTTGCTGGGGACTGGGTGCAGCCACCGCCCTGACCCGGGGAAACGTCCTCCAACCCACCCAGGACGTGCTGAGCTCACACATAGCCCACTGGGATATTCCACATTCAAACATGCACTCTGGTTCTTTAGGTAAATAACTACCCTCACTCACCTGGTTTTAAAGCTATGTAGAAAGCCCAACTTTAAGTTCAAGGGCAAAAGTAAAATATTGGTGCTAAAACTCATGGAAACACTGACTCCCTCCCTTGAATGAAGTGTTATTTAAATGGAGGAAATAAAAATCACATAAACAGAGAACGCACAGCTGGGACCAATGTGCTTAGGCCAGAATTGACCATCAGAGCCGTGATCCAGATACAGCGTGAGGTCCGTCCCAGGTGCTGCCCCCGTCAGCCTCTGAGGCTGGGACGGCCACTAGGTCAAGCACCCACGCAGAGGAACCGGCCATCAGAAGTCGGGAAGGTCCTCAGACACATTTCAAGCTCATTTTGTGCAGGTTTCTAGGGTGAGAAATGACCACTTTGCAGGGGAACGAAGTCAAGTTCACATCCTCGGCTGCCGTTATCCTCTGACACTTCCTCCCTCTGTGGCGACTGGGAGCATTTAGGGGCTGGTTTCATAGCAGGCTTGTCTCCTGGTCTGACAGATGCCAGGCCCCCTTTCTTCTGGTGCTTCTGGTGCGTCCAGTCTGGCCCCAGCCTGCGGCCATCCTCACCCCCTTCCCAGTGCGCCGCCTCCCTCCCACCTGAGGCCCGGCTCACTTGAGAGGTTTGTCTGGCCCTCGGCTCGGGGGGCCCAGGTCCTTACTCCTCCCTCAGCCCTTTCCTTCCTTCCTTCCTTTGCTCACTTGCAACAGCTAGAGGTTTGATATCACGATAGACAACGGCCCAGGATGGCAACAGGGCCGCACAGCCTCATTTGCCAATTTCCAAAATGAGAACGGAACCAGATTAGAGATTCTGAAGCCCTCCATCCCCCTGCCCCGCCCCCCAGGGGACAAGGGGCCGGGTGTGTGGAGGCGGGGAGGGGATCTGAGGGACCAGATCACGAGTCCAGGTTCTCTCTACGAGGGGCGTAGGTGCCGCCTCCCCCTTCAGTCCCACTGAGAGCAGCTCCGACGGGACACTGGGCGTCTGTCTTGACGTGTGTCCCCTGCATGGAGGGCAGGAGACCATTCCCGCCTGGACAATACAGAAGGCGGGGGTGGGCTGGGCAGCAACGTCAGGGTGGGAGCCGGGGTCAGTGCTCTCGGGGGGGATGGGCCAGCCCTCCCGTCGGTCAGGGGAGGAGGAGTGGGCAGGACGTGGTACCTGCATGATGGAGGGGAGGGGTCCACAGTCCTCGGGAGTCCAGGAAGGCGGAGAGAGAGCAGCCAGGACAGTGGCCGGTGGCTGCTGGGCAGGGGAGCGCTTCCACGATGGAGGCAGTTAATCTGTGCCACCCCGCATGGTGGCCACGAGCCACCTACGGCTACTCAGCACTTGGGATGTGGTGAGTGTGACTGTGAGTTTTAATATCACTTAATTTTAATTAATATAAACATAAATAGGCAAACGTTAGGGGCCACCATGGTGGGCAGCACAGACCCAGGAGAAACGGGCAGAGAGTCCCACGGGGAGTGGGGAGGAGAAGAAGCCTGGGGTGCAGTGGGCAGGATGAACCCAAAGGAGGTGGAAACCCTGCAGGGCGGTTCAGGCATCGGTGCTGGGGGGCGGGGGGTTTCCCCGCGCCCGGGAAACTGCTCCACACACACCTGCCTCTGTGCATTTACCTGTGAATTTATTTTGGTAGCTCAGTGTCAGGTGGATATGAAGGCTGTTGGGGTGACCCTGTGAGAAGGCAAGGCCCATGAAATCTGCAGATGAAGGGGGGGCCTTTGGACCCGGGGTGTGGAGTGGGCGTCCTGGTCTGGGGTCCACTGGCATCCCTCGCAGATGGAACCTATCAGGGGCTGATGCTGGGCCCCAGGCCTCTGTGACATGTGGCAAGGTCCTGGGCTCCATCCCTGCTGGGGGACACCTCCCCCGGCCCCCGGGAGACGACGCTCCCAGGGTCTGGTCCTGGACTGAGTTTACCACAAGCTTTGGCCAAAGTCCTCATTTCCTTTGGCTGTAAAATACCCATTGTTGTTTGAGTTTCAGGAAAAACATGACTTTCTCTGCAATATATCCCTCCTTTGTTTTTCTTTTTTTTTTTTTTTAAGCCGCGTGGCTTGCGGGATCTTAATTCCCCAACTAGAAATTGAACCTGGGCCCTGGCAGTGAAAGCACGGAATCCTAACTACTGGACGGCCAGGGAATTCCCCTTGCTTTGTTTTTCTTGCGGTTGCTTATTTTAGTAGCAGGAATCGCTAAGGTCGGAGGAGTCCACGTCCACATCTTCCACAGACACGTGGTCCCGCTCTGGTTGAGGAGCTGGGTCCCGGCACATCCCAGATGGCCTCAGCAGAACACAAAGGCTGGCGCCAGACCCCCGCCTCGGAGGAGTGTGACAGACACCCTCTCTACCTCCACAACCATCTCTCTGGAAATTTATAGCACTCTAGGTATTTTATGGCTCATTTTTCCTCCTGCACCAATATCTGTCGGGCTGGATTACATTTCTTTGCATCACTGCAAAGCTTACTTCCCTTATTTATGACTGTCTACCGCTCTCTGTATGCTGACGGGTACCCGGAGCTGCGCTGGAGGAGGAGGCCACGTGGTGGTTTAGCAGGCTCCATGGGGAGGAGGGAAAGCCTCTCAGGCCTGGGCTCACTCAGACCCACATGCTCGCTTCTTTCCTTACGTGGTGTAGTTCCAGGAGCATTTTTATGACCTCCCCTCCCCCTTTTAAAGCAACCCTTCTATTTTAAGCCATGAAAAAAAATAAATCTTGTGAGTTAGGTCTGAATGGCAGACAGATCAGCTATGAAACAAACGTACCCCCTGTGCTTGGGTAAAACCCGATGGGAACACAGGCTCCCCTGGGTGCTAGCACCAAGCCCCCTCACCTGGCCTTGGCCTGGGTCACTGCGGGGAGGGGAGTTACCCATGATGGTGTCTGAGGGCCCCTGTCATCAAGGTCATTTTGTAGGGAACACAACAAAAACATCAGTAGGAGCAACAGCCCCTGTGCCATCCTGTGCAGAAGCCTGAGTGACCTTGTCTCCATCCTCCAGCTGAGGTTAGAGGAGCCCCAGGACTCACGGTTCCTGAGAGGCCCCGCCCAGTGCTCCTCTTCCCACAGCTCAGGCCTCTCCCTTATGCTGGCTATGGGGCTCTGTTGGAGAGAAGCCTGCCTTGGTTTTCCCCTGTGACTAATCAGTATGAAATCATGTTTAGCTTCATACAGGCACAGATGGATAATACAAAAATAATTGTACATATGGAAATATTTCTATATATAAAGATGTAGACACATGTATTTCTACATATAGAACTAATAACATGCGGGTACACACACGTGTATTCCCTATTTCCTAGCTCTGTTACTGAGCAAACCCAGAATCAATGACACCCCAGTAGCAACAAGCACACCCAGTGCCCAGATAGTGGTTTCTAAAACCATTTTCTAATAAAAGTGGCCAGAAGGGCTTCCCTGGTGGCGCAGTGGTTGAGAATCCGCCTGCGGATGCAGGGGACACGGGTTCGTGCCCCGGTCTGGGAAGATCCCACATGCCGTGGAGCGGCTAGGCCCGTGAGCCATGGCCGCTGAGCCTGCGCGTCCGGAGCCTGTGCTCCGCAAAGGGAGAGGCCACAGCAGTGAGAGGCCTGCATACCACCAAAAAAAAAAAAAAAAAAAAAAAGGGGGCCAAGAACTCCATGAGGAAGTGGCTGATTTTAGGACTCAGGCAGGTAATATACAAGATGAACCTGGGATGGCATTTTATAGCACAAAAAAGGAAAAATACTCCAAGATCAAAAGGATGGGGGCATGTCAGGGGGACACAGGAAATGCTCCCTATGGCCAAAGTGATAAAATAAATAATGTAGTATTGGATTATAACCCAAAGTGTAAAATAAACATCCAAGGGTCCATACTGATATAAATAAATGATTGGATGAATCAGTTCACCGGGGAGAATAGACAAATCTCCCATATAGACAAATTCCAAATAATCTATGTAGGTCCTCCGGCCTCAGGGAAGTAAAGCACAAGTCCCACCTTTTGAGGGTGGGCTGTGCAGTGACTTCCTAGGACAGAGGATGGAATGGATGGCCCGAGGAAGAGTGACCTTGCCGTGAAGAAACCCGACAAACACGACCACAGCCAGGCGACCAGGGTCAGCATCCGCAGTGACAGGTCATGATGATGGGATGCAGCACTGACCTTCACCTCCATGTTCCTCCTCCACAAACCCGTACCCCGGTCTAAGCAGGAGGAAAGCATCAGACAAGTCCCAATAGAGGGACATCCCACACCGTACCGCACCAGGTCTCCTCACACCTGTCAAAGTCATCAGAAACAAGGGAAGCCTAAGACGTTGTCACAGCCCAGAGGATCCCGAGGAGGCCTGACCGCCAGGTGCTGCGTGGATCCTGGATGGGACCCAGGGGCAGAAAGAGGGCATCAGGCAACCGCTAAGGCGATCTGGACAGAGCACTTAGAGTACAATGGTGCAGCAACACTGGCCTTTACCTGGGACAGACGAGCCCCAAGTGAGATGTTGATGGGGGTTGGTGGGTGACTGGGCTCAGGGAAGCCGCCAGCTCTGCACCCCTTTGTCCATTTTCTGCAGAGCTAAACTGGTCTGAGATAAGCCGTTTATTTAAAAGGCAGAGTGTGGATGGGGCAGGTGAGAGGCCTGTCTGGTGCAGGGGCATGTTGTTCCCGGGCTCCGTCCCTGAGAGCCTGGGGGGAGGCGGGGGGAGGGGCCGGCACACTTGCTCAAACCAGCACTGACGGGAACTCGCTCGGCCCTTGAACTACTTACTCGCTATTTCTCTTTTTTCTTTTTCTTTTTCTTTCTTTCTTTTTTTTTTTTTGTGGTACACGGGCCTCTCACTGCTGTGGCCTCTCCCATTGCGGAGCACAGGCTCCGGACGCGCAGGCTCAGTGGCCATGGCTCACGGGCCCAGCCGCTCCGCGGCATGTGGGATCTTTCCGGACCAGGGCACGAACCCGTGTCCCCTGCATCGGCAGGCGGATTCTCAACCACTGCGCCACCAGGGAAGCCCTACTCGCTATTTCTGAGTGTCTGATTTTACTTTCCTCCCTAAAGCAGAGTTATAACACCTGTTTAGTGGGTGTTGTGACAATGTCAGCACAGGACACCCTGACTTACTGCTCCACGTCGAGCTCCATGCCAACAATTTACTTGCCTGGCCTTACTTCCTCCTTCCTGACGCCACAGAGAATGACTGTTCTTAATACTGGTTTCCATAAACGTACCCTTAATATAACAATGTGTTAGGAAGATGTTCAAACACACAGAACTTGCAGTGAACATATCAACCCTTTCAGTTAACTATTAGCATTTTGTTTGTGTTATTAGGTTCATCTATCCAGCTCTCTATCCATCCATCAACCCATCTTTTTTCTTTTGGATGCGTGTCAGGGTAAGTTGCAGACACTCCCTGCTAAGCACGTCTGCATATGACTCCATTGATGGAGAATGAGAGCTGGGGAATTCAGTTTTGGTGCCGAGTGACAGAGCACCTGCCTCCTGGATCCTAACAGGTGCTCACGAACGGAAACTATGCCATCATTTCATTCTTTACACAAAAGTCCTGCTTCCTTTCTGGAAACAAATGAGGAGATTAAAGATTTTAAAACCCAGGAGAGGAAAAATCAGACCTTTCTCTTTAAATACCCTTGGGGATGAGAAAAATTTTTAGGAACAAAAATGAATGTTTGGGCCCTTTGGACCCAACAGTGGACGCAGGCTGGCCGAAGTCCGCCCCATGTGTGTGGCCACTTTCACCATGTGTGTGACACCCCTGGCACATGTGTGGTGGCAGTTCTGTGCCAGCGGAAACCTGTCAGGTGCTGGGTCGGTGCCTCTACAGAATCTATGGGCCCCCCATGTTCCCTGCAGAAGAGCCCCAATGACTGGGCTTTGTCTTGTGCACAACAAGCTTCCTCAAATTGTTACATTACGGGTGACGTGATGGTCCTTTTATTTTCCTGCCAGTCCATGGCACAGAAAATCAATCACACAGCAAACAAAACACCCTTATTTTAAAAAGTCTTCCCATGACAGGGCCACTAGATAATCACGAATTATATTGCTCCAATGAAATTAAGAAAAGCTTGTTTCTTAAGAAGCAAAGACTAGCAAAGATTTAAGTAAAAAATGAAAAAAATTCAGTGTTACCTAGCAGACTGGAAATTTGGGAGAAAATCTGAATGCTTTAAAAGATGAACAATTAAATAACTGTGTTATATCCCTATGGTGAGACATTAGGTCACCACAAACATCACTAATTACATGACAAGTACTCATGATATTGGTTACAAAAAGGCATATTTTAAACCCTAATCTTGCCTATACAGAGAATAATGCACACAAAAAGGACTGGACGGAACAGACCAAAGTCTTAAATGTAAATGCTGAGTTTCCCTCTGTTTCTTCATAGTTTAATTCGCTGTCCAGAATTTCAGTGCCGGTAAACAGGAAAAACCTGTTGACCCCACAGGTGTCATTTCCCATCGGGCCGATGCCTCGGTTTACCCTTCCCAGTGTGTGCAGCCGGGGGGAGTCAGTGTTGGTCGTGGGGAGGAAGCCCCAGGGCAGTGACACCCAAGGTCCCCTCAGCACAGCAGGTGCTGGGACCCCCTGAGCCTGATGCCTGGTGCCTGGGTCTGGGGGTGAATCTCTCTGCCCCAGACTTGCTCTCAGGCCTGATCTGCAGCCCCTGATGGCTGATAAACCCACACGGTCGCTGAGCTCGGGGCTGGAGGCCACCGGCTGGGGCCTGGTCCGGGCCCCGTTGGAGATGAGGCTCGTGCTGCCTGAACCTGTCCCGGCCTCGCGGCCATGGCGCCTGCGCAGAGACCCCGTTTGTGCTGCTCCAGGTTCAGACGTGGGATGCTGTGCTGTCCTTCCCGTGCAGCTTGCGTCGGCCTGGCGTGGGGACCCCGCCTGCTCCACCTCTGCTTCTTGGGCCTTGGAGCCCCTGTGGGAGCAGGCATAGAACGAGGGCAGGTGGCCCTCCGGCTGGGTTCAGAGCTTCTCAGTGCCAAGCCTGAGAATGTGGCCTTTGACCTTCGACATGTCTGGGCTGCCCTGAGCGTCTCTCCTAAATAACCCAGTGTGGGGCTTCCCTAGTGGCACAGTGGTTGAGAGTCCACCTGCCGATGCAGGGACGCGGGTTCGTGCCCCGGTCCGGGAAGATCCCACATGCCGTGGTGTGGCTGGGCCCATGGCCGCTGAGCCTGTGCGTCCAGAGCCTGTGCTCCGCAATGGGAGAGGCCACAACAGTGAGAGGCCCGCGTACCGCCAAAAAAAAAAAAAAAAAAAAAACAACAACAACAAAAAAAGCCCCCAGTGTGTTTGCTCAGTGGACTTGGGAAAGGAAGGGTCATACACCCTAGGGGAGCCTTTCACATCAGACCGGGAGTTCTGGCTTCACACAATCCACCATTTATCTTGACAGCTGCCCCGGTCCCACAGTTCCCTTGGCTAGTCTGTTGGTTGGTTTGTTTCGGCAGCAATCGCACCTGCAGATATTCATGCGGTGGAGAATTTAAAAAACATACACTTCTGTTTTTACCTTCCACCATATTGCTGCTCTTAACATATTTGCACGTTTGTCAGTTATTGTCCTTCCTTTAAAAAATCCACTTTCGCACCTGCAGCAGCAGGTGAGGGCCACCAGCAGGCTCCCAAGGCCTTGAGGGCAGAGTCCTTGGCCGTGGGCGGCAGGGCAGTTCTGCAGCTCTGCGCTTATCTCTGTTCCCTTTTAGGGTCTGTCTTCCCAAGGCGGGTCAGGAGGGTGTGTCTCTCAAGCCCTTCGACAAGCCTTGGCGATTGGCTCCCACCTCTCAGTCATGGGAGGGGAAGTGAGGGCAGGTTCTGCTTCTGGCTGAGGTACTTAGGATTGGGAACAAGGGGATGCCAGGGGTGGCATCAGGAGGAAGGCAGGTGGCAGTGGTGTAGGGGCTTCCAGTTGGGTGGCAGAGCCCGGTGGGGGGCAACCACTGGTGGACCCACAGACGGTGAAGAGCCAAGATCCCTCATTTGCGCGTAGGGCTGTGACATCTGCCCAGACCCGAGAGGAAAGGTATGCTGGGTCTGGAGGTGAACTCGACCAGGGGGAGACAACTTCCAGGCCTGCCTATTCACCGAATTTTTATACGGGCAAGGAGCTCACTGCAGGCCACCAAACACATCACATTCACATTAACCGTGATCCATCCTTTGCTCCTGAGTTTCTGGAGGGGATGAGGACCAGAGCAGAACATGAAAAACCACCAGAAATGATGGGAAAGATTATTCTGAGCTGTGGAATGCGATGGCAACTTTATTGACCAAGAAGAAAATAAGAAACTTCACAGGGGCCACGGTGTAGGCTCCAGGGCCTTCTAACATGCTACGGCGTCTGACACATTTCTTCCAGAAGTGAGGAGACAGTTGTGAAGCCCTGTCTCCCAAAGCCCGGGCGTCTCTCCCACACCCTCGTCCTCTTGGCTACAGGAGACCTGCTTCCTTGTGAGGGCACAGCTGTTTGCTGCCCTCTTTTCCCCAAACACTCACAAAATATCCAAAAGAAAGGTCAGCGCCCTGCCACTCTGCCCAGCTCACCTCACCAGCAGCCGAACTACCCTCCTATTGCCTGGACTCCTTACAAAGCGCAAGAGACGGGACCCGAGTCCCTGGGACGGTTCTGATAAAATCTCACGGAGATGACGCTGCTAGTGATCTGCACACTGTCACTGTGTGATAATGTCATTAAGTTAGGTGCTCCATCCAGGCAGCAGGGGCTCCACTTGACTGGAAAGGTTTAAAACGATCTGATTTCCAGTGATCTCCTCACTGCCCACCCCTCCCCACCCAGGCTGGCAGCGCCACCCCAGCACACATTTGGAAAATGAAGGGCTCTTCTGGTCTGGTCTGAGCGCACAGGGTAAGACCACAGGGATGTGTTGGGGGGTCAGGGTCCTGGTTGGTGAAACTTCTAGAAATCTAAGCTCTTATCAGAACGTTGGGTCCTGGGTTTCAGAAACCATCAACACTGCAAGCCGCCATCAAAGACAGGCGACGGTGGGGTAAAGGTTAGTGTCATTACAACTCTTCCAAGGGCCCCTGAAAGCAACGCTGACCTCTCCGGACAGCGTTCTGCGTGTTGTCTACTGGGGGAGGCGCCGGAGACACCAGGAAGCACCAGGGCTTTTCATGCCATTTTCACAAGTTGCTCCTTTGCAGGTGGGGCCCCCAACGTCCAGACACCCCAGAAGACCTTACACCGTGAGTGGTGCTCTGAGGTCTGTCCAGCATACTCCTAACCAACTCACTGTATTTCTCCTCGTCTGTGAGGCAAAAACATCTCCTTTCTTTGAAAATTACTGTTTTGGTAAATTCTTTCGAGACCAAGGAATGTTGAAGTTGAGGCTGGTAGTCCTGGGGGCTGGTGAACGATGGTGCTGCTTTCTGGATGAGACCAGGAGGCCGCGTCTGCAGGCGCGGTTTTGTTAATTTGATATATTCTTTCTGAATATAGTATTTAGGAAAGAAAGTTGTTCTCTCATTATTCATTTTCCGATGAACCTAATAATATAAACATGTTATGTGTATACTTTTCTTTCATCCCTGTAAATGCAGCTGTGGCAGATTATATTTTCCCTGAAATGGCTGCTGCAGTGTTTTGCATCCCTCATATTCTTCTAGATCCCTGACCTCTATGTTCCCTCCCATGAGTCTGGGTAGACCTTTACCAAGGCCTCGGCCAGCAGGGTCTGGCGGAGGTGATGCTGCGTGGCTTCAGAGGTTGGGTCATAATAAGGTCTCATGATCTGCCCTGGTATTTTTGGGACACTTGCTTTGGGATCCCAGCCGCCATGCTATGAGGAAGCACAGATTAGCCCATGTGGGAAGGCCAGGTACTGGGTGCCCCTGTGCTCACTCTGGGTAAAGTCCGAGCCAACAGCCAGCATCAATTACCAGACATGAGTGTGAAGACACTGCAGATGTTCCAGGCTCGAGTGACCCCCAACATTGAGGAGCAGAGCAGGCCTTCCCCATGGTGCCTCCTGGATCCCAACCCAAGAAACCATGAGCACAATGAAAAGGTCTTTTCATGCCACTGGGTTCAGGGAAGTTTTCTTTGCAGGAATAACTGGATCAGCACCCAAAATAAAACGCAGAGGTTTATCAGAAAACCAGGAGTAGGTGTGGTGTGCAAAACACTTTCA
The DNA here is from genome assembly GCF_026419965.1 of Kogia breviceps. NCBI lineage: Eukaryota > Metazoa > Chordata > Mammalia > Artiodactyla > Physeteridae > Kogia > Kogia breviceps. The sequence goes on along the minus strand of NC_081323.1, from coordinate 32,377,830 downwards.
CTGCAGAAGCAGGAGGAAGTACGGGGAGATTGTGAGAGTTTGCTCCCCAAGGCGGCAGGATTCACCCCTTCTGTAAAAGTCTGAGGGCATTTCTCTGGGGAGGCTGGGGTTTATACCTCTTATTTCGTGGTGTACTTTTAACGAGTCCACTTAGACACGGGGCCTGAGTTTCGTCATGTGCAGACCTTAACCGTGCTCCTTGGCCCCTGCAGGGTCTGCATGCAGAAGGCTCAGGTTCACTCCTTCTCTACCTCAGTGTTGCTCAACTGGAAAATCTACCCTCTGTGAAGTTAGACAAGAAAGTGAGGCTGGGTCACATCGCATGTGATTTGGGATAAGTTGTGTTCTGGTCACTGTCTAGGAGACGATCCTTCTATCCCTGGAGATTTGTAGTCTAAGCTAATGAAAGTATTGTAGCTAGTAAGGGCTATACTATTATACAGTGACAACACGATATCTACTGACTTACAAACATTAAAAATAAGTACAAGGTATGGGTAAGGTCCTTAAATTGTGTGTGTGTGCATGTGTGTGCATGGCCCGTTTATGCCGTGTAAAGACCAGCTTCCATGAGATCGTCTGTGGATGGGAACACACAGAGGGCAGACAGAGAAGGGAAGGGGAGAACTGTCTTGGGCCCATACCCTTTCTCTCTGGTCTTCCTTTTGTGTGTGTCTGTCCCTTTGGAAGCCTCAATATTCTTGCCACCTTCTTCTCCATTGTAAGAAACAAGCAAAATCTCTAGGAGAAAAGTGCCTTTCTGGCCGGGGAGTTAGAAACAACAGAGTAATCTGAACTTTGCTCTTCTGTATTTCCCACCCCTTCCAGACAATTCCTTTTGGTAGGTCCCACGTTTGGGTCAGGTACAAGCAGGCCAACCTCTGTCTTATTTCTCTCATCACCTCCTAGAAGTGTAATAGGTAGTTTTATTTGCCAATTATACCTCAATAAACCTGGAAAAAAAATGATAAACTCAAGACCACAGCCTCCCTCTAGACCCTCTGGCAGTTCTAAGTAACAGGGGGCTTCAGACAAGGGCCCTGGGCTGGGGTATGACCTGCACTCCCAGCTTCGTCCCAACATCTCAATCTCCTCCTGCAAGAATCTAGGACTTTGCAGAGGCCATAACTGGAGGAAAGAAGTGTGTCTGTTTCCTCCACGTCATTTGATAATTTTCTTTGCTGTTTCTGGAAGATGGCCCAGTCACTTGGCTATAGGGGACTGAGAGCTGACATGCGAAGGGGGAAAAAAAGAGCGAAGGAGGAGGGGAAGGAGCAAGAGGGAAAGAAGAGACTCTTTCACAAAGAAGAAAGGTCACTGCGGCTACTTTCAGTGTGTAAAATATTCCCTTGGCTTTATTATGTGGAGGACATTAGCATTATGCACAGCGGGAAGCAACATTTTAGTACAGAGCATCTTTTTCCAGCTTCAAAGAAGAGAGTAAAATATAAAGGTAATGAAACTGCTGTTGGGATGATGTCTTTTTCTCCTCGGGGCTTTGTGGGTTGGCAGAGAAACGGGCTGGTAGGAGCATAATTTGTGGGTCAGAAATGACCCCAGAAAGAGAAGGAGACAGGCTGAGCCCTTGGTGCCAGTGAGTCCCCGCGTTCTGACCTGCAGAGACACTGCAGGACCACCTTTCCAGCCCCACTCCAGGGCCACCCCTCAGGGCTCCCCCAGGATCAGCCCTTTGGTTCCCCTGAGGTAAACAGCCTTCCCCTGGGGCTGGTGGCCACACTCACAAACAGGAAAAATGCTAAATTTCAGTGAGAAGTTGGTGAAAAACATGAGGAACCCGTTTCCCACTAAGCCCGTGGATGTCCCGGACGGCCTGCCTGCCCTCGTGGGGTCTAGGCAATCCCCCCAGAGGAGGGGGGCAGGGAGGACAAGACTACCCAGGTGTCCGAGCTCCCTGGGCTGAAAGGACATCCAGGACTCTGGGGACAGGAGGAGGCGGCGGTGAAGGTGGGTGGAAGTGGGTGCCTATCTCAGGAATGGCGTGTGGGAGTGACTGTGTCCTGTGTTGCTGCACAGCAGCCCGGGAGGGGAGACCCTGGAGGGGAGTAGTCAGCTCGGCGGGCCCACGGGCAGGATGTGCGGGCTCATCGGGGTTCCTGGTGCTCTGTCCCCACGGAGGTGTCCTCCCGGCTCTGTCCCTCAGAGTTAGGGTGTTGAGGTGTGGTCGATTAAACAGATGTTAAAACATCAGTGAGGAAGTTGCCTCACCTACTTCAGAGACTAACGTCGTTAAGAATTTGATAAATGCGTACAGCTCATTGGCTGATTTCGACTATATGCTTTCGTTTATTAAAGGAGGCCACTGAAAGAACTCCTTTGAAAATAAACCACTAACTCCTAGGCCACAGAAGTCCTTGGGAGCAATACTGCTGCAGTGTAAACATCTGAGGATCGTGCTCTTTAGGACTTTTCCCCAGGGTCCAAACTCTAAGGTATTGTTACCTTCTGTTTATTGCTTTCCCTGACATGCCTGTTGGGTTACATTAATCTCAGTGTAATAAAGAACTCTATTCTGAGCATTTAAGTGGGTGAAGCAGGACTCCTCCTTGACAGCAGCTTGTCAGTTAGGACTTTAACCGTGGGTCTGTCTTATTTATTCCCTGACCACCTCCAAGAAGGACCGAGACGGGTTGACTGTTTCCCAAAGGCCAGCAGCCCTTCCTCACCCCATTTCCTCCTTGCTTCCAGAGGTCTCAGTGGACTTGTTGCCCTGATCACCACAGAATCTCAGCCTAGGAACTTGGATGAGCCCCTCTCATCGTGCCTCTTTTCAGCCAAGAAGAGCGGGGGGTTTGGGGAAGAGCTCTCTTGGCCAGGCCTCTGGTTCCTGGACCTGCTCCCCCGTCTCTGTCTTTATGCCAACCAAGCAGACAGAGGGTGTTTACTAAACTCCTGTTCAGGCCCCGCACCACGAACACCACATCCTGGAGATGCAGCCAGACTGCAGCGCCCCCACGGCCAATGTGCTCCATCCACAGACCACCATGAGCTGAAATCCTTTCAGCCAAGCTTTCTGACCATGACAAACGATTATTATAATCCTATGCTGGGAGCTGAGGGGGAAGAGCTCTGAGTTTAGATATATTTAGAAATATATCTAAAGCTGATTCTGCTTTGAGCCTTTCCCCTGGCTTTTCAATTCTGTTAAGTTACTGGGAAATAAAGTTAATCATCTTGCAGGTTAGTGAAGGCTGCGTCAAGAGCACTTTGATGTCCTGCTACCCAGGCCGTTCTTTGGTTTTACAGCTCGCCGAGAGCCTGCGTCGGGCCCGGGGTGTCCCACCTCCTCCTGCTCCTGCGGGGAGACCAGAGCAGCAGGTGGGCCCCGGCAGAGAGTCACTGCCTTCTCGACTAGATGGCGGGGTGTTTGGGGGCACATCTGATTCTGTCCTGGTGCCAAAGGGCTAAGTCCTCTCTCCTGAGTAAAGACAGCACACCCACACCCCCAAGTCCTTAGCTGGAGTCAGCTGGCTCCTGTCTGCTGGGGAAGGGCCGCCCACTGGGGAAATGAACCCAGTTACTCAGGGCCTCCTTGGTCACAGGTGGTGACAAGGAGTACGAACGAATTTTCAGAAAGAATTGGCCTTTCTCATGACAGGCTCTTAGGCCAAAAATGGAGGTGCCCAGAACACCTGAGCATCTCCAGGTCCAGGCCCGGGAGCAGATTCCAGACACTCCTCCAGGAACCGTGCCTGAGAGCCGGCCCAGGACAGTAGCAGCCCTTTGACCACGGAGCTGAGCCTCCAGCTCCTGCCGCTGCTGCAGCCTCAGGACACACACACCTCCAGGAGGCAAAGCTGCAGAGGGTGCTTCCCTGCACCCCGGGCTCCGGCCTCCGGGGATGCCACAGGACAGCTTCGGGAAGAGTGGCCACATGCACTGAGGGGACCTGCAACCCTCGGGGCTCCGGCCTCCTTCAGACTCCAGAGCGTCAGCTGAACTCTGTGCCCCACCCCCCATCCATCATTCACGCATCATAAATCAAACCTCACTGTGATCGGTCCTTGCAAGACACCCCGCCAATGACCTGAAAATCAGCCTGAGAGCCAGAGCGGTCAGGTGTACCCTCTGTGGGCAGAGCGTGACTGAGGCTCCCTGCTGCGGACTCAGGCTCCCAGGTCTGATCAGCACTTGCCCCCTGTGCGATGGGACAGGCACGAACGCACACCCAGTGCCCCTGAGGGGCAAGGCCCAGGAATCCTTACGTGGACACAGATGGCTCCGGATGAAGATGTGTTCACTTACAAGCTCCATTTTGGTTTTCAAACCCTGCATGTCATTTCCAGAGGAACGCAAGGCACTTTATACACCTCTGAGGACCAGGCAAAATGATGCAAGATCATCTCAGGAATGCAGAGAATCATTGTAGAATTGAGCTCTAGGGCCAGGGTCTCAAGGTGGACTTACCACATCTCCACTGTGTTTAGATTCCCGGGAGGACCACCAAGTACTGCCAGTCTGTTCTTGGTACTTTCTGTGCCTATAAACCATCCCGGACACCTTGGAAGCTCTTGTGGCTCTCGGTGACCAAGAAGGGACCCCCAGGGACCCAGTCTGGTGGTGGTGGGTAGTGTGGGCCTGGCACGGGGGCGGTGGTCTTGCGGGGAGCCAGGAGTGGCAGGAGGCTGGGGTGACGGCAGAACGGGGAAGCTCTGGGGTTCAGGCTGGCTTTGAAACCTCCACTCAGTTTGGATGAAGCAGGCAGTGCTGGGGCCTCGAGGGGTGATGCTGTCCACGTGGGACTGAGATGGGCCAAAGTGGACCCAAACTGTGGCACTTCCTGGAGAACCATGGACGTGCCGGGATGGGGGATGGGGGGTGGGAAGGGTCCAGGGCCAAATTCACCACCTGCATGTTGCTGTATCCCAGCGCAGGGCCAGTTCTAAAGGATACTTTCCGCCTACACGTCTTGCTGTTTCCTGCATCCCCTAAGCAATCTGCGTCATGTCAGCTAAGAACTCGCTGCTTCATCATTTATCTTTGAATTACTTTTGAGGCAGCCGGCTCCACAGCTCTCCCCAACCAGCTCCTTCTGAGCACGTGGGGCTCCTTCGACCCTGCCCTTGTGTGTGTGTGTGGACATCACCGCAACGCAAAGCTCAGACCAAGGTAAACACGTGCTGCAGTTGTGTTTCAAGGACTCCTTCCTATTTCTATGTATCAATCATGTAAATGAAATCAAAGGTCAGAAATGAAGAATCCCCTGTCTAACAGGAGAGAAGGAAAAATAAGTATGAGGAGCTTTACACACATGCTCTGCAGGTCACAGTACATGCTGTGCTCAAGGTAATTTTCCAGCTCTAAATTCAGCATCTTCTCGGCTCTATGTCTGGGATTCATGCAACCCTCCCTCAAGTGCCAGAAAATGCCAAAGCTCATCAAGGAAGCAAGAAAAGAGGGACCCTGCTGAGAGCAGCTTACCCAGAGTCTTGAGCCAGGGTCCCGTCCTCTCGCTGCACCAGTTTTTACAGCCAAGGTGCAGGTATGTCATCAGTACTTTTAACTCCCATGTACAGCTAGCTGGCCCCATGGGTGAGGTAGTCTAGCGAGGGGTCTCTCAGGGAGAAAGACTTAAATTTCATTATTGTCAACATCAAAACATCAGAGATGTACCCCAAATGGCCCTAATTCCCACGAGAATCTATGATGTGCTCACCAACCCTTGACTCATCACAACTGTTCCCGAATGTCTATGTTCTGTTGGCATCAGTATCCTTGTGAGTCCAGACACAGGAGGTGCTGTCCTGCCTGTGAGGTGATGCTTCGTGCTGCAGACAGTGAGATGGATCAGTGGCCTGGCCTTCCCCGTGGCCGCATCCAGGGACGCCTGTGGTGAGACTGGTGTCTGTCATGGACCAGGGCATGTTCAGCTAAGTGTGTCTAGGCTCTGGGCAGGCTGGACTCAGCCATCAGAGGCACAGCCATGGAAGCCACGGGCCACTGCACAGAAGCAGGAACTCCTGGGACTGCACCTTTTGTCTGGTCCTCGGGATCTCATAGGACCTGTGCAGAGCCTCAATCTCAGAAGAGATGTGAAAGAAAAGGCCAACCATGCTTTTAGGGGCTATGTCCTCAGACCTTCAGCTACATCATCTAAAAGCAAAAAGATCACACATTTGCAAACGTACTTTAAGGTGAGCATGAGGCCAGAGAGAAGAATGTAACACACACTCTGGGATTTAAACTCTGGATTCCCAGGCACTGTGTGGGCTCTGCCCTTGGACAATCAACGCACGGGTTGCTCTGCTCCAGACAAATAATCGCAAAATCAAGATACTAATTACTGAGACAATGCATAAACTCTAAGTGCAAAAAAGGTCCATCTGATACACTCCAGGGAACAGAACAGATATGATACATTTGTTCATCTATCCACCAAAACAAGCTGAGATCAGTGACTCAACTCCAGCATGCATTCCGGAGGAAGAAAAATAGATCAGAAATCTGATTTGTCTTGACGGCACCAGATCATTAATATTTATACAGTATTGTTTAGATCCAGAAGTTGCAAAACAGCTCTCAGAAGCTACAATCAGCATATCAAATACACGTATGGAGAGGGAGATAGAGATGGGGCAGGAGAGAGCGAGGGAAGTGGAAGGGAGGGAGGGAGGGAGGGAGGGAGAGAGAAGGGGGAGGAGGGAGAAGGATGAGGGGAGGGGGAGGGTGATCACTCCATGACCATTAAGCTACGTTGCGTGTTTTCCTGATACAGGTTAAAATATATCCATCTGATATATTGGGTCATCCTTCTAGTCATGTTTATACTCCATGTCTGCGAAGTCAGTGCCATTCCCGCGCCTGGTGGGGCTCCTGCAGCCTAGCTGCTCCCTCACCATAACCCTGGGGGGAGAGGTGGGCCTGGTCCAAATCCTTCCCACCCCCTCTCCCCCTTGGTAGCATCTTTCTTCCCAGGTCGTCCCATCGCTCCTGCTTTCCCCACCTCCTGGGGCTGGAACGGGCTTTGCCAGGTCCTCCTCTGTGACTCCAGCAGAGTTCATGGCTTTAGTACTTAGTTACCCTGCTAAACCAGATGCTGACTCCACCTGTTAGAGGACCCGTGACTCTCAACGTATGAAGTTGGGTCTTGTGCTAATTCTGAATCTGCTAGCGCTTACAGACGCAGTCACCGGGCGGTACTCAACTTACTATAAATCAGGGGGCATCAGAGGCACATGGTGACATAAAACATTTCCTCCAGACCTGTGGATTATAATAAACCACACCACTCAGCGTGTGGAGGACACGGGGTCCAGTTTCATGTAATGCACCTGTTCTAAGCACACAACTTTGAAAACAAAATGAGCATTTCAAAAATCGGTCTTTGTTTGTGACAAGGTTCAGCTAGGAGAACGTGGAAATGCCGGTCTCTCTGGTGAGATGAATGGTTAGAGATGGACAGGTGACAGCTCCTAAAAACATCGGAGACATCTGCCACTCAGGGCTTTGTTGTAACTAAGCTCCTGGCGGATGGGAGGGTGGAGGGAGGTGAATGGGCCCGTCTTGCTCCATCGGTCTCATGCGACCCCAAGGCTGCGCCGCAGAAATCCACAGAGGCCCCGCGGTGCCTGACACACGTGTCTGCTTGCTTCCTTGTGAAAGGATTTTCTGCTCTGAGTTGACTCTATCCCACAGCATGCTGCTTCGGTGCAGTGTCCTCTGACCACTGCTGTTGTACTTCTCCCACCCTTATTCTCTGGCTTAAAACGCTCAGTTAATAGACCGACTCCAGTTTGCGTTCAAGACTCTCCGGCCCTGCCCTGTCTTCCCTGGCCCGCCAGGTCACCTCTGTCATCTCTGTTGCTTCCTCCTGGGGGGAGCCCTCAGCCTACGACTGGTGGCAGCCCCTCCTTGGTAGGCAGCTCAGAGGAGGGAGCTCGGCACTGTCTCCAGGGAGCCCAGAGGAGGAGAGGTTCGTGCTGGCTGCTCACAGCCCTGCGTAGGGCGCGTGCCCAGAGCATTTAGCAGCTTGACTTGATCTTGAGTCATGGTGACTCCTCCCAGCTGGGTCTGGACACCCTCAGGAGATGCCACATTTATAAGCCACGTGGTTCATCTTTACAAAATGACTGAACAGAACACGGGTGTGCAGGTCTCTGCATCAGACACACATGCAGCCGGGACTCGGCGAGCCCCTCGAAGGGCTTTCCATCCTTTATTCACACGGCGATGCCACTGCTGGGTCTGAATAAGGCTCCCATGGGTTTTGTTCTGTTTGTCCCATTGCACTAGGCCGCTCACGCAAAGAGCCAGGGAGAGTTCCTGTCAGCGCTGGAAGGAACGGGAAAATCTAAGTTCCTCAACCCAGCCTTCAATTTTCTAATTAAAAAACATTCCTGTTGTAAGAGGAGCACAGTCTCTGTAGAGGAAATATAGATTTCTGCTTCTGATGATACCACTAGTGACCTTTCTACAGAAGACAGCTACAGATTTTTAGGAAATATTAAAGACTACTTTGAAACGCTGGTGCTATTCATAAAATTCATAATCTGACCCTTAATTCCCTTTTCTCATTTAATTATAGTTATAATAGTGCAGTTAAGAAAGGAAAGAAACATTTTAGGAAATGAAATCAAGACATAATAGATGCTCAAATGTAGAAGATGCCTGAGGCCGACTCAGTGCACGGAGCCCTCCGGCCTCCCGCCAGTTCGAGCTTCCAGACCCAGGGCCTCGGGGCAGCGGAGGTGGGCTGGGGAGTCCGGGAGGGTCTTCCAGCTCCAGTCTCAAGCTCACACCTGCCCCGCTGGTGAAGGTGCCCAGGTAAGCGCCCAATCCCATCTAGAAGGCCTCTCTTCCTCACTGTAACTCGCTCCAAGCAGGTGGGGACAGAAGATTTAGAAGCGAGAACTGTGCTTCTATTTTTGTTTGCAGATAAAAGTCAAAATTATATTGCAGGAAATTTGATTTTAAGTGTTAGAAGCATTGATATTTGCATCATGTATCCATACTTGCTACCTCTCTGATTTCTGTGTTATTTAATCCCTTGAAACGTCAGTCTTTTCATCCATAAAATGGGGATAATAAATTCCCACCTTTCAGACTCATTGCCAAGATTAAATAAGATAAAGTGGGCACATCAATTAGCTCACAGCCATCGCGCAGCACATTTGGGTCCCTTTCTATCCTCCACATCACTCAGAGCATCGTTTTCTGGGTGGACCCACCAAAACTACACACAACACTTTCCTCTACAAAAAGTGTATAAAACTTGCCTGCATTGGGAACTGGATCAAATGATTAGCACTGGAGTAAAATGAAGCTGTGGACAAACGCTGCCCTCAGGCCTCCACACTGAGGCCTGGGGCCAGGCCCACCGCCAGCAGGTCTGGCCTTAGGATGCCATCGCCTTCACTGACTCCTGATCCCATGGCCACAAAGTGACGTGATGGCAGTGCCCTGTCACGGACTTCCCACGAGATCACACGTGTGCAACTGCTCAGACTACGGCAGCATCAGGAGCAGGGGGAGGGCTTGTTCAAAAGCCGTTTCCACGCCCCCCCCACCCCCAGTGGCTCTGATGTAGCGGTAGGTGGGCCAGACAACACGCCTTTCTAACTGAGCTGGGGGTGTCGACACTGCCGGCCAGGACCACCCAAGAAGGCAGGTGTGTGGTGTTCAATGCAGGCCAGGGCCCAGAGGTGCGGGCGCTGCCCACCTCTCTGACACTTTTACCACCACTGTTACTGCTACTTGAGGCCTTTTTCAAATCATAAAATCTGTTGGAGAAAAGATCCCACATCTCCTTCCAGCTGTCCCTTGACCTGGGGACCCACGTGTGTGCCGACAATTCCTATTTCCTGTGTCTACAGTCAGGCTGAAGAGGCACGAACAGAGGGCCTGGCAGGCTCAAGGCTGGGCTGAAGCGCCATGTACCAGTGGCTGCCAGCCTCCTGGGCCTGCAGTGCAGCCCAGAACCACGCTGACCCTGAAGGGACCCGCGTGCCAGGGTCTCAGCTGCGAGTTCCCGTGGAGATGCGTCCACCGAGGGGTCCACGCTCACAGCACAAGAAAAAGAGGGACTGAGAGCCGGGGACCCCAGAGCCCCTTCTCTTATTCCAACAGCAAAGGCAACCCCGCAGGCCTCAAAATGCTGGCTCTTCAACCCTGAGAATGTGATCAGCGGCCTCCACGGAGACCGTTTCATTTGCTGTTAACAGATGATCAGAATCCTTTCCCATCAAAAGTATTAAACACCCTGACTCGTCAGGCCCGAGTCTAGGAGGTTCTTAAGGTGTGAAGGGTAACGTTACTTTCTGAGAAGGAGGATCTCATGCCAGTCTCCTGGACTGTGGCTGGATTTTTATTATATTTACCATCTTTTAGACAAGGATGCTGTGCACGGCTTGCCCTGCTCCAGAGACAGGCCTCCCCCAGGGTACGTGGAGCAGCCAAGACCAGGGATGACTTCTGCATCCCAGCACGTAGACAACCTTTCCTGGGCGCCCCGCCCCCCACCAGCCCCCGCTTATCCAGGGCTCACCTGGCCTCTGCCGGCAGGTGACAAGTGACACTAATGTCCACTTGCATCTCTCTGAACAGGGAGCATCTGCCCTGTGGAATCCATGGTAAAAATATTAGTCCCATTCTACAACTTGGCAATCAGAACACAGCTCTGGCTTGGAGGGCACCCCCTGGGGGTGATGGGGTTTGTCAGCAGGCCAGGCTGGGAGGCTGGGAGTGGGCCGCCCCCTTCACCCCTCGATGTGTCCTTCTCCTGGTGAAACCCTCTTGCCTGTTTGCAGCACGTTAACCCAGGCTCAGGGCACAGCTGACACGGGGCGCTGGGCTCTGGGCCTGGGGTCTTCTGGGGACACCGTCTGCACATCGAGGGCATCTGCCCATGCGCTTTTGTCTGGGTCCCGCTGTGTGTCCCAATCCTTGGTACACGCAGCGACCACGGCCACTGCTTGGGTCTGGGAGACCCCAGCCTCGCTTCACCCACAGCTGCTTATGCCACTGACAGCCCGGAGTCTTGCTCTGCAGCCTCGGCTTGTGCCCCCAGAGCAGAGGCCTCTGGCATGTGTGGGACAAGGTCACAAAAGAGAAGCTCAGACAGATCCTCCAGGTCAAAGCTGGACATGGAACAGCCACCTGACCCAACCCCAGCGGTGCAGGACAGCCCCCATCACCCCTCCCCATACCCGTCCATTCTCCAGAGACGGGACCTCAGAGCAGCGGCCCCGCCATGTCTCCCTGGAAGGGCCTCTGGGGCCTCTCAGTGTCCCTGTGAAGAGGTGCCTGCCCTCAGGGGGCCACCAGTGGGTCCTCTTCTCCCCCTGCTCCTCGTGGGGTCAGGAAAGGGGGGCAGGGGACACAGGAACACGCATAAAGGGACTCTCCACTCACCCAACAAAATGAATCAGTACAGACAACGGCAAGAAGCAGTGAGAGGCCAGGGGTCTGTTCTCAAGCCCAGAGGAATCAGTGCTTCAAGCGTGACACCTGGCTGGTAGGCCCCAGAGCCCTGGATGCTGGAGAGGGAGCCCAGGGCCCTGAGGATGCGGTGGGCTCTGGGGCCAGCGGAAGGGGCTGCCTTTATCTCCCGTCTGGTGGGGATGACGGGTGATGCTGAAACTCATGCTTTAATTGGCAAGTACACATCTTCCTTTGATTAATAAAAATGGGAATGTAGATGATTTCTGAATGAAGGCTCCCCATTTGCTAGAGGAAATCTTTCAAAACCTGGGCTCCGTGAAGGCACATGGAGGACGTTTGCTGTGGAAAAGGTCTGGGAATCGACCCTCTTAAAGCACGGAGGGCACGGTTACCCACCAAGACAGGCCGTTTCCTCCAGAACCTTAGTTTGGGATAAGCACACAGGCGCTGCAAGACTGGACTCTATTTCACGTGTGAGCCTTTCATAAAGAAAACCAAACCCGCTTTGGCTCCGTTCCCAGTATGTACCAAGTCTGCGCCCAACACGGGGTCAGTCCCGCTGGCGTGGAGGGCGGCTCCCAACCCGCTGCTTTCCCAGTGGCCGCTGTCAGAGGATGCGTCCCGGGCCTGATGGGGTGAGGCTGGGCCCCCACTGCCCGGTCCCCCCAGGTGGCCCTCCGCCCCCGAGCGGGCTCTCCTCGATGGCCTGGGTGCGCCAGCCACGTGCACGTGATCCACGGGGAGGCCTTACCTCGTGGGACAGGTAGAAGGCGGCGATGCCCAGGGGCCAGAAGCAGCAGAGCATGGAGAAGACGCTAAGTCCCAGGTGGTCCCGCGGGGGCATCACGAGGAAGTTGTCCTCGCTCTCTGTGTCACTGGAGTAGTCGCTCTGACGGGAGAGATGGGGAGGGAGAGCGAGGTCACCAGGGGTCTCTCCATCATCCCCCGAAGTGGGGGTCAGGCCTGGCAAGCCCTCCTGGCAAGTGTGTGTCCCCCACAGGAAGAGAAAAATCCCAAGGATGGGCTCTGGGTTGTTCCACAGGAGATTAAACCTCACAGACCCGTGGATCTCTGGGATGGGGTGAGGACAGCTGGATAAAGTTTTGACCATCGGAGGACGGGGCTGGGTGGGAAGCGCACAGGCAGAGTTGGAGTCCACTCTTTGTTCCAAGACTTCAAGCTGGTTTCAAGATGAGGCAGGGCAGGTGTCGGGGCCAGGACCTGCCCTGAGCCCCCTTCTTGCCTTAGACTCTGATCTGAGTAAGGACGTCACTGGGCCTGGTCTCAAGCCCGGGTGTCCCTACTGTTTTGGTTAATCAAAGACATGTAAAACTGCCAATCAGAGCCTCTACTCAGCCTGTGCTGGAAGCTTCCTGCTGGACTGTTTGTGCCTCGTCTGAGAGAAAACAGGTGAATTTGGAGGGGCTCATCCCAATCGCAAACAGCGACTTTCTCTAGGGGCCCAGGATGGAAGTGGGTGATGCACTGTCCACACAGTACCCAGCTGCCCTCCGCATGTGCGTGCACACACAGACACACACACACAGATATACACACACATGGACACAGAGACACACACACATAGACACACAGATACACACACGGACAGATACACAGATACACGTACACACACAGATACACAAACACACACAGATACACACGGGCACACAAACACACAGATACACACAGAGATACACAAACACACAAAGACACACACAGATACACACATGGGCACACAAACACACACAGATACACACATACACAAAGACACACAGAGACACACACAGATACACAGACACACACACGGACACACAAACACACAGACACAAACACAGATACACACACAGACACACTCGTACACACAGACATACACACAGATACACACACACACGGACGTACAAACACACAGACACACCCACAGACTCACACATATACACACAGACACACAGATACACACACATGGACACACACACGCACACACAGAGAGACACACAAATACACACACAGACACACAGACAGAGACACACAGACACACACATACACAGACATACACACAGATACACAGACACACATGTACACACACAGACACAAACACACACAGATACAAATACACACGCAGACACACACACACCGAGACACACATATGCATGCACCCCATGGGTCCCAAGCTCCCAGGCATCCCTTCCCAGTGAGGACCAGCTCCTTCCTGCAGGGCAGGCTCTTGCCCTGGTTGGCCACCGTCCCTGGGGTCATCTTTCCAGGACCCTGCAGCCTCCCCTCCGCTGGGCCAGGTCTGCAGAATTCCTGTCTTTCCTCTGCAGCATCATCTCCCAAACAATAAAGGGAAAGGGAAAGGCCCATCCTCACTGCTGCAGAGAGGGAACAAGCAGCCCTCAGGGAGGCATCTCGCTCGGTGGGATCTGGGGACTGAAGGCTGAGGGGCAGACGCACATCTGCCGGCCCGCAGGGAGGCCAGAACCTTCAATCCAGATGAAGGAGGCCAGGCAGGGTCACCAGGACGAGCTGCCCAGGAGGCCCACGGTGTCTACTCTGAGAGCACAGCGCTCGGAGCCTCAGGGCTGGGCTGGAACAGCTGAGCTGCCCATGAAGGCCCTCTGCACGGGGTCTGGGGAGGGGACCCTGACGCAACAGTTGCAGGGCAGGATCCGAGGCCCCTGAGAGACACGGAGGACGGGGCTGAAGGACAGACCCCTCCCAGCGGATACGCATCATTCGACGGGTCTGGATGCACCCAAGTGACAGCTCTGTCTGTGGGTACTTGTTCAGGCTTTTGGCTTCTGTGGAGTGTTTTGGTTTTGTTTTAGTTTACTAAGGGTTTAAATACTGGACTGGCTGGATTCTTACTCCAAATCTGGAAATAGCTGCTGTGGCTATTTCTCTTGTTATTTCTATTTTACAAATGATACTGCTGGGATCTGGACGGTTACAGTGTCCCCAAACTACAGAACCGTCTGACCAGTGGCCGCTTACTCCAGACTTCTGTGCTGTCAGCTGTCTGGCCACCAGCGTCTGGCCACCAATCAACCCCACTGCCCTTAGTTACTTCTTGCCTAAAGCTGGGGTGTCCTCTCTGTACCCCTTGGCCCTGGGATTTTGATAACCACTTCTCGACTGGTCTGTTGGTGGCCAGTGGAAAGTTCCCCAGTCAGAGAGCAGCGTGGTGTGAGCTCAGGCCACAAACCACACAACCCCCATCTTTGGAAACAGCTTCAAATGACACCACCATGCCTATGAAGCAAAGGTTCCCCCCCAAATCTTCACAGATTTTTCTTTAGAGCATAAGGGAACCACATCTGTAAACTGCAAAGTTGTGGCTACATGGCACCAAAATAACTAGTCAATTTTCATTAAAATAGGTTTTTAAAAATTCAGACAAATGACAGGGCAGACAAAAACAGCCCAGCTCTCTGTACCATCTCCCTCCCATCCACGGCAGTGCTGTGGGTACAAGTGGCCACGGGCATCGCACCACCAGATAGAGGAGACGAGAGGAGGACCCTGGGGGCGGGTGGCGACAGAGACACCATCAAACCAAGTAGAGAAAACACACCACGCACAGCAGCTGTTTCTGAAAAATCCTCCTCGTGGGGCATTAGCTTAGAATATCTGCAAGGCAGGGTGGACGCTGCCAGAGACGTTCACAGTTCACGTTGTTGAAGGGACAGATGCTCCGAGGGGGCAGAGCAGTACAGGGGCTGCTGTCCTCCTCCCCCCAGCCCATCACTGCCCACGCAGTCCGCCCTTGTCCATGACCTCCACGCAGGGAGCTGGATCTCTGTCCCCTGGGGTTTCTTCGTCGGGCAGATTGAAAAGGATAATCATAGCACCAGGTGGGACACACATCAGCCCTGTGAGCACAGCCACAAGGGTGAAGGGTAGCAGGGGCTCGGCCTTGTCCCTCGTCTCTCTCAAGGCCTCACTGTCCCCTCGCCACTGCCCGGCTTCCTGGAGCCCCACTCCCTCCTCATCCCCTGGCCTTCTCTGCTGGCTAATTCTGGGGAGCATCTCTGTGTGGCCTGGGTGGGGGCGGCGGGTGGAGACCAGGATGGACTCGGGATCGGGATTCCCTGTGGAGCCTGCACGGTGCTTCTTCTGGCAACACCGCTTCAAGAATGCAGAATCACAGAGGACTCTACACGGTCATGGAAAATGATGACGTAGATGTTTATTCATTGCCTGGAAAGAGGCTTGTCATAACAGAGGGAAAAACCAGGGTAGGACATGGAAGAAGTCATACTTCCTCCAGAAAGTCAGAAATTAAGATGCTTCTGGATAGTGGGCATATCAGTGTTTTTTTTTTTTTTTTTTTTTTTTTTCTCTCTTTGCATTTCTGGGGTATAGTTTTTCTACAATAAGCAAGGTTATTGGGCGATGAAACTCACCAAGATGCAGACTGCAGACGTGCTGACAGGTGGGGGGTGCCCTGCCCTTCGTCCTCCTGTGGAGTGGTTCCCTCAGGGCTTCCCTGAGGCCCTGCCTGGAGACATTGCGTCGGGGCCCCAAGGAGCAGCTGGCGGAACAGGATCGGAACTCAGCCCAGCACCCAAGCTCCGTGAGATGCAGGTCAGACCCACCAGGTCACTGAGGGTCAAGACCAGAGGCCTCAGCCCACGGAGCCCACGTCCGTGTTGACCAGCAAGGCACCACCGCCCCACGGAGCTACTTAAATTACCCAAATCAAAGATGCCCGACGTAGCTCCTCAGCCACCCTACCACCTGCCGGGGCTCAGGTGGCACAGGTGGCCAGTGTCCATCACACGGGACAGCACACAGACCGCACATGGCAGGTACCAACAGCACACGTGTTGAATGCATGAAGAATTCCCAAGTGCCCTTAGCCGACATGGACAGCACCTGAGAAGCAGCCAGGCTCCAGGGTTTGCCCAGAGCGCATGGGAGGAACCGGGCCCTCATTCCACGTGGGCAGTCAGCCCCGCTGCCCCAGTTTCCTCTCCTTCCTGTGAGCCCTAGGGTCCTAACCGTCCATTCGGGTGGGACCACAGTGGGGGGATGGTGACTCGGTCAGGTTCAAGGCTGTCTCACCCGGGGCAGCTGATGAACAGAACCGAGGACAAAGGCAGGTGGACACAGCTCCCCATCCTCCTCGTGTCGGTCACAGACCCTCCAGATGTTCTGGGGGTGCAACATCCCATCCACGTCGGAGATCGAGGAGTATGGGTGAGTGCTGCTGACACCTGGAGCTTCCACAGCCACAGACGGAAGTGCCTCTCCTGACCACTGTCTGGGTTGTGAGCCCTGAAGTCCTTGCAGGGAGGGCACTGGGCCGTACTCGCTCACCTGCACTGTCGGGGTGGCCCCACTGGTCCCTTGTGTCCACTTGGGGGTCTTCCATGGGCAGGTGCGCTATGTAAGACCAGATCCCTCAGCACTCGGAAGAATCCTCTGACCCAGGCTTCCCTGGAGCCTCAGGCCCACTGGCCTCTCTCCTTTACCCAGAATCAGATCCATCAAAACCAGACTCTGCTGGGGACCCACTCTGTGTATTTCACACAGGGTCATAGATGCAAAGATGTGCAGGGGTCTGGGGGCTCAACAACATGGAACCTGGGGGACATATTTTAGTATCTAAACACACTGTGCCCTAAATTCTACCGGGGGGCTGTTACTCAACTTTCCTGAATTAATTTAAACACCGTTTTCTCATCAGCTATGGTCTTCAATCCAATGGTTGGGTTACGATGACAGGCTCCCTCTAAGACTTGCCCTCCTTGTGATCTGGAAGTGCTCTGGGGTCCTGAGGACAATCCTACAAAACGTTCTCAGGACCCGTCTTAGTTTAGTTCCCCCAGAAGCAGATCTTGAGTCAAGGACTGGGTGTACTTGTTTTCCTGGTAGAGGACCACGGGAAATGCTGGCAGGGAGGAGGGGAGGTGGGGCGTGGCCAGACCAGGCCAGTAAAGGGCGTATTACCAAGGCAGGTCCTCTGTGGGCGCCTGGAGCCTGGTCCCTCTGGGACCTCGGGGGCCATGTGGTAGAGGGAACCCCCGGGGAACCGCCTCCTGGCAGTTTCAGTGAGTGCCTGGGGGCAGAGGTTCTCCCACATTGCAGGGAAGGCTTCAGGGCCCAGAGAAGGTCCTCAGGTGGGCAGAGGCCAGGCCAGGGGTCTTCTCCTGCAGGGGTGATACTTGGGGGTGGGCTGAGATCATCTGCAGCAGAGGCTGTGGAAGAACTGGGGGGTTCAGACACCCTAAAACTTCAATCAGGGCAAGACCACCACACTCAGAGAACGTCTGGGAGGGTGAGAAGATGGGGACACATAGGAACGTGGACATCCCGGATGATGAATCCCATCTATCTCCAAATAAACAGGCACAAAGGAAAAATACACATCGTGTGTTTTCAAAGACAGAAGACCTGGTTTAAAATAACACGACATGCATCAGGTAAAACCAACCTGCATGTAGCGAGCAATCAATCTATGTTGGAAATTATATTATTTTTTCACTGTCATGTTTTTGTTTTCACAGTGTGGATATAATCAGGTTGTTTACTGGACTTCAGATTTTGTCCAAGAAATTGTGATTCCCCCTCTGAAGGCCCCTTGCTCAGTAAGGACGTGGGGGTAGCATGTGCAAAGGCCCTGGGCCGGGAATGAGCACTGTACACACGCAGAGCTGTAGGGAGTGAGGGGACTTGGTCTGGGAGAGGGGCCCCCAGCAGACCGTGTGGAGTGTGGGCTGCTTTCCACTGCTGCGACCAGGGCTTATCCCACACCAGACAAGAAACCAGGAAATACACACAGACACAGACACGGCCCTCCAGGACCAACCATAGGTGTGGGTGTCACAACCGAGACCAGCCCTGGCATGTCGATGTATCACCTGTGGTCCAGTTTCTAAATGTGAATCCCTGCTTCAAACCTGCATTATTTCCACGTGTGATATTCTGCACCTAAGAGCTACATGTACAACTGCATAAGGTGATGGTCGCTTCTTTAGATCTTCTTGTTTCCCCTTTATGTTACGTTTGTCAGAGGGTAACCTACGGTTTGCAGATGGAAAGTCCAAGTTATTGATAGTTTTGGCACCGTGGGTTTGGATTGGTTTGAACTAGGACTTGACTCTCAGGGTCACGGGAGTGCAGGGTCAGCATCTGAACTTCCGTGGCCTGGGTGCTCTGCTGGCCTCACCTGGTCCAGGTGGAATGATTCTCACCCTCACTTAGAGAAAGGAGAATGAACACCACACTAAGGTACTGTGTTTCACCTATCGAGGTGTCAACGAGGAAAAAGCACAACCAGCCATCCTGTCAGTTAGGCTGTGGACACACAGGCTGGCTGGATGCAAATTGGTGACACCTGAGGAAGCAGATCTGTCGACATGCAACACAAATATGTGCTGAGTTTTTGATTCAGTAATCTCAATTCTAGGTATTATTCTGAAGATTCACTTCCAATAATAGAAAAATACACATGCTCAAGGTTATTCATGGCAACTTAGTATGTAATTGCAAAATATTGGAAACGATCTAAATGCCCATTCGAAGGAGGGTGGTTACATAAACTATGAGGCATCCAGTGGTTACATAAACTATGAGGCATCTACCTCATGGGATAAAGCGCAGGTGAAAAAAGAGTGTGTGGTAGTGGTGTGAGCTGTTTGGATTGGATTGAGGATGTTAGTTTCTATCTATCTATAAGTAGATAAAAAATAAGTATGTCTGTGTACACACACAGACATGGTTACACAGGTGTGTTTATGTACCTGTGTGCTACATGTTTCTCCTGGCTCGGTCTGCCAGAGGGCCTGGGAACAACGCGCCCACCCCCCAGGCGCTGAGAAGACCCAGTGCCCGGACGTTGGTTTCTATACACGGCTCCCCAACACAAGGAGCCAGGGTGCTTTGGAGAAACAGCTGATTTCAGGGTCAAGACCGTCAACATCCGAGACAGACCTGGGACAGCTCTCTGAGCAGGAAATAATGATAAAATGGCTAATGGATGACAGGCTGTGTCAAAAGGACACAGAGCCAACCAGAAGGGGCGCCTGCCGTCATATCTGTCACAAAGTGAGAATAAACACACAGTAAATACCGTAACAGATGGACAGGAGCCCATAAAGTAAGAATCAATGGTCCAGCCTGAAATGAAGTAATAAATGCCTAGAGATAGATACGGGGGAAGGGAAAACTCTTCCCCACAGCTGAATGCCAGCTAAAAAATACAGAAGGAATGGTGGGGTTAGGAGCTTGTGAAGGACGTTAAGACCAGTAGGTGAGCAACCAGTGGCAAGCAGTATGGCCCATCCTCACACAGCACCTCCTGCAAGACATTTATCAATTCCAGAGAAACGTGGCTCAGCCAGGAGACACTTGGCAGGCACCGCCTGCAACACGGGACGGAGTCACCACCGGTCACGGGCACGCGCACCAGGGACACGCCAGCGACACGACACAGGGAGGCAAGCGTCTCCTCCGCGGCGGTCCTGCCCAGAGCGCCGTCATCTGAATCCAAGCAGCAGGATCACCAGACGACCCAGAGGCAGGGCTCCCCTGTGAAATAACCGACCTGTACTCTCCAAGCATGTCAAGGGAATGAGGGTGGTGACAGAGAAGGTTCCAGATTACAGAGAACTAAAGAGGCACAGCAAGAAAATGCAAGATGGGCTCCTGCACTGGATTCTGGGCCTGGCTTTTTTCCCTTTTGCTATAAAGGACAATATTGAAAGAACTGGGAAAATGTACATAAGGTCTATAGATGAGATGACAGTATTGTAACGATTTTAATTTCCTGACTTTTATAATTGAACTTTTTAGAAAATACAACTGGCTCATTTAGGGGTAAAAGGACATCTTGTCTGACACTTTCTTGCAAAGAGCTCAGGAAAGCATATGTACATTGAGAGAATGGTAACGCACCCACGGTAAACTGTTAAGACTGAAGGAAACCGGGTGACAACCATATAGGGATTTCTCTGTACCGTTCTTGCAATTCTTCTGTCTGAAATCAGTTCGAAAATAAAAAGTCAAAAAACCCCTCACACATGTGCCATTTTGGGAGGAAAAAAGTTATACGTTAAATTGAATTTCTTTCTTTTGGGGATTAAAAATTGCATACACTTTCCCCTCTTTTTTCATTATGCTTTAATGGAAACACTGTGAACATTGCAGGGAAAAATGAAAAAAATATCAAATTCACTCTTTTCATGACACACGAATAATTCATTTTACGCTGGTATTTCATCAAGTTCGTCCTTTTTCTGTTTCCACAGAGAAGCTACTTAGTAGTGTTGGATGTCACACACTCGCCCTCAGGAGCTCAGAGACCTGCGGAGCCCAAGGCGACTTCTGGAACAAAGCTGGGGCATTGAGCAGTCAGGAGGCTGAGCATGCCCACCACCGGGGCCCAGGGGCCAAAGGTCTCCCGGGTGAATCTGGCAGCGGGTGGCTCACTAGGGCCCACAGGGATGCTGCCCTCGGCTGAGAGGTGAGGAGGGTGGAGGGCCCAGTGGAGCACACACCTTCCAGGAACAAGCTATGGGGATACAACGTCCATCCACCTGTCTTCACCCATCCGTCCACCCACCAGAAAGACCCTGATTCCCGAGGAAGTGCAGGAGTTACTTGGTGCCACGGGAGGGGCAGGTGGGAACCACGTGCCTTCCTCTGAGAGGCTGGCGGCCACTTCCCTCCACAGACCCTTGCCTGCCCTCCAGCCTAGGCTCCAGAAGCCTCTCTGGCTTGAGTGGGAGTCACGTCTGTGCTGCTCCTGTGAGGGCAGACTGTGGATCCCCCGCCTGGCTTGTTTGACGTCTCCTTCATCTTCTCATAGCATCAGGTACTGGCCAAAGGCACCAGCCCCTGTACAGTGTGAGGCCTTTGGAGCTACGTCTCCCATCTCTGCAGCAAGGAGAAAGCCGTCAGCTCGAAACTTGGGAGCAGGGACCCCAGAGCCCGTCACCCCTCAACCCCTCACCATTGACCATGGCCACTGCTCTGCACATTTGCTTGCGCCTATGGCCCAGGTGGGCTCCCTAGTTTGTAAGAATGAGAATATCTTCTAAACCAAGGGCTGCCTCTGTGCGAGAGCCCATTACAGAAAACCTCTGGTTGTATGTCAAGGCACTGGCTGGGCTGTTCTAGGTCATCAGATACCAGCCGTTTTTAAAAAATCACTAATTTCCCAATTTTCTTTACTGTTCTGAAATATTCTGCTTTATTGAAAGGAAAGCACGTATTAAAATTATATATTAGTTACTTTGAAGATTATAGAGCATTAAAATTCATTAAAGATGGCCTTATACAATATGTGTATGTATGTATACCTATAGATTATTTCACTCTGTGTGTGTGTGTGTGTGTGAGATGTGATGTCACATCTAAAAACTCTTCACCTAAGTCTAAGTCACAGAGATGTATATGTGTATACACACACACACACACACACACACATATACACACACCCTTTGAAACAATTTTAGACTCACATAAAAGTTTCAGAGATAGAACAGAGTTCCTGTAGGGACTGCAAAGACAGAACAGAGTCCCACATCCTTGACTGCCACCTCTTACGTAAACACGACCCAGCACCTAAATCAGGACACCAGCTCTGTCCAGTGCAAGACCCCCGACCAGCCCGCTCAGCATGAGGCCCCGAGGGTCACCCAGGCTGCTGGGGGTGTCAGCAGTTCACACTGTTTTGTTCCTGAGTGATTTTCCACGATAGGGAGGTGCTGCTGTTTGTTCGTCCGTTTGTCCACCGAAGGGCATTTAATTCCAGTTTTTGATTCTTACAAATAAAGGCTGTGATGCATTCGTGTAGGTTTCAGTGTGAACATAGGTTTTCATTTCTTTAGAGTGAATACCCAGGATTGGGGTTGCTGGGTGTTGGTTTTTTTTTTTTTTTTTTTTTTTTTTTTGTACAGTAAAATGACCAATTGTCTTCCAGAGAGGCCTTCCCGCTTCTGCAGCCTCACCAGCACTTGGTGGTGTCAGTTCTTGGCATTCCGCCATCCTAAGGGCTGTGCAGTGCTCTTTCATCTTGGCTTTAGTCTGCATTTCTCTGAAGGTAGTGATGTTGAACATCTCCGTGTGCTTATTTGCCATTTGTATCTCCTACTTGGTGAAATGCCTGTTCTCTCCATTACGTGGCAGCTGGCTCCATCCAAACTCTCCTGCGAGTCCCTGTCACCCTTACCTTAGCTTCCGCCGCCCAAATGTAGACGCTCTGCCTGCCAGGTGGACTCCAGGTGTTACGAGAAGGGACTCAAAGCTGGCAGATCAGTGGTTGGCCTCCTGTGGGCACCCAGCCGGTGCTAAGGACAGCAGATGGGGCTGTTACGGGGGGGACAGTTCCAGCTGGAACAAAGGACAGAGCCGTGAGCCCGTAGGAGCACACGGACCTCCTGTGCACACGGCCCGAAGCCAGGACATAGCCCAAGCCTCCAGCAGCTACCCAGCAAGGAGCTCACCGGCCTCCTCTGTGAAGCTGCACCAGTTGCTGCATTTCTAGGAGATAGGTGCAGAGGATCTCAAGCCATTCTCACCTTCCCCCTGCCACCCTGAGGCTAAGCGTGAGGCAGTGAGGACTCATGGAAAGACAGGCCAGGGGAGGGGGCAGCCAGTGGTGCAGGTGCTGCCTGGCAGCGCTAGCCAGCCTCAGGGAGGGAGGGTCCAGAAAGGGCGTCAGGGAGCCCCAGTCTGCTTCACAGGGGGCAGATCATCTCTGGATTATCCGTTTCTCATCTCATTTCAAGAGGGATTCAGAGCTACCAGGCTGGTGAGGAGAGTAAAGAGCTGCCCTACCGGGAAGAGGGAGACCCCGGGGAGGGCAGGGTTGGGGGTGAGCATTGTCTCCATGTGTTAAGGTCCATCCTTAGAAGAAGGAGAGATGGGTCCTCAGTCATCCAAAGGGGTACAAGAGGCAGCCCATCTCTAGAGAGGGAAACGTTTCCAGAAAGGGTGAGTCTTGTACCTTCTCTGTCTGTGAAGTGGGCTAGAAGCCGCCTGGACCACTGGTCCGCGGAGCTCTCCGTCCTCACTGCTCACACAGTGTGGTCCAGTGGCTGCAGTGTCGGCCTTGCTGGGAGCCGTCAGGAATGCAGACGCCCAGGCCCCACCCCAGCCAGCCGGGACCTGCCCACATGGAGGCTGCCAGGCTCAGGAGAGGTGTTTGGACGGGGAGTCATGGGGGATGTTCCATCGCTGGGTTGGGGGGGTGTCTCTCCACCATCGTGTGTCAGGCACGTCCCTGGTAGTCTGCCCTGCTAGCTACCTCTGGACAAACGTCCACTTCAGCAAGTAAACAACAACGATGACAAACTGACTGTCACTCCTTCTGTTCTCTGCCCTTGTCCGTAAGAAGCACCTCTGATTATGTCCCTGTGACACGATGCCGGTCCTCCCCAGAGGAATGGTGTGGCTGTCACTGGGTGCTTTGCTCCCGCTCGACCCCATGGACACACTGAGGACTGGCCAGGGGCTGAGCAGGGCTGTCAGGGCACGGGCTCCTCTCCTCCCTTCCCCCTGCAGTTATGGGGCAGTTCTGTCCGGCTAGAATGACCTCACGATTTCTCTCTTTTCTAATGAAATGCCAATGGCACTGTGTTCATAACAGTCTTCATGTCATGCTTTCTCCGTCCTCATTTGGAGGCTGTCTTTGTTTTTGTGGTTTGTGGGAAACATGGTCTGCTCTTGTGTTTCAGCACAGAGTCAGCTGCTGCCAGGATGTCCCACACGGAGGCCCTGGGGCTGCCACAGGGCCTACGGGGCGCTAAGTACCAGAGGCCCGGGTCCCGTATCTGCTCCGTGCACTTGACATGGGAGACTTTTTAAAGCACCTCATTAAACAAAGTCGAGGTCATGTAAATGCTCACCAGGAAGACCTCAAGGAGCCTGGGTACTCACGCAGGTAGAGTCTGGCTTCATTTCTATTGAAAAAAGCATGACACTGACCAGGAGGGCTCCTCTGACAGTCATTTATTTACTAAGAAACCAATCAGCACAAAGGATCATTAGGTGCCCACTTGGTGCTGAGCTTGGGCGTGTATCCAGGAGCTCCTGTCTCTGCTTTCCCAGGAGGCGAAAATCCACTCACCCACAGCGCCCAGGGCCATGGGGGCACTGCCCATACCTCAGGTCCCGAGGCCAGGCTGGGCCCCCTCTGTGCTTTGTCTGAAACCCCCTCCTTTCTCGACACCCTGCCCCTTGCTCCCTCGCTGACCGGCTGGTCTCCCAGGGGACGTTTCCTAGTAAATCACGTGCTCATGAATCCTTGCATTGCGTCTGCTTCTGGGAAACTCAGCCTGAGATGGCTCGGCCGTGTCCGACATGACCGAAAATCATCAAGGAAACACACACACACACACACACATAAACAACGGCATCTCAGCACTGCGACCTGGATGCTGGTGAGAAGGCAGCCAAGTGAAGGGGAGGAGAGAACACTCTGGGTCCAGAGGGGGCTGCAAAGCTGCCTGGGTGCTGGGAAATCGAGGGGGACCAGGAGGCTGGAGGTGGTGGGGACAGAGCGAGAGGAGAGGCGATGGGGGTGGGCGACTGCTCACGGGGCCCCCGCGTGTCTACATTTTATTTAACTCAGTTTGGGTGATCTGCTACCTAACGATGTATCCAAGGGATCAAAGCAAAAGTACTAGAAGAGGAGACACAGTAATTGACTAGCTTACCAAAGGCTTGACAATCTCCCTATTTTCTAGAAGAAACATGAGAGGAAAATCCCATACAATCTACCATATTGAACCATGTCCAGATTTCACCCAGCCTGGACCAGCAGAGCACGGGATGGTTTGCTGGAGAGACAGGTATCCTCTGGGATCTGACCTCAAGTTACAGCTGTCCCTCCATTGCATCCCTGACCCTCCACCACCAAGTCTCCCTGAAACACCACCGCTTTCTCTGCTAAATCCTTCCTGAATCTGCATTTTACAGTGTAGACCTCTCTGGGTAACGTCTTATGTAAGGTTATGACTCCAAGCAACGTGTTCTGTTTCTCAATATACTTCTTTCCACTCTGAAGAATGTGCCCTGACTTGTCAAGTTTTACCTGTTTGATGATTACACAGACGTCCCCCAGACCCCCTGGAGGTTCTCACCTTTCCAGACTTGTCCCCACGGCACCACTGCAGGCTGGCGTACGTTTTGCTTCATACGACATGAAGACTTACAGGTGCCTCAGACGAACCGTGCAGAGGGAACATTTTCCAACGAACACTGCTGTCAACAGCACGCACGTCCTGCTGTGTGGATTTGTTCTTTAACTGGACAAAGGCTGTTTTCCTAACTTGGCCTCGTGTTCCTCCGGCGACGGGGCTGTGGCGCGCAGAGTGTGGTTTTCATTATCCAGGAGGAAACAGCCTTCCTTCTGGGACCCTTGCCGACACCCAGGGCAGGCCAGGCGGGACCATCCCGCTTTCTCCCACCTGTGAAGGGGGACAGCACCCTCCCTGGAGACAAGCCCGACAGGAATCCTCAGCACTTTGCACAGTGAGACCTCTTTCTTGCCTCCTCCGCGTCTGTTTCCTCCAGGTGAGTATCAGAACCAAAGCACCCACTGCCCGGGGCCATCAGGAGGATGTGCAGGCTCTCCGTCCAGAATGATGGGGTCTCCCTCCCCTGCTAACGGTCTGAATGATCTGCTGATCCTCACACCAGCCAAATGCCTTTTGTTAACAAACATCTAGCTTAATTAACCTCAGCCCACGAGTGCCAGCCACCTGCACCGCCTCCCCCGTGTTAGTTTCTTTTTGCATCTCAGAATTCACAATGCACCCAAACTACCTGTGTGTCAGTGCTGTGAGCTTTTCCTTCTGTTTTCAGGAAACGCTGTGAAATTGTTTGTTAGGGAAAAGATGGAAAATATTGGCAGTCATGAAGTTGGGCTCCTCCTGGATTTCTGTGGCTTTTCTGCCATTGTTCCCCAGCAGCAGGACGGACAGAAAGCTGAACAGACCATAATATGGGGGTGACGCTTCCCACGAGTCCCTTAAAAAGGACGTGGTCACCACCAATACTTTGAATTCAAAGGATGTGCTTCTTCTAACAAATTGAATGCTGATGGTCTTCCACAAACTTTCTTATGACATAAGGTCACTATGACATTATGATGTGGTAGGTGGGAGATGAGGTTTTTGTTACCATGGGCCAAGGTTAAATGGCATTCCCTGGGCTCCAGGCCATGAAGAGCGTTTTCCGCACACGTGGAGGTCACTGGACGCAGGAGTTAGCGGCAGGCCCGTGAGGAGACACGTTTCATGTACCGTCGAGCAAATTTGCCCCTCGGGGACTCCAAAGGATCCTCTTGCTACTGGGTTTTGTTCACATGAGTAGTGCTTGAAATAGGTGGACCTTTGGCTAAGCTTGGGGAAACTTTATTATTTATATTTATTAAATTATTAATTATTAAATTAAATAAATTTATTAATTTTAATTTAATATTTATTAAATTTATTAAATTAAATTTAATTTAATATTTATTAAATTTAATAAATTTGGTTAAATTAAATTAATTAAATTTAATATTTATTAATTTAATAAATTTATTAAATTAAATTTAATTTAATATTTATTAAATTTAATAAATTTATTAAATTTGGTTAAATTAAATTAATTAAATTTAATATTTATTAAATTTAATAAATTTATTAAATTTGGTTTAATTAATTAAATTAAATTAATTAAATTAAATATTTATTAAATTTATTAAATTTATTAAATTTATTAAATTTGGTTTAGAACCAAACTTTACTGGTATTTGTTCAAAACTGGGTATGGAAGAGATTCACCAAAGTCATGGGCCCACCTTTCACTGTTATTCAAACCACATTTACCATGTTAGCACGTTCAGCTCACAGCTACCTGTAAATATGTAAAAGCTGATTTCATTACAATATTGGTAGTCCTACAATGATGAAAGATTCCAGTTCCAGGTGGCCACAGATACACGGACGGCTCTCTCCCACTCGCAATTCTGAGCAGGGGCTCAGAAGCCGCAGCCGAGAGATCAGCGTGAGCTTGAACAAGTAGAAAGGCTTTTATTTCCTTGGCATACAAATTTGGTTTGATGTCCCAACCCTTCTGCTTATTGGAAAGTGTTTCAGGGAAATGTGATGAATGATCCCCTTGTGTTCTTATGACAGATGGATTTATTATCTCAAAGATTCTCTCCTCATCAAACGGCTATAATTACATGCTCCAGTGCCTTTTCCTGGCACATGTGAGATGAGAATATAAAGATATTGATTTTTATTTTGTAAGAAACATGCCACAAGTCCCACATTTATATGAGAGTTTTCCTTGACATAGAAAATTAAACCGGTAAATAGCGCACTGCTGTTCCAATCACGCTTATACTTCACACAATATTTTTGAATTTGTCTTTGGAAATCATAAGTATGTAGGATGCCCTCAAAATATTTACTTCCTAAAGGTAAATTTAATTTCCAGATGAGAAGTTATTCCCACAGGCCTCTTTACAGAATGAGGTGGTTGCTGCAGCTTGAACAGTGCTAGATAAGATGTGACTATAGGAAATAAAACAGATTTCCTGTGTGAATGATCCACTCATAGATCCAAAGAAACTGGAATATCTAAATACATTTCTTTATTTACAGACTGTCTCAAGGGAGGAAAATGAGTAATTTAATTTCCTAATGCTGTAAGTGGATATATGTCATATTATTTAAAGATAATTAATTCGATTAAAATTCTTAACCTAACCACAAGCCATCTGTGGGCATTTGAACATATTCTTGTCCATGTCTAGTGCCTGCTGGAAAATGCATCTAGCACTTCAGATAATATCCTGCAAAACTTCTGGTATAACAGAGCCAGGAGGCAGGCAAATCCTGTCCCTGAGAAATGACTGAACAGAATTATCAAAACAGCCTTGTCAGGGCACTCTGTACTGACCCAGGGCCAACAATAAACTGAGGGGTGTGTGCTTACCAACCATTGCTAAATTCTGAGTCAGAATATTGTGAGTCTGGGGTGTTCCTGCTCTGGGCTGATCCAAATCCACCACCAGCTGGGCCATGAAGTATTTCTGCTAGGGTGGGGCTACCCTTGGAGACCAGAAGCTTCACTGCTAGAAGGAACTGAATTGATTGGGGAGCACAGGGTGGAAACTCCAGTCCCAGATACAAATTGGAAATCTTGCAGCTCTCCCAAACTATGGCTCTAGTCCTGGTTGGGCCAAGTGGCAGATAGCAGGATAACTCAAGAATTTAACAAGGAGCTCCTGGAAAGGAGAGGACCACAGGGGCCTGGGGAGCTCGCCTCACATCCCAGGCTGATGTGAGGCTGTGCAAATGCATATTTGCCACCAAAAGGCAGGAAAAAGAGAAACAACAATAACAAAACCAAGAAACATGTAGAAAACAAAAATCAAAATGACAGACATAAATTCAACCATATAAAAAATTACAGTTAATGCAAATGGATTAAATACTCCAATCAAAAGACAGAGATTGGAAGACAATTAAAAAAACAAGACCCACATGTGTGTTTTCTATAGATACACACTATAAATTCTGAGACAAAAATAAACTCAAAGCAAAATGATGGAAAAAGATACCTCATGCAAACTGTAATAATAAGAAAGCTGTAGCTGCTATACAAATGCCACACAAAGTAGACCTGAAGACAAAAAATATTATTAGACACAAAGACTGGCATTTTATAATGATAAAATGGTCAATATTCCAGCAAGATATAACAATTATAAATGTACATGCACCGACCAAAAGAGCCCAAAATACATGAGGCAAAAACTGACAAAATTGATGAAACAACCAGGAAGATAAGCAACAAAGACAGAAAACGTGAACAGCATGGACAACTCAACTCAACAAACATTCATGGGTTCTTCATACAACGACAAATACAAGTTCCTTCACAAATGCACAAGGCACATTTCCCAGAACACACTGTATGTTAAGCCACACATCACATCTCAATAAACTTAGAAGAGAAATTACACAAACTGTGTTCTTCAACCATATGAAATTAAGTTAGGAGTAAATGATAGGAAAAGTGTGGGAAATCCATGAAATTTGGGAATTAAACAACACTTTTATAAATAACCCATTAGTAAAATAAATAAATCACAATGAATAATTCATGATATTAGATGATATTTTGAACTAAATCGAAAACACAACATATCAAAATTTATAGGAGGCAGTTAAAACGGTGTTTGAAAGTTACAGCTTTAAATACATATATTGTGAAGGGAGAAAGATCTCAAATCAATAACTAAGAAACTAGGTAAAGAAGAGCAAATTTAGCCCATAGGAAATGAGAGGAAAATATCATAAATATCAGAGTGAAAATCATTGAAATGGAAAACCAAGAAGCAAGGACAAACCAACGGAAACAGATGACAGATATTTGAAAAGATCAAGGAAATGTATAAACCTCTGGCTAGACTGATCAAAGAAGAAATGGAAAATCACCAAAATTAGGTATGAAAAGAGGAGACATTACCAACTGTATAGAAAGTGAGAAGATTTAAATGGAATATTATGGACAATGTTATGCTGACAAATTAGGTAACTTGGATAAAATGGGCAAATACCTAGAATGACACAAATTACTAAAGCTGAATCAAGAAGAAAGGAAAACCTAAAGATTTTCTTTAAAATTATAGAGAAATCAGGTCTGATCAGTAATCAAAAATCTTCCCACAGAGAAGAGCCCAGGCCCAGATGGCTTCACTGTGAATATGAACGAATACCTGAGAAGAAAAAGTACCAATGCTGGGCAGAGTTTTTCAGAGAGAAAAGAAGGGAACACTTCCCAACTCATCCTATTAGGCCAGGGTCACCCTGACACCAAAACCAGAAAAAGACAAGAAAAGAAAGCTGTAGTTGTCAAGGACCAAGACCCCTCATGGGCACAGAAATAAACATCCTTCCCAAGTTGCTAGCACATTAAATCCAGCAATATTTAAAGAGGAGCAAACACCATGACCATGGGGGATTTATCCCCAAATGTAAGGATAGTTTAATATATGAAAATCAGTTAATATAATAGGTCACATAAATACAATAAAGGACAAAAATTCCCAGCATTTGACAAAGTTAAACACCCATTTTTTATTTAAAAAAACTCCTGTTTGACCAAGTCTTGACAAAGGCTGCTCCCTGCACCTGATTAAGAGCCTCAAGAACTTGGTCCTTAATCTGAGTCTGAGCACTGACCCCGAACCAGGAGCGAGGCGAGGACCCCCACTCACCACCTCTGTCACCAGCGCACGTGAGGGTCCCGCCCAGGTACAAGGCAAACAAATCAAACCAAACCCGGCCTCCCCGCCCCACCCCAGAGCAGCCTCTCACATCCTCATAGGACACTAAGATTGTGTTTAAAACACTGCCTATTATTTTCGGAGTGATTTCAGTTTCCTCTGGGTCCACTCTTCTAGTTTTGTTCTTCTGCCTCATTCACGCTTTGGGGTTTTCGTCAAATGTTTGCGAGTCCTCCTCCCTGCTCTGTTCCTGTGTGTGAAGGAGGCCTCTGCAAGGTGCTACCCTGCGTGTGAAACCCTATCTCTCCCAATAGGTTTCCGGTTTTTCATGGAAGGGCGGACTCAGGGCTTGGACAGCCCAGGTGAGGGCTCAGACATGAGGAGGTGGCTGTGTTTGAAACAGCCGTTCAGGGACCACAGAGTATCGCCATCAGGACACAGGAGTCTGACGCCAGGAGAGCCACCTGGGACCCCTCCAAGCTTCCACCTCTCATGTGCAGCGTTAGGGACAGAGCCTCTGGCCCATTGTGGCTGCCGGGATCAGACGGCAGGGTGAGCAGACGGGCTGGCACAGGATGATGCTCCAGAAACACGCGTCGCCTTCTGCTTTCTTCCCGTGTCAATATTTCCCAGTGATGACATCCCATGTGCTTTCCTATGGATGCTGGAGGCTTGGCTTTGTCACAAAAGGGTGACAATCAGCCTTTCAGCATGCAATAAGGCCCCTTCAGCCCTGATCTGCACCCACTTCATTTCATAACTTTAAGCTCAAATTTTATATTTTGCAGAACTGCTTTATTACTTGTGCCTGAAATCTCTCTGCTTGAGTTTGTTTGTGTGAAAAGGAGACATGATTTCCTGCGGTTGGGGCCCTGTGAGCTGCGGTTTTAGCTGTGGTCAGGAACCAGGAGGAGGTCCCCGGATCGTGTACCCAGAGCGTCCCGAGGGCCCCCGAGGTGCCTGCCCGGTCACCCTCCATCCCTGCTCACCCCTGGAACTCCCCAGCCCGACTCTCTGCTGTGACGGGCTCCCACTTTCCGGGCAGCGCATGGCAAATGCCGCGGCCGAGGCCTCTCCACAAGATGCTTTCAATTAGCTGTAGATCTGCTCACGCCAGCACCACCGCCCCAGAGGGAAATGAAGCTGCAGGAGCTCCTACAGATGTGCGCCTGGTGAGCGGACCCATTTGGACCAGGCCACCTCCACTACGAGTGCTGGGCAAGCCTGTCCAGGCAGAGATGGGGGAAGAGGAAAGGCTCCGGTGACAAGGCCCTGCTCCTACCAGGGCAAAGCTCACTGAAAACTGTGATTTCCAGGAAACAGAACCGATCTGCTGTAGACTGAGTGAAGCCATGGAACTCCCCAAGGAGTCAAAACCACATTTTCCCTTTTATCGGAAGTAGAGCTGCCTTCTGGGAAGAGCCCCACATCAATATGGACCATGTTTGTTTATTTGAGTTACAATACGACCATGACTGTTCTCATTCTGTTCAATTCGATGATCTTAAAAAGTGACGCTTGCTCTGTGGGAGCTGTTGCAGTCCTGGCCCTGTGGTTGCCATGTTCCTATCCTGTCACCATGAGCGGCCCCTTCCACACCGACTTTGGTCTTGGCCATGTGACTTGCTTTGGAAGATAAGATGTATAACCTGTGCTCCATGGCAGAGACTTCAAAAGCCCTGGCTCCCTGCTCACCCCGCTCTCTGCTCCCGGAATCCCCACCACGGCTGCCACGTGATGAGAAGCTTGTGGTCCTGTCACCTCTGTCACCCGGGCCAATAGCCCAGCCCACATTCTCAGGCTCAGGCCAGTGGGAGAACCCGGCAAGCCCAGCAGGGCAGCCTCCATCCAGCTGAGACCCCTGCAGAATGCTGACTCCGAGAATCACGAGCTCACAGGGCTGTTAGAAGTGACCGATTTGGGGGAGATTTGTTACACAGCAAATGCTACTGTGTACATGCCCATTATCTTTTCATGGAATGGGAAAACAGAACACTTCCTGCATGTAGGATGTGACCAGAGAGAGGGGAGGCCTGAAGCCCACGTGAGTGATGAAGGCAGGAGCTACCTCTACATTTTCAGTCTACTACTTTTCACTTCTGGGGATGTTATGTGTTGGAGCTGATTTCTAAGAACTTGTGACAAAGCTGAAAATCCTGTGCCAGCCAGCCTGGCCAACGGGGGGCTGGGGACCCTCTGTGCACAGAGAGGCCCTGACCCTTCCTTCCTATCTTCTCCAGACAATGGCAGGTACCACTTCCTGAGCATCTGTTCACTTGTAATGCTGCCCTGATTCTCTCATCCTCTTCTATGACAGGCCCCTCGTCCTGCTCTGCAGCCAGAGCAGCTCTGATGATGCACCCCTGCCTGAAACACCCCCATGCCCCCGGGATCCCCTACACACGAGCCTGCACGACGGCACCCCTGGAGCTGCAGACAGGCTGGGCTCCCAGTCTCAGCCCCGCCCCTCCGTGGGGCTCCTCTTGACCCTATTACTGTCCCTCCTGTCTCCAAGCCTCTGGGTTTGTGTCCCCGCCTGAAATCCAGTCTCCCCGAGACGGCAGTGAGGTCCTCAGGGACAGGATCCCGTGTCCTTTTGGTCCTGCCTTCCCGGCCCCACCAGGTCTAACCCCTCACTGTCCCCGCAGATCTAGGTTGGACACCTCTGTGTGTCATCTGCTCATGACGTCCCTTTGATTCTCACCCCCTACCCCGACGAACCTTCTTGCCGGAGGGTCTCTCTCTCCCCGGCCAGGTGCAACTGGGCACCTCCTCTGAAGCCACAACTGAGCCCCACGCTGAGCTCGGGAGCTCAGCCTCTCCTTCGGAGGCTCTCGGAGCAGCAGGTTTCCATCACCATAACTCCCGCGTTTCGCTGAAATTGCATCTTTGTTTGTCTGCTTCCTAAACTCCACGCAGCACTTACACTTCGGCTTTAGGCAAAACCCCAGACCTTGGTAAAAGTGGACACTGAACAGAGGCTCCTGAATGGCAGCTAAAGCACTTGCCCAACTTTCTCAAATTTCAGCACACGGCCCAAGCTCACCCCTGCTCTGCCCCTTGATGGGGTCCCCAGGTGTGCTGGTCTTCCTCACGGCCTCCGACAGCTGCCCTCCACTCCACTCCCCATCAGCTGGTTTCAGGGGCTCTGTTCACAGGGTTTGCTACAAAAACACATTTTGTTTTCCGATTCTGCATATCTGTTTGGACTAAAACCATCTCTCCAGCTGCTTCTGGTTCTTGTTTTACCTCCGGTCCTGACGCCCCTGGTCTCCTGGGCCCATCAGTTCCCTGTGACCTCGCTGACCTTCTCCCCAGTCTGGGCCCCCGCGGTGAGGCTGAGTCTACTCCAGACACCCTCCCTTGCTGTCTCCTGCCTCTCCCAGCTTGCAGGCAGGAAGCCCCGAGCTTGCTCTGCCCCGAGCCTCCCCTGCGGAAGGGCAGCCGCCCGTCATGGGGAAGGTTACAGCCTTCAGGCCTGACCACACCTGCACACGGACGTCCCCGCCCCCGATGCTGGCTGTCTCTTCTACGATTGGTCACTTCCCTTAGTCACCGCCCTGAGGGTCCTCACCCTCCCCCAGTTCCATGACCCTCCCCCACGTGGACCCACATCCCATCCTCTTCCACCTGGAGCACTTAGACTTGTTAACCTCCTCAGACAAGCTTTGTGCGGACTGCTTGAGAAAGACCAGACTTCTGCCTGGACGCCATCTCCTGCCCCCACCGCCCCCCGGCATCCTCTGCCCTGGACGTTTCCCTCCACCCACAAAATGTTCTCACCTATCAAACTAGGAAACAAACTTCCTTTCCCTCTGACCATACACTTCCTCCTAAAGGTCTTTCCCTCCCAACTGACAGAAACCGGCCCTTCTCTCCCTGCCATGCATGTCCTGGAGGAACCCCCTCTAGCCTCACAGCAGCAAACTGACTGCCCCCCGGCTTGGGCGCCGGCCTCCTGGGCTCAGACCCCTGCAGCCTCACCCTCGCCCTCCACGGGGGCGGTCGTGCGTCACACCCCGGCCAACACGCGCGTTTCCGGACGTGTGATCCGACGCCTGTGCCTGCTCTGCGGGAGACGGGACCCTGCAGTAATTCAGCTCGTCTGCCCCTTATGCTATCAATTTCAACTGTTTCTTCCAGCAGGTTTCAGCTATTCCAATGATCCTTAGTAGACACTCTGGAATGTCAAATTAAGGAAACCACACGTAGCAGCAAAAACATCCCAAATTATCCCCACACGTGTACTTCCAGGCTTGTGTGGCCCTAGGACCCTGAGCCCCCCTCCCCTGCTCGCTTTTGCCAGTGACCGGTCTCCCCTGTGGGCGGGGTGTCGGCAGAGCCCCACCCCCTGCCAGCACTGTCAACCGTTAAATCGATCTTAGCCCTGTCCCGACGGCTGGGACCTCGTGCCCTCTCCGACCAGAATCTCTGCTAAAGCCCCCCGGGTCCTGGTCCTCGCCTCTTTCTCCATCCCCGCATTTTCCACAAATGTTCTGAGTGAAGCACCCAGAAGGCTTCGGTTTCCCTGCACTTTCGCACACTGGCTTCACGCCCCGTCTTCTGCCGGGCACTCGTATCCCCCCAGAGCCCCACACCCTGCTCCCGAAGGCGCATGACAAACACAGGCTCTGACCTCCAGCTCCTGGAACTCCTCCTCCTCCACGTCGTAGGAGAGCGTGTGGATCTTGATGTCTTCGGGCGAGAGGTCGAGGAACTTGCCGTCGGGGTACTCCAGGCTCTCCTTGGCGGGCGACCGGTCCTCGATGAAGGTGGTCTCACAGCAGTCGGCCGTCACGCTGTCCCCCCAGGGGTGCAGCACGCCCTCCGAGTAGAGGATGATGTTGGGCCGGTAGAGGGACTCCACCGACTGCTGGAGGGTGTTGGGGTCCAGCAGCTGCTGGACCGGCTTGTTCCTGCTGCCGTCCGGGGCGGCCGGTGCCGCGTTGCCCACCATCCGGCAGCTCTGGTACTGGGGCGCCGGGTACACGGACACCAGGCCATCCCTGCTCTCAGACACGAGGCTTCTGGTGTTGATCAGGCCGTTCCTCTTGCTGGCCTCGCCGAGCTTGCTGCGCACCAGCCCGCTTTCCTGCTCCACGACTCCAGCCATGGCGCTGTCCTCCCGGCCGGGCATCGGGCTGGCGGGCTGGACTTGAGGGTCACGCTTGCCTCACGGGGCCCATTTCTCCTGGAGGAGGAAGAAACAGAGATGAGACAAGAAAATCACGCCTGAAAAGCTGCTCATCAGCCAGACCCTGGTTGTCTCAGGGTTTCCCGGTCGCCAGGGTGCATAGCCGCTGATCCGAGCTCACCTACTCTGCCGATTTAGACAGGCTCCATGGGGGCAGTGGCCAGAGGGAACCAGAGATGGACTCCTTGCATCTCTATACTCTAGTCTCTGCTCCAAATGAAGGCGACTCTGCAGGAATTGGAACCACTGCCGCTCTAGAGAAACTCATGATTTCAGCCGACCTCCTGAAACCCACAGGCAAGCCTACTCTCACCAGCCTCGACCCAGGCCCACGGCTCCTCATCCCAGCAGAAAATTCACACCAAAGAAGAGAGGGTTGACTTACAAAGATCTTGTGACTTAGTACTAATGGAACAAAGAAATAAAGCAACTATTTTAGTTTTTGAACTTTTCAAATAGATTTCCAACAAAATCAACCTACGACCTCTTGTGAATAAAATTTTGACTAGAGGGACATTAAAGTTTTACATTCTAATAAATTCAAGGATTTTTTTGAGTAATATATTTTTATCTTTATCATCTTTATTCAGGTTTTTTTTTGTCTAGTATATCTTAAATATTGATCTGTTTTATTTAAAATTTTTTTCCGAAGAACTAAGTTGCTTTTGCATATAACTTACAAAAAAATACCTCTGTGTGATAAAAACAAAAAACAAAAAAACAAAAAAAACGCCCCACACAGATTTAGAAGTGATAGGAAGACCTACATGTTAGTGCTGTACAGGGACTAAATTCCCCGGCTGAGGAAATCTCACACACACATTCTAGTATGTTCTTTCCTTGGGTTAGAATCATCTCAACACTCACACTTGCCACTGGCCTTCAGCAGGGTCCTAGGAAGCAGACTGGAAATTTCCTTGCCTCAGTGGTGCTTGGCTTAGAGAAACATCAGTGTATCTGGGATACAATTAAGAAGTCTTCTAGACTGTTTCTCCCTAGATCATGTTCCTTTCTAGGGTTTCAAATGTTAAAAAAGAAAAGAAGATACCCAAGCTTAAGATTTTGGGAGACAGCTTTTCCTCTTTGCAAATTAGTAACTATTATGTAGGAAAACATTCCCTCTTGGGGCTTTCCGGTGCTCTGGCTTTCTATGAGATTTAAGAATTTTCTTACATTATAACTGCTGGGTTTGATGGTAGCTACAGGAATCCAAAATTTCAGACTGAGCAGAGGAGGAGAGACAGAAGACACCCTTGTGACTAATTGGAAAATAGCAGTTTAACTGAGTCGACAGATGACCAGTTGAGGGCAGTATACGCACTGGGGGCTGAGGGTGTCACCATTGTGACACTGTGTCACATGTCCGAGTATGGGCTCAGTATGGGCTCTGCTGCTGTGGCTCTAAGAAGCCCTTGGCCCTGGGGTCCAGTCACAATCCGAGAGCTAAAACCACTGATTCTGAGCACCTGCGAAGCATGTCCTTTGTGTGAGCATCACTTCTGCACCCAGTCACCCTCCAAGCTCATCCAGGCATTTCTGGGGCAAACACCCCGCTTCTCTGATCTTCATCTTTCCACAGCGAAGCTGCTGGGCCCCTCATGCAGGGCTGGATCTACCAACAAGACCAGAATAACCTTCTTGAAACTCAGTTAGGCTTCTCAGACTCAGCTCCTGCCCAGATCCGAAGTGAGTATCTTACAAGACATTTGGTTACATTTATTCAAATTCCTCCCCCTGGATGGAGTCTCTCCTGTTGCAGTTCAGCCAGAGTGAGCTTCCCTTTTCTGGTGTGTTCCCGGCAGCTGGGCTCCGGTTTCTCCTATACCTCCTTGTGTGTCCTTCTCTGCCAACGTGACAGCTACTCATGTCACCTCCTCCTCAGCCCCTGCCCTGCCCAGAGCCTGAGACCAAAGAACCACGGTTCCTTCGCCCCTCTGGTCCTGGTATGCAGCAGATGCTCAATGAACAGTCTCAAGGGCTATGGGATTGGAATAACACCACGTAGGGATCTCCTTGAGCTGCACCAGCCTCAAAGTGGGTCGAAATCATGGCATTCTGAGTCAGGCGCAGCTTAAGTCTCCACCTAGAGTCGGCTGAGGACTTGCAGCATTAGCGCCACCTGGGATTCTGTCAGGAAGGCACGGTCTTGACCACCTGGAGCTACTGAGTCAGAATCCACATTAACGCGACCACAAGGGTTATTTTGCACCTTGAAGGGAGGGGCCCTGCTCTGTAGTGAATAGTGTGAGTTCTGGCTGTTGGCTCGATTTTACAGCTATTTACTATCCTTTTTCTTAGTATTCAAACAAATATATCCAACAATTTACATTCTTCATCTTTTGGGGTTTTTTTGTCGCACTGCATAGCTTGTGGGATCTTAGTTCCCTGACCAGGGATTGGACTTGTGCCCTCGGCAATGAAAGCGCGGAGTCCTAACCACTTGACCGCCAGGGAATTTCCCAACAATTTACATTCTTAAAGAACTTTTTGGGCTTCCCTGGTGGCGCAGTGGTTGAGAGTCCACCTGCTGATGCAGGGGACACGGGTTCGTGCCCTGGTCCGGGAAGATCCCACATGCTGCCGAGCGGCTGGGCCTGCGCCTCCGGAGCCTGTGCTCCTCAACGGGAGAGGCCACAGCAGTGAGAGGTCCGTGTACTGCAAAAAAAAAAAAAAAAAAAAAGAACTTATTTTTCTTCTTGGAGTGAATTTTTCCAACATTGAGTATGATAAATTATGATTACATCTGAGGTAAAGGGGCTGAAATGAGTGGAATTTTATTTTTGTCACTTCAGCATCCTTCAATACTATTTCTTCTAACACAGACTGGCTTGTCATTGTCTCTAACCCCTAATTCCCATTTGCTCATTTCCTCTGTGTTTACTTCCACCCACTCCTCCCCGACGACGGCCGTTCCTGAACCCCAGTCTAGCGGCTCTGAGATAAAACATACTGTGCCAGAGCTTTGGGTCTCCTCCAGCGTCCTCACGACACCTACTGGGGTCTTACCCATGATGGTACCATTCCTCCAAGGCTCTTTATAACAGACATAAAATTATGTAATATCATCGGTTATATTATATAACAAATGATACTTCATTTTTTTCTCAGTCCATGATATTCAGAACCAGCAGCTGCAAAGAGGGAACCTTTGACTCGATCCTTTATTTCTGCTTGGACAGCCTCCACTGTGTCGAGGATGCTGCCTGCCTTCTGTGAACAGAGATCTTCCTGGGCTGCATCAAGGGTGCCCAGTTTTGTCCTCTGGATGAGGCCCTGTAGTCTGCTTTTACGAGTCTGGCAGAGGAAGCTGGTCACTCGTGCTACAGCTGCTGCATTACTGATGCTGGTGGTCGGGGGAGGGGAGAGGATGAACAGGGGTCTCCTGGTGCCTGAGCTTCATACCCTTTCTCCTCCTTCCCTCATTCTCTCTCTCAGAACCACAGCTGAGAGAGCCCTCCCACACACGGGTTTGGGTGAACACCAGGCAGGTAAGGAAACTGTTGGGGGCTGTGAAAGAAAACAGACAGAAAGCAGACAGGCAACAGCTGTACAAATTCTGCATTGTACAGAAACACACTCTTCTTTACTTTGAGGCTGTCAGGATATAAGAGGAGGAAACTAAGAGTCAGGAAACCAGGGATTTGCCCTCAGTTTTGCTACTTCCTGTCTATGATCTTTAGCAAGTTGCTCATGGAAGAGGAGTTACTGATAATGCAGTTGAGCAAGAAAAGCTTTAAGGTCCCTTCGGCTCTATGATTTGTACCTCATGGCGCATGAGTCTTGGGGTTTTATGGGGTCAGATGGAGCTTTTCCACAAGGTGGTGAAAAACCTCACACTGACCACAACAGGCTCGGCTTCAGTTCAATAAGATGTATATTTGTCAACTGCTTACTGTTGCGAGGCACTGTGTTAGGTGATTGCTGAGGACAGAAAGATGACTTCCCAATATTAAAAGCTGAATCAGCGAACAATTACATAAACCAGCGTAACAGTAGTTACACAACGAACGTGTCAGGAAAGTGACATCAACATGAAACTGAAATCTAATGTTTCAGAATGAGCTACAAGGAACGGGGAGAATGGTAGACATCGTGAAGAACAACATAAATCAGGATTGGGAAAATAATCAGAAGCAACAGAATTTGAGACTAGAAAGAGACGTTAAAAGAACCCAGGAAAGAATTAGAAATAAAAGAGAAAGTAATTGCAGAAATCAAGGCTGAGCCAGAAGGGACACAGGAGCGAATAAACACAGTGGATCATCCCTTAAAAGAAACAGAACATGGAAAACAGAAAAATGTTTTAAATAAAAAAAGCATGAACACTTCAATTTATATGAAATTCTAGCAGGGTGTTGTGTTGTGGAAGCAATCAAAACATTGTTTGAATCAGGGTTGGAAGGACGATTTCGTTCAAAGGGCACAGGGCAGTATCTAAGTCAATGCAGTGACTCAGTATCCTGGTTGGGCAGGGGTTATGGCAGACGTTTGCATTTGCCAAAGCTAATCAGACTGTAACATCAAAGACGTGCATTTCACTGTGTGCATTTAAAGTGCTGAAACTATTGTGAAAGAAAGCAATAAACGCAGAATAAAGGCAAAGAAAGTACAATATGCATATAAAAGGAAACCTCGGAGAAGAAAATAAACAATGGAAAACAGCAAACACTAAAACTATGATTTAAGAAAATGTTCCCGAAGTGAATGTCGAACGGGTTCAGTCAGCACCCAGAGAAACAGACCAAGAGTGACTAATCCCAACCTAAGTTACAGTCAATCTACTAAATGTTAAAGAAAAACAAACAAACATAACACCTTTGGTTATCCAGGAAAAAAAAAACCTGGGTCACTCAAAAGGATAAGAAAATCAGATTGTCATCAGGCTGGTCCACAAAATGCTTTAGAACAGAAGGCAACAGAGTAACACACTGAAGATGCAGAGGCAGGGAGACTTGAGTCAAAGGTTTTACATCGACTCAAACTGACCCCGAGCTTAAAGCCTGTGGGTGAGCGGACGGGAGGAGTGTGGGTCCCACGAGGCCTTCCTGTGGAATCCAGATGCTACGAGCTACGATGAACGACCAGAGGGGTGGGCGTGAGGGCTGGCAGGGGTCAGGGGCTACAAGCAGGACAAAGACAAAGATGACGGGCTTTATACGCCTCTGGTGGGAACATGTGCCATCACCCATGAAGCCTTCTTGCCAAACAAACACAGCACAACACAACACAACCTTATTTTCATCAAATCTCTACATCTAACCACCAATTAGGAAATTCAGACAACAGAGGAACATGTCAAATGACATCATGGGTGTATGAAACCAGCAAAATCTGGAATGTGGACAACTCTACAGGAAAAATAACCCAGGAATTGTAAGATTGTCAAACAGAGAGAGACAGAAAGAGTCTATGGATTAAAGACGCTTAGAAGACACAGCAACTAATTGCATGTATTAATTTAATTTGGATCTGATTCAATTTTTTGTATGTATATATGTACATGTATATGTACACATGTGCCCATGTATGTACACACAAACACATGCATATACTTACACATACATATTCATATTAAATGACTACATTTATACACACATTTATATATGTTTATGTACTGAGACATTGGAGAAATGAGTACACTGGCTGGAGTTCTTGTAATTTTTTTAGGTATTGTTAATTTTTGGAAGGTGTATGATGAAGATTAAAAAAGAGCTACCTACTGTTAGAGATTCATACTAAAGTATTCACAGATGAAATAAATGATTCAATGTCTGGGATTTGTTTAAACATCATCTGGAAAGCGAAGAGCTGGGTAGGGTATGGAGAACACAAGGTCGGCTCTGGGTTGATAATCAGTGAAGCTGGGTGATGGGTACATGGGGTCCACTATCCGATTCTCTCTACTTTCATGTACGTTTGAAATTTTCTATAACAAAGAGTTTTAAAAAAATCAACAGATGAAGATGTGTAAGAAAGATGTTCCAGGTAGAGGGAACGCATGAAACAAAAGCCAAGAGGCAGGGACGCCTAGCAGAGGGGCCAGGGGTCAAGTGGGAGGAGGGCAAGGGCCTTGACTGGAGGGTCTTGAATGTCATCTGCACATAAAACATTTAACTGTGATAAACTCTGGACGTTGTTGAAGATCAGCTCCTGAGTGGATGTGGTATCACAGAGGCTGCTCGGGCAGCGGGGTCTGTAGGCAGCATGGGGAGTGGGCCCAGGGGACAACGGGGACGTGGCTGTGATGCAGCGGGCACCCCTCTCAGCTCAGCTGCTCCAGGGCAGCCAGAGGTCTATGACTGCAGGGACCTCAGAGTGGCACGAACCAGGAGAGCGTGGTTGCGATTTTGTCTCTGACAAATGGGTTGTAAAGAGGCTATTTGAGTAGCCTGGGCAGCGGCCAGGGGATTCCACAACCGGCAGCCCCTTTGCTGCTGCCACCAGACAAGAGGGCTTCCTGGGGGACACAGGCGCCTGGAGAGCCTGCGGGGATGCCCAGGAGACACAGGGTCCTTCCCGGGTAACTGACGCTTCCGTCCCCTCACTCACTCACCCTTCCAGGCTGTGGGTGGTCTCCAGTGTCCACAAGGCTGTACTCCAAGAGGGTCACCTGCTGAGGATCTCTGTGTGTTTCTAGAGCTGAGTGGCCGTGTGGCCCGAAGCCGTGGACACCGGCCTGGGGAGGGTCCTGGGTGGGTGTACGTGCTCCCCGCACAGCCCTGACCTGGATGCGGGGGCCACGTCCCCCCGAGGGGAGGGGCGGCCAAGCCCGGGCCTCCGAGCATCTCATTGCGCTGCCTGCTCAGTGCAGCATCACCCTGGGAGCCCAGGGTCACTGGCAGGGTGAGCGGGGCTCGTGCAGGAGGAGGTAAAGGCGACAGAGTGGCTGGACTCTTATGGCTGCTCAGGCCAGACAGGATGACCCGCCTGAGTGCATTTCTGAACAATTCACAGAAAATAGTTGTGAGCAGCCTGCAAGGCTGAGGAGCCACCCAGGAAGAGGAATCAGTCGAACCGGAAGGAGAAAGATGGGGTGGGGGGCTGGGAGGAGCTGAGCGTGGAGCTAGTACCCCCATCCATTTTTGACTGGTTTTTGGCTTTGTTTGGCATTTGACTCTTGGTGCTTCTGTTGCGTTAAGCTTGGTTTCAAAATCGCTCTCCACACAGCTCATCCCTTTGGTCTCCCACGTTCAAAAGCCCTTTGTTCCTCCCCCTCCGTTCCATCCAGTCACCGATTCTGTTGATTTTCCTCAGAGATGCCCCTTGGATCCTGTGACCAGAAAGCGCCCTCGGCGGGTGATCGGGCAGTGGGTCTCAAGGGCAGGCCTGGGCCCCGTGTAGTGACTGGGTACACGGCTGCTAGCCTACCCCTGCTTTGCCTATGCCTCACTCAGTTTCCATGTTGCCATGTCTAAGTTTTTAAAAGATGCTGAAAATGGAGATTTTATGAAAAATCTCCCAAATTTACTCCTGTTCGCTCATTTTTGTACAAAAATTATGAACAGTGCTCCTTGAGTCCATGAGATTTGCTCGGCAAATCCCTCCCCAGGGCTGCTGGCAGGAGGGTCCTGATGATGCTGGGGTTTCTGAGCCCGTCCCCCCGAGAGGCTCTCCTGTGCCCGCTCCCACATTCCAGGCCTCGGGTTGGGCCCCCGGCTGTGACCGCCCCGTCCAAGCTCACCTCCCACCCCCTAAGCCCACACATCGAGACTCAAGACGCCCAGCTGTCCGCTCTGAAGTGGCCTCTGCGGATGCTGGGCCAACCTCTCCCACCACCGCCACCCCTCCCCACCCCTCAAAGCTGCCCTGACTCCACAACCGGCCTTGGCTTGGACGTCGCCTCCCCTGCGGAGCAGAGTCTGGCCAGGCCTCTGACACCACCAGCCACGCTGCCCCGAGATGCACTTCGGACAGGACTCTGCCTCCAAGGCCTGGAGTTCCTCCGGGTCAGAGACCAGCTCCACCCACTTGCAATTCTGATGGCGAGGCCTGGGTCACTCACGGTCTCCACAAATGCTTGATGAGTAACCAAGGCTATTTGCCAACATAGGCCACAACCAGACGCTCAAATATGGTGACAAGAACCTCACTGATGAAGGCAAAAATCATCCTTCTTCCTCAATCAGGAGAAATGATGTGCTTGGTCACTAACATGGAAATACAGGTAACCTGAAAGCTCTCCGACCTTAGACCAAGTTACTGAATGCTAGTGGCTTTTCTTGATTTATAAATAAA
Source organism: Kogia breviceps (assembly GCF_026419965.1). Taxonomy (NCBI): domain Eukaryota; kingdom Metazoa; phylum Chordata; class Mammalia; order Artiodactyla; family Physeteridae; genus Kogia; species Kogia breviceps. The sequence goes on along the minus strand of NC_081323.1, from coordinate 32,333,764 downwards.
CTTTTCACTTAGGAAGAAGCCATTCCAGCTGGAAATTCTGTGTCATAAAGGGAAAGCATATTCCTATACTTTTGGTGTGAGGGTTGGACGTTCATCAAGCAACTTCCTGGAGCTTCCTTTGGCATAAAGACCTACCATGCTGTTCCCACTCAGGTGTCTGCACAGACGCCAGCGGGAAAGAGCAGCAAATGTCTATGATCCGGCTTAATCCAGGCAATGACTCCCACCTCATTCCTATTTTAATTAAAGATAATAATGCCTAAAGATAATAGAAGCACTCTTCCTATGACTCTGCCCGTCAAAGGCTTTCTAAACCTGGACCAGCAAATGCCCCCCAATCCCAGTGACGATTCCCTCTCAGTACAAGTGGAAACTACCCCGGGGGTGGGGAGTCAGGCTCCCACGGGACAAAAGCCAGTGTCCAGAGTGGACGGCGGCCTGAGCAGAGGTGGCCTTAATCTCCAATGCAACGTCACCTATAAAAGTTTCAAAATAGGGAATTTGAACTCCTGCCCCCCAAACCAGGGGAGGAAGCAAGTCGGCGGGAATCTAGCACCTAGTACCTGGCGAGGCGAGCACGCAGGGGCACTTCCGTGCATCCACCGAGAGGCTCTTGGTGGGCACCGACGGTGAGTGGGCAGTGTGCTGGGCTGGGGTGGGGGTGGAGTGGGGGGGGCCAGAAGGCCATCTGGTCTGGGCGCTGCACACAGCACAGGGGAAGATGGTCTTTGAACAAGCATGGAAGTAAGCCCAGGGCTTCAGACCAGGCGAAGCCGGCCTGGAGGGAATGAACATAGTACCTGGGTCTGGGGATTCAGAAAGAGTCTCTTGTGCAGATGTCACTTAGAGGAGACGTGAAGCTGGGGCTGGAGTTGGGGGCCAAGGCTGAGGGGATGTGTTCCAGGCTGAGGGGACAGGCTGGGAGAACAAGGAGGCAGGGAACAAGCTGCTGGATGGAGAGAGGGCTGGGGAGACGAGAGTGTGGGAAATGCGTCCTGACAGCCCTGGGATGCAGCGAGGGGCGGGCTGGAGAGGAGGGGCCCGGGTGGGCATCTGAGAAGCTGGAGGCAGGGATCCTGGCCACGGTCCGGGCAGCTGGACCTCAGGACGGGCGCGGATGGACAAAGTGCACCCCAGGAGGCGTCAGGGGGCAGGGTCGGCAGGCCCGGGGCTCCTTGAATATGCATAAAGAGGGGGCATGGAGAATGTGAGGGTGAAGGACTCCCTGCTCCCGGCTCCTGCCCCAAGCCCTGGTGGACTGAGGTGCTATTTGCCAAGGTGGGAAACAGTGGGGGATGGATCTGGGAAAGTTGGGGATGGTGATGAACTCACATTTCCCGGGTGGGCTGACTCACAGGTATCCCACCCCAGGCCCTGGCTGCCACCATCCCGATGGCGCTGTCTTGGTTCACACAGGCCAGATCAGAGGAGTTAAAGCCCTGGTGTAGCTCCAGACAATGACAGACGGACAAATGCCCAGCATCTCTGTCCCTGGGTGGGAGGGTCCTGCACACCATCCCACAGGCCGGCACCCTGGTGCCCAGAGCCTGCTTTGCTGCCTGTCGCGCCCTGTCTCACTTCCCTATTCTGCTACTGCTGTGCCCCCCAAATCCCCGTCCTGGGCCTGCTTCTTGGGGAAGGAACCCAATGCACCAGGCTCTTGTCCGCGAGGCCTGTGAGGTACCTCCCCTGCTATTGCACAGACAAGAAACCAAGCGAGATACCTCGTGTGTCCCCAGACCTCATCTCCGTGTCACCTAATGACCTCAGCTTGCTCCCCTTGTCAGGACCTGGAGAAGAGGGGACATGTTTCTCTCCCGTCCCAAACAGAGGCCACCCCAAAGAGCCAGCAAGGTTGAAGGGTAACACGTTGGCTTGGATGAGCACATTTTAAAGCAAAAAGTAAAAGCAACCTGGGAGTCAGTTAATTCTCTCTGTAAATGCATAAGCTGCCTTGTTATGGGGCCAGAGCATGTGGGGAGGAGGCGTGCTCACTGCCAAATGATAAACTGGTGGCCGGTTTCGTAGGGCAGTCTCAGCAGGAGGGATCATTTATTTAAGCTGACCCTAAAAGATTCTCTCACAATGAGCTGGGAAACGACTAGGCTTCCTGACCTCTGAGGCCCAGAGTGAGACCTCGACTCACCGACTCTTCACCAAGAAAATGAATGCCCCAAGCGGCCTCAAAGATTCAGCCTGGGGCCATGTCTCAGGTGGTGGCTTTCAAATTCTACAAGGTCCAAAGTCATCACAGCTGCTGATCTAAATACAAACAGAAAAGGTGCTCCAGCCAGGAAGAGGAACAGGTGAGATTTGAACCAGGTATGTCTGACTCCAAGGTGTACTGAGTCCTTGCTCAGCTGGAGTGATACCCACGTGTCACCCAGAAAGTTGGGGCAGCTCGTGAGACTGTGGACTCCACCGTCAGCCCTCACATCTGAGGGGCGGGTAGTGTTTGAGATGGCAGTTCTGTTACTCTCTCTTGTTTTAATTAGTAGTTTTGTTCATTAAAAAAAAATAACAGCATTATTGAGATGTAATTCACACACCATAAAATTCACCTGACTTTTAAAGTGTACAATTCCAAGGGCTGCAGCATATCCACAGAGTTGTGCAACCTTCACGCCTATCTAATTCCAGAATATTTTCATCACGTCCTACACAGCAAGCAGCCACTGCCCCCTTTCCCAGCCCCTGGCAACCACCAGTCTGCTGCTGTGTTTATGGATTTTTTTTTCTTTTTAATTTACTTTTGGCTGTGTGAGGTCTTTGTTGCTGTGTGCGGGCTTTCTCCAGTTGCGGCGAGCAGGGGCTGTTCTTCATTGCGGTGCTCGAGCTTCTCATTGCGGTGGCTTCTTTTGTTGCAAAGTACAGGCTCTAGGCGCAAGTGCTTCAGTAGTTGTAGCACATGGACTCAGTAGTTGTGGCTCGAGGGCTCTAGAGCACAGGCTCAGTAGTTGTGGTGCATGGGCTTAGTTGCTCCACGGTATGTGTGGTCTTCCCAGACCAGGGCTCGAACCCGTGTCCCCTGCATTGGCAGGTGGATTCTTAACCACTGTGCCACCAGGGAAGTCCTGGGTCTACAATTTGATGACTGTGGACGTTTCACATAAACAGAATCACACACGTGGTCTCCTTGACGGGCTTCTCTCACTGAGTGTCATGTGTTCAAGGTGTATCATGTGTGTACGTGTCAGTGCTTCCTTCCTTCCATGGCCAAGTGGTCTTCTGTTGTGTGGCTGCATGGCATTTTGTTCGGGGGTGGGGGGGTGTTCTCACTGAGATACTATGTAATACTGGATTAATTATGACTGCATCTCTCTTGTTGAGTGGTTGATAAAACTGAGCTTTCTTTTCCTGACAAATACATAGAATAAAACTGTCTTCAAAAGAGAACAAAGCAAAACAAACCCTCAGCCTGTGCCTCTGGAGTATGGGAAAGGCATTTCACATACAGCCCAGAACACAGAGTGACAGATGCCACAGGTGTGGAGTGAGCAGAGGTGGGGTCTCCCCTGCATCAGCTGGACCAGAGGAAGCCCACAGGCAGGAAAGCCATGCAACCTGTGGATGGAGGGAACACCACAGGCTGGACCTGTGTCCTCACTGGACAGAAAGCTCCGACTTTCTGTTGGAGACGCAGAAATGCAGCAGGTGCTTCAGAACAGAACATGCTCCAGATGCAGAAATGCAGCAGGTGCTTCAGAACAAGGCAGCCCTGGCTGCAGCCTCAGCCCCGTCTCCCTCACCAGAAACAGGGTCTGAGCGATACTGAGCTCCGTTTGCATCTTGCCCCGCTACACACATGCTCTACTAGCATCCTCTATTATGAACACGGCAGAATTATACATCTGAATTATACATACACAGACATCTCTGTGTAGAAAATGCGATTATACATTCCAGGTTGTATTTTTCTCAACCTTGTTTCTAATGTTTCACAGATGCTCTGCTCTGAGGAAGTAACTAGGAAATAATCAAAAGAAAGTTTTGGGAAGCAGCGTTGTAAGTGTAATAATTTCCAAACACAGGTATGAGCAATGAAGTAAAGACAAATGAAGAACTAAATCTTCTTCCTATGAGTTGTCCTTTTCTCTGAGACTGTGAACAATTCTAGATTTTGAAAAAAATCTGTCTCCTGCACCAGCCCCTCACTCATCCCACCCCCACCTCCACAGGAAGACATGAGGATCTGCACCGCTGGGCTTGTTTATGTGTGTGTGTGTTGAGAGGTAGGAATTTCACAAAGTAGTACCTGATGTCCGTGCTTCTGTGGCTAATTAAGACCCTTATGTGCCAAAGATCTTGTGCAGCAACAGTCACATTTAACACATAAAACCACCTTTAGAGCAGCATCTCTGAGTCAAGAGAGAATAGAGCAAAGTAGCTAGGCAGCTGATGGGGAAAATGAAACTAATTAGCAGATTCGTTTAGCGCGACATTTGGGACATATGACAGGCACGGATTGTTCCTCACACAATCCGTCCTCATGCAGCTCAATCAGCAAACGTCAGGAGGGCACCAGGTGTGGGGTCTTCCCTAAACCCCAACACTGTCAGATGCCTTTTGTGTCAACAGCAATACTTCCCTCCTGCTAAGCAAATAATAGATGTGTTCCCACCAATGCCCAAGTGTAGAGAGAAGAGATCTGCATGCGAATCCTTGTTAAAACAATTAAAATTTGCCTTTAACACAAACACACAGAAAAGCCTGTGATTTGGCACTGGAGATAGTTAATGAAGCATTCAGAGCAAGATCAGTTATTGTTATTTAACGTTTAAATGGCATGTAACAATTGCAAATGCTGTATCACCCTAACTCATCACTTCTTGTGGCCTGGGACTTCCTGCTCACACAGCCAATCCAGACTCCTGCCAGGAGCCATTCTCTGTCACAGCACCTCTGGGAAAAGTGCAGGGATCTGAGTCTGATTCATGAACGTGGAGAGGAAATGCTGTGATAGCAGAAGTGAGAAAACCTGCATTATCAGGGCCTCTGCTGCCTGTGAAAGTTGTGTCAACTTCCTTTAGCTTTGTGGGTCTCCATCTCAGTCTTAAAGATGTCCTGAGAAGAGCCTTCCACTCCAATAGCACCTCCATGTCCACCTTCACAATCTCATAGAGGCCACCACCATCACCACCATCTCCACCATCTCCACCATCACCACCATCTCCATCATCACCACCATCTCCACCATCTCCACCATCACCACCATCTCCACCATCTCCACTATCACCACCATCACCATCACTACCATCTCCACCATCACCACCATCTCCACCATCACCACCATCTCCACCATCTCCACTATCACCACCGTCACCATCACTACCATCTCCACCATCACCACCATCTCCACCATCTCCACCATCTCCACCATCTCCACCATCACCATCACCACCATCTCCATCGTCTCCACCATCACCACCAGCACCCTCATCACCAGCATTCCCATCATCACCATCTCTACCCTCATCATCACATTCCTCATCATCACATCACTGCCACCACTACCACCAGCAGGAAATGGCAAACTATAGCCCACAGGACAAATCCAGCTCACAAGCTAAGAAAGATTTTTACATTTTTAAATGATTGAAGATAAGAATTATATTCCATGATATATGAAAACTAAGAAATTCAAAAGTCAGTGTCCATAAATACAGTTTTATTGAACCCCATCCACATCCATTCATTCACATATGCCTCTGGCTGTTCTGCACTAAAAGAGAACAGTTGAGCGCCTTTAATAAGAGGCCACATGGTCTGCAAAGCCTAAAATATTTACTATCTGGCTCTTCACAGGAAAAGCTGACTGATTCCTGACCATAACCCCTCCCATGCCACCACCACCACTGCTAACACCACCACCATCAGCACAAGTGATGTTGCCACTACCATCACCATCAACAGCAATGACACCCCACCCCCGCCCCCATACCACTCTATGGTTCGGAGGTGTGGAGGCCACCCACATGGTCAAAGAATCCCGTGAAAAGGCTGTGAATGAGGACACAGAATCAAGCAAGAAATATTCTTCCCCACCAGTGAGTGAGAGAGACAGAAGCCTTGCAAGTAAGTATTCTTGTCCCTGAGATCTTGTGGGTGAACCTGCAGCCACAAGCCTGCACTCACACCCCGAGTCCTCACACCCCGCGTCCTCACCCTCCGTGTGCCTTGAACACTCAGCTTGGAGTGTCTCGGGCTCCCCCCCAGCCTTCCCCGATTCTTGGCAGAAGCAAATGAAAATCCCTTCTGGAAGAATGTGCTAAAGACAGGTCTCAGAAAATGTTCACAGATCATGCTCTGGAACCTGAGTCTGGGATAAAGCACTTGAGGAAATAAGCCCCAGTCAGCAGGAGCAAGCAAACGCTGCATGACCAGGATCACACTGGCTGTAGGTATTGACATCAGATACAAGGTGTAGAATAAACATGCTTACTGTGTTTGAAAATGCAGGACTTAGAACTTTAAAAGTAAAAAAAATTACATTTTTTGAAATTAAAACCTCAATGGACAGACTGTCCGTTCTGGCATTAAAGTTAATGAGCTGCTCCGAGGGATTCTCTTACTAAAATAAAACCCAGGATTAGAACACACTGGGAGACATGCTGGTTGTGAAGCAAAATCACCAAAGATCACTGCCATTCTGTAAAGAACTACTGGGATGGGCAGAGTTGCACTGATTTAGGATGACAAATGCAACAATGACAGTGAGTTATGCAGCTTTGGTAGAGAAACAAGATGATGAAGTTGATACTGGACCCTTATTCTCGGCTAAGACTCTTGATGGAAGTGGTCTCAGTGTAAGCACATACTACAGTCACCTGGAGGCCTTGTCCAAGCATAGATTCCCAGGCCCCCAGCAGAGTTTCTTACTTAGTGGGATGGGGATGAGATCCACGGACCACACTTTGAGACCCACTGTTCTGTAGATTCTGACATAGCATCAAGTAAGTGATGACCCCTGGCCACAGGCAGAAATAGGATCAAGACTCTAAGGTGGAAAGCCCCCCAAATTTAAGCACATAAGATCAAGCAATGAGCTGACAATTAAAGTTCCCCATACACAAAGACTGCATGTCCCTGTGAGTGAGAATCAATAGAAAAAAAAAAAGAAACACTTTGGACAATCAAGGACTTCAGATATTGGAATAGAAGGAAGATAGAACAATTGTTTATAAAATATTTACAGAAATATTTGTAGAAATGTAGAGTTATAAAATTATAGAAATAATTTGTGAAATATTTATGAAAGAAATAGAAATATTTAAAGATGAGCAAGTCACAAGAGACTATCAGAAATAAACAGAAAAAATAAAAATAGTTTGAATTTTAAAAAGTGAAAATATTTAATATGTTAGAAAAACACAACAGAAGAATTAAAATAGCAAAATAGATGTAGCTGAACAAAAAAATCAACTAGAAGATGCATCTGAGAAAATACCCAGAATGCATCATTAAAAGAAAAAGAGATGATAGAAAATAGAAAATGTTGGTTAAGAGTGTGGAGTGCAGAATAAGAAGGTTCAACGACTTCTAGAAGGAGTTCCAGAAAGAGAGAAGAAAGGGCAGATAAACACAGGAAATGCCACACGGACATGCTGTAGTCAAACTGATAAATGTGAACTTCAAGGAGACCTTAAAAGCAGTTGCAGGAAAAGGGCAGATAATTTACTCAGCAACAAACATCAGAATGACAACTGACATCAGGTAACAGAGATGGGCTGAGAGCATCAGTGTATCAAAAGTAGCTGCCAACTTTAACTGTATGCAATAAAATCGTCTTTCAAGAACAAAGTGAGATAAGACAGGTCAAGAAATGCAGAGACTTAAGCCAAAAAGAATTCTATAGGATGCACTTCAGGAGGAAGAGAAACGATGCTGGTAGGTAGCTTGGGAGGCAAGGACTGGTGAACAGAGAAACCAACATCACATTCGTGAATCCAAACAAATAATGAGGATATATGACCCCCGCCCCTGAACTGTGAGGTTCATCTAAAAAATTTAAACACTGGAAAACAATAGTATGTAAATCAGCAGGTGGGTGATACTAAGAACCTTTCAATGTTGCAGAAATGTCTTAAATTATTCAGTTTTAGACTTAGGTTAAATATGCCTGGGGAAATTTCAAGGATAACTACCAAATGAATAAAAATAGTATACACATTTCAAATCAGGAAAGAGAAAAAGTGAGTAAGACTGAAAAAAATAGAGCAGGACAAAAATAAAAATAAAAAATTTAGGTAACTAGTGAAAATATATCAGCATTCACAATAGGCATTAATTAGTTGAAAATGACAGCTAAAATGGATTTTTACTCAGGGTTTAAAATAGTATCCAGGGCTTCCCTGGTAGCACAGTGGTTAGGAGTCTGCCTCTCAATGCAGGGGACATGGGTTCGAGCCCTGGTCTGGGAAGATCCCATATGCCATGAAGCAACTAAGTCTGTGTGCCACAACTACAGAGCCTGCATGCCACAACTAATGAAACCCAGGCGCCTAGAGCCTGTGCTTCACAGCAAGAGAAGCCACTGCAATGAGAAGCTCACACACTGCAACTAAGGGTAGCTCCTTTTCACCACTGCTAGAAAAAGCCTGTGTGCAGCAATGAAGACCCAACACAACCAAAAAAAAAAAAAAAAAAAAACAAATGGAAAGAAAGAAGTACAATTGTCTCTTTAAAAATAAATAAATAAACAAAACAGTATCCAGACATATGTTATTTATAAGAGACACACCTAAAGCATAAGGACGTGGAAGTACTGAAAGCAAAAGGATGAAAAACATGTATACAAGAAAAATCCTAAGCAGAAAATAAACCTGGCACAGTTTAGTGAATCTAAAACAGAGTAGACACCAAGGAGTAGGAAATGCCACTGCATAGCAACATAGATAATACATAGTAAGAGGTTCAACTCACCAGGCTCAATGATCAACTTCTATGCACACAATCAATTCATATCATAATTTACAAAGTGAAATTGGTAGAATTACAGGGATAATGGGATATCGTCACCACCAGAACAAGAGACTTCAAAACACTCTCTAAATTATGTTAAGAAATAGACCAAAAATAAGAAAGACATGGAATATTCAAAAAGCAACGGTAGCAATTTTAAGCAATGAGCATATATAAAACTCTGCATCCAGAAATTAAAGAATAGATTCTTCTAGGCACATGTATTTTTTTCTCTGTTTCTCCTTAGTTTTCCTTCCTTCCCTCCCTTCATCCATTCCTCCCTCCCTTTCAAAAGTAGATCAAGTACTAAGGCATGAAGTACCAACACATTTCACATAATTAGTATCTTAAAGACCATGTTCTCTAACCACAACACCATTGATATAGCAGTCAATACATTTAGTATAAACCACACTCATTTGGTAGTGAAGAAAAAAGAAATACTTTCTTAAGAACCATTGGACCAAAGAAGAATCATAACAAAATATAAATTTATTTAGAACTGAATCACAGTGAAAAAACTACATATTAAAACAAACTACATGGGGGCTTCCCTGGTGGTGCAGTGGTTAAGAATCTGCCTGCCAATGCAGGGGACACGGGTTTGATCCCTGGCCCTGGAAGTGGGATATCCCACATGCCACGGAGCAACTAAGCCTGTGTGCCACAACTACTGAGCCTGCGCTCTAGAGGCTGTGTGCCATAACTACTGAGCCCGCGTGCCACAGATACTGCAGCCCACACAGCCTAGAGCCTGTGCTCTGCAACGAGAGAAGCCACAACAGTGAGAAGACTGTGCACCTCAATGAAGAGTAGCCCCCGCTCACTGCAACTAGAGAAAGCCTGCACACAGCAATGAAGACCCAACACAGCCAAAAAAATAATAATAATAATAAATAAATAAATAAAAAATAAAACAAACTACATATCAAAACCTAGGGATGCAGGTGAAGAGATACTTAGAGGAAAAGAGATAGACTTAAATGCATATATTAGGAAAATAAAGGCTGAAACATAATGAGTCAACATCCAAATAATAAATTAGCCAAAATAATGACAAAGGGAAAGAATACATGTGACAGGTAGTAATAAAGATAAGAGCAGAAATAGTGAAATAGAAAGCAGAGGCACAACACAGGGAACCAGCAAAGCCAAAGTCTGTTCTTTGGAAAACACTTTGGTGGCCCTGATGAGAGGCTGGGTGCCCATGACCAAGCTGGGCTTCTGACCCTGGATGGAGATGTCATGAAAATACTACTGAAAGAATAAGAGAGGCAGAGTCAAGATGGCGGTGTGGGAAGACGTGGAGTTAGCCTCTCCCCACAACTATGGTGCCTACTGGCCACTGGTGGGGGACTCTGACGCCCAAGGAGACAGGAGGAACCCCAAAGTGAACTGGTAGGACATAGTGGGACCGAGGGGGGAGGAGAAGTGGAGCCCAGACGGGATCAGGAGAGGCAGGCAGGAGGGACTCTCCGGGAAAAGCAGGAGAGGAGCAGAGGGAGATCGCCTGGCCCACTGGGGTCAGGGAGCCTGCTGAGCTCCCAAGCTGGTACCCCACCTCCAAAGCCCCATCCAGGCCGTATAGGTCTGGGGCATAGGAGAGAGGCTGGGGAGATCAGGAGAGGCAGGTGGGAGGGGCCCTCTGGGAGGAGCAGGAGAGGAGAGGAGAGGAGGGTGATTGCCCGACCCACTTGAGCCCAGGAAGCCTGCTGGGCTCCCAGGTGAGGTGCCCTGACCTCTGAGACCTGGGGTGGGGGGGATGCCTGGGCCCCTTTTGTTCTGTGAGCCCAACTCCCTACAGCCCCCAGGGGCTTTTCCAGTGCTATGGGTCCTGAGAATTGGCCCTGCCCACTGCCCAAATCTTGATCTTGCTTAGGCCCTGCCATCCACAGTCAAGGCCTTTCCCCCTCCTTTTTTTTTTTCTTTTCCCTCCTCTTTTTTACTATTGTGGTACTGATGTACCTTCCAGTTTATTCATCTATATTTTAATTTTTACATTCTTTCTATCATATCTTATAGTATCCTAGTCTAATTTTATTTTTTACTTTGTTATTGTTCTTTTTTTTTTTGCTGCCCCACACAACTTGTGGGATCTTGGTTCTTGAGCCTGGGGTTGGGCCAAAGCTCCTGCAGTGGGAGCTCCGAGTTGGAACCACTGGACTAACAGAGAACCTCAAACCCAAGGGAATATCCATTGGAGTGAGGTCTCACGGAGTTCCTCATCTCAGCACCAAGACACAGTTCTACCCAATAGCCTACAAACTCCAATGTTGGAAGCCTCAGATCAAACCACCAGTAAGATAGAAACACAATTCCACCGATTAAAAAAAAAAAAAAAAAAAAAAAGAGACAGCAAAAAAATATGTCCCAGATGAAGGAGCAAGGTAAAAACATACAAGACTAAATAAATGAAGAGGAAATAGGCAATCTACCTGAAAAAGAATTCAGAGTAATGATAGTAAAGATGATCCAGAATCTTGGAAACAGAATGGAAGCACGGTTTGAGAAAATACAAGAAATGTTTAACAAAGATCTAGAAGAACTAAAAAACAAACAAACAGAGATGAACAACACAATAACTGAAATGAAAAATACATTAGAAGGAATCAATAACAGAATAACTGAGGCAGAAAAATGAATAAATGAGCTGGAAGACAAAATGGTGGAAATAACTGCTGAGGAGCAGAATAAAGAAAAAAGAATGAAAAGAATTGAAGACAATCTCAGAGACCTCTGGGACAACACTAAATGCACCAACATTTGAATTATAGGGGTGCCAGAAGACGAGAAAAAGAAAGGATCTGAGAAAATATTTGAAGAGGTTATAGTTGAAAACTTCCCTAACATGGGAAAGGACATAATCATTCAAGTCTAGGAAGCACAGAGAGCCCCATACAGGGTAAACCCTAGGAAAAACACACCAAGACACATATTAATCAAACTAACAAAAATTAAATTCAAAGAAAAAACATTAAAAGCAGCAAGGGAAAAACAAAAAAATAACATACAAAGGAATCCCCATAAGCTTATCAGCTGATTTTTCAGTGGAAACTCTGAAGGCCAGAAGTTTACAGAAGTATCCAGAGTGGCAGGATATACTTCAAGTGATGAAAGAGAAAAACCTACGACCAAGATAACTCTACCCAGCAAGGATCTCATTCAGATTTGATGGAGAAGTCAACAGCCTTTCAGACAAGCAAAAGCTAAGAGAATTCAGCACCACCAAACCAGCTTTATAACAAATGCTAAAGAAACTTCTCTAAGAGGGAAACACAAGCGAAGAAAAGGACCCACAAAAACAAACACAAAACAATTAAGAAAATGGTAATAGGAACATACATATTGATAATAATCTTGAATGTAAATGGATTAAATGCTCCAACCAAAAGACACAGACTGGCTGAATGGATACAAAAACAAGATCCATTTATATGCTGTCTGCAAGAGACCCACTTCAGACCTAGGGACACATACAGACTGAAAGTGAAGAGATGGAAAAAGATATTCCATGCAAATGGAAATCAAAAGAAAGCTGGAGTAGCAATACTCATATCAGATAAAATAGACTTTAAAATAAAGACTGTTACAAGAGATAAGGAGGGACACTACATAATGATCAAAGGGTCAATCCAAGAAGAAGATATAACAATTATAAATGTTTATGCACCCAAAACAGGAGCACCACCATACATAAGGCAAATGCTTACAACCATGAAAGGAGAAATTGACAGTAACACAATAATAATAGGGGACTTTAACATCCCACTTACACCAATGGACAGATTATCCAAACAGAAAATAAATAAGGAAACACAAGCTTTAAATGACACAATAGACCAGATAGATCTAATTGATATTTATAGAATATTCTACCCAAATGTGGCAGAATACAAATTCTTCTCAAGTGCATACTGAACATTCTCCAGGATAGATCACATCTTGGGTTACAAATCAAGCCTCGGAAAGTTTAAGAAAATTGAAATTGTATCAAGCACCTTTTCTGACCACAACATTATGAGATTGGAAATTAATTACAGGAAAAAAAACTGTAAAAAGCACAAATACATGGAGGCTAAAGAGTGTGCTATTAAATAACCAAGAGATCACTGAAGAAATCAAAGAAGAATTAAAAGAATACATAGAAACAAATGACAATGAAAACATGACGACCCAAAACCTATGGGATGCAGCAAAAGTAGTTCTAAGAGGGATGTTTATAGCAATTCAATCTCACCTCAAGAAACAAGAAAAATCTCAAACAATCTAACCCTACACTTAAAGCAACTAGAGAAAGAAGAACAAAGAAAACCCAAAGTCAGTAGAAGGAAAGAAATCATAAAGATCAGAGCAGAAATAAATGAAATAGAAATGAAGAAAATAATAGCAAAGATCAATAAAACTAAAAGCTGTTTCTTTGAGAAGATAAACAAAATTGATAAACCTTAGCCAGACTTATCAAGAAAAAAAGGGAGAAAATGCAAATCAATATAATTAGAAATGAAAAAGGAGAAATCACAACTGACACTGCAGAAATACAAATGATTATAAGATACTACTACAAACAACTATATGCCAATAAAATGGACAACCACAAAGAAATGGAAAAATTCTTGGAAAGGTACAATTTTCCAAGACTGAACCAGGAAAAATTAGAAACTATAAACAGACCTATCACAAGTAATGAAATTGAAAGTGTAATTAAAAATCTTCCAACAAACAAAAGTCCAGAACCAGATGGCTTCACAGGCGAATTCTATCAAACATTTAGAGAAGAGCTAACACTGACCCTTCTCAAACTCTTCCAAAAAGCTGCAGAGAGAGAAACACGCCCAAATTCATTCTATGAAGCCACCATCACCCTGATACCAAAACCAGAAAAAGATATCACAAAAAAGAAAATTATAGACCAATATCACTGATGAACATAGATGCAAAAATCCTGAACAAAATACTAGCAAACAGAATCCAACAGCACATTAAAAGGATCATACACCATGATCAAGTGGGATTTATTCCAGGGATGCAAGAATTCTTCAATATATGCAAATCAATCAATACACCACATTAACATATTAAGGAATAAAAACCATATGATCATCTCAATAGATGCAGAAAAAGCTTTTGACAAAATTCAACACCGATTTATGATAAAAACTCTGCAGAAAATGGGCATAGAGGGAACCTACCTAAACATAATAAAGGCCATATATGGCAAACATCATACTCAATGGTGAAAAATTGAAAGCATTTCCACTAAGATCAGGAACAAGACAAGGGTGTCCACTTTTGCCACTCTTATTCAACACAGTTTTGGAAGTCCTAGCCACAGCAATCAGAGAAGAAAAAGAAATAAAGTGAATACAAATTGGAAAAGAAGAAGTAAAACTGTCACTGTTTGCCAATGACATGATACTATACATAGAAAATCCTAAAGATGCCACCAGAAAACTACTAGAACTAATCAATGAATTTGGTAAGTTTGCAGGATACAAAATTAATGCACAGAAATCTCTGGCATTCCTATACACTAACAATGAAAAATCAGAAAGAGGAATTAAGGAAACACTCCCATTTACCACTGCAACAAAAAGAATACAATACCTAGGAATAAAGCTGCCTAAGGAGGCGAAAGAGTTGTACTCAGAAAACTGTAAAACACTGATGAAAGAAACCCAGGATGACATAAACAGATGGAGAAATATACCATGTTCTTGGATTGGAAGAATCAATATTGTGAAAATGACTATACTACCCAAAGCAATCTACAGATTCAATGCAATCCCTATCAAACTACCAATGGCATTCTTCACAGAATTAGAACAAAAAAATCTTACAATTTGTGTGGAAACACAAAAGACCCTGAATAGCCAAAGCAATCTTGAGAAAGAAAAACGGAGTTGGAGGAATCAGGCTCCCCGACTTCACAGTATAACACAAAGCTACAGTAATTAAGACAGTATTACTGGCACAAAAACAGAAATATAGATCAATGGTACAGGATAGAATGCCCAGAGATAAACCCACACACATATGGGCACCTAATTTACGACAAAGGAGGCAAGAACATACAATGGAGAAAAGACAGTCTGTTCAATAAGTGGTGCTGGAAAAACTGGACAGCTACGTGTAAAAGAATGAAATTAGAACACTACTTAACACCATACACAAAAATAAACTCCAAATCATTTAAAGAGTTAAATGTAAGACGAGACACTATAAAACTCTTAGAGGAAAACATAGGAAAAACACTCTTTGACATAAACCACAGCAAGATCTTTTTTGACCCACCTCCTAGAGTAACGGAAATAAAACCAAACATAAAAAAATGGGACTTAATTAAACTTAAAAGCTTTTGCACAGCAAAGGAAACCATAAACAAGATGAAAAGACAACCCTCAGAATGGGAGAAAATATTTGCAAATGAAACAACGGACAAAGGATTAATCTCCAAAGTATACAAACAGCTCGTGGAGCTCAATATCAAAAAAACAAATAATCCAGTTAAAAAATGAGCAGAAGACCTAAATAGACATTTCACCAAGGAACACATACAGATGGCCAAGAGGCACATGAAAAGATGTTCAACATCACTTAGAGAAATGCAATCAAAACTACAATGAGGTATCACCTCATGCTGGTCAGAATGGCCATTATCAAAAAGTCTAGAAACAATAAATGCTGGAAAGGGTGTGGTGAAAAGGGAGCCCTCCTGCATTGTTGGTGGGAATGTAAATGGATACAACCACTATTGAAAACAGTATGGAGGTTCCTTAAAAAACTAAAAATAGAACTACCATATGACTTAGCAATCCCACTACTGGGCATATACCCTGAGAAAACCATAATTCAAAAAGAGTCATGTACCACAATGTTCATTGCAGCACTATTTACAATAGCCAGGGCATGGAAGCAACCTAAATGTCCATTGACAGATGAATGGATAAAGAAGATGTGGCACATATATACAATGGAATATTACTCAGCCATAAAAAGAAACGAAATTGAGTTATTTGTAGTGAGGTGGATAGACCTAGAGTCTGTCATACAGAGTGAAGTAAGTCAGAAGGAGAAAAACAAATACCACAAATATATGCTAATGCACATATATGGAATCTAAAAAAAATGGTACTTATGAACCTAGTTGTAGGGCAAGAATAAAGAGGTAGACATAGAGAATGAACTTGAGGACATGGAGTGGGAAGGCGAAGCTGGGGCGAAGTGAGAGTAGCATGGACATATATACACTACTGAATGTAAAATAGTTGGCTGGTGGGAAGCAAGCAGCATAGCACAGGGAGATCGGCTCAGTGCTTTGCAATGACCTAGAGGGCTGGTATAGGGACGATGGGAGGGAGGCTCAAGGGGGGGGGGATATGGGCATATCGGGCATATCGCTGATTTGCTTTGCTGTGCAACAGAAACTAACACAGTATTGTGAAGCAATTATACTCCAATAAAGATCTATTAAAGAAAAAAGAATAAGAAAGGTCTTACTAGAAAAGAAAGTAGTAACAAATACGTAAAGAATTTTGAAAAGCCACAGTAGAGCTGAAAGAGGGAAGGGAAGAGGTGGCTGAAGCCTGGAATCCGAGGGGACATGGATGGTGGCTGAGGGGACAGGCACACAGGCTGACACCTGACCTTCCATTAGAACAACACAGGCTGGAATGACAGTGCCCTCAAAGTCGGGAGAAAAACGTTAACTTATGCACCCCAGCAAGCAATCATTCAAGTGTGAGCAAAAACAAAAAGGAAACCAAACAACAACGGTAAGTATTTTCAGCATTCAGAATATTTACCTCGCATACGCCCTCTCTAAATAAGTTGCTCAGACATTTACTCCAGAAAAAAAAAGTGATCGTGAAAACCAAAGAAGTGGGTAATCAGGGATAAAAGAAACAGTGAATATCCAGAAATGAATAAAAAGAAATCCCTATATAGCAGCTTTCTTGCAGCAATCTGTTTAATTGATAACAAACATCTGTGGGCTTCACGAAGGCAAGTTATGTTTGTTGTGTTGTCTCCTCAACAACAGGAAAGACAGAACAAACACGGTGCTAGAAGACACCAGTGATGCTGGAAGAAGGCACAGGGTTCTTCCCTCAATGTTAAAAGAAGGTTATTTAGAAACTGCAGGAGAAACACACAACCAGAAAAACTGTACAAGAGTTCCATGTGTCTAAATACAAAGAAAACAAAATTTCTCACTATTTTGGGCAGCTATGGAACATAAAAGGGCAGAACCCGTTTGACCTGGACACTAAGACTATTTCTTCTTCTGGTACAGGAGGTCTGATACTGGCAATTTCTGATACTGAAATGCTGGGCATTTCCTAAATGTCAGGCACTGTGCTAAAATCTTTATAAGGATTATCCTGTTTAATTTTCAAAATAACCCCTTGACGTAGGTTTTACCGTTATCCTCATTCCATCAATGTGGAAACTAAGGACGAAGAGGCTGAGAACCCTGCCCTCACTTGCAAGCAGAGCCAGAGTCACAGCCAGGAAGCCTGATTTCAGGATCTGACTCACAGCCACTAAGCGAGACGCACTCACCACAGTGTTAATTCAGGAAACAGCCGAGCTCACAGAAGGCACACGGTACGAGGGAAGAAGAGTGGGCAAGCGTGCCGCCCACGGCCTCCTCCTGCCTGGTAGGAAGATGGGAGATGGGGGTTTAATCACGTCCATTTACAGATACAATAGTAACTGACAGAAGAACTCAAAATTACACACCAGAAAGGTTGGGGGAGGTGGAAGGAGATAGGCAGTAATATTAGTGATCTTCACTCTAGCCTTCAGTAAGCGAAATTCTCCCCTGTCAAAGCAGGGAGTCCACTGGACAGAATCTAAAGCCAACAGAGCAAGAAAAAACCAGATGCACCCAGCAGTACAGGTGTGGTGATGGCTATCGAGAGGGACAGGTGGCCTCTGGAGAGCAAGATGGGGGTATGACTGATGTGTTAGGACTCAAGGTAAGAGGTCTGGAATTTTCATTGCTATTTTTGTCTACTACTTAATATTTTACTGTGCCTTTGTTATCCTAGCCAAAATAAGCACAAAAATATTTTTAAAATCACTTATTGTGGAGAAATTGGAACCCTTGTGCATTGCTGGTGGGAGTGTAAAATGGTACAGCCACCATGGAAAACAGTTTGGTGGTTCCTCAAAAATTAAACAGAGAACTGTCATATGATCCAGCAATTCCACCTGTGGGTATTTACCCAAAAGAACTGAGAGCAGGGTCTCCAGGAGATATTCGTACACTATGTTCGTAAGAGCATTAATCACGACAGGCACAAGGTGGAAGCAACCCACGTGCTTGTCAATAGATGAAGGATAAGCAAAATGTGATACATTCATACAATGGAATATTATTCAGCCTTAAAAAGGAAGGAAATTCTGACATGTGCTACAACACAGAGGAAACTTGAAAACATGATGCTAAGTGAAATAAGGACAGATATAGAAGGACAAATATTGTATGATTCCACTTCTAGCAGGTACCTCCTGGTCAAATTCATAGAGATAGAAAGCAGGATGGTGGTTACCAGGGGCTGGGGGATGGGGAAGGGGAATTATTATTTAATGGATATAAGGTTCAATTCGGGATGATGAAAGAGTTCTGGAGATGGATGGGGGTGATGATTGAACAACAATGTGAATATATGTAATATTACTGAACAGCATATCTAACAATGGTCAAAATGGTAAATCTTATGTAATGTGCATTTAACCACATTAAAAAAATGACTTTCCTCAAAAAAGGAAGCAACGACTTTGGCGTCCAAGCCAATAAGGTACAGTAAATTTGAAGTTATTTGAGTTCAATACAAATTAGTTCTTTTACCACTTTCTGGAAGATACAAGAACCTTAGAACATGTTAATTCAGATTACAGTCTCCCAATTTGGTACTATTATTGCCCTTATTTAAAATCATATATATATAATATATACAAAATATTATTTTAAAAATATATAATTATATTAAGTATATATATTTAAATGCTATAATACTTTGTTATTGTTTTGTGCAGTCAATATTCACTTAAATTTGCTCACATACATAAAGATACACTCAGGGAAAACCCTTGTCATATTTCAACAAGTCTCAGTAGCCATTGATAGTAAGATGCATCCCTATTTCAAAATTTCAGAAACGTTGAAGTGTGAAGACCGTGCATGTTAGAAGTGGAGAAATACAATATTAAAGAGAACCTCAGGCTGCAATATCTACCCAGAAAATCCCTTCGGGAGGGCTGCTTACTAAATGGGCTTCACTTGCAGTAGTTATTATATCCTGTGCTTTGTGGGGTGGTAGGGATGTGTGTGCACACACACACACGTGACTGCGCAGGGGAGAGACAAAGGGAGAGAGAACTTGACTGTGCACCCAGCAGACCAGAGTTTCATGAGGAATAAAATTACCAAAGGATCAAAGGAGCCACACAGCAGCCCCTCCATATCCACAGAGAAGACACAAACAGAAGTGGGCTGTGGATTGGCTGTTGCTAGGATCCATTTCATGGAAAAGGTTAAAAAGAAAGCTGTAAGAATGACATGCTTCTTACCATCCCAAATTCATAGAAATGAATCCAGAAGGAGAACACGGCCAGGTCCTCATTCACATCGTAAACCGTCTACAGAAAGACACCTAGGGGGCAGTACGAGATCTCAGGGACCCACAAGAACAGACTGGGAGAGGGGTTTGCTTTTTCCCATGCGATGGGGTATTACGAACCCTCAGACTTGCTAAAATACACTGAAAGCATAAAAACGAAAAAAGACATTCCCTCACATTTTCCCCATAAAGAAGGGCTTCTTTAACCCAGAAACACACTTTCTTTATTACAAGGATTCAGAAACGGAAGCACGATCTCACACTGGGTCCACGGCCCACCTTCTAATTAATTAACACAATAAATGCTCAGGTTGCTTTCTGGACCTTCGTGTGAGAAGCCCAGGGCCCGCTTGGCCTGAGAAACGTGCGACATCAGTAGCCGAAATGCATGCACCAGAGTCTGCCTTAGAGAGAGCAAGTCATCTTTCACCCAGGCGTGGGCGACATCTCAGACTTATTCCCCGCTGCGTCTTTTCAGTAGCTCTGCCAGTCTGGCGGCTTCCACACACCTAGCAAACACAACTGGAGTAAGGGAGCCTGCTGGGTCGGCCTGGACCAACGACAGAGGGCAAAGGCCTTAGGAGGCTGGGGTGGGGACCTCATCGCAGGTCACCGGCTGCTTCATCAATTTTGTTACCTTGCAGCAGACGGGAACCAGCTACTTCTCAGGTGAATTCCTCAATGTTCAGTGGACGGGGGTTTATGAGTGAAGATGCAGAGTTCGGGGATGCTCAGGCCGTGTATGTGGTGGGTCACACATGGGACGCGGCCGGGACCAGAGTCTGGGATGCAGGCAGGGCCAGGGGGGCTGCTGGTCCTCCTACAGGAGCTTCAGAAGAGCCAAGCTTTCCTTCAGAACAAGGGGTTTCTCTTTGACGAAAACATTTCCCTGAAAGGTTAGTTAAGTCCCAAGATGTGAGATAAGGGAAAAATCAGCCCTGCTGGTGATACAGTATTTCCACCAGGACATGGAGAATTCCTATTAAAAATTCTTGTTTCTGCACAAGAAACCCACTGCAGCCACAAAGGTGCCTCAGCTTTTGCTTCTGAGTGATGCCCTCTCTCACCAACGGCCGTCCCAGCCCTGCTGCTTGGACACAGGTTACTGTCTGGGCTTCTCTTCAGTGTCACCCCCATCACTGCCCCCTCCCTAATTGTTCCTGAGAATCACTGAGCACCAGCCCCAATCCTCAGGACCCTCCTCCTCTGAGGATGCTCTCGAGAGTCTACGCAGCCCCCTTTGACTTGTGGCAGCGGCTGAATACTGCCAATTTCATTTGATTACAGGCTGTGCTCCTGCAGGTCTTAGCTGGTGGGCTTCGACACAGTGAGCCTTAAAGTTAGAAAAAATAGGCACCGAATGAGGCTGGATCACAAACACCAGCACAGGGACCAGGATAATATTCCAAGTGACAGATTAGAGACTGAACGCAGAGCACTTGCCCCACCCATGTTTCTAGCCTATTTCAGTCCTAGTGTCACCAGACCATCTCATTTCTCGGGAGAAATCTGCTTTCTCCATTGAGGCAGACTATGCACGCAATGTGTAACCTCCTGCAACAAAGCATCTGACCACGTTGCATAGCAGCAGATGCTTCAAAAGGCAGAGCTGAGTGCACAAGAGATCAAGGGAAATATTCAGGGGCAGAAATGTTAGAGACAGATGTGAAATACAGAGTCTGAAACCCAAGCTGACACTGCTGCCTATCTCTGGAGAGGCCAGTCTCGGTAAACAAGGCTTGGGTTGTAGTGGTCCGCCCGGGAGGAGTAGGGACCGAGGCCCCACATAAAGATGGGATCCTCGAAGGACGACACGTGCAGTGAAAGTGCTGCCTAGAATCACTGCCCATCAGCACAGTGTGGGCCTGAGACTGTGGCACATTCTCTGCTGGAAACTCCACATCATGCAGAACTGAGGTTTGAAATGTTATTATGCACATGGTCAGGAAACCCCTCAAGCTGAGAAACTCACATTAAAAAATGGTCTCAAGTCAGGGATCCCCTGGGCACCTGCCAGATGCACCTTCCCCTCAGTAAATCCTCAGCCAGAATTTTCAGAGTTCCAGTGAGATGGATCACAGTATAAACATTTAAAATTTACCAAGAAACAACCCACCATATGCGTGCATCAGCGGATGGAGCCACCTCCCAAGAACTTTGGATAAAGGACAGTAAGAAAGAGGTGATACGGTAAGTCACTTTCAAGATGTTCAAGGCGTACAAGGAGGCACTAAACCCACACAGAGAAAAGCACGCTATCAAAAGAGTCTAGGCAAATTAGAATTTCCTAAAGTAAAAATATGTATTGAATTTAAAATACGACGGAGGAGTTAATGAGCACACTGGACGTATCTGATGAGGGAATTAAAGAACAGTAATATGGCAGTGCTGTTACCGCCTGTAGTCAGCATATGGTGAGAAACATGAAACACAGATGAGAAGGCAGGAAGATACAATGAGAAGGCCCCTTAATCAACTGATAGAAATACTACAGGAAGAGACTGGGATTCCAGAGAACATTGAGAAGGAAAGAGGCAACGTCTAAAGAGATTTGAGATTTTATCACAGCTAGCGAAAGATGTAAATTTGCAGATTCAGAAGCACATAATGCAGGTAATTCCACACCTATACATTTTAGAGTAAAACTATACAAAAAGTATGATCCTGACAAGAGGAAAATATGTATATTCTCTAGGAAAAAGGCAAACCAAGAGTAGATTTCTCAACAACAGCTATAGAAACCGTAAAAAAATCAAAAAGACCTCAGAGAGAGTGCAAAAACACTCTGGACATAGAATTCAGTAACTAAACTATTCTTCACAAATGAGAACAAATTGCATTTGGCCAAAGACTGAGAATAAACCACCAACAGACCTTCACTGAAAAGGCTACTGAAGCATGTTCTCCAGACCAAAGGAAATTGGTTGCAGAATAGAGAAATGAGATGAAGATGTAAGGAAGGAAGAAATGTGATCAATCATTAATAAGCATTGACTACAGAAGATGACAGCAACCATGCAGCAATAATGATGAATTCCGGTGTCACAAAGTGAGAGGGAACAGAAATCCTGAACAATCATGCAAGGCATGAGGAGGATTCTAAGACCTTTATATCATTGAGGAGAAGGACGATGACAGCACTAACTCTAGTTTGTACATTAAGGAATGCACATTAAAATTTTAAGAGTCATATCTAGCAATATGAATAAAAAGTATACCTTTAAATAAGTTGAGGGAGAAAAAAAGAATAAATAGTTCACAAGAAACCAGAGACCCAGATTTATTTTAAAATGACAACTAATTGAAGTTGTGTGTGTGTGTGTGTATGCATGTGTGCACTGAATCGCTGAACCCCTCTGGGGCTGAATAAAACATGTCTGCAGCCCAGCTGGTCATAAATTCTGAGTGACTGGCATCTGTGCCAGGGGTTTCTGCAAAAATTACAGGGACCCAGGGACATCATACAGTAAAGTGATACTCTGGAGAGAGGTTTACACCGCAAGCCTTTGGAATCCTTCATACATTTTATTTATGGTCTTTTTACGCCATGTTACTTTCTTAAGTCACAATGAATGCATTCTGTTGTGGGACTTGGCATCCTGGCAATTGTGTTTTTATTTCTTATCGGTCTGGTGGCAATACTCTTTAACTTAATCTCCTTACTTCTACCTCTATTTATTTCCTTTTTCCTTCAATTCTCACAAGTATTCCAGAGCGTGCCTGTGGGTAGGTGGGGTTGGGAGCTGGAACAATCATGTCTTTTTCTTTTCTTTTTTTTAATCATTTTGAAGAACTGTATCTATTTAGCTTCCAATTCCTAGTCTTATTTTAACATTTGTGTGCTTATTTGGTTTTTGTTTTTATTTTAAATTTCAATCTTTAACTTCTAGGCTTTCCTTTTAATTTTGTTGCCTCTATGTTTTTTATTTGTTTGTTTTAACATTTATTTTCAATCTTTTTCATCTCGCTGACTTTTTTCTTCCTTGGAGAGTTAAGTTATCTGACAGTTAAATATCATTCCTAATTCTAACTTTCCACTTCCCCACTGTTAACCATTGGGTCACCTCTTAACCTCCTTCTCACTTCCCTACTCTGTTTTATCCCCTCCTCTTCTCAGGCAGTTTTCTTTCCTTCTTTACTGGCCTTTGCTTCTAGGCCCACATGTGCCTCAGGGAGACCCAGACCATTCTCTCTAGTTATGCCTGAGTGACCCCTTTGGGCCGCGGCTCTTATGAGGGATCACGGCTGGCTGACCTTCCTGATTAGGGCTTCCTGGATTTGCGGGAACAGCGCACCTCCTGCCTAATCCCTGCCCTTTTTCGTGTTGAGCTCCTTGCTTGGGATCCATGAGTTCTGGGCAAACCATCCACAGTGTGTCCTAGACCAGGAGGAGACAGACGGCCTGCAGGAGGCCAGTACAGGCTGCTTCCCTCCTGGTGGAGAAGGCTGGCCTTGCTGTGGGCACCCTGCTCACACCTGTCGGGGGCTCACTTTCTTTTCTCCGGTAGAGGGGTCCCCAGAAGCCACAGGAGGGACCTGCCACCTCGCTGACACCTGCCCTGTGTGCTGAGCAGGTGCAGCGAGGGGCTTCTTCTGGGCCCTGTGGCCCCCTCCCCTGGGGCTCCCATGCTCACAGCCCTCCGACCGTGGCGAGTTTGGGTTCCTGTTGGTGCAGAGGGCCAGGCTAGGAGTAGGCTTCATACGGGGGCGGGGGTGCTAAGGCCTGAGCTCTGAACAGCATCTTTCAGAAAAGCCCAAGCTCTCAGCAGCCAGGGATAAATAGAGATGAAGAATCAGGAAAAGTTCTTGCGTTCCTGGATTTGCAGATGCCGACGGCCCCTGCCCGTATGCCCGCGGCGCTCATCACGGCAAGCGGCTCATCACGGCAAGCATCACCTCTGGTCCAGGTGTCTGGTGGGCTGCGGAAGGAGTCAGTGGCCCAGGAGTGGCCTCAGCTCTGTGGACCGAGGTGCCGTGACCTCCCCGCACACTGGACCTGGTTGCCAGTGGGCTGACTCTTGACAATGAGCCGGGCGGGTCCGGGGAGAGCCGCTCACCGGAAATGAGGTCACCAGGCACCTTTGCTGCAGGCGGGGCCATGCCCGGAATGCTCTCTTCTCCAGCTATGACCCATTGGGGCTTCTGGATCAGGACGTTTCCTGCCAGCCCTTAATGTTACACGAAGTTTTAAGTTTGAGATTTTATTTCTCCAGCTTTCAGGGGAAAAAGTGATGTTACACCAGGACGTTGGCCCCCTTAACCATCAGGGAGAGCTGCTGTCATGCTCTCATGTCTCCGGGGACTTTGTTTCTCCTAAACCTGGCTCGGTTTCTGGACAATTTGACTTGTGACCCTGCATGTGTTTTTCTTTCCTGAGCCGTGGAAGTGCTGCTTCTCAGACACTGGGCACATTCGGGATAAAGGTGTAACTTTACCTCATCCCACGTGCCTTTGGTCTCACAAGTTGCGTGGATTGACAGACCCCATCCCCCGGCCCCAGCACGGCTGCATCACCTAGAAAGATTTCCCCCCGGAAGTGATCCATCAGCGGAGCCTGGTGTGTCACGCTGAACAATGCGGGTAGACTGGGGCCAGGGCTGGACAGGTGGGGCTAATCACACCCGCTCAGAGTCAGCATTGAGACTACGTCACAGCCCCTCTTTTATTGCTGCCATCCTGGGACACATATTCTCGACCGATAAAGGAAGCCATCTCCTTTAGCCATGTTGTTTTTGACCCAGCCTCTGGTTCCCCCTGTGCCACAGCATTTAGCAGGAGGGAAACTTCGAATGACACGTCACCATCCACAGACGCCTAAAACCTTGCCTCAGGTGCTGCGGGTAAGGCCTGCCCTTACCTCCCATGTTGGGCCTTCGGATCTCCTAAGAAGCCCCAGCCCACTTTGCTCTCGTGTCCAGACCTGCTCCCCTTAGGAGAACACAGAGCCCTGCAAGTCAGCACATCGCCCCAGCCAGCTCAGTGAGGCAAAGGGCGACACAACAGAATGGGTGGGGGCCGCCTGGCATCCCGCTGAACTCAACTTTTGTTAATGATCCTGCAGCACCGCCAAAAAACAAACCCCAAGGTGTGACATCTGGTCGCCTGCATTCCACTCGAATCCAGCTGGGAGGCTGAGCGAGGGGGCAGATCTGGGGCACGGATGTGCAGTGACCAAGCTGATCCTGCGCCCCCACCCCACCATGGACCAAGAAGAGGCTTTCATGCCTCATCACCTCCACCTGCAGAAATAGCCCCTGACAGCCTCTTGTCCTCCGGACCATCTTCCCGAGGCATCCCTGACGTCCCCCTCTCCTGCTCTGCCCCCAACCCCATGTCTCCCCACCCCCATTGCCAGGCCAACCTCCTCCGTCCGGCACTTAAATGCCGGGTTTAAGTCCTTCCTCCCTGGTAATCTCCCTGTCGTCCCTGGTGCCAACTTCACCCACGTGTCACTGCCCATCAGACCCCCTAGAATCCCCACCAGGACCTCTCAAGAGCATCAGACTCAATGCACACCAAGGCCTCTGCTAGCTCTTGTCCCACCTGTGTCCGTGAACAGCCATCACCTGTCCACCTGTACGAGCTCCAAACCTGGGAGTCTATTTTACCACCATCTTCTCCTCACTGAGTCAAAATCAAGTCACTGAGCTGTCCTGCGATTACGTCTCTGACCCAGGCCAGCCTCGCCACCTCCCATACCCACCTCCCATACTCCCACCTCCCCGTTCCTCCCATACCCATTCCTGGCCAGGGCAGCTACTGGTGACACCCTGTGTAAGTCCCGCCAGTGACACCACTCCCGGATGCAGACCAAGGCCTGAGAGGCCCAGAACACGCCAAGCCCTGTCTAATTCTCCACCTCAACTCCGACCACCCCCAGCTTTCCGTGCTTCAGCCCCACTGCCCTTTATTTACTTCCTCGGAGTAAAAGTTACTCTTCATGAACTACAGATTTCAAGTTTGGGTCTTGATCCACTCTGAAGAAAACTGCAAACTTAAGAATTTCCGTGCTTCACAACGGGAAAAATAAACCCCCAAGGACCAGCCCCCTAATAGCCTCACAGCCATAGGTGGGGACCTAGGGGCCAGGTGGAGACTGGTCAGCCCACAGGCGGTCTGCATGGGTTTCCTCAGTTTGTCTCAGTTCCCTCTATTCCCTAGCTTCCTTCCATGGGCTTCCTTGAACATTTTTTTTGTTTATGTGGTCCCTTTATACATGGCATCTTTATCTGACTCTTGGACTAGAAATGCCACAGCCTGCATTGCACTAAACAGGCCACCAGAGACCCACAGGCCAAGCATGTCTGCAGCAGGAGCTGCTTGGGCTGGAGGCCGGTCTCTTCTTTGCAAGGATCAGACCTGCTGAAAGGAAAAGTTCTTCAATCCACTCAGCCAGGAACACAGGCGGCTGGACGCTGTTCTTGGTGCGTGGCCATGCGACGAAGCCACATCCTCGTGAAGCCCAAGCTCTACCTGAGGGTGGGAGGCAGACGTGAGTGACATGGGTGGGAGCCGTGGACAGTCTGGAGCAGGGCAGGGGGCCTGGGAGCAGGGTGGGGAGGCACCCAGGGGTGTGTGGGGGACACTGTGTGTTGCAGTGCATTGTTGCTTCCAGGAGAACTTTGCATCTCATCTCAGGAGCAGAAATAGACAAGCTGCGCATGAGCCTGGGCTATTTTTACCGCTTGGACACCATGAGTCATGCTGCTCACAGTGTTTCCCTCTTTGCTCTGCTGCTGTGAGCTCTCGGCCAGCTCTGGACACCATGATAGGATTTCGGGCACTGACCTCTCTCTTGGTCCTGTCTCACTTTTTCCCTAATTTTTTCTCTTCACCTCATTAGTATCACCTATGGATGGGCTGGATAGTTGGTAAATCAGTCTTGTTAACTGCCATGCATCCTTGTCATGCCCTGGGTGACTGATACTACGCATAACCCATCCTGTAGATTCCCAGCCATCAGCAGTCCTTCCTCCTTCAGGGAAGCCAGCCCCGCTCCACGGCCCGCAGGAAGGAGCAGCTCAGAGGAGGGGACAGTGTGGTTTGCTCACCAGCTTTGCTTCAAGGCCATAGAGTTTCTGAGACCCTGACCATGAATCTGGGGCAAAGGATGGTTCCTGCATCCGGTATAAAGGGTCCTTGAAACTTGGAGCACAAGTGTGACATGCTTAATGCCCTGACTTCTGAATAAGCATGGAACAAGCTTTGTCAGAGTTAATTTAATATCCAGAGAAGACCCTAACTAGTCAGAGTTTAAAGCAGAATAAATATAAATACTGATAAAACTCTTGGAGGTGCTTTCCAGACACCCCAGAAGCATGTTTCTTTGTAATACGGTTGCTGGCACACTCTTCTTACTTCTATGACCTTTGAGTTTTGTCCCCTTTAATGGCCAAGGACAGCCCGGCAGGTCTTCACGCCTTCCTGACCAAATGGTGCTGTATGTGGGGATGTACGTTTGATCTGGAAATGCAAGTTACATGTTCTTAAGAGATTCTGGATGGGATGTCCATGGATTGACGCTTTCTCTTAAAAGTCACTAAAATACCTGCCGAAGCCAGTGAATAGTTGTTTCAAAGTCACATTCTTTCCCAGCTGGCTCTGCAGGAGAAGATTCCTTTGTGAACATCCGGATTCAATGCCGTCTGTGCAGATTCACTGCAGATTCACTGCTGTCTGTGCCTGGGAGATGATTCTTCCTGAGAGGCCGTGATGCTCTGTGAATCAGCAGTGACATTATGCACAAGCAAGGCCGCTTCCCAAGGGGACACTGCCTCCCAGTGACACCCCAGCCCCTGCCCTTGCCGGCCTGGGACAGAGCTCACCTCGTGCGCAGGAGACAAGCCCATAATCCCAGAAGTGCCACCATCTCAGTGGGGCTGCGACTCCACATCTATGGTGATGCCCAATGCTGCCGGGCAGGCTGGAAACAAGGACTGGAGTGTAAGCAGTTTATTTGGGAGGTGGTTCCAGAAACACCGGGCAGGTAGTGGGGAGCAAGGCAGGGGGCAGAGAGGAGCCAGGCAGGTGTGTGCTATTAAGCCGCTTCTGCTGCTGGCAGCTGGGCCCCATCCTGCCGGGGAGCCCGGGGACCGTGCAGAACCCGCAGGCAGAGTTATCCCACCCGAGGGGCCTCTGCACACCAACCCCCATCCACCACTGGTCAAGGGTCGCTTCCGGCCCTCGCTCCCCAGCCCTGGTGCAGGCTGAGGGGGCTTCCACTGCTGGACAGGAGCGGCGGGTAGAAAGTGGCAGGTGTTCGCTGTAAGGAGCTTGGGCTCCCAGAGGTGAGGGTGCAGAGGCGCCTGCACACGAGACTCCTGGACGAGACCGCGAGACCGTCTTGTTTACCTCCGTGGGCACACTCGAAGTGTTATGGGTGATAACAGGGGGGCCAGGTGGGCAAGCTCTTCACAGTTGGTCTGTCCCCACCATCCTGTAAAGTGGGTGCTGTTATTGCCACCACCCCCTTCAGGAGAGGGAACTGAAGGGAACAGGCAGAAAGTCTGGGTCAGACAGCTGATAAGTGCGCAGTGGACTTTGAACCCAGCCCATCTGGCCTCAGAGCCCCGTCTCCAACTTCTTCTCTGTGTAGCTCCCCGTTAGGAAGGCAGCCGGGCACAGAAACGGACACAGCTGGGCTGTTTACAGCCTGCCTCAGGGCCTGGAACAAACTTGAAGGCTGGAATCTGCATCACACAGACGACATCTTAGCTGTCACCCCGGGCCGGTGCCGAGGATGATGCAAAGTCAGCTGAGCTGCCATCAAAGTACCACAGACAGGGTGGCTTAAACAACAGACATTTATCCTCTCGCAGTTCTGGAAGCTGGAATCTGAGACCAAGGTGCCAGTATTTCTGGCAAGGGTCTCCGCCTAGTCTGCAACGGCCACTTTCTCCCCGTGTCCTCGTCACATGGCCTTTCCTGGGTACCTGCACTGCAGAAGGGAGACCTCTCTCCTCCTCTTTTTTTTTTTTTTTTTTTTTTTTTTTTTTTTTTTTTTTTGCGGTATGCGGGCCTCTCACTGTTGTGGCCTCTCCGTTGCGGAGCACAGGCTCCGGACGCACAGGCTCAGCGGCCATGGCTCACGGGCTTAGTTGCTCCGCGGCATGTGGGATCTTCCCGGACCAGGGCACGAACCCGTGTCTCCTGCATCGGCAGGCGGATTCTCAACCACTGCGCCACCAGGGAAGCCCTCTCCTCCTCTTTTAAGGCTACTAATTCCATCATGAGGGTTCATCTCACCCTAATCACCTCCCAAAGGCCTCACCTCCAAATACCATCACAGTAGAGGTTGGGACTTCGACATATGAATTTTGGGGGACACAAACACTCAGCCCATAACACGATTAAATAATTCTGAAGCGTTTTAGTATATTATCTATAAAAGCATATTCAAAGCAAAGCGTAGATAGTACGACATAAAGTATAAAATAGAATGTATAATACACTTAAATATATGAAATCTGCAAATATAGATCAGTAGATATATATACTTCTCTTCCTAAAAGCTCCAAATCATCCCAGATGTTTGCTAGCTTGAGGAAATCTCATTCTTTTTCAGGTTTTTAGTGTTTGTGTGGTAGAGTGGGTAAGCCATCTGTTTCTGCTTTCCATTTTCTTCACTAATTAGAAAATGCTCCTGTGGGTCCCACCCGGGGGTCCTGAGCACATGTCCCAACTGGCAGCAGCAGATCACGAGTGTAATTTATTCCGCTTTGTGGGAAATGCATCTCCCCCAGCAGCGGCTTCTAAGTAGAAATCCCACGTCCTCTGTCCTGTGCTCCTCCTGGGGCAGCACTGATGTTCAGATAGACACACTGATACGAGTCAGCATCTTTAAAGCTGTGCTTACCCAAGCATCTCATGGAGCCAGACGGTGAAGCCGTGTCTGAAGCATGACGCCCCACGGGGCCTGGACACGGATGCCACCTTGGATCTTAATGTCCTATAAAAATTCCATGCTTCTAAGAAAATATGAGCCAGCAATGAGATAGTAGATGACGAAAGTTGTATTAGTGCTACTTGGAAGAGAGAAAATTCTTTAGTAAGCCCATAAAAGCTGGATCTAGGGCAAAAAAAAAAACTCAAAGCGATTTTTCGGGGGTAGGGGATAAGGAGAAAATGAAAATTAGAAATAGATAAAAATTATATCACTCAAAAGAAAAAAAGAAGGCTTCCCTGGTGGCGCAGTGGTTAGGAATCCGCCTGCCAATGCAGGGGAGATGGGTTCGAACCCTGGTCCGGAAAGATCCCACATGCCGGGGAGCAACTAAGCCCGTTTGCCACAACTACTGGGCCTGTGCTCTAGAGCCCGCAAGCCACAACTACTGAGACCGCTTGCCACAACTACTGAAGCCTGTGCGCCTAGAGCCTGTGCTCCGCAACAAGAGAAACCACTGCAATGAGAATCCCGTGCACCGCAACAAAGACCCAACACAGCCAAAAAAATAAAAAAGAAAAATTAAAAAAATGTAAACCACCTCATTGATAATTTTAATTAAAAAAAAAGAAAAAAAGTGAAAAATATTTTAAAATATCTTAAGTACAAAAGCAGACAGATCTTTTTTTCCTCGACTCTGTTGGGCGTATTTTAACTTAGTGTATGGGGACAAGATGTCATAGGTGGAAAAAGATCATCATTTTCACTGCAGATTCAGTAAAGGAAGGAGTAAAACTAGTATTTACTTGCACTGTGCTGAGTTCTCTCACGTTCATTAACGAGGTGATCACCTCGCCGACCCCAGCATGGGACATGATGCCCACTTTATGGAGGAGGAAGCAGATGGCCAGAGAAGCTTGTTACACACCTGGTCAGGAACAGAGGCAGAGTTTACACCCAGGTCTGTTGGAAGCCCACCCTCATTCCATCACATAAAATACCACACTTTTAGAATCGAGAAGAATAAAATACATTTAACAGAAGAAGCTGAAATGTGTACACCAAAAACTATCAGACTCCATTAAAGAAATTACAGAAAGAAGTAAAGGCAGAGGCATTTCATGTTCACAGATTGGAAACAGCGCTGTCACGATGGCCACACTCCTCAGGTCAGCCTGCAGATTCCATGCAACCCCGTCAACACAAAGCTGGGTTTTTGGCAGAAAGTGACAAGCTTACTCTAAAATGTACACAGAAATGCAAGAGACAGGGTTCCTCTCCTGCTGCTTCTGCAGCATAGGTCAACCTAAAGGTTACCGAATATAAAAGAGTAACAATCCCATTTACCGGGCAGTTACTGTTAGCCTAGGGGTTCATATACCTCACCAAGGTGATCTTTATCACTCCCCCCAAAAGTTTAGGATTACACAGAATTGCTCCTATTTTACGCCTGAAGAAAGTGAGGGCCAGGTTTTAGGATTTGGCCCTAGTTCAGCCTGAATAAATCCCCACTGGATTGTCAGAAAGGAAAGTTCTCTACCGTGTTTCTTCCAACCTGACCGACACTGTCTGAGGTTGGGACTGTCAACGGGGTGAGTCTCATCCAAGCTGCCTCCTGGTCCCACCCCAGGTGACACCCAGGTTTGCTGCCCTCAGTGAACCACTTAGCCGAGGGGAATGGAAAGATGTGGGCTCAGATTATAAACTGGGTTATGCCCGGGACATAAATGGAGGCGGGGGAAACAAAGGATGAGTGCTTTGTATCTCCCCAAAAGGAGGTGATGAGGAGGGGACCCCAAAAGGCGGTCAAGTAGCTGAACTCCAGCAAGTTGGGCAACAGGCGTGGGGGGGGGGCGTGGTCTGAAGGACGTTTCCTGTCCACAGAGACAGGCCTGTCATCTGAAGTGTCTCAGAGGGACCCCCCTGCCACAGGTCAAAGAGTTGAGTTGGCAAATCCCATCCTAGCAGGGGAGCTGCTAGGACCCAGATACACGGGTCCTTTGCCAGGTCAAATCCTTGTCTTAGTTTAAATTTATCCAGTGTAAGTGTAGTCAGTACAATGTCAATGACCACAGTCATAGTAGGTGCATGAGTGACTGTTCCAATAAATAGAAACTTGCTAACCGATCGGTGTTATGTAGCAAATGAGAACAGGCATTTCTGGGACCTTGATTTGAGCAGTGTACACCATTCCTAACAGGGGCACCCACACAGACACAGAAACTTAGCACGCTGGGAGGGACCTCACACCTGCCCGTGGGATAAAGGGCATCTGTGGGTCCAGCTTGGAGGGGGAGGAGGGCTGCCATGTGCCCCCAGCCAGGGGCATCAAGAGAGCCAGAACCAGGTGGTACCACGCTGGGGTCCCCTCCCCAGCACGCAAGGGCTCCCCTGCACAGCCACTCTGGCCTTCTGTACAGCAGAGGGGCCAGCGACCAGAATGGGGCCCCTGCTCCTCCCCGTGGCCAGTCCTGGTAGCCCCTGCCCTGCCCATTCCCTCCTGCCACCTGCAGGAACCGCTCACAAATGGGCGATGTCACACCTGCCACCGTCTCTCCACCGGCCACCTCTTATGTCACTGTTCTGTGGTTTCAGGGTCCACCCAGCTCCCCAGCTTCTCAAGGGCTTCCCTCCCCTCCTCAGCATCCTCTCTCTGATACCTCCACTCACCTGCCGGAGAATCAAGCCTCCACCATTGCCCCCAGCACTGAGCTCCAACCCACGGACCTTGACATCTCTCACTGTCTGACCACCTCACACCCCAATCCCACAGTGTGATCTCTGATCCATCGTTACAATCCCACACTCACACACACAATTCCCTTGCCCTTGTGCTTTCCCGGCGAAGCCCCTGCCCGCCTCCAGCCTCCCTGACCCCACACCTGGTAAGAGAAGAGGGTGGTTGAGACCCTCCAGCCTTGGCCTCCGTGGCCTGAGATCTCACAGGGCCGAGCCCACGGTGTCTGTTGCTCCTTATTCCCGTTTCCTGGGCTGATCCCGAGTCTCCTCTCCAGACTCCACAAGCCAGGATGACTCCTGATCCTTCCTTCATCTTTCCTTTCTTGCCTCTCCCCTGGGTGGGCTCAGCCAGTCCTCAGGCTCAGTACCCGCCACAGGCTGGTGGTGTCCACACTGGCACCCACCACGCCCCCTCTGAGCAGGCGGCTGGCCCGGCACTCCCAGGGGGCCGAGCCCCGGATTCCCGGAGCCTCGAGGCAGAGCCCGTCCTCCCTCCACCCCTGACCCAGCTCTGCACAGCTCAGAGTGCCCGCTGGGATTCAGGTGACTTCTGGGCCCTGGACACCAAGCAGTGAGCGAATAGGAGCCCTGCCTCATGGGCATCCAAGCCCCTCAGCCACGTGGTCCTAGACCTGAGCCATCCTCCATTCGCCTCTTCCTGTCACGACCCCAGCAGTCCAGTCTCTCCCAGGAGTCCCTGGCCATGTCCTGCCTGCCTGCTTCCCCTTCACGGACACAGCAGAGTCGGACCCCTCAGGAACCAGAGCCTCTAGTTCCTGCTCCAACCACCTGCGAGGGTCCCGATGGACTCAGAACACAGCCTGGCCCTGGCCCCTCCACCTGGAGAGGCCCTGCGGCCCCGCCTTTCCCTCAGCATGGCCGGCTCTCTGCGCGGGTCCATCGGGACTCGGCTGCCGTGCCCACACCCTCTGCACACGTCTTGTCTAGGCTGGATCCTTCCTGTCCTTGGGATCTCAGCCCTGAAGTCATTTTCTTACAGACGCCAACCATGTCCACCACACAGATTGTTCCAATGGCCCATCTGCCTGTCACGTGAGCCTGCTTCCTCCACAGTCTAGACTGCCTGTCTGTCCCCACGCCACCCAGGAATGCACGTCCTGACAGCTGAGGCCACCTGAGGTCACTCACATCAGAGCCTGGCTCATAAAAATGCTCAGCTCTTGGCAGGATGAAAAACCAGTCTTTCTGGAAGGCTCCAGCCCACACTGTCCCAGGTGACTGATTCACATCCACGATCACTTCACACCTAAGCACTTGCCTGAATCTGCTTGTTCATGATTCACCACCAGACCAGCCACTGCTGGGCCTGAAAGGAGGCACTGGTCCCTGCTCATCCTGCTCTGACCTGGACCGGTTGTGAGTGGGCACCAGGCCTCCGCTACGGGGACCTGGCTTCACCTTGTCCGTGACCCCGTACTCAGAGGGGACCAGGACAGAGTGTCAGCTCGGCAGAAGTGACCAAGGCGGTCAGACCAACTGCAGCCCTGCATGGAGACTCTAGGGAAAGGCCGTCTGAAAACCTCCAGAACTTATTTTAATATAAGAGATTACTGTTTCCAAACGATATTTGATTTGGGGGAAAATGCAGTTAAAAAAAATCCACTTAAACCAGGAACCAACCTTCACGGCAGCGTGTGCACATGTGGGTTTCATGCCGCAAAGGGGGAACTCGTCGTAGGAAGTGAGTTCATTTAACCTTTAACAAGGTTTACAGATAATTATGAACGTGTGAATTCTCAGAGCAGGGATGACCGCGTGGTCAGGTTTGCTGGTGTAATTAATTCTTCCAACAAAACTGATTTCACAGCAACTGGAAAGAAATAGTCATGGTTTCCCTAACTTTGTGAGGACACCTCTGTGCTTCCATAGCCTTGTGTTACAAAGGGCTCCACCTGCCCTCTCCTGGCACCTGTTCTCGATGGCCACCTTGTCTGC
Source organism: Kogia breviceps (assembly GCF_026419965.1). Taxonomy (NCBI): domain Eukaryota; kingdom Metazoa; phylum Chordata; class Mammalia; order Artiodactyla; family Physeteridae; genus Kogia; species Kogia breviceps. The sequence goes on along the minus strand of NC_081323.1, from coordinate 32,298,601 downwards.
ATGGCAGTCAGACCCTGAGGAAGTCCAGGACCGCCTGGACTGGGCCCCCTCTGCTGGGCCAGGGAGGCGGTCTGGGATTCCCCTGGGATTTGTCTGCTCCCTAGCTCTGCCCCACACAGAGGGTCCAAGTTTACAGAGCGTCCGGTGGCGCTGCTGACTTGGCCTCTGCCTCCCTGTCCTCTGTGCCCACTGGGACCCTGGCTGCCCAGCTTCCCAGCATCACCTGGTCGCCCCGTGCATAGCCCACTCTCAGTTAAGGCCCCATATGAGGCAGCGCCAGCCCCCGGGAGCTGGCCCGACTTCGGCTAACACTGCTGAGCGCTGCCCCCTCTCAGCTCAGGTAATCGTCAAGACAACACCGGGGGCAACTGGTGCCTCCTCTTCATTCATAGGGAGACCGAGGCACAGAGAGGTTGAATAACTGCCAAGGGCCAGGTGTAGGCCAGGGCTCAGACCCAGGCAGGCGGACCACGGAGTCCCCAGCACAGCCCCTTTGCACCACCACCTCCATGCCACCGTCCCTCCGGCCCAGCCTCTCTCCATTTCCCAAATGCCACAGGCAAACCCCATCCCGAGGGCTCATAGGCAAAGCGTAACTGCTATTTTAGGTAAAATAACTCTATAAATAAAAATCAAGAAGCTGCAAAGAAAAGCCTTATATAAACTCCTCCAGGAACCGTTCTCTTCCCCCCTTGTGGAAACAGACCAACCCACAGAAGGACCAAACACAGCAGAAGAAATCCCATCGCTTCTGCCTGCCACGGGTCATCACGGGAGCAGAACGGAAAGAATCCTCTTACCTAAAAGCGTGGGCTGCAGATTTGCCCACGTCCTCGCCCGACATGTGCTCTCAGGCTCCTGGCTGCCCACCTCCTCCCACCCTGCCGCCCCTCTGCTGTTATCTGTGGGCATAGGGGCAGTGGACCCACCCCTGGGGACCACGTTCGGATCTGCCAGCTGGACGAATCGGGGGCTCCGGTGCACTAGAGGGACGGCCACCTAGCGAAGAATAAAGCATTCCACGAGGTGTCTTCACACGGTCCCGGCATGTGGCTGTCTGTGTCCCCAGAAATGTCCTCTGGCTTGCTGTCCCTCCGGGTGCCCCCAGGAGCAGCTCCTTCCAGAAGTGACGTTCATGGCGGCAGAGTCTACCGTTCAGGGTGTGAGTGTGTGTGTTTCTGTAAGTGGATATACCCATGTGTGTGTTGGTATGTATGTGAGTGTGTGTCTACGTGAATATGTCTGTGTGTGCACATGCATGTCTGTGTGTGTGTGTTGGTATGTATGTGACCGTTGTCTCTGTGAATATGTCTGTGTGTGTGTGCGTGCGTGTGAAGGAATGGGGAGGGAATGTGACATTCATCTGCCTACAATATTGTCTTCTAAGAGGAGCTGGATCTCCACTTCTAGGTCAGGGCACCTGCAGGAGTCTCAGCCTCCACAGGCAGCTCCGACTTGCCAAAACCATGAACAGGGCTGAGTCACTGCAGGAGAAATGATGACTGACATGGAAAGGCTTTTTACAAATGCTGGCACTTTCGTCCCAGAGCCGGCAGCACCCTGGTGCATCCGTGGCCAACGCGGGAGCCGTGCTTCTAGCTGAGAATCCTGGTGGAGAGTCTTCCTCCATATTTAACTCCTGTTCTGCAAACCCTCATATCTGGTCCCACTCAGCTGGTCGATAAGGCACCTGAGCCCAGAATACAGAGCCCTAAGCGACGGCCGGCTCAGCGGAGATCCATCTCTCTAAGCAGGGCCAGTGTGCGCACAGGGTGGGCTCTCTGCACCCATGTCCACGGGTTGCAGCACAGAGGACGCCGGGCCCCCCTCAGCTGGTCCCAGAGCCCGCGGGACAGTCAGGAGCCTGGATGATTATTGCCACCTCGCTCTAGTGCTAATCCATCTGGTCTACCTGTTCTCAACCCGCTCCAGGCAGTGGAGCCACAATTAGGTCACCAAGGGACACGGAGAGCTGACGACGGGGAGGTCGCTCAGCAAGGCACTGTTCTGAACACTTTGTGTGAGTGAAGAAGGAGCGATGTCTGCCCGGCTGCCAGGTCTGGTGCCGAGAAGGCAGCAGCTCACGTGGGGCAGGGTCCCTCACAGGGGCTCAGGGTTCCCGGCTGAGTCACTTCCCACCTTTCCTCTCTGAAGGGGAGCGAATGGCCTGCTGAACTCCCATCTGACGTTTGCTCAAGGGCTGCAGTGCTGAATGCAGTACAAACGTATATTTTTATGTGGAGATATTTTCAGCCTGTCTTTTCTAGCCACACGTGTCAGTTATTACTTGCTATGTAACAAACACCCCAAAAGTTAGCAGGTTAAAATGGCAGTTGTTTTATTTGCTCACAATCCTCTGGGTCAGCAAGTGGGTTCTCACCTGTCCCTTTTATCTCTTCAGTGAAAACACTGGAGAATGATGGAATTGAACAAAATTCCCAAGACCTAGAATTCACTCACGTAATAACTAACGTACACACGTGTTATGCAAAATTGCTGCTATTAACCTATGCCCCAGTTTCTGACTACGGGCCTAAGATAGCATCACATTTCTAGAATATACTTTTGAGAAACAATGTGACTTGTGACTCACACATAGTTGATGGGATGTGGCAGGAGTTACTGCTGAGGCTACATCAGAAGAGTCCACGTCAATTATTTGCTAGCAATTAGAACCTTAGAGATCCAATTAATAGTTTTTTTTTTATTGTGGTAAAAATACACAACATAAAATTTACCACATGGACTATTTTCAAGTGTATGGTTCAGTATTGTTAAGTAGATTCACATTGTTGTGAAACAGATCTCCAGAACTTCTTTTTGTTTTAGGACTGAACCTCCCCACTTCCCCTACCTAAGCTCTCTCTACTTAATCCTTTATTTGCATTTTCATAGTAATTCCAAGAAAGAGGTGGGTAGGCATCTTCTCCATTTTACAGATGGGAAAGCACCAGAGTCGGGTGGCCTCACCCACATGCCTTGGGCTCTGAATGGCAGGCTTCTGGGTCGTCTGGTACCCACCCCACAGCTCGTGCCCAGAGATGGGGTTCTCCTGAGCACCAGAAGCAGCAAAGCAATCCTTTCCACTGTTGTGTTTTTGTTTTATTGAGGTATAATTGACATATACCATTATGTTACTTTCAGGTGAGCAACATATGATTCGTTATTTGTATATATTGTGAAATGATCACAATAGGTCTAACTAACATCTATCTCCAGGCACAGTTACAACTGTTTTCCTGTGATGAGAACTTTTAAGATCTAGGCTCTTTCAAATATACAATACAGTACTGTTAACTTTAGTCACTATGCTGGACATTACAACCCATGACATTCATTTTGTAACTGGAATTTGTACCTCTTGACCCCCTTCACTCATTTTCCTCACCCCAGCCCTACCTGTCTGTGGCAACCACCAATCTCTTCTCTGTATCTATCAGTTCAGAGTTTGTGTTTTTTTCAGATTCCACATACAGGTGGGATCCTATGATATTTATCTTTCTCTGTCTTATTTCACTTACCATAATGCCCTCAAGTTCCATCCATGTTGTTGCAAATGGCAGGATTTCCTTCTTTTTTATGGCTGAATAGTATTCCTTTGTGTATATATGTGTATATTTCTATAGCTATATATATCACATCTTCTTTGTCCATTTATCAGTGCTTCCATATCTTGGCTATTGTAAATAATGCTGCAGTGGATACGGGGTACATATATCTTTTTGAGTTAATGTTTTCATTTTCTTTGGATAAACCCAAAAGTGAAATTGCTGGATTGTATGGTAGCTCTATTTTTTATGTTTTTAGGCATCTCCATACTGTTTTCCATAGCGACTGCACCAATTTACATTCCCACCAACAGTGCATGAGAGTTCCCTTTCCTCCACATCTTCAACAGCACCTGATTTATTGTCTTTTTGATAACAGCCATTCTGACAGGTATGAGGTGATGTCTCATTGTGGTTTTGATTTGCATTTCCCTGATGATTGGTGAGTTGAGAACTTTTTCAGGTACTTGCTGGCCATCTGTATGTCTTCTTTGGAAAAATCTTTATTCAGAACCTCTGCCCATTTAAAAAAAAACATATTTATTTATTTTTGGCTGCGTTGGGTCTTTGTTGCTGCATGCAGGCTTTCTCTAGTTGCGGTGAGCAGGGGCTACTCTTTGTCATGGTGCGCGGGCTTCTCATTGCAGTGGCTTCTCTTGTTGTGGAGCATGGGCCCTAGAGTGCACAGGCTTCAGTAATTGTGGCACGTGGGCTCAGTAGTTGTGGCTCGCAGGCTCTAGAGCACAGGTTCAGTAGTTGTGGCGTATGGGATTAGTTGCTCCACGGCATGTGGGATCTTCCCGGACCAGGGCTTGAACCCGTGTCCCCTGCATTGGCAGGTGGATTCTTAACCACTGCACCACCAGGGAAGCCCCCGAGGTCCTCTGCCCATTTTTAATAAGATGTTTTTTGTTGTTATTGAGTTGTATGAGTCATTTATATATTTGGGGGGCATTAACCCCTTATCAGATATATAATTTGCAAATATTTTTTCCCAGTCAGTAGGTTGGTTGCCTTTCATTTTGTTAATGGTTTGCTTGCTGTGCAGAAGTTTTTTAGTTTGATGGAGTCTCACTTGTTTATTTTTGCTTTTGTTGCCTTTGCTTTTGGTGTCAAATCCAAAAAATCTTTGCCAAGACCAATGTCATGGAGCTTACCACCTATGTTTTCTTCCAGTTTTGTGGTTTCAGGTCTTACATTCAAATCTTTGATTCATTTTGAGTTAAGTTTTGTGTGTGGTGTAATATAGTGGTCCAGTTTCATTCTTTTGCATGTGACCATTTAGTTTTCCCAACACCACTGATTGAAAAGACTGTCCTTTCCCCCTTGCATTTTCTTGACTACTTTGTAATATGTTAATTGACCATATATATATGGGTTTATTTCTGGGCTTTTTGTTCTGTCTCATCGATCTATGTGTCTGTTTTTATGTTGGTATCATAATGTTTTGATTACTATAGATTTGTAATATAGTTTGAAGTCAAGAAACGTGATGCTTCCAGGACAGTTCAGCTGGTCAGAGTATGAGGAGGGTGAAAACAGTGGGCTCCTGCCAGGCTCACCCATACTGGTCAAGAGGGTGGGGAATACAAGGAAGTCAGGGTGGGGAAGAAGGATTCAGAGGAGCTAGAGGTGCAGGTCAGGACTGTGCTCCCAAGATGTTTTTCTAGGGCTGAGCTGAACTTCAGTGGAGACAGGGTACCTCTGATTTGTGCCCCCAAGAAACAACTTGAGTTCATCTTGGCTTTACTCTCCAAGAAAGGCGCTGGTTTAGTCTTAAGGAGAAAGGGAAGCAATGGGCAGTGTCTAACTCACTGAAATATATTTTTGAAATATCTGAAGCTCTGAATACAAATTCCAGGAAGACCAGCATTTCTGGGCAGCATCTAAGGACATTTCTATCTTCTGGGAAAAGCCTTGTGCCCAGAGCGGGAAGGAGGTCTCCCTGGGCGGCCTGCCATCCTGTTTAATATATCTGGATGTTCTCTGTGCCATCCAGGGCCTGTGGCATTAGAGGAAACAGTTTCCCCTCTGACCGTGGTGTGTCGTGCAGGAGATTTCTATTCTCCTGGACAGCTGCAGGCACACATCCTCCCAGCTGGGCCACAGCTGGGCTTTCTGCTCACCCTGGGTCACTGTTTGGTGACCTGCATGGGCGCTCTCCTCCCAGGAAACCACCACAAAGTACAGAAGGACAGATGACCCAGCTACGTTTGTCCCACTTGGCCTCTATCGCAGAATGGAACATATGCATCTGCGTGTCTGTCCAGTGATGACACAGGACGGACACCTGTCCTGAGCTTCACACCAAGCGCAGTGCCAGGTTGGGGGTGGGCAAACGTGACCTTGAAACAAACACTAAACGAACAGATTCCTGAAGGGTCCACGCACAGGGCCCTTCCTCTGGCAATGTGAGGCTGCAGATCGGGCTGGGAACCCCCGGGGTTCACCCCATCAAGTTTGATCGGGACTCCCAATCAAATGGAATGATATACACATTTCCCACCATTATCCTCCCTTCCTGCCTGGGAGGGAGATGCAGTATGGGGCAAACAGGAGAAGCTCCTGTGGGTTTCCCGGAATAAGCACTGGAGAAGCTGCAGATGAGCTGTGGAAGCTTCAGTCTGGCCCTTCAGACTCGACTCCTCCAAGTTCATGAATTTGCCTCGTTTCACCTGGAAACTGGACAGTGGGGTCCCCTTGGTGCAGCCAGGCCAGTCCTGGGGTGAGGCACCGGCTCAGATGGGCACAGCAGCTCCACCTGAGAGAGGATGGAGAGCTGGGCCACTGTCCGGGGAGGGGAAGCTGAGGACCGCGTCCCTGCAGGTAGGTCCAGACCCCAGGGACCTGGAGCCCCTGCTACCCGCGGTGCAGGAGGGGCCCTTCCTGCCAGCTCTTGGCCTCCCTGGGCTCGGCCTCACTCATTTCTGATCCCACAGCCCCCATTTCCATTGAAGAGCTGCCAGCTCCCCTGGCACCCAGGACCCACTACGGCCATGAGAGCAGGAGCCCAAGGGACTCACCGTCCCTGCCCTCCTGGCTGGTCAGAGCTCTGCCACCGCCATGTCCATGGTCCAGAATCTCCCGGTCACCCCCAAAGTCCCTCTCCTCTGTGCTCACCCACTCCTGAAGCAGGCCCACGTCACCACCATGCTGCCCCCAGCCTCTGGCACGCATGCATCCACATGCCCACAGGCCCTCACCCCGAGGATGGAGAGACACCCACAGGTCTGGGGACACATTTCTGAGAGGTCATACGCTTTCTCCCAGAAGCTGAGCGGATAAGCCAGGAGCACGGATCCTGGGGTCAGGGTGGCTGCAGGAGCAGAGGCCACACTCCCATTCTGCAGACAGAGCGGGGACACTCAAGGCTGGTGGGGAGACCTGGGCTGGAGGCCGGAGCTGTGCCCTGGGAAGGCCCTGGGAAAGGATCTGCCAGCGCCTCTCTGACATCAGAGAGGGCAACAACCATAGCTCCAGTGAGGAAAAGCTGTTGGCCCCTTTCCTCCTCCTCCCCTTCCTCCCCCACCCCATGTCCCAGCGCCCGAGCAGAACAGAAGAGCTGATGACAGATAGACCAGGGTCCCTCCCACCAGGCAGCATTTCTCCAGCCCATAGTGGGACGTGGCTGCACTTCTAAATTGGACGAGGTAATGGACTATCTGAAGGCCACCGGACACCTGTGTGGGAGCCCAGGGCCCTGGAGTAGCTGGAGCACAAGACGTGGGCAGGTCTATATGGGCCACAGCTCGGGAGCCCACCCTCATCAAGGTCACCGGGAAGCCCTTTTGCTCGCGCGTCTGGGAGCCTGGCTGCCGCAGTCCTGGGTACACAGAGCAGCCGGAGAAGGCAGAGCGGCTCCGAGTGGGGATGAGCTCAGAGCCAGCGGGGTGCAGCCTGCGCCCACCGAGAAGCTTCTGAGTCCGGGGGCAAAGAGGTGAACGAGAAGCGGGGGTGGAGGTGCCTCCAAAGCGTCCACTTTCCTGATGGAGCGCTGGTGCTGGCTACGTGAACACGTGAAAAACTCCCTGCCCTGGACCACGATCAAACACCTGTGGGCAGAGTGCACAGCCATGTGTCCACAGCTGCACTGCAGCCACTCGCCCAGTGGGCGGGCCTGTGCTGCACACACACAGAGACGAATAGAATCTGGGAAGAAACTCATGTCTGTGACCCAAGAGCCTAAAGTCTGTGTTCTTCCTGGAAAGGGACTTGGCAAATCACTGCTCAAGTCCAGCAACAGGGAAGGAAAGGGCATCACCCTGCACAGTTTGAGTCCACAATACATTTTCCTCTACGGTTTTAGAACAGACTGTGATGTCCCCCAATATACCCAAATGTCCCTATTCACAGGTAACGCACCTGTACCCAGAACATTCAGATCAGCAATCCTGCCAAGAATATTGTGCAGAGGACTCGACAAGTGGGGTTAAAAGGGGACGACAGAAGGTGTCAGGTGGCACATTCCATCCACAGCTTTAAAAGTATCGAGCGTGAAAGGCAGAGAATGAACTTAGAAATAACAGAAGAGGTGACTTCCCTTTACTTAAAATTGGCTTTTAACAGAAATCCATCTTGGTGATGGAGTGGGGCTACGGCCCTGCTTGGAGAACTGAGCTGGGTGTTCTGTGTCTCTGGGTTTAGTGTAGAAAAGCAAAGCCGTGAGGCAGTGAGCATGTTAGTTCATCCACTCAGGGCCCGTGTTCTGAAGCTGCTTGTACGGAGGACACGAGGGGAGAGGAGGAGAGTAGCAGAGAGAAGTGGGGATGGGGTCATCTGCAGGCGAGAGGCCCTGGAAGGCATTTCAGGGCTGGGCTGGGAGGGGTGCGCTTGCCCAGCACGGGGGCTTCTCCACCGTCTGTGTGCACACGGGGCACAGTCTGGAGCAGACGCCTGGCTCGTAAAACACATCTACCAATGCCTGAGCCTCAGGCACGGGCCAGACCCTGTGCTCAGACGGTGTCTCAGACCCAGAGCACACGGGTGACCTGCCTCATTTCACCTTTCCTGCTGCCCCACGGGACACAGCACCCTCACCCCAACTGGAACGGATATGTCCCCTCTAAGGGAAACACTTGGGAAAGGGCCAAGGCAGAAATTTCAGATACTAAGGCTGGCTGCCGAAATGCACATACTTTAGTTAAAGGCAATCTGAGACACTGCAGAAACAGAAGTATTGGTAGCGGTCTTTGGTGTCGTGACCTGGGCATCCGTGGAGTCCCTCTGATGCTAAACAGAGCCTAAGCCCAGCCCTCAGGGCTGTATTTCCCAGCCCTGACCTAGGACTTCATCACGTTGTACTCCTCAAAAGCAAACCCTCTTATTTCAGACACTGCACAGCTGAGAGCCCGTGGCACCGAGGTGGGAGGATCAGGACCAGGAGAATCGGTTAAAAACTGCATATTGTACCTGAGGCAGAATGGTAAGTTTATGTCACATGCTCGTTTTTCTGCTTCCCTGAGCAGGGGTGAAGCCTCAACAGATTTGAGGTAAGATTATTTGTCTCCTTCAGAAGTATCTTTGGTTTAAAGTTGAGGCAATGGAATAAAACTTTTGTGTTTCGAATTGTCTGAAATGTTTGTTTGCTTTTTGGTTTTGTTGTGGACACTGACTTTTCCCAACAGAAAAGATTAAGAAAGGAACAGATGGGAGGCACTTTTGAAAAGTGGTTACTCAACGAGGTCAAATGTTTGAGAAGTAATACGTTTTAAAACTATGAATTTAAACTAAGCAGGCCCTTCATGAAAGACTCAACTTGCAATCAATAAACACTCATGTTCTCTCCTTCAGAGTCACAGCCCCTAAATGTCACTATAGCATTATCAGGAACTATGTTTAAAAATGACTGTGATGAACGTAAGATCCAACTGGGAACTAAACACTCAAAATGTTTTACACTGAACATTGATTTGAACCGCAAGAGCAAAAACCTCCACCTCTCTGGAATAATGTGAATTGAACTCCTCGGTAAGTTCTTTTATGCAAGCCAATATGAAGAGTTGTCCCCTGGGGTGATCTTTAGGACGCAACTTTTATTTTTATTATTTTCTACACATGTATATTGTTTCGTGGTTGTGTTATTCTTAGTTCTAACAGTTCTCTTATTTGTTTTTGTTTTCCTTAAGTATTTTATTTTATTTCATTTTGTGCAGTTTAATAGGTTATTTATCATAACACGGTTTAAGATGACTCAGACTTTTGATCGAAACAACGTTTGTAACTTAAAACATCATGCATTGTAAGTGGTGCTTTGTGGTTTGCTGAGAACCTGCTTTAAAATGTTTTATCCTAAAGAACACGCACCATGTAACTTTTATAATGTGATGTGAGTCTAAATCAAGTTGTGTTAGAGATATCTTTCATAAACCTTTCCCACACATGCCCTCTGAACCCACCCGAGGGGAATGTTGACACCGCTCAGGCGGCTCCTACGTGAGGACATACCCACATGGACAGGTGCCCCTGAAGTTACCCTGACTCTTGCCAACAAGAAGTTGGGGGATGCAGGGGCAAGGATGGGGCCGGGGCCCACACTGTGTCCTGAGAACCATGGGGACACAAACGTCACCCAGGGAGACATCCAAAGACTCTAACTAAAGTGCTCCTAAACCAGAGTCATCCCCATTTTAAAAACTGGGGCAACCATAAATATTTTGTTTTCAAAATCCCGGAAGGAACATGGATGGAAGGAAAGAGAATCTCAGAAAAGTTAAGTTATCTCAGATCATTCAACAGGCAAGCAGCAGAGCCTGGAGATGGAGGCCTGTCTTGGCACGGGAATGCCAGACGATGTCCTGGGGCCGGGCAGCCACCTGTGTCTCCAGACTCCTCCCCCCTCCCTCCTCCTCCCTCCTCTCTCCCCACTGCCCTCTCCCTCTTCCCTCTCAGCCTTGGTCCTCAGGCTGCCTGACCTAAACTAAGCCATGTTGAGGGCACTGAATTGTAGCCCAGTGCCCCAAAGAGTTACAGCTGTTCCTGTTTAAAATATGGTTATAAGCTCTCAGGAGAAATTTGAAATTGCACAGAGAATGTAGACAAATCACATTTGTTTAAACTACCGACTACTACCTACGTTACTCCCATTCTGCTGACATGGGCAGGATCCGGGTCAGCCTATGGTCAATGTTCAGAATACTTAATATTTGAACAGCTGTCACGTTTTGTTTTTTGACATGTTGGCACAATGGCTCCAGCGCAGGGATGTTGGGCCAAAGCTGTGGTTCCAGTGTCGCTCCCTATCAGCACCTTTCCCCCCAAACAGCCTCAGGTGACTTCCCACCGAAGGACCAGGCCTTTCTGCTTCTTATTAGCCCCAGGCTGTGCTGATGCTGACAGCCCAACACCCCATGCTTCCATCTTTGCACCTTTGCCCCCTTACTCCGAGGGTGTAGCTGATGATGTGAGTCTGTTCAGACTACAGGTCACAGCACTGCGATCGGCCCGTTTGGCCATGAGGATCCCCAATGTGCACGGGCCCCACAAAGGCCAAAAGGAGGAGCTAGGGGGTCACGCTGGTTTTATCTGGGGGAAGGAGGACGTAAAGGTACTGGCCTACAGGATGGTATTCATATCACAAGAGGCTGGCCAAGGATGCCATTAAAGAGTGCACCTTATCAAGGTATTCAAAAGTTTGCCAAATCCTCCAAGCACGTCGTTGACAATTTTTAGGAACAGCTTTTCTGTAAAAGAATGTGCAGAGGTGTGCAGAGTGAGGTGGGGGGGCACGTAGGTATGGGGGTCCCCTCCCACGGCCTCTGGAGGCCAGTGCCAGGCTACCTTCTCCAGCCAACAGACTCCATGCTCGGAACCCATCTGAGGGAGCAGAGTCTCCAGATGTGACCAGGTGATGAGCAAACGTTCTCTGATTGAGAGGTGAAATGTCAGCACTCTCACGAGCCTCAGAATAGCACCAACTAGTGTCTCCCATAGAAAACTTACATAAGAAAATATCTTTTTATTCTCTTATAATAGTAATAACTCCTGAGAAAATATGCGTTAGAACTAATGAGAGAGGGAAGCAAGTCAGTGCAGCACTTTACATTTCTGCTAATGCTAAATGTGGAAGAAATGAACTGCTTATGATTTATGAATTGAGTTTTAAAGATTTTTTTGTTTTTTTTTTTTACCAAACAAGAGATGTTCTTTTGCTTGTATCGGCTCAGCTGGAATCTGTTTCTTCCCTGCACGTCCGCTGGCACGAGTCAAATGCAATTGTTTCAGATGTCTCTTTTCTCAGGGTCTGAATTTCCCTCTCCTCCTTCAACCCCCCTCTTTGTGCCTCCAGGAACGTTAGCAGGTTTCTTTTGTACCCCCAGATGGACGGGGGGCACCTTCGTTTCTATCTTAACATCACCTATTTCTAATGGAATCATTCAAAGAAGTTGTTTCTGCTGATGGTTATGTGAAAACAAAATGAAATGTCATCAGCTGGAGATTCACGGGCCGCATTTAGCAGTGAAGTGAGCTGGGAATAAGTTTCCAAATCCTTCCTCAGACGCGGGCCTCCCAAACTCGCAGGAGGGTGGTAAACGGGAGGGAAAGGCAGCAGGGTGGATAAGGGGCACACTGCAGGGTCAGTGCGTTGTTCTTCCCACCTCTGTGAACCACTGACATTTTCCACTGTAAAAAAACTTTAGACATAGATTTCCCCAGTTTGTCCTTTATTTAACAAGGCCCTCTTGATTATGACGATTCCATTTTCATGCAGTAGGTGGGGGCAGGGTGGGAGAGGGCACCAGATCAGTGACAAACGTTTGCTCTAGGCAAAGGGGCCCTGGGGTGTTGGAGAGAGGGTGGGAGGGATGTGGAGGGCTCACCCGCAAACGTCTCACAGGTCCACACCTGTGGTCTGATCTCCAGAAAGACATTCCACACAACCACCAGGCACACAGCATGCGATCGATAATTCATCCGAAAATCTGCTCCAGCCACTTCCTATCTTAGCCAGAACGGACATCAGCCCCACCGCCCGGCGGGCTCTCCACTCTGGCTGCTGCGAGCATTTAGGGAGCCAGAGCCCCTCAGGAGACCACATCCCAGCACCAGCGCTGACTGCCCAGCAATCTCTCCTCAGCAAGGAGAAGTTGGCTGGCTCTGGGGTTTGTTACAGGCCGCTCGCCCCACAGGCTGCAGTTCTGCGCAGGGCAGAAGCCGCTCCCTTTGGGCTCTGACCAAACACACTGGCCGGCAGGAGGGGGAACCCACAGATACACTGACCCAGGTGCTCGCCCCACTGCCTGAGCCTGATTCTAACTGCAGATCGGAGCCACCTACCCCCCAGCCCCTAAATCTGCCAAGCCCTCAGCCAGTGTCCGCTGCAGCAAACCTGAACCCGGGACGTGGCCCGGGAAGGCGCAGACAGGAGTCCGGCCAGGAGCCTGGCGGCGCCAGCGCATCTGACGCCGCAGAAGGGCTGCGCGCACCTGAAGTCTTGGTGATAGGCGCCCACGCCCCTGCGTGCGAGGGGCACCCAAGGAGACGAAGGCGACGAGAAGACCCCTTTCTCTAGTCCTTCAGGAAAGCAAAGCGACCCCACTGGCAGCCTCCCCAAAGCAGGACTGTAAGCGCCCACTCCACTGGAGTCTCGCAGAAAACGCATCGCGATCAAAGGCCCTTCCCCCGGAAAATTGCCCAATTCTGCCTGTAATCCAATTCCCTCTCCCCGCACCTGCAGAGCGCGCACGAAGAGGCATACCCAGGGAAATTGTGACCAGAACTTGAACCCCAAACGCATCCACTCATTCCCCGCTCCGCGCTGTGGCTGGCGGCTCCCAGGGCTGCGGGCTGTCGCGGCTGCCAGGGACCAGACAGCGCGCGGAACCGTGGGGCTCCCAGAGTCCCGGTCTCCGTCCCGGTCGTCGGTCAGGAGTCCCCATCCCCAGCGCGCTCGCACCCTCGCCTTCCTTTTTCCCTCCGCCCGGCAAATCGAAGCCCGCTTCCCTTCCCTGTCCCAGATGGACCTCGGACCCCAGCTCCGCGGCGGCCCCGCTCACCAGCCCCAGTCGGTCTCCTTTGGGTCGCTGGAGGGGGTCTCCCGGACCCTCAGAGCCAATGCCCGCCGCGCGCCTCCACCGCCCCGGGCAGCCCCGCTCCGCCGCGCTCCCGGGTTTTGGTCTCAGCAGCTCCCTCCGACTTTGCACAGCGGCGCCTCCGCGCCGCCGGGGCTCCTGGGGTGGCGAGGCGCCAAGCTGCAGCCCGGGCTGCCGGCGCCCGGCCCCTTCCTCCGCATCTTCCTCGTCCGCTCCGCTCTCCCTGGCGCCTGGAGACCCCGCGCTTCCCCGGTCCCGCCTCCCGGACCACCCGAACTCACCCCGGAGCCGCGACGCCGCCGGTCTGCGCGCTCCGAGGAGGAGCCAGGACGCCCTCCCGCGCGGGGGCCGCCTCCCTGCCGCCCGCCCGCCAGCCGCCCGCCCGCGGCCCCCGCCCCGCTCCCGCCGGCCCCTCCGCTGCCCGCGCTGCCGTGGCGGTCGGGACTCACCTCCAGGACAAGGTGACCCGCTAGTGCGCCCGGTGGCGGCCCGCGCGTCTCCGGAGGCAGCGAGCGCGCGGGGCGCGGGGTGTGCGGCGCCCGCCTCTGCTCCCGGCTCCCTCCCACGCCGCCCGGCTTTTTCCCTTCTGCCCACTCCCTGCCGCTCGGCCCTGCGCTCGCCGCCCGCGCCCCCGGCTGCCCCGCGCGTACTGGAGCGCCGGGCGCGGGGCAGCGGCGGCGGCCCGGGCTGCTGGAGCGAGCTAGCGGCGGCGGCGGGGCGGAGCCCGGCCCTCCGGCCACCGGGAGAGGAGGGTGAGAGGAGACTCCCGCGGCGCGCACCCGGCCGGCGGGTGGGCGAGGGGCGCCTGGGGCGCGCCGCTCGGCTCGGCTCCCGAGCCTAGAGACACGCGTGCCGGAGGCGGCGGCCACGGGCTCTGGGGATGGCAGGAAGGAGGAGGAGGAGGAGGAGGAGGAGGAGGGAACGGCTCCGCCGAAGGCGCCGCCAACTTTGCCCCAGGCCGCCGGGCGCCGCGGGGGATCGCGTCTGGCAGGTGGCCCGGGCCCGATGTCTGGGAATGTGGGTGACAGAGGCTGGGGGAAGGGGGCATCCACTGAGGACTAGGAGGGCGGATTTGCCGCCTGGTTCGGAGAAGAGATGGCTCCCCTTGGTCCTAAAGGCCTCCCCAGGCTCTGGTTCGTTCTTTCTGAGGTTCCTAAGGACCCACTTTATAGGCCTGCATCTCCTCGGGTCCTGACCAGCCAATCAACCCCGTGAAACCAGGCGCGGGGCCCAGACTCCGGGGACCTCGACCCAGTGTCAAACCGGTCTGATGTGCGTGCAGGGCTGGCCCTGGGCCTCGGGGATTGAGAGGAAGACTCGGTTGTCAGGAGAGGCTGGGCATAGCCTGGTGAGGAGAGTGGGCTGTGGGCAGTGAGCGAGGGAGGGCATCCCCCAAGATAGTCTGCATTTCCAGTGTTGAGGGAGGCGGGGGAAGTGGTGTTTTCAGTTGGGATTTCATAGAGAAAGAAGTGAGGAGGAAAGAAGTACCAGAAGAGAGTCAAAAGTGATTTAGAAAAAGAATCTGTGAGCCCACTTCTGTCACAGGCACAGAAGTGCCCGGTGCCCCAGCCAGCCTGGCACTGGCTGCACCCTGGTGTTCATTGTCTGTTTTGCCCCAGGAAACCCTCCTTGGTGCAGAGGCCTCTCCCTGTCTGGTCACCGACCCCCTTGGCCCTGAGAAGGCACCTCTTCCTCTGCCAGGGCTCCTGGGGTGGAGTTTCCAGAGGGCTGGGGTCGGAGGTGGAACCAGAACAGCAGGTCCCTCCCCGTGTTCCCGTTGTGGGACTGGCTCCTGTGGGTCCTCAGCAGCCCAGAGAGAAAGCTCAAGTCCCAGTGCACCTGTAAGGGGGCAGGTGGGTGGAGGTGCAGGTCAGTGGAACCGGCACCAACTGTGCTCTGTCTTTATCCACCTGAATGCCATCCCCCCTCCATCTCTGTAGCGTGGCAAAGCACAGCCAGGCTTCTGGCTCCAGATCCCAGAGCTGCAAGGCTGTGGTCTGGAAGACTCAGAAAAGGCCACGGTCCACCCCTCCCAGCTTGAAGAGCTTCTCGGATGGGAGGAAGATGCCATCTTATCCTAGTAAACTTGCCACCGTCCCTGGATCCTTTCCCGATCAGAACATTACATTCTCTCATCTGAACCACTGAGCTGAGCAGATATCATTGGACTCATTTGAGGTGGAGAATCCTTACTCCTGTTTATCAGATGAAGAAGCCGATGCTTTTTGAAAAATATCACCTGGGGTTTTCGCAGCCACCAGAGTTCGGGAGCAGCCTGACCTGGGTTCTCACCTGTCAGAGCACTTGTGTATCGAGACTTTGGGTTCGCTTCGGGGCCAGTTTTGTTTTCTTTGTGAGAGAACACCAGCCTGGGGTGCAGCTGGACCTGCCTGTGCCTCCAGGGCATGGTTTGCAGTTTCAATTGGACTTCTCATGATATACCAGGCGGGCCCTCATGAGAGCAGCATAACACGTGACCCCTGGCTGTCACTGGCTACCCGTGCACTGCTCCCTCCAAAAGTGAGGGTTGCAGAGTGAAAGGAAGGGGATGCCTTCACGGTGGCCTCCTGTGTGGAGTTCTGTGGCCTGCCTCTGTGTCGTGTCCTTGGTACTTTGGAACGTTCCAGGCTGCTGCTTTGGAACTTAGTACCCTGGCTCTTCCAGGTGAAGTGTGGAGCGTGGGTACACGCGGGGGGTGGGGGAGGGTACATTTCCTGACATTTTCTAAGGCTTGGTTTTCGTAACACACCTCACTCAATTTAGCATTTAAACATTCCCATGGTCTTCTATTGTGGAATGAATATGGTGGGCTCCTTAAGTCACTGTGTTTTATTCTCACACAGCTCTTGGGCACATCCCAGGTACTGAACAAATAGTGACTGACTGCATTAGATGGGGGGAAGGGGTGCAATTAAATGTCTTTGAGTCAAGAGGATAATTTGGAAGAAAAGGGAAAAGTTCATGATGTGAAAGGTTGTTTTTAAAATTATTATTATTAATTTCTCCCATGCTACTCACATAGCTTCAAGGTCTCCAGAAGTATGTTGTCTTTTCTAGACCCTGACCCTGAACGTGCACACACAACTTTTAGTGTTTCTGCAATCCCAGTGAGTGTCACCGATCGTTGCATAAGAAACTCGCCAGGGCCAGGAATCTCAGATGAAGAGAGGGGTGTCTCCTGCTCCTGGCAGATGTGGCAGTTCAGGGAAGGCACCCACAGCTCCTGGTGGGCACCTGGCTGGTCTGGGATGGTAGGTAGCTGCACGTATAGGGTGGTTTCTCTTGAGTCTGGATCCCTGGTTGTTGCTTGGAATGCTGTCATCACTGTTGTGCTGTGATGCCGCACTGAAATAGGAAAGCAAACAAAGGGCTGTCACGTACTGAGCAGCGCGAGACAGCAGAAGTCACCGAACCTCCTGGGTATTGGGTAACCCTCTCGACAAGGCTTATCTCTTAGGAGAGATTACAGAACTGACAGAGCTAAGAGAGGTCTCTGGGGCCAATTCCTGTGCTGTGAACTGTCTCTCAGTCACCAGCCAGCTGTCAGGCTTCTGGACAACTTTCAGGAGAAGCTGTTTGTTCCCAGAGGCAGGTGACCAGATGAGAGGAAGCATGGACTGGAGGTCTTCAGGTAGGAGGCGTTCCTCAACACGTTGTGAACTTATGAAGTGCCCTGCCGTGCCCTGTGTGGTGTCGGCAGCTCAGTGGGGCTCCTTCTGCCTGCCGATGCAGGGGACACAGGTTCGAGCCCTGGTCCGGGAAGATCCCACATGCCGCGGAGCAACTAAGCCCGTGCGCCACAACTAATGAACCTGCGTGCCACAGCTACTGAAGCCTTCACGCCTAGAGCCTATGCTCTGCAACAAGGGAAGCCACGGCGATGAGAAGCCCACGCAAGGGAGAGTAGCCCCCGCTCTCCACAACTAGAGAAAGCCTGCACACAGCAACAAAAGACCCAAAGCAGCCAAATATAAATAAATTTTAAAATGAATAAATTCATTTTAAAAAATAAATAAATAAACCAGCTTTAGATCAGACGTGTGAAATGCTCAGCCCTGTTACGCGTTGATTGTAATACTAACAATGGAGAGGGTGTACCCAATTTTAAGGCAATGTCATTCATCCAGTTTTTTCTTGTCTCCTCCCCAGATCTGTTATTAAATTGTCTTGATTGATGACATCCAGGAATTGAAAAGCTGCAATGTCTTATCACAGGAGAATCCTGTGGACTTAGAAGGACAGAAAGATGACCACTCAGATGTTCAGTGAAGACATGATAGTTGAGGCTCTAAGAAAAATGTGAATTGGTATCAGAAATAAAAGGAGAGAGACTCAAAACCTAGGCAAAATTTTGAGGCAATGTTGAAGTGAGAGTTTAAAACAGGAAAAGATACACCAGTATGCCAGAACATCAGAGCTGGAGGAGTTCTTGGTGCCCTCCTGGTACGGCCCTCTGATTCTCAGGTGGCTTGAGTGGGGAGTGAAGCCCAGGTCTGGGCTACCGACTTTGCAGTCTGGCTCTGCATCTGTCACATCACTTTGGAATGAATCAAGGAGGGCAGTAAGTTAACAAATTGTAAGCCACCTCTGTGGTGCAGTGGACCAGTTACCCCCTGCTGCAAACAAGCCAGCCCAAACATTGTGGCTGAAAACGGCAGCCCTCTATTGGCTCACAGCTCTGAGGGTGGCGATGAGGGCTGAGCCACTGGGTGGTGTCACCTGTGCTCCCTTGGGCATCCGTGGTCAGCTGCCCACCAAAGCCTTCCTCATGTGTCCGGGGTGGTTGGCTGTGGACTGGGGGGATGGGCCGCTGCTCCCCCAGGGCTGGCCCAGGGCTCCTCACAGAACTGGTGGGGCCCAGCGCTGTGGGCCCAGTGTACACGGCTTTCCAAGCCCACATCACACGGCTGAGGTCTCCTTTACCAAAGGTGTCACATGGCCCAAGTTCAGGAGGTGGGAGACAGCCTCCGGCTTTTGATGGGTGGGGTCATGAGGTCGCGCTGGAGACGGGGATACATGGGGGTGGGAGGCGTTTGGAGCTGTTTTTGCAATCAGCTGCTGCTGAGAGTAAGATTTGTTCTTAATGCACGTGACTTCACTGAATCTGGATCTGAGCTCAGTGGGGAGGCAGGAGCGACCCCAGGAGATGAAGAGGTTGAGTGTTTGGCCCGGTGGTCTCACAGCCAGTGAGTGAGGAAGGGGCTCAGATCTGGCTTGTCTTCAGCTCGGCGAGCAGCCAACCTTCACAGGGGGTGTGCGTCAGGGGCGGGCTGAAGGCTTACCACTCCTGTGGCCTGTCCTCAGGCAGGGACCCTGGTTTCCTCCTGTCTAATGAGCATGGTTATAGTATCTGCTGCCTGGCCGTGTACAGATAAAGACGTGCTCCACGCGCGCAGTGTGTTTCCTGAGCAGGGATGGTGGGTTATTGTTTTAAAGACAGTTGGCAAGCCTGCGGGGCTGCTGGGCACCTTTTGCAGGGAAGTTGAGGGGAATGGCAAAATCTAGATTCTTGGCACAAAACATGCTGGTGCTGAAAGGACTTCAGATGCTACACGAGAGGGGAGATTGATGTTTTCGTTCATCCAAGTGCTTCTTGTTTCAAGGGGGCCGAGGCTGAGCGAGGCCAAGTCTGTTGTCAGATCCTCCAGGTCCTTCTGTCTGGTTCCCTCTACCCCAGCTCCCATGGGCCTTGTTGCTTAGGACCCACCCCTGCATGTTTCTCGGTTTCTCATCCTGGAACAAACTTCATTTCTCTTATCAGAGCGTGAACACGTGGGCTCCTGCTCCACCCTGCTCCAGACTTTAAAGTCAGAGTCTGGAGAGACGGCTCAGCGAGTGTAGGACCACGGGACACACGTGGGACACATACAGGACACACAGGACACACTTGTGACAGTGAAGCGGGCAGGTGTGGTGATGCTGTCCAGCTGGGATCGATCCTACACCTTTCCCGGGAAACAGCCCCCACACACCAGGCAGTCAGGGACCAACCAGGAAAGAGATCAAGTGCAAGGGCCCCCCTGTTCTCCATGCTATCGTGAACCTTTTCCACTGGGGGTCTCCCACCCTCACCCATTCCCTCTCCTGATTTTGATTATTTCTTCTTCCTGGACCTGAACACAGATTTGGCCTCACATTCTCCTGGATACGTGATGTTAGGTGACCACACAGACTGTCACACCAGAGCCTCCAGCACCGGCCCCTCTGTTGCCAGCAGGGCTGGTCCTCTGTTCTCCCTCTGACCTGCCTCGGCAGGTGACTAATTTCCATGATCCAGTTAATGATCCATAACCCATATCTATTATCATGACAGAGGACATTATCGGAATAATCAGTGTCTTTAAGAAATTGTATTTTAGCTGAAAGCAGGAAAATATGATTATTTCCAGGACTCTTGGAGACAAGAATAATTAGGAAAAGCTTAGCTTTACAAAACCTTGCTTTCAGGATGGACTGCAAGGCCAGAATTTGCACCATGTGTTCAGAAACACTAGCCTCAAAAAATGGATTCTTAAATCCACTTTGATCCATGCACCAAAGTGGACAATGCACCTCTTTCACTCAAACGAAAGAAGACCGTGTTTTTTTGCTGGACAAAAGAACTGTGTGTACTGGTGTGGCTCTAACAGAATGAGAAACTGAGAGGTTGGGGTCCATGAAAATATTGCCGGTGCAACTAAGCATTCAAACACCATCATTAACTATTAGCATGATTTCTGGCATTTTCCAAAAAGCCTACAAACTCATTTTTGGCTCAAGAAAATATATTTTTTGCTTCATGCACTTTTTTTTCTGCAAAAAAAAAAGAGAATTCTATGGCAAAAAATAACCACTTCTGTAATCTTGCAGGATGTGGAACTGGAGGGAAAAGCCCATGAAATTAAACAATTTCATTTTTATGATTCCCAGTTTGTCACTCACATTTCAAGTAAAGAATGCCTTTGAATAAAGGAATTCCCTCGGGCAAGTGCCGGAACCTGACCTCTGTGGCCGGCTGCGCTCCCTGGGCGACTGTCATATACATCAGCAGCTGGTCCCGCCCGGCGTGACTTAGGTATGGTTTGCTGGATGTTAGGACACCAGGGCACAGGATGATCTCCTCCTACAGCAGGGGCCAAGCATGGCCGCGGCAATAACCCACTTTGGGGCTGACAGCACAAGGCAAGGGTCCTCTCTGGACCAGGTGCCATGACCCACTGGTTCAGGGCAGCATCTCAAGTTCCCATGGCTTTTCCTGTGCACTGGGTCAGGGGTGCGTCTCCACCCGCCCCTGGCCTGGCCCACGTGGGCTGCATTGCGTCTGCCCACGGGCAGGCCTGTCTCCAACATCCCCACTCCCGGGACAGCACCTTGGGGTCCCATCCTCCCTTCGGCCTGGTGGTGGGAGCAGTGCCGGCCGGGCTACAGCTCCTTCTCTTCCCTCCCCGGGCTCTGCATTGTTGCGGGGCGCAGGTGAGCTCTGGTACTGGGCACGTGCAGGAGCGGGTCTACTGTCCACGGTGGGAGAAGGCGCTGGGCTGCACTGGGTACTGGGCAGGTCTCTGGACTCCGGGTCTGCGCACTCAGGCCGGCTCCTTCACAGGCGTCACAACCCGCGTGCAGAGACGCGGTTCCTGGGCTGTCGTGCGTGAGGGAAGATGAGTGGGCCTGGCTCTGAACCACACCCCCAGGCCCGGTTTTGCCCCGATTCATTTGGTTTTTCACCTTCCTGGCAATTCATCCACTACTTACCTCCCTTTGCCTTGGTCTTTGGCCTTGAGCCATGTTCCGGTTTCAGACCTCAGCCTTTCCCACCTGCAGGTCCTGGGGCCAGACCCCGACCGGCCTGCCCACAAAGCCCTCTCAGCTGGGAGCACGGCCTTATTCCTAGAAGTGGGGGTGGGCAGCCCTTGGAGCTCCCCATGGCCTTGAGGATCCCAAGGTCACATTTGCCAAGCGGCAGAATTGATGCTTGCATCCGGGTCTCCCGAGTCTGGGTTTTCTCCAGACCACGGCCTGCACCTGGGCTCACTGACCTTGGAGGACTCTGTCTGAGGGGAAAAAATCAGAGCAGGGAGAGGAATGAAGTGCCTTGAGGGCTTTGCTCATAGAGCGGAAATGTGAGATGGGAGGCGAGGGGCAGGCACAAAACCTGCTCGTCCTCCAGATTCAGGAAGCAGTGACTCCATCCTCTCTTGGTTTTTGTGTCTGTAAAGTGGGGCTGCTTGTCCCCAGATTGTGCCTCACACCCTGGGGCATTGGAAGACAGATAGGCCTGAGTCCCACACAGCCCTGATGTGATGCAAGGTGCCACGTGAATGACTGGAAGAAATAGAAACAGTTGAGCTGATACCCAGGATGCTTTGGGTGTCCCCTAATGCCACTGTGTTGACTCAATATGAATTCTGCTCAAGCGGACGAGTGTTGAAATTCCTCTGAGCAGCAGCAAGTGCTGCCTTCCCTGGGCACAGGTCTGTGCCTCTCATTTAAAGTCATCCTGGTGGGTCCTCCGTTGCTTGCTCCTGGCCCTGACAGTGTTTGTGCCGCTGATGGCACACGGCAGGGCCTGGCGCCACTGCCACTGTTCCCACGGAGGGGAGGGGTGCTGAGTGATGCGCTGAGGGCCCTCCACTGAGACGGCCATAGAAAGTTTCTAAAGCCAGCAACTGTACTTTCTCCAGTGGACTCAGGCCACAGGGGCTGCTTGCCCTGCAAACTCAGAGAGCTGGACGTGCCTGAGGGTGGTGGCCTGACTGGAGGCCGGTGAGGACAGAACGAGGCCTGAAAGTCCAGCTCCCCTGCTTCCATGCAGGACAAAGTCAGAGGTGTTGCCTGCCCTCCAGAGCCTTGGGGGTCCGGCCGAGGCTCCCCTCTGTAGGACCCCCCTGAGATCCTGCCTCCCTTCCCGTCCCTTCTCCTGCTTCCTTCCTGACCCCCAACTAGGACTTGTTCTGTAATCAGCCACTTGCTTGTGGGTCCCCATCTCAGGGCCAATTCAGGGAGACCCTGCCCGAGATGCTGGGTTTCAGGACTTGCTCACATTCCTGATAGTTTCTCTGGCAAACCTTCCCTGAGTGACCTCCAGTGCGCTGTCCACCAGCTCCTGGGCTTGATTTCTCACTTGAACTAGAGTTTCTACCAGTTTTAAATTTCCGAGACTCTGCAACCAAGATCATGAAAGGAGGCTGCTATGAGGGGGGGTATGTGTATGCTACGAGGGCTGTATATGTGCATGTGCGTGTGTGTGCCTGTGCGTATGCGTGTATGTATGTGTATGCGCCTGTGTGTGCATGCGCATGTGCGTGTATATATGTGCATGTGTGTGCCTGTGTGTGCGTGTGTATGTGTATATGCCTGTGTGTGTGTGTCTGCATGTCTGTGTGCACATGTGTGTCCGTGAAAGAGAAAGAAAGACAAACCCTGGGCAAACACTTAATCTCTCCAGGCCTCAGGTCTAATCTGTAAAATGGGGGTGGTGACAGGGTCTCTTCACTGTGTTGGGAGGATTAAATGCCATATCATGTAACATGTTTGGCATGGGACCTCCCAGTAGCATTCAATGCACTTTAAGCCTCTGTCCTTCATACCTGTCCTGCCCAGGTCATAGCCCTGGGGGCACCAGTGTCTGGGAGGAGTGCCCTCCTGCTGCCTGGGGCTGGGAGCAGGGGGAGAGACCCACCCATCAGGGGACACTGTCTGACATTATGCAAAGGGTCGCCGGGAGCGGGAGCAGGAGATGCAGGACCCCTTCCAGGCCCCCAACTCAGGGGCTGTGGGCTGAGTGCAGCCACCAGGCACCGGCCCGCAAAGGGTGGGCGAGGGAGGACTCTGCTCTGCAGGAATGAGAAGACTGTCATTCCTGGAGTCAATGGTAAAACAAAAGTGATGTC
This sequence comes from Kogia breviceps, assembly GCF_026419965.1. Classification (NCBI taxonomy): domain Eukaryota; kingdom Metazoa; phylum Chordata; class Mammalia; order Artiodactyla; family Physeteridae; genus Kogia; species Kogia breviceps. Next base: position 32,275,156 of record NC_081323.1, on the reverse strand, counting down.
ATTTACTCTTCCTTTTGGATCTCGGTGGTCCAGATTTTGCCGGGGAGGGGATGTCAGAAATTTATGACCAGTGCCTGCTCACTGGATGCCCGAATATAAGAGAGAAAATGAAACTGAGTTATTTGTAATGAGGTGGATAGACCTGGAGTCTGTCATACAGAGTGAAGTCAGTCAGAAGGAGAAAAACAAATAACGTATGCTAACACATATATATGGAATCTAAGAAAAAAAATGTCATGAAGAGCCTAGGGGTAGGATGGGAATAAAACACAGACCTACAGGAGCATGGACTTGAGGATATGGGGAGGGGAAGGGTAAGATGTGACAAAGTGAGAGAGTGGCATGGACATATACACACTACTAAATGTAAATTAGATAGCTATTGGGAAACAGCCGCATAGCACAGGGAGATCAGCTCGGTGCTTTGTGACCACCTAGAGGAGTGGGATAGGGAGGGTGGGAGGGAGGGAGATGCAAGAGGGAAGAGATATGGGAACATATGTATATGTATAACTGATTCACTTTGTTATAAAGCAGAAACACATCACTGTAAAGCAATTATACTCCAATAAAGATGTTAAAAAAACAAAAAACAAAAAAACAAAAAACACTTAGGGAAATTAGAAGCCATTTAGAAAATGAATCCCCAGGGGATCTGTTGAATTTCAATCGGCCGGGACAACTGCTCTTTTCTACTACATTTTCCTGTCTCTTTTTTCATCCCCAGCCAGACCATCCTCCTGAAGGGCTAGCTGAGTCCTCAGCCTTGACCAGCAGGAACTCCTGAGCGGCCACGGAACCGTGACTGGAGGAGGTGGGTCTGAATCCACAGAACTGTCCCTCCTCTAGGTCAACGGGCAGAGGGTGGACGCGGTTCCCTCACACACACAGTGGTTCAGGGCGTCTCCTTAGATGCCGCACAGGATACAGAGATGGTTCCAACACAGCCTTTGCCTGGCGAGGGCTCATAATCTAGGAGGCTGGGGGCGGGGAGGCAGAATCAAGAATGTGCAAAACAAAGAAAGGCGTGCTATGAAGGAACGGTAGAGCAAGAGGACTGGGGGCTGAGACAGGGATGCTGTCTGATGCTCCTCCCACCGGTGGGGTGGCCCCTGGGGTCAGAAGATGGTCTCCCCACAAGGACTATTTTATTAAACATTTGGTCTAAAATAATGGAAAACTAAGCATACCTGCAGACATTATGTTTTATTTTATTCCCATGTAGCTTTGTGATCAATGTAAATATTTTCATGATATAAAAGTTTTTCCCAGAAAGAAGATTCTATTTTATTACATCACAAATATGCAGAGTAAGGGACTGAATCAAGACTTGATTTGGTGCCCAGACTCAGTGAGGAGGTTAGTTAGCTGTCGTTGTGGCTGGATTTGGAGAAAGCATTTACTAAAATCTTCCCAGTCAGCCTCGGAGCTGTGGCATCACAGCTGAGCTTACTGGTGGCGGCACAGGCGATGTCCAGAGGTGATGCCCACATGTGATGCTCACAGGTGATGCCCACCACCGCCTCAGGTTCACCTCTGCTTCTCCTGCTCCCTTGGCGAGGCACTATTCTAAACAGTCAGTGTGTATTCTCCTAGCCCACCCCTTTCTACATATTTAACAAAATCAACATGCTTTTATGATTGTCTCTAATCAGCTTCCTGATTTTAATTTCTAATTAGATGCACCACCAACATGTTGCATTATTTAGAACAAGTCATTTGATTCATTAATACATTCATATTCTTAATATGTCTCACTTGTTGCAAAAATATCCGATTGATTCATTAAACTGTGCTTAATAGATTGAGTTATATTATAAATCGTGCAATGGTTTAACATTAAAATGGAAATTAGCAGCTAACTCAGAGGGGCAAGGACGCTTCTTCTGCCTGATCCCTTCTTTCATCGTGAACATACGGATTGTCATCTACCCCTTCCTAAGCAGACAGACTTCCCTTTGCATGGATTCAAGCTTGCCTTCCTTCTGATTAATACTGAGCGCTGAAACCAACAGGATTTCCTGTCCCCGTGTTACATGGTGCTGGGACCAAGCAGACAAACCAGCAGACAAAACGACAGCCAGGTTGCCTGCTCCTGGGGCCCTGGTCCCGGAAGATGAGCCGCAGCAGAGACTCTGCTTTGGGGACTCCTTCCAGACCCTTCCTTTGCTGCACCCACCAATCCAAGGTTACTTCATCATACACTCTGCCCAATTCCAACAATTTTTCACTTTTCAAGACTTGCCAAGAATCTCTGCACTCGGGCCCCATCACCAGTGAGCACTGTCCGCTGACTTTGCCCTCTGAGCACCGACGCCAGCCAGGTAGGTGTCCCTTCCCGCAGTGGGTCTCTGCCTATGTTCTTAACCGTGGGTTCCAGGTGGGGGTGGGGCCGGGGGTGAACAGAGCACGGGCTCTACGGAAACCAGGGCATCTCCTGAGAGCCGCTGGGGCTCGCCCTATATAACAGCAATTATTCCCTCCTAGACCTGCCCTTGGAAAGTGGGTTACGTGTTGGACATTTTTCAAGATAAATCTGAGTGGGGCTGGCAGAGGATCTGGAACGGCAGACAGAGCACAGGTGGCTGGCCGAGGGGGTTGAGGGGCAGCGGGTGGGGGGACAGCGCTGCGAGTGGTGTGGATAAGTGTGAGCGTGAGCGTGAGTGTGCAAGCAGCGGGGGGAACGGCCGGGGTGGCGGGAGGGTCTTAGTCCTTGTGCCGCAGGTTCGTTCTTTGCTCTGCTGAGTCCACTGTCTCCACTGACACCTGGCCCGAAGCAAATGTATATTTAGACACAAACACACATTCTGGGTGTGGAAGGACAGAAATGCATGGTTGATTTTCTGTACAAACGTGCAGGATTCAAAATGGCCTTGAAAAGCCAGAAGTTGGCCCCAAATTGAGAAGAATACATTTAGCAGGATGGCCCTGGCTGCCACAGTTTGAAAGGGACACTGAGAAGTGAGACTGGGAAGGAGAGAGTTGTCAAGACGAGCAGGATGCGTACGTATGCACTCTGGGGAAGGGGGTGAGACCGGGGGTGTTCAGCCCAAATAGGAGCTGACAGAGAGCGGGATAGCAGGTCCACACGACAGGTCTGTGTGTCTCCAGCAGGGTCAGAAGTACCCCGAGTGAGGGGAGAACTGCTCCTGAGGGAGGGGCTGCCCCAGCACCTCTGGTCTGGAAGTGCCCTGGGCAAGGCAGAGAGAGGGCCCTGTCTGCTGCTTCCCTTCCAGGCAGAGGATTTACTTCACCCGAACACAGGGAGAAAGCCAGAATTCTGGAAAGGGAACCTGTGAAAGCACCCTCAGCCACAGGCAGTAGGGGACTTTGGTTCAAATCCAAGCTGTGTGACTCTGGACAAGTTGCTTAACCTCTCTGTGCCTCCATTTCTTCATCCTAGGATGTGGCTATGATTTCCAGTACTTTTGCCGGGGAAGATCATCCAGTCAGCGGACACGCTTGGTGACTGAGAGAAGGAAAACCTCGGTGACAGCAAGCCTGTGAAGAGTCCAGATGGAGTCTCTGCTCCCCGCCTGGCGCAATAGTAAACAAGCGAAAGGGGGTAGTCAGACTTTCTCCTCTCGGCAGGTAAGGCTTCCTTGCTGGGCTAGCAGCCTGTCCGACGACCCAGATTCACACTGCTGGCTGGAAGAACCAGTCTTCTGGTTTCTGGACAATTTTGACAAATACCCCCAAAGGGCAGGTGGATAGCATCTCAGTATTTTGTGGGTAAAAGCTGACCCAGAGAACGTGGCTGAGTTGAGGACTCATATTTTTGCCCAGTGAAGGGAACTGATCCGGCCGGTTAGAGAGAGCTGGTAATAGCCCTGGTCCTCAGCTCCCTTTTAGGAGAAATAACTAGCCCCCCTCTTCCCTTCCAAAATGAAGCTTATAGATGGTATAACTCACATGCATACATTGTTTCAAATAATTCAAATTTCAAATCAATTTAATGCCCTAATCATAGTATGAAGGAGAGCTAACAGGTGTTAAGTTATGATGATCACATGCATATTTCAATACATAAATTCTTGGGCCTGAACACACTGTAGGGAAATAAAGACCCGAGAGGTGATAGGCTCTGGAATGAAAACCAGCCTCTGAGAAAAGTAATGAGGCCAGAATTGTTTGCATGTCCTGGGGGGATAAGGGGCTCACCTTCCCTGAGGTGGGGACCACAGGCTGGGAGGACACAGGTGTCCAGCATGGAGGAAGTGAGGCTGTGTGGCCCCGTGGACGTGCTGGTCTGTGCACACGTGCAGGGTCAGTGGAAACCCCCTCGTCATGGTTGTTAAGACCCAGGATGGGCACGAGAGTGCCATGGGCCAAGGGCATGGATTTCTCATCTGAAAACCCCACATGTCTGGGCATTTATTCAGCCTCCCGTAGTTAAAGGGAACTTGGATGCCACATCCTTTGACAGGTGATGAAAAAGAAAATGTGGGTAACCTTTCTGGTAGGCCCCTGAGGAAATAACTGGCCCCCAAAGAAAGAAATATATTTAGTATCTTATTCTCACAACCTAGATTTTCTTGCTGTGGTTGAGTGCCTGTGTACACACACACACACACACACACACACACACACACACACATCTTATGGCAATTATATAAAATGTTTTTTAAAACTACTCCTTGGTGAAATCAGGTGAGATCCCTGCATTTCCTGTGTCTCTGCCAACGTGGCAGCACCTGCTTCTAGGGCTGCTAAAGGGTCCTCCGTCTCCTCCTTATGGGGTGGCTGCCAAGGTCAGGAGGTCCTATGCAGAGTCATAGCCTGCAGGGGAGGGGGAGGGGGAGGAGGAAGGGAGGAGCGGGCTGTGTTCTTATAACAAACATTTTCTGTTTCTAATGTAAAAACTGTGCCTATCCATTCAAATTTTCTCTAGAAACATGGAAAATTAGAAGAAAATAAAATTCACTTAAAATTCCAATACGGTTAAGTCCCCTACATACGAACGAGTTCCACTCTGAGATTGCATTTGAAGTCCAATTTGTTCGTAAGTCCAACAAAGTTAGCCTAGGTACCCAACTAACACAATTGGCTATATAGTACTGTACTGTAATAGGTTTATAGTACTTTTCACACAAAAAATACATAAAAAACAAACAAGAAATAAAGAAAACATGTTTAATCTTACAGTACAGTACCCTGAAAAGTATAGTACAACAGCTGACATCCAGGGGCTGGCATCGAGTGAACAGGCAAGAAGAGTTACTGACTGCAGTAGGGAGAGGAGGTGGGGGATGGTAGAGCTGAAGGATCGCCAGCAATAGGAGACGGAGGGCAAGCTGCAGTTTCACTCATGCCTGACGCTGATGGCACAGATCCTGCTTCCTTGCTGGATTCAATTCTACCTACCCTCTTGAAAAAAAGATCCAGTGATGTCTGGGTAGTAGCTCTTTCTACCTCATCATAGATGACATGGTAGCACTGGACTGCATTCTGAATGGCTGTTGAAACTTCGTGTACTGTTCTGTGTTTGGGTCCTGTGCCTCAAAAACTAGCAGTGCCTCCTCAGATAAAGAAAATCTCCTTGCCATCTCCTGTGTCGTGAATCTCTGTGGTTCTTCAGTTACCTCTTCCTCTTGTCTCTCTTTGTCCTTTCTCTGTTCCTCCAATTCCATCAGGTCTTCATTAATAAGCTCCTCGTGTTGCATAGCAAGGAGTTCAGTGAAGTCGTCCTCTTGCAGATCTAGCTCAAGCTTCTCTCTGAGGGTCACTACATTGCTGAAGACCTCTTTGGACTCCTCATCCACCTTCTCAAATCCATGAAAATCATGAACAAACTGCGGACAAAGTTTCTTCCAAACCCCATTCATGGTGATGGCCATACCCTCACACCAAGCAAAGTCAATGTTTTTTATGGCCTTGTAGATGTTATAGTCCTTCCAAAATTGTCTCAAGGTTGTTCCTGATTTGTTACTCACCTTTACTGCCTGGCAAAAAGTGTGATGTAAATAATATTTCTTGAAATTAGCTGTAACTCCCTGGTCCATAGGTTGGATGAGCGATGTAATATTCAGTGGCAGATGCACTGCTTTGACGTTGGGTTGAAAGTCGTCCATGAATGGGAGGTGGTCCGGAGCATTGTAGAGCAGCAAAAGAATGTTGAATGGGGTGTACTTCTCCAAGAAATATTTATCTGTCTCTGGGATAAAGTGGTGGAAAAAACAGTCCTGGAAAATGGCCCGTGTAACTCAGGCTTTGGGGTTACTCTTCCACACAACAGGAAGAGAGCCCTTGGCTATGTTTTTAAGGGCTCTTGGGTTCTCTGAATGATAAACTAAAAGAGGCTTCAGCTTCATATCACCAGAAGCATTGCCACCAAACAGCAGAGTTAGCTTATCCTTTGCTGCTTTATAGCCTGGCATCAACTTTTCCTCCTTACTGATGTAACTTCGGTCTGGCATCCTCTTCCATTATAGTCCTGTCTCATCCGCATTAAAAACCTGCTCGGGTAAATACATGCCTTCATCAATAATTTCTCGAAACATTTCAGGAAATTCCTGGGCAGTTACTGGTCTGCACTCGCTGCCTCGCCACTTACTTTTAGGTTGTGAAGGTTGACTCTAGCCTTGAACCAATGAAATCAGCCATGGCTGGCATTAAAAGACGTGCCCTCTGATTCTTCGCCATGTTTCTCCTTCAGGTCGTCTGAAGGGCTTTTAGCTTTCTCTTGAATCACCATTAAGCTGAGTGGGACTCAACATTGATGCTAATCCTGCACCCACACACTGAGGAGTTTCTCCATCTCCTCCATCACTTTTCCACGTTTCTTCGATATTATTGCCTACCTCATCCGCACGGCAGACTTCTTCACATGTTCCGTGATCTTGTCCTTGTTCTTTAGAATCGTGCCGATGGTTGAATAAGTCATGTTATAATATCGAGTGACGTCTACCATGGAGCCTCCTGACACCAAAACCGCCGTTATTAAATGTTGATCCATTCCACTCTTTTACCTCCTTGCCGAGTGTTTTCTAAGGGCATTGTGTGCATATATATTTTATCCCACTACTTTTTTATTCAACATTTGAACCAAAGCATTTTTTCATGATGTATAGTAAGAATAATAATTCTTATTATTAAAGAATAATTTGCCTGAAATTACTACAGAGTTTGTTTGGTTTCGCACACCATGAGGTGCTGATTCCAAATCTCTTCTCTGTTTGGGGTTCAGGTCACTGGTTTGGAACAAGCTTAAGGGGAGGCTTAGACCTTCTATATGGATGCACAGCTCCCCTGTTTTGTCATTCGAGGCTTCCAATCTTCTGAGATGGGATGTAAAGCCACACCTTGAAAAATCACTGTCCTAGATTATTCAATTAGCCATTTTTCTGTTTATTTTTTATCTTCAAAACTCTCCTTTATTTTGAATATTCAGTGTTTAATGATTTATTGGTGAAGTGATGCCAGCAGAATACAGTAACACAGATGCTCTTTAGCCATCCCAGTTTGGACAGGAAGCAGGCATGACAGAACTTATCAGGAACTGTTGCCCACATTTGGGAAGAAACACTGGGAAGCCAATTCCTGGAGAAAAAAATTCTGAGCCCGACCACATTTGGAATGAAATTAAGGTAAAGACTAGAGTCTTGCTGTATTCCGTGATCCAAAAGAAACTACGTCTTCCTGAGAGCAGAAGCCTCAGCTTTCCCAGGGGCAACTGTATCACAAGAGCTGCGGAAGCAAAACTCCATCTTGCACATGTCAGGCAGGTGAGCGTGGTATGAGGAACTGCCTGCTGAGGGGAAGTGGGGTCCCGGGCCTCAAGGTTTCCTTTCATGAGCCGATGTCACCTCTGCAATACAGGGCTTCCTGGCTCTGAAATTCCCTCCAGCTCTGAAGACTGCACAAGCCTGTTGCTACTTGAGAAATCTTGCAGCAGTACTTTTGCCAAAAGTAGTAAAGCCTCACTTACAGAAGAGATCGATGCTGAGAGGGAAGGGGAAACATTTGTCCACCGCAGTTACGAGGAGATGCTGGGCTTGGTGAGGAGGGGACAGAGCACTGCAGCTTCCGGCTGGGGCCCCATCATTGGGAGAGGAGTCCTGTCACCCCAGGGGACAGAGAGGAAAAGCCAGGGCTGGGGCACAAAGCACAACCAAGAGCTCCCATCCCTGAACACCTGGACAGACCATGATTGTCGTCTGCACTTCTGGAAAACTACTATTGGAAGTGCTCCTTGCCAATAATTGCATGTGGACGACACAGGGGAGTGGAGGGCAAGGACCCACCCAGAAGAGGGTTAGCGGGCTCGTAGCCCAGGATGTGTGTCTACCTGCACAGCGATGTCTAGTTGAGTCACAGGCCAGCCTTCCAGCAGACGTGGACCAACCTCTTCTCATTTGCTCAGAGGGGCATCTGTACCTCCCTAAACCCAGATGGTCATCCAAATTCAAATACCTGTCTAAATAGGTAAATCCTTGTCTAAATAGGCAAGTACCTGTCTCAACCCAGACACCCATTTCCAGCATCCTTGACAGCCAGGAGGGATCAGGTGACCTGGTTCTGACCAATGAGAGGTAAGGTGAAGGGCTGCTGCAGAATTTCTGGGGAAGGAGACTTCTTGCTGCCACTTCCCTCATCCCACCCCAGCCCTATTTCCTGCCTTTGGATGTGGGTGTCCAGAGCTGACTGTGAGGCACAAAGGTATTTGGGTGACAGTACAAAGCCCTGAGAATGGCAGAGCAGAAGGATGAAAAGAACTGGGACCACTGATGATGAAACTGAGCAGGACCCTGGGGTCCTCCCAGGCCCCAAAGCCCCTCCAGGTCCCCAGTTTCTTGTTTGTGGGAGAAAGGTTTCAGCCTCCTCGACCTTCCCTGAGTTCCAAAGATCAGATTCAAAGAGTGACTAGTTAGGGGAGTGAGAGAATACAGAAAGAAAGAGTAGTAAAACATGGGGCTTGGTCCTGTTTCCTCCTCCAGGTACATACATAACAGTTTGATACATATCTCTGAGTTCATCTACAGGAGCCGATCAGAGGATGGTCACACACCCTGCAGCCCTCCCCCCAAATTTTGCCTAGAAAAACTTTTGCCCCCAAACCATCTGGGAGTTTGAACTTTTTGAGCACGAGCTGCCCGTTCTCCTTGTATGGCCCTACAATAACCCTTTCTCTGATCCAGACTCTGACATTTTGGTTTATTTGGCCTCACTGTGTGTTGGGCTCATGAACTTGGGTTTGATAACAGTGAGACCATGGAACCCCTGGACACGCAGACAGCCCTGACCCCTGGGCGTCCTAGGTTGTGAGGTGAATCAGCTCCATATCCTTAAAGCACTTTGAACTCTGTGCTCTGTTCCTTGCAGCCAAGCATATGCTACTTGACAAGATGTGCTTTAACTAAAGCTGCCTTTTTGAGACTATATTGAAAGAGTTTACAGTCTTCTTTCAATAAAGGATGCAGGAAATTTAACACATAAGAAAATTCAGCTTGTTATCATATATTGACAAGCTCTAAGAAAATGACTTAGACAAAGTTAAAAGTATAATTACCAATAAAATTATGAAGAAGGCCCTTATTCAAAAGTAGACACTTCTCATTAGTAACAATATTTTCATACACATGCCATCATTTTGTGATACTCATGTTAATAAAGACAGGGAGATAGCAAAAACACCTGATAGTCCAGGGACTTTTGCTTAGAGCCAGAAGTGCATTTTTTTTTTTTTTGTGGTATGCGGACCTCCCACTGCTGTGGCCTCTCCCGTTGTGGAGCACAGGTTCCAGACACACAGGCTCAGCGGCCATGGCCCATGGGCCTAGCCGCTCTGCGGCATGTGGGATCCTTCCAGACCGGGACATGAACCCATGTCTCCTGCATAGGCAGGCGGACTCTCAACCACTGTGCCACCAGGGAAGCCCCTAGAAGTGCATATTTTTGGCTTGTGTTTGTGGGCCAAACATTTTTTTGAAAATTTAAATTTATTTTCTTTTATGAGTAGGTAATATATGACTCACAATCAAAAAACACAAAGGGATATTCAGGTAAAAATCTTTCTCCATGACCCCCAACTAGCCAATTCTACCTGGAAGCAAACAGCATCACTAATTTCTCTTAGATTTTTCCAGAGACGGGGGCAGATTTTAAGAAGTGGTGGGCCAGCCCATCGATGGAAGAATGGATAAGGATGTGATATATCTATACAATGGAATATCACTCAGCCATAAAAAAGAATGAAATAACGCCATTTGCAGTGACATGGATGGACCTGGATATTGTCATATTGAGTGAAGTAAGTCAGACAGAGAAAGACAAATATCATATGATATCGCTTATATGTGGAGTCTAAAAATATGGTACAAATGAGCCTATTTACACAACAGAAATGGAGTCACAGATGTAGAACACAAACTTATGGTTACCAAGGGGGAAAGGTGGGTATAAACTGGGAAATTGGGATTGACATATACACACCACTATGTATAAAACAGATAATAAGAACCTACTGTATGGCACAGGGAACTCTACTCAATACTCTGTAATGACATATATGGGAATAAAATCTAAAAAAGAGTGGATATATGTATATGTATAACTGAGTCACTTTGCTGTACTGCAGAAACTAACACAGCATTGTAAATCAACTCTACTCCAATAAAAATTAATTAAAAAAAGAAGTGGTGGGCCAAACGTTCTCTGATGTGAGCTCTCAGCTCTGCTCTTGTAGTTCAAAAATAGCCACAGACAACACCTAACAAGGGGATTTGCTGTGTTCCAATGAAATATTTACAGAAACAGGTGGCAGGTGGGGTTTGGCCCATGGCTGACTCCAGAGATAGACTCCAGGATAGAAAAGGCAAGAGGCATTTGTCTAGTCTTCTGCACCATCGATGTTTCACATATATTTACCTACTTTAGTCCTCGCAGCACTTCTGTAAAATAGACAGCCAGTTAAGAGAATAAAATACATCGTCCAATGCTGCCAGCTTAGCGAACGACAGAGCCATGGTTCAAACCCAAAGCTTGAAGCTTCACACCATGTTTATACTCATTTTGGAGAATTTCTGTTCCCCACCCTTGGAAGTGACAGAATGCTGCAGACACCTTCATGATTTATTGTAAGAGGGACTCTGCTCTCTGCCCTTCCCACACACCTGCTGACACATTGCTTTGCCTGAGGAGGAAGGAGCACCTGCAGGCAGGTGAGGGATCCCTAGGCCGGCACCTGCCAAAGCACCTGCCATCTTCTCTGAGTGTGTTTAAAGGCTGTCGTGGAGGCCGCCTCCCTCAGTCCCCACACAGCGGACGGGCGGCCCATGGAAGGAAGACGAGGTGCATGCACACAACATAGTATCTAACAGTGAAGCATCATTTATTCAGTCACAAGGGCATCCGTGAAAGTCTGGCTTATTTCCAATTCCCTCCTTCTTAGTATAAACCAAGCTGCAGTGACATCTTTCTTCTCCTTCAGGAACAGCTAGGACCCCATCACTCTCCCAAATGCCACACCAAATTCACACTGCCAAGAGGAGTCTGATTTCTCCCTCTTTTGGGTGTGGGGAGAGTAGAGCCCGGGGTCTCATGTTTTACTTTGAGTCCTTTTATTAGACTCAGACACGGTGCCCTGGGCAGAGAATCTCACAAGAGATGTCTCTAATTAATAAACATCAAGTTGTATTTTCTCCCACCCATGAAGTCCCTTCAAAGCTCCCTCAAGAAGGGAGAAGAGAAAAGCAAAATATTACCACCAGCGGCTGGGAGAACCCACCAGCCACAAGGCAAGGGCAGGAGGGGCAGCAAGAATCAAAGCAGGTCTCCCCTCAGATGTGATCCGGGGTCTGTCCAGGGGGGCGGTTTACACAGCTTTACAGAAATGGCAGAATTAAGCCACCGGTGTCTGACTACTTATCACCTCTGAGATTTTAACTCTTTCAGACTCAGCTCAGTTGCCCTGACCCCTGTGTGTGTGCCAGTGCATGAGTGTGTGTGTGTGTGTGTGTGTGTGTGCGTGGACATGCATGTGTGTGCACACGTGTGTTTGGGTTGACTCAACCATAGCGTAAGCTAGATACAAAAATGTTTTATGTTATTTTATTTCATTTTCATATATTTCAAATATTTACACACCATGATAGAAAAAAGAAAAATCTTTACATAATGTTCAATCAATAACTGCTATCAATATTTGAAAGTTTTGTCAATCTGATGGATTATCATCATTAGTTTCATTACGATTTCCTCCTTTTCTAGACATTTACTAGCCATATGAATTGCTTATTCTGGGAATTACCTAGTCTCATATTATATAATGTTTTCCCCATCCAGTTACTGTTATTTTTCTTGAATATTGTAGTGTCTTTTTTTTCTACAATAAAGAAACTATACCTTTGCCAATTACATGTGCTAGAAATCACTTTGCTAATTATATATGCCAGGCTGTTTTTGTTAATTTTGTTTTATTTTGTCCATGAGCACATTTAAATTCTTTTGAAGTCAAATTTATCCATCTTTTTTTTCTTGCTTCTGGACTTTCTGTGTTGCTAAGAGGGTTTTCCTGCACCTCAAGGGTATACACACATTCTACTGAAGCTGCTTCCCTTCTCTCCCGGCCCCGCCTCGAACATCTCACTGACCTGTGTGTTTGTAACTCTCTAACCAGATGTTTTGTTGTATTTGGCTCATTAATCAATCCAAAATTTATTTTTATATGTAGAATGGTAGAAACTTTACTTTTTCAAAGTTGTATTTGTTTACTGTTGCTGCTGTGATAAGTTACCAAAGACTTTGTGGCTTACATCACCAGAGTTACTGTGGTCCAACTCTGTAGACCAGAAGTCCAATGAGGCTCATGGCCAAAGACCAGGATGTGGGTGGGCCCTTTCCTTCCTGGAGGCTCAAGGAGGATAGGCTCTCACCTTTTCGGCCCCTGGAGCTGCCCATGTTCCTCCACATCAGGACCTTTCCTCCATCTTCAAAGCAGCACCGCCTCATCCTCAACCCTCGACACCAGCCAGGACAGCTTATCTTCGAAGGCTCTCAGGATTGGTTTGGGCCCCCCAGGTGGTCTGGGGTCAGCTCCCCATTTCAAGGTCCATGAACTTAAGTCTGTGAAGTTCCTTCTGCCATGGTAAGTCATAGAGTCTAGGGGGTAGGTTGGGGGCTTTTGGGGTTATTATTCTGTTTACCACAAAATGGAGTGGATCTGCCAAAATTCAATGTATTGAATGATCCATCATTTCCCCACTGTTGCACATCCTGCGTGTCTCACATACGGATCTCTTCCTGGATTATCTGTTCTCTCCGGCTCATCTGTTTGCTTAGCCCTGTGTCAACACCACACAGATTTCACTACTCTGACTGCCTAGGCTGTTTTCATATCTGGTAGGGCAAGTAGCTAATTAATATTGATATTTTTAAAAATTCTTACTATTCTTTTATATTCTCTTTTCCATATGAATTTTATAGACACCTTGCCCAGGTTCATTAAAAATTACCACAGGATTTTGATAGCGATTTTTAAGTTTACTGATAGATTTAAGCATATTTCCATTTTTACAGCACAGGGAATATCGTCATCTCTTTCTCATTTCTACATCCTTCCGTAAACATAGACCAAGTCATGTGGGTATGGATTTTTTTAACCTGCTGTGTATGCATTTCTTAATTTGCTTATTCCTGGGTATTTTATTATGTTTTCACTCTTTTGAATGCCATCTCCTCTTCTCCTGACCATTGCCAGTGAGCAGCTTGGCTGACTTTTCTACAGAGTTGTTACCAAGCTACCCTCAGTACCCTTACTGGTTCCACTACTCGGTCGGTTGATTCTATCGGAGTTCTCTTTTTTTTTTTTTTTTTTTGCAGTACGCGGGCCTCTCACTGCTGTGGCCTCTCCCGTTGCGGAGCACAGGCTCCGGACATGCAGGCTCAGCGGCCATGGCTCACGGGCCCAGCTGCTCCGTGGCATGTGGGATCTTCCCGGACCGGGGCACGAACCCGTGTTCCCTGCATCGGCAGGCGGATTCTCAACCACTGCGCCACCAGGGAAGCCCTCTATTGGAGTTCTTAAGTAGATAAATATTTAGAGTTAGAATTTCAAAAACACAAATTAAGATTGTTAATCATTTCCTTTCCATTGTTTTGCCCTAAGCCTTTTCCACAGTCAAGAAAAAAGGCAGAGTTAAATAATTTCTTTAAGAGAATGTGCATTCACCCCACCCTCAATTTATTCAGGAGAAAAACAGAATGAAAGCCAGGAAGGGGAGGGAGTGTTTTGGCTGGAAGGCTGGGGCCTCCCAGTGGGGAGGTGAGTTCGGTGAGCACAGAGGGGAGTGGATGGAGGGGACACTCCTCCCTCTGCTCAGGGATCCAGGCCCCTTTTGCCACTCCCCTATCCCGCTGCCTTCTAGGGGAATTGCTCATGGCTGTCACCCTCCAATTCCTAATACTCCTGTTAGGAGCTCAGGGCTCCTGGGGAAGGGTTCTGACGTCCCCTGGGTCTGGGCTCTCCCCATGTGTCCTAGATGTGATTAGAAAAAACATGGGGTGCCTTGTTCTGCTATAGATCATAATAGACTATCAAGAACCCATGTGCTCTGAGTTCCTCAGTGTTTTTGGAAAAGGTACAATTTCACGTTTATGCTCTTCTTTCTAGAAGAATGCTTCCTGGGTTGTGTTTGTGTGAGTCAGCTTATTAATGTCCGTTCTGCTTTTCATACATACACACACGGTACATATACATAAATTATTAGCAATAGTGGTTAAATTTTCCTGCCTTCTATCTTGTTTTCCAAATGCATCTTTTTTATAGCAGCCTGTTCTTGTTTCATGAATGCAATGCATTTATGGTACTCACTATTGATCACCAATGAGAAGTGTTTTTAGGTTGCTTTGTTCCTACATTTAACATAGTTTCAGTGGGTCCATTTGATGAAGATTGATTCCTCTCTTTGAGTGACAAAGTCTTATATTTCATAAATTCTCTTATGTATAACACACATTATATTTATATATAATTTTATATGTATATATAACTATATGGTATATGCTATTATATTCATATAAATACATAACATATTTATAACTATAAATATATATTATACTTATCCACTATAAACAATTTTACTAATTGGTCCATTTTACTATTGGTTCCTCAATCTTTATTTCTCTCTTCTTTCCTAGGCAGCTTCTTTTGAGCTAATCAAATTATTAGTATTTAATTTTCTTGTCTACTATAATTTTTAAAATTTTTTAATGGTTGTTCTAGGAATTTCAGTATGCAATTTCATTTGGCACAGTCAACATATAATTAACGTTGCATCATTTCATATAAAATATTCAAATATTACAGTAGAATGATTCCACTTACCTCACATTATTCATACTTTTTATCATATATTTCCTTGTAAATATGTTATAACCCCTAGCGTCATGTTATTATATTTTCTTTAAACATTCACATATCTTTTTTTTAGTTGAAATACAGTTGATGTGCAATATTATGTTAGTTTCAGGGGCACTACAGTGATGTGACATTTGCATACCTTATGAAATCATCACCACTGTAAGTTTAGTAACCATCTGTTCTCATACAAAGTTATTATCATTTTCTTGACCTTATTCCTTAGGCTGTATACTACATTCTCATGGATTTATTTATTTTAAGATGGGAAGTTTGCACTTCTTCTTCATCTATTTTGTACCCCCCACCTTCAAGTATCTTTTAAGAAAATTATAAGAAGAAAAGGTATATAATCTTTATATTAATCCTTTAATTTAATATTTCCAATGCTTTCATTCCTTCCTCTGGATGTGTTTATCCATCTGCTATTATTTCCCTTCAACCTGAATAATTCCCTTACTATTTATTATTGTGAAAGTCTGTTGGTAACAACTTTCCTCAGATTTTAATTGTGTGCATATGTGTTTATTTCACTGTCATATTTAAGGATATTTTTGCTATATATAGACTATAGATTGATGTATTTTTTTCCAGCACCCTAAAACTGTCATTGCTCTGTCTTGATCCATGGCTATAATAAGAAGTCATGATTATTTGTATCACTAGTGCCACATAAATAATACATCTTTTTCCTCTGGATACTTTTAAGATGTACCTAAGGTCTGATGGTTTTCTTTGTATTCTTTCTGATTGGGATTTGCCAAGATTCACATCTGTAAATTGAGGGTTTTCTCCATTTTTGCGGAAATTTTTGATCATTACTTTTTCAAATATTTTTCTACCTCATTCTCATTATTCTCTCCTGGAATTCCAATTACCCAAATGATATTATAGCAAAGATCATAATTATTTTGATCTGTTTATATTTTTTCAAACTTTTTCTCTCTATTTTTCAGACTGCACAATTTCTATTGACCTGTGCTTGGGGTCAATGACCCCTTTCTTTTACAATCTATCATCTGCTTCTATAACCCATGGGAATGTATAATTTATATGTTGTAATGATCAGTTCTAGAATTTCCATTTTTTTTTTTTTTTTTTACCATTTCTATTTCTACTGAGACTCTCTGTTCAATCGCTACTATTCAACTTTTCCTTTAAATCTTTGAGTGCATTTATAAGCATTGCTTCAATGCTTTTATTGCTAATTTTTACATCTGTGTTAGCTTTAGGTGTGTTTCTACTGACTGCTTTTTTTTTTTTCTAGATTACAGATCATGGTTTCCTGCTTTTTTGTGTGTCTAGTAATTTTACATTGTGTGCTACGCCATTGTCTTCAGCTCTCTCAGCTGCTGGAGGGGAAGCCAGGCCTCCCTTCACTTGGGGGGTTGGCAGCCTTCCAGTCCCTCCTGTGACATCCCCACTGCTTGTGCTCAGGTGTTGTTTGTTGTCTATAAGGAGCTCTTCCAAGGAAGATGAGTCAGAGTGTGGCTCCAGGGTGAGAAATGGCCCGGGTCTACCTGCTGCTCCCCACCTCTGCCAACGTCCGTTCTCACCCTCCACTTGGCATGAAGCTCCTGAAAGTGCCTTCCTCAGGCTGCCCCTGGAGAGCGTTCTTGCTTCTCCCTTGAGGAGTTGGGCTTTACTGGGCCAGTGAAGCACTGTCTGCCATCCCCAACCCAGAAAGCCCAGGATGCTGGGGTCAGTGGTCTGGGTGCTGGCAGCATTATCCGGCTGTGCCTTAAACTCTCAAAAGGACCAATCAGAATTGAGGACTGGTCACTTACTCCGGGGGTCCCTCAACTGGGAGGGAGTAACAGAGTGTTCCCCAAGGATACTGGGGCTGCAGCCTTGGGGTCACCCAGAGCAATCACTGTCCCTGGGGTCACTCTGATCAAGCGTGGGCTCCAGCCAGCTACTGGAATCACTTCCGGAAGATCTGGGGACAATCCGTGATTACTGAAGTCAGGAGAATTGGGGGCAAAACCTGCAGACTTGGCCTGGGAATTCCGGAGAAAAGGAAGAGACCCTTCTCTGAATCCTAGGATGGGTGCCTAGGTTAGGAGCCTAAGGAAAAGCAAACAGTGACTCTGTTACCATTCACTTAAATGGAGAGCTCAGAAGTCCATTTCTGTAGCTTGCAAAACCTAAAGTGCAGGCTTCAGATATTTGAGAGGAGTTGTTCTGTCGGGTCAGATCCCCGCAGGCAGGCAGCGGGCGTCGTGGTACCAACAGCTGCAGGAAGGCTGAGAAGGTTCACGGGTTCCCACAAGAGCAGAGTCAGAAAAGGGGCTGGTGGGAGCCCAGGGCCCAGCCTCCTGCACACTCTCTGCTTCTGCGGGACCATTTCCAGCCAATCTCCATGCTGTACACTGCAGGGAAGAGGCAGGATGCTTTTTCAATCTAAAATTAAAGATTCCATGTTAAAAAAAAAAATATATATATATGGACTGGACAGGATGTTTTCTAGGATGCCTTCCAGCTCTGACAACCTATGATTTTATCTGATCAAATGAAATAAAATTCATTAAATGCTAATAAACTAAACTAAACTAAAATTCAAGATTCTGAGCTCTGTAACAGGCATCAGGTCAAGCCTATTTTAAATATCAAAGCTCTCCTCCAGATCAGTGATGCTTCCACTTAAGCCATACCAGTATCACCAGGAGAGCGGGTAGGGATGCAGCATCCTTGGCCCCATCCCGACATCAGCTGAGGGAAGGCCCACTTGCAGATGAGTGTTTGTGAGGAACAGAGCTGCGCTGCCACCTCTGGGGCATGGACCAGCACAGAGTGCTGCTCTGGAAACCCTCGGCACGGCCGCGCTGGGTCTGAAGGTTAATAAATGTGCTTGGGCTCCAGCACCTGAGAGGAAAATAAAAGACCGAAGCCCTTAGTACTCTGGTTTCTGATCATTCTGAGTTGGCTGAAGACATCAATGTTTTATGGGTGGAAATCCCCCAGCCTCATGGAAGCCTTCGTGGTCCCATCTGCACGTGTGTTAATATATGAGCACCTGCTTTGTGGACCTGACCTTCAGGGGCGGATAAAAGTCTCAACTTTGCCCTCTGCGCTCAGCACACTTGAATTATTTGAGGGCTGGACTGTTCTCAGATTTACATGCAGCAGCATCATTTTAATTTTTCTGTTACTATAAGAAGACGTGGTGAGCAATGGATACTTGAAAATAGGACCCATTTTGATGCATAACCAGCTTCCCCCCTAAAGACCTAACGTTGAAAACGGAGACTGTAAGTCACGTGGTGAGCTGAATTCAAGTTCCAGCTCTGACACGTGCTAGTTGCAGGAGTTTGGGAAAATTACCTCATCTTCAGTAATAATGTGCCCCTTATGTACTTGCATGCATTTCCCTGTCACGATGAAGGGAGGTCTTCCAGTAAAGTGTTTTAGAATCATCTGAGGTCAGTTCCCTAGAAGCAGAGCATGAGTGCGTGATTTATGGAGGGCGGGCTCTAAGGAGAAGCCTGCAGGGGAGTGAGGAAAGCAGGGCGGTGGATTCTGGGCAAAGATATGATTCAGGAGGCTTGTGAGCTCAACCCGGTCCTGCAGGGCACGGGGCTGTGAGTGGTTCCAGGGCGGCTGTCCACCCAGAAGCAAGGGGCTGAGCTGCTAACCCCGTGTCGCCGGTCGGGGGCTGTGAGCTCTCCTGAGTGGGGGTGAGGGCAGCCTCCCAGCATCCCCAGGTGAAGGTGTGGTTGAGACCAGGGCAGCCCCACGGAGAAGCTCATGCAGCTGGGGCCTGGATGCCCCAGCCCAGTTAAAGGTCACCAGCAGCATCTGCTAATGGTGTTTAGTGACTGTTAGCTTGAGAATGAAAACAACAGCAACAAAAGAATTATTCGCCGTAGGATGCTGAGATAATCCCAGGTCCTAAATTAACTGTATCAGCAAGAACATGTGCAAATTTTTCCGAATGTGTTTCAATCTGAGTTACCTGCTGATGAATACAAATAGTCTGGGTTACATGCAGGTAAATAAAAATAGCTTTACATTTGCATCATATTTTCAAGTTTTCGAAGTACTTTCACACCTCATTTATTATAAAAGCAAAGCACAACAAGTCATCATTTTTTTTCTGAGAAATATGAACCCTGGAAGGCTGGAGGACAGAACTCAGACCAGAAAGACAGATGAGGTATAATGTGCTGTGTCCTCTTCTCTGGCAGAATCCCCCCATCTTTCACCCCCTCACTTGTAAAGTCCTCCCCACGTCCTGGTCCTGGTGGATTTAGCCACCTCATACCTGAGTCTCCGAGGAGCCTTGTGCAGAACTCCGCTTGACTTCTGACCTCTGATACTGTCCTGCCAATGCAACGGTTGATGCATTTTCTTAGTGACGGAGAGGCCTTCCCTGGCCCTGCTTCCCTGGCTAAGCAGAGGAGCACCAGCCAGAGACACAGTGGAGAAATGCACGGCTCCCTCTAGACGGACGCTCCCCTTCCAAGCCCCACCTGGGTCTCTGCTACGAGATTCTCAGTGTCCTGGGCCGGCAGGGTCTGCAGTAAATCCTGAGCGTCTGGGTCACGCTGAGGGCCGGATGCCACTCCAATTGGTCTTTATTTCTGAGCTGACCTCCAAATTCAGCTAAGGTTTTAAAAATACTATTACCACTCAAGTTTGTAGGGTCTTCCCAGGATCTTGTGTCCAGGGACTTCCCAATTAAGTCCTCACCATAAATAGGGCCTCACCTGTGTTGGATCTTGGGGTCCTGGAACACTGCTAGTCACAGTGTGGTCTCCAGACCTGCCTTGGGGGCAACATCTGGTGGCTTATCGGGAAAGCAGACCCTCAGCTCCACTCTGGACCTGCATCTGAAGCAGAATCTACGCTTTAACAAGACTCCCTTCCCCTGAGTCACGTGCACATCACCTCAGAAGCACTGCCCTGTGTCAGAGCTCTTCCGTTTTACTTATGAATGAACACATTTGGGTGAGAACCACTTTCTTCTGCGTGGAAGAACATGACCCTGCCTCCCTTGAGGTCCCATGCCTGCTCAGTAGGATGTTTTGGGTTCCAAGAGGACTTGGTTTACTTTCCCTGGAATCCCTGGAGCACCCACTGTTCAGGCCACAGCCCGGCAGGCGGGACCCAGGGTTAGAGGGGCCGGAGTCCTCTCCTCTGGATCGGGTCTTCAACCCGACAGAGAACAGAAGTGGACTTGGCTCGTCCTCCTGAGGTCCGCCTAGCCCAGGAGGGGCTGGATGGCAGCTAAACGACATGGCCGGGCCACCTGGCCCTCTCCTTGATAGCCAGGGTCCCAACAGGCAGCCCTGTGCTGTGAAGACGGCAGGAGCAGATCCCAAGCCTGGTGGCTGCTTGGGACAAATATGATGATGCTGCAGATGTACCTGGGCGTCTGTCACCAGCCTTCCAGGCTGCCTTCCACTGAATCCTCACAACAGCTCCTAGACGTAAATCCTATTGTTCCCTCCATTTGCCAGTGAGGACGCTGTGGCTTGGAGAGGACTGGTCACCTGCCCGGAGTCGTGCAGCTGGCCGGTGCCGGGTCAGCCCTCGCACGTAGGGCCGACTCTAGAACCATCTTCCTCATGAGTTGTTTTAGGTGTAGTTACAGCCAAAGATTGTCTGTTTAAATAGGTGGTTTAAGGGTAGACCCTCCATCCTTGGGCTGTGATGGCACAGAGCTGGAGGAGTTCCAGACCCTCACTGGCTGGAGACAGACAATGAAAGAGCCTCAGAACCCAGCCCCCTTCATGATGCCTGGGAGTCAACAGGGAGGGGTGTTCTCTGGGCTGGGGGGTGGATGGGCCTTGAGGGCAATGACCTGAGCTCCCCAGGTGGCATGGCAGTGGGGCAGGAGCTCGGCCAGGGCCTGGGCATCTCCGCTGCCCTTCATCCTCTGTCAAGGAACACAGGTCTAATTTCTCCTATCACTTCCTTCCGACTTCAAGGTCCCTGTCGGCCCATTGAGCCTGAAGTAGATTTAGCGGAAAGGGCTTGGGCTCCTTGTGCACACATTTATTCCCCAAAACAGACAGCTAATGTCTCAGTTTGAAAAATTAGAAAAGCAGCCAAGGAGAGCTGCCCCAAATCATGAATAATCTTGTTCTAAGACTGGTGGGAAAATCCCACTCTGCACAGAAAAGGACTCAGATGGATCATTTTGGCATAAACATCACTTTTCAGCTCCAGAGAGCGTGGCTCAGGGCGGAATTCTTCCTGTCCCCTGTCGCCTGTAAACCGAGGAAGGGGCTGGCTTCCTAGCGCAGAGGTGAAGGCTCATGTTCTTCTGGGTGTGATGTTTAATGCTGATAACTGGGTAGACTCGGTGAGTCGGGGGCCCAGAGGTTTTCTGAGCAAACGCACACACGATGCGTAAAGCTTGGGGATGGGTCCGCCCGCTGGCGCATTATTTGTTCCCACGTAATTGGCTTGTTCAGTGGGATGTGTGAGACGGCTGCCATATGCCTTCTGCAGCCCCAACGGTGCTTTCTACTCCAGGCCGTGCACGTGAGTGGGTGTGGATGTGTTTGTGGATGTCACATGGGCTGTGCTCAGCTGAGGAGCTGTGGCCGACATGTCCAGGGCCCACCTGTATACCCCGAGTTCACCTGGAGCTGTGGTGGTCGGTTCCACGTGTCCTGAGCACCTCTCCTTGTGCACCTGCGGGGGTCTGCGCCCCTGCCTGTGGCTCCCTGCAGCTTTAGGGCAGCTGGCTGGGCACTTGCAGGGCATCCTGGAAGGGCCAACCAGGGACAACCCTTGGCCACTGAGGCAAAGGAGTCATTGGACACAGGTTCCCTGTTCCCCAGAAAGAAAATTCTGAGGGTTTCACAGCAGCTGTCCCGGAGGATGCAGGCCAAAGGCAAGAGATCTCACAGTTCAGTTTAAGAATATCCTTCTTCCATTGAGTTCAGTCTCCGACATGATATGATAGAAAAAGAGCCGGAGGATGCTTATAGGATTAACACGGTACTTTATTCCCAAACCTGCTGTGTGTTCCAGGTTGCTGGTCCCAAGGTGCTGGGGTGTTTGTGCCATTTGTCCCCAAAGAGCCTCCCACTGGGAGTTTGCCTGATTGTCTCCATCGGTCATTGTTGGTACATTGCAGACACTGTTAGGGGGACTCAGAAATTCACCATAACATGGCCCTTTGGATGACTTTTCCCACATCATGAAGTGGACGGAGGGAAGAAAGGGTTATGCTTCTAAGGCCAAACAAAACAACAAAATCAATCAAATTTAGGCAAAGAAAAAATAGGACAAATATCGAGAAATAAAAATGAAAGCAGAAGCTGTGATTTGGGAGCAATTGTGATCTTTAAAATCACCATAATTTGGTAATTTCCTGGTGGTCCAGTGATTAGGACTTAGCGCTTTCACTGATGGGGGCCTGGGTTCAATCCCTGGTCTGGGAATTAAGATCCCGCAAGCCGTGTGGCTAGGTGAAAAATAAATAAATAAATAAATGGATAGATAGATAGATAAAACCATTGTAATTTATAAAGTTCCAAATAATGGGCTGTTGTGCCTGTCTTTGCCCATGCATGTGTGAGGACCAGGATAGGCAGGGGGGTGGTGAGCTGCCTGCTTCGTGAACTGCAGCAAACATCACACCCTCTGGGCTTGCTAGGACAGTTAGTTTATATTTTTTAAAAAAGATGTTTAAACTCATGGTTAAGGACTTCTCTGGTGGCGCAGTGGTTAAGAATCCGCCCACCAATGCAGGGGACACGGGTTCAATCCCTGGTCCGGGAAGATCCCATGTGCCGTGGAGCACCTAAGCCTGTGCGCCACAACTACTAGCCTGTGCTCTAGAGCCTGTGAGCCACAACTACTGAGCCCGTGTGCCACGACTACTGAAGCCCTCACGCCTAGAGCCCGTGCTCCGCAAAAGAGAATCCACCGCAATGAGAAGCTCGGGCACTGCAACGAAGAGTAGCCCCTGCTCACCGTGATAAGAGAAAGCTTGCGCGCAGCAATGGAGATCCAACACAGCCAAAAATAAATTAAAAAAATAATAATAAAACAAAAAACAAAGAAACAAAAACTCATGGTTAAATAGGATTTAACTGATATAATTTCACAAATATTTTACTAATACACATATTTAATGCATTACTAATACTAATATACAAATATCCCTACTAATTACAAATGATCAAAGCACACATCCCTTTTCAACGTTTTATTGATATGTAATGTATATATAGAAAGTGCACAGTTTGTAAATGTAAGGCTTGATGAATCTTCACAAGCAGGACACAGATGTGTGACCAGCACCCAAATCGAGAAACAGAACGTGAGCAACACACAGGACCCCTTTGTACCCTCCTTCCCCCAGCTACTTCCCTGCTTCCTGGAGGGGGCCACTGCCCTGACTGCATAATGTAGATTAGTTTTTATATAAATGCAATCATACAGCACATCCTCTGGAATCTTACCCTGTGTACTCGTGCTCATTTAACTTTTGCTTAACAGGTATTATTTTTTGGTTTAGAAAGTGTGTTTACTGCCCCTACATCTTATTGCTTCTCACCAAATTTGGTCTGATTTCTGCCCTCTGTAACCTGCCCCTGGGGTCTTCTCTGGGTCAGCAGCAATGTCGAGGGGCCCTAGGGAGAGTCTTGAGCTTGTAACGAGGGAAGGAGCAAAGCCCCTGCAGCTTTGGAGGAGAGTAGCTGTGCAGATACCCTCTGGGCCTTCAATGGCAGAGCCCAAGCTGGTCTGGGAGCATTTATCAAGCACTTCCCATAAACTCTGCTGGGTGTGGGACCCCAGAACTACGTGACCATCAAGACTCATAATTATGGCTCTACTAAGGACCTGTTTGTCATAAATCTTTAACAGCAGTGCTATTAATAAAAATAACAATAATAAAATAAATCATCTAATAACTGCCATGCCCTGAGCACATGCAGGACGCTGTGCTAAGAACTTGCCAGAGTTTGCCTTATTCAGTCTTGTTGAGAGCTCTGTGAGCAAAGGGCTCTCATCCACATTGCAGGAGTCAGGACACATGGGTTGCTGTGACAAACAGCCCCACCCTCGGGGCATGCGTTATACTCGAATGCAGTCAGCAGGAAGGCCTGTGACTCTGCCCTCTTTAATGCTTGCTCAGCAGAGCTGTGGTACATTGCAGAAATGGACATAGTTCTTCCCAACTTGCCCATTAGCAGCTGGACACTACTCCCCACCCCTCGAATCTGGGTTGGTCTTGGGACGTACTTTGGCCACTGAGTTTGGGGTGATTTGTTATTCAGTGAAAGCTGACTGATGCAGTTGTTATGGGGGTTGGGGGAGAGTGCCAAGATCTTGGAGGGGGGTGTATGGCCAGGGAGCAGCATACACAGCTTCCCAGGACCCAGTGCCGAGGCCCCAACATCATGGCAAGGGAGGCTGGGAATGCAGCTTTGTCTTGAGTCTAGGTTTGCTGAACTACAGCCTTGTCACCACCACACCCATTTTATAGATGAATAAATTGAACATCAGGTAAGTCAAACAACTTTGCAAGATCACACACCCAGAAGTGGAGGTTTTAGGATATGAACCATCTTATAACCCCGGAACCAAGCCCTTTGTCGTGGTGCGTGTGCTCGTTGCTGTGTAGAGAGAGACACGTGTTCCTTGCAGAACTAGCTTCTACAGATGAGATGAGAAGACTTGATACAGACTGTGATGAAGCACAGGCCTCCAGTGCCCTTTGTCTGCAATGTAACAGGAGATCTAACGATGCCCACATTTGTGTTTCACACTCTAGCTCCTACAGATCTTTTACAGGCATCATCTTCTCTGATCTTCACAATAATCCTGTGAAGTTTTTATAGTTTTCTAATCCAATGGATGAGAAAATGAAGCCCAGAAAAGCTGCCAGACAGTAAAGGTGGAGGTGGGCTTGAGACACAGGTCTTTCAAGTAAAAATTCAGCCTTCTTCCCTGTAAAAGTGAACTATTAATATAATGAGACCTTTGAGAGGAGAGAAGAAACTGTCCAAAATGTTTTATGTAGAAGACACAGTGGATGACATTGGCATGAGGATATTTGGATCCACTGTCTGTGGGTGGGGAGAGGATATTGTGGAATCATGTCATTGTTGTTTTCTTTCGCTTTTTTAGCCTGTAAATGTTATACAAGTTGAGCTCGAAATTCCAGAGAAGCCGTGGAGAAGACTTCCTGGGCAGGAGGCGCTTGAGGTGTGTCTTATGGGAAGCGTCAGATCAGAAGGTAGGGGATCAAGTTGGAGTCGCAGGCAGGGGCTGAAGGAGGAGCACGGGGGGCAGGTGTGCAGGGTCACAGGCCTAGCGGGGGCCTGGCGAGTGGCCCCCCCGAGACACCCTCTTGTCCCACCACAGACCCTGGCTCACCTGTGACCAGTGGCAGACCTCACCACTGTTGCTACATTTTATCACAGTGAGAACCCATGTGATGAAAAACAATTCAGTTCAACCACCAGATAGAAGTAATATGGAAAATAGGCAGGGAATTCCTTGGCGGTTCAGTGGTTATGACTCCACGCTTTCACTGCCCCGGCCAAAACAAACAAACAAAAAAAGCACATCAGACCCATAAGTGTGATAAATGAACAATGGATGTGCTTAATAAACCTCCAGCTGCCTGTTGTTGAAACTTCAAATGTGTCATAAAATGAATGATTTTTCCACCGAAGCTTGGTTATAGAATTATGTTCATGATATATTTCCATGTCAGTGGACATATTTCACAAAGGAAAAGAAAGCAAGCCCGCCACAAACAGAAAGAGGTACCAATACTAAGAAAGAGGCATTAATCAAAGAAATTTTGCAATAATCTGGAGAATTCTTACACACACACCCTGTGGTGAGCTCATCTATCTGCACAAGAGCCCAAGGAAGCAGTGATTGGTTTGATAAAAGTTTGAAAGGAAAAAATTTTCATGTTTCCCATGAACCATAACATCAATCTCATGCTGTCCCTGAAAGTGTAACTTTCCAAAAGTCAATTTACGACTGGGAATTTAATTACTTTTTGTCACCCTTCCCTGGACATGGGGTTGAAGCTTATTGCTTTGAATTAATAGAGATTCCAGGTACCTTGTCCTGTTGTCCTTTCTTATGGCACAGGGTTTTTAAATGTTTTGCCATGCTTTCACCTTGTAGTTAATTGAGATTAAATTATCTCATAGGAGATCCACAGAAGAGGACAGAAAGAATGGAGGGGAGAGAATTGTTTGAAAATAAACATTTTCAGAGCCGGACAAGGTAAGACTTAGATCAAAATGGCCCACTGAGTGCTGTGTGTGGAACATAAAATAAGATACAGTGGAGAGGCTTTTAGAAAACTAAAAATAGAGAGATATCCTAAGTGCTCTGTGTGGTGGTGGTCGTCATGGTAAGATAGAGAGACAAGTGGGAATCTGATTGCTGTCAGGATTCTTCTCATTGACAAGCAACAATGGAGAAATACACCCAAATGATCTCTGAGGTGGAAAAAAAAGAAGACCACGAACCTGAAATTCTATAGCTCAATGTGGTCTTATTCCAATGGAAGGGTTAATAAAAGTTGTCTAAAATAAAAAAAATTCAGAAAATTTACCACCTCTTTAAAAGATCTCTTTTAAAAAAGATTTGTTCTTTAAAATGATTACAGGGAGTACTCCAGGAAGAGGAAAATTAAACTCAACACTTTTAAAAGGGATATAAGAGGCAAATAAGAAACATAGAAACCTCAATTTTTTTTGTACAATTAAAGTTAATTTTTTAATAAAAAAATAAAGGAAAGCAAACAATAAATCTACAATTAAAATCAACAGGCAAAACATAGAGGGAATTTTCTCAATTTGATAGAGGAAACCAATAAAAACCTACAGTTGACATCGTGTTTAATGGTGAGACTGAGAACTTTCTCCTCTGAGCTGTTTCTACTCCCAATACTTCTGACACCAAATGTGCGAATTTTTCCCCACAAAGACCAATTCAACAACTCTCTGGACATCAATTAGGTGTCCTACCATCCAATTCAATTCTGACAGCAACTACTCAGAGTCTGTGTAGACCCCAAAGGGCCAGGGCTCACACCCACTTCAGACCACAGCTTCAGGTCAGGTTCTGTAATTTGCTAGAACAGATCACAGAACTTGGAAGCCAGAAGGAGGGATACACCCTTGTGACACATGAATGCCTTCACTAACCTGGAACTTTTCTGAAACCCAGTTGTTTAAGGGTTTTTATGGAGATGACATTCGATGATTGATTAAATCATTAGCCATTGGTGATTGAACACAATTTCTAGGCTCCCTCCCCTGGAGTTGAGTGGGGCTGAAAGTTCCAGCCTTCTCATCGTGCCTTGTCTTTCTGGTGACCCTATCCTGAAGCTGTCAAGGGGACTCCCAAGGGTCACCTAGAACGAGAGCCATTCCGATTACTCTAATCACTCCAGAAATTCCAAGGGGTTTAGGAGCTCTGTGTCAGGAAACAGGGACAAAGGCCACACATATATTTCTTATTGTATCACCCCTAAGATCAGGAATGAGGCAAAGAGGTCCACTCTTACTACTTCTTTCAACATTTTACTGGGGAGTTTAGGCAGTGCAATCAGAGAAGAAAAAGACATAGAAGACCCACAGAATAGAAAAGAAGGAAAACCATCTTCATTCACAGACAAGATCACCACATGATCCTCTGTATAGCAAGTCCTCAGGAATTCACACATATTTAAGAATCTACTAGAACTGATAAGTGAGTTTAGCAAATTTGTAGGATACAGTATCAATATACAAAACTAGATTGTATTTCCATGGACAATCCACAATGAAGTAAAGTGAACAATTCCATTGACAATAGCATCAAAAAGAATAAAATACTTAGGAATAAATTTAGCACAAAGCACAAGACTTGTATACTGGAAACTATAAAATATATATAAAAATTTTAAGAAAAAATTAAGAATCGCTAAATAAATGGAGATATAATTCATGTTCATGGATAGGATGACTCAATAGTGTTACAATGGCAAATCTCATCCAATTGATCCATAGATTCATAATATAATTGCTATCAAAATACCAGCAGACTTTTGTAGCAATTGACAAACTGATCCTAAAATGTATATGGAAATATAAAGCATCTAGAATAGCCAAACTGTTTTTAAAAAAATGAATACAATTGGAGGACTTAAGTTTCTCAATTTCAAAACTTCCTGTAAAGCTGAAGTCTTTAAGACAGTAGAAGCTGGCATAAAGATAGATATATAAATCGATGGAACAGATCGAAAGTCTACAAATTCATTCTTACGTTCACAATCAACTGATTCTAACTAACATATCAAGGCAATTCAATGGGGAAAAGGGTACTCTTCAACAAATCATGTTGGAAATATTTTAAAAAGATCAATTTGGATCCTTTTATTTTTCCATACAAAAAACTTAAGACAGATCATAGACAAAAAATGAGTTAAAACTATAGAGCTCTTAGAAGAAAATATAGAAAAAGTCCTTAGGACATTTTATTTGGCAATAAATTCTTAGCTATGACACAAAAAGACTGATCCATAAAGAAAACTTTGATGAATTGAAATTCTACAAAATTAAAAACTGTTTCACTTCAAAAGACATTATTAAGAAAATAAAAAAAACAAGACCAGATCGTTTTTCTGGCAAATCATATATCTTGTAAAGGATTTGTATAAGTATATATAAAGAATTTTTTACAACTCACTTCTAAGAGGACAAATAGCATAATAAAAGCGGGCAAAACATTTGAACAGACACTCCACTAAAGATGTGTAGATGGCCAATGGGCACATGAAATGATCATCAGTCATGGGGGAAACACACACTAAACCACAATTAAATGTCTCTAGTGTAAGACTGACAGTAAAAAGTGTTACAAGGAAGGTGGAGGTGGGGGGCGACTGGAAATCTTATTCATGGCTGATGGGAGTATAAAACGGCACAGCCACTTTGGAAAACGGTTTGGCAGCTTCTTACGAAGTCACACATCAATTTTACATATGACCCAGCAATTCTATAACTAGGCATCTATTCAAGAAAAATGAAAAGATATGTCCACACAAAGCCAAGTGTGCAACTGTTTATAGCAGCACTGTTTGTGAGAGACAAAATAGAGATGACCCAAATGCCCATTAACCGGTGACTAGATAAAAATGTTGGATATCCATACACTGGAATTTTCTTTGACAATGAGAAGGGATGAAATACTGACACGTGCTACAACATAGATAAACCTGGACCCATTTTGCTGCGTGAAAGGAGTCAGACTTCAAAGACTGCTTGTTGAATGACTCCATCGTATGAAATGTCCAGAAGAGGCGGGTTAGCGCTTTGCTGGGGCAGGGGCTGGGGTGGGATGGATAGAAACAGTCATGTGGGTTCTTCTCATGGTGATGGACATGTTCTTGACTGGATGGTGGTAAGGGTCGCACATCCCTGTAAATTTATTAAAAATCATTGACTTTTAGTTTTACCAAGGAAAAATTTTATGGTGTGTAAATTATACCTCCAGAAATCTGTTAAAAATAGAGACAAAATGCCATGTGAAAAAAGTATTTGCAGTACCTACAGTAGTCAATAATATCCATAAAATATAAGTATCTAAAAATTGGTAAGAGAAAAAAATCAGCACAATGAAACATGTGCAAAGAGTGTCAACAGGAGAAACAAAGAAGGATAAACACCAAGAGGCTGAGAAACAGGTGGAAACATCCTCAAATTCACAGTTACCGGAAAATGATGGCAGCCACGAGGTGTCATGAGATTGGTTAAAAAAAAAAAAAAGACAGCGTAATGAGGATTTATGTTGGCAATTGGTTCTGAGAATTAAGTGCCCTTATTCACTGCCAGTGGGACTGTGCTTATGTTTACACACGCGCACACACATACACACACGTGATATAAGAGGGGGCGTTTCAGAGGGAAGCAGGCACCAGAAGACAGATGGGAGGAAAGCCCCTGCCCCAGGTGTCCCGTCCCTGTCACTGTGTTTCCACAGAGTGTGACCCTGAGCATCTGCAGCGCCCCCATGCCTCTGCTCTGAGCTGGAAGCAAACCTGCTGGGACTGTGTGTGGAGCGCAAGCGCGCAGGCTGTCAGCACAATCATGTTTATACTTTTGTAACAGATGTTGAAACAGGACTCTTCCTGCACCAGAGCTGACTGAGGGGTCAAGTCGATAGATAGGAATAGAAAGCTGCAGGTTAATTGGCTCGTTGAATTCTGATTATTAGAGAATCCTATGTATGAGTAAAGGTTCTCATGCAGGAAGCGCACTGCCTACCCCACTCGCTCGGGAGGGAGTTTGTCTAGGGCCCCCAGGGCAAATGTATTTGTTGTATTTGTATTGTTCTACTTATTATAGGAACTGCATATTTTTTCCCTTCACCACTGTGAATTACTTTATTGTTAAAAACAATCTAATAGAAAAAAATTTTAAAAGACAATATAATAGAAAGATTGCATTTATAAGAGTAGCAAAATTATAGAGTGCTAGTACTAAAGCTAGAAACCATATGCAATTATTATATCTCTGGAACTACTAAACTTTTGGACAATCTCCAAGAAGGCCTGAAAAAAATGAAGTTATTTACCATGTACTTGAATAAAAAAACTCAATATTTTCACAAGGTCATTTCTCCCAAGATTAGTTTATAGATTCACTGCCATCCTAATTAAAACCACAACAGTAATTATCATGACCTGGACAAGCTAATTCTAGAATTCATATGGAATTCTAGAATAATCAGAATAGATTTCAAATCATATATAATGAATGTGGACTTGACGTACTAAACTACATAATGGTTGTGGACTTGACCTAATAAATTACATAATGATTGTGGGCTTGACCTACCATCTATCATGAAAACCATGTTGGGATATTTGGGTTCTGTTTCATTAGAATCCTACTTAACACCACTCATAAACACAAATTCAAGGTGTATTAAATATGAAAACTAACAAATCCAGCACTATCTCTAAATTTAAAAAAAATTAGTAAATACGAAGTAAGAGAACATATATATCACTGGGGATAAAGAAAGCTTTCTTTAAAAGTGCATTGAACATAATTGTTCTAAAAGAAAATTAATACATTTGACAAGATCAAAATTAATGTCTTCTCCATACCTAAAATCAACATAAAATATCCTAGAAGATGAGACAGAGAGAAAATACTTGTGGTGTATATAACAGTGTTAATATCCAGAATGTACAGTAAAATTCTAATTAGATTCATATAAAAATAATTCAATAGAGAAAGATACTAACAGGCAATTCAAGGTAAAGAAAATGGGAAACAAATCAATCTCTTGTGTCCCTGTAAATTGCCGTATAGTTATTCTAGGAAGGAATAGGCAATACTTTAAAAGATTGTGGTCAATCTTTATATAACTATGTGGACAGTACCTCTATGATAAATAGTTAAATGAAAAAGACACAATGGAAAATAGTAAGTTGGTTATGATACCAATGACCAAAACCCAATAAACAAAACCCCCAGATGACCACACCCTCCAATTGCCCCAAAGAATCTGTGTAAACGCATAAAAAAGTCTAGCAGAACGCTCAACAAATTGGTTACAATAATGAATTCCCAGTGTTTCCTTCTGTAATTTTACAAACTCGAAAACACTGCTGTTTTGGGCTCCTGAGTGCGGTGGGCGGCTGCTGGCGGTCAGCCACCCGCCAGTTTTCCCACGTGTTCTAGGCGGGACCACACTTGGTCCTCATCAGGGAAGTGGTCCGGAAGAAACGGTGCTGGGGAGTCAGTTCCCGTGATCATCGCAGCAGCAGGTGCAGAGTCCGCGAGTGCTTCGTTCACCTGTCAGGAACGAGAAATTAAAGTGCCACCCACCTTCCCCGGGTGGAGCAGCTTTGCTGCGATGCTCACCATCTTATCAACCCCACAGCCTCTTTGTTCCCCATTTCCAGCTCGTCTCGGTTGTCAAAAATACAAGGAGGTACACAGCACATTCTCCTCACAGGCAGTTGGGTGTGTTCCCAGCAGGAATTGGCTGGACGTGCAGAGAACAGCTTCCCCTGAACAAGACTCATTCTTTCCACTATTCTTGAACCCACGAGAACATAAACGACAACACAGTTTAACCCCTTGACTCACAGCAAATAAAACACCTCCTCAGATGTCGGGAATAAAGCCATCACCAGCCTCTGTGCTTTGTGACCACCTGGAGGGGTGGGATAGGGAGGGTGGGAGGGAGGGAGATGCAAGAGGGAAGAGATATGGGAACATATGTATATGTATAACTGATTCACTTTGTTGTAAAGGAGAAACTAACACACCATTGTAAAACAGTTATACTCAAATAAAGATGTTAAAAAAAAAAAAAAAAGCCATCACCAGGCTCCTGACCACACCAACAAACAAAAGATAACCGTGCACTTTGGCCCAAATTGAATGAAGACATTCTTCCAGATTTTAGTAAGGCATTTGCTTTATGAAGGTGGAAAACCTGCTTTTTCTTTTCAGTTACCTTCCATCAGCTAAAAGCAGTAGAAACAGGCTTGGGCTCAGGGCACAAACTCACCTCCCTTTGTAAAACCCTGAAGAATTCACTAGGCACATGTGCCATGCACCTTGCGTTCAGACCTGAACACGTTCCAGAGAGGTGGAAAGCTCTAGAGGAAGAAACTACAATTTGCAAACCTTTGGCGATTTGCCCAATCACAAACCTTGGAAGCACCAAATCAGGAGCTTAAACCCTGGTCTGTGGCGTCATTCCCTTGCAGGGCCCTCCTGTTGCACTTGAACTGTTGTTCACTCACTCCTTTCGGGTGACGGCAGGAAGAAGAGGAGCGTTCAGCCTGGTCACACCTGCCCTGTGCCTTCCTGGGCCACACGCACGACCTCCCGGGCTCCCAGGCGGCATGAAGTCGAGGGCCTGAGGCCTGGCAGGGCAGGGGCTTCAACACCCCACCCACATCCCCTCTGCCACCTCTCTGCACCCCTGAAAAGACATGGGCATCCCTGGTACCCAACAGATTCCATCCAGGCACCAGGTTCTTTGTTTTCTCTGGCACCAAAGAAGTTTGTGCAGCATCCTGCAGGGATCAGTGCCCCAGACAGCCTCCAGCTAATGAGGGTTCAGGGTCAGAGAATAAAAGCCTCACTGCCCCATCCCCGCCACCCGTGCACAGTCCTGCGGGGGTGGGGGGCTCTACATGCTCCTCAGAGGGTCCCGGGGGAAGCAAGCCCCAAGGCCCATCACAGTGTCTGCACTTTGAAGCATCCTTCGTTTGGCTTTTATCCTTTCTCTGTCTCACTCCTGCTGCCTGTGATCATTTTCCAAATAAAGTATCAGCACCCAAATCCTGTCTCCAGCTCTGCTTTGGAAGAACTAAAACAATATGATGCATATGCTTTTATCTTGTTCATGTTTGTTCTCCAAGGGCCTGGAGTAGAGTGGATGTTTGTCGAATGACTTTTATTTTTATTTTTAAAAATTTATTTATTATTGGCCGCATTGGGTCTTTGTTGCTGCACATGGGCTTTCTCTAGTTCTGATGAGTGGGGGGCTACTCTTCATTGCAGTGCACGGGCTTCTCATTGCGGTGGCTTCTCTTGTTGCAGAGCACGGGTTCTAGGCGCACGGGTTTCAGTAGTTATGGCACATGGGCTCAGTAGTTGTGGTTTGCGGGTTCTAGAGTGCAGGCTCAGTAGTTGTGGCACACGAGCTTAATTGCTCCGCAGCATGTGAGATCTTCCCAGACCAGGGCTTGAACCCATGTCCCCTGCATTGGCAGGCGGATTCTTAACCACTGAGCCACCAGGGAAGTCCCTTGAATGACTTTTAGTTACAGCAACTCCCCTTGAATCGTGCGTTTCTAAGAAGCGGGTGAAGTCAAGTTAAATGACGGCAACAATAAAAACAAAAATTAATGATAAATCCACCTATTTCCCCTCTTGTGGGCTGGCTGCACGAGAGTACGGGAGAGAGTCAGATCTTGACATTTTTGTTTCAATTTCTGTGGTGAAATATCTAAGCCACATCCATACCTGTGCCCAAAAGCAGTACGTGAAAATCGGTGCCTAGGCTGTGATTTCTTTTTCACAGATTGTTGGGGGGGATGGGGGGTAGGTTTGACCTCCTGAGGCATCATCATAAAGATTGTTGTCGTCCCATAGTCGGGTCCTTCCCCAGGGGACAGCCCAGGTCCCATGGCCGCAGGGTCCTGTCCAGGGTGCAGGGAAGCCCGGGGCCAAAGCCAGGAGCTGCTTAGTTTCCCGCCTCCCTCTCTCCTCCCCCTCCTATGGTCCCTCCTTCTCTCCTCCTCCCTCTCCCCTGGCCTTCCCCTCATGCCCATGGGGCTGTCTGGGGAGCTCTGGTTTTCAGCCTCAAGCTGCTAGCGGAGGACAAGATCTTGAGTGATTGGGGTTTGGCCTCAGGCACAGCCTGAGTGCCGGCTGTGTCTGAGACTGGGCTTGAGGTCTGGGGCACGAGCTCGGCCTGACAAGAGAGGGACACTCTGTCTCCAAATGCCGTTGGCCCTGCACATCTGTCCCCCCGGACCTTACTGCAGGTGTGGCCTGGGGCTGCGCTCAGGACAGAATGGAGCCTCAGGGATGCCTCTCTGCTATGAGAGCTGGACGGTCTCCAACGTGGGGCCTCAGGAGGAAAAGGGAGCAGAGCTACAATTTGCTCCCTGATTTCCCTGAGCCCCAGTGTGGGGGGATCTCTAATGAGGTGGGGTCCAGGTGGCTAGAAGGGCTCCTGTCTTCCCTGGGATCTGGGATGCTGTGGGCACTGGGGGGTTTCCTGGGATCCAGGGGTGACCAGCCCTGAGCTTACTGTGCCCGGTGGAGGGTTTGGTGCTTCCAGGTCTCCGTCCCTGGGCAGGGATGCTGGGCACACTTGGGTCCCTGTCACACCCACCACACTGGCGTCTGGCCTGGAGGGAACTTTCTGGGAAGAAAGCCGGGAGTGAGCTGTGGCTAAGAGACCCTCGCGGGCCAGGACCAGCCGAGACTCGCAAAGCCCACTGAGACAGGTTGTAAAGCCATAGCTGCAGGACAGGTCCTCGTCCTTGTGTTTCTTCCACACTTGGTAGGTCAGCGAGAGAGACAACATTGATCAGAAAAGAGTATTAAAACCAGCCACCAAATCGATGACTAATGAGAAAGGAGCTAAGGGGAAAATTCCATCAGCAATGGCCCTGCTGCACATCCCCTTATCCCCTGGTCCCCGTGGAGAAGGAGGAGGAAGCAGAGACGCTCGAGCATCCTGGCAGATGCTCTGCACTTCTGGGCAGGGCGTGGGCACCCTTCTGCTAACAGGAGGTGCTTGTCTGGGTGGAAATGCTCTGCACTTCTTGTTCTTTTCCTCAAAACACACAGTGAAGTAGAAGTTAGAGGCTGGGTATCTGAGCACTGAGGTTGATTGGAAGCCCCACAGCTCATATCAGCTGCTTCAGCCACAAGCAAGGCCCAGAGAACAAAGGAGAGTCCCTGGGGTGGCCCCCCACTGGCTGCCCTGTTCAGAGAAGGATGGCTGTCCAGGGTGAGACTCTGTCTTGGTTCTGGGTTAAGGGAACAGTGACAGTGATGTACTTGTCTGCCCTCCACTGTGAGACACATTTTTAAGAGATGTGAGGAGATGGCACTGGGTCTCTGGGTCCCAGGGCCCCAAGGTTGTCCCATGTGGTCAGTCTCTGGGGCTCCGCACTGCTTGGCTTCCCAGCTCGACAACGTTCATGCAAACACACCCCACTCTGCAGCACTGACGGAGCCCTCTTTCCATGGCTGTCCCCACCGACAGGCAATGGGGATATGTCTCTGGTTTCTACTTTACAGCCGCTGGTCTCTCGAGGGTAAGGTACTCACATGGGTTTTTGAGACAATGAAAGCCAAAGCCATTTCTTCACAGCACACAATGCCCATGAAGGTGATCTTATTATTTCAAGTGCCTTGCTTGAGTGGTGTCACTCTGGCTATATATTCCGTTTCTTGAGTAGCTGGAAACCAATGCTTTAGGGTTGAATGATGCAGAATTTTACTATTAAGGATAAGAATTTCTTAAGCGTGCATGGCTTAATCACCAAGACTTTTAAACTCTTTCCCAACATCAGAAAATTTCTTCATTTAGTGAAGAAATCAACTGATGTGTAAAGACATTGAAAAAGCACATAAAGGGATGCTTCCCACACTAAATATGATCAAAGAGTAGATTAGAAACATCTGCTGCTCTTCTTCCAAAGTGAAACACTCTTGTGTCCAGCTTTAAAGGTGAAATGTTTTTTATCTTCAAGTCTAGCTGAGTCAAAGGAGACAGTACATAATCTTTCCAAATTTATGGTCCATATTTTTACTGAAAGACCTAGAAATGTCTTCTAATTTAATAAAAAGAAAGAGTAACAATTTGATTTGGGACTTGACCTTTGACTCAAATTATCCATCGTTAAAACTGTATATTTATGCCTTGGTTAAATAATACAAGCAGTATCATCCTGTTCATGCAATTATTGCTTTTCTTGATTTTAAGCTAATACACTTTATTTTTAAATTCATCTTAAAATTTTAAAGTTTATTTATTCATTTATGTCCTGGTGGAGGCGCCTGGGGAGATGGAATACCTGGGGAAGGGTTGGGGTGGAGAAGAGAGGAATGCCAACCTCAAACACTGTTGTGGGCATGCGTGTATCCTGGGGTGACAGTGAGGAAACTTTCTACATGTTTTCCGTAAGAGAAGTAAGATTTTCATCTGAGAGTCGATGGATCAAACCAGCTCAAAATGGATGACATTGGAAAGACTTATGCAACATCTCTAGAGAGATGGCAAGACAGATTGGCTACATGTCAGATATTAATACAGATTTTAAAAAAATGTGTTAATTGGTAAAGAGAGGGAAGGGTAGTCAGCAGAAAATATGTGAACATTGAATGAAGAGTTACAGAAGTAAATTTTGAAAGTGTCTGTCTATGAACTGCCTGAAGACTGGACGAGGACTGCAGCTTTTGACTCTTCTTGAATGATCCAAACAACACTTTCTTCTGACTTCATAGCCTCGGAGTAGCCATCATATGGTGATTTTGTTTTCTCTTGTCTGTAGAAACAGAATGTGTCAGAGATGCCAAAGTGAGCCATCTGGTCAACCTGAGGAGTACATTTTCCATTACAGTTTCCTCAGTAGTATCCTTGTTATACATCTGTACCTTGTGAGCTCTGCCAGTGTGGGTGTACCCTGATGGGCAAGTTTACATTTCAAGAGCTTATGGATCAGGTTTCTGATCCCACAAAGCCGTTGAATGCCAGGCACAGTGAAATGCCATTTGACAGACAGCCTATGGGCTGGGGAAGGCAAAATTGACCCCAATTTCATTCAAATTACAGGTCAAGATAAAGGCTCCTCACAGACACTCAAACCATACCCTGGGACCCTTATCAAAAAGCTACAATAAATGATTCTCTCTGCTTCGTTGCACAGGGAACAATCTTTACTCAATGTATGAACCAGACTATCTTTTACACCCTGTCTTACTCCAGCCCCACCCAAGGACCACAGCATCTGCAAAAAAACAGCAAAGTAATCTTCCTTAAGAATAAATTAAAAGCTCTTGGTCTATAAATCACTTGGAAATCTGGCAGAGCCGAGCACACCCCAACCAGAAGTGAGAGCACAAATCACCCTCTTAGAGGTAGAGTGTTTCCACTCTGCTGGCCAGTGACCTGTGCTGTCAGATATACATTTCTCTCTGTTCCACATGGCACTACGTCACTGCGGAGCCCAAGCCAGCAGCTGGCTGGGGCTGGGGCTTTTCAGTGTGGGGAGCAGGCTTCCAAGCACCGTCCAGTGGGTGGCAGGAGCCCGAGTCTGATCCATCCATCAGGAGGGAGTCGGTGGGTTCTGCCCATGGAGGAGGTGGAGGAGGTGCCTGGTGTGGGGGATAGAGAGATCCACAGTAAAGATGGGCCCCTCATCTTTAAGAAAAAAATACTTATGTAGGTGTCTGAAAATGTTTTCAAAAGAAGGTGACTGAGACTATTGTGTAATTCTTCTCCCAGGTGCTTTCTTGGCCAGATGTTCACTCAGAAGATCCAGGTTTAGGGAAAGCAGACAAATGGCCCAGTGGAGGTGGACATGGGACAGCTAAAACGGGTCTCTCTTGGTCCTTTTCCAAGAATAAGGACCACCCGGCAATCATGGTTTCTGTTTCAGGGGGCTCTGGGATCTCCTGAGGTGTTCACTCAAAGATTGTCCCCTCTTGAAGGTATCGTTTCCCTTCTGCCCCCGCCAGCACCACTGGGCTCTGGTTCTGCATCTCTGCGGGGACGGGGGTGGTGGTTAGGGTTCCTGGCTTTTGTGTCCACAGCGCTGAGACCCGGAGGATTTCTCAGGGCTGCTGGAGGACTTAGAAGAGGGAAATGTGATGCTGGAAGCAACCAGGAGGAGACAGACGCTCTCCCAAAGTAGGGGAGAGGTTTTCCTGGACTGACGGGGCAGGTGAGTGTCTAGGAGGCAGTGGCCAAGCAGAGTGGGAGGGGCCTGACCTCAGGAAGGTACGTCCAGGTGGGTGGGAGGCTCCTCTCCCTCTTGTGGCAATGGGCCCGGGACCGGAAGTGGACACAGAGCAGGTAGGTAATCGATGCCGAAGAACCTCTCCCCACACCTGAACCCTTCCAGGCAGGTCAGACTCCAGACCATAGAAACACAGCACTTTCTTGTTGGAGGCACCCTGAGATTAAATGAGGTGTGTTTCCTGCCAAACCAGGGGAATGGGATTCACAGTTCAATTAAGTTAGAGGTCACAGACCCATAACCCCCTTACTTAAAGCTACCAAGAGTTTGAATTTTTGGGATCAAGAAGAGAACAGCTCTTTCTGGCTCCTTTCTCTGACGTGGGGGAGGGATTGGGGTGAATGCAAAGGGGGACTGACTGGAGTGGATCCCAGGGGCTACAGCCAGATGGCATCTGGGCGGGGATCCACCTTCAGAGAGCAATGGGTTGTGTAGCCGGGGGCCTAGAGAGGTTTGGGAGTGATGCCATATCTGAGTTCACCCTGGAAGGTTCAGATGAAGAGGCTTCAACGGAAGGCCCATGAGAGGTGAGGAACAGGACCATGGAACAGACCAGGGGTGGGGAGGGACTGGGAGCCCGCAGCAGGGGTGTGTGTTATTGTCCCTAAGGCCACGCGGACAGGAGGGTGAAGAATGTCAGACGTTGGCTGTGGAGAAAGTTCATCGGGCCCAGTTGCTGCCAGAACAAGGTGCTGGAACAGGGGGTGTCAGGAAGGAAACATCCAGTTCCTCTCTACTCCTAACCTCCCATCTCATCTCCCATCCGTTGTCTCTCCCAGCCATCTCCCATCTCTGGCTGCTTATTCTCAGCCAGAAATGCAGCAGCCTGGTGACAGCCTCCTGGTCCACGGGGATCAGCCTCTGGGCACAGAGAGCAGGCAGAGAGGCTGGAGAGCGTCTGGGGAGAAACAAGGAATGAGGACAGGTGCTGAGGAAGGAAGGCCTGCAGTCCCGAAGGTCGTTCAGGAAGGGGAGCGGGGCCAGGGACCCAGCGCTCTTCCGTGGAGTGGGAGAGCCAACGGCAAGGACTGGGCCGTGGTCCTGGGCTGGGCTTGCCGCTGTCACGATTCCCCCGGTGTTTCCGGGGAAGCTGAGCATATGGCTCTCCTACTAGCCATGTCCACAGCAGCTGTATTTAAATCTGCTGGATGAGCCACATACGTGACCCAGAGCCAAAGACTTGTCCTCAGCTGATGGCTGAGCTGGGGTCTGTCTCCTGCACTCCACGGCTCAGCTTGCTGTTTTAAAAAAAGATTTTCCAAATTATATCTTTAATTGAGGTATACCTGACATATGAGATTATATTAGTTTAAGGTGTTCAACGTAATGATGTGATGTATGTGTACACACTGTCAAATGATCACCACGGTAAGTGGAGTTAACATCCAACACGGTGGTTACATTTTTTTCCTTTGGCTGAAGACTTTTAAGATCTACTCTCTCAGCCCTGAGCTTTCACTTCTGTTAAGTGGGAAAGATGAGCACCAGCCCCAGAAAGTCTTTATAAAGCAATTAGTGTCTCGACATAAAGCTGTTCTAGCCAAAAGGATTACTAACCTCAAAGTACTTCAGTCAAAAGCAAAAAAGTTCAATTCTGACCTTTGTTACCCATAAACACCAAACTTTATTGAAAGAATAAACAGAATGAGAGGGTTAGCACAAGAGAGAAGAACAGAATGAGAGCAGTAAACTCCTGAAACATGGGCATCCAGCCTCAGCAGGGTCGCTTCCCCTGTGGCCGGGAGCTGGGTGGCCGAGGAGGCGTGGCCGTCAGGAGTGCCCCTCCCACCTCAAAATACACGCCCAGTTCCTGGGACAGGGGTGCTTGCCCAGTGGCCCGGAGCTGGCTTCTGCAGCAGTGCAGGCATCTGCGGGTGACAGAGGGCCCGTCAATACGAGCTGTGGGTCCGCAGAGGAGATGAACGGAGGGTTAACCAGACCCGCTCTCCCACCACTGCTCTTCCACCTCATCACTCGCTTGGACGGGTGGCCAGAGCCGTGGTGGGGCAGGGCCCTGGAGAAGGGGTCTGTGGGCATCTTGGCAAAGTGTGGGTTCAATGACCAGCCTCCTCCCAGGAAGCCAGGGGGCTGGTCTAAGAAAGAAAGTGGGTGTGGGAAGAGCAGCCAGGAGGGGTGTGTGTGTGTGTGTGTGTGTGTGTGTGTGTGTACGTGTGTGTGTGTGTGTGTTTCTCTTACAGAGTTGACATTTGAAGGGAACAAGTTGGAAAACTGTGCTGGGACGGAGATAAGTGTTCCCATTAGGACTCCAGGAGTCGGTTGGCAGTGAGCCCAGTGTCTGCGGGAGGAAGAATTCAGCGGGGTGTGGGCGTGGCTTGTCTTCCTCAGGTACCACAGGGCCTTGCACCCTCACCCCCGCACGGGCCTGGGGAAGCCACTTGCACATCTCCCACAGCAGCCCCCCTCAGGTCTGCTCAGTTTCATCAGCTGTCAGCTCTCGCCCAGCAGCTCTTTTCTTGCCCAGAAGAAGAGGCTTTGACCCGAACATGGTCCACAAGAATCTGATGGCTCTGAGCAGCTGGAGAGGACTGGCCTGGCCCATCTGGGTCTGAGTCAGCAGCATGTCACTTCCCACACTCAGGAGGCAAGGGACAGAGTTGAAGATGCAGGCAGAGAGGCCAGAAGAAGGCAAAGCCTGCGGCTGGGCATCAGGAACCCAGCGCTTGATTCTGGCTTCATCCTTCTGACCCAGGTCACATCACAGCCTCGCTGAGACTCGAAGGTCAACATCTGTAAAATGGGAGTGAGGCCACATTACAGCAACGGGGTGCCACATGGACAACTGTTGAGGGCCTGAGTCACACCAGACACTGCTCTGGCTGCGGGGTGTGGCAGAGGGCACGGCCGCCTGGGTCCCTGCCTCGTGGTTCTTTCCACACTGTATGTTTCCTAAGTTTTCACGTCAGGTGGAAAAGTGAGAACATGCAGGACAGTTTCTGGCATAAAGCACCCAAACTGTGGTTGGATCTGGGGTCACCAGCAGACCGAGGGCCTTGGCCAGGGGTGTGCTCAGGTCAAGAGCTTCAGGATGGTCCAGCCCGGGAGCTGGCTGGTGGCCAGTGTACACAGGGATGTGGGAGGGGCTTTGTGACTCAGCATCCTTGTCTCAGGAGTTGTTTAGACACTGTCAGCGAAAGCAGCTCCCTCCCCAGCATCCTCAGAGCGGTCTCAGGGCTGCCATCATCCTAATTCTCAGCCCCGTCAAAGAACCAAGCAGCTGGATGGGTTTGGGTTGGTTAGATCCTATATCCTCGTGTGATGGAGACTGAGTCCCAGAGACCTGAGGCCTGGAGCTGTCTGCAGGTAAGAACACCCAGTGTCCTAGCCTGGGGGTGATGACGCACTGACTCAGTGTGGACCAGCTGCCAGAGGAGAACTGAGAAGGAGCTGGGGTCTTTCCAGGAGCAAGTGTTCACGGACCCATGGCCATGCTGCCTCACCTGGGTCTCCTCCCTTGACCTCTCAGGACTTGGTGGCCACTGCACGACAGTTCTCATTTGCCTATTTTGCTCCCAAGGGCTTTGCGTCAGGGAGGTCACCAAGGCGGCAGAAATCCGGGCACAGACCCTAGACCAATATGACCATGTTCTCTTGCCTGCTGTGCTGTAACAAATGACTCACACTTAGTGGCTTGAAAAACCAATGCCTTTGCTACCTCTGGATGTTTTGGGTCAGGAAACCAGGCAGGGCTTGGGCAGGTGAGTCTTCTGTTCCCCGTGGAGTTGGGGGCTCATGGGTGGCACTCAGCTGATGGCAGGGCTGGATGGCCCTAGAGAGCTCCATCCACAAGCCTGGTGTTGGGGGGCCATGCCTGGAAGTTGTGGCCTGGCTGGCCCCCTCCATCTCCATGTGGTCTCGGGGCCTCTCCCTGTGTCTCTCCAGCAAGGTCGTCGGCCTTCTTACTTCAGGACGAAGTGCTCCCAGGTGCAGGGGCTCAGGTGGAATCTGCAAGCCTTCTTAGGACCCTGCCCCAAAGTCCCAGAACGTCACTTCCACCACTTTCTGTTGGTCGAATAAGCTGCTAGGGTCGCCCGGATTCAAGGAGAAGGGAGGAGATGCATCTCTCGAAAGGAGAAAGACCTGCAGGCATTGGGGGGTGGGGGGAGATGGCTTGGACCAGTTTGGGGGCAAGCCACCATTGCAGAGTTCTGGAATGTGAGGTACAACCCTCATGAGACAGTTTCATCAAACTGAAAGTGAGGGTTCTACATCCTGCAAGGGGTTGCTGACAAGGCTTCTCGGCTGAATTGCTGGATGTTTGCAGCTCTGACTCACGGGGTCCCAGGATGGTTCTTTGAGGGGGTAGGGGAGCAGTCCTGGGACAGGCGCTGAGCTCCATCCTGGCTCCACTGCCTTCATCGCTCCGTGCCTCATTTTTCTCAGCTGTAAAATGTACATAATGGTGTTGGCTTCATAGGAACATTGTGAGGTATGAGATAAATGAGATAAAGTCTAAGTACTTTCGCATTGCTGGAATATCATGGCTGCCTAATTGATGTTAGTAACCATTAACATCCACATGAATCATCTCTAACCCACACAATAGAAATGGAGGCGTTTTCTCCTCCTTTTATGCACAAAGAAGCTGAGGCTCAGGGGAAAATAAAAGTCTCTTCCCCAAGGTCCCAATGCTTATAATTTGAGAAATTAAACTCAGGTCAAGATGACAAGAGAGAGTGAGAAAGAATGAATTGGGGGCAGAAAATAGACTAAGAATCTGTTGGTGAAAGAAAGAAAGCAGAGAGTTTGGAAAGAGATGGAAGGGAAGCTGGTAAGTTTGGGGGAAGGTTGGTGGACAGTGCAGAGGTCCTGAGGGCAGGAAGTTGGCCACACAGCCCAGAGAGGTTCATGAGAGAGGAAACGGGTACAAAGCTGAAAGTGAGATCACAGGAGGAAGAGTGTGGAAAGAACGCTAGAAGATGGGTAGAAATGGTTAAAATGGGGAGAAGTATTCGTGGTTCAACTTTTCTGTAGAACAGATATTTGGCCTCAGCTCCTCGGGGATGTGTATCCTGTTGTAACTCACATAGATTAAGTTAAAATTCATTCATTTCCAAATGTTACAGTTTGTGGATGAATATAATTTCTTTATAGGTCTCAAGCAGTAAAGAGTTGGACTCCCCAGGAAATAATTAGGACAATAATAAAAATTTTAAAAAGGTCATGCACCAAAATTGACTCAGAATTAGAATCATGATGCGGCATCCGATGGCGCCGCAGTTGGGACACGACTTCAGTCTCATCTGTTTATCTGTTGTCCTGAAGCAGCTGATGGCACCTGGGGCTCGGAGCTCAGGGCACTCGCCTGAGGAGGAGCCCAGCTCAGGGGAGATTGGTCCATACACGACGGAGTGTGGGTGAGGGGGGTGATCTTCTGATGCCCAGAAAGGTAGATTAGATACATTGCCTTGCTACCGGGCCAGAGAGTAGCCAACTCAAACACGCACACGGGCGTGCGCACACACACACATTTGATACATATCTTATGTCCAAATTACAGACTAAAAATTATTAAGATAAACACAGCTTTCATCAAAATTAAAACCTTTTGCTCTACAAAAGAACTTGTTAAGAGGATTAAAAGACAAGTTAAAGACTGGGAGAAAATATTTGAAAACCACATATCTGACAAAGGTCTCATATCTAGAATATATGATGCTCTTTCAAAACTCAACATTAATTTATTTGGAAAATGGGCAAAAGACACAAAGAGACATTTCACCGAAGATGGCATACAGGTATGAAGTAAGCACATGAAAAGATGTTCAGCATCACTAGCTATTAGAGAGAGACAAATTAGGCCCACTGTGAGCCATCACTACACACCCATTAGAACGAGTTAAAAAAAAACTGACAATACTAAATGCTGTTGCAGATGTAGAGAAACTGGGTCGTCCATATATTGTTTGTGGAAATGTAAAGTGGTCCAAACACTCTGGGAAAAGTTTGGCAGTTTCTTAAAAACAAACAAACTAACT
This sequence comes from Kogia breviceps, assembly GCF_026419965.1. Classification (NCBI taxonomy): domain Eukaryota; kingdom Metazoa; phylum Chordata; class Mammalia; order Artiodactyla; family Physeteridae; genus Kogia; species Kogia breviceps. Next base: position 32,230,302 of record NC_081323.1, on the reverse strand, counting down.
AAACTAAACATACACTTATCAAGTAACCTGTTAATTTCATTCCTGGGCATTTATCCCAGCGACATGAAAACTTAGGTCAACATAAATTCTGTACACGATTGTTCACAGCAGTCTTATTTGTAGTAGCTAAAAGCCGAAAATGCCAAAACTATCTCTAATAGATGGTGGTTAAATAAATGATGGTACATCCATACTGAAGAATAAAACTCAGCAATAAAATGGAATGAGTATGGTACACAGGGCATCTTGAATCAATCTGCAGAGAATTATACTGAATAAGAAGAGTGTTCCTCTTCTGATTTTGATTTTGGTTTATAATTATATAAGATGTAACCCTTGGGGATAGCTGGGTAAATGGTACATGGGACCTCTCTGTACCAGCTTTGCAACTTCCTGTAAATCTATAGCTATTTCAAATAAAAAGTAAAAAAAAAAAAAAAAAAAAAGTGTTTTTTTAAAAAAAATAAAGACAGACAACTGAATAAAAAATATAGAAACCTTGAAAAATTACCTCAAAAAGGAGAATATTTTAGTGGCTAATAAACATATGAAAAGATAAACTGCCACTTTAGTCATCAAGGAAATATATATATATATAACATATATATCACATTTCTATATATATATCACATTTCTATATATTATATTACATTTCTATATATACACTACATTTCATATATATTTGCATTTCCTTGAGGACCAATGCGGTGGTATCTCAGCCAGTTGTTGAAAAGGATGTGAAGGAAATCGAATTCTGACACATCCCTAATGTGAATTTTAATTTGTGAAACCACTTGGAAAGGTGTTTGGGAGTCTTCACCAGGACGGAACATACCCATCAGAAATCCATTCCAGAATTATGCCATCTTTACATGGGAGACATGTATAAGAATGTTTGTAGTGGCACTTTTGTAACAGCAAATGGGTAAATGCACTCTTACCTCTCAGGTTGTCTTTCCTGATGGACTCAGTCTGGGACTTGGGCTCACTCTGTATGTTGATACTGACTCAGAGGCCTTCCCTGGTGCTTCTTATTTGATGCTCTCATCACCACAGCCTGGAGGAGCTGATACAGAGCGTTGGTCTCTGGACTATTCTCTGCTCCCTCTTTCCAAGGGCCTTCTCGGTTCGCTAATCCTCTAGATGAAAACGGACAAGGAAGCCACTCCCCAGCCACTCTCTACACCCCCTTCCTCCACAGAGGTAATCAATTTTCCGACTTCCTTCACTGTAGACTGGTGTTTGTAAACTTCCTGTAAATGGAGGCATTTGAAGTGTGTTCTTTTGAATCCAGCTTCACCGTGTCTGTGAAGATCTCGTTGTCATGTAGAGCAGTGGTGTATTTTTTTCTACGTGCTGGGCCAGCTTCCCACTGTATGAATAAACCATACTTTTCATTCATTCTAGTGTCGGTGATGTACATGTGGGTTTTTCCCATTTTCTTGCAATTATAACAGGGCTATTATGAACATTCTTGTACATGCCATAAAAGCCTGGAAAATAAGCTGCTATATCATGAGGTATATGCATGTTTAGATTAATAAACACTGTTCCACAGTTTTCCAAAACGTTCACCAACGTACAGAGATGGCAGTGTGAGTTTGAGTCTCCACCTGCTCACAAACACTGGTCTTACAGGACTTGCTCTGTTCTGGTTTGGCCATTCTGATGCGTGTTTAATGGCCCCTCTCCTCTGTGACGGTCTGCACCTCCCTGAGGACTGAGCTATCAAGCCCCTTTCACGTGTGATGAGCCCTCTGGCTGCTCCCTTTCACCCAGTGCCTGTTCAGCCTTCCACTCACTTTCCTTTCGGTTGCCTCTCTTTTATTGATTTCTAGACGTTAACAGTCCACTCCACTGGCCTTATTCTCTGTCTCTATCGTCTGCCTTTTACTCATTCAATGATGTTTTCTGATGAACGAACTGCTAAAGGGACAGTCTGACTCAGCAGTCTTTTCCTTTATTGCTAGATGTGCTTTGGTTCATGTTCAAGAAATCCTTCCCTCACTCGAAAGTGATCAAAATACTCTCTTACATTATTTTCCAGAAGCTTGCTGTCTTTCAAGGTTATGTTTTTAAGGAGAGGGAATGTTACTTTTTTCCTTTCTGTAAATATGTACACACATCTTGAAACACAGAAGGCAGAAGAATGAAAAGAAGCGTCTGTGCTCTACACACACTGGGCACCAACGGTCGAAGCTATTGCATAAGCTACGGTTCAGGCACATTTGAAAAGCAAAGTGGAAATATGTGAAGAAGTAGAGAGCTCTCAGTATTTTACAAAAAGAGCAGTGGAATAAGTTCCTTTAGAAATAGAAAAACCAGTCAGCGTATCACCAAGATAATCTCTAGGCAACCAAGGTCTTGTCAACTTAAAGCTTGCCTTACTTTAGACAAGCTGAGGGCTTTGCTTATCGAAATTGAACAGAGCCCTGACAAGTATGCCTGCACCTGTGGCAAAAAATGCTTTTCAAAACATATGTATATGTGTGTGTATATATATATATATATATATATATATATTTATGTATACATACACACACACACACACACACACACACACTTTGGTCTATTATCAATGTTTCTACTAAGATATTTTTGCCCTTGTTATACAAAGGAGGGAGGTGGACCAGACAAAGAAGCTGGCACTGATTCCCATGATTTCTGTCCACATCCACATCCACATCGTGTCTAAAGACGTCCAAGTTGCCTTCGTCCTCATGTGGACCCCGAGGCAAGGATTTGTTTGCAAACAGGTCACTTGGTCAAGGATCCCAAGAAATTCCTGAATGGGGGAGCGGATGTGAGATGGGACAGGGAACCCAGCTGATAAGAGGGTGCCTTATCCAGAAAGTCGGATGGGCCACTGGAGCTGCTTCCCCAGGGATTTGGGAATCAGTGTGGAACATACATCTCAGGGTCATCTGCTCCAAGAGACGGGGGGCTGGGGCATCCACCCACCAGGGCCATCGACCTGCAAGGGAGGGCTGTGGGGGAGGCATGACCCTCTCGCACTTTCTGCTTCCTGGGACAGCGCTGACTCTGCTGCCAGGGAATGTCTTCCGACGCTGGCATCCTTGGTGGGGATGGTGGCTCCTGAGCGTCTACTAGAGGAAAGGCTCTGTGGGAGGACTGTCCATCCCCTGGAGCTCCTCTGTGGTGGACAGACCGGGGCAGGTCAGAAACTTCCCCACCAAGAGAGGATCACAGATGCTGCGCTTTTCAGAGAGATTCCTGCTGGGCTGTAACTTTTGTCAGATCTCAGGAGACAAAGGACTCCTCAGAGCAGCCTCCAGACAGACTCCCTGGCTGGGCTTCTGTGGTCTCAGCTGGGTGATCACAGGTAAAACCCGAGAGATCTAGATCTACGCCTCCAGCAGAACCCGACATGATGACATCAACAAAACAAACTACCGTCCACGTGCCAACGGGATTAATGTGAGAGACAGAATGTTTGAGTGAAAGAAAAGGAACAGTAAATGACTCAATTTATATTAGGTTCATAGACACCAGTCTATGGGGATGGAAGTCAGAATCACTTTAAGAGGGAAGGGTTGTGGAGAGGACCTTGGCCCTTCATTGATTTGTTGAATACATATATCTAGCAAGAAAAAAATGGAGTAAGAATAAAGCAAAAAAACCAAATGTTTCTGTAGCAAGGTCATGACTTTCCACTCCCCACCCCAACCCAGCACCTGCTGATGTTCCACGAAAACCAAGAAAAAGCTGCTGGCGGGGAGGGCACGAGCCAAGGACCCAGCCCCAAAGACCTCACGGCTCTGTCCTCCTAGAACAGGACCACTCACGCCCCGGGAATCCACTGTGAATCAGGTAAAATGAGAGGATCCCACCAGCGAATCCCCACAACTCAGTTCATATCCTGGATCCGGCTGCTACGAATCCCCTTGGTCCTCTCCATCTGCAGGGGGAACCCTTTCACCCCAGAATCGAGGCCAGCCTTGCGATTTGCTTTGACCAACAGGGTCTCTGGGCATCAACCTTAGGCCTGGCAGCAATCACATCCACACTCTGTGGGGAACCCAACCCCCGTGCCGTCAGGAAGCCTTGACTGGACCACTGGACCATGGGGCCTTTGGAGAAACAGACCCGGGAAGGACAGGGAAGGGGGAGGCATGGAGTCTTCTCGGGCCTTCAGCCAACTAAATGCAGCCAAGGGAGTGGTCCCAGCCTGTGCCGCAAGGAGGGGGCAGCACCCTGCCCCGCTCGAATCCCTGACCCACAGAATTAGGAGAAATGACCAGCTTTTGCCGTGTTGAGCCACTGAGTTCTGTAGTGATGGTGGTACAGACCCAGGTAAGGGAAACACTGGCAAAACCTAGAGGCAGAGCATATGCTCACGTCCTTCATCACACACGTCACTGTGGTTTGTACTCTTTCCAGTTTGTTCTTGGTGCCAAGAACCCCTGTCAGGCTCGCCCTTTCCCGGCACTGTCCCCTCTGGCTCTCAGCTAACTCACCCCGGGTTCTGCTTCAGCTCTGAATGGGACAGACTGTGCCTGGCGGGTGGTCGGCCAGTGTCCTCAGATTTTCTCTGCTAAGTGCATCTGGCCCTCCATGACTGCCCCCCACCACCCTGAAAGGAGGGCCTGGGGAGGGCAGGGTGAAGCCCTGTTTCCTTACCCCCTTCCTCTCTAGGGCCACACGCTGCTAGCCCGGTGACGCCAGTGCAGGCTCATAGTGGGTGTGGTGGGCTAGATGTCTGTCCAACTAAAACCTAGATGCTGTTTCAACAAAGACACACAGAAGAGTTCTTTGCATATAGTTTTTGGTATATAAACATGGAAAGCATCAAAATTAAACTTTTCCCTCAACTACACGAAATAATCCACCTTGATCTGCCTGGCTCTCTCTATGAAGCTATGTTTATGCTTCCAGAATTTGCATCCTCCTCATGGGCCGTTCCTGTGACGCCCACAGACGCAGTGCTCACGGGGTCGGTGGGCCAGTAGTTGTCGCTGGTGGACGGAGGATCGAACCTACGACCTTCCCTCTCAGTGGGGCCAGGAGCCTCTGACATTCCCTGGCCTTGGTTTTCATTGACATATTGACTTTCGTATTTTCTTCTTGCTGCCTTTAATTTCTCTCTCTTTAGATCAAATCTAGACCCAGTGCACAGTTGCTTGGAGATGGTATTTCATAATGTTGACTTACTGATGGAGACACGTCACTGCTGGGATTGACTTCATGGCTGTTTGTGGGATGCGGGGTGTGGGGCGAGAAGGGACTGGACCCTCTGCATCTGTGCTTTATCGACGGCAAGATGCGGGCCGTGACAGTACCTGTGTTTTCAGGGTTAAATGAGCTAATGGGATGAGGTGCCTCGCACAGCATGAGGTCGCACCGATTATTCTGCATCATGACTGATACCACCGTAGCTTCCATTTCTGTCTACACATTATGACTCACCTTATGGCAGTGAGGGTCCACCCACCGAGCTTTTATCCGCGGGGACAGAGGGGACCACGATATTGGAAATGTCAGCTACTTTTTTTCAGGAAGAGAGAAAGATAGTGTTCAGGAGGGTTTAATCAAAATCAGGACCTTTCAGAGCTCCTGACTCCCCCATCCTTAGGGTGAAGTAATGTTCAGAGTTGCTCTTCTGTGGTGGGGGCTTCTGGCACTGGGAGATGCTGTGATTGATGCCCATAGAGGCCTCAGGAACTATGGTTGTTTCTGTGGAAGAAGCAGTGATGTCTTGGGGGACAATGTGGGCTACTGTCCCCCTTGGCGTCAAGACTGCAGCCTTGGACATACCACGAGGAGGTGTGATTTGGTGGGCATCTGAGGAAAATGCCCTCTGCCATTGCATACCTCCCTATGTTCGATCCTAAGCACTTTAGCTGGAACTCTTCCCAGAGACACCACAGGCTAAACCTGACCCACATTTGAGCTGTGTGACCTGAGCCATGATCACCTTGCACAAGTCATAGCTACCCAGGAAAATCAGGCTGTTGAACCAAATTATGTTTAGTCTCCAAACAGTTGTTTAACTATTAGAATCAAGTGTTCACATGTTGGTAACAAAGATTTGGAAACAAGGGACTGTAATTGCATCTCTTCCTCAAGCATGATTCATGAGGATTTTTTTAGAATAAGATACCCCCCTTGACTCCTGCAAAACAAATTAGAAGACAAACACCACATCAGCCTCATCACATTGATCTAAACTCTGCTGCTTCTCTGAGTGGATGTTTGCAGATTAATGAGATGATGTTCTTTAAAGAACACAAAGTCCCATGCATTAAAGATGCAACCAAAATGTAGATTTTTTCAAATCAATCTTGGAGGATGTCATAGGGCCAGCATATTAGAGCAGTTCTGTACAGTAGAAATCTAAAACAAGCTACATACGTAACTTTAAATTTTCCAGCAGCTACATTAAAAGAAGTAAAAAAAAAAAAGCGAAATTAATTTTAATAATATTATTAACACAACATATCCCAAATCTTTTTATTTCAACCTGTAACAGATATACAAATGTTAACAAGCTATTGTGCATTCTTTTTTCAGAATAAGTCTTTGAAGTCCAGTGTCTGTCTAGACGGCAGACTCTCTAATTGTGGACTCTCCACGTTCTGGAAGCTCAATAATCACGTGTGGCTTGTGGCCGTGCAGTGGGCAGAGCAGATTCACAGGAGGAAAGTGAGGGGGGAGGTCTCATCCCCTCCCCAGTGACTTCTAGGGGTGCTGTGCCCTCAGCTTCTGCAGCCCCTGCATCTCTGCTCCCCCTTCTGGAGCATTCTGCCTTCCCCTCACACCCCCAGTCCCCTGACAAGCCCCTCTTCTTCCCCCAAGTCCTAATCAAGTGTCAGCAGCCCTGGGAAGAGCTTCACACCCTGGCCTCCTGCAGACACAGTTAATTCAGCAGTTCTGTTTGTGGGCTCAGCACTCCTTTTCTATTAATTTGTCTTCAGGGTTTCCCCCACCCCCACCCCCACCATGCAGTACATGTCCTGAAGGCTAGGCTATGTATTCTGTGAGTAGAAACGCTGACGTAACCCAGGTGCTGAATCAATGGCTCCAGATCTCAGTTTTAAGCTCAGGCCTCGGGAGGCTCCCAGGGCTGCCCTCTGCCCTCTTGCTCTCTGTCTGCAAAGGCACTGGAAGGGCCGCGTGAGATGCCCGTGGTCTCCGATGTGACATAACCATGTGGATAAATCCTAATGATTAGTGATAAAATATTAATACACCTTTGCTTTCTTATGTATTATCCTTTCCCACCTTAGAAATGATCTGCTAATTAGAGCCCAATGGCCAATTAACTAGGAAACAGCATGAATTTGTCTGAAAACAAATGCATCTTCAGAAAGCATGAGCAGATTCTGTCCAAAAAGAAGAAAAGACAGGATGTACATAGAAGGATGTCTTATTTTGAATACGGGAGAGTCAAGGAGGTAGAACATGATGGAGTTGGTACAGGATATTATCAGGGTTTTAGCGTTCATGTCTGGCAGTAGGTTCCCAGGATTTATTATGTTACTTAGAATAAGTAACAAATCGTTCATTGAATAAATAAACATAAAACAGCCTGTATCCAAATCCACTCACCACGGAATTCACAGTGCTGGCCTGTTGGCTTTGACACTTTTCCACACTGACACCCTGTTGGTGGACCATCTTGTCCTTGTGTTGAATTAGTTCTGCCTGTGCCCTGCTGCTTTTCTTCTCAACGCAAGTATTTTTTCTCTTTACTCATTGTTTTCCTTCTGTGTCCTAGCTTTCCAGTACCATTCCTTCTCCAGTTTTCACAATTCTTAAACCCTCCACCCTTCTTGAGTTCTTGTGGCTGAACTAATAATAAAATTGACACAAGACTAATGTGTCCCATTAATATGGGGAAAAAAAGAAGCAAAATTTTTTTATTGGAGTATAATTGCTTTACAATGTTGTTAATTTCTGCTGTAAAATGAAGTGAGTCAGATCTATGTATACCTATACCTCCCTCTTGGACCTCCCTCCCACCCCTCTAGGCAGTCACAGAGCCCCGAGCTGATCTCCCTGTGCTATACAACAGCTTCCCACTAGCTAGCTATTTTACGCATGGTAGTGTATTTATGTCAAACCTAATCTTCCAATTCGTGCCACCCTCCCTTCCCTCCACCGGAGTCCACATGTCCATTCTCTACATCTACGTCTCTATTCCTGCCCTGCAAATAGGTTTATCTGTACCATTTTTCTAGATTCCACATATATGCATTAATATACACTGTTTGTTTTTCTCTTTCTGGATTACTTCACTCTGTATGACAGACTCTAGGTCCATCCACATCTCTACAAGTGACCCATTTTCGTTCCTTTTTATGTCTGAGTAATATTCCATTCTATATATGTACCATTCATGTGCAGGAAGCTCTCATAGAAATGGGACCTAAGAAGTGGCCAAAGCAGGCAGCTTTTATACTTTTTAGGCAAAGAAACAATACATTTGTGAGGAATTGACAGGACAAAGACACAGGTTTTGGTGTCTGAATAGTAAAGAATTGAAACAGAGTTTGGGTTTGGGGCAGTGAATGAACAAGGTTATTTATACCGCTTCTCTGCCTGGAGTCCCTGTCTCTGGGGATAAGGGTGTCCTTCTACCTCCTGGTAGAGGGAGGACACCTTTCACACAAGAGATCTGTTTCCTGCTTCAAGGGGACAGAGAAGAGGTCAATGTGTCCCTCTTGCATTGGCCATTTCTTAAATAACTTTAAAATATTTAATATGCCATCGAGGCATAGTTGGGGGTGACATGCCCAGGGCCCCACCAGCATCAACGGGCGCATTTCACTGCCTGGGGATCTGAGGCCCAGACCTGCAGTGGGCGAGGGCCATGGACTGAGCACCGGGCGCTGGGACCCCTCAGTCCCACCTGGTCACCTCTCTGAGAGGCTGAGGCTGGGTTGTGCTGCAGGCAGTGGTGGCCGCCCAGTATCATCGGTATCATCGGCGGGCATCGTGGCCCATCTGTCGGAGGAAGCCTGCACTGCTGACACCACACATGCCGTCTTGGAGTAATGAAGGGGTGGGTGACGTCGCAGGGCAGAGGTCACAGCCCAAGAAGAGGGGAGTTTCTCTCCCAGGCAGAAAGAAAAGGCCCTAGCTTTGCATCTGCTTTCAGCTTTCCCCAGAAGAAACAGTTGCTTTATTTTTAAAATGTATCCCCTGCGCATTAAAACTTCCTCTTCGGGGGTCATGTTTTTCCCATGAATCTTCTTCTGTGATTTGTGGCTCTGCAGCTCATGGTGGGGGCATCCTGCAGCCTGGCCCATGGCCCCCGTCCTGAACCGCAGTCTGTCCCCTCCTGAGTCCAAGGGCCTGGGACCCGACTGGCCCCGGGCAGTACTGCTGGGAGGTCTGCTCAGAACCTCGTCACCCCCAGGAGCCTGCCTCTCCCCCGGGGCTCCCTGGGAGACATGGGCTCTGAGCAGCAAGATCGTTTGCTTTCAACTGAGAGAGTAAGCACTTGTCGGAAACAATCTCATCGCCTCTTTAAAACCAAGGACGCAACACTGAAGCTATTTACCACGTGCACAAAACTAACCCAGAACGCTCCCGGGGTTCCACTTGGAAAGCACATTTTCTGTACTGCTTTAATGGGAAAAAGTACACCAGTTCCAAGACTACTTAGAACTTTCACTTAAATAATGATTTACAGAGCTTTTTATTTATTTATTTATGGCTGCGCTGGGTCTCCGTTGCCGTGCGCGGGTTCTCATTGCGGTGGCTTCTGTTATTGCGGAGCACGAGCTCTAGGCGCGCGGGCTTCAGTAGCTGTGGTTCGAAGGCTCTAGGGCACAGGCTCAGCGGTTGTGGCGCACCGGCCCAGTTGCTCCGCGGCATGTGGGATCTTCCCAGACCAGGGTTCGAACTCGTGTCTCCTGCATTGGCAGGTGGATTCTTAACCATTGCGCCACCAGGGAAGCCCTACAGAGCTTTTAAGTTAACCTTACAAAATTCTTCTAAGGTTCGGGGAACTTTTTTCCTTTCAAGATAGATTTTGGTACCCATGGGGTTCAGGGCAGGCCACTCTCACATATGCCACATTGGCATGTTGATTATTTTGAATTAAAGTTACTTTAGAAGCAGCCGGTACAAGAAGGGCACACTGACCCGCCTCTGTCCCCCTGAAAGTGGGAAATAAATCTCTCAGGTGAAAGGTGGTCTCCCTGTACCAGAGAAACATCTTTGTCACCAGAGATGGGGAACACAGGGCTAAAAAGGGTGTGTAAACAAACCAGTTAATTCTTTATTCATTTACCGCCCCAGCCCAAACTTCTTTGTCTTGTCATTCCCTTACAAATTTATTGTTTCTTGGTCTAAAAGATATTAAAACTGCCTGCTTTGGTCATGTCTTTGAGTCTCATATTTTTATGAATTCCTTCCCATACATACAAAATTAAAATTTGATCTTCTCCTGCTTGTCTGTCTCATGTCAATTTAGTTATTAGAGCAGCCAGAAGAGCCTAGAAGGATAGAGGAAAAAAGGTCCCCCCATACATACACAGTACCTTATGTCTTGAAAGTTCCATTAGTCCTCAATTTATGTAACTCTTCAATATTAATCCCCCCCAAGGAGTATAATTGATTTACAATGTTTATGAGTTTCTGCTTTATAACAAAGTGAATCAGCTATATGTATACATATATCCCCATATCCTCTCCCTCTTGCGTCTCCCTCACACCCTCCCTATCCCACCCCTCTAGGTGGTCACAAAGCACCAAGCTGATCTCCTTGTGCGGTGCAGCTGCTTCCCACTAGCTATCTATTTTACAATAGCCAGGACATGGAAGCAACTTAAGTGTCCATTGACAGATGAATGGATAGAGAAGATGTGGCACATATATACTCAGCCATAAAAAGAAACGAAATTGAGTTACTTGTAGAGAGGTGGATGGACCTAGAGTCTGTCATACGAGTGAAGTAAGTCAGAAAGAGAAAAACATAATACCATATGCTAACACGTATATATGGAATCCCCCTTTTAAATTAATAAACTCTTAATTTTGAACTAGTTTTAGATTTACAAAAAAATTGCAAAGGTAGTATAGAGGGGTCCCTAAACCTCTCATCTAGTTTCTCCTGTTATGAGCAACTTACATTAGCATGTTATATTTGTTCATTAATGGACCAATATTGATATATCAATATTAGTCACTAAAGTCCATCCTTCCTTCAGACGCCTTTTGTGTTTCAGGATCCCATCAAGGACAGCGTTGCATGTGGTCCTCATGTCTCCTCATGCCCCTCTTGTCCATGACAGTTTCTCAGAATTTACTTGCTTTTGATGACCTTGACAGTTTTGCGGCCCACTGGCTGGCTATTTTCTGGAATGTCTCTATTGGGACTTACCTGTTTTTCTCATGGTTGGTGGAGGGTTTGGGGCAGGAGGACCACATTGCATCATATCAAGGGTACATGCCATCGTGGAGAATCCATTCTTCTTGCCTTTTCCAGCTTTTAGAGGACGACTGCACCCTTGGCTGTGGCCCCTTCTGTCTTCAAAGCCCTCGATGGCTGGTTGAGTCTTTCTCACACTGAGTCTCTCTGACACTGACTCTTTTCCCTTTTGCCACCACCTTCTATTTATAAGGGCTTGTCATTGCCTTGGGCCCACCTGGATAATCTATGATAATCACCTCATCTCAAGGTCATCTGATTAGCAAATTTAATTCCACCTGCAGCCTTAACTTGCCCAGGCATACAATAACACACTCACAGGTTCCTGGGATTAGGACGTGGACATCTTTGGGGGACCATTTATCTGCCTACCGCAAACCCCCAAATCTGGGTGCTATGTGTGCTCATTACTGTTGGAGTGTCTCAGGCCATCTCAGCAGAAAGAGCAAGAAAATATATGTGTGTATATATCAACCTGCACCTGGACATATATCTATAAAGTTATATACATAAATATATATATATCCATCTGTAACTACACTAAGTTAAACATAAATTCCTATTGATGTTTCCAACTCCAATCCAGTTTCACATGGATCCTTCTAGACCTAGATTGTCTGTAACCTTCCCCTCCAATAGTGAGATACCTGACTCCCACCCTCTGCTCTCATTTGGCCTAATTGTTCGTTTCTGGTGTAGGTGGATGATGGGTTCAGACCTGCTTACCTGTGCCCCTGCTGGAAACAGTTTTATAAGTTAGAGTATGATACTCATGTGCATGTCCTTTTGCCTTTAGTCCTACAGGCTACACTCACTTCTAAAATTATGTAGGTCAACACTTTGATGCCCCACTCCTTTCAGTAAGGTTATTTCATATATTTGCAATAAAGTTTTTTGTTTGTTTGTTTGGTCATTGTTGGAATTCCATTCTGGGATTCCAGCCCCTTTGAATATAAAGGATTTAAATAGGAGGGTAGGATGAAGAAGGAGAGTACAAACATCCATGAGCATAGGGGACAGGGAATTAGTGAAAATAATCCAACTGCCCAGAAGTTCTCCCGCCAAGGGCGCCCAGTGTCATCTTGATAGCTCAACTCACTCCTAGCCATCCTTCAAAGCCCCCTGTGAAACTGTGTATTTCCCTAAATGCCTTAGTCTTCTTTTCCTTTCCAGGCTGAGCAAAGTCATGGTGTTCCAGCAGTGAGACTGCACTATTTTTAAATCTATGATAAATAGGTATCCACACTGCTGGTCTCCATAAATGAATCCCATGTGTTTCCTTAGTGCTTCAAGCTTGTTTGTCTTGTAGATCTTAACAGAACTCTTCACATGCCTGTGTGTCCTGTTCTCCCAAGTGCAACCGGAGGTCATCTTCTTTCTTGTAGATGTATATAGGTCTGCAGGTCTTGGAAAAATTCGTGCCCAAGAAAAGGATGCTGAAAAATAATGAATCAAAGAAAGAACGCCTGCTGTTCCCTCTGTAGGTCCACCAAGTCCCCCCTCCTCCCACTTTACCATTTGTGGGGTTAGTCCTGATCCTTACCTAGTACAGGTGGCTGGTCCATCCACCTGTGCACCCTGGAAGACGCTACTTCCAGAGGAAATGGCCAGTTTGTAGCCATTTATTTTGGGTCAAGGTGGGGAAACATTCTTCTCTTCCCATAAACAGAATTATAGTATCACTTTCCTGTCGGCTAGAAACCTATTCATTTTTCAGAGCAAAGTTCAAGTTTCATGGGTTTTGTGAATGCTTCCTCACATGCTAGTTTTCATTCACATTTCCCATCTCTTGATTCTTACACCATGGGCTGCCTGTCTGGGCTGATACTTGTACCTTTTTAGTATATTTAATCGTGCTGGTCATATTTCCACATGCTTACCTCCTCAAAAATACAGTCACTGCCAGAGGTGGGATCCATTTATCCGCCTTCTGTGGTAGTCATGACACCTTACATGCAGTAAATGGTCAGCGGATTCAAGAAAATTGAGAATTGAAAGTGACCCCCTGAGGTTAATTCATCGTCCAGGGTAAGAGTCTCCTTGTACGAAGGGCACACACCCGTGGTCTCCCCCAACAGGAGAGAGACTTACCGCTCTTCATCACTCCACAGCAGAGAAAACCAAACACGTGAATGCTCACACCTTCAGAGGTATTAGGTAAGCCAGGGTCTCCTCTGGGCTTTCCCAACAGCAGACCTGCTATATATTTCTTGCTGCAGGTACTTTATGTGAGAGGTGATCCCAGGAAGCACAGTGAGGAAGAGGAGGGAAGAACAGACAGGAAGTCACTGAAGGTGCATCACTGAGCTGGTGATGCTGCAGGCAATGGCATCTCGATCTCACTGGAGACCTCTGAGGAACGTTGTGGAATTCACCTGGGAGCTGTCACCGTAAGGGAATTTATCCACTGACTCCTAGCCCTCACGGGCATGCTTATCCCTGGGGACATTAACCACTGCTATCCCAGCACCACTCCACACGCACTCCCGCTGCACTCCCAGCTGCACCTGTGGGTGGGCTGAGGGGCTTCCCGGTTTTGGAGAGGACCCCGAGGCTGGAGAGCAGAGAGCCCTGAGCCCCTTGAGGTGGAACCCAGCATGTGCACAGAGCTGCCCTGAGCAGCCACACTGATTCAGGTGGTCTAAGGGGTGGAGCGGGGGAGGCATGAAGGTGCTTATTTCACAAAGTATTGCTTGAGCTTCAGAAAAACAGGGTAAGGCACAAAAAGATGACTTACGCCATTCACCTAAGTCTCAACTGAGAGGAGTCTTAGATTAGATTTTCGTTCTTGACATTTTATCCTAAGCGTGAGTCTGCTGTGTGTGTTTTTCTGACTGAGTTTTGTAAAATTGGATTACTGCAGCTCCACTCAACAGGCCGCCCTGGCTGCAGTCCACACAGGGGATGCAAACTCAGGAGTTAGAGCATCTGCCAAAGCCCATTTTTGTAGCTGGTGAGGGTTTCTTTTTCTTTCTTTTTTTTTTTTTTTTTTTTGTGGTACGCGGGCCTCTCACTGTTGTGGCCTCTCCTGCTGCAGAGCACAGGCTCCGGACGCGCAGGCTCAGCGGCCATGGCTCACGGGCCCAGCCGCTCTGCGGCATGTGGGATCTTCCCGGAATGGGGCACGAACCCGTGTCCCCCGCATCAGCAGGCGGATTCTCAACCACTGTGCCACCAGGGAAGCCCACTGGCGAGGGTTTCTGTCTGAACCAGCAGAGAACTAATTTGCAGATTCCAGCAAAAGGAGTGTTGGAGGATTTGTCATTTAAGACCTACTCACCCATAATGGGAGGGCCCAGGGACACATCTGTCACCATGACCATGAGAAATAAACTTGTGGGAGCCCTGCATCCTTGAAGAGCTCTGTGATCACTCTTTTTCTTTGCAGGTCAGAACTTAGAGTGGGAAAGTCAGGCACTGGACTGTGATACCTACATGCAATGGGATTAACTAGATCCCAGGTGGCAGGGCCCAGTGGGGGGACCAACCACCAGAGGCCAGGTGTGGTCACCATGATGACACCATGAGGACAGTCTGACTCAACAGACCTCTAGTGCTGGAGAGTTAATCTTTGTGTTCACTGAATAAATATTCTCGGCGGCTAGCAGAATCTCCATATTTATGCCCTGACATGTGGAGTGAGGGCTATTATGGTGGAAAAGGCCAAGTGGAACCCACTAGAACATTCTCTACCCAGAAAATGATAAAATAAAAGCCATACTGCTCTCCTGGAGGGACCCCAGGGATTCGCACCACCATCAAGAACTTGACAGATGCAGGCGGTGCTTTTCCCACCACACCACACCACCCCTCAACTCACCTGCTCAGTCTGTGTAGGAGAGAGACGGGTCTTGGAGAACGACAGTGGATTACTTGAATCTTAACCAGGTGGTGACCCCAGTGGCAGCTGCTGTGGATGTGGGTTCACTGCTGGAGCAAATCAACACTTCCTGGTAACTAATGCACAGCTGTTGATCTGGGAAGTGCTGACCCCCTGCAGGCTCCGGGGGCATAGGCGAGGGCTCCTCTGTTCTCACCCCACCTTGTCGTCGATCCCTGATGTCCCCTCTGGTCCAATGGCCGCCTGGGGAAGTGGAGGAGCTGGGGGGGCACGGTGGCGGTCAGCCCAGGCTCCGCACCAGCCAAAACTTCTGGCTGGTAGTACCGCCCCCAGCCCCTGTGGTGTGTGCTCTACGCTGGGATGAGCACCTGTTATCCACAGCAGTAACTGGCTGGACACCCACCCCTTCTTTTCATCCTGCTCTTCCCCGACTCCCTTTCCCACCGTATATTTCTGTTACCGATGTTTCCTTGGCTCCCAAATAAACAGTCAGCACTGGGGTCCTGTATCCGATTTGCTCCCAGGGCACCTGCATGAAGGCAGGCAGGCTGTGGAGAGGGAGGTGATGGGACGAGGCGTCCTGTGTCCAACAGAGAGGGGCCGAGGTCCACAGAGCAGGGATTCACTGCTGCCCCACCTGATTGTGACAACGCCACAGTGACAGCAGTGCCATCTGTGTGAGGTTATACCTTCCGGGTCTTGCTACACTGAACCCACGTGACAATGCAGTGTGGTGAGTACTGTTGCTGTCTTTGCAGGGCCTCCATAACTGAGTCCACACTCCGAGTGACATGTTTTGGGAATGTTGTTAAAGCAGACACATGGCAGGATCCATATCTACACCCACAAGACAGCAGCGAAGACTTCGTTACACCCATTTACACCCTCCTTCTCCCCAGACATATGAGTCAATGCACAGCTGTCCCTCAAAGATGGCACTTACTGTGGACACTGGAGGAAAGGACAGCTCGGGCTGTCCTTCTCCCAGATCAGTGCTCTCACCTTCTGTTCCTGCGACTTTCAATTCAGGTCGGCTTTGACTGCAGGGAAAGGTGGTTAAGTCTGCTCGGTCAGAGATGCCTAACGGGAGATTTTCCATGACTGATCCGAAGGAAAATTAGAACACTTCCTCCGTTCATGCTAGGATTGGTGAAAGGTAGCATGTCGGAAGGTGAAGATGTAAAGAACTTGAACTTCCTTGGGCTTCCCTGGTGGCGCAGTGGTTGAGAATCCGCCTGCCGATGCAGGGGACATGGGTTCGTGCCCCGGTCCGGGAAGATCCCACATGCTGCGGAGCGGCTGGGCCCATGAGCCATGGCCGCTGGACCTGTGCGTCCAGAGCCTGTGCTCCGCAACGGGAGAGGCCACAACAGTGAGGGGCCCGCGTACCTCAAAAAAAAAAAAAAAAAGAACTTGAACTTCCAGAGGACCGCAGGGCCCCCCAGGATGTGATGAGAGAAATCAGCTGCTTTTGTGTCTTTCCCCAGATGGTAGATACATAACTGTTGAGGACAGAAGTGATGCCCGAGTCTTCTGGACCAAAATGTGCAGGAGCTACTGGGTAGCCTTCTGCTGTCTCCTGCCCGGTGACCCTGGATGCTGCCCATCTACTTGGAGGGAGTCGTAGGATGGAGGACAATCTCACTTGCCTGACCCAGACTTTGAGAGAAGGAGAAAAAAACCTGTGGCCCCACTAAGCTATTGCGGTGCAAGCCTTGCTGCCTCCTGCAGCATGAGTTAGAGTACCCTAACCAGCAAAATGGCACTGTGCTGAGAAATATGGGGTAATAAAAGGCATATGACACATCGTCCTTGCCACCAGGAAATTCACTTCGTTCTCTACAGCGCTGTCCTCAGCCTCCAGTTCCTGGGCTAGCAGCACCAGCATCGCCCAGGAAAGCATTAGACCCGAGTTTCCAAGCTCCACCCCAGACCCGTAGGTTCACACACGAAGGAGGCAGGGCGAGTGTGTGTGCTTAAACCCGCCTTCCTGGGGACTCCGATGCAGGCCAGTTCAGGAAACGCTCATCTAAAAGGTGCCACATGTATAGCACGTCAGAAGTTTTTCCAGGACCTGTATTTGTAATAAATACCTCAGGACACCAAGGGCTTTCTGACTGAATTCACTGGCCCTTCTGAGGATGCAAGCAGCACTTTCCTCTAACCTCCAGCACTTTCGAATAAAGAACTCCATCCAGTGGCTGCCTGTCTCTCTAAAGAGCCTCCTCAGCTGATCCTGGGATGAACCCTAGACCAAAGGGGACATGTCTAGTCCCCCTTCGGTATAGCACATACGGAAGGTAGTTACGTACTTGAGGGCCTTTCCTGGGTTCTCACTACTGGGTTCCCACAACCCCCTCTTTGGGTTCGATTAATTTGCTAGAGCTGCTTGCTCACAGAGCTCAGGAAACCAGTTTATTCCCTAGGTTACCAACTTATTACAAAGATATTAAAGGGTACAAATCAACAGTCAGATGAAGAGTTACATAGACTGAGGTCCTGAACAGAGGAGCTTCTGTCCCCGTGGAGTTTGGGGCCCAGCATGGTGGCACGTGGAAGCATTCTGGTTTCCCAACCTGGAAGCTCCCCAAACCCGATCGTTTTGGGTTGTTATGGAGGCTTCTTACAGAGGCATGATCGATTAAATCACTGGCCATTGGTGATTGATTCAACCTCTAGCCCCTCTCCCCTCCCTGGAAATCAGGGGGTGAGACTAAAGTTCCAGCAGCCCCCATGCTTAAGTGGGGTCCAGAAGGCACCTCATTAACATAACAAAAGACACATTTAAACCTCTCAGCACTTAGGAAATTCCAAGGGTTTGTGCAGCCAGAAATGAGGATGAAGACCAAATATATATTTCTTATACTAAAGAAAAATATCTCAGCCATATTTTAGAAGGAGGTATATCCTTTCCCAGGGGAACCTATAATTTATTCCCACACATTAGGTGTTTGGAGTCAAAGTTTAGAAATGACACAAAAGACACATGGGGAGATGTACATGTTGCCTCCATACCCAGCAAACCTCTAACCTCCTGGATGTGATGACGAAGGAGGGTCACTAGGCAAGTGAAGCCTCTGCCTGACAAAGGGTCCACTGAGCCCAAAATGTCTTTTGAGTTTTGATTTTTTTTCCCTTAAAATGTTTGTTTCTCGTAAAGCACAATAGTACTAATGGCTATTGCATGTTGAAGAAATAACTGCATCTTTGAAAATCAAAGCAAACCTTAGAATGCCCAAGGTCTTGTTTGGAGTGAGGGATGCTAGGCAGGGTGGCACAGACTTGTTCCAACCACCTGTCACCGACTGAACAATTACAAGAGCTCAGTGTCTAGCTTGAGTCTTTGCCTTTAAGGAAGGACATGGTGTGGGGAAGAGGCAGGCATCCTAGAGAAGATTAAGAGAGGAACTGACCAAGTGATTAAAAGGAGAGTCTGGCAATTACAGGGAGAGGTTAATGGAGTTGAGGTCCCTTCTCCAGCAGAACGTGTACGGGAGGTAGATTAGTGAAGGCCATTAAGTGTCATGATGAGGGCTCTTCACAGCCGTTTGCTTTCTCTCTAGAGGTACCAACTGTGAGAAATGCACTGGCATTGTAACAGCAGCAACGAAAATGTTCCATTAGAAAGATTAAAAAGAATTTCTAGACGGTGAAAGGGTTTTAATCATTCTACAGGCTCCAAAGAAAAGGCTCCAGACCTTGGAGAGAGAATGACCCATTCTGGACACCGGGGTTGACAACGTCCAGCTCCTGACACGTCCCTGAAGCCACCTGGTGCAGAGCAGACTCAGGTCACTCCTGACAGGCTGGCCTCTTGACTGGAGGGCTTCACGCTCCTGAGTCTCATTCAATTATTGCCGGGTACAGTGACATCACCTGGACCAGCTATGGGCTCTGCTGGTTACCTGGCCCACCTGTGCCAGACTTCCATGTCCTCCTGGTCCCCAACCTCTGCCCCACCACTGGCCTTCCTGGCAACACTTTCTAACCAGTTACATTCATGAGAACCCTCATCTCAGTGTCTGCCTCCAGGAAATCCAACCTATGACAAAGTATCGTTTAATTTCTGTTGCATAACAAACGATCCTATAGTTAGTGGCTCAGAACAGCTGCCATTTACTGAAGTCATTATTCTGCAGCTTGGTGATTTGTGCAGGGCTCAGCTGGAAGGTTCTTCTGGTCTGGGAGACTGCAAAATGGCCAGGATAATTTGTATCTCTTCCCATTAATAGGTGGAAACTATTTTCCTACCCCTTGAGTCTGGGATCCTCTTGTGCTTTGGACAACAGCATGGGACAGTTTTAAGCTAAGGCCTAAGTGGCCTTACAGCTCCTACTTTTTGCCCTTTGAACCTTCCTACTGCATGAATGTGCTGAGCCAGCCTGCAGGAGGATGAAAGACCTGCAGGGAGAAAGGCTGGGATAGTTCCTGCCATTCCAGCCAGGTCATCCTACATCATGAGACCCTACCACCTGACCAGCTGAACACAGATGCATATACAAGCCTCGCTGAAGTCCACTGAGCCCAATCTGGCTCAGAACACCCCTGATGCCCACATTGCCAACTTGCAGAATAACCAGTTAAATAGATGGCCATTGTTTGAGCCAAGACATTTAGGGTGGCTTGTTATGCAGCAAAGCTGACCAACACAGATGGACAATTTTTTTAATTTATCAATAAAATTTTGTATTTTCTTTTCTTTTTTGAAAAATTTTTATTGGAGTATAGTTCTTTACAATGTTGTGTTAGTTTATACTGTACAGCAAAGTGAATCTGCTTTACATATACATATACATATATCCCCTCCTTTTTGGATTTCTTCCTCATTTAGTTCACCACAGAGCATTGAGTAGAATTCCCTGTGCTATACATTAAGTTCTCATTAGTTATCTATTTTACACGTAGTATCAATAGTGTATATATGTCAATCTCAATCTCCCAATTCATCCCACCTCCCTACCCCCTTGGTATCCATACCTTTGTTCTCTATGTTTGTGTCTCTATTTCTGCTTTGTAAATAAATTCATCTATACCAATTTTTTCAGATTCCACATATATGCATTAATATATGATATTTGTTTTTCTCTTTCTGACTTACTTCACTCTGTATGACAGTCTCTAGGTCCAACAGATGGACAATTTTAGCTCTTAACTCTCTGGAGACCGTAGCCTAGATTATCAAATCTCCTGTAGTGCTAACAACTTCTCTGACCCAGCACATATTACTTATTTTTTGCCTTTCTGGCACCAGAAGTTTGTAGATAGGGGATGGAGAAGATGAAAGTCATCTTGATAAGAGAGGCAGCTCAGACTGGCGGGTTAGGGAGGCCACTCGGTGCCGAGCACAGTGCCCTTTGTTGGGGTCACAGAACCACCCTCTGTCTGCGTGAGTTCATGTGTTTTCACGTGTTCCTTCAACGTGTAGTTAGGGTGCCTGCACCGTGAGCTCCCTGTACATCTTTGGTCTAAAATAGCGTGTCTGACATTTTTCTTGATTTTTTTCCTGACTCAGGCTTTCCTTTCAGGATTTTGGAAAAGTTCTCCCCAGAAAATCTTGCAGACTTTAAAATATTTGCAGACAGTGTAATTTAAAGACTTTTAAACCTCCTTGAAATCTATCCACGGACTCCATAAATCCTCGGGTTAATATTGTCTGCTGTGGAGGATTTGATGTAGTTAAACAAGAGAAAACCTGGCTTTCTCTTGAACAGCTTTCCACAAATGTACCATTTTCACCAGTTTTCCAAAGGACTTGACTGTGAGGTGAGTAGACTCCCAGCCTGCCGGGAACACGGGGAAGGAGGGAGGGATAGAGCTGACAGGAGGGCAGCTCCTTACTCAGGGGGTTAGAATAAGGGCAGGAGGGGAAGGACCAGCCTAACCCAGAGAGTGGGGATCCCAGGCTGACCTAGCAGTGGTCGTCCCAGGACCCACCCTGTGGACACTGGCGGTGCCCTGCCTTCACCCCTTCCACTGCAGTCTCCCCCAAATGCCAGCCCCTGCCCCTCTCTGCCCAAGGGTCTCTGGGGCTGGCAGCTGGAAGGGCCAGGAGCAAGCAGCCCTTGACCAGAGACTGATGGCAATGAGAGGACAAATGTCCACACCCCTCCCTCAGGTGGGGAAACTGGGAACACAGGTTTCCCTGAAGGATCCCACAGTGGGAAGCGCCCTGATAACACACGCTTCTCTGCTGGCCAAGGCTGGTGGCAGCCCTGCCTCGTGGGCTGGAGTTGAGCGTGGGACTCCAAGACCCAGCAGGAGATGGGGAAGCCCGTCTGCAGTGTCCCCTCTGCCAGGGCCCTGGAGGGGCCTGTGGGAGACACAGCAAGGGTAAATGCGCACTGGGCAGCGGGAAGGACTCCAGCTCCATGGCGTCCAGACGGGACGGGGTGGAGGTGAGGCTGCAGGGCCTGTTGCTGTAGACGTGGCTGGAGCCTCTGAGAGCAGCAGCTGAGAGTTTGCTCTCTGGTGTTGCAGGGAGGAGGCTGAGTGCTGTGAGGGGGTCCAGGGCTGGTTCTGAGGGGCAGGGACTGCAGGGCTGCCTGGGCCGGGGTCCTTCCCCGGAGCAGCACACCAGCCCCTAGGGTAGGGATCCGCACCAAGAAGGCACCCCCATGGGAGGTGTTCCAAAGAGGGGGAGCCAGGGAAGGAAGAAGAGAGAGATTATCAGATGCCGTTGTGCACACAGGGCGACAGCAAACCGAGGGAAACTGCAGTCGGAGAGCCCAGAGGGCCAGGAAGTCACCAGGAGTTTGTGCTGTTGTGAGGGGGGCCTTGGCGGGCAGCAGCCTGCTCGTCACGCGGCGAGAGTGACCCTCCACTCAACCCCACAAACTGCATGACCGGAAAACAAACCACCGAAGAACCTGGGAGTGATCCAGACCCTTAATCTATATAAAGAGGAAAAGCGCACAGGCTGACAGTAATGTTTCTTCTCCATAATGATCAGTGCGGTTTTCAGTCTCTCCGGGTGACACAGAGTGACATTCCTCAGGGCAGTGAGGACCAGACACCAGGATGGTCAGCCGGGATCCGGGGTTTACTCAACAGCAGACACTTTGTTCTTGGATCATCGGCTGTCATCACCATTGTTTTTCCAATCTAATCATACATCTGTGTCGCCCAAGCTGACATTTGCCTAAACCCAGCAATTAGGAAACATCACTTTGCCTCTGATATGATTTCTGTGCGTGGTGGGTCCCCCGATATTCACTGAAACGCTGGTGGACGCCCAGATGGACAAGCATCAGTCACGACATTTTCCATCTGAAACTCTGACCCCCACAGTCACCTTGGTCTCATTCAGGATCCACGAGCAAGCTGTTCATGGACACGAGGGGTTCAGGACTGTGGTACCTCCCTACTCAGGAAACACTGACGGCCGACTGGCCATGCCACCACTTAGGCTCAGGCCCTCGGTCAGAGCTCAGGGCCCACATTGGAGGATCCGAGCCTCACATAAACAGCCCATGTGAATTCACAAGTGGTTTGATCAAGCCCCTCCTGCAATCCCTCATGAATGCTTCCTGGCACCGTCTGCTCACTGCACACAGGACTCCAGCCAGTGGAGATGGAGAAGGTCTGCTTTGGAATCAGCCTGAGCTGAGCTCAGTGTGGAATCTGTCACATTGGGTGAGCTCTTTAAGTCACACAGGATTTGCTGTACTTGCTTCCTAAACTTTTTACAAAAATTAAAAGAGATGTTGTATGGAAATAGGCTTAGCACATTGCCTCATTCATTTTTTTAAATGAATGAGCATAATCCACGAGTGAGTTGTGAAATTAGTGCATTTTGGCCAACATTTTAAGAAAGTGGCACATCGGATGTACAGAGGCTAAGTGTCTGTAGCAAGTTATATTTTCAATAATCTCTCCCATCTTGTGTTCTCCTGTAGAATGGACCTTCCCGCCACCATCAGGAGGTGAGGTCCGATGCTCCTTCTACTGAATTGGGGCAACCCTGTAACTACTTTGAGCAATAGAATTTGCACCTGGGGGCATACTGAAAAGTAAAGTATCAAATCAACAAACATGTCCCTGACTTTGTGTAAAGATACAGGTTCTCTGATATCTGAGACATAGAGCCTTCCCTTTCCGAGGTGTTGAGGTTTGAGCCAATAAACCATAAGAAAGGACCACGAGGAAAGGTATTATGCTTGGGGAGGAGTTGATGAGGAGGATGAGGCTTGAGTGAGACTTTGTAATTTTCCATTCATCAAAATTCAACATCTGAGTCTCAGGGGAAGCCAAACAGAGCCTCTTGCTTGAGGCTTTGGAGACCTCTCCCGGGCCTGAAGCCCTGGGCGTCTCTTGCTGTCTCTGAGAGCAAAGTCGTTGACAGACACTTCATGTCTTTGCTCGGAGCTCACAATCCTGGCTTTTGAAGGCTTTAGGTCCAGTCTGTGAGGAAAAAACAACCCACACAATACAAGAAAAGGCTTGCAGAGCCATCCTGAAGAGAAGGACGCTGACCCTGGAGCAGGAGGTCTATCCTGGCGGCTCTCAGGGCTCCAGAGGCTCTTCTGTGCCTCTGAAAACGGAGATGTCATGCTGGCTCTTCCTCAGCCTGGCTGCCTGAGCATCTCTGTCTGTGACCCCGCTGAGAACCCTCTGGGGAGGGGCCGCTTGAGAGAGCCTTCCTGCTGGGGAGCTGGTGTGGCTGGAATTGCACGCGGCCCTAGAAACATCCAGAGACATCAATTAGCTATCAAGGCGAGTCATTAAAATGCACTCCAATGACTCTCAGGCTTGGTAATCATTGTAATTAAGTGTGCACGCTGTATCGGGTACTGATTAAGTGGCTTCAGTTTTATGGGTTTGACTTCAGACGATCCGTCCTTCTACTGATCAGGGTGCATTAAGCTCAGAGGAAACTGGGGATTCCTACACTCTTGGCAGGAAGCATGTGAGGCCACACGGCATGTGGGGAGGAAACCTCTTCCATTTAGTGGCTAAGAGCAAAGACAAGTTTTCCAAACGGAATTTATTCCCAGATGCCACCGTGCCGGACGAGTGGTGACTGCCCTAAGGCCAGTATGATTTCTGGAACCTGATGGTTGGAGGTGGTATTGGAGCTTGTTGCGCTTTTATTTTTCTGAAAGTTTATCGAAGGTGGGTTTCAAATTTTTCTGCCTCTCCGAACATCAAGAGTTCTAGAGGACCCCAGAGATGCCTGGTCGGTAGGGCAAGAAACAAATGTCCAAGAAGCAAAAAGAAGAAGATGCTGCCCTTGGGCCCTGCCCCACCCAGTCACTGCACTGTGTGGGCTCCACAATGACCAAGGGGTTTCATGTGCACCCTCCAGCCTTCACCCGAGGTGTCCTGCAAAACGCGTGCAAAGGAATGACATCATGTCTAATTTGAAGTCAACTCTAGTAATCTTGAAGGAAAAAGAGAAATATTTATTCTTTTGTGCTTTTCTTATTTAAAATACTCCTGGATTCCATTACGTGACCCAGAAAAGGGGGCTGTCAGCCAAAATACAGAGAGTAGCAGACATTTATGTTGTCTTTTCAGTTTTCTGGTGAGTTAAGAGTTTTATGGGATTTAGGGTAATTTTGACTATTATGCCAGTTTCATCCTACATACGTAGACCTGAGAATCCAGGCCCTATGAATCCATGAATCCCAACTTCCCTCTCTGTCCCTCTCATCTTCTCTCTCTGTCTCCAGAGCATCATAACTAAACTCATTGTAATCCCTCTTGTAAAAGAGAGGACCATCATCCCATAAGACACCATGAAGATGCAGGAGAGTCACTGTCACTCTGTGTTTCTCACTGCCCACCTCCTCTCCGTGGCCATGTCCCCTCCCCTCTGTCCTCACTGATGGTTTTAGCAGGATCCTTGTCTGCGACCTTGATTATTACATTTTCTCCCGACTGGAATCCCTGCCTTTTTTGTGGATACATTGGAACACTCACACGCTGCTAGTGGAAATATAAACGGTGCAGCCTCTTTGGGAAGCTGTCTGGCCATCCTTCAAAAGGTTAAACAGAGTTACCATAAATCATCTGTTCCACTTTTAGGTACATACCCAAGAGAAATGAAAATGTGTATCCACACAAAACCTTGTACATGAAAGTTCATACCAACATTATTCATAATCAAAAAGTGAAAAATTTCCAAATGTTTGTCAACTGATGAATGGTTAAATAAAATGTGGTACATCCATACAATGGAATATTATTCAACAATAAAAAGAAGTACTGATACATGAACTTTAAAAACATTATGCAAGATGAAACAAGTCGGTCACAAAAGACAACACATTGCATGATTCCATGCATATGAAATGTGCAGAATAAGCTAATCTATAGAAACAGGAGGAAGAGCAGTGTTGCCCAGGGCTTTGGGGGCTTGACCTTGGTAGGGAGTGATGCTCTTGAGTATGGGGTTTCTTACTGGGGTGATAAAAATGTTCAAACCTTAATTCAGGTGATGGTTGCACAACCCTGTGAACATAATTTTTAAAAAACATTGAATCATATACTTTAGGTGAAATGTATGGGATGTGGATTATATTTCAATAGAGTTGTTGAAAGAAGATATGAGATAATAACAGAAAAACCATAGCTTTACTGTCTTAGATTCAATACATACTTGCTTTATTAAGAAGCCCAATTATAACAGCCTTTCATAGCTGTAGGGAGTATCAGTCACCATCAAAGCTACTTATCAGACCCGGAGAGGTCCTAGGATAAGCTTCTGAGCTGTCCTGGGGCACCTGCTTCCATTTCTCAGTGAGAGCTTCTAAATTTGAAAGAAAGAGAAAACGTGGCCACTTCCATTTGTCATGATAATTTATCCAGTCCAGCCGTGGCAGCAGTCTTTGCAGTCAGCACCGTGGAGCTTAGCAATTATGTATCACTTGGTTGTTGCATGCACTGCTGTTTATTCCCCCAAATGAGGCTGATTGATGGGTGTCGACAGAGCAGCATTTGGCAGGTTACTGAACTCAGTTAGAGTCCCCAGACACCCTCCCTGTTAACCACATCAGCCCTGGTGCAATTAGCACATCCACAGAACACGATGTAAACTAACCTGCCCAATTAAGAGTCTCAGTGTAGGCCCCAAATTTGCATTTCAGGTCTGAAAACGGGCTTGGCACTCATTTAATACAAATCTCTCATTTTGTGGGTGCAGAACTAAAGCTGACGGACACAAGGAGACTTCATAACTAATGCTAGGAAGCTGGCCGGGAGCAGAGCTCAGATAGGAAGCCCCTATCTTGGCCTTCAAGCACTCATCCCAACTTCACAATGCTGCTCCGGTCTTGGACGACCGTGGGCCACAGGAAACCTCTGGTCCTGCCCTTCCGGGGCTGATCCAGGCCTCTGGGACCCTGAATGCAAGACTCCCCTGAACTCGCAGTTCTCCCAAAGGAGCCTAGTCTCAATAAGCCCCCAACGTGCTCTGCCCAGGGTGGCCTTCCCACGGGGCACACAGGAAGAGGCAGGGGAGTCCGTCCAAGAGCCGAGGGGCATCCCCTCATGTTTCTACCGCGTTAGCACAGAGGCTCTTAGGCTAATTGTCAGCTCAGTCGCTCAGCAGTGGAACGTGTGTCCCCGCTACTGCCCAAAGCCAAGGGAAACCTTAATTCCATTTTGCAAAGAGCGCCAGTGAGTCTCATCCAAGGTGGTGCCATCCATGTTTCCATGGCAACCAGTATCTGTTGGGAAGGAGCAAAGAGCCGGGATAATCATGTCGTGGACCAGGTCTTCTAGAAACACTGGGCAGTGGGGGGTGGGGTGGAAGAGATGAAGCCGAGTTCACGTGATCAAGTAAACCTACACCCCATTTAAGGAAACGGAACCCTGTGGCTGGGAGGGGAGTTTGTTTCCTCGGATATAAGGGCTGGCTGCCTTTTGGTGCTGTTGCTGCCTTGTCTTTGTGACAGAAGCCACAGCAGCCTCTCTTGCTGGTCTCAGACAAACATCTGGGAGCAATGAGACTTCTACTCCATTCGAGCGTGTGCAAAGGACTCTCTCAAGACCTCACAAGGGACTCAAGTCCTCAAGGACTCTCACAACGGCCCACTGGCAGCCCAGCAGGCAGGAAGAGGAGCAGTGTGGATAGTCAACAAACTAGCCCCCATCCCCCCTATGTATCCAGGCTGAGCTCTCAGTCCAGGCCTGGGGTCTGGGGTCGCCTGCCTGTTGTGATGCTTCTTCATCTGTCTACCATACTCTCCTCCATGAGGCTCCATGCCATGCACGCAGCTTGCACAAAGGGGCCTTCAGATGCTGGCCCCAGGGTAGTAACGGGAGGTCTGAGGTTACGATGAGTTTGTGAGAGTGAACATCTTCTTTTCGGCTAATAGTACTCACGGGGAACTCGAAGTCTTGGGGATTGTAACACTGTCAACCTGTCTATGAAATGGCAGCTTGGCCTGCTCTGTGCTGACGTTTCAAGTACTGAACTGACCCTCCGAGGACAGTGACACTCCTGAGTGTCAGGAACTCAGCCTCATCCTTATGACTGCCTCACAGACACTAGATCTACAGCAGCGTGATTTTCACACCACGTCTTCCTGGGAGCTCTTGAAGCCTCCTGCAGAAATCAGTCAAGGAGAGGAGCCCACTGGCAGGACGCCAAAATCTTAATGGGATCTAGAGCTGCCACCTCCTCCGTCTTTCTGGGTGGAGGGGATGCATGCACTCCTCTCAGTGTGTCGAGTTTTTCTTGGTCAGTGTTATTTTTTTAAATTTTTTTGCTGTACGCGGGCCTCTCACTGTTGTGGCCTCTCCTGCTGCGGAGCACAGCCTCCGGACGTGCAGGCTCAGCGGCCATGGCTCACAGGCCCAGCCGCTCCGTGGCATGTGGGGTCTTCCCAGACCGGGGCACGAACCCATGTCCCCTGCATCAGCAGGCAGACTCTCAACCACTGCGCCACCAGGGAAGCCCATTGGCCAGTATTATTGCTGGTCCTCAGGTGTGATTTACTAAGTCTGTTGACCCCACAAGAACTCCGTGGTGGCTGTTACCCAGTGACACAAGAGGGAGCAGGACCAAACATCCCCATGCCATAGCTGCACTGACACGTCCATTCCCAGAGACCTGGCACCGTGCGAGGTAGACAGCATCGTGCTGGAGACCAAGGAGGGCATTTCAGCCTGGACATATGGGTTTAGATACGTATAGAACAATGAGGCAATTGCTGTTTCAGGAAAGTCTCCCCATGGAGATGTCAGGGAGGAAGATGTTGGGGAGGAAGAAATTTTCCTTGACCCTTCTAGGTTCTTCTACATGGTCTAATAATTAGGTTGACATGAGATGGATTAACAGGAGAAAAGCAGGCAAAAGTTTAATAATGTGTGCTCGTGGGAGAGACCCAGGGACACTGAGTCGTTAGCCAAAATGGCTGAAGCCTGCACTTTAAATACCATCTTCAGCTAAAGAGAAAGGAAGAAGTTGGTGTAGAGGTTTGGGACTTCAAAGGGGAGGAAGGCGACGTACATGGAGATGGAAAAGCAAAGGGTTGGTAAACGAGTGTTTGCTGGGCCAGCAGAGACAATGGGACACAGAGAGGACTTTTAACAGACTGTGCTGGGTTCCCCCCCGTCCACACACCTGGTTCATACTATAGTGGTCCGTGGTGATGCTCCCTTCCTGGAACAGGTTCTTTATCCACATTCTTTAGGCAGTTAGGGAAAGGTCAAAAGTTCTTCCTGAATCTTCTGGGCCTTGATAGTTTTTAGCTCGAGATAACCCATGTGCCAAGGAGACATTCTGGGGTGGCAAATTTTTCTTCCCTACAGAGATTATTGACAAATTTGCACTCATGGCAACCTTTGTCTATAACTTCTTGATCATTGATCTTTTATAAAGCAGTATAGTGTCACACTCATTACATTTGGGAAATGTAGGCTTGGAAATGTTTAGATGAGTATTCCCAGGATGAGATGGGATGGATTCATATCAAAGTCTTGGCATTGATACGTTTATGGGTTTTCTTTTGCATATTTAACATGAAAGGAGTTAGGGTGGGGCTGCTCTTGGCCCTCTGAGCCCATTCACTGGTTGGCTGTGAAGAGGGTCATGGTTTGTGCCTCCTACACGTACTGGACCTGCATCACTGTCACCAGGGGCGGGACCTACCTGGCCCCTCCTCCTGGAGGCATGGATGTTTCAGTTTGGTGCACAGAATCAGGACCCTGTCTTACAGGTACTGATAGATTTTGTAATCTATTTTAAAAAGACTCAATAAAATGATCTTAAAATAAGACCAAGGAAGTGCATAATTACCATTTTCTATTCATTGCTCAGCTGCCTGACATTTTCCCTGAGGTTGATTTGGATTTTTGTCAATTTCTGATGATAAAGGTTGTTTGGGATTGGCAAAATGAGTGATAGTTTATGTGAGTGCAGGAGATTCAATAAAAAGGCAATTTTCAAAATGACAATATGGAGAAGGAAAGTGTTCAGCCTCAATAAAGATCTGGAGAAGAGCATCTACTGAAGGTGCCATGTCATCAAAAACTGTCAAAGGTATTTTTCTTTAACAGTTTGCAGCCCTAGCCATAGAGGCTAATCCAAAGAGAATTTAGGTGAATGGATGGAGTAACAGAAAAACACTGACAGTCTCGCAGGCCTGGATGGTGTGAGAACGGGGGCTGCCACGGAAGATGGTGAGCAGCAAATCAAGGAGCAGCTGGGCAACAGGCCTGAGAGTTTTCTAGAGCTAGTGAGCAGGTTCAAGGTGTTGAGGAGGAGAATCTCTGTGCTCTGGTGACGCCTGAGCCCGCTCATGTCTCTGACCCCTCATGACTGGTCCAGCATGGTCGCTTGCTGATGCTTGGTGCTTGGGGCTGGTCATGGCCCCACTGACTCCAAACCCTTTTCCAAGGGACCATCAAATCCAAATGAAGGTGTGACCTGTCTACTCAAACGATATCCCCAGTTACTTTCTCAGTTACACCAGCCTTTTCTGGATTTGTAAACATGATATATGTTTATTCAGTAAATACCTGCAGTCACATACACAGTCAGGTCATGTCACGATTATCCATAGTTACAGGCGGAACCAGGAAAGCAAAGACAAGTGAACCCCATGTGTACTTAGAACCTGCATTTCAGGTCCTGGGATGTGGGTCCCCTTCTCAGATCCATTTTCTAAGTTCCCAGCAAGACACTGATGGTTTTGTTTTGTTTCTTAATAAATGTATGTATGTATGTATTTATTTATTTAGGCTGCGTTGGGTCTTCGTTGCTGAGGGCGGGCTTTCTCTAGTGGCGGCGAGCGGGGGGCTACTCTTCGTTGCCGTGCACAGGTGCTTCTCATTACGGTGGCTTCTCTTGTTGCAGAGCACAGGCTCTAGGCACTCGGGTGTCAGTAGTTGGGGTGCGTGGGCTCAGTAGTTGTGGCGCACGGGCTTAGTTGCTCCGCGGCATGTGCGATCTTCTTGGACCAGTGCTCGAACGCGTGTCCCCTGCATTGGCAGGAGGATTCTTAAGCTCTGTGCCACCAGGGAAGTCCCAGAGACTGATGGTTTTGAGTTTACATTTCTTTTACTCATGCTGTGTACCTTCTGATGGGGGTGTAGATTTGCTAAAGAGTAGAACCAAGAAGCTGCAGCAGGGTAGAGAAAGCAGGAAGAATGTATAATTCCTGGAAACCTCCCCATTTATAATAAAATCTTCTTTGCATATATATGACATTCCTTCAGAAATTGACAAGTGTGAATATATGTCATGGATCCATCTATGAGCACAGATATGTGTATGACTTGAAATAGAAAATGATGTTGATCCTTGACTATTCAGTACAGTTTGTATTTTCATTGCCTTGAAGAAAAAGAACAGTCATTTTCCAAAAATAACAGCCATAGGAACTATTTTCAAGACTTACGGTGAAGCTTCGTGCCTCAAGTGAGATCCCAGGAAGGCGTCAGCCTCTGTTTTATGCCCTAAGCTCAGGTTTATGATTTGTCTTTCACGCGATTACACCAGAAACATGCACTTGTCAAGTACCATCTTCTCCAACTCTTTTTAGAAAAGAATAAACTATTAATTGATGTTTTTATACTTTAATGTTTTTAATTAGTAAACCCTCTATTGCCAAAGTTATGAATCTCATTTTCTAAGGTAACTATAGTGCTGGTCTTCGAATTATAATAATTTCCAAGATCCTGATATTTTTTCTTAAATTAGAGGCCACTCAAGTCCCCATCTACTCTTTCTTTCCTAGCACTAGCCATTTGGCAGGTGACATTGCCGATTTTGAAAAACACACACACATGTATCTTCAGTATAATATGTCTATAGAATATAAAATACATGAAATAGTAATTCTATTAAATTATTTTGGGATTAAATCATTGAATAGATTTAATATCTTGCAAGGACTACAAACACGGGGCTACTAATATTTGAGTCCCAAGATGTAGTGAAGATTAAATGAAATACTGTATATGGGTGAATGTGACACTAGGTTGCTCCATGGACGTCCACTTCATTAGTGAATCCGTATCAACAAAGATGGACATTTAGCAATTCTATAACAAATGTCTTGGCTATCATAGATTGTTAAGTGACTCCCCCAAAGCGCATCTACTCGCAGCTAACAGATATGAACCCAGACTCTCTCCCTTCTCACTACTGCTCATCCTTCCACACCCCTCCCAACCCATCCTGCTGTGCACGGTGACCCTCCCCTAATAAATAGCCATGGTTTTCCTCTGGGGACAAAGGAAGTCATCAGCCAGAAAATCCTGTGCTTTCACAGGCAGGCTCGGACAGTTTTAAAATTTCTTTAAAATTTTCTTTCTTTAAAATTTCTGAGAACAGCGAGGTCATCCCAGTGCATGTCCCTCCCTAACATGTGACAGAAGGCACTGCCTGTAGATGGTACACATGACCATACACGCTTGTAATTCTTGGTGGGTTAATTGATTGTCATTTCCGATGCCTAACAGGCTAGCACCACCTCAGAATGCAGCAACCACTTCACCCGCTGTGGCTGATACAAGTGTGATAGACTCCTTCTACACTGTAAGTGAAATACACCTGTCACCTTGTAATCAGATAGGAATATGGCTTTTCTGTGGATTCACACAGTTACAGAAATACAACCTGCATGTGTGTTGTTATTCATTTTCATTTCTTCTCCTCTATCCCAAATCCACGAAAACATGCTTTTCCCCTACTAGCTGACTGCTGTTTCCTGAGCGCTCACACCTTTCAGCATGGCAATGGTGTCAGAGCTCTCCCTTCCCTGCTAGTTCCTCCCCACGTGCTGCATGTATTTCCAGACGTGCTTGTGTTCCTCTTAGATGGAGTCAGAAGATGCAGCTTGGGCGTGTCATTAGGTGATCCATTATCTCTATGGGGTGAGCCTGGCAGGGCTTCCCCATCTCTATGTCAGCCTGAAACAGACAGCGCTCCACTCAGCATCCATCAAACCCAGCGTGGCTCTCGGCAGAGAGAGCTGCCAGTGCCCACTCGACTCAGTCCTTCAAGGGACGAGTGTGTGTGTGCAGTGCATGTGCTGGCTTAGTCCACCTGTACATCCTGGTCTCTGCATTCAGAAAAGAGGAGGCATTGGGAGTCCAAGGTGAACCCCAGTGGCACTTGGCCTTGTAATCTTGTTCCTCTTCATCTGGGAAGAAATGGGCCTCCTGAGGTTCGCCAGCAGCGGAGGTTGTGCAGGAGGAGACGTGAGCACATGTAGAGGGTGTGAGGGAGCTTTGCAGAGAGAGGTGGCTGATCCTGGGAGACAAAGAAAGATCGCCAGAGAAACCCACGTGTTTTAGTTCAGACGCCATGCATGACGGTGATGACAGCACCTCACTGTGTTGAGAGCATAGCCCTCACTAAGCAGCATCGTGCAGCATCCTAAACCCTTAAACACACAAGCCTGAATATTGTCACTTCCTTTTCTCAGATGAGGAAGGAGAAGTTCGGGGCGAGCTCCTGCCTGTCTGACAACGGCTGCACTACAGATGCAGAATTCTCCTGCTTTCGAAGCCTAAGCCCTTCCATCACATTTCCTCTCCTGGACATATTTAACTTTCTAACTGTATCTCTTCATGACAGTAATTGTTTGTGTCATATTTTTCCTATCCAATTATAAGATCCCTGAGGTTAAGACAACCCTGGTTCATAAACTTTTGTCCATAGCACACATGGTACACTGAGTTTTATGTTGTTGTGCCTCGTTGAGTGACTGGATAGGTGAATAGGTAGAGATGTTGGATGGATGGGTGGATGTATGTATGGATGGATGAATGGATGGATGGGTGAGTGATGAATCTATTCTTTTTTATTTATTTATTTGGCTGTTCTGGGTCTTAGTTGAGGCACACAGGATCCTAGTTGCGGCATGCAGGATCTAGCTCCCTGATCAGGGATTGAATCCGGGGCTCCTGCATTGGGAGCACAGAGTCTTAACCACTGGACCACCAGGGAAGTCCCTGGTGAACCAATTCTGATCAATACCAAATGGATAAGTCAACACATGGGGTCTTAGTCTTTTGCGGCCTCTCAATACCTGTTAGAGCAACACTGAAATCCCTTGGAATCTTGTGGATTGGGCATGAGAGAGGGAGGAAATGACCAAAATCTCCTAGAATTTTTCTGGACCCAACAGTTTTTCTTTGGGGTAAATGTTGCTTGCTCTGTAGTTATTCCATAAATGACATGCAAAATTTAAAAGACAGATACTGGCCAAAATGACAGTGAAAACCCAAAGCAAATATGATGACTGACTTTGTATGCTGAGTGTATTGAATTGTCCCTATGAGGAAAATTTAAAAAGCAGATACCGTAAGAGATAGGGAAAGTACTCAAAAATACACATGCTATTTGTTTCTCAGGTACTTGGAAAACGAGCAAAACATAACTATGGAACAACAGGATGAGAATTTCACCTACTCTCACTAATCCAGAAAGGATTCAACTCCCATCTGAACTAGCATCAGCTCTCCCCAGTTCTGTGAAACAGTCATGATGGAGCAGTGACCTTGCAGCTTTTCTTTTGTAGTCACGTGGGACATGTTCTTGGCTTGTTGGTGGGCCTTACTGAGCGTACAAGGGCCCTGCTTAAGTAACAAGGAAAGTCGAACGTAAGCAGATTGCACTGAGGGTGTTTTCTCCTCACAGAGGATCTGACTGGAGAAAAATCTCATGGATTAATCAGACTGGGGGGTGGTCCTCATTGTAAGATGAGATAGGACAGTGAGGCTGTAGAGATGAAATTACTTCTCAATCTGGTGCCGGAATCAGTGGTTCCCAGCGTGTGGTCCCAAGACTAGCAGCAGCAGCATCACCAGGGAACCTGTTAGGAATGAAAAAGCTCAGTCTCCACGGCAGAGTCAGAGGGTTCAGTAGGGGTGAGCCCTGCCACCTGTGTGTCCTCTCACCCTCCAGGGGACAGTCTCTTGAGCCCGGAACTTCTGCTCTAAACCAGCTGAAGCTGGATTATGAGAGGCACCGGTGTTAGCCGAATAGGGTCTCATCCAAGGATCCACAAAAAAATCAGTTCACTCTCTTCTTTTTTGGCAGGAATGAAGTCAGAGAGAGAATGGGGGAAATATTGCAAAAATGGGTTTGCTTGTGAGATGCCTTGTCAGGGGCGGTGGAGGTCTCCTGAGTGCCCTATTTGTTGATCTCTGCATTCACCAAATCTCAGTTGAACTTGTACTAGGTACCAGAACTGTCCAAGGAGCTGGGCTACAATAGTAAATGAAATGGGTGCGGTCCCTACCTTCAGGGGTCTTGTGCTCCAGCAAACAGGACAGACTTTAAGCAGGTGAGGACCCTGAAGTATGAAGCTGTCATGGAGATGTGTTACCAGGAGTTATGAGACCGAAGAACAGTACCCACTCTTCTGTTGAAGGTGGGGACCTCTCTACTCCAGCCCCCAAGGAGAGATGCTGAATTTGGGCTGCAAAGAAAGTGCAAGATGGAGGGCAAGTGTTTCAGGCGAAGGGAATAACACGTGCAGAGACCATGAGGCCAGTAAAAGTCTGGGGAATGTGAGGGATGGAAAACACTCAGTGAGGCCAGAGCTTAACAAGAGAAGAGCCTGGAACACGAGGCCATGAGGAAAAAGTCTCTGTGAACCACTAAGTATTTGCCTTTCCCTGTGATGACTTTGGGGAAGTGCTGACTGCATGTAGTTGGGGAAGAAAAATGAGTAGACGTTCTTTTGGGAAAATAGCTCTGGATGAAGGTGAAGAATGGGATCAGGAGTGGAGCTGAGGGCTGGGAAACCAGCTGGGAGAATACTGGGGTGGTCCAGTTAGAAGAAGGAGGGGCCCCAATCAGTGTTAATCTTCATTACAAACCTGTGAATCCCTTTATCCAAAGACGACGACTGCTTCACAAAAACCACAGTCCATCACAGTCCAATGGGAATCGTTGGCAAGCTCCCCGGTTCTGCTGCCTGTGCCTCTGGCCAGGCTGGTGTTACCTCCTGGCGTGTAAGGTGTGGATCCATGCACACTCACAGGCACTTGGGCATCTGAGATACAGCTGGAACGGTGGCCCTGCCCTCATCTTTCAGTGCCGTTACCCCTGGAATTTGCCATCGTCTCTTTGTGTTGTTGCTGCTCTGGGCACCATTTGAGCAGCCCCCCTCAATTACATCCCGTAAACTGAAGAGCATTAATTATCCACATGTCACTGCATCTCCCGGCATGAGCAGCTCCCAGAGTGATTTCATGCCTTGAAAGTCACCTGCAGGGAAAGTGTGCTACCTAATGAAGAAACCTTGGGTACTAACACTGCAAACAGAATCAACCCTGGCTGGCTTGTTTTTACCTTTGTTTTCCCCCCGAGATGAGAGAAAAACAATAGCTTTTTTCATAAATATTCTTCTAGGAGAATTGATATTTAAGATTATTTTCATAAATGCATAATCTTTTCGAACATCAACCAATTAATGGAAATTTTCATCTTTACTGAGGGCATTTAAGGAAGCAGATAAAGTCAGGGGTGCAGGAGAGTTGACCTGATATTCACCACTGGAACTCATGTGGCTGAGAAAAAATGAGAGAATTAATCCTCTCTTTCTTCCACCCCTTACCCCCAGCCAGAGAATGGTGAGGAAACAAATCCATGTAGTTCTCTGTAGAGGACAATTCCCAGCTGAGGGGTGGGCAGGGAAGGAATATCCCTTCAAATAGAAATTATAGCTAAAGCCAGAAGGTTGCTGACAAGTCATAATGAATAAAATGGTAAAATATGCTCATGTCTTAGTCTTTTTAAAACCTACTTTATGGACTTCCCTGATGGTGCAGTGGTTAAGAATCTGCCTGCCAATGCGGGAGACATGGGTTTGAACCCTGGTCTGGGAGGATCCCACATGCTGCAGAACAACTAAGCCCATGTGCCACAACTACTGAGCCTGCGCTCTAGAGCCCGGGAGCCACAACTACTGAGCCCATGAGCCACAACTACTGAGCCCGTGTGCCACAACTACTGAAGGCTGCATGCCCTAGAGCCCATGCTCCACAACAAGAGAAGCCACCGCAATGAGAAGCCCACGCACTGCAGCGAAGAGTAGCCCCTGCTCCCTGCAACTAGAGAAAGTCTGCGTGCAGCAACAAAGACCCAACGCAGCCCAAAATAATTAAATTAAATAAAAAGAAAGATGATTCTTAAAAAAAACCACAACAACCCTACTTTAGTTACTCCATGTTACTAACAATTTTCAACTTTTAGATTAATTCTCAGCCTTGAAAAATTAAGATAACAGACCCATTCAGCCATTTATTCATTTGATAAATATTAGCTTAGCATCTATTGTGTTGGTCCCCATCCTTGGGGCTGAGTGATGAGAGTAACAAAACACCATCCCTGTTTTCTAGGAGCTTCAAAGCCTGTGAAGTCTTTCTCAGAAGAGTATTTTTAGATACATAATATAAAATATATAAGATTAAAAAGTAAAATGAATTATGATAGTACAGATACTGTTACTAAACTATTTTAAAAGATGCACTGTAGTAATAGATGTAATTTAAAATCAATGTGTTAGTGACAATTATGATGAGATATGAAAGTATCTGTGGTTTTTATTGGTGACAAAGACATAGGTATGGCTAATATTTCAGTGCTGTTTTCTCCTTTGGGCCAACATTTAGAAGGAAATTCGAATTTTCAGTTAGATGTAAATGAAAATAAAGTTACATGTTTTCTCATGAGAACTCAGGGCATCTCTGAATTCTTCTCCTGGGCTCCCTTTAGGGCCTCTGAGGGGTCTGATTCCCAGCGCCTTGCATGGAAACAGTGGCCGGAGGTGGAGAACACCATAGGGTTCTCAAGGGGAAGCTGGCCGAAGTGATTCCGAAGGATCCATCCAGGAGCCCCACCCCCCGACCCCCACGTGGAAAGCCAGATGGGTGAGTCTCCCGTCTTGGAGAGGGCTCCTGGGGGAGGGATGGGGGTGAGGGCAGTAGGTAGGTGTTCATAACCCACATCCGCCACCTCTCCCTCACGTGCTGAGTCTTCCCACAGAGCTTACCTACTAAACTTTTACCCAGACAATGACAGTTTCCTCACAGAGTCAAGTTAGAAGCCAGGAGCTGAAGGGACACACCTCTCCACCCAGGACACATATTCCTGTGACAAAGCTCCCCACCCCCCCACCAGCATGTGTTTGATCTCAGATGCCTCCTCTACTCTTCACTGCTAGGAGCACAAAGGCTTCCGAATCTCATGGCCATCAATTTAGAGGAGAAAAATAGAACTCTGAATCGCATCAGGAAATGAATGCACCTCCTGGAGTTATTGTTAGAAAGCTGAATAATGTGAGCTATGTAAAGAAACTAAGACAAGACGCTGGGACTGTTTTGGGAACGACGATGTGAAAGATTTCAGCATTATGCAAAACTTCGCATTCCTCTGCGGGGATAAATCACATCATTATAACACTGACTATGCCCCAAACTCCCTGCACGCCGGCTGCCCCTGCATTTCTTCTTGTATTTAAAAACAGGGTCTCTTTTCTTCCAGTTGGTCAGGTAGAAAACTATGGAGTCATCCTTGATGCTTTTAAAAATCTGTAGTCCATTAGTTATCTATTTTATACATATTAGTGTATGAGAACCTGCTGTACTGCACAGGGAACTCCACTTTGCTGTACAGAAGAAACTAACACAACATTGTAAAACAACCATACCCCAATTAAAATAAATAAATAAATAAAATGATCAATAAAAGTTAAAAAAACAGAACAAAACAAAAAAAAAATACAATAAAAATTGTAGCTCACCTTCAATCCGTCAGCAAGTGATGTTGGCTCTACCTTCAAGGCACATCCCGAATCTAACCATTTCTCCATCCTCCTCTGCTGCTGCCCCTCTGAACATTATCTCATAACCTCCCTCCCACCTGCAGCCACACCTGCCCTGCACTCACCCTTTTCTTCCTACTCCCCATGCTTTTTGCTTTCCCTGCTGCCTGAGCTCTGGAAAACTCTCCCATCCCCACCTGCTCCAGGAGTGACTTCTTCCTCTCCTCTGGATGCTCAGGAACCCCGAGACCCTGGGTCTCAGCTGCTAGAGAGATCACCCTCACAAAGCCTGTGCCCACCCACCATGGGGACCACCCACCACACGTCCAAGAACCCACGCAGCCCGAGAAATCGGTCACAATGGCCTCTTCCTCTGGTCAGTTTCCAGGCCTCCCTACTTGTGCCCCACAGAGAGCTCTCTTTGGAAGATGCTGGGTGTGGACCCTCCAGCTTCTGGCCTCCACTCAGAGAACTCTGCCTTCCTGTGACAACCCTCTAATTTAGAGAGATCCTGGCAGGGAGCAAATACATTGCCAAAACTCTGCAAATGATTATTTGGAAGCCAATTGCACCCCCCACCCGCCCCACCAACTGATAGTAAAAGAATGATGGGAATTTGGGAGGGAGAGACACGTAGCAGCTAGGGGTTTTGTGAACAAAGCATGTCAGATTTGTGAGTCTGTGCCCTCATGTCCTGTATCCTGAATCCTTAACCATCTCTTCTCTACTAGGACTTTCTCATCAATTTAGACACTTACCAAAGTCTCTCACATTAAAAAAAACACAGACCTTTATTTCCACTATTCATACACAAAGCTGTCACTGTATTTCTCGTGTTGGTTTAGCCTGCTGCTGGATTTATTCAGTCATTTCTTTACATGAACACTATCCTTGGATATTTGATGTGGTGGACAATTAGGACCACCCTCACTGACCCCTTTATTTCTCAGACCAGGAAAATCTGGTTTTCCCTTCCATTTCACTGAGACATTGGTCCCAAGGGAGCTCACTACTGTAAACCCTGCAGGCATCTCCTGCCCCTGCCTCGTAGACTTGCTGATGTGTTAGGTCCCTCAAGCATCTCTTTGTCTCTGTGATCCTCCCGTACAGACTTGCTTTAAGAATTTTGTATGTATTTTCTCACTTAACCAGGTAACAGCCCCGTGCAGCAGATGCTAATGCGCTCCATTCACAGATGAGGAAACCAGGGCACAGAGCCGACAAGCAGCCTCTCCCCGAGTAAGGGCCAGGCCTGAGGAAGGACCCTCACAGCCTGGTCCAGCCCCTTCAGTCCGACTCTGAACCCTATCCCGCTCTCAGGGGAGTTTTATCCTGAACGCAGTGTGGAAGACAGCCCACCCCTTAGGTCAGGGTGTTGATGTTATTTCTCAAGTTATCAGACTTAAGGGGCAGCCGAATGACTTTATTTCACATTGTTCGGTATCCCCAGGTCTTGAGCTCCCACCGCAGCTTTTTCCTCTTCTATGACTTCCTCCCAGACCCTGGCCCTCCCCTAGCCCTCGGAGGCTCGACCACACCATCCATTAACAGGGATTTCTCGGGGACCTCAGACGGCTGCACCTGACTTACCTGCCACCAGATTTAAGCCCTGGGAGCCTTCGTATTTTTCTCCCACAGTGCCCAGTGCAATGCGGGACAGCCAGCTGGCATGTCACGTGTGTACCCTAATGGCCTGACTGATGGGTAATCTGTAACTTTAGCCTATTCTCACCAGCCTGGAGGAAAACCCGTATGAAGCCCGGGAGCAGCTGACTTCATTTGTTGGCATCTTCCCAGAATGGTACTTTGGGCTCTGCCAACTTTGGGGATTATTCGAATTATTTGTTTTACTTTCAAATCACCCGCCCCCATCCTGCAGGGACCCCTTTTCCCCTGAAAAATCATTTGCTTGCAATAACACCTGCCCAAAGAAATTAATGCCACCTTGCAACCACTGGCGCCTCTACTGCGCTCACTCTCAAGTGTGTGAAAAAGATTTGTCTCCATGCTCTATTTTTCCAATAACAGGAAGTTAATTTGTCCCAGATGTCTTTTCATAACCAATAAATCCTGCAGAGCTGAGAAAGGCAGATAAGCCCTGTTTCCCTGCAATGAGTACCACTAATTAAGCCCACAGAACCCCACTTCAGTTATTTGCATTCGGAGCCCACTTTGCCTCCTAGAATCTCCTGTTTGCACACCTAGAAACATCACAAGGATGGATGGCCCTACCTGAAACAAAGGTGGGAGCCATGCGTTTGAGGAATTAGGCTCTTATTAATGCTTCAGTTCGGTTATCCTTGGCTTCTGCGTATGCATTCCTCTCCCTGACAAGACATTGGAATATTAATTGGATGTCTGACATTGATTGGGAGAAAGGAGAGGGGCCGATGGACATCTCACTGCAGCTCCCTCACCTTCCGAGTCCAGCCCAGCAGCTGAAGGCAGAGGAAGGACAAGGACGTGGACCCAGTGACCTCTGACCAAGGCTGGCATCCAGCCACTTCCAGCTGGGTGACCTTGAGCCCCATGGGGCCTTGTTTCCACCCACAGGGTTATTGTGAGGATTAGACAAAATGACTTTGGAGAATTGGGCTGGGATTTTCCAAGCCAGGTGTTCTCATTTGTTATTTTCGACATAGTTCTTCATGAGCGAGAGCGTTTCTGTGTTACAGCTGGTAGCCTTCCCCAGCTCTTCACGCTCTTCACCTTGGGGGCAGAGAGAGGACCGGCATTGGAGGACCCACTGGAGAAACCCGAATTCTTTATGTCTGGGTTTTTTCCCAGCCTGCCGGGCTTAGGGAGGTAGGCAGGGCTCTCAGCTTCCGAAGTTCAGACAGGTGTCAGGAGAAGGGTCCCCTGTTTGTAGGGTTATTTTATAATTATCATTCAAGCCAGGACACTTTCATAGTGAAAGAGATGCTAGATGCTATTACTAAGAAGGCAACCTGGGTTATCTGGGACATCTGTCCCTGCTAAGACTCAGCTGCCACCAGCCTCAGAGGGAAGGGAGGGAGGTGTTTGTGGTTTGTTGTTTCTGGTTCAAAAGTCATGAGTGAGCCTGCGCAGGGGTTCAATATTTCAGTCTCGCAGACATCCCCTCGCCCTGGACCGTACTCCCTCCAAGGAGGGATTCTTGTGAAAACCCCGAAGGGATAAAATGGTGGCAGGAACCTTTAGAGGAGGCAGCTGGGGCAGGCAGAGGGTAATGAGAGGGCTTCGACATCATTTCAGAGACATGGTCTGCTTCCTTCCCTCCTCTCCCTGTGCTGTACCCTGTTCTATATCCAAGGGCACACAAACTCTTCTGGTGGTGGCGGTGGCAGTGGTGGTTTTTCTTGTTTGTTGTTTCATGTGCAACACATGTCTCATCTCATGTGTTGAGCAGATGAGCAGAGAAGTGGGCCTCACCCAACCAGCACGCAAACTGGCTTCTCCAAAGACCCAACCTGCTGAGTTGTCCATCTGCACTTAAGACATCTGCACTCCCGTGATCTCTAAGGGGTTCTCCTGCTTTCCCTTCTGGGCTAAACCAGTGGGGAGCAGGCAGAGGCCAAAGGTCTGCTCAGCTCCAGTTGCTGCTCTGCCAGGAGAGAGACCTGTAGAAGACGTAGGTCTGAGAGCTGAGCCTCTGCCTCTTAAAATGAAAGCCCAACCAACTGTAGTTTCCTCCTTTCTCCTTTTCAGATATGATGTGTCCACAGTGCGTCGAGCAGGATTTGACCGTGTCCTTCATGGGCATCTCATTCGTGTTGTCGTGGGTTTTTTCTACTCAGTTCCCATTTGCAGACTTAGGCACAAAGTCACGTGCATTCTGGCCCAGCCCCTTGGTGTGGAGAGAAGGGCCTCGTCCTGCATCTCACGCCCAACTTCCCTGCAGGGCCCCAAGGGGAGGTGCTGATGCCGCCTAGAATGCCGGTGTCCCCTGGAGTCGTGATGTGGACGCTCCATGGAGACGATGACGTTGCCTCTCAGGAAAGCACAGGCAGTGGGACTACAGAACGTAGCCGAGGGGCTGCTGAGAGGAGGCACTGATTCATCCAACTGGTGACTCTCAGACTTGGAGGCATGGTAGAGCTCACAGGAGCACACACACACAGACACACACACACGGCCCTAGCCAGTCACCAAAAATAAGCGCACTAATTCATCAAAACCTAGGAAAAAGGACTTCTGGAAGACTATAGTGTGACTTCTCGTGTAGAGTGTCATTAAGCTACAAAAAAAAAAAAAAAAAAAAAAATCGGAAACAAGCAATTTGAAAACCGATAAATTAAAGCCAAAGAAAAGTGGATAAAGAGGAAGAAGTTGCCTGAAAGAAGAAAGACGAACAAATCAAAACAGGAAGACCGTGGCTTAAAAATGTAAAGAGATGAGAAGGACAAAATGAATCTGAAAACATCTTCATATGTATTTCAGTGCATGGATGGAGGTGTTTTCAGAAGGAGATTAAAGATGGAACAAAAGGAGATGGAAAGAAACGTGGTGCAACTATGAGAGCCAGAGGATGTTTAAGAGAAAAAGAATGTGAAGAGAATCTAAAAGACACAAGGAACTGGTGGCAACAACATAAAAAAAATCACCTTGGAAAAGTGCCACGATGTAACACTGAAGAAAGAGCAATTTTCTAAGCAGGTTGTAATGGTAAAATGGATGGTCAAATATTTAGGTGTGCTCTGTTCTAATTCAGAAATTAAAAGTGACACAGGAACAAATAAAATGGTTCAGAAATAGAAACTGCAACTGTGTTAGTTGAGACATTCGTTAACACTTATTCAGGCACTGGTTGCATCAAAAAAGCTCGACATTTATCGAATGAAGATAGAACCGAAACAAGGAAACAGTGCCTCAATATTCATTGGGGTTTATTTAGATTAGATCATACATATTAAAATGTTCTAGAAAATATAATAGATAATGATTCCCCAAAATAGGGCAAGATGTTCCCCTGCACTGCCCGGCCTCCATGATTGTTCTTTGACTTGTGGTGTGTTTGTCGTCCTTTCAGGGAACAGACAAAAAGCAATGGAAACTAGTTGTCCCCCAAAACTTTGAATTCCTAAAGATCACATTGAACGTCCCATGATCTAATTGCTGTGTGAATGAGTGGGAAAATAACCTCAAATATCATCCTAAGCCACCTCAGCTGTTTAGTCAATACACTTTGCAACGTAACAACATACTTTCATTTTGGAGTTTTTATGACATTTTACCAAAAGCCTTAAATGTCAGAAGATAAAGCAAGCCTAGGTATTTTTAAAGCATCCATCCCTCTAAGGATTAAAGCTGCACCTCTGAGTCGCTGATGACCCCAGAT
This sequence comes from Kogia breviceps, assembly GCF_026419965.1. Classification (NCBI taxonomy): domain Eukaryota; kingdom Metazoa; phylum Chordata; class Mammalia; order Artiodactyla; family Physeteridae; genus Kogia; species Kogia breviceps. The sequence goes on along the minus strand of NC_081323.1, from coordinate 32,186,509 downwards.
AACGGAGGGAAGGCTTTGCAGAGGGAATACTCTTGATTGTCGAGAAGATAAAAGACTCCTACAGACAGAGGGAAACAATACTCCCTCTGGTAAGAAGTGGGTTCTGAGGGAGAGGAATGATGGACCCTGAAACCCTGGGAAGAGAAAAAGGTGGCACAGAATCAAGAGGGGGAATGTGGGGAGGAATTACTTTCTGTGCCATCAGTTTCATTCCAAAGGGCTCCCCTCTCTGCACTGAGATTCCTCCTTGGGTGATGCCCATACACGGGGCTTCCTCCCCCTAGAAACAAACGAAAAGGTGCCAGAGGAGAGGACTAATTTAGGAATGTATGTGGCTAGAGGGGAAGAAGAGTTGAAAGGCTAGAGAAAGAAAATATCTGGAGGGAAATCAAAGAATGCTATCGTGGGCAAAGGCCAGGTTTAGATCCAGGCGGACAACTCTAGGGTACTCAGAGCCCATGAGAACCCCAGTGGTGACTGCAGGCAGGGCTTCCCTCCCCAGACCTCAGGTCCCTGTCTGAAAAGTGGGGACCATTGATCAAGAATTGGCGGCTGCAAAGGTGGCAGGGACAGACGTGAGTCTACTCGTTGGTAGAGGGGTTGGTAAACCTTCAACGATCGTGTCACAGCAAAGGGGCCTGAACAGAAGGGGTTTCAGCAGTCCATCCACAACCTCACAGTGCTTTTCAGTCAGGGGAAGACCCTCTGGTTATGTCTGGGCTTGTCCGCTTCCAATTTAACCTCCTGGAAAATGAGAAAGGAGGCCCTGGCTGTTAACCTGGACCTGGGAAGCTTGGGGTAGGGGGACCACCTCGATGTGGGGCGTGATGAGGGGGTGGGAGGCCTGGCCTCCCCATGTCCAGGACTTTCAAATATCAGACACTCCTGGGGTGAGTCCAGAGTAGTTATTAGCCATAGGCCCCACTGCCCATTGGCACAATTCATCCCAGGATTTTTAGGAAGGTTCAATATTTGTAAATCTATAAGTGTCTGGTCACGTAGGTCAAAAGAAAAAGATTATAACTGCAGACATGCTGGGGAAAAGGGCATTGGAGGAAGGGTCATAGGGCCATAGGGATAACTGGTGATGTCATCCTGATCTGTAGCTGTGTCTCCACAGATACACACATGCTTATGAAGACAAATCGACCCCACGCTGCCTGTGAACACCCTCAGCCCCTCTACTTAAGTCAAGAATGAACCAAGAACATCCATGGGCTTTCCTCTTATTTTTATTGCTCTGGAAACACTAGTCACTTACATCAGACAAGAAAAAATGTCTAACACGTGGAATGGAAAAGGCAGAATTATAGATATGAAAATGTCAAAAGAATTAACTAAAAATATTTAGAAAATGTGATTTTTCAGGATTAGTTGAAAACTTTCCAGAAAACAATTGCTTTAAAAAATAGAGGGTAGCTTGGGACTTCCCTGGCAGTCCAGTGGTTAGAGCTCCACGCTTCCACTGCAGGCGGCATGGGTTTGATCCCTGGTTGGGGAACTAAGATCCCGAAAGCCAAGTGGCATGGCCAATAATAAAAATAAATAAATAAGTAAAAATAAGATTAAACAATAAAAAAATAAGGTAGCTAGTGACATGCCAATTTTATACAACCTCTCAAAAGGCTAATTTGAAGGTATCTGTCCATTAGAGATTGTCATACTGAGTGAGGTAAGTCAGACAGAGAAAGAGAAATAGTGTATGACATCACGTATATGCGGAATCCAAAAAGAAATGATACAAATGAATGTATTTACAAAACAGAAACAGACTCACAGACTTAGAGAATGAACTTATGGTTATGGGGCGGTGGGGGAAGGGTGGAGAGAGGGGATAGTTAGGGAGTTTGGGATTGACAGGTATACACTGCTATATTTAAAAATGATAACCAGCAAGGACTTACCGTATAGCACAGGGAACTCTGCTCAATGTTATGTGGCAGCCTGGATGAGAGGGGAGTCTGGGGGAGAATGGATACATGTATATGTATGGCTGAGTCACTTTGCTGTGCACCTGAAACTGTCACAACATTGTTAACTGGGTCTACTCCAGTATAAAATAAAAAGTTTTTTAAAAAGATGCAAACTTCTGATTATAAAATACATAAGTCCTGGTGCTGTAAGTGCAGCATGGTGACTATAGTTAATAATACTGTATTGTATATTTGAAAGTTGTTGAGAGACTAGATCTTAATTGTCCTCATCACAAGAAAAAAATGTAACTATATGTGGTGATGGATGTTTACTAGACTTATTGTAGTGATCATTTCACAATATATACACATATTGAATCATGTTGTATACCTGAAACGAATATAATGTTATATGTAAATTATATCTCAATAAAAATATACATATAGTGAAGATATCTGTCCAAATTTAGAATGAATCACACTCTGTCCCAGACATTTCCAATCTGGAAATGAAACTTGTAGAAATGGTCACTCGTATGCAAAAATGCAAGGACTTTCGGGTTTCCCCGTTGGTGCAGTGGTTAAGAATCTGCCTGCCAATGCGGGGGACATGGGTTTGAGCCCTGGTCCGGGAAGATCCCACATGCTGTGGAGCAACTAATCCTGTGCTGTGCCACAGCTACTGAGCCTGCGTTCTAGAGCCCGTGCTCTGCAACAAGAGAAGCTACCGCAGTGAGAAGCCCTCTCACCGCAACGAAGAGGAGCTCCCGCTCGCTGCAACTAGAGAAAGCCCACATGCAGCAAAGAAGACCCAACGCAGTGAAAAATAAATAAATAAATTTATATTTTTAAAAAAGGTGCAAGGACTTTGTAAGGACTTTGTAGGAAGAAGCCTGGACCCGAGCAAACATTCATTAATAGGGGACCAGCTAAATAACTACAGTTTGTTCTTACAAAGATATACCATACATCTTTTAGAAAAATAATTGTCCGTTTTTGACACTATGGAATTATCTCCAGAATGTAATTTAAAGCCTAAGAAACTGCAGAATACAGAGTATACACATTTTCATTATGTAAAAGGAGAAAAGTATTTGTGTAGATTATTCCTCAAAAGATAAGCAGGCAAAGCAAAATGAAATAAAAAGAAAAGCGAGCCTGCCAGGATTCCCGTCTTTGAGGAGGAAACTGGACACCGTGTCCCCCAGTGGAGGCTGATCGCCTTCCACCAGATGCACACGTACTCCATGAGATACTTGAATAAACCTTGCACACAAACAGGCTTCCCCCGCGATCCAAAGGGAGAGCGTTCCTAGGAAACCTTTCATAGACGAAATGGCCTAGAGTGAGGAAGCAGCTACCTTAGGACACATCTTGTTGACAGACGCAGAAAATAAATGGAGATTAAGCCCAGGTGCTCACAGACACAGCTCACGGCTCTGGCGGCCAGTGCTGAGTGTGGTTCTAGGGAAGGAGCTGGCAGGGCCGCTCCCACTCCTGGGATGTGTGCTGCCCCTATAATGGCCACTAAAAACAGACGCTGAAAGCAATTTTCACTTTTTGCCTTTTTCATAAAAGTATCAGTCTTCTTAAGATTTCTTTCTGTTAGTGAAAACAGGCACTGATGTGGGTCTTTCGTAAAAGTAAAGTGGCATAAAGCTAATTTTCCAAGAATGGGGGGGCCCTATATATTATTTTTTAAAAATTAAACAAAAACTACTTTTTAGGAGCAAACATTAACTATATGCAAGATCATAGCTTCGAATAGAAACAGATTCTAAAATTTGAGCTTAAGACCAGGAGACCGTGACCAATTCCGTTGAGAAGGAAAAACCCATCCTGGCCCCGGGGGCCGTGGGCCTTGGCTCGGAATGTTAGCAGCTTTTCACAGAGTACAGGCGGTCCTGAGCCCCAGCTGTCTCCTCCCCTCTGGTGGGGGAGGGATCTCAGATGGGAGGGCTGTTGGGTCAGGTGAGGGCGGAGAGCCAGGCTCAGGCCGGGCAGGTGCTCCCAGGGGCGGGCAGGTGCTCAGGTGAGCGGCGTTGGAGACACAGGTTAAGAAGCAGGAAAGGGGTCTGGACACTGGACAGTGAGACATTGCTCCACCTGAAAAAAAAAAAGGCTTTAGACAAAGTCCCAGACAAGACAGAGGGAGGACGTGAAAGAGGAAGCAGATGAAGAAAAAACAAAACAAAACAAAACACTGGCTTGAAGTCGGGTCTACAAGGTCCTTGTGGGTTAGCCTGGGGGTTGGCTGACCCTAAGGGTGCTTGGGAGCGCTGGCTGAATTCTGAGACCCGCCAAGGAGAGTGCAGAAATAGTGTGTGGAGTGATTTAAAGCAATCAGTGTTCCAGCATGGCGACTATAGTTAATAATACGATCTTGCATGTTTGAAAGTTGCTAAGAGGGTAGTTCTTAAAAGTTCTCATCACAAGAAAAAATTTTGTAACTGTGTGGTGATGGATGTTAACTAGACTGACAGTGGTGATTGTTTTGCAGTAATACAAATATCAAATCATTATGTTGTACAGCTGAAACTAATATAATGTTATATGTCAACTATATCTTGATTTGAAAAAATAAAACAGGGTGTTTCTTGGGTTAAAAAAACAAACAAACCAAAAAACCCAAAGCAATCAGTGTTCACTAGCTCCTTGTAATTCCAAAGGTTCTGCTGAGACAGGCATTTGGATTGCTCTATAGTTATCTTGTAGAATTAAAAATTCCAGATTTAAAGTACAGATGATCACTCAACTGTGTATGAGAGAGAGGGCTGGGATCAAACAGCTATACCTTTGACAATAATAAAACATCAGCATCCAGTGACTGACTTTCTTTGATTGTTATAATTAACACCAGTATTTTATCACTGGTTCCGCCAAATTCATAAATATTTCCAGATTAACTTTGCTAATTGGGATAAAAAATTCTTCACGGAATCATGATACACCATAAATCATGATACATCCTGATAGGTGCCAGGCAGGTCTGAGTTTGGAGGGGTGCGAGGAAGAGGCTGAACTTGCTCCTGAGTTGGCGATATGAACAGCACCACAGGGCTTCCTAGGCACTGTTTTACTTGTGGTTGTAGCCCGTGCTCCCTGGGTTGGATGAACCAGCAGTAAGGCAGCCAATAAGGAGAGCGACCTTGTTCTCTACAGCCCAACGTGGCTGTATGCGTTCCTACCCTCTCAGCTGGATTTCACGAGGGTCTGCTGCAGCTGAGGCAGGACTAGTTTATCTCTCTGCATCTAGGCCACCACAGGCCCTGCACCATCCTCAGTATAATTAAGACAATATTCACGCAAATCGTCTTCTGCAGGCCTGACTGGCTTGTGGGTCCCCCATGAGGAAGGCTGTTCTAGCAGCTGAGGGTCCACAGGCCCACAGGCAGCTCAGAAAACTCACCCTCCCCTTTGGTGCCAGATCTCTATGTCCTGGTCTTTCCTACACACATGCCAGTTGTTTACCCTCCGAAGCCTGCTTCCCACAGTCCAAAGCCCTCCCTCTCCACTCACAGCTCTCAGGAAGATCAGGGGCTGGTGGAGAGGTCAGCCTGGCACTCGCACCCGGGACCACTTTCCCTGGCCCTCCCCAGACAGGGGTCTAGCGGCCACTGTCCACTTCCTTCAGGGCCTTAGGGCTACAGGGCCGTGGAAGAGGAACGCTGTCCCGAGGGCTCACCTACAAAGACATGCAGGAAGCTCTGGTTCAGGCCTTTCAACCTGGGAGATTCACATTCTCCAAACAGCTTCTTATTGGGCCAGAAATGCCCCTTGGCCAGAAGTTCCCGCTGTGCCTGGATTCTTCACTCCTCCTGGCTGCCGAGGTCACCGATGGTGATCAACAGGCGGCCCACTGGAGCACAAGGCCTGCAACCAGCCTTGGAATAGCCTCGGAGGCCACTGAAACAGTCTCTTCTCAGAAGAGTTTTTCCCTCTCCCCGCCCCTTTCCACCTCCGCTCTCTCTCAGAATCCGAGGTTCACTCTAACTCTTCCCTTCAGTCTGCCCATTTTTTTTCTTGCTTGGGGAAGGGATTAACATGCTTTTGTTTTATGCCAGGTATTGCCGTAGGTGTCCCCACCGGTGTTTTTTCATTTATTTCTCACTGTAACCATAGCAGAGAATATTCCAAGCCACGTTACATGACAGGCAAATGAGGTGTAGAGAGGTTACGTTTCTGGCCATGCATCAGTCTTGTTACCTGGTCCTGTGGGCTCTTCAGGCCTTCAGAGGAGGGTCTGTGGGAAGAGGAGTTCCTGGCCCTACAGGAGAGCTGGGCCAGAGCAGGAGGTCGGTGAGACCTCCGAGCCCTGCAGGAAGGAATTGCCAGTAATGGGAAACCTGGGACAGCCCATCCAGTTCTTCTCAACGACTGGAAGGACTTGTCTGGGAAATCTAGCTTGTTATGGTCACCTTGTTCTTTCCACAGAAATAGAAGCAGAGCACAAGTGCACACCACTGGAGGGAGAGGAGGTGATGACTCACACACACCGTGTCGTTGCTTGTGGTGACGCTGAAGCAAGCCAACAGTGGGCTTTGGAGTACTAGCGGCTTCCAGGGCTGGGATTTATCTTGCCATTGTTTCCTGGGGGGTGATAGGCTCAATTTAAGGTCTTTCAGGTACACATTAACAGTAGATGTTACCACACAGGGGCTACAAAATCAGGAAGCCCATCTGCCCTCGCCCAGTCATGCGGCTCCTGTGCACAAAGATACAGGAGGGAGCCCAGATCGTAATCAAGGACCACTTAGATTCAAAACCCAGAAAGCTACTGAAGCTGGCTCAAGTATCACAGTAACGTCACCCACCACACTGGAACTCGGGGGCTTGAAACAGGAGTTCAATGGCGGTCAGTCTCTGGGTCCATGGGCAGCTCTGCTGGTCCAGGCTGGTCTTGCTGGGCCTCTGGGTGAACCTGGCTGGGTCCCTAACCTATGTGGGGCCTTGGCTGGGACAACTGGGTTGTCTCTGGTCCACCCGGCCAGTCCTGGCAGAGCAAGGGCCCCAGGGGTGTCATGCTGGGGAACAGCGTTGCTCATGCCACATTCTGGTGGTCAGAGAAGATCACAGGAGAGCTGAAATTGGAGGGGTGGGGAGATGAGAGGGGCTGCAGAGGGCAGGGGTACAGGGAGGGGTGGACAGTTGCGGCCAGTGTGCCATCCATCTACCAGGGAGCTTATTGGGAAGATCTATGAGGAAATTATGGGAATGCTAGTGTGTCTTGCAGAAACTGGAAACACTAGGCTTCTTGCACCTTCTTGCTGTCCTGGAGGGGCCACGTGGTCTCAGTTTCTGCTGTGTTCACATCTCTCCTGCCACTTTTACTCTCTAAGGGCCAACATTTCTACCTCCCATGAGGATAGCCAGCACTGTCTCTAGTCTGCCCCGTGTCAACTCTGGCTCTAAGCAGACATGACCACGTGGCCTCATTGAATCTGACTGCCTCAGCCTCCCTACATTATATACATACATACCTACATGTACATATATATACACACATAGATCTCCTAAGATGTATGTATAAGAACTATGTGTATGAAATATTTATGTGTATACTTATTATAATGAATTTGGCTCCAATAATTATAGAGGCTGAGAAGTCCCATGACCAGCAGTTGAGTAGCTGGAGACCCAGTTGATTTCCTGTAAAGAAGCCCCGTCGAGGTGCCCAAGGCACCCACTCGCCAGGGCCCCTTGGCCAGACCTGAGCTGGGTGCCCAAGGACTTAGAAGAGAGATTTTGCCAGAACTTGGAGGCTAATATGTTCTGACTTAACAAAACCCTTGAGCTCACGGCTGTCAACAAGCTTTCACAGTCCTATAAAATCCATTCTTTGCTGATCTAATGGTCTCGTCTTTCTTGTGATTTATTTTCATTGAAACCAGAGCCCAGCAGAAAGTTCAAGGCTCCTCCAGGCTGTGAGTCCATCCAGATGATAAGAAGTGGCAGCAAAGGTGCCCAGAGCTCTTGCGCCCTCGGTGTCCAGGGGACAGGGTCTGTCTTCAGGCAGCGGGGTCCCCGTCCTAGAACAGAGAGAAGGAAGCGGACTGTGATTATCCAGGGGGAAGTAGGGGCTCCCTGATGCTATAAAATCTAGGATGTTTCTAGATTTCATCATTCCCTGCCTTATCTGCTCCTTCGGGTTTATGGTGTCTGGCCACCAACATTCTCTGGTCTCCTCTGTGGTGCCTCTAGTCCTGGTCCGTGCTTTCTCCCACTTTCCTCCTGGTCCCAATGGGTTGGGCACTTGGCTTCACAGCTGTGTCACCGGAGCTGGCAAACTCACCACACTTCCTGGGCTGCGCTTGGAGAAAAGAATAGAACTGGGGGGTCCTTGAAATCCATTTCAGCTGTGCATCCTATACGTTTTCTGGTTTCAGAGTTTGTTGTTGTTCTGTACCAGGGGCCTGCGGTTCCCCATTTGTCTGTCCTGTGGCGTCAATGCTAGACAAGTCAGAGAAAAAGGACTGGCTTGTATTCCAATAATTTGAGATTCAGAAGCTGCTTGTCCTCCCTCTGTTTTTTTTTTTTTTTCGGTATGCGGGCCTCTCACTCCTGTGGCCTCTCCAGTTGCGGAGCACAGGCTCCAGACGCGCAGGCTCAGCGGCCATGGCTCATGGGCCCAGCCGCTCCGCGGCATGTGGGATCCTCCCGGAACGGGGCACGAACCCGTGTCCCCTGAATCAGCAGGCTGACTCTCAACCACTGCGCCACCAGGGAAGCCCCTCCCTCTGTCTTAATGCCCAAATCAGTGCGTGTGCAGCCTTTGTTAGTGCCCTGTTAAAGCCATGGTTGGTGTTTTTTTTTTTTTTTTTCAGGAAAGCTTTTATATGATTTTTGTTTTATTTATTGCAATAATATCTATGCACACTTGCAAAATTTTTTCTTAAAAATGTACAGGTGTGATGAGATATGTGAATGATCCAGGTGTAGATGATGTTAGATGCAGATGAACCAGTGGGTCCCTGGCAATATGGCCAAGATGGTCAAGTGGGAGCCAAGTTAATGAGATGGCCTAAGAAACCCCCAGCTTGAAATCTCCATGCGTCTCCGCTTTCTAGGCAGGTCCATGCTGACGGAAGGCGGTGGGTTTTAAAAATTAAAGTTGCTTATATTACGCAGAGCCCACAGAATGCACGGGGAACAAATATTGATTTTCCTCATTGTATTTAACACTTCCCATTTGTAGAGTGTTTCACTGCCCAGCCATCAACCAACAGCTGAGCCTCCGGGTGAGAACCGCAGCCACGAGTCCTGTTAGTCAGAGAAAATAGACAGAGGCTGAATAGCAGCCTCCCTGCTCCCCGAGGACGGTCCTTCCCACCTGCTGAGGGATGCGTTAACACCTGCCTCCCAGGGCGGATCTCCAGTCTGTACAGGGGGAGAAAGCAGCTTCACAGGAACTCCTGGTCACCCGTCAGGAGGACATCTCTGAGAAAGAATGGGACGGAGCTTACTGTTTATTACAAACGGGGCTCATGCATCAGACCTGCTCATATTTGGGGGCTGCCTTTACTATGCCTGCTGGCTCCCAGGCTGTCCCATCACAAGTGACTCCAGGAGATTCCGTGTTGATCCGGCATCTTCCAGACTGTGCGTCCTGAAGAGCCTGTGATCACAGGATGCAGCCGCAGTCAGCTCTGCGCTCCTCCGAGAAGTTCTGCAAGTGGGCACGTCTGCATGGAGAAGGCAGGGGGCTTCTGGGATCCAGGACTGAGGGGAGACATGGGGTATGTCGCCGAGCAAGCACAGGGTTGAGGACGCGTGTGAAGATGGAGCCTGGTGGCCATGAGGCTGCATAGGGTCTGTCACTGTCACAGAGGGTGGCAGCTCTGAGTCTCGCCTTGGTTTACAGCAGCGTCCCCAGTCCAAAGGCCCCAAAGAGCTGCCCAGAGAACACAGAGAAAGTGCGAGGACTGAAGCATAGCGACATGAGGGCAGGTCAGGGAGCCCATCCCTCCCCACTCCCCACCCCTCCTGTTGGTGTGAACAAGAGGGGTCCCCGAGGGGCAATGCAAGAGGGGTTCCAGGAGGGCTGGGCCTTCTCTGACGTGAGGGCAGGTCAGGGAGCCCATCCCTCCCCACTCCCCACCCCTCCTGTTGGTGTGAACAAGAGGGGTCCCCGAGGGGCAATGCAAGAGGGGTTCCAGGAGGGCTGGGCCTTCTCTGACGTGGGAACAGAGGGGTGTGCAAGGCTGTGGGTCAGACGTGGGCTGGGGTGGAAGGGACGAAGAGGCTGGCAGGTCTGTTGGTCCTACACCCCAGCTCTGCCACTGGACCAGCAGAAACACTTCGTTGTTAGACCCCACAAGATGAAGAAAAAATAAAAATGTGCATTTTGCTGGCCTGTTTCTCTGTGTACATCCATCACTCCTTGACCTTGGCCTGGATGTGCCTCTGGGGAAAAAAAGAATAGGATGTTTGGCATCCAAGACGCAGCCCCTGGCCTTCCCCGCCCCGTCCCCATTTTCTCCTCCATGAGTGGGACCTCAGTAGTCCCAGCCCTGGAAACCCAGTGGCCACCATTAGCTGAGGTCCTGCTCCCGGCTCTGTCCTACGGGAAGCCAACTGCCCAGAACCCGTGGCCAGACTCCAGAGCAAGGATCTCATGAGAAGGTGGGCTGGCCCTCTGGCACTTCTTTTCCTAAAGCTTCCAATTTTGCATGTCATTTTATGATCAGGGAGCCCCTCTAAGTTATTGCCATGAGGAAAGAAAGTGAAGCAGAAGTGACATTACATTAAGACTTGTCTTCGAGAAAGAAGGAATGCTTTACTAGGCCTCATGGTAGCAAAATCAGGCAGCGAACAGGTTGACTAAGCTGATTTCTGGCTTTGCCCACGAGATTTCTTCTTCTGCCTCTGAATGTACAAAATCCTTAGAAATTCATTACCTGCGGTTTTAATGAATCCTCAGAAATCAGCTGCAGATATATATATAATGACATGCTCTTGATGCTCAGGTAATGAGGTTCCCTGGGACAGACAGAAACACAGATTCTCAGGAACCCGTTTCTGCTTTAAATAAATCCCACAGCAGTGAGTTTTGCAACGTTCATAAGTGAAGCCACCCCTGCTCTGTGGCCAGCAGTGAGGTGGCGTCCCCATGTTCTGAGGGCGCCATGTTCTTAAAAGTGCTCCGAACGGTTCTTGAAAAGCAGGGCATTGTGGCCCGGTGGCCCGTGGATGCTCAAGAAGTGACATGAGCATCATTTCCCTGCAGAAGGCCACATCTCCCAGGACAGCGCCAGCATCCACGGTGGGCGGCCCGGCCCGGGGCACTCGGGCTCCCTGCCTAGTCAGGCTCCCAGAGCACACCGAGGAGCGTGGGCTGTTCTCCTGGACGCTGAAATGTCTCCTTTAGTTTCCCAAGTCAGCCCTTGTCCGAGAGTCCACGGGCTCCCCTTTGCCTACTGCTCTTGGAGAGGGTAGGGCTTAGTCCCCAAGTTTGTGATTGGCTGGGTGCATTCTACTCATGCGCTTTCCTTTTCTCTGTCTCCAGAAAACATGAATCCCAGACCCCAACTTCCATCTGATATGAGCCCTCCGATGAAACTGACCACCAGCCCCAAGAACAAGCAACCCCCAAGCAATTGGGCCAACAGCTCACAAACATCGTAATTCCTCTATTTCATTTCCTATCCAGAGGGGCTGGGTTTCAGACTCGTCATGTGTGGGACTGACACGTTACAGGAGAGGTGGTTGGGGGTCTCCCACTAGGACCAGATCTAAGGAGAGTCGAGGGCAGGCCGTCTGCAGGGCCCCCTGGCTGCAGCACTGCCTGCCTCCTGCAGTCTGTGCCGTGGAGGTCTGTGCCGTCATCCAGGCTGGCCGTGCACCAACCTGACCAGACCCACTGTGCCGTAAACCAAAACCCTCTCTGTCTTTGCCCCGTTTTCTTCCTAAGGCATCTGCTCTGCTGATGCTGGTGTGGTCCTACTGCTCTCTCTCTGGAAGACAGATCACAGTGGCTGCCCCTGATCGTGGGGCAGGTGAGCTGGTGCCTAATGCTGCTTGTTATGAAAGGGCAGGAGCCAGAGGAGGGCACCTCGGATGCAGGGTGGTGGCTCTGGGAGAACCTGACATCCCTGGACCAGAAGCCTGACAGCCAATGCATCATTTCTCCTGGAGGAAATGAACTGATCCTGTCACCAGCAAACTAAATGCAATCAGGCTCTTGACTGGAATCATAGATCGTGTTTACATCACAGTTAGTGGGGCACCGAGGCCGGACAGCCCTCGAAGGAGTCTGCAGAGACACGTGGGCCAGAGGTCTCCCAATTTCCTAGGATTCTAAGGGGTTTTAAATTACTTTAGAAAATACTCTGATAGATATACACCTGCCACCAAAACAGTGTGTCAGAGAGAGAAAGAGAGAGAAATCGGTCAAAACGCCCCTTTGGGACCATGTTTAGTTAAACTGGAAAGTATTACAGACCCTCTGAAGGCCCTGGGCCAGCAAGACTGAAAAATTCTTTTGCTTTTTGTTTGTTTGTGGGCAGGTGGGCAGTTGTTCAGTGGAGAAAAGTTCAACAGTGGTCAACCATTAAACCAGCAAATAGTAGAAAGGACTCCAGGCCCGGCTGTGAGCTGATCCACCCTTGCCCCTCCACCTCACCCTGCACATCCAGCTACACACATTCCCTGGATTCTGTCTGCACACATGAGAAAACAAGCAGTGCTTTTGGGGTGCAGTGCAGCTCGTGGGTCACCCGTAGTACCTCACCTTTGGGGACTGCTGGGACTTGAGTCCAGTTATGGGTCTGGAATCAAAGTGGGGGAGGGGCCATGGGGGAGGGTCCTGAGGGGAGTCAGCAGGGTCTGGCAAAGCCTCTGCCTCTGGGGGGCTGATATCCTCAGGTGGGGGTGAAAGCTCTGCTTCACTGGGGGTGGAGAGCCTGCTTCTGTTGGAATTGAGGGGCTCGGGGTCCCCAGCTTCATCCAGACCTTCCCACACATCCTCGTCCTGACTCTCAGGACCCCTTTCCTTCCCCATCAATGCCCCCGCTTGAACAGTAGACATTCTGTGGGACTAGAAATTCAACATGTGCTGTTAAGTCAGCCACACACTGGATGAGATTCTGGGCTTGCTTTTCCACCATCTCAGCCCTTCAGCTACAGGAGACAAGGTCCCTTTCAGGGCAAACATAGAAGCTCTCAGATCATTGACGTGGTTCTCGAGCTGGGAATTTCAAATCCCCGAGCCCTTCATTTCTTTCCCCACTTCGTCCAGTGATATTAGGAGCAACCAGCCAATCTCACTATACTTGTTAGTTTGATGAAAATGTTCAAAAATGTCACACACAGTCATTCAGATCCTTGCTTCTCGTACAAGTGTTTGATTAGGAGTATCCACTGGTGACACTTTGTGTGCCTCTATTGGCAGATCACACTGTGGACTAGCAGTGATCTCTCTGCTGCTGGAAACTGAGGCATTCAGGACACGAGGCAGCATGTCAGCACCAGGATGGGCCTCTTAAAACAGAGAAATCACCCACAAAAGGCACAAGATGAAAAAGCCACAACAGCAGACGCAAACAGGACACAGGTTTTTGTGTGAGGGCTGGAATGAGAAGGCAGGACATGGTCTTATTTGGCCTCATCTGGGAACACATGTGTCAGGTGACTCAAGTTTTTGCCTCCCTGTGCGTGTCTGTGAATCACTGCCAAGTATTGATCTTGGACTTACAAATACTTGTTAGCAAGTAGGTGAACTTGCAATTACAGAATTCGTGAATAGTAAGGATTGACTGCATCAGATACAGGTCTAGTATCCAGAATATATATTAAAAAACCTCTTACAACTTAATAATAAAAGGACCTATAACCAAGTAAAGTGAGCAAAGGATCTACATAGATATTTCTCTCAAGAAGATACGCAAATGGACAAGGAGCCCGTGGAAAGATGTTCCACATCGTTCTCTCTTAGAGGAATGCAAATCAGAATGATGAGCTGTTACTGTATACACACTAGAAAAGCTAAAATTAGAAAGATAAACAATAGCAAGTGTTGGCAAGACTGTGAAGGAGGGAGACCCTCACGTCTTGTTGGTGGGGATGTAGGGGGCGAGGTCGCGGCAGGCATCAGCCAGGCAGGTCCCCGAAATGTTAAACATAGAGCTGCCATAGGACCGCAATTCCACTCCTGGGTATATGCCCAAGAGAAATGCAAACAGGTGTACACACACACACATACACACGCTCACAGCAGCATTATTCACAGGAGCCAAAAAGTAGAAACAAACCAAATGTTCATCAGCTGATGAATGGATAAATAAATACATGTGGTCTATCCATACAAGGGAAAGTTATTTGACATAAAAAGGAATAAAGTGCTGATACAGTCTCAATATGAATGAACTTTGGAAACATTGTGGTTAGAAAAAGGAGGCAGTCCCCAAACATATTGTGTAAATTCTTTGGTAGGAAAGTTCTAGAACAGGCAGATCTAGAGAGATGTAAAGTAGGTTACGATTGCCTAGGACTGTGGGGTGAGGAGGAAGTAGAGAATGAATCCCAAACTTTACTTAATTTCTCTTTGGAGTGATGGAAACGTCTTCAAGCTGACTGTTGTGGTTGAATAATTCTACAAATATATCAAAATTTACTGAGGTGTACATTTGTGTCAGTGAATTGTATGGTATATGAGTTATATCTCAATAAAGCTGTTAAAAATAAAAGTTAAATATACACCTATCTTATGACCCAGCAAGTCTACTGGGTCTCCTGGTTATTCTCCAAGATTAAAAAAAAAATGATATTTAAAATAAAATTTGTATAAGAATGTTGAAAGAAGTTCGACTCATAATAGTCAAAAACTGGAAAAAACCCAAACGTCCATCAAAATTTCGGTAAGTCGACACAATGTGATTCTAGTTATCAATAAAACAGAGTGAAGTAATGATACACACAACAGCAAAGATGAATTTCAGTATCATTATGTTGAGTCAAAGAAGCCTGGCCTGAAAGGCTACATGCTGTAGAGTGTAACTCCATCTAAATGGAGTCCCGGGCTTCCCTGGTGGCGCAGTGGTTGAGAGTCCGCCTGCCGATGCAGGGGACACGGGTTCGTGCCCCGGTCTGGGAAGATCCCACATGCCGCGGAGCGGCTGGGCCCGTGAGCCATGGCCAAAAAATAAATGGAGTCCCGACACAGAGTGGGGTGCCTGGGGCCGGGTGCTGAGGGACAAGCTGCAAAGGAACACACAAGAATTTTCTGAAGTAATGACAATTAAAAAAAAATAAAAATATTAAGCAAAAATAACCAAGAATATCATATGAAAATAAAATAGTGTGTGTGTTCCAGCTGGTATTACAACATGTTATAAAGATACAATGATTGAAATATTTGCACAATAAGACATACAAATCAGTGGAACAAATAAAACCTCAGAAAAAGAATCTAGTGTTTATTTTTTTTTATTTTTGGCTGTGCTGTGTGGCATGCGGGATCCCAGTTCCGGGAGCAGGGATCGAAACTTTGCCCCCTGCAGTGGAAGCATGGAGTCTTAACCACTGGACCGCCAGGGAAGTCCCAGAATCTGGCATTTATATGTGATAAAGATAGCGTTTCAAATGATTGCTGCTCAACAGCAATCTCTAGGACAACTGCTTAACTTTGGAAAGCATTCTAACTGCCCTTGCAAGTCACCAAAAGAAATTCCAAATGATGACATCAATGTGTCTTTAAGGATGTTGATTAGAACATTATTTATGTGAGAAAATATACTAAATACCCAAGGGCTCAATAATACACTTTATTAAGAAATCACGGGCTTCCCTGGTGGCGCAGTGGTTGAGAGTCCGCCTGCCGATGCAGGGGACACGGGTTCGTGCCTCGGTCCGGGAAGATCCCACGTGCCACGGAGCGGCTGGGCCCGTGAGCCATGGTCTCTGAGCCTGCGTGTCCGGAGCCTGTGCTCTGCAACGGGAGAGGCCACAGCAGTGAGAGGCCCGCATAACGCAAAAAAAAAAGAAATCACAGCAGAGCCAGCAACAGATCAAAGTTCGTGTTCTGTGGGACCATAGGACTAGCACGGGTTGTGGCCAAGAATGTGATGTTTTTGCACATCACTAGGATGGTAATTTTGGAAAGTGTCTGAGACGTGACCCAGCAAATGACCCCACTTCACAGAGGAGGACACGGAGGCTCAAAGACATTAAGTCACTGGTCCTAGTGTACAGCTAATTAGAAACAGATTCAGAAACAGGACAAAAATTTTAAATTCCACTCTCAGTATGTTTTACAATAATCACATTGAAAAGGAAGTGTTAGCTGTATAAAAAAATTTGCCATGAACTTCTTCTACATTTGTGCTCCTCTAGAACATTTAAAAGAGGATTTATTTGTAACCTAATTGAGAGGGAACATCCCAGGAATATAGCTGCCTGGGCACATTCTTTCTACAGGATTACACGTTCTCTTAGCAGCATGCAAGTACTTTCCTTTCTAGCCTTTCCAATAAGATCACCAAGAAATCTGCTGAAACATGTAATTATGTAGCATTTTTAACTTTACTATTAAGTGAGGGTCTTGTAAGTAAGAAGTAACATTGGCCAGTTGTCTCCAGCATAAGAAGCTTGGTTATTTTGTAAATAAATTGGAAAGCCTGCAGTCAAGGGGACTTCGGTTTGAGTCCTTGCAGGAGACCTCGCTGGTGCCCATGCAAGCAAGTCTCAGGGTCATTGCTGGGACTGAGGCTGTGTTGGGCACAGCTGCCTCGCTCAGCCTCCCAGCAGGATGGCAGCGCTGCCCTTCTGGCAGGCTCCTCCCTGGTGGGCTCTGAGTCACACATGTGTTGCCCTCTCCCTGCTGAGAAAGTGGTAGGGGCCTCTCTGGACTCTGGACCACTTACCTGTAAGGCAGAGATCCTGCCCGCGGGCTCCTCACGGGTTGAATAGATAAAGCGCAGGTGAACTTTTAGGACAGTGAAACCATTTTGTTTGATACAGTAATGGTGGATACATCACACTGTGCATCTGTCAAAATCCACAGAGCTTTACAACACAAAGAGTGAAACAATGTGTGAAAATTTTTTTAAAAAAAGTATTTAGGCGGTTGGGAGAATCCTAGGATGGAATGCAGATGTGACAAAAAATCTAAGTGTGACAAATGTATGAAGGGGGTGGTGGGAACAGACACTAAGTCCCTTTGGAAGTGAGCTGAGTGGTCTCTAAGAGCACAGGTGAAGGGACTGCTCTAGTGGGTAAAGGTATTTCCCGTGGGAGCAGAGTTGGCGTTCTGATGCTGCCCTACATGTGCCCTGGAACTGAACAATTAGGTGAACAGACACTGGGTGGTGGGAGCCAGTTTCTCCCTGTTGGCGGGGAGCTTGCAGAGAAGCCAGAGGAGGAGACAAGAGTGGTCCACAGGGCGATGGATTCAGAGGCAGACATCAGTGTGAACTCATGATTATCTTAGTATGCACACGGGTGGTCACATATACAGTGTTCCTAGAACATGAACATGCATGGTTAGTACACACACATGTTCTCTGCTCTGTCAGAGCCAAGGTCATCCTCCCTCTCAGGAGTCAAGTAGGAGCCACCATTCGCAAGTCTGTAAATGTCCTGATTCCATTCTGAAGGCTGTCTTTTGAAAGGGGCAGAGGAGACCGAGGGTTTGCAGTGGAATCCTGACGGGTGGAGGAGCTGCCACCCCAGGCAGGTCTGATTCTGCAGTGGTGCTTCTCCTGCTGTTTTGCAGTTCTGCAAATAGAAGTGGGCTTGTGGAGGGCAGATGGTGAGGCAGGTGTTTTCTGTCCATTGTGATGCAAATGGTTCCTTTTCAGAGCAATGCAAATGTTTTTCCTTGGTGGAAATGGAATTGATTTCCAGCCTGAATAAAGGATGATCTAAACATTCTACATTTTTTTTTCAAACTTTATATTTTAGTGCCTGAAATATGACCCAGTTTTGCATCTCTGAGTGAATTCATCTCAGCAACCTATCACATTTCTGTTCTTTAGATGCTACTTTGAACCAGTTTTTGTACCTTACATCATTAATTAATGAATTAAATAAAATAATTAATGCATGTTTACATTTGTGTTAAAGTCTTGATTTTACCTTTTTGAATATTACCCTTTAAGAGTGTCTACTCATCACAGCTAGAACCCAGATATTGCAAAGCCTACGTTTTATCAAGGAGGTTCACAAATGTTCCACTGGATTCTCTCAGAAAATGTTGGCAGGATTCATTAGTGTGCCCATTTTGCAGATGTTGGAAATGAGGCTCAGGTGTCCTGAGCTACTGGGGTTTGAACTTGGCTTTTCTGAACAAGCCTGCAGTCGTGCCTCTGGAGAGTGATTCCCAGACCAACAGGGAGTTCTCAGCCCCAGCCCAGCCCTGCTCAGTCAGAACCTGGGGCTGGGAGGGAGGGCGTCGGTCCTGGTGATGCTGGTGTACACACTCCGGGCTGAAAACCACTGCCAGGGGCAGCACAGGGGAAGCACCAAGGAGCTTTAAAGAAAACACACATGCCTGGGTCCCCAGCTAGATGTTTTGATTTAATTGGTCTGGAGCGTGGCCTGGGCATCTGGATTTTAAAAAGCTCCCTGGGTAGTACTAAAGTGCAGCCAGGGTTGCAAACTGCGGCCCTTTAGAGTGATAACCCCAACTCAGAAATATATCTACACTTTTGAAGCATTTCCAGCTCACGGTCTACAAAGTTAGATGGAAACTTGACAGATACATAATTAAATAGGACAGTTCCAAATGCATCCCATGAAGAGATGTGATTTCCCTCCACACCTATCATAAGGACCCTAACCACGAAGGGATAAGACTCACCCCTCTCACTGAAGAGAGGTAAATGGAATGTTCTTTGGGTTGGAGAAAATAAATGAAAAGGACGGCATTTGGATTGGCCCCTATGGTTCAGTTACTTCTCAATGTAGCCCAAATTCCCTGAAAAGCTTTTTCAGAAGGAGTTTGCGAATTAGTAGCTCAGCATCCTACTGGGGAAGTCATTATGTAGCAAGCTCCAAGCTGAGACCATCAAATAATAACTGACGATTGATAATTTCCAAAGTCATATTCTTAAATATGGAATTGTGGAAAGGAACGTTTGCCAACAGCACTACTGCAGTGGAGAGGATTAGCTTTTAAGATGACAAAGTGCCTCCTTCTTTGGGGCCATCTGCTGTGGCCTTTGAGGTATTTGGGCAGTGAGCTCTGGTCCAGACAATGGGCTCTGGTCCAGGTCACTCCTCCTTGGTATGCGTGACGCACAGCTTCGGGGACACAGTGACGATGATTTATTTACTCAATTGGTGATGAAAACTAGGATACAGATGTGGGGATGTGTAGGACTGTCTCATGTCTGAGACATAAGCATCTCAGGAGGATGTGTGTTTGGGGCAGAATTAACACAGTAATTGACCATCACTGCATTCATCACAGTGATTTTCTAAAGAGGTTCTAAGCCAAAGGATCTTGTAACAAACCCCAAAATGCAATCTTGGGATTTGCTCAGGACCCCAAATTCTCATTACTTGCTGAGTAAGATTTTAAGATTTGTGGTTCAAGATATAAGATTTTTTTCACATCAAAATTGACTGTCAGGCTATCCAATAGACTGTAACTGGGTGTTAAGACCTTTTTTTCTGTTCAGGAAAACTCCCCTCACATCCATTATGTTTGCCGTGCTGTTAATCTCACTATGAGTTCTCCTTTTTATAACCAATTATATCTTCATACCATCAGATTTAAATACATCTGTGGAATCCACTAATCTATGCATATTCTTAATTCCTAATAAGACTGTAGGTTCCCTGATAACAGGGCAGGGCAAGGGACAATGACTTAGAGTTTCAAACCCATCATCGGGTCTAGGATACATAGGAGGTACCCCATGCATACGGAGGCTCTGATGAGGGCATCTGTGTGGATTCACCAAATCTGATCACACATGCCCTCACTGCTGGGACAACTTACCTTCAAAACCTGCCTCTGCTACAGACTACCCACATATCTTGGGCAAATTGCATGGCTTACGACTCAGGTTCCCCACCTGTAAAATGGAGATAATAATTGTACCCACCCTATAAATTTGTCTTGGGAAGATTAAGTTCTTTTCCTTGGAAAATCCTTAGAACAGAGGTGAAGGTATGTGAAAGTCACTACTGTTACCTAATGCCAGTGGCAGGGTGGCCACTCTCATGGGAGAGCAGGGGAAAGTGCCCAGCAGGGAAACAGGCCAGCTGTCAGATGCTGGGAGGTGGGAGGCCAGAGAGGAAGGCAGGATGCTGGCCCCCGTTAGGTTCCTCATGAACACACGTCAAATGTGAGAACAATCAAATGCATCAGTGAAATAACTGATTAAATAGTAATTAAGTAGGATGAGAACACCAAATGCACCAAACGCAAACACTCCAACATCAGGAGATCAGATTCCTAGCAGGGAACGATGTGAAGTCATACTCAAATTAGGATTGCTTGAGGAGAGGCCGTTAAAGGGAACATTTACAAAACCGTAGGCTCAGGAAGTGTCTGGCTGTCTGTCCTGCATCCCATTAGAGTCCCTCCCGCTGAGATCCGTTCCAGGCTGCGCAGTCCACCCTCTCATGTGACGAGGACGTTCTCATCTGCTTCACTTTCCTCCACTTGACATTTGGATAATTCAGGAAAGGAAGCCTGGGGTGGGCCTTGTGGATTCTGATGACAGCTTTTTGATACTGGCCTGATGTCTCAGTAAACTCTGTCTTCGACTGACGTTTATTTCTATCAAGGACCATTTAAGCCACTAATGCGTGCATCTGCTCATCTGCTCATCACTATATTCAACTTGCATTTTAAGTGCTTATTACATTTCTAGGAATGAGGAAGAGACAAAAGAGCGAGGCTTTTTCCTCATCCTCAAGAATTTGCAATCTCATTGAGAAGGCGTGAAACAAAACAGTTATTTACAGAAGCAAAGCTTGGTGCTCCAGCGGGAAGAAGGTTGAGCTGGAGACAGAAGCTCTTCTTCTTTATCCTGTTTGAGGTCCATTTACCTGGATGAGGGCAGTGGCCAGGGGATGGAGGGGTGGGGGCAGGGAGGATGCCTTGGAGGGGCTGTCAGTAGCTTCAAGGAGAAGCAGAAGGGCAGAATGTGGAGGGCTGTCAACTCCAAGACCCATCAGCCCTGGTAAATGAATCTCGGGAAGGCTGTTTCCCCAGCTGCAAAGTGGGAGAAATACTAGCTGCTCTCCAAGGTTGCCGTAAAGCTTAGATGTAGCACAGGTCAGTGACTGGCCACGTGGCACGTTCCATAAAGGCAGTGGTTTTATTTCCTTTTTCTAATCACTGTGTACTCAGCACCTTGGGGTGGGGTCTCATGCAGATGGGAATTTGGTAAACAGGGCTTGAATTTACTAAACTTGCAAAGTGTCTGGCACATAGTAGACACTTAAAAATAGTGGCCATTTTTTTCCCTCTCCCACCCCCCCAACTCCTCCTTGGCAACCACCAGTCTGTTCTCTATGTCCACGATTCTGTTTCTGTTTCATAGATAGGTTCACTTGTGTCATATTTTAGATTCCACATATAAGTGATATCATATGGTATTTGTCTTTCTTTTTGACTTACTTTATTTAGTATGATAATCTCTAGTTGCATCCATGTTGCTGTAAATGGCATTATTTCATTCTTTTTTACGGCTGATAAGTATTCCATTATATATATGTACCACATCTTTATCAATTCATCTGTCAATGGACATTTAGGCTGTTTCCATGTCTTGGCTATTGTGAATAGTGCTGCTATGGACATAGGGGTGCATGCATATTTTCAAAAATTTATTTTTATTATTTATTTATTTTTGGCTGCTTTGGGTCTTCATTGCTGCGTGCGGGCTTTCTCTAGTTGCGGTGAGCAGGGGTTACTCTTTGTTGTGGTACACGGACTTCTCATTGCTGTGGCTCCTCTTGGTGTGGAGCACAGGCTCTAGGCGCGCAAGATTCAGTAGTTGTGGCATAAGGGCTCAGTAGTTGTGGCGCACGGGCTTAGTTGCTCCACAGCATGTGGGATCTTCCCAGACCAGGGCTCGAACCCATTTTCCCCTGCATTGGCAGGTGGATTCTTAACCACTGGATCATATGGTAATTCTATTTTTAGTTTTCTGAAAAAATAGCAGATATTTTATTGTTTTATTATTATTTATCTCTCTTCCAGTTCTGAAATGATGTAATGCATTGATAAGATTCAGATGAAAATTAACAATGAAGAGAACATCATCTTCTCTTGCTGAGGCCTGTCCATCCTCTGCTGGGCCAGATGAGGCTCTGGAGAGAAACGCTTGTCTCTCCACGAGGCAAAGGCAGAGGGACTGGATGAGGGAGAGGAGGAGAAATGCAGGTCTTAGAAGAGCCTGAGAAATGGGCCCTGTTGGGGCAACAGTCCTAGGATTATGGGTCCTAGGGAGAGTCGGGAGAAGGGTTCTCCCAGCTGAGGGTCCAGCTGTGAGGATGCATTAAGCTCCCAGGAGAAACTGGTGAGTAATAAGGCAGGAAAGGGAAGGGGTGCAGCTTCCATTGGAGACCCAGCCTCAGCCTGCGGCATGATTTATACTCAGCATTTATCTGTCTCGTTTGCCAGGGTTGGAATTGTGTGCTTCTGCTCCAGTCAGTGGCAGAGAAACCCTCCTGGGGTGGGGAGGGGCAGCGACTGTACACAGGTTAGGGGAGCGGAACCCCTGTGAAGGGAGAAAGCTGTGACGGAGCGAACCGGTACCTCCAGCCGGGTGTTGGGGGCAGGATGCCAGGGCAGCCCATATGAGTCCAAAGCATACAGCATTTCACTTTGGCCAAAGAGCACCTTGAAGTTCTAAGGTGCTTGTTATGGACAGTTAAGCCCTGAAGACACAGTTTAAACTTAAAAAAAAAACCAAAAAACAAAAAACTGAGCTTCAAATATCAACAAACGTTTCAATTTTGAGGCAAAGGTAGCAAAGGTAGCAAAGGTAGAAAGACAGCCCAAATTCTGACACAAGTAGACATTTTTGGTGAGGGTTGAATGGGGGATGGTGGTAGATTAGAGTAGAGTCTCCCTACTCAGCGGCCAGAAAAGCCTGCGTTTCTCTGGGGCCACTTGCTCACCTCACGTGAGAGCTGGTAGCCTCCCAGGTCACAACACGTGGTGTGGTGACAAGCAGGAGGCAGGTGTTTGGGACGTGTCCTCCGTGTACTAACAGCATCTTGGGCTCTGTCTGACGTTTTCATCTCGGTCTCCTTTTCCCGTCATTTGTTTCCCGGCCTCAACCCTTTCTGGAATAATTATTTCTTCTAATTATAAACCATTAATATAATTTAGCCAGGATGTTCAAAGGCAGCAAATGAACCCCTGTTTCAGCCCTTTGTCACTTGCGACATATGTCTATTAGTGCATTTATTATTTTGGTGTAAATAGAATAAATATGCATTTCATCAATGGCAAAATCACAGCAAAAGCCAGTGATGTTGTCTGTTTATGAATTAAGACAACATACATAAACCCTTCCATTCTTAGAAAGGGGAGAAGTACAGACATGAACAGACATAGAAATA
Organism: Kogia breviceps; assembly: GCF_026419965.1. Lineage (NCBI taxonomy): Eukaryota > Metazoa > Chordata > Mammalia > Artiodactyla > Physeteridae > Kogia > Kogia breviceps. The sequence continues at coordinate 32,163,068 of NC_081323.1, read as the reverse complement.
CAGCAAGAAAAATAAAAACCAAAATGTTAACTGTGGTTATCACTAGGTTCAAGAATTATAGATGGATCTCATGTTCACGACCGCTCAATAATAGCCAACATTTTTAAGAATTAAAATGCCAGAGATACAGTGAAATATCCCCTCAAAAGATATGCATATAAAAATAAAAGAAAACAATCCTTAAAAAATAAGAAGAGGAGGAAACATGTTGCAAAGGCATATTTCCTTTGGGAAAGATATGTATCTGTACTGTGAACATTGCTGCCTGGTTGCCCAACAGCAATTAAATATATGTTCTCACCAGAAATACATGCAGTATATTCAATTTTTACATTAGTCATTAAAGATTTAGTTGTAGAGTCTCACTCTTGACAGACCCATCTAATACCAAAGTATTAAATTTTACTTTTCAGTTTAAATTATTCTCTCTTCTCCTTCCCCAATTTAAGTTTGCAACAAAACAGCAAGTGAAATGTAACCATTTGAATGAATAAACATGAACTCCAGAGAATGCAGCCCTCATGCTGTGCTTGTAATGAAATCTATTTCTCTTTGATGATCTCAATTAAAAGAAGTTAAGAATTGAAAGTGTGACTTTAATTATTTCTTGATGTATCTGCTTTTTGCCAGGCAGGCACAGTGAGCAATAGCTTCTGTCAGGGTTTCCCAGGAATGTCCTTGGCATCAGGCTCCTGGCATGAATGGGCAAGGATATTTCAGGTAAGAGGACATGGTACTAATCTTAGAAAGGAAGGGTGGAAGCCCTTTTTTCCTGTTAGCCATTGTTTTACAACAAATGAACCCAAAACATAGAGACAAGATAATTGCTTTGTTTTGTTTTGGTTTTTTGCCGTACTCGGGCCTCTCACTGCTGCGGCCTCTCCCGTTGCGGAGCACAGGCTCCGGATGCGCAGGCTCCGGATGCGCAGGCTCAGCGGCCATGGCTCACAGGCCCAGCCACTCCGCGGCATGTGGGATCTTCCTGGACCGGGGCACGAACCCACGTCCCCTGCATTGGCAGGCGGACTCTCAACCACTGTGCCACCAGGGAAGCCCGACAATTGCTTTGTTTTGCTCACGATCAGTGGGTCAGGACTGCTGGCTGGGCTTAGCTGGGTGATTCTTCAGCACCGTATGGTGTTGACCAGGGTTACTTGGTGGTGCTCAGCTGGCAGCTGGTCTGGTCTGGAGGGCCAAGGCGGCTTTCCCGACTCTGGTACTTTGGTGCAGATGGCTGGGAGGCTGGGCTTAACCTTCCCCCTCCATCTTCATGTCATGTCCAGGTGTCTCTGCAGGAGTAGACCTGGGCTTCTTACAAGAGCTCAGGGCTCCAAGAGCAAGTGTTCAAAGCATTGGGAAATGGAGGCTGACAGTTTCTTAAGGTCTGGTCTCAGGACCTGGTTCAGGGTCATGCCTGCATTGTCTCTTAACCAAACATCCACCGATTCAGAGAGGGGAACAGGCTCCACCTCTTGATTGAAGGAGTTGTCAAAGAGATGTGGGTGTCTTTAATCCAGCATGTTCTCCCATAGCAGCATTTCCCCTATAAATGGGTGGCCCGCTCTTACTGTCTCTCAGCTGGTACATCAAAAATCCTGGTCCTTTCCAGAGGATGGCCAGGTCGAGTTAATCCACATTTGCATGGGGCTTGTAGAAAACAAGAAGTGTTAGAGCGAAGGTTTGATATTTGCTCCTGTTTGTTCCAGGGATGCTCTTTAAAATCCTTAATTAAAAAAAAATTGATTAGATCTGATATATCAAGGTCTATTGTACTATGTTTAAATTTAAGCAAAACTGAATGACTGTCCCCTTATTTGAAATAATTCATCGTATGTTCTGGAGAAAAGTTCTACCCAGTTTATCTTGAGAGGGAACAACGACAGGTTGTTGGGTTATCTCAATATTTGTCTAATATATATTGGGTGAATCTTTTTTTTATGTGCCAAGCATTGTCTTAATTTCTGGAGATCTACTGTCAAATAAGATTTTTCAAATTGCTGCCTTCATAGAGCTTACATTCTAATGAGAGACAGATAACAAGTAAATAAATACATAGACATGTAGTTTCAGGTACAGTAAAGTGCAGTGAAGAAAAATAACAAGGTCACGGGCAGGAAATGATTGTGCAGGGGCAGGAGGAGGCATTTATGTGTAGACGGTGAAGGGGGCTCTCCTGGGATTTGACACTAGAACAGGTACATTAACAAGGTGAGGGAGTTAATGATATGGCAGTGCCAGAAGAAAACATTTTCTTTGATTTGGAAACAAGAAGCACAAAGTTCTTGAGGCAGAAAGAAGCTTTCACTGAGCAGCACGGAGTGGTTGAAACAGCGTCAGAAAATTAGGCAACTCTCAGTTACTAAATGCCACCTGACAAATCAGCCCAAAACTCAGTGGCTGGAAACAATAACAATAATTTATTATCGCTCATGAATTCTGTCGGTCGAGAGTACAGGTGAGGCCTGGCTGCATGGCTCTGGTCCGGAGTGTCCCACGAGGCTGCAGTCAGAGGTCAGTCAAGGTCTCCATCTCCTGAAGGTTGACGGGACTGGAGCGTCCACTTCCAAGGTGGCTACTCGCAGGGGTGGCGAGATTGTCCTGACTGTTGGCTGGGGCCTCCGTCCTCACAACATGGTGGGTGAGTTCTAAAGGTGAGAAGGGAGAGAGAGACAGAGACAGAGAGAGAGTCAGAGATAGGTCCTTCACAGGACAGCCTCGGAGCTCTCCTACACCATCAGTTCTATTCCACTTTGTTGGTCAAAGCCCAGATTCAAAGAACGGGAGGAGAGTCAAGAAGGGGACAAACATGGGGGTCTGACCATCTTTGGAAAATACAACCTGCTGCAGGTAGTAGATAACATAAGGCCTCTGGGCCACAGTGAGGGGTCAGGATTTTAGTGCAAGAGAAACAAGAACCCTTGAAGGTTCAGATGGGAAGGTAACATGGTCAGAACTAAGGGTTTGCATGCCGCAACTAAAGATCCTGTGTGCCACAACTAAGACCCAGCATAGCCAAATCAATAAATATTTTTTAAAAAAAAGTTTATTTCAGATGACGTGTGAAAAATTGTAGAGCAGAAAAATAAGACGTTACAGATGGTGTCCAGGAAAGAAAAGATGGTGAATCAGTCTGTGGATGTGACAAGAAATTTCAAATTTGGGAAATGTTTCGAAGTTTGAGCCAATAAGACTCACTGTTGGATTGGATGTGGGATTTGAGAGAGAATGAAAGACTCTTCCAGCATCTGGGTTGGAGCAAATGCGTGGAGGGTGCATCCTTTATTGAAACGGAGAAGCCTGGGTGAGGAGGTGATTTAGGGGTGGTGTGGGGACTCAGATTTCCATGTGGGCAGTTTGGCACTTGTTGATAGAATTATGACAAGGAATTCTAGGAATAGGAAATGCAGTGGGCAGGGGAGGGGTCATTTGTGACCCTGACAAGGTCCTGAAGAAACGTGGCTGGAATAGGTTGGAAAGAGAATAAATAAAGAAGGGGAGACAAAAATAGGGATACATCTCTTTAAAAACAAGACTTTATTGAGAAAACTATAGTTTTTGAAGACCAAAAATATTGAAGGAATAAAAAGATGCAACCAACATGACACACCTTGAATCCAAGGGGCAAATCAACAATTTTCTAAGCAACTTGATACTGACTCACCTACATGAAGAGTCCATCCACAGTCTACATGGCACAAAAGTCATAACATTCCGTACTAATGAAGAGGATTCCAGGTTGGAGGGCCCTGTTACTGAAGTCAGGAAAAGTCAGAGGAAGTGTTATGAACAAGATTCTGCTTTGCCATCTCCCAATTAGAAATCCTAAGGGTGCACGTGTATACACACACACACACACACACACAAATCATGTTCACTGGTGTTTTATACAAGATTATTCTGAGTATACGATTATCACCATAAGGTCGTGTCCAGGTTTCAGGAAGCTGGGACAGTCCAGCATGTTCATTTATCTTCAGCGTTTTAATGAAGCTCAGAAGGCCCCTTCCCCAGAGTTCCCTACTTCTTAACTGTATGTTGGTTACAGTTATCATTTAATTTATTGTTATTCTTTTTTTTTTTTTTTTTTTTTTTTTTTGGTACGCGGGCCTCTCACTGTTGTGGCCTCTCCCGTTGCAGAGCACAGGCTCCGGACGCGCAGGCCCAGCGGCCACGGCTCACGGGCCCAGCCGCTCCGCGGCACGTGGGATCCTCTCAGACCGGGGCACGAACCCGCGTCCCCTGCATCGACAGGCTGACTCTCAACCACTGCGCCACCAGGGAAGCCCTATTGTTATTCTTGACCTAAGTTTATAATGGACGCGGACACCACCCGCATCTGTTGATGCACCCGGCTCACATTTATTGAGCACTTCCTGTGTGCTAGGCACTACTGATAGTGTCCGAGAGGAAGAAAGATGTGCCTCAAAGTGGAAGAGACCGCAGCCCAGGACGGATGACAGGATTCAGGGGAGGGTCTGGTCAATGTACATATGTTTGCATCTTCCAGTCAGTGTGGTTGGGCCTGGTCTGAGTGGGGAGAGTCCGACTGGCCCAGGGGGACCTGAATGTCCAGAAGTTGCCCATAAACACCAACTGGGAGTTGGGGAGAAGAGCGTTAGGCAGACATGTATGTACCAGATAACTGGTGCCTCTCTGGGGGCCTGACCCCTTCAGATTGGAAGTTCCTCTCCTGCCACTGACTCTCTACTAAAAGTACAGAGGTTGGTCAAATGCAGAAGGTGCACATGCTCCAGGCACCGGGTTCCAGGGGACAGTGTCCCCAGGTCTGATCCATGCTGACTCACAGCTGCAGCCCTTGGCAGGAATGCCTGGGCTGGAGCCTCACGCCGGCTCGTCTGTCTCACTCAGGCTCCGTGTTAATTGCACGAGAGCAGATCCGGCCTCATTGGTTCGTCACTCTCATCTCTGAGATCTTCATCACCATCCGGGCTCTGTAAAGCCCGCGCTTCTGCAGGAGCTGCAGCATCTGTAAAGGTTTATCTACTGAACAAGAATTCAATCTCAGGGAAGATGAACTGCCCCCATTTACTTTAGAATAGCATTGACATTTTAGAAGTGGAGTTTATATGTATATTAAATCATGTTGTACATCTTAAACATATACAATTATTAAAACGTTTTAAATAAAAAAAAAAGAAGTGGGTAACTACTGAAACCAAACTTTTTGTTACTAGTGAAATTGGATTACTTTTCTTTTCAATTTTTTTAATTGAAGTATAATCGATTTACAATGTTGTGCTATAGGGGGAACTATGTTCAACATCTTGTGATAAACCTTAATGGAAAAGAATATATAAGAAAGAGTGTCTATATGTGTATAACACCAATTACTTTGATAGATGCTAATTCAAGTGCCTTGAGACAGATGGTGGAAATAAAGCCCAGGGCAGCTCACGGGTCTGCTGGCACGCTGAGCTTCTGTGGTAGAAGTCCACTCTCTCCAGTGGAGAGGCCGTGGGGCGACCCCCGAGGGGGTGAGCTGAGCTTGGCCTTCCAGACACGAGTGCCGAGGCAGCAGGCAAGTAGACGAACCATCTTGGGCCCTCAGACCAGCCAGTCCACCAGTTGAGCACCCAAGCACCCAGGCCACTTCACTCGGAGCAAAAAGACTTCAGCTGAGCCCTGACCAAATGCCTACCCACAAAGCTGTGAGACACAATAAAATGTTTGTCATGAGCCATAAGTTGCTGAGCAAGAGCATGGCGCCGATTCATTTAGGTTAAGGTCTTAGGGTCTCAGCCGTTTGGCTGGGATTTATGAATGCACCTGGAAATGATGCACAAGCTGAGAAGGTCCTGTCATTAACTCCACACACTAAAGCTTTGGGGTTTACACCTATCGTTATGTTATGTCATCAGCTTGCTGTTCAAGAGGAGTGAGCAGACTGGAGGTTCCTGATTTCTGGGACCGTCCACTCAAATCAGGTGCTTTTGCCTTAGTTAAGGATGTCCTTACAGACATGAAGACTTTCCACATCAGCACTACAGGAATACAAGTGAAGCCACACTGGCTTATGTATGCTTTGATATTGTTTTTATCTTTGAAGGAGAAATAGAACAAGAACAACTTTTATGATCTCGTTTCATTTTTGTATTTCTCTTGGAGTCAGATACTTGTTCATTTGAGCCATTGCAATGACTGTTCCCTTGTAGTTTTATCATAAAATACTCTCCAAGAAAATGGGAGGAGCTTTGTGGTTCAGGAATGTCTCCAACTGTCTTACAGTCTCATTACCAATGATATATTTCAGTCTAGGAGGTTTTCTTTCTTTTTGAATTTATGTGAATGTTATGGAAATAGAATCTGTAGATTCCAGATTTATTTATACTTACAGTCCTTCAAATGGAAGATTTTTCATTAGAAGTAAATTTGGGGGCCCTCAAAAGATCTCTGCGAGGTCAGAGCAGTTCTTAATTCAGCTAAATGCCCCATTTCCCATCTTTCATACAGAGGCTTCTCAGGTTAATGGAGAAATATGAGGTCCCATCTCTGTGCTGTAGGGAAACCTAGCACTTTTTTAAAAAACTTTTTATTTTATATTGGAGTATAGTATAGGTGATTAACAATGTTGTATTAGTTTCAGGTGTACTGCAAAGTGATTCAGTTATACACATACGTGTATCTATTCTTTTTCAAATTCTTTTCCCATTTAGGTTGTTACATAATATTGAGCAGAGTTCAAGCCAGCACTTTTTTAAAAGCTAAGTAACAAATCATTTTCTCAGCAGGTTTAAATTTTATGAAGTGTTCAAAGTCAATAAAATTTATGGCTGTAAGTAGTCTAGGAGAATCTTGAAAGAATTTATCTTCTGGCCATTCTGAAAGCCGTGTTCCAATAACACAGATTTGTGTAAGTGGCTTCAAGTCCCAGGAAGGACTACGGGACCCTCACTGGATGGTTGGCTTTGACAAAGGAAACTGAGTTTGCAAATAGTACAAGGAGAGGCCCTTTGAGTTACAGTTTCTTTGCAAACTAATTTCATGTCTTCAAGTGAAGAACCACAGAACTATTAAAATTAAGGTCTCAAAAAATAAAACTACATGTACTTTAAACAAAAAGGGAGGAAAACCTTGTCTGATTCAGTGAAAAAATCTGATTTTTAGGGTATTTTTGAACACTAACATTTTCAGAAAGAGTAGAATACTTATTATAAACCAACATAAAACTCGATTGCAGGACCTCTTCTTCCAGGGAGATGGAGTGGATGGATTTGGCCCTATTCCTCCCAATCAGTATGACGAACACCCTGACGTTATATATGAAACGAACATGAGAAGACTTACAAAGGTGGAGAGAAGACAGACTGAGGGCCTGGGCCCCGAGGAATGACGTGATGCTAATTTCTCTGGGTTTTCTTTCCGCCTCATATATTCCAGACTTGGAGCTGAAGAGGTTAGAAACCCAGAAATGCCAATCAGTGCAGATGAGAAAAACTCCAACAAAAGACTGCCCTCTGTCCACTGACAGGTGAAGGATAAAAAATAAAAAATGTGGTAAATATGTACAATGGAATACTATTGAGCCTTAAAGGAAAAGAAATTCTAACACGTCCAACAACACGGATGAATCTGGAGGGCATTGTGCTGAGTGATATAAACCGGGTACAAAAAAGACAAAGACTTTGTGATTCTACTTATGTGAGGTACCTGCAGTAATCAAACTCGTAGAGACAGAAAGTAGGGGGCAGGGAGGAGGGGGATGAAAATTGTTGTTCAATGGATATAGAGCTTCAGCTTTGCAAGATGAAAAAGTTTTGGAGATTGGTAGCACAGCAATGTGACCATGTGAACATACTTAACATTACTGAACTGAAAAGACAGGCGAGGAAAACGTAGCTCGGCAGCTTGACTGGGAAAGGCGGAGGGGCCAGAGACCTCAGAGCAGCAGGTTCATGACAGTGGATGAAGGCTTGACCTCTGCCTCTTGCCCCACTTTCTACAGACCAAGGGTCTTTCGTTCTGATGCTCCTGGACACGGCCCGTTTATTTTCCTTCACTTCTGAGAAGGGAAGGAAGCTGCCTGACAGGGTGTCCTGTGATGGGAAAGGAAGATTGACAGGCAGGAGCCGTGAGCACCTGGGTGACCGTTCAATGCAGAGCAAAGCTGCAGGCTCCCCCCGGCTCGGCCTCCCAGGAGGACAGATCCTTAAGGCCCCCAGCCGTGGAGCAAGGGTCGGAGGAAAGAGGTACAGTCCCCAGAGGACCCAGGGCCCAGGGCAAGGACAGTGGGTTCCAGGCAGGCTTGATGGGGGGCAGTCCTGCGCGGGTGCAGAACACAGTTGGGAAGCTTCCAAAGACAGACTTTGCATTTCTGCTCCGTCCAGGCACAAAGAGCTTATGATTCTTGCAGCCGGAAACCACAGCCAAGAGTTTCCTACTGAACTCTTGCTCTTTCGTTTTGTAAATGTTGGTGTGGAGGTCGGGTGGTGGGGAATCCTGGTTATCCTATCAGTGAGTTAAGTGATTCACATTTGCATGCATTATTACCCGCAGTGGTCCAAGAGGACAGACAGATCCCCACCTCCTGCAACTTCCCTCCCTTCTAACACCTTCCCCTTCTTTGCATTTGAGTCTCGGGGCTGGGCCCAGGTAGAGGCAGTTCCATACTCTGCTAATTCCAAACAGCTCCGAGCTACTGGAGAAACACCCAAGGCCACGCTTAGCTTTCCAGTGATCTTCCAAACCAAGGCCCCAGATCCATTTGATCAGCACTTCTACGAGGAAACACCCAATGTGTGGGCACTTACCTCTTTATAAATAATGGCCATGAACTTCTATACACAGCATACTTCATACTGGGGCACTTATAAAGCATGTTACAATAGAATATTTAAGAGCTTGAGATTAAAATATCAATAAAGGTTCTATTATTTTTGTGCACCCGGAGGGTCAGCTTAGGTATACCAAGCTGCACCCCTTAGAATGCACCCCTTTTGTGCACCCCTTAGAATAGGGTCTCAGCTTAAGACCCTATTCTAAGCACCCAGCCAGCTGAACCTCCAGGCACTGCCTTGTAGGCGGGGTGGAGGTGGGTTGGGGGAGGCATCCGGGTGCCAGAAACAGGTCCTGCTGAAGGTATAGTGGGGATCTTATCTCTGGAGCCTGAACTGATTAATTGCCTTTCTTCCTTTCTTCTTCTTTTTTTGGTTCATTTCTTTTATTTGTTTTTCACTCTGGCAAGCTCTGAAATAAAACAGTACCAGGCCAGGGAAATATCTTAAGGATATGTCAACATGAAAGATGGTCTCCTCTCAAGCTTTTATGTTTCAGCAAAATAAACTCCCTTATTCTGAAACCTCCCTCCTTTTTCCACCTCCAACTTCCTGACCGAGTGCCCAAGTCCAGCTTCTCATCCGTAGCGTCTTCTGTAGATTTATCAACTGTCCCCCAGGTCTGCTTTGGGCAGAGATGAGTGACTGTGCCCCTCCCCTGGCTCCTAAGAAAGCTCTCTGACCCCCACCCATGCCACCCCTCAGGCCTCTGTCCCCAGGAGACAGGAGATGAAGCAGGAAAGCCCGGTGTCTCATTTCTTTCCATCCTGACAGCTGCCTCTCCATTTTTAGGATCTGAGTGTTCGTCTGAAGCTGTGAGTGTCGACATGTGTAGCAAGCTTTGTGCAGAGTTGAACCTCCCTGACTTTGCAAATAACGATGTATCTTTATACAGTAATTTTCCTGAAACTCTAGGAGAATGAAAACATCAGAAACCAAAACGCTCATATGAACTGCATGGTCTGCAGTCTTCTGATTGGAGCAGAATGAATCTCAAGTCCAGATCCAAACTGGGGGTGCTGCTGGGGGTCCAGGCGGGGCCCCTTTTAGGAGTAGCTTCCAGCCAGTCTCCCAGTGCTGCTTTGTGCAAACTCCTGCTGACCCACGGAGTACACACATTTCTCACTGAAAATACTTTCGTTTTCTGTCTTCATATTGTCTTGTATTTATTTGTGAAACACTGAAAAACAAAAATTAAAAGACAATCATAATCCCTACCTCCCCCCTGGGGGAAGCACATTCTAGAGGCATGCAGCCTCTCAGCAGTGCATTCCTTTCCTTTTCCTGTGGCCTCCAGCATCATGAAGAGAGGGTGAAGTCCTAACCGTGCCATCAAGAAGGAAAGGCCTTCCGCATCCCCATGGCAGGGGCACAGAGCAGTGGTGCTTCATCCCGAGGCGTGTCAACCAGGGGGCGCGTAAGGGGAGGGCCGCCCGCCCGTATCTTGCAGATCAGGGCCAGGCTGTCTGACGTGGGTGGACTAGGCGGCCTCATCATGCCCCGTCCAGGTTGCAGAGTCCATGAAGCCACTTCCTTCATCACAGGCCATGATGGAAACTCTGCTGGTGCCTTTAATGGCACCTCCCCTCCGGGTGTGGGGCCGAGATCTCTTTGTCCACACACACCTGGAAACACGGCGGGAGGCACAGAATCTCTTCATTAGCATCAGGCCTGTTCTTTCATTTATTATGATCAGACATGCTAATCCATTACTTGCTACATCACCAGCAAGTTGTCTCCCTTCTCTGGGATCCAATTGCAACTTGAGAGAAAATTGAAATAAAGTTAGAGAACTTCCAAACTTTCATTTCGAGCAGTGGAAACTTTGTTCAGAACGAGGCCCCCAACCGGGATGTGCAATATTCAATATGGATGGCAGCGGAGCGGCCTTGCCGGACAGCATCCCTGGCCCCCAGGAGGCAGCTCCTTGGAAAGGGGTTTGCACCCCACTGAAAGGGATCGTACCAAATGCCCTTCCACTGTCTTCCGGTCAGTGGAGCTGTGCTGCAGAGCTGGGACAGCACACGGGGAGCAGAGCTGTGTCAGTGTCCTCCCGCATCCTGCGAGGCCCCTACCTCCCCCAGGCCACCTGCACACCGTTCTTCTGATGAGTGACCACAGCTTGCGGCTTTGCCTGCCAGGCTGGAGTCTCTCCTCCCGCCACCATGGCCCCCCATGTCCTTGCTCCTGGACCATGTCACGGCCGTGGCACTCAGGGCCTCACCAAGCATTCCCTGGCAGTGGTCCTGCGGATGTCACTTCCTGGGAACCCTGGTAGGGTCGACGCTGAGCTGTGTGATGGGCTTCGGTAAAGTAAACATGTCAGCTTTGGAGAACCCCTGTGACAATAGAAATGTTTTGGTTAAGGATGAGTTTACAGGCTTAAATATTAATTAGTGTGTTACCTTGAAATGTTGATGGGCCTGCCTTCCAATATCAAAGTGCAGCACTTTCTGGGGACACTGTATTTTTATTCTGCTCTGAACCAGCACCCCCTTTCGAAACGTGCCCACTCTCTTCTTTTCTAAATTTAAATTATTTTTGGTTGCGTTCAGTCTTCATTGCTGTGCACGGGCTTTCTCTAGTGGCGGCGAGCGGGGGCTACTCCTCGTTGCGGCGCGTGGGCTTCTCATCGCAGTGGCTTCTCTTGTTGCGGAGCACGGGCTCTAGGAGCACGGGCTTCAGCAGTTGTGGTTCGCGGGCTCTAGAGCGCAGGCTCAGTAGTTATGGCGCATGGGCTTAGCTGCTCCGCAGCATGTGGGATCTTCCCAGACCAGGGATTGAACCCATGTCCCCTGCATTGGCAGGCGGATTCTTAGTCACTGCACTACCAGAGAAGCCCGAAACTCATGCCCACTCTTACCTCTGGGACACGGTGGGGGACAGCAGCCAGATGCTCCCAGGCTCCTCAGGGGCATCAGTTGGGGCTTAGGTGCGTGATGGGAGACGCGTGTGCAAGCGGTTCTCGTCCTGAGATGCCAGGTGCGTGGATCTGCGGCCCATGACCCGTTCCTATGTCCTTTCCCTACTGAGCACCAGACCTGCGTGCACTGCTTAGTGGACACAAGCTTGTTTCAACATCTGTCTCTTTGCCTCCATGGTCAGCCTCGTGCCTGGATGGATGACAGACCACAAGCATGTGTGGCAAGAAGGGCCCCGAGATGGTATAATCCTGTCCTTACAGATGGAGACGCTGGCTACGGGGGAAGTGACCTGACCAAGGTGACAGGCTGGAGGAAGCAGCACCGCCTTGGCTGGGCAAACGGGCTCTGCCCTGGGCTCCGAGGTTCCCAGAGTCCATGCCCCTGAGGGACCTGCCCACCTGGAGCCTGTGTCCACCTTCCAGGAACCAGATCCCAGGAGCCCCACTCGACAGCCTGTATCCCACGTTTGTCTGCACCTCTAGGTCAAGGTGTGGCCCAGGTATGGCTGTTTGCAGCAGGTGTGAATGTCCGCAGTGTCTGTGTGTGTACACATCCCCTCAATTGTAGGGCCGGGCTCCAGCCAGTGTGGGAAAGGGGCGGGGGCTTGAGGCAGGGCCTGGAGGCGAGAGTCAGCTTTCCCACAACACCCCCTGCTGTGGAAGTCCAAGGGGTCAAGAATTTCAACTAAAACCTGGCTTCCAGTTCCCTGTACAGATGAGATGATAGAACGTATTTTATTAGGAAAATGTTGGTTTGATTTATCATGTTATATATTCGGCCACGTGGCCTGTGAGCCTCGTTTGTGCTCTTGGTGGGCTCTGCCCACGGTGGGGTCGGGCGGTATGGAGACCCAGCTCCCACGGACCGAGCCACGGAGCAGCCCAGGCCAGGAGTCAATGTGGACATAGTGGAGGATTGAAAACAGAACTCGACTCATGAGAGGACTTGAGTCTGAACCCTGTTCCCTCTCTGCCTGTCTGGCCAGGAGGGTCATGGACCTAAACCAACAGCCTCTTTTCTGATTGCACAAAGGGATGGCACCCAATAACCTGGGATAGGTTCCCAGCAGCAGAGCCTGCGATGGGAGCTCATGGGCCATAATTTATGAGGGAGGACCCAGGAAGAACCTACAGGGGCGTGAGAGGAGCAGGACACAGATGAGGGAGGAGCTGGCAGCTCTCAGCTAAGCTTAGATTTTATCTAAATGCATTGGTGCCCTGGAGCTCATTCTCCAGTCCTGGGACTTCACCTTGCTTTTCCCGAGACTCCGCATCACAAATTAGAAGAGCTGATAACCCATAAGAGTTTGCTTCTCTCAGTGTGAACCGTGATTGGAGGACAAGGTGATGGGTACACAGGGGGCGGGCTCGGGGCAGGGCAAGCGACATGTGTGCTGGTGGCCGAAGCCCTGGCTGACTGGTGGCCGGGCAGTCTCACTTGCTCTCGGAAAAGAATCTCTGTACGATTTCCATGTTATACCGGCATTTCTAGGTGAAAACCCTGCATAGAGACATCAGCGATGAGAAGGGCACACGGAATGGACCCATCTGAGACCAACCCGAGGGCAGTTACTGTTCAGTAAGTGAGGGCACGTGTCTGTCCCAGGGCATCTCCCACCCATCACCGCCTCAGACCGTGGGGCAGACAAGCAGTGCCCTGGTGGCCGAAACCCCCAGGAAGACGTGGGGCTCTGGGTGGGACATGTCACCTGTAATCACCAGGAGTGTGTCCACGGGGCACCTTGGAGGAGACAGAGCTGAGTCCCAGGAAAGAGCAGCAATCAGCACTTAAGCTTCCTGGAATCTAATGAGGTTAGAAATGGAAAGGAGCGTGAAACAACAGTTTTTTCTTCAAATGAGAAAGCAAATCCTCAGAGGGATGAAATACTGTCCTCAAGGTCACACCCCCAGTTAAGGACAAAACCGAAAGATGGACCTACATGCCTGACCTAATCCCTCCTCTTTCCATCTTGTTGTGAGAAACCGAACACAGGGTTATTTCTGAAGGGAGAGAGGAGGATTCAGGTTCAAAGGATTCGTGAGTCACCTCTTTGCCCGTTGCCGACAGCCGTGCACAGCATCCCCAAGCAGCCCCGAGGTGCCCTCCCCTCTCCGTGGCATAATCACAGGATCTGGAGGCTGGCAGCGTCTGATTTGACTCCTGTTATTTCATAGATGAGAAAACTCTGACGGTCTGAGGGGAGTACGAGGGCAGGTGACTAGGAGAATCTCTCAGACAGTAAAATGGCCATTTTGTCCCATTTACCCCAGCGAGGTCCTGACACCCCCAGACTCTGACAAAGCTCGAGGATGCTGCCCATTAGGTGTTCCTGATGTGGACACAAAGGGGAAATACCTCGCATTAGGAAATGACCTGCCCAGCCGGACGCTGAAATCACGTTTATCAGGGAAAATGTGTTAAATTCAGTTCCAACCTTGTATCAGAATGTGACTTTGATTCCTGAGGGAGAAAATAATCTGAAGGTGAGTAAGGGCTGCAAGAAGTGCAAAGAGGTGGGTGTGTGGTGGAAGTGGTGGCATCAGGGGTCCTGCAGTGTGCGTACGGGGGGTGTGTCTTTCTCCCTTCCTGTACCCACACTGGAGGTGACCCTGGGTCCCGAGGGACTCAGCTTGAACTCAGCATGGGTGACATATCTCGGGGGTGGTCCTGTATTACTGTCGATGAAAGTAAGTTTCTATTGAGTGCCTATTCCTTGCCAGGTACTTGATGTTGAAGGGTCATCTCTCTTCTGAACAGCAGCCCTACACACAGGACCAGATCATCCTCTTACCTGTGCGATGAGACAGACTGAGGCTGGTGAGAGGCCACCTTGCCATGTGGACCCAGGCGGGCTTGACGCCAGAACCACTGGCATCGTGGAGAGAGTGGGGCAGACCTGAGATCAAATCCTGATTCCTCAGGGTCAACTCCTCCTTGACGTAAGGCTCTCAGAAATGTGTCAGGACCTTCTCTGAGCTCCAAACTCACACTTGAGAACCTGGGTCTGAGAAAACCAGTTCTGGAGTCCCCAGTTTTGATGTGTATCAGAATCAGCTGTGGCACCTCAAACCCAAGAACCTCAGGCCTCCCTGATAGGAGAAGCAGGACAGGTGGGGCCGGAATCCCTGCACAGGTAAGCTGGCAAGACAGCAAAGGTCGAGGCCGGCCAGCCATGTCTCCAGTCTCTGGGGCAGAGTGCCAGCCCCAGACTCTCCAGCAGGGTGGGCCGGTGGTGGGGTGGGAATCTACCCTTCTGACAGGTTCCAGGTGATGTTGACACTGCTGGTCAGGGACCGTGCTGTATTGTGAGGAACACCTGGAAAGGGCAAGTCAGGTGCTAGTGCAGGGTCTGGGGGACTGGGGCCCGTCCTGGGATTGGGGGGTGCTCTCCCTGCACAAACTTAGATGTGCTGTTTGCTCAGGATGGGCGGGATCCAGCCGGAGCCCCACGTTTTACTCCATGTTAAAGAGGGAATGTCAAGCCTTTGATTAATTCTGAAGATTCATGGATATTTCAGGTTGTAGAATAGTACTGCTCAAAAGGACAGTTTTTTTGAGTTACCTTGTTTAACAAATAAGTCACTAGAGGCTCCAAGAAATAAAGGGACCAGATGACAAGCAGATAGCGGGTTAGCTACGGCCCAGCCCGGACTAGAGTCCAGCCCTCCTGGTGTCCAGTTCTCTAGGGGCCTGAGACCCTCCTGGTTGGAACCTCAGTAGCCACAGCACCTGGACGTGCCAGCAGACTGTGCCAAGGGCTCTGCCATCCCAGGGGCCATCGACATCCTTGGGGATGGATATACCTCCTGACCCTCAGAGGAGGGGACGTGTGGGCCCCTGGACCACGAGGGCGATTCTAGGAGTCAGAGGCTCAGGTGCCCTGGCCACCCCGTGCCTGCTCGTACTCTCTTCCTTCACGGGGTCCTGGAGGCAAGGGACTTGCAGTCAGACGTCTGTGACACTCTCTGTCTTGAATCCGCCTAACTCCCCCTTCCCCGTCCAGGTGTCCCTGAGCAGGTCTCTCCGTCTCCACTCTGATCATCTTCACCCACGTTTAAATTACGCCAACCTGAGATGTCTCGTCTTGGGCTCTCTGGACAATATGCCGGTGATTATTCTGCTACTAATCCATTGGCCTCTTGGATGGAAAACCACTAGTTTGATTAGAAGGCGAGAGAGAGGCACAGACCCAGACCTTTGGGAAGAGACTTCAGGCACGCACAGAACACCCTGGAGGTGAGGCGGGCCCAGGACAGGACACAGCGGGGAGGGTGGTAAGGAGGTCAGTTCTGCCTTGCCTTGAAAGAGCAAACGGAGGGAGCCTCTGGTGCTCCCTGGAGGAGCTGCGAGCAGACACTGGCCTCGCGCACGCTCACTGGGTCACGCCTTCCTAGACAGTCTCCGCTCAGGCCCCCAGGTGGCTCCCACCCTAGAGCCTGGGCTCCTGGGGACAGGCAGGCCTTGAGGGCACACCCTCAGGGGTGTGTCACTCAGGCCTTCACTTGCCCGGGGCCCCTCTGAGCCTCAGTTTCCCCATCTGTGCAAGGAGGCTGGTGACCTGCTGACTTGCTGGCTCCCGCCCTGTCGAGCTCCTTCTGAGGATGAGGAGACCCCTGGGTGAAGAGAAGGAAGGAGAGGGGAAGGAGAGGGTCAGATGGGGTCTGAATGCAGCCTCAGTTCCCTCGCTCTCGTCTGGAAAAGGGACCTAGACCAACACTGGTTCACAGCCATGAAGACCTGAGCACTGTCCTTTGGCCCTCCCATCACTCCTGCAGAGCTGGGCCATCGAGGTTTTGGGAGCCAAGGCTCTGAAGCAGGAGGCTAGTCCTGTGCTCAGGATATCAGCGGAGGGGAAGACTGGGCCTCACCTGTCTGCACAGGTGGACGAGGGGAGGATGAGGTCCCTTGGCCCCTGGGCTCGGAGGGCGTCCTGGCTCTGGTGGACTCCTCAGCAGAGCACAGGGAGGCCAGCCCCTCCTCCCCCTCCCCGGGGGTAACACCCAACACGGAGAGGGATCAGAAGGATGCTTGTGGGAATCTCCCACAAGTGCCCCTTGCAGAGGGTGAGTGTGGACAGGACCCCCGGATGGAGGTTGGGGTCCCCGGCACCGTGGGCTGTGCCAGCAGGCTCGCTCTGTGGTGAGGGACAGGGGAGGGCGTGGTTTCTGTTGGGACACCCGTGAACGGCTCTTGGGGGTCTCTTACCCTTCCACACACCTGGTAAATCAGCTTGTGGGACCCATGAAGAACCCTGGTGAGGCTTTTGTTGGAATTGTATTATACTGAGAGATCAATCTGGGGACACTTGACAGCTCTAGAACATTGAGAATTCCTGCCCATAAACATATGTCTCTCCACTTATTTATGACTTTTGTAACGGCTTTTAATAAAGCATCAAATACTTTCATGTTAAGGTCTTACGTTTTAAACATTTATGTTTTAGGTTCCTTATATTTGTGCCGTTCTCCACAAAATCTTTCAGTTGGATTTTCTAACAGTTGTTTGAGTACAAAATACAATAAACTTTAGTACACGGTCCACATTTTAAACAACAGCACTAGGTTCTGTTATTATTTCTCATAATTTGCCTGTAGGATCTTTCGTTTTCTGTGTGGTAACATCTGAATAAAGGCTGTTTCCTCCTTCCCAGGCGCATCTGCTGTTGGTCTCACTGCTCTGACTGGAGAGTCCTGCCTGGATGCACAAAATTGCAAGTGGTAGTCATTCTGTCTTGTTCTTTTTTTTTTTTTTTTTCTTGTTCCTATTTTTTTTTTTTTTTTCTTGCTCCTTTTTTGAAGCAGAAAGCTTCTGACATTTCACACTTAGGTAGGATATTTTTTCGTACCTATCAGGCAGATATCTTTTATCAAACTAAGAAATTTTCTTATTGATTTCTAGTTTGCTAAGAATTTTTGCCATGGATTTTTATCAAATTTATCAAAAGACTTTTTTTCTGCTTTCATTGAGCAAACTATATTGTCGTTTTCTTTTAATTATTACAGTGGTGAATTATATTATTTGATTTTCTAATGTTGAGACAATATTGCCTTCTGTAATAATTTCAATGTACTCATAAGCATTGTCTTTTTAATCTAATGTAGAATTTGTTTAAACATTTTGCATCTATGATCCTGCTGGAGGTTGGTCTGGTTTTCCTTTCCTATATCTGGTTTTGGCATCAGCATTAGGCCAGCTCAGTGAAGGAGTCTCCTTCTCCGGGAGGGTTTGTGTAGGGCGGGAACCATATGCTCCTGGGGGAGCATCCATGCGTCCAGGGCACGTGGCTTGTGTTTTCTGTACACACCGATGGCCTGGGTTCAAATCCTGGCTCCGCTCCCTGTGACCCCGGGCAGGTCTCAACACCTCCCCAGGCCCCAGTTAACTCACTCTCGGGTCTGAACACCACACACCCCTCAAGGGGGTCATTAGGACAGTGTTAATACACAAAAGTCCCTCAGAGTAAAGCCTGGCACGTGACGGACATGCTTTCAGCAAGTCCAGAAAGCGCTGCCCGGGAGCTGAGTGCAGACTCATCTGTGGGCAACTTTCCAATGCTCACTCCGTGTGTTTAATCACAAGGGGGTTGGGCTTGGTCCAGTGCCCTTTCCTCTCCATTCAGTCTGATCACTTACAGTTCTCTAAGAACGTGTCAATTTTACCTAATTTTCAAATTCATATTTTCCGTTATTGAAAGTGTTAATTCTCCGCTACATCTGTAATTATACACAACTTTTCGTTCTGAATCTTGTTTATGTAGTTCCTCTGCCTTCCTCCATCAATTTTTCAATTTTACTGGTGTTTTCAGCAACAAGCTTTTGACTATGTTGATTTTCTCTATTTCATTAATTGCTTCCTTTGTCTTTATTTCTCCTTCCCGCTGTTTTCATTGGGCTTAGTTTGTGGATTCTTTTCTAGCACCTCAAGTTCTGTGGTTCCCATTTTCAGCATTTCTTCTCTTCTGATACAGTCACGTAAAACGTACACCACCCCCGCTGTCTGTCTCAGGATCGGGATTTTATTTATGTATTTGAGTTGTAGCCATTCTTTTTTTTTTTTTTTTTTTTTGCTGTATGCGGGCCTCTCACTGTTGTGGCCTCTCCCGTTGCGGAGCACAGGCTCCAGACACGCAGGCTCAGCGACCATGGCTCACGGGCCCAGCCGCTCCGCGGCATGTGGGATCTTCCCGGACCGGGGCACGAACCCGTGTCCCCTGCATCGGCAGGCGGACTCTCAACCACTGCGCCACCAGGGAAGCCCGAGTTGTAACCATTCTTGAGTTTCCATTTTCACTTATTCTTTGCCTCGTGTGTTACTTATACATTTTTTAAATGCTTATTTCTCGTTGTGCTGGAGGCTGTCAGCCCTGGTGGTATCATTGATTTCTAGGTGAGTCTTGTCTCATTGACCGCTGGGTGAGGCTAGATCCTGATCCTGCCTGCGGTGCCTGGGATGACAGGATCCCAAGTCACAAAGTGTGAATCCTGGTCCCACCCCTCGGCCTGTCACAGGCTTCCAGGGGCACCATGATCCATTTGGGGTCTGTCACCTTGGATAAGGACGATTGAACACAAACCTCTGTTGTCAGCTCCCCGGCACCAACTCCAGGAAGCTAAACCATCAGAACCAGGGGCTTTGCAATGCCAGAGGGACCCCACCTCTGCCTGTAGGGAGAAGATGTCCCTGTTACTCAAATCCTGTGCTGTGTCAGAGGAGAATGGCTGAGGGGCTTTACACTTGTGGAGTAGAGACGGGGAGCAGGATCTGGGCTGTTCGGGCTCCTTCCGACTACACCAATATTTTAGTGCCAGAGGGGAGCATGGCAGAGATGGAACCTTGGGATTCCAGAGGCTGCTGTCCCCTCCTCATTCTAGGATCCCGCCCTGGGGATAACGCAGGCCTGTAGGGATGCAGGTGCGGATGCAAGGCAAAGGTCCCACCTCTGAGGTAGCGGGGTTTCCTCCCCTTCTGTAGACTGTGCTTTCTCACATGACACCTGCTGGGGCAACTCAATCTTTGCACCTGAAAATTGACATCACGGTGCCACCTGCCATCAGAATCCAAAGGATAAAAGGACACCATCTGCTTTGAAAAGTTCCCCACTGTGATATCAGCCTGACCTTTTTATCTTGAAATGTGTGCCATCTTGCAAGAAACTATGTTAGAGGGAGGGGCTGAATCTTTATTCCAGGGATGTGCCTTTCCCTGCTGCATTCGTTAGGATGGGCTGGTCTTGGACAACATTGAATAAGATGCTATTTCTAGTCTGAAATAACGTCATCACGGGAGGCACCTCTGGCCTCCAGTTCTGGTGAAGAACATAACATATTCTCTGAGAGGTCATTTTTCTCCCTGGGCAAATCTATATTTTGTGATGTTATTTCATCATGGTCCAAAGTTTCAGCCAGAGTTTCCTTCCTACATGTCATCAGAAGATGCATTAAAGAGGAAATAGTTGTGGTTTTTTTAAAATTTATTTTTATTAATTTATTTTTGACTGTGTTCGGTCTTTGTTGCTGCATAGGGGCTTTCTCCAGTTGCAGCAAGCGGGGGCTACTCTTCGTTGCAGAGTGAGGTCTTCTCATGGCGGTGACTTCTCGTTGCGGAGCACAGGCTCTAGGCGTGTGGGCTTCAGTAGTTGTGGCATGCAGTCTCAGTAGTTGTGTCTCGCAGGATCTAGAGCACAGGCTCAGTAGTTGTGGCTCACGGGCTTAGTTGCTCCGTGGCATGTGAGATCTTCCCGGACCAGGGATCAAACCTGTGTCCCCTGCACTGGCAGGTGGATTCTTAACCACTGAGACACCAGGGAAGTCCTAAAGAAGAGATAGTTTTATCTAGTGTAACAGATTTCAGAGAGTATCTTATGATCATTGGATGAGTATTTTTGGAGATCATTGCTGTGGTGATGCAGATACCACGTTGTGTCCTATTAAAGCTCTTTCTGCCATTTGGCAAAACATGACAACACAAAATAACATTCTGTGGCTCATCTCTGGAAAACACAGTTCAACAGACATCATTTCTATCAACTTTGGGAAAAAAAATCCCTGTCTTTGGGTTGAAAAAGAGAAAAATGCTAATGGCATTTTCTTGTCAGGAACAAGGTCTTCTGGGGACTGAGCAGAAATGAACTTGACAATGATCAATATTTCAACTCAGAAGGAGATTGAGTTGATTCAACCTCTGGAGAATTATTTGATCATTGTTGGCATCTAGCCGAGAAGCCCTAATTCCATTATCAAAGTGCTTTCTGCCCCGAGAGGAACAGAAAGCAGAGCTGACATGCAAACAGGGACTTAGTGTCAGATAAGGACAGCATGAGCAGCCCTCACTCGCCCCAGCTGAGCAGAGCCCGGCAGGCAGGGGCTCAGGTCTTAATATGTTTGCTTCACAAATAATATGACTATCGAGTACATTTTAGGGAGGCTCTAAAAGACAAACTTTATTGAGGCAAAAGGTACACACTATAAAGTGCATCTATTTTAAGTACAGCGTTTGATGGGTTTTGACAAATGTATGTACTGTGTAATCATAGTTGTAGTCAAGTGTCCAATATTTCCATCACCCCAAATCCCCTCCTGCTCCTCTGTGATCAATACCTCCCCAAGCTCAGACTCAGGCTATCATAATAGTTTAGATTTTCCTTTCCTGGAGTTCCGTACGAGTGGAATCATGCAGTATGTATGCTTTTGCGTCTGGCTTATTTTGCTCAGCATCATGTTTTGGGGATCCATCCATGTCGTACGTGTATCGACAGTCACCCATTTCTATTGACAGTAGATACTTGGTTTTCCCCCCAGCTCTTGGCTCTCACGAGTAAAGTTGCTATGAACATTAGTGGACAACTTTCCGTGTGGGCCTGTGTTCATACTCTGGTGGTAAGTGTATGTTTCATTTTATAAGAAACCTCCAAACTGTTTTCCAATATATCTGAGTCCCATATCTTCCAAGTCCTAGCCAACATTCAGCATTGTCGGTCCATTTAAAAATTTCAGCCATTCTGGTGTGTGTGGTGGTAGTATCTTGTGCCTATAATTTGAGTTTCCCTAATGAATAATGAACATCTTTTCCATGTGTGTATCAGTCATTCACGTGTCTTGTTTAAGGTATCCGTTTAAATCAGAGTTTTAACAGAGCATTACTAAAACTCAAAGAATTAAGAGCCCCTCAGCGAATGAATCAGATAGCTAGTGGTATCTTCTTATAAGTTGAGTCATATAGGCTATGGTATAAAGTGTATTCTTAATCTCTTATGTGTATTATTAATACATCATGTGGCTGAAGCTCTAACTGTAATCAATGCCTCTGTATCAACCCTGCTCAGTGACTAATTTCCCAAATAAAGTGGTGAGATCACCAAACGACGGTCTGCCCTGTTGATCCTGGCAAACCCAAGGCCTGTCAAGGGGCCATTGTCTCAGCACCAGGACACTGTTGACGAGTGGGCTGTGACAAGTGAGCAGGGGCGAAACAGTCCCCCAGGCCAATGCACGGGCCCAGGGGCCCCTTGAAGACAGTCCCCTGGGGCCACTGGTAGTGACAGGGTGGTTGGAGCCCTGGTGGGGAGGACAGTGCTGGTGGGGGGACCCTCTTGCTGCTGCCTCCACGTTAGGGAAATGAGGCTCCCCTGGCCCCTTGTCAGGCCTTGGGTGTGCTGGGATTTCAAGTGGGCCTGGGATTCCCAGGATGAACCTGCTGCGTGTTTATTGACATAAACAGCTGACTCTCCAAGTCCAAGTTCGTATTTCCACCAGTCTGTGGGCACCACATTAATGTTGCCATGTAAAATGAAGAACTGGTCTTCGAATCCCACAGCCTTTCTATGGGGCATCCTAGTCTTTCCCCATGGGTCCTGCTCCAGCCAGAGGGGAGCAGCTCACAGCCTCCGTCCCCTGCCTCCGGGTCCAGCCACATGACATCATCAGTGTCTCAGAGGAAGCCAGCCTGATCCACACACAAGAAACACAAACACCCCGCAGCCAGGAAGTCTTCTGACTCCACAACCACCAAAACCATGCAATATTGGGCTATGAGCCGCAGGTTTCCTGGGACTTCTAAAATCTAGAAGGCTGGGCTTCCCTGGTGGCGCAGTGGTTAAGAATCAGCCTGCTAATGCAGGGGACTATGGGTTCGAGCCCTGGTCCGGGAAGATCCCACATGCCGCGGAGCAACTAAGCCCGTGCACCACAACTACTGAGCCTGCGCTCTAGAGCCCATGCTCCGCAAAAAGAGAAGCCACCTCAATGAGAAGCCCGCGCACCTCAACAAAGAGTAGCCCCCGCTCGCCGCAAGTAGAGAAAGCCCGTGCGCAGCAACGAAGACCCAATGCAGCCAAAAATAAATATTTTAAAAAATGTTTCTCTTTGCCCAGGAAATGGTCAAAGATCCGAAGATAACTGAAAAAAATAAAATAAAATCTAGAAGGCTTTTTTATTAAATGCCTGATGTGTTAAGACATACTTGGTATATGCTCATCACTCTCCATTTTACAGACTGGGTGAACTCGTAGAGATGGGCTGGAGCACATGGCAGTCAGCGGAACAGGACACGGGCAGTGGTCTGGGAGCCTCCCTCCCACGGCCTGGGTCAGGGATGCAGCCGGGGGCGCGGTCCTGGCTTCTCCACCAGCAGATGTCACAGCCTGGCTCTGCCCGGGCTTGCTCATTCCGGCTCTAACCTTCCCCTCACGGTTCTCCCCTCTGTCAGCCCTTCCCCCGGGACTCCTTCAGCAGCAGGTTCCAAGTCTAACCCAGTCTCCTCTGATGGGCACGTGTGGTGTGTACTCAGGCCCAAGTCCCTGCTGCCAGGGAAATGGGAGGCTTCTGTCTGGACCCACCGCTTTAGTCCAGTTCCGTTACTGTTGCAGTGGCTGTGGATGCTGTGAATCTCTGTGATTCGTCTCAGGCCCAGGAGGGTGCAGCTCTCGGTCAGTGAAGACTCCCCATATTGGTCTAGTCAGTGCTGTGGCAGACTGTCTAACCCAGGCCTCCCTTTGCCATGCAATGCTGCTTCTCCGCCTGTCAAGAACCTTTTCCTCCTGGACCTGGGTGCCCCCGAACATAGGCGTTCCCTGGATCCGGGCACTTCCTGGACCCTGCTCTGACAGATGAGTGTCGGAAGTGTTGCTGGGCAGGCTCCAGAGCCCAGATGTCCTCAGCTCCCACCTTTGACGTCCCTGAAGCCCCGGGCCTACTGGTTGTGAAGAGGCCTGGGTTGGCCTCCTAGATGGTGAGAGGCCACTTAGAGAACCCGGAGGTGCACAAGCCAACAGCCCAGACCACCTGCCGGCCCTCATGAACCCCTAGCCCCAGGGAGGCCCTCAGAAACTGCAGCACACATGTGAGCCTAGGGGACCAACAAGACTCCCTGGTGGCCAGCCCCCAGATTTCGAGAAGCAGATTATTGTGAGTTACAGACACTGTGTATTGAGGGTTGTTAACTATCCTTTGATGCACAGAGTTTTCAAGATGCCTTCATCACTCTGGACTTCCGATTCACTCAGGAAGGTTCTAGGCTGGGAGTCCAGCCCCACGGTCCTGGCGACGTTGCCAGGAGGGCATTTGGGACGTTTCACGCCATCAGTAGGTGAAAGCAGGACTCGGCTCAGCCAGTGCTGCCACCTCATCTATGACAAAATAAGTCAAAAGTCCCAGTTTCTGCACATGCTGAGAAGCAGGTGATCATGAACTTGAGCCCATCTAAGATGAAGAAATCTGGAACATTCGGCTAAAAGCAGAAGAGGAATTCGGCTCTTATTTTATTTCTGTTATTCCTAATTGGGAAAATGCATCTCAAAACTTCTATGCACAGAGATGCCTTAACATAGAAGCGTCCATCTGTCTGTACCTACCCCCTTCCTTTGCCTACACCTTCCTTTGCTCTGATTTCTATTCTGTTCTAAATCCCAGAGAAAGTCCTAACAGGACAGGAAAACTGAATTTTCACTACTGAAATAATAAAGACACTCCTTTCAGGGAATCTGCTTATTCATTCATTTTAGCATGAACTTTTTCAGTGCATTTATAGTCTAAGTAGAGTGGTAAAGTCTAGAGAAAGTTCTGAATCAGATCGGCTCCTGGTCATCGAGAATCCGACAGTCTAGTTGGGGAAACAGATCATTAAACAGCCTGAAAACTGTTGTGATAAAGGATATTTATGCTATAAAAGGTGCAATGGAAATGCTTAGCAAAGGCAAGAGCGTGGCCTTCAGGGAGGTCAGGCAAGGGTTTCCCGAGGAATTACGGATAAATGCGGTCATTGAGTCCTAAAAGAATGGTTTAGGGTAAAGGCATGGCAGGTAAAAAAGATTATCACAAGAAAGAACTAAAAAGGGGGAAGGAGAGAAAAAGAGATTGAGGGAGAGGTTACAGGTGGCTCTTTATCCAGAATCTAGGGGTTCAGGTGCTTCTGGGCCAGAGGGGAGTCAGGGGCTGGAGGGGGTTAGACAGAAACTACCTCTGATGCTCTGATGGCAAATTTACAACATATTCTGAAGGCAGTTTAAATGGCCTGGAAACCTGATCTGCCGTGTAGCCTCGTCCAACAAGTATATCAGGAGGCTGGCTTAGCGCAGCACATGTGGAAGCAGGTGAGATGGGCTGATGGGTGGCTGAGACCTAGCCAAGGCCTGAACTTGCATGCGGCCCTGGGGATTGGCACGAGGGACCCCGCCAGAGACGTGCTGGACCAAGACTGCCCAGGACCTGGCGGCCGGAAGGCGGATTCCAGGGGCTCAGCCCTCATGGTCTGGCATGGTGAAGCGCCCCTGTCTGAGACGTCCACCCTCAGGGACAGGGATGCCTGCCCAGACACGTGTTCACCTCGAGACAGCAGAGGCGGTGGCCTTGCTTCCTTTACTGAGGTCTTGTTTTAGGATGTCTGCACGCACGGGCAGGTCCCGCAGACACGGCTGACAGTGGGTTCAGAGAGTCACAGACAGTTCCCCTATTTTTGTTAATTCAGATATTTTCCCCAGTGCTTGCATTGCCACAACATGAATTGGATGTCATAAGGTTCCTCAATTAGAGAACAGGATTTGCTCAGACTTGACTGAGATTGGCTCTAACCTGATCGGGATCTGGGACCAAAGCTGAATGAGAGCAAAGAAAGGCACTTCCTGGGCTTCTGTTCGCCCTCGAGATGCCCTTGTTGTTCTTTGTTGTCACCCTTCCAGGATTGCTGGCATCACATCTCATGATTGCCAAGATGACAAAAGACTCTGAATAGCTGTGACATATGGATTTAAGGACAAAGGAGGAAACTTTTAGATTGGTTTCAGCTGTAGATAAACCAATTTCTAAATTTCAGTTTGCAATAGCCAAGCACACAGGTATAAAGCTCCTTACTGTCGAAATTCTTGCAGGAATGCATCTTTGCTATCTTAGGAACTTTAGTCCCTAAACGTGTTTTCCTTTTGAAATATTTGTTGTGATAGACGATCTTTTGGTAATACAAGGACACTTAGTGATACTATAATGCCACTGTTGCCAGGCCTTCCTAATGACCCCTACAATGAGGCTGGACCAGCAGAGCTGATTTTCTTCCAACTGTCCTGTTGAACCACTTTTTACCTTCTCAGCTCCCTACATATCTACCCAGTAACCCCACTGGAAGATAGAAGAAAGATTTAAATGGAAGTCCTTTGTCCAGTCTCCTCCACAAAATCAGATATGATTTAGAATTAAGTCACACTCCTGGACCCAGGTCAAGGTTTCAGGGACACCCCCAAGCCCCAAGTCTCCTTTACAGCTGACCAACCCCAGAGCGGATATGTCCCAATTATCCTCGGAGCTTCCACGACCCAGAGCGGCTGGAACCCCCGAGCCTGATGCTGCTTGCTTGTGTCTGCTTGTTTGCTGACTGACTTCACCTCCTGGCTTTCCAGGCCTGGTCTTCCCCTTGAACAACCAGAACCCTGTAGTAAAATCAAGTCCATTTCAACAGGGCTCTGACACCAGGCCTCTTCCTTACTCTGAGCTGGTTCCTGGGAGTTGTGCAGTGTGTAACATGCACGACCATTCCCAGAGGCCCTGCTTACTTTCTCCAATCCACTTTCCAAACCAGACTCTGATCTGTGCCCCCAGTTTCACAGAGGGAGCTTCTCCTTGCCTGACGCTGGGGTGCCTGACTGGTCTGGTTTCCTGCTCTTTGCTCTGGGAGCTTGATTAGAGACTCTGATTCATGTAACATCTGGGAATGAAGACTGTTCTGCTCCCTCCGCCCCTGTGCTGGGCCCTCAGTTCCCTTCACAGACTTGCCCCAAGCCTGGCACATGGGCGATGCCAACATGGAACCACGGACCACTGGTTTGTCCAACAAGTGCCCCCAGCACCTCTTCCACACAGCTCCCGGTTTCCCAGACCAGTGCCGAGCTCTAGTGAGATGTCGCTCACACAATTCTCCTGAGTGACTGTGTCCACATTTCATAATCTATTGGAGTTTTAACTCACGTCAAGTGGATTGGCAACTACACAGCATTTTGCTTACCAAGTTAATGTTAATTTTGCTTAATTGACCAATCTATGATTGAAAAGGTCACAATGGCTTTCCATGGAAAACTCCTCAGCAATAAAAAGAACCAACAAGTGATACATTTGGATGAATCTCAAGGAAATTATGCTGAGTGGAAAAAAGCTAATATCAGAAGAGCACACACTGCATGATTCCATTTATGTAACGTTCATGAAGTAACATAATTTTAGAGATAGAGGACGGGTTGGTAATTGCCAATGGTGAGGGGAGGGATGGGATGGGGAGGGTGGGTGTGGTGGAAGCAGCAGCAAGAAGGGCCCTGTGGTGAGTCTCCTGATTGTGTGGTGTTTACACCTGTGATGAATTTGCACAGAGCTACCCCTCACCTCCCACAACAAGTACACACAAATGAACACGTGGAGAACTCTTGGTATCTGAATCCTGTGGGTGGTACCAGTGTCTGTATCCTGGAGGCACCTCTTGGCACCTCTCTGTGCCTCCACTTCCTCATGGGGATGAAGATAAGGGTGCCAGTCTGTGGAGTTTTTGGAGGGATTAAGTGATACAGTGGAGACAAAGCAGTCAGCATGGTGAATGGCACATCGCATTCATGATCTATTGAGTTTTCCATTCATCCATCCATCCACCCCCTTGATGGGGCGGGTTGGGGGGGCAGGTGGTGGTGATTACCAAAATTATAATGCGAGCTGGCAAAGACAGCAAGGAATTCAAAGCAACACTGACCTGGTTACTGTATGTATAGTTTTTTTTCCTTCCTTTTTCTACCATAAAAGTTCTGCCCTCTTCTCTGAATTCCCCAGAGCTTATGTTTACCTTCTGAACCCCACTGTACAACACATTCTTTCCATTAAGAATAGACAGAAAACTATTCAGTTGTATCCCCAGAACTTCTGATTCATCAGCCCTGGTACGTGTGTTTTCATTTATTCCCAACAATCCCTCCAGCCACTGATGGAGACATCCAAAAGTTCATGCTAATCTGCGTTTGAATCATTTGGGAAGGACCTGAGAGGCCCCAGAAAAGTGTGTTGATGCATCTAAGGGAGACAAATTATTCAACAAATTATTGAGCAAAATACTGTCACAAAACTTAATCAAAGAAGTTACTGATGATGTAACTTCTTTAAAGAAGTTTAACTTCTTAACTTTAAAATCCATTTTCTCCTCAATACCTTCATTTCATAAAAGGAGATCCCAGGCGTCAGTCAAAACCAGGGGTTGGGGAGGAGGGGGGGGGGTCAGACTAAAGAGCCAGTAGTAGCAGCCAGACCACTGGCAACAACAGAAAGTCCGTATGCAGTGTTGGTTCCCACCTCGAGCGAACATGAAAGGTCATCTTGTGATGGGAGGTACCAGCCAAGTAGGCTTGCTGTCTGCCCCTGATTTCCTTACCCGACCCCATCAAACACTTCTACTCTGCAAAGCTCCTTGCCCTTTGATTCATTATAATCTGTGAAATACAGTCTCAGAAATATTTTCTATTTTATTGAACAACATGAATTTGACTTAGCTCTTCCTGAAGGCCAACAACGTGCCCGGCACACGTCTTAGCGTATTACAGGTGTGATCTCACTAGTCGCTCACTGTGGAGTGATGCTCTCCCTACAGGGGGACGAATGAGGCATAGAGCTGGTTTGAGGGACTTGATGCCTGTCACCTGGATATCCCCATGCCCTCTCTGGCCCCTTGCATAACTCCCAAGGGGTAGAGACCCAGGAAAGGAGCCGCCTTTGTGGCTGGCGTGGCCACATCTCCACTCACACACACTGGCACCCTCAGGCTGCACTCCTGCCCCATCACTCTAAGACCCCCAGTGAGGCTCAGCCCCAGCCAGCTGTGAGCAGACCTCTCAGCATCTTCATTACAGCCCTGGTGGATTTGCTTTTGTTTCAATCACCTGTGCTCCTTCAGGTCCTTGGCAGCCTGCGTGAACTTTGAGGATTCTTACTGTGAGTGACCATCTCCCTTCCAGACAGGTGACACCTTTGAGGTGCAAATTCTATCAATCCTAACCCCACTTTTCACCGGGGGCTGCATTTTCAATCTGAACAGCAGTTTCCTTTTAAATGACAGCACATTAAAAAATAAAAAACTGATTTAGAGCATTCTTTCATGTGTTTGTTGGCAATCTGTATATCTTCTTTGGAGAAATGTCTATTTAGGTCTTCTGCCCATTTTTGGATTGGGTTGTTTGTTTTTTTGTTATTGAGCTGCATGAGCTGCTTGTAAATTTTGGAAACTAATCCTTTGTCAATTGCTTCATTTGCAAATATTTTCTCCCATTCTGAGGGTTGTCTTTTGGTCTTGTTTATGGTTTCCTTTGCTGTGCAAAAGCTTTTGAGTTTCATTAGGTCCCATTTGTTTATTTTTATTTCCATTTCTCTAGGAGGTGGGTCAAAAAGGATCTTGCTGTGATTTATGTCATAGAGTGTTCTGCATCATTAATCATTAGAGAAATGCAAATCAAAATTACAATGAGATATCATCTCACACCGGTCAGAATGGCCATCATTAAAAAATCTAGAAACAATGAATGTTGGAGAGGGTGTGGAGAAAAGGAACACTCTTGCACTGCTGGTGGGAACGTGAATTGGTACAACCACTATGGAGAACAGCAAGGAGGTTCCTTAAAAAACTACAAATAGAACTACCATACGACCCAGCAATCGCACTACTGGGCATATACCCTGAGAAAACCATAATTCAAAAAGAGTCATGTACCAGAATGTTCATTGCAGCTCTATTTACAATAGCCAGGAGATGGAAGCAACCTAAGTGTCCATCATCGGATGAATGGATAAAGAAGATGTGGCACATATATACAATGGAATATTATTCAGACATAAAAAGAAACAAAGTTGAGTTATTTGTAGTGGATGGACCTAGAGTCTGTCATACAGAGTGAAGTAAGTCAGAAAGAGAAAGACAAATACCGTATGCTAACACATATATATGGAATCTAAGAAGAAAAAAAAAAGGTCATGAAGAACCTAGGGGTAAGACGGGAATAAAGACACAGACCTACTAGAGCACGGACGTGAGGACACGGGGAGGGGGAAGGGTAAGCTGTGACAAAGTGAGAGAGTGGCGTGGACATGTATACACTACCAAACGTGAAATAGATAGCTAGTGGGAAGCAGCCGCATAGCACAGGGAGATCAGCTCCGTGCTTTGTGACCACCTAGAGGGGTGGGATAGGGAGGATGGGAGGGAGGGAGACGCAAGAGGGAAGAGATATGGGAACATATGCATATGTATAACTGATTCACTTTGTTATAAACCAGAAACTAACACACCATTGTAAAGCAATTATACTCCAATAAAGATGTTAAAAAATTAAAAAAAAAAACTGATTTAAAAAGTAAAACGGGCTGGGAAGGGTGGAGAGGGGCAAAGCAGGAAGAAATTCAATGGAAATGACTGTGACAGCTGACTTTTCAAAGGTGGTAATAGGCAGTTGTCCCCTCCTGAGAGGCGATTTGGGGTCATTTGTCTCCTTAAGCAAAGGCACAGAAGTTTACCCCACACGCTCAGATAGTGCATTTTGATGAGTCACGAGGCTTCCTGTCTCAGCTTGATGCAGAGAAGAACAACAGCAAAGCAACAGGCCAACTGATTATCACTTATAAATTAGGAAGAAACTTTGAGTAGCCATCAGCTGTCACAGCCTGTCTTGAAGGCACACTTATTTCAGCAGAATTAATGGAAAGTGGAAGGCATTTCAGCCCAAACCGATAAAGTTACTGCCTTGTGGAATGTCCGGGCTGAAAGGAAACTCAATCACCGTTTTTCTATCCTGTTCGAGAATTTTCTCTTTAGTATCCTCATCAAGGGTTTAAATGATGGATATCCTCACCAAGTTACAAGGCTTTGAAATAACTTGCCACAAAATGTGCAATAATTTTAAAACCAAAAAGTAGGTAAATACCAGTTGACTGAAGAAGCAGAATTGGGGCTGGTGTCTGTTTGGGGTTTCCTGGCAGCCAAGGCAGGGGTGAGGAAGAGTGTCTGTTACAGAGAGGGGACTAGGCCTTCCTGGGGGAGGTGTCATCTCACTGAGTCTTCAAGCCTTTGCTCCCTGCCCATCTTCTCGGGAGGACGGAGGATGACTCAGTAGGGTCTGCCTTCCAAGGCCCATGTCTGGGTTTGCCTTGGAAAAAAACCAAGGGCAGAGCACGGAAGCACAGCTCAGTGAAGGAAACTTGACAAGGACAGAAAAGAGAGTCTGATGACCCAACCCATTTCAAGTTGGGGCTTAGAATACTGGAGAAATAGATGAACTGGATAGTTTTTAAAGTGTCCTCCAAAAATGGCCTTTCAGTCAGGCTCTGTATGTATACCATCCATCAATAATTTGAAGGTGATCTCTAGGGAAAAGGACTTGTTTTGAGAACTGGGACCTGATTCACCTGCATACGAAACAGGAGACAATATGGGAAGCCTCAGTTCATCATGAGAGGTGCTGCTCTGGGTGGAGATTTTCTGTGACCTCACAAAGGTAGGGTATCACAGTAAAGAGGCTGTTTCCTCAAAAAGTTGTCTTCTGCCTTATTCAGCTGCTGCACGGCACCATCAATTAAGACTCCATGCAGTGTGAATGTGAT
Source organism: Kogia breviceps (assembly GCF_026419965.1). Lineage (NCBI taxonomy): Eukaryota > Metazoa > Chordata > Mammalia > Artiodactyla > Physeteridae > Kogia > Kogia breviceps. The sequence goes on along the minus strand of NC_081323.1, from coordinate 32,131,259 downwards.
TACTATGGCCTAGGAAATTCTCAGGGTAGATATTTCCATGTGGTAGACACCAAAGAAAAATCTGAACTGTGCATCTCCTGAGGGTTTAATTTTGAGAGACGTCACTTCCCGCTGGAATGAATTCATGGCTGAACACATACATGCAACCCAATTAGCCTGCATTTTGGAGCCAGTGAACAAGGACCAATTTGATTTTGTAGGACAATTCTGCTCCTGGTTTGGAATTGCTGGCCTTGGCATCCTTTGTGTCATGTGTTAGATCGCAGACTCTCTTTTTTTTTTTTATTTTTTTTTATTTTTATTTTTATTTTTTTTTTGCGGTATGCGGGCCTCTCACTGTTGTGGCCTCTCCCGTTGCGGAGCACAGGCTCCGGACGCGCAGGCCTAGCGGCCATGGCTCACGGGCTCAGTTGCTCCGCGGCATGTGGGATCTTCCCGGACCAGGGCACGAACCCGTGTCTCCAGCATCGGCAGGCGGATTCTCAACCACTGCGCCACCAGGGAAGCCCCGCAGACTCTCTTAATGATAAGAAGCCGCTATTTCTGACATACAAACCCAAATTGCCCAGTGATCTTTAGGAGGGTCATCCAGATATTTTTCCAGATCTCTAAGATATTTGTTATGAAAAGAAGGGAGGGGTCCCAGCCCCTCTGTCTGTCTCAGGGTGAAAGGGACCCACCACCCGCTTGGTGGCTGTCATACCAGACTTGCAGGCTGCTCGGAATCTTGAGTCAGAGCTTTGTAGGAGCAGCAATGACCAGGAGCCTCTAATTGTTCATTTTAACCCAGACTCAGAATCAAAGGACACAGGAGGGTCGAGTAAAGCTACAAAAACTGTGTTCTCAGCTGTAACAGATTTTACAGGAAGATGTTGGGGAATCTGACACGCACTGAACTTGGCAGGACTCCACTGGGTCTCACACCCGACACCGGTCCATTGTGCACAAATGAACTGAGAGAATATTCAGTGGGACAAATGCCACTGAAGGTAGAAGAGGAGTCGGTCCCTCTGGGAAAAGGGAAGGCTCAGGAATTTGGGGTTTTGGACACTCCGAGATTAGGAGAGGTGCTAAGATCATAATGATGAAGGAGGTGGAAATAACCCTGTAGCTTAAACGAACTTGATTTGGGATGAGGCCGTGCACTGATGATGACGTAGCTTTGTCATCACACTGACCAGTAGCATCCTAATTCGGATTGGCCCCTGGGTGCAGGGAATCTCACTGGACACCTGAGGAAAGGGAGACCCGTCTTGTGATGATCCCCTGCAGGAAAGGTGTTCCAAGGCCCAAAGCAGCCAGGAAATTGGGGTGCAGCACAGGGGCTGTCGGAGGGGCTGAAACTCGGTGAGAAGGGTGGAGGGAGGGGAGGCAGGCAGATCTGGAACCTCAGAGGCCGGTGAAGGTGTCCTCTCCTCTAAGGACAGTGGGAACCTTTGGAGGGTTTCAAAAGGACAAACAATTGTTCTCACATTTTTAAAAGAGCATCTTACTGTTGGTGAAGAATGGATAAGTTGGTGGCCAGGTCTTCAGGGAGTGTTTGGTTTGATTTATTTATTTTTTCCCAAACAAATTACATTAGGAGTTAAGAGGTACTTAGGGTTTTTATAAAATTCAAGGCTGCTTTATTAAGATGAAGATGGGAGAAGTATCGCAGGGGTCACTCAGGGATAAGAATATACCAGAGTCATCGTAACAGTGAGTTTCTTTGCAAGCACTTTCTCCCTCTGGACCAGCAGGCCCCTTTCTGGGGTTCAGCTGGATGCTGAGGGCTGAGCCACGTTCATCGGAAAGGGGAGGGAGGCTGGCAGCCAGAGTGGATGAGTGACCACCAAACCCACCAGGGCTGGGGGTGGAGGAGGAGCGTTGCTATTGGATGGGTCCCCGCCAGGTACTTACTCCCAGCTGGAGACAGAGGGCACCCCCAACCCTGCAGAACCCCAGGCGAGAGCATAAACAAGGCGCCTCACACCACATGCCAAAACGTTTAAAGGTCATAAATCAGGGCTTCCCTGGTGGTGCAGTGGTTGAGAATCCGCCTGCGGATGCAGGGGACACAGGTTCGTGCCCCGGTCCGGGAAGATCCCACATGCTGCGGAGCGGCTGGGCCCGTGAGCCATGGCCGCTGGGCCTGTGCGTCCGGAACCTGTGCTCCGCAACGGGAGAGGCCACAGCAGTGAGAGGCCCGCGTACCGAAAAAAAAAAAAAGGTCATAAATCAAACTAGCAAACTGCTAAATAAGCTACATTCTCACCTCCAGCCTCATTAGACACATCTTCATTACTAGGATAAGGAAAATCCCCCTCCCCACCTCCAGATGGCACTCAAACACCCAAATCCCCCCAGAGAAAATGCAGATGCACTTTCTTGGAGAAGCTTGTTTGTAAATAGGACATATTTGCCGATAACAAACAATTGGAGGACAGCTCCTCCAGCTCATCCAGTCACGTATTGATTATATTGATGGATTGGCTCCTCTTGAAGAGTTTTCAGGCAAGAAGTAAACTACTTCCCCACAGTTGTGATGCTTTCCAATATTTCTCCTTGTTTCTAGCAAAACAACCATGATCACCACGGTCTTCGCCCCTGGAGCCAGAAGACGGAGATTTGTGTGGTGTGTTTGGGATGTGCCCACAAGGTGCCCTGGCCCCATGTTCTCCCTGCTGAAGCCAGGACTCACCCACAAACTGTCATGACGCAACGTGAAGTCACTCCTTGCCAGCCTCATATTTTGAAAATAAATACTTTCAGTGAGATGTATATATTGAACAAACACTAGTGTAGAACATTCCCTAGCCCAGCTGCTCTAATCATTTTATAAAAGTTATTTGTTGCTTCCCAACCTAAGTGTCCATCAACAGATGAATGGATAAAGAAGATGTGGCACATATATACAATGGAATATTACTCAGCCATAAAAAGAAATGAAATTGACTTATTTGTAGTGAGGTGGATGGACCTGGAGTCTGTCATACAGAGTGAAGTAAGTCAGAAGGAGAAAAACAAATACCGTATGCTAACACATATATATGGAATCTAAGAAAAAAAGGGGCATGAAGAACCTAGGGGTAAGACAGGAATAAAGACACAGACCTACTAGAGAATGGACTTGAGGATATGGGGAGGGGGAAGCGTAAGCTGTGACAAAGTGAGAGAGTGGCATGGACGTATATACACTACCAAATGTAAAATAGATAGCTAGTGGGAAGTGGCCGCATAGCACAGGGAGATCAGCTCAGTGCTTTGTGTCCACCTAGAGGGGTGGGATCAGGAGGGTGGGAGGGAGGGAGATGCAAGAGGGTAGAGAAATGGGAACATATGTATATGTATAACTGATGCACTTTGTTATAAAGCAGAAACGAACACATCTTTGTAAAGTAATTATACTCCATAAAGATGTTAAAAAAAAAAGAACAAAAATTATCTGTTGCTTCCAATAACCTTCTGAGGCTCAGAGAGGCTAATAACTCACCTGAGGTCACAGCTGCTGGAGAGAGCAGCCCTGAGTCTGTGCCCTTCGACATCATGCTGTGTGTCACCAGTGCTCTATGTCACCAGTGCTGTGTGTAATCGATGCTCTATGTCATCAATGATCTATGTCATCAATGTTATCATTTCATAGATAATGATAAAATGTTCTCCAGAGCAAGGAGTCACAGTAAGAAACATCAATATTTCTGCAGGTGTCCCTTTTCTCAGAGGAGCTGGGTCGCCTGCCCCTGCAGGGCCACCTGGGCACATCCACCACCTGCCCGTTCGATCAGCCGTAGTGATGGTCTGACTTCACCATGTACCCTGGATGTACCACCTCGGGGTGGGGACTTAACAAAGATGGAAAAGAATATTAAAAAAAGAGAATGTATATATAGATAGATATAGATATAGATATAGTTGTATAACTGAATCACTTTTTTGTACAGTAGAAATTAACAAAGCATTGTAAATCAACTATACTTCAGTAAAAAAAATATTGATTTAAAAAAAAAAAGAAGCAGATTCATGGGTAAGTGTGTCACCGACAGGGTGCTGTTGCTGTGCTGGACCCACCATGGACCAGCACAGCCTGGTTCTCCAAGGAGTGAGAAGCCCCATGATGGGGGGATGGAAAGAAAACAGACCACAATTCAACATCGTCCCCCACCACCCCGGCCAAGGCGGGGACCTCAGGAAACAGACACAACTCACATCCAGGGGAAATTTGAAGGAAATATGGAGAACAATGTAAGCTGCTGCAGAGTAAGTAGCATTTGGAGTTGACTGCTCAGTTCTGCTCTGAGGCAGGAGGGAGGTGAATGCCGGGCTGGGCACATGGGTCCCACCAGATTGAAGGCTGTGGCCTACTTCTGGGAACGCTGGCCGCAGACAGCTGTCGGGGGCCACCCTTCAGAAAGGGCCTGGCCTGCCCGGGGCCACAGCCAATGATGAGGGCCTGGCCACTCAGCCCCGACTCCGCACAACCTTGAAGGGCCTTTCTGGCTCCAGGGCCCCCGTAGGGTCAGCCTGCATCACAACTGAGCTTCTCCCCTGCTCAGTTGGTCTCTCTTCCAGCCTTTCCATAGCGGTTGACCCTAAGGGTCCATTCCAGAGTCTGCCCACCTGCAAACCCCATCTGCAGCAAAGTCAGTGGGTTGGGGGTGGAGTAGAATGCTTGGTCTCCCCCATCAGGTCTGTTGTTGGTGTAACTCAGGGAGGTCTCAGTGATGCTGTGACCTGCTGTGACCGCAGACCTCTCTCTTCTTTCCAGCGTAACTGTCGCCTGGTTTGCCAGGCACTGTCCTGAGTCTCACTCTTCTCCCCCGAGGGCAAACCTCCACAACAAGCACGTCATGCCCTGTTGTTTCTCTTGATTTGGATGCTGCACTGTTTTCTCGCCCGGCCTCCTGAGAGCCAGCTGTTTCCCAAAGCTGCAGTCCTCACGGCCAAATCCGTTGTTTCTAACACTTTCATAGCGTGGAACATTCTCGACGAGGCACAGTTTGAGCTGCACTGGAAATGCCGGCTATGAAAACCCATCTGATGCAGCAACTCAAAGGGTGTGGTCTTCACTGGGGTCTGATGCCTCCATGCAGATTTGAGTCCTGTTCTTGCTGGCCAATGGCAAACTTTTCCTGGAGTTTTAACAACCTGTTATTTGGTTGATTGAACTACCCCTGCCATCAGTCTCAAAAGATTTTCTCTGGACAAATGTAGTTAGTTGTTTTTTTTTTTTTTATTGCAGAGCAAATTAAAATTAATCTTGACCTAACGTGTGTACAATACTCCCTTAGAGAAATTAGCATAGCCTCTGTTTCCTGAAACCTGGATTGAAAATTGTTGGTGAAGAGCCCATGTATCAGGAAATATGCTGCATCTGGGGGTGTTAGCCTCCTTGCCTCCCTCTCCTCTGACAAAGGCTCTCTCTCTGACCAACTTAGGTCTGGCCCCTCAGAGCCTTTTTCTCGGCCAGGTCCCCACCGTGGCCTGCTGTCCTGCCCTTGGCCTGGTGAATACAGTTTCATCAAAGAATCCTGCGAAGGCAGCCTGTGGCTTCTCTCCCCAACTCTGATATCTAATCAAGATCCTCTTAGTACTTTTCCATCCACTGACACCTTCCCTCTGCTCATTGGCTATAAATCTCCAGCTGTCTCTGACCTTCAGTCTCCCCCTATTGCAATGGTTGGAATAAAGCCTTCCTTGCCATTTTTAACATGTGTCCAGTGATCGACTCCTTTTAACACCTCTTTCCGTAAGCCAGAAGCTGTCAAACTCTGGGATGTGCCCAAAGATGCCTTTTTAATCACATCGTTCCCACACCTGCAGCGGCTCCATCCACCTATTTAAGAATTAGAGAAACATAAATCCAATCCTCAGGGGACGTGCATCAGAGGCTGAGAAGCACTGGAGATGGATCGAGAGTGTGGGCCCCACTCCATCCCCCAAACTTGAGTTCTGATTTACCACTGACCAGCTGTGACACCTCAAGCACTTCCCTAACCTCTGTGTGCTTCAGTTTCCTTACCTGCCATAAAGGACATCAAGAGCCTCTGCCTTGAGATAAGTAAGTGAGACAATGCATTGCCTGGTCCATAAGTGCTACAACCAGAGGGTGGAAAGCTTGAACTAGAACCACACACACATATACACACACCAGGCTGGGCTGCAGTGGGAAAAGTATCTCATGAGGTTAACATGGACAGAGAGAGAGAAACACAGTTCAAGAAGAGAATCACAGAAAGCCCAGATGCCAAGAGCTGTAAGTCAAATTGTCCACACAGGAGAGGAGGTGGGCAGCCCCTCCTTGCTGCTCTGGAAGTAGGCAGATTAGTTCAGAGAGGAAAGAATTCAATAACGTTAGCTTTCTCCTAACTCCTAATCTCAGGGGACATGGCAATGCGACAGTCATTGCAGACTCCATTGTCATAAGTGCCGGTCCATTGGCAACCACCCCAACCCCTGTGTCCCCCATCTCTTGTTTGTAGAAAAGCTTTAGGGTCCTAAGTCTTCCCTGAGTTCCAAAGAGCAAATTAATCAGACAAGAGAGAAAATTCAGAAACAAAGGAAAACAGTCAAGCAAGACAAAATAATAATAGTTTAGCCATTAAACAAAGTCAAGGACTTTTAGTTCCTCCTCAAGGGCTATAGATACTATTCTGAGCCATATCCTTGAGTTGTTCTGCAGATACTGAAACCCCCACCAGGTGAAAGAAGTTAATGATGTGCTGACCACCAGCGTGTAGACCCCAGGTCTATTAGAACCAGAAAGTTGATGATTGAGATTCCCTAAACAGCACCCTGTACCTCCCCCCCAACCAATTAGAAGGATGTGCATGAGCTGATCACACACTGTGTGACCCTCTCCCTCACACTGTCTTTAAAAACTCTTCTCTGAAAGCCATCGGGGAATGTGGATCTTTTGAGCATGAGGTGCCCGTTCTCCTCACTTGGCCCTGCAATAAATGCTGCACTTTCCTTCACCTTAACTCAGTGTCAGTTGATGGGCTTTGCTGCCTGTGGGATGAGTGGACCCAAGTTTGGTTTGATGACACTACTGTGATTTGAGGTCAGAACATCACCACCCTTGGGAAGAGTGAGCAGTGATAAAGACACTCTTGATTTGGACCCTAAACTGGATTGATTACTTTATCAAAATTTAAGGTTCCCCTGCTGCATCACACCCTGGGGAAGCTGGCAACACACTGGCATGATTCCCCTTGGGGTCCAGTTTGTGTATCTGTTTCTAACAAACTGCAGAAAGGCAAGAGGTCCATTTCTCTCAACCGCCAGGTCCCCAAAGCAAGAAAAAGTAGGAGTTTGCTTTCAGTTACGTGCCACAGGGTAGCTTTTTAAAACACTCCCGCCATGTTTGGGTATCACCCCACCCCTGAGAGGTATGCAGGCATGGGCTTACTCTTATTTATTTATTTATTTGTGGTATGCGAGCCTCTCACTGTAGTGGCCTCTCCTGTTGCGGAGCACAGGCTCCTAACGCACAGTCTCAGCGGCCATGGCCCACGGGCCCAGCCGCTCTGCGGCATGTGGGATCCTCCTGGACCGGGGCACGAACCCGCGTCCCCTGTATCGGCAGGTGGACTCCCAACCACTGCGCCACCAGGGAAGCCCATTACTCTTATTTTGTTCATAATCATTGGTAACATCTCAGTTTGTAAATGAAGAAACCAGCCTTGGAAAGGTTAAGCAACCACCCCCATCCAGAGCAATGGAGAGGAGCCAGGCAGAGCCTGACCACTTGCTGCACTGTTATTACTTAAATTATTTCCCCTGTCGTCTCAATCCACATAAATCCACCTGATACCCTGAGTCAACCTTATCCCCTGCTCCTTACTCCACATCCATGGCCAGGCCTGGCCCAGCTTCCTCTGCTTGGAGTATAGAAGCTTGGTTCTACGCAGTGGATCCACAATACACATGGCCTATATTCAGCTCTGTAATTCATGAACCCTAAGCTTTCCCCTCATTTTAACTAAAAGTTAGTTATGATAAGGTCTGTCTTTGGAGGCTCTGGCACTTTTGATGTCTCTCTCTTGTGTACTTTTTTTTTCTTTCTTTTTTTGCAGTATGCGGGCCTCTCACTGTTGTGGCCTCTCCCGTTGCGGAGCACAGGCTCCGGACGTGCAGGCTCAGCAGCCATGGCTCACGGGCCTAGCTGCTCCGCGGCATGTGGGATCTTCCCAGACCGGGGCACAAACCCGTATGCCCTGCATCGGCAGGCGGACTCTCAACCACTGTGCCACGGGGAAGCCCTTGTCTAGTTTTTTATTGTGGTAAAGTAACATAAAAGTTACCATTTTAATCCTTTTTGAATATACATTTCAACAGAATTAAGTACATGCACATTATTGGGCAATCATCACCGCCATCAATCTCCAAAACTTTTTCATCTTCCCAAACTGAAACCATGGTCCCACTAAACACTAACTTCCCATCCCCTCCCCCAGCCTCTGGTAGCCTCTACTCTATTTTCTGTCTCTATGGATTTGATTTCTCTAGGTCCTTCATGTTGGTGGAATCATGCAGTATTTGTCCCTTTGGGACTGGTTTATTTCACACAGCATAATATCATCAAGGTTCATCCATTTGGAGCGTGTGTCAGAATTCCCTTCCTTATTAAGGCATCATAATATTCCACTGTATGCATACACCACATTCTGTTATCCTTTCACTTGTTGATGGACATTTGAGTTGTTACCATCTTTTGACTACTGGGAAAAATGCTGCTATGAACAGTGGTGTATACATAATCTGTTCAAGTCCTTGTTTTCATTTCTTTTGGGTATATTCCCAGAATGGCATTCCTGGATCATGTGGCAACTCTATGTTTAGTGTTTTGAGGAAGAGGCATACTGTTTTCCACAGCAGCTACACCATTAACAGTCCTACCAACAGTGCACAAGAGTTCGAATTTCTCCACATCCTTGCTGACACTTGCTATTTATTTTCTGATTTTTAAAATAATGGCAGTTCTGATGAAGTAGTATTTCATTGTGTTTTTAACTTGCGTTTTCCTAATGAATAGCCATGTTGAACATCTATTCAATGTTGAACATCTTTTCATGTGCTTATTGGTCATTTATACATATACCTTGGAGAAATATCTATTCAAATCCTTCGACCATTTTAAATTGGGTTGTTTGGTTTTGTCTTTTTGAGTTCTGTATATATTCTGGATATAGTAATCCTTTATTAGATATATTATTTGCAAATATTTCCTCCCATTCTGTGGATTGTCTTTTTAATCTCTTATAGTGTCCTTTGATGCATAAAAGTTCTTAATTATGGTGAAGTCCAATTTATTTGTTTTCTCTTGTTGTCTGTGTTTTGCAGTCATATCCAAGAAATCATGGTCAAATCCAATGTCATGAAGCTTTTTCCTATGCTTCTTCTAAGAGTTTTATAGTTTTAGCTCTTACATTTAGGTCTTTGAGTTAATTTTATACATGGTGTAAGGCAATGGTCCAATTTCATTCTTTTGAACTTGGATATCCAGTTTTCCCAGCACCATTCGTTGAAAAGAATATTCTTTCCCCATTGAATGGTTTTCACACCCTTGTCAAAAGTTATTTGACCGTACCTGTGGGGTTTTGTTTCTCCATTCCAGGTCAACCTGTCTGTCTTTATGCCAGTAATGCACAGATTTGATCTTTGCAATTTTATAGGAAGTTTTGAAATCAAGAAGTGTGAGACTTCCAACTTTGTTCTTTTTAAAGATTTTTTTTTTTTTTTTTTTTAGCTATTTGAGGTATCCATTTTTTAAAACCAAATAGATCGTAGTTTATACACTACCATGTAACTACTTTCTCTCACCTGACAGTGTGTCATGGGCACACAGAGTGAGTGGCTCTAGAGGTCACCATTTCTACATAATTATTTTATTGAAGTGGATCATGTCATACATGCTAGGTTTCTAAAATGCAATGTTTTGTGTTTATTTTTCCCTTTTTAGTCTGCATCCCTTTTTTTCTCCCCTTATTCACAACCACACCCCAATTCCACATAACTCTTGTAAATTTCCCCATGCTCACATGCTCACTGCTGACACACACTCAAAAGTCACACAAACTATGCAGCTGTGCCCCCGCATCTGTGGTTGTCCACGCAGAGAGGTTTTGTCCTCAGCTGTCACCTGATACCTGCTGCTTTGCATTTTGGTCCCTCTCTCAATAATGTGTCATGGAGACCCCTCTGTGTGGACAGAACTGCTCTATGTTTTTTGTTTTATTTTCACGACTCCATAATTTTGCAATGTGATAGAGCATAATTCATTCTGTTATGACCCCAATATTGAGAATATTGTTTCATTTCCAATTTTTATCACTAAACACAAAGCCACAATAATACATCCTTAAACCTAAAACATCTCCATAACCAGGTAGCATCATTTCTATGGTGTGGATTTTCAGAGGTGCAGTTTCAGGGACATTAATTTTTTATAAGTTAAAAGACACCAAAAACAACTTAACAATCTTGCTTCCACCAGGTGTAGAGGAGATGCCCTTCTCCCACAACCTCCCAGCAATAGATTTCATCACAACTTGAACAACACATAAAGTAATAGAAATTTTGATCTAAAGCCCTAGAAAAGTAATAAGAAAAAAACCCAGGGGATTTTTTCCAGAATGATTTTCCCTCACTAAGAGATGGGAATGGTACTTTAATTCTTCTTGTGGTTCATGAGAACTTGCAGAAGATGATACATCTCCCTGTAGATGTGGAATGTGGTTTTATTGTCCAGTGGGATTCCCTTGGGAAATTACTCATCATGGTGCCGCAATGGCCTTAAACACAGGTCCTGAGGAGCTCTAGAAATATCAGGAGCTCCTGACAGAGATCCAGTCAGAGGAGACTCGTTGGAGGCAGGGTTTCCAGGCCACACTAGGAGACATCCTTGCTCTATTAAATCAGCAAATATTACCCCTTGGATACATGACCAATTCTTTTCTTCAACGGCTTGTTCACTCAGTAAATAATTATTGAACTCTTATTAGTCGGGGGCGCATTTGGAGATGTGACAGCATAAGGAAGGGATGATGTGGGTGCCCCCTGCTGCATGGCAGGTATTACCGATCAGCCATGTCACACCTCCCCACTGAGCCCCTGAAGTCCCCTCTCCCACTGATCCCCCCACCACACCCAGGCTTATCTCCTGAAATAGCCACCACTCTGTCCCAGAACCGCCAAAGTGTCATTGAAGGCTGACACTGTCCTCACCCCAATACAAAGACCACCAGGACACGCCTGGAGTCAGAGTCATGTCTATTACCTGCTGCAGCTCCAGAGACCAAGGCCATGGAGAATCTGCACATCCCAGGAGGAGGGTGCTGGGAGAAGCTGGGGGTGGGGCCCAGGCTGGGGAATGTGGGGAGGGGCAAGGAAGCAGGAGCTTGTCTGGACCAGATGCTGTCAGATAGTAGGGCAACTGTGATTCAGTATCCTTTATAATTCGGGTAGATTTGGAGACATTGAGACATTTTCCATTGTGTGTGATTCCACTGAGTGAGCTCAGCAAAGATGATGTTCATGTTCAAATTGTTACTCAAAGTTTGCTTTGCATATTTCTATTACACTCAGAACAGCAGGCTAAAACTTTACTGATTCCAGGCTCCCTGCTCTTACAGTGCAGAGCATGTCAAACCAAAGAGTAAGTTAGGGGGTTCCCTGGTGGTGCAGTGGTTAAGAATCCGTCTGCCACTGCAGGGGACATGGGTTCGAGTCCTGGTCCGGGAAGATCCCACATGCCGTGGAGGAACTAAGTCTGTGTGCCACAACTGCTGAGCCCACGTGTCACAACTACTGAAGCCCGCTTGCCTAGAGCTCATGCTCTGCAGCAAGAGAAGCCACTGCAATGAGAAGCCTGTGCACCACAATGAAGAGTAGCCCCTGCTCGCCGCAACTAGAGAAAGCCTGTGCGCAGCAGTGGAGGCCCAGTGTAGCCAAAAATTAAAAAAAAAAAAAAAGAGTAAGTTATGCCAAGTAACAATCTACTGCTTCTCCACAGTGATGCAAATGCTCTCAGGCTGGTGGGCTCTCAAATTCAACATCCCGTTCATGTTCATTTACTTCACATGTGGCTTCTACTAGACACTCAGTGTCTAGTTTACACATCCCCCAAACTGCAAGCCTATTACTTCCTGTGCCATCCTTTCCAGACTTAACCCTGAAAGACATGTCCTGGGTTTCTAAAGGAGAGATTTTACACAGGAAGGAAGTGGGTTTCAGACATGGTGGTGCATGTACTGGCCACAGTTGCAGTTGTTAATATTCCTGGGGAGAATATTACCAAGAATAATCAGTGATTATGGACAGAATTTGACCCCCTCCCTGGCCATTATGGAAAAGCACCAAGTGTGGCTGAAGCTTCAGGGCCTCATCCAGGAAGGATGTTTCCAGAAAAATCTCAGCCAAACACAAACTTTGTGGTCACAGTCAGAGAAACTCTCTCCAAGATTAGCAGATAAAGGATAGAAATGATCTAAGATAGATGTCTTTTGTCTCATCTCATATATATATTCTCATATGTATATATACATATATAATGTATATACATATGTACATTTTCCAAACATATGTTTGATGCTCCTATTAAATGACATGGCCATGTGTATTCTACAGGGGAAAATAGACAAGTGAGTCTCCTTTGTTGAGAAGTTTTATTGTCATAGAGTGATATTAATCAGCCACTCACTTTTCTTTCTAATGCTGTCAGAGAGAATGACCTCAGATCAATTGTACTAAAACTAAAATCAATGATTTTGAAACATGACCTTCAAAATTTACTTTATAATCAATAATAACGCAGAAAGGCAATTTCTTTAGTTACTTTGAATACATTTTACAACTAATGCATCCTGGCATTTCACCAGAAAGCCGCATGGTTCAAAACAAGGCCACCTGGAGGATTTTAAAACATTGAGAATTTTTGTTGGCCAGTATGAAGGACTGGAATGGCTGCTTTGAAGTATTTCCTAATCCTAACCATTTCAGGCACACTTTATGTTTATGAATTAGCTTCTCATTTGTTCATATGATGAATTTGCCAGATGAAAATATTTGCAGCATTGCAAAGAGCAGTTCCCCAAAACTGCCATGCAGAGTTGAGAGAAACATGGCTCGGAAGAGTTTCAGGTGGGTTCTTCATTTTCCACAAGAAGAACACAGCCCCGGCATGATGTGTTTCACCTTCAAAACCACAGAGCTCTTCCTGCAGCCCAGAGCCCCGCCCTCCATTCCAGCAGGTGCAGAGGTCAGGACCCCACAGGTGACGTCTTGCAGGGATGCCATGCAAGATGCTGGTAAAACGACATGGAGGGTATATTCTTGGGAGAAAGATGAGAAACATCACCTCATTCTGAAGGTGAGAAGCGTCTCTATCTGCCAGCCCCCAATTGCTGGGCTGAGTCGACCCACGACTGTGTGGGACTCGAAGTGCTGTTTTTAACACTGAATTTGTAGTTCCCCTGCTCTGATTGATGCATGGCCTTGTCCAGAGAAAATATCCCCAGAGCCCTCCTCTCTTCCATCTGTCAGAGGTGGGAAGGATGAGGACTTTCCTCCTAAAGATGCCCTGTTGTCCTCGAAGCTGAGACTCTGGGGCACAGACCCAAGTGAGGGGCTTCTAGGCCAGAAGGAGCAAGTGATCTGTCACAGCCCTTTCTGCTCGATGCCCACTCTCTCCAAGGGGAAAAGATCACTCTTGGCATTTGCTAGAACCAAAGGCTCTAGAGCACTCATTCTTTTTCAGACCAGCCCCCAAAGGAGGCTCAAAACAGAAAGGCAAAGTTGGGAACACATATGTCCAATCCCAGACACACGTCCTGTTGTGTTCAGTACCAAGGCCAGCACCCCTCCTGCCTTGCCATGGCAATGGGACCAGGGCCAACATCCTCCAGAAACAAGAGTGAGTCAGAATCAGCCCCTGTGTCTTGGCAGCGTCCAGACATGGGGGCAGCAGCCTCTTGGGTCTCTCATGGGCCTGGCAAAGCACACAGACCCTGCACTTCATGGGAAGTGATGTTCTCTTTATTGGGGGATTTTAAATGCCATGAGAGAAGGAAGGAAGATCTTGAGGATTTCCCAAAGAGGCTCAGTTGAGTTTAAAGAGCTTTGATAAACATGAGTTCACAGTTGAGCTAGCCTGAGAATTTTCCAGTCTCCTCTTTTCACCAGAAACATGGCATGATTTTCTCAAAGTCACATTCTCATGAGGGATGAGGTGGCAGTTCCATCTCTGAATTTTTGACGTTGTACCAAGCAGTTCTACTTTACCACTAGATGTTTTCTTTGGTTGTAATTTCTCCTTTTGCCAAAAGATTTTAAAGAACTGGCTTTATAACTTCCTGTTTGAATAACCCATTGGTAAGCGTTGTTTAGATAACTCATGAATTACACAGACTTTCTAAATAATTAAAATAGTTCAACCTCAGAATGAATTGATCCAGATTGAGGATTCATAAATGCAAAATAAAACCTCTAGGAACATGCAGAATAACCAGGCTTCAAGGACCTGCATCGAATGTGATTATAGTGCTGTCCATTCGAGGGATAATGGAACTCAACGTGCCAGATACCAAATCGTGCCAAAATCACGTGTCTAGATTAGTAGAGTTTAGCAAACTAGGATTAGCTTCCCTGGGTTTTTTAAGGGTCACCAAATTCCTGCTTGAGCAACCTCAGAACCACGTCATCGTGCAAGGCTCAAGAGGACATGTGCCAGGGAGAGAGGAAAGCAGCCACTGACAGCGGCCTCTGCTCACGTAGAAATCATTGAATCTGTCTCCCTTTTAAGAAAGACACTATCAGCACTGTAATCTAATATCTCTCATTCCAGGGGAGAGGAAAATATAGAATGTAAATGCATAATAGTCCATGCAAGAAAAAAGGCATATAAGTGAACTCATGAATCCTGCCTCAGCCAGCAGGGGGAGAGATGGAGAGACAGACAGAGATGGGGAGACAGAAAGACAGAGAGACAGAGTCAGAAAGACAGACAGAGGCAGAGACAGAGAGAGACCAAGAGAGACAGAGACAGAGAGGAGGGAGAGGGAGAGATTGAGAAAGAAATTCTCTCTGTTTAAGACCTGGACCCTCTTGTCCACTCTGGTGGACACTCTTTTTCCCATGAAATTCACACAGGTTCCTCCACACCCCAGACCATTTCTCGTCACTGAATGGCACGCAGTCTGTTCTGTCAGGGACTTGAAGTTGACCCACGGCCGCCCACATGGATGCATAAAGTCCATGTGCTCCATCCCTTCTGCTCGAATTCAGTGGGGTCCTGTCCTGTCGGGAACTGCTGCCCCAGGCAGGGGCCGTGAGCAGGTGCTGACAGACATGAGTGCAGGCAGTGAGCCTGGAGGCACTTACAGGTGGGGCAAGGAGTCAGGATGAGACATGTCCACACAGAATGGGGCTGTGGGAGACAGTGTGGACTTCCAAGTCACCCCAGCTGAAGGTCAGGAGAAGTGACATCTTTATCTGGTAAGCTGCAGGCCTAGGGCTGCTCCCAGGGGCACTGGCTCCTTCCATCCTGGCCTATCCCCACCGGGACCAGGTGGCCTGCACCTGCTCTCAGGACAATAGTAGTGGAATGAGAACAGTGAGTGCCTGAGGCAGATGGGTTGGGGAGGGGGCACCAAGAGAGTCTGCGACAGGGAATCTGTCCGGGTGGAACCTGCGGTATTTCCCTGGTGCATAGGACGATGTTTTGGAAACCTAGCTGGAGTTCACAGAGCATCCATCAGCCAGGCTTTAATAGGCTCTATGAAAACGGTGTTCTGTTGGCTGCATTTTCATCTGGCTAATATCTGTTGTTTAATAGGACACCACCTACTAACAACCAGGTTTAGGGTCAAGGAAGGAAAACACCAGAAAAACCTGGGCTGGCAAAGGTGATGGGGCCAAGCTGCTCTGGCTCGGAGACCTGACTCAGCTCCTCACCAGCTGTGACTCTGGGCAAGTTGAAGCCTACACGGTCTCATCTAAGAGTCACACACACTTTATAGGGTTCTTTTGATGGTTAAACAAGGCACCACATGTAACCAGTGCTGCACAGGTTACCTCCCACAGACATCAGAGGCATATGCTCCCCAGAGTATCCGTGGAAACAGAGAGGAGGGCAGCAGACTGTGCAAAGAATTGACTGTCTAAAGGAAAGTTTTCTCTATCCTGAGGTCCCTGGTGGATGTTACAGAGCCCCTGAGACACTGCCCAGAGCTGAGGAGCGTGTGGGGGGCAGGACCCCGGGACTGATACAATGGTCCCCTTGGGTACCCAGCCAGAGGTGACCCGTTGGCCTTGGACAGTGACGCCTGGGTGTCATCATCCAGGGTGGAGAGTATGACATTCAGGAGGGTTTCAGGAAGGGTTTACAGAAGATGAGAAGGGTTTGGATTGAAATCTCAGTATGTGCCTTTGCTCAAAACTCCTCTCTCCTCAACACCTTAAGGTCAACAAAGAGTGTGTGTGCTTGTGTTTGCATGTCTGTGTGTGTCCATCCATGACAGCACAGGGAACAGGAGTATCCCTGGGTGAATGACACCGGAGGAAATGCTTGATGTCGTCAGTAAGTGGTTACACCTGGGAGGAGATTCCTTTCAAGGAAACAGGTTGACCAACCTCTCACTTTCCAATCACAGTGACAGTGAAGGTGCAAGTAGCCATGGGGCCGTCAGAAGCTGGTGGGGAGGGCGGGGGGGGGGGGAGGAGGCAACGGTACTGGAGAAGCCACTTTTAAATGGAGCTGAAACTGGCAGAATCAAATCAATCCAGAGACTCCTAGAGATTAGATTACGAAGGGCATCCGTGAGTATAGCCTTAGAGGAGCATCCAGGGCCCTAGCGAGTGTAGCTCTAGCCCCACACAAATCTTGAGTTACTGCTGCCTGACACCAGGGATCTCAGGCCGTAGGGGTCCCCAGAGTGGTTCCTCCACAAAGTACACGTCTGCCGGTCCCGCCTTATTGGGATCGTTGCCGTGAGGTATTGAGTTGTTTTATTTCTCAATCTGCTCAGTGTTTACAGCACTTCAGAGAGAGAAGCTACCGTGTGTAAATGTTTAAATTGCTTGGAAATCTGTTCCAAAATAAAACCTAAAATCCTCAAGCTAAGTTAGAAACAGAGGGCAAACAAAGCACCGATTTCAGTGGGAAAACAGAGCCTGAAAAAGTGATGTGAGAAATCCATTTGGTTCCATGTTTGTGGGTCTGTGAAGGACATGCAACCACAAGTGCTGGGACAGAGAGCTGGTGCTCAGGCTGCCATCCTGACGAGAGGGGAGTGCCTTGCAGGAGCTGGGGTGCTGGGTGCAGGGTAGAGTCGTGTGAGAGACAGCCCCAAAAGGTCTGTGAAACACACATATCTCACGATGGGGCCGAGGATGACGAGTGGATGGCAGCAGGGCCAGACGGCTGCTGAACTCCTGATGGAATATTTTGCAGGGTTCTTGGTTTTTCCAGAACTTCCGAGACTGTTCCTAAGGGTCTAGTGTTCAAACTGCGGGATCTGAATCACTGGGGTGTTGTCGTGGAGGATAATTTTGGAGAAAAACCTCTTGACATAAATAAATATTTAATGAAACTGAAGATTATGAATGGTTTAGCTAAAAGGTGAAAGCTGTGGGGACCCAGTAGGAAACTGCTTTACTTTCCTCTAACTTCCACCTTCGAGCATTCTTTGTCAGATTCCTTTTCTTACTCCCAGACTAAAATTCAAGAAGTTTCCATGGTTTTCCTGTTATTTTCAGTTACTGCCTCAGACTCATTTTTAGGTACAAAAAAGTCCAGCCCAAGCCAGCTCAAAACTACAGTCTCTCATCCATCCAAAGCCTCCTCTCCCCAGCTCGAGATGCCAACCCCCGCAGCGGGCTTGTGGTCCATCCATCCTCCCAGCACCTGGGACAGTTGAAGCCTGCCCGTCCCACAAGCACCTGGCACTGATGGGCTTCTGTCTCCAAAGAGAACAGCACAGTCAGCTCGACAGCAAGCTGGCTCTCAGCCGTGGGCTCCGGGCAGATTCAACATACGCCACCCACCCCTTCCAGTGGAGGCAGTGATCTGAATATGAGTCAGAAAGAAGCTACTTACTCTTTTTTTTTAAAATTTTATTTTATATTGTAGTAGAGTTGATTACCCATGTTGTGATAGTTTCAGGTGTGCAGCAAAGTGATTCAGTTATACATACATATGTATCTATTCTTTTTCAAATTCTTTTCCCAGTAGATTATTACTGAATATTGAGCAGAGTTCCCTGTGCAACACAGTAGATCCTTGTTGATTATTTATTTTAAGTACAGAAGTGTGAACATGTCAATCCCAAACTCCCAATCTAACCCTCCTCCCCATCCTTCCCTCCAGTAACAATACGTTTGTTCTCTAAGTCTGTGAATCTACTTCCACTTTGTAAGTAAGTCTCTTCAAGAGAACTCACCGTACAGAGAGGCACTGTGAAATGAATATTTGAAACTATTTCATTGTCACATCATTATATTATGAAGAATGATGGAAGTGTATCACTTCAATGTCACTCTTATCTGCACATTATTCAAATTAAAAAAAAATCTTCCAAATGAAAAGACTCTGTGGGTTATGAAGTCATTCTTTAGAATCAACATGGAGGAGGGAAGTTTACAGCAAAATAAAAACCTTTACTTAATAGGTAGGTGGGATCAAAAATGAATTTTAGGATTTAGAGTGAGTAAGCAATGTTTTATACCTATAAGATAGTTTTGTCTGCTCTGACAGCCTTTGAAACCAAATATCAAAATAAATCAATATAAAATATACTCTCAAACTGCTATATTACAGAAGGTTAAAAAATGTTTTTCAAAATTTCAAAGCATACTTGATCCTTTCTCGCTTAAATATTATCATCATTACTAAAAGATTTTGTACTGCTGGTAAAAAAAATGTTTAAAATGACTTCATGTCATATTCATCACCTATTCCTGCATGTTTTAAAAGTAGAAATTAGTAAAATGTACATATACACACATGCACATGACATGTAAGTACATATATAAATACACACGCACATATTTACTACTGTTGTCTGTAGGGTTACCTGATCAGACAAGTTCAGAGACACGAGAATTTTCAACTGAATATCAGGCTTGCACACCTATCAGTTTTATCGTGACCCTGGAGTCAGAATGCCTGCCGTGTGAATCTGCGTCTGGTCCAGACCTGCAGATGGTTTCAGACACAGCAGAGCGGCAAGGCTCCTGGCCTCCGTACCGTCTACCAGATGCTGCATCCAAGGCTTCATGGAAAAGAGACAGGACGCTGGGATTAAGACTGTTCTTTGGGAGGTTGACTTAGTTAAAGTGAAGCAGAAAAGATGACCCTGTGCTTTGAGTAAAAGTGGAGATTACACTCCTGCAGTTAATTGTCTGCTCCCCTCCTGTCTGAGGTCCGGTTCCCCCGGAGCAGACACTGAGCAGTGATTTGTTAGTGTCTGACGTGATGTATTTACTAGGGAAGAGCCCCTGAGTATTGAGGGGGGATGGGGGGAGCAGGACGGAGGCAGGAGTTTGCGGCTCGCAAGGCTGGGCCGAGTCTCAGGCTCAGCCTGACCCCCAGGGAGCTCTGAGCACCAGTCCTCTCCTGGGGAAAGGGGCTGGGATGTCACACTTCCGCATAGCCAGGCAGGGCCACTGCCACACGGGGAGTGAACCCCAAGGCGCCTCCACCCTGCACCCTGGGGATGCTGTCACCCACTGGCTGTCCTGGAAGGAAGCTGTGGGTGCAGCTGTCAGAGGCCAGGCTGCGCAAGGGGCCCAGGAACAGGTCAGAGAGATCAGGAGATCTGGGGGGACACGGCCACTGAGCCACTGTGCTCAACTAGAGAACCATCACTCTCCCGACTCACAGCCGCCCCTGGACCTATGTCCTCAGTGTTGGGACAAGTCCAGCATCCCAGGCCCACCCTCTAAGGAGCTCACTTCAGCCACAGTTGGATTGAAGGATGAAATCCTGGTGTCTTCAGCCCAGTTTTTGTTGTTTTAATAATGAAACTGAAGGAAGAAAAATTACATTCCACATCAGCAAGGAATTAAATGTTCTAGATGATATAAACTTATTTTAATGCCAAAATTGCATTTAAACATTTGCACAAAAATCTTTCTCAAATATGTAAGTCTGTGATCTGCCTACTCAGTTGAGGGTCTCTGAGTACAATCAGTGTTTTCCTAACACATCCAGCAGCAGGTGTTATTCAGGGCCGTCACACAGCACATATGATGGGCAGGAGGCGACACTGTATCTCATACTCAGAGGCCTTTTATTACTGCCCGTTTGGGTCCTCAGAGCAGTTTCTGGCGCTTCTGTCCTCTGCATACTCTGTGCTCTGTTGGCGCATCCCTTTGCCTGTAGCTTCTGGCTTCGGCTCTAAGAACAGGGATAAATGGACCTCTTAGCTCCATCTCTGAACCAGAAGCTA
The DNA here is from genome assembly GCF_026419965.1 of Kogia breviceps. Classification (NCBI taxonomy): domain Eukaryota; kingdom Metazoa; phylum Chordata; class Mammalia; order Artiodactyla; family Physeteridae; genus Kogia; species Kogia breviceps. The sequence continues at coordinate 32,110,833 of NC_081323.1, read as the reverse complement.
CCCCGCCCTGAGTTAGGGCCTGAGGAACACTTCTGAGCGCAAAGTACAGCAGCATTGGTCATGAGATCCAGGCACCTTCTTACCTCTGCAAAGACCCTCGATGTCCTTGCTCTGGCCACTGCTTCACATTTTGAGAAGTGAGAGTAAAAGAGGGCCCTTCACACGGAGACGTCAGCTGCCTCGGTACCCCAGATCTCCCCAAGGCACCCGGGTGTCGCCCTGTTCTTCTCAGGACCGTACATTGGGAAAAAACAGAAGCACCTTGATTCTGTCACATGATGGACACAGAAGAGACATGAAGCCACGTCAGGCAGAGATCGATGTCCTAGAAACAGGGCTCCTCTGTTAACACTAAAAACGGCACCTGTAAGGGTTTCTGGGGCTTCAGGTAAACTTTCTGTATTTCCTGTGGCTGAGTGAAAATCCCACCAGCTCAAGACCAAAAAATTTAAAAAGTCAGAAAGAATCTGCTTACTTTGAAAAATTAGCTCGTGGGTTCAGTTCATAAAACAGCTCCCCTGCAGCCAGTGAAAGTCCTGCTCCCAGATGGAACTGGATCCCCTTCCTTGGCTCTGAGGGTCTCATCATTCACAGGTGAAAGACATATGCCGACCCTGGTCAGTGCCCACCTCGAGCTGTCAGGGATCTACACCCAGAGAGGGTGCTCCCAAATGCCTTCCGGGGGCCTCCAAGTCCTCAGCCCCGGGGGCCATAGAAATGGGGCCAGAGACTAATTTCAGGGACTCGGACATTTTCACAACACAGAACAGGAACTGGAAGAAGGGTTTCCATTGTTAAGCCATCACAGTGACCCACAGGGGAGGTGAGGACATGGAAATGGGGCGGGCTGGGGGAATGCCGGGCACTTTTATTTAATATCTGTAGAGCTTTTCTCACACACTCTTCAAAACAGGGGATAACCCAGATATCACCAAACTCAGAATTATTTCTAAGTAAAAATAAAGTCTCTTTGACCCTTATGTTTCTCCCTCCCTCTCCCTTTCTCACACATACACACTTTGGATAAAATACTGTTGAAAAACCTAAATGAAGCATAAAAATCGAAGGATACAGATTGTACACTCCAGCTAGGTTACAACTAGAGATTCTAATAATGTCCACCCTGTGTTATTTCCTGTAGCTGCTGTAACAGATTAGCACAGACTTAGTAGTTTAAAACAACAAAAATGAATTAACGTACAGTTCTAGAGGTCAGGAGTCTGGCATGGGTCTCGCTGGGCAGCATCGAGGTACCGTCCGGGCTGGTTCCCTCTGAAGGCTCCAGGAGAGGACCTGGTCCTTGCCTTTTCCAGCTTCCCGAGGCGCCCGCATTCCTTGGCTCCTGGCTACATCACCCCAACCTCTGCTTCCGTTGCCACATCTGCCTCTGACGTTCCCACCTCCCTCCTATAAGGAGCTTGTGATGACATCAGGCCGTCTGCATAGTCCAGAGTGACCTCCCATATCAAGACCCTTAACCATGCCTGCAAGGTCCTTCTGCGTGGAAGGTGACATATTCACAGGTGCAGGATTAGGACACGGGCATCTGCAGAGGCATTATTCTTTCCCCAGCACTCATCTCTAACTCACCCCTCCTCTGCCATGGTAGGCTGTGGTCAGAAAGAAACCATCCTGTCTCCTCGTGACACCCACTCCTCGGCCACTGCTGATGGGATTGGGGGTGGGCGTGTCTCCAGCTCAGCCAGGTGAGCACCCCTGTGAGGTGCGACAGGGGACAGAGGTGCCATTGTTTGTTCAGAGCTAAGCCAAACACTCACTTGACTCAGGTTGTGGACACTGGGTTCACAGGAAAGCACTGGCCTGTGGAGGGGGCAGTCTGCGGAGAGAAGTAAAGCAGGTGTGTAGAGATGGGCGGGGGTGGCCAAGGACGCCAGGCAGAGGTGATGGGTGACCTCCTGCTCCCACCAGCCCCGCGTGCTTCTTGCCTGCTGCGTCCAGGATGGTGTCTCAGGTCGATAGAACGAATCTGCTGAACGTTTAGATCCTTATGAGGGTCTCTGTTATGCACCCTAACAACACATGAGTTTGTATGATTAGACCACAGCCCTTGTCTTGTCTCTAAGTCCTGTACAGCATCTGCCCGTCTTCACACCCTTTGCAAAACCACGTGACTTGAGACCATTTACAAGCTGTGTCTGTGGTTAGTAGAACTTCTGCATCGGTAGAAAAACTTTGGTCTGTGGAAAGGAGGGAATGAAATTACATTAGAGCTAAATTTTAACAGGGCTGAGATCATCTCTCCTAGAGCAGGAGTAGGAAAATCAGGGGCCTTTTATATGTTGAGAAGGAAAAAAGTTCTTTGTGTTATTGCTTTTCACATTTGTCGAGCGTGGGGAGCCTGGACTGGATGCATAAAACGAAGACCTCATCAAGGAGTTGTCGTCAACAACTCCACAAAATAATGCTCCAAACACTACAGCTTCAAGACCGCCCATCTCTAGGGAAATTTAATGGAATTAAGTCTCCTCTGTTCCCACTTAGAAGTTCATACATAATCATAGCAGGTTATTATACAGACAGAAAGTACAGGACTGCAAAGACAGAGCTGGAATATAATGCAATTTATTTCTGCCACTGATAAATCTCTCCCTTGGTTATGGGAGAACGATCTGACTACAGAGACCGAGGGAAAGTGAGATCCATTCTCATGACACTGCGGCAGCTACGCCCTCCTTGAGGGCTTTTAAGAACTGACAACACTGCCGGGGTCTCATTTCTCCACGAGGTGAGTTCGCCAGTCTCTGCTGATGTAAAGACCATCCACCGAACTGGCCCGTGGACATACATTTCTGGAAAGTTATTAAATTTTTATTGGCCTAAGCAGAACTTTATTCCAGATTTTATTTGTAATAATCATAAATGTGATAGAAAATTTTCAGCCAAGACAATGTCAGTTCATAAACCTGAAGGAAGTCAGGCAAAGCTTCTGAATTCGACTAGCAAGCTCATCATAATTTATTGGGCAAGTTCTGGCTTGCAGTCAGAGTGACCCGCTCCAATTTCTGCTCTGTCACTTTGCCCCTGTGTGAGCTCTGAGGGTTTGCTCAGCACACCTGTATCTTGATTTTGTGGAAAACCTAACGTACTTGAAAGGGGTTTAGTGGGAATAGACTGAGGTACTTCAGGCATCACAGCCAACTGGGCATCAGACACTACAGAGCAAGGACCTGATGTCTTGTCCTCTTCCTGCCCCCTCTTCTTCCTGTGCTTTGCTTTTATGGGGCTGGATATTGAGTCTAACTCTGTAAAACCCTGTAGTAAAGGGTCTTCCAATTGCAGATGGTGGCCTGAGCCCAAGCAAGTCCATCCCCTTGCTCAAAAAGGTTATAATAGTTTAGAGACATAAAAAGACAAATAAATGAATATCTTGTAGCCCACCATGAGTACGAAGACTCCATACCATAAAGACGTCAATTCTCTTCACATGCAATTATAAGCAAAACCTCAAAGGGCTTTTTGTTGTGAACGAAATTTTAGGTTTCTGAAACTTATTGGATGAGTTTGGCAAGATTGGACAAGACACTCCTGAAGGAGTAAAAGAAAGCGGAGGCCCCTCGACCAGGTGGTACTGAGCTGCCATAGGTGTGGAGGAGGAGGATGGACAAAACAACAACAGAGTAGAAGGACCACACAGTCCTGGGTGCAGCTCGGGTCCCTGGGGGAAGAAAGGACAGTTCAGTGAGTGGAGATGACTACCAGTTACCCGTGTAGAAAATAAATTGGATTAACACATCATAACAAAAATCATTTCAAGCTGGAAATAAAAAGAAAGGAAGTCACACTAGCTTATTCTGTGAAAGAACCTTGGATCTCATTGATTCGACACACAGTTTGTTTCTTGCTCACACCAGGCTGTAGCTCCAGAACCCCAGGCTGTCCCCATGCTTCCCGATCCTCCCAGGGCTCTCTGACCTGTGGCCTCCCCAGTGACAGCAGCAGTGGACGCCAGTACAGAGAATCACGCACTGGCTCTTAAATGACTCCACTGGAATCACACAGGCCCCTTGTACTCACGTTTCTTTGGGCAGAGCAACACACAAGACCCTGCCTCTCCAAAAATGAACTACTGTTACATACAATGAGGATGAGCCATGGAAACAAGATGTTAATGGAAGAAAAACACAGGTCCCTGAAGAAATGTATATTTTGATACCATTTTTATAAAATTTTAAAAAACAAAAAGAAATATTGTAGTATTTAAACATATATTCATATTCATAAACCGATGTATTTTTAAAAGGGAATGGGTTGCACCAAAATTCTGAGTGATGGTCACCTCTGTGACGGAGTGGAAGGGGCAGGGGACATGCACACAAGCAGATGTGAGTAGTTTCCACTTTGAAGCGCTAGCCTGCCGTCACCAGGTCTTGGAAGAAAGTCAGTGTTCCGAGGGAAATAACCAAAGTCAACAATAACTCATTCCACAGGAAATTGGGATAATTCAGAGGAGATAGTTTTCAAAAGTCCAAACTGTCTTCAGACATATTCGAGAAACTTCATCCATAAGACAAGGACAGGCTGCCAGGAAAGGATCAAAGAATAAGAAAATATTCTTGGTAGTTAAAAGGATTATTTCTGAAGTTAAAATAAAGTCATTAGTGAGGTTAAAAGATAAACATCTCCTAGGGACTTCCCTGGCGGTCCAGTGGTTAAGAAGTCACAATTCCACTGCGGGGGATGTGGGTTCAATCCCTGGTGGTCGGGGAGCTAAGATCCTGCAAGCTGCGGGGCACGGCCAAAAATAAAGATAAACATCTCCTAGACTATAAAGCAGAAAGTTAAGGTGATGGAAGATGGAGAACTGCTTGCAAACTCCAACCTTAAGTGTTCAAAAACCACATACAATCAAGTACGGAGCCAGGGAACAGAAGTGCTCCTGGGGTTAAGAAGGGCATTCCCTGTACTTTTGCCAGAGTATGTAGATTTCCTGGGATGTGAGGTGCCCTCTAAGCTGCAGACCCAGCTCTGAATTTCAGGATAACTTTGTTTTGTTACATTTTGGGGGAATGTGTTTCTGTTCTATTTGTTCTGTTCCCATCTTCATGGATCTGAAGCACTGCACGTTGATGTCTCTCTCTGATACCGTTTAATATTGTGTATGAATTCCTGTTTCTCTTTAACCCTTTGTGGACATCGATGTTGTCTGTTATTTTTAGAGTCTCTGGGGAACTGTGTTCAGACTCAGCCTCCTTTGGTTAATTTCTCTTCTGATATATGCTTTTTATTTCATTTTTCTGCTCCTTCTTCCTTGTTATTTATGTACAGATCGTTTTTACAGTTTTCTCACTGCTGAACCAGGACACAGTGGGTGGGAAGGGGCAGAAGAGTGAGCCTGGAACTCACTCTACTTGGCCCTTTTGGTTCAGGTATCAAAAGACACACAGATATGCCTCCCTGTGGTTTAGCAGCCCCATTAACAATTTACCCAAATCAGGTCTCTCCCCCTGCCCCAGTGGGTGCAGCTCTCCTCAGTTTGCCAGTAGAGATGTTGATAAGGTTCCAGCTTGGTCCTTTGATATTATGTCCCTCTTTCCTCTCACACACTTCCCTGTGCTGGGTGGCCAAGTCTATCTCAACAGCAGGGGCATCCATTCTACATTAGTTATTCCTCTTTGCTGCTCTTCTGTGTAAAACTGTGTCCTCCAAAATTTATGTCCTGCCTTTCCCGTGGCTCTGCAAGCCCCTACATCATGTCCTTGGACATGTGTCAGGACCTCTGGATGTGTCTCAGGACAGGGACACCCACGTTTGGGGAAATGAGAATCCTGATTGAGATTCAGGAAACAAAGGCACATAGAAACTCCAGGAAAAGCAAAAATCCTTCTAGAAATGTATGGTTTAAATGAGAATCCAACGAAAATGAGGTCTGATTAGCAGTGGAGGGATGTAACTTGCCTTTCACCCTAGAAATATTCTGCTCTGTGAGCCCAAATTCATAATACTGGGCTTGGAGAAAAGAATACAACTCAACCACATGACTTGGCTCTGGATAAATAACATTTACTTTATCATAGTTTTGTTAAGGAAATGTATTGGTTGTGAACTCTTAAGTCAAAGTGCGCAAAATGTAATTATGGTACAGAATATAAAATAAATGTTATCTCCCCTAACAAAGGTCCAGTTAATAGTGGTTGGAGAGTGAGTGTAGAAATGGAGATGACAAGAAATACAAATATGATTTTAAGCATGTGCACTTAATTACATGACTTATATTTACACTGGAACTTATATTTGCACCATCTGAAATTGGAAAGAAGCCAGAGAGAAGAGAGGGAGGTGGTTCAGGTGACCTAAATTTTAAAATTTAAATCAAAGGATTACTAGAAACTGTCTGAAAATTATTTTAAGATGAATGAAACAACAGAAGAGGCTATGAGGGACTTCCCTGGTGATGCAGGGGTTAAGAATCTGCCTGCCAATGCAGGGGACATGGCTTCGATCCCTGGTCCAGGAAGAATCCACATGCCATGGAGCAACTAAGCCTGTGCACCATAACTACTGAGCCTGCGCTCTAGATCCTGTGAGCCACAACTACTGAGCCTGAGTGCCACAACTACAGATGTCCGCACGCCTAGAGCCCGTGCTCCACAACAAGAGAAGCCACCAAAATGAGAAGTCTGTGCACTGCAATGAAGAGTAGCTCCCGCTCGCCACAACTGGAGAAAGCCTGTGTGCAGCAATGAAGACCCAACACAGACCAAACAAATAAATTAATTTAAAAAAAGAAAAAAAGCATCCCAGAATAGGCTATGAGTGTTTGGTTGGTAACCACCAGAACTCATAATGGGAAGAGTTGAAGGATTGGGGAGGGAACTGAGGTGTGCAGGGACTTGTGCCTCTCTCTGTGCACTCATGTACCTTCCTATTTTTCTTTGCTGTATGTGTATTACTTTGGTAGATATTAAAACTTTATGAAAAATGTATCTCAACCTAAAAAAATTACAAAATGTAAATTAGTTCTTATATAAAAATAGTATTTCTACTCTATTCACATTTCTCAACACCTGAGCTCACCGATCCCACATACGACATAATCATGTTGCTGTTGGCACCATGTGGGCTCCTTCTGTGGCGATAATTCCAAATTTTCTTGACCTCTAATCACTTTCTAGCTGAAAACAGGCAAGGTTGACCTCTTGGATCCTGGAAGGAAGGTGATAACCACCACCCATCTGAATCCTTGTAGGGAATAACAGTCTCTTCTCATATGATGGATTCTCAAAACGATTAGTGACAGAAAGAGCCACTATACTGCTGCCCGTTTGGAGTCAAGAGCAGACTCCACTGTTGGGTTAATAATGAAGTTATTTTGCTTTACTTTGGTGCAGACCAGAGTCCCTGCGGCTGAAGGATGTATTCTAAGTGTCTCATGATCATTAAAACCATTTTCACAGACCACTCATGTACTAAAAATAATCAATTATAGCAGCATCGCCAAGGTTGTGGCTGAGTGTTTACCTGCCGCAACTCGAGTCAGCAATTTCCAAGCCGCTGTCAAGCCGGTCAGAGCTCCTGGAAGCCAAGTCAAATTCAAAACTAGAACTTGCTACCCTCAATTATGTAAAAAGACACAAGAGGAGACAAAACACAGTTCATTGACTGGAATTAATTTACACCATTAAAGAAGTCTGATCCTCCAGATGAAGAGACAGGTGTGAATCTAGATGTGTTTGGAGGCAGCATTACGTCCTTTATTTGAAAGTAGAAGTAGATTTGAGCTAAAGAGGCTCAGACTGGGAAGAATGTGATAGCAGCTGGTGAGCATGGGAGGGGTGATTTGGGGGACAGTAATTACTCTTCCCTCTGTGCCCCCAAGGGTAAAACTGGACTGGAGGGAAGGCAGCCTGAGAGTCGATAGGAAACTACACTTGCTAATAGTTAGAAGATTCATCACAATCTTGGGGCTTCCTGAGTCACGGTGGCCTTGAGGGAGAGAGTACAGGTGAGGCAGAGTCAGGGAAGGATGAGCTGGGACCCTGGGCAGCTGCACCTGCCTCCCACCCCCCTCACTTGATTGTGTTGGGGGAGGACCCGCCTGGAACAGCAGATGTAGCAGAACTTGGAAGAACCTCACCTTTTCCTCTCGCTTTGGCTGCTCAGACTGAACCCTTGGCTGGGAGTTGCCTTTTTACCAACTCCTTCCCACCCCCATCTCAGCACACCAGGCACACATGCAGAGATGTGCTTGCTTTATAGGATTAAGCTCAAATTGCACCTTCTCCAAGAGGCCTTTTCTGAAATGTTAATCGAGGAAAAAATCTGCAATTCTCAGCACGCTTGCAGGTTTGTAGTTTTGGCTTCATTTGCCCGCCTGTGAGTCCCTTGAAGGCAGGAGCTATGTCTTATTCGTCTGTTTATTCCCAGTGCTACATCACACCAGGCACACACATGCCCAGTGGTTTCCTTGATGAAGAAGAACATGCGAAACATGCAGCTGGTTCTACAGAGGATGTACACGTCAAACTGTGGCTGCCTGGTGCTCACCAACGGCGCTAAGGCAGGTGTGGAGGGCTGTGCCTGGACCACCGTCTGTGCCAGGTTCTTGGCATGGACCAGACACCAGTCATGCAGCTTCTGTCCAAGACGAGCGTTTCCTCCCTGAGTCATGTAAGACAAAGAAGAGGCCATGCTGACTTTCTCTGTGTCTAGCGCTCACTTCCACATGTGTAGATTCAGAATCCCTTCCCCTCCTCCATTCACCATCCCTGGTCTCTTCCTGCCACTCAACAGAAGGTAAGTTGATGGACAGTCCATGCGGGGAGGGTGTTTATATGTTAACCTACTTAATAACTCAGTGCACTGGCCCCATGTCTCCTTGAGATCCAGGAAGCATTTTTAAGACTGAGAAGCGCCTGGGATCCTGGTCCTGGGATGGGGCTCGGCTGGGGTCATCTCCCTTCAGTCACTTCACTGGGAAGGTCTCCTTAGTGATGATAAAACACGGCCCCACATGATTGGTACTCCTGCTATTGGGAAGTGGGGTCTGGGGATCCCCCTTGAATCTGTCATGAACAGAATGCACAGGAGGAAGGGCATGCAGCTCACACCTGTACTCTTGGGATGCCCTCGCTGGGGGGTGCCAGAAGCTCCATAACAAGTCAAACTGCCCCGAGTCTCCCTTGCTGGAGAGGCCACAAGGGGCATCCACGTTGGGGATGAGCCCAGCTGGGCCCTCAGAGGACTTCAGGTCCAGCCGAGGTGATCGCAACAGCACGTGCAACCCAACCAGAATGGCATAGCCCAGTGCTTCCTGAGCACCTGACCCATAGCCCTGGGAGCAGGATTAGTGACCTTCTAAGCTGCTGAGTTTGGAGCAATTTATTATGCATCACTTGTCACCAGGTACCTTCTGGCCCCAAAGAGAGTTACCTGGAGGTGTTCTCCTGTTTGTATTAGGGTGGACTCGACCCTTCATTTCTCACATCATCCAGCTTCCTGGGGGCCCATGGTGTGGCTCTTTCTGTACCCCCAAAACTGTAAGATATCATCACAGGTATGTCAGAGAAAATGAAGCACTATACAAAGTCAAGTCATCATTGTTACCATAATTATTGAATTTTTCAGAGAGCAAACTTAGAAAAATACTCTTAGTTTGATGCCAAATTAACAGTAAACCTGGTGGAGAGAGATGGGAAGTGGGCCTGTCGTGGGCAGCGTGGCAGAGCCCAGGCTGTGTACCCCCTCCCCCTTCTCCTCCCCTCCCCCCCTCCCTCCTCCCCCTCCCCTTCCTTTTCTGCCCCTGTGTACGTCCCCTTGTCTCTTCTCACTCAGCACTGCTTCTCCCTCAGAGAACCAGTCTTCACGTCCCATTTCTTCTGCCCCTTTGCTTTCCCAGGGGATGAGGAAGCGAGCTGGGCCCCTATGCTGGGATGTGACCTGAGCTGAGACAGGTGCGCGGAGAGGACCAGGAGGTTCCCTGTTCTCCTTCTGAGGAGTCTTCTGTTGGGATCATTATCTAAGTGACTGGGGGTTTGCTCTCAATTTGCAGGCTCACTGCTTGCAATTCGTGTCTCAGAGCATCAAGCAGTGGAGGCACGATCAGGACTTAATTGCCTCAGTGAAATCTGAAGGATAAGGAAGAAAGTGAAGGGAAAGCTGATCCCCTCACTATGTCAGCTTTCCCTGCACTGCTCCCAATGACGCAGGAAGTCACCTCGTTTCATAGCTGCTGCCATGACGCCCATGTGGGTTTTGGAGTCACTTAATTTCAAGCTATCTTTAAAATCAGGTCCTCTGAGAAACAAATATTTACTTTATGCTGCAGCGATAAAAGAAGCTAGTCTCCATTTCCAAGCATACAGAGTGTGTACAGGTGAACAGCTTTGCAGTGTTTAGCTTGTTGTTCAGTTTTAATAACCTGTGGGATAATCTGAGCATTTATATAAACTGGAAACCTCGCTCTTAACTGGTATTTTTTCATGCAATCGCCTTCTGATAGGGGGATGCCTATCTCAAATCCTGCAAACGTGCAGATGCCTTTTGTTTGATCTGTTTATTTGGGGACTATCAAAGGGAAATGCAGTAGAAAAGGTGCCTCCTGGGGCAGCCTTACGAGACGGAAATCCTGTGTTCACCAAGCGTGCAGCTCCGGCTATCTCGTTCCCCGTGCAGGTCTTGATGCCGGTTGCTTGGCCTTGTGCAGACAACAGGCATGGGAATTCGTCTGCAGCAAAGTCCCTCTCAGTTTTCAAGTGGCCCCACTCCTCAGGCAGCCCTCCTGAAACTCTCCTTGCAAGATCGCGTCATATAATGAGAGGGCCTAGAGCCCCGGGCAGAACGTGGCCTGGCTCCTTGTGACACCTGCTCTTGACTGATGCCCAGGGCTCCACGGGTCCCGCGAGAACGATGTCGCGCCTGGGAGGACAACTCCTGCCGTGGTTCAGTGGCTACTAAAAGGTCTCCATCAGCTCTGTCTCTTTTAACTATTTGACCAGTGCTCAGCCAGGACACTCCCCGCAAAGAAGCTCACCTTGGGTGTAAACAGAATTAACTCCCGGGAACACTAACCACTGTGGGAAAGAAAGCATTGCAGAAGGATGGAAATCTCAGGTCCTTTCTTATCAGATGCGTGACTTTGGGCAGGACTCTTGGCCTTTGTAACGCTCAGCTCTCCATCCATGTAATGGACATCGTAATGGTGTCTGCCTTGTAGGGACGTGACTTTGCACAGTGGGCACATAGAACGTACTCAGTACATCTTAGCTTAAAAATAAATTCTGTTTCCATCTCGTCCACCAGAGGCAGACCACAAGGAAAGGATCTGAAAGCAAGGAGTTAGTCTGGGCGATGATAAGGGAGCAAGCACGGGGAGTGGTGTGCGCGGAGCTGTGCCCGGAATTCCCTCGGGACAGGACTTGAGAGAATGGTGGTGCCACAGCCTCCAGCTGCAGCCCCTCAGGACCTGCCCTGCTTGGACCTTGACACACCCTTCTCAGCAGCCCCAGCCAATGACCCCAGTGACCACACAGCGGGCGGCTGGGGCCCACGGTGTCCGTCCAGGGAGATCTGACCTCAAAGAGAGCATTTCACAGGGTTGCCGAGGTACCTCAGGCTGTGCCACAGCCGGTCCTGACCCCTTTCCCATCAGAGATGTGGGGTCTGCATGGCGGAGTCCTTTCCCCACCCAACCTGCTTCTTCCCCCTTATTCCTTTTCACAGGATTTGCCCCCAAGCAACTGCAGAAAGTGCTAACTCCTTCTCGGTGTCTGCTTCCTGGGGGACCCTGATGACATGTGGGAAACTGACACAGAGAAGGTCACCATCCCGGGCAGCTCTCGTGCAATCCTGGGGCTCCCAGAGATGAAGTGTCACTTGCCTCAGACTTGCCTAAAAGGGTGAAGGAAAGGATTTTGTTCTCCACCGGCCCTGCTGCCCCTCCTGGCTGAAGGATGCTGGGGTGTAAACTCTGGGATTCCTGACCGTCCCGGCACGCAGAGCATGGCTAGCAGGAGGGTTTGAGGACTTGCAGGAGTGTGGGTGGGCCTTTGAGAGCATCTGCTGCAAAGGTTTGTCCTTTGGCCACTCGTGTCCCGCTCAGTGTCAGAGCAGAGGGACAGCAAGACGGGGATAATGCCTGGTGAATACTGCCTCTGAGGGAGTAAAGGAGTTATACTGTTTCATGGATGCAGAGCACAGTTGGGGAAGATAAAAAAAATCCCTGCGTCATGACCTACAGGGGTGGGATAGGGAGGGTGGGAGGGAGGCTCAAGAGGGAGGGGATATGGGGACATGTGCATGCATATGGCTGATTCGCTTTGTTGTGCAACAGAAACTAAGCCGGTATTGTGAAACAATTATACTCCAATAAAGATCTATCAAAAAGGGCTTCCCTGGTGGCGCAGTGGTTGAGAGTCCGCCTGCCAATGCAGGGGATGCGGGTTCGTGCCCCGGTCCGGGAAGATCCCACATGTCGCGGAGTGGCTGGGCCCGTGAGCCACAGCTGCTGAGCCTGCGCATCCGGAGCCTGTGCTCCGCAACGGGAGAAGCCACAGCGGTGAGAGGCCTGCGTACTGCAAAAAACAAGAAACAAACAAACAAAAAAAGGTCTATCAAAAAGAAAAAAAAAAATTCCTGAGATGGTTGCTGGTAGTTGCAGTACAATGTGAATGGACTTAATGCCACTGTACTATGCACTTAGAAGTAGTTACAATGATAAATTGTATGTTGTATATTTTACCGCAATAAACAAAAGAACCAATGTCTAAATCAGAAGAAGACGCCATGTTACATAAGAAAACGTTAACAGCCAGTTCAGGAGCGAAGGAAGAGGACCAGCCAGAGGGTTGGTTGCTTCATGCACATAACAAAAGGCTCCAAACAAAACAGATGCCTGGAGAATGAGGCTCTTTCCCGACTCTCCCCATGTAAATGGGCCACTTTAGCTGTCACACTTGGGCAGGGAATGGATTTGATTTTAGTGGTTATGCTAATTTCTGTAAAATAAATCAGACTCCTGAAACAGCAAGCTTGGCCCCTTTGCATGAGTTTAGAATATAAATGAAACCTATTTCTCTCCAACATGATCTGAGTTAAAAAGCAATAACCCACAGGAAATACACGCCATGAAAGGGCATTCTGAGGTCTCATACTCTAAAGGTATTAGCAGGACAGCCAGTCTGCATTTTAGTATCATTGTGATACTCAGTGAGGCGAGTAGCCGTGGCTGGTGGTGCCTCTGTGGGAGAAGCAGGGAGCACGGTAGGCAGGAGGTGGGAGGATTGGGGAGTGATGCCGACGAGAGCTAAGGGGTCTTTGGTAAATGAGTGCTCCTTCGGGTCTTCCTGTCACACCAGCAAGCATCCTTGTATATTTAGAGGAGTCTGCAAAACAGAGCACATATAAAGCATGAGAAGTTCCCTTTGCTTCACTTGCCCCTGACCCTGGGAGTTGCAGCCTATTGGGAACATAGAACATTCTCTTCCCAAGCCCACAGCAAAGCCCATGGAGGAAGGTTCAGAGGAGAAGCCCACGATCAAGCCCAGAAAGCCTGACCCTCTGTTCCCCAAGTGAGAAGGGACTGAATCGCTTTCTGCTATGCCCAGAGCAGTGACAGAGGAGTAAGCGGTGACCTCAATAAAATTCCGTTCAAGGAAATTTTGTTTGATGGGACCCAAAGGCAATGGTAATGAAGATGACATTCATTACTGGATTTATTTTAAATTCTGTGCATACACAGGTTTTGTGAAGACAGGGGCTCTAGAAGTTTTTGGCTGGAGGGCAACATGGTTTACCTACTTCAAACGCTCACAATCTGAAAATGGATGACTTCCCCAAACTATGTTAAACCGAAGGAAGCAATTCACAACATCCCTCCACGATCTCGGGAAGAAGGGAGGCTCACAGCTCAGGGTCGGCTGTCGGCATTGTGGTGAAAGGTGGACAGCAGAGGGTCCTGCCTCCTGCCCACACCCCAGTGCTCCCCAGCACAGCCCTTCAGGAGACCTGGGACGGGACATACAGCACATGGTTACTCCGCGCCGGTGATCCCATGTGGGGAGAGCACTAAGATAAGGCGCTGGACCCACTCCTGCATCTTAGTCCTGGAGCACCGGCTCAGACCCCAGCTGAGCCTGAGGAAGGCAGCTCCCTGGGACCTCCCCATCCTCATGCAGGAGATGTGTTATCACAACAGATTAGGGTATGAACCCTTTCTGCTCTGGTGGAGAGAACCTGGGTGCTGTAGTTTAGCACCTGATTGAGGAAGCAGGACTCTGACCACATCTCCGCTCTGCTGGTCTTGCCTGGGAGAACCCAGCCCTCTAGCATCTGAGCCCAACCCAGCCCTCTAGCATCTGAGCCCAACCCAGCTGAGCCCGCCTAGTGGGGGGAGCTCCCACACAATCCCCACAGAGCAGGAGAGGGTTCTGCCAGCTCCTTAGACTTAGTTTTAAGGCAAGTTCGCAGGTGATCTGCAAGGTGGAGAAGCCCAAAGGCTACTGGCCTGTCAGGCTACCTGTGCTCTGGCATCACTTCTGGAGCAGTCTTTAGCTGACTGGACTCTGCAGCGGTGCCTCATAGATGTCTCTCGTTCCCCACGCTCTCCTTACAACATGACTTGTCACCCCTTCCATGGAGAGACCAGGGCTGTGTGAACACCACCCCGCCCACATACAGCACAGATATTGAGGATGGGGTCTGCCAAGGTGACGTCTGCTGTATGTACCTGCCACCATGTATCATTTATCCATTGCTGCATGACAAGCCTTGGCTAACCCCTTGAACAGTGTGAGACACGTACCTAGCCCTACAAGTTTTGGTCACTTAAAACAAGTATTTAATTAGCACATGACTGTAGATTTGCAATTTTGGCTAAACTTACCTGGGTAGTTCTGTTTATCTCAGTTGGAGGATTGAGAGTTTGCTCAGTGGTCTGGGGCAGCTCCCGTACATGTTTGTGAGCTGCCTGGCTGTGGGCTGGAGGGCTGAGCGTGTCTCTCCCACCATTCAAGAGGCTGGCCTGGGCTTGGTACACAGGAGCCTCAGGGGACCAGAAGAGCAATGAATAGGTACTTTTCAAGCCTTAGCTTCCATCACATTTGCTAAGATCTCATTGGCCAAAGCAAGTCACATGGCCAGCCCAGATTCAGCAGTTAGAGAAACAGACTCCATCTCCAGACAGGAGACTTTTTAAGGTCATGATTCAATGGTGAGGATGCATGTAGGCAAGGACTCATGTTCATTTGTTCAACCTATCCTAACGACCTAATGAAGATCCTGGATTGTTTCTAGTTCAGCTAAAAAACTATTTTGATGTCATAAAGAACCTCAGCACTCTTGAAGTGAGAATCTCGCCAGGTAATAGAGAATAGTCACTATTTCCAGGAGTTCCCTTGATTTCACTACAAATTCTTCTCCACGTCTCTGAACTGAAAGCCCAGACATCAGGCCTCCAGAAGGAAATGAAAGGGTTTCATTCAGTTCCTGGAGGCCAAGCTGAACATCCTGTGCTCTCACCTGGGTCAGGTAATGTTCACAACTGGTCAGATGAGACTAGTGCAGCTGGAGAGCTCGCTCCTTCCACGGCTATCACAGGAGTAGTCCCCACAACACATACACTGTTTATTTCCTTTAAAATACTTGCTCCCATTTCTGCCTTAGAATCTTGGAGGTACACCTTTGAAGGGGCCCAGCACCCAACGGCCTTGTAGTTTAACTATCAGAGTTTGGATCCTTGGTATTTTCTAAGCACTTCAAATTTTCACACTGTATAAGCTACACACTCAAAAACTCCAAGCAGGTGCTCTCACTTCTATGCCTGAGTACAGTGACTGTGTTCTACCCCAGGACATTACCTCCTAGAGATGACAGGGACACGAAAGTGAGACCTGCAGACACCTATCATGGGGGCAGCTTGAGAACCACCCAGGCTGGGCATGGGGGTGGGGGCAGAACGTCACAGCTGGGAAAGCCCACACTGGGGATCAGACATGGACCACAGTGTATCACTGTGTATACAGTTTGGAGTTGTCCTGTGTCAAAATCGATATGGGCCATGAAGCTGACACCTGTCACCTGTTACCTGGCAGGTCATGGGACAGTGACACATCACCTTGTGACCCATGACTTCTAGGGTATGAATAAATCCAGTGAAGTTACTATTTTTTCACATTTGCTTTGCCCATGAGATCCACCTGGATGATCAGTGTAGAACTTAAGTATCTTGAGTGTAGGAGGGGAGGGTGTTCAGTGTGGGAGGACTAACAGGGAGGAAGGGTCTCCCAGGAGGAATGCCAGCTCCACCAGTCAGGGCCCTGAGCTCCAGCAGCGTACCTGTTGAAAACTTACCAGTGGTCAGCAGCTCAGAGGAACCCACGACAGCCACGGCAGAGAAGACTCCTCCATGTACACGAAAGAGAAGAGCAGCTCCTCAGCCACCACCCGTGGGCTAGCAAAGAATGCTCTTAAGCTTCTCATGGCTCACTCTATTTTTTTTAATTTTATGGAAGTATAGATGATTTACGATGTTGTTGATTTCTTCTGTACAGCAAGGTGATTCGGTCATACATACATACTGATACATTCTTTTTCATATTCTTTTCCATTATGGTTTATCTCAGGACATTGAATATAGTTCCCTGTGCTCTACAGTAGGACCTTGTTGTTTATCCATCCTATATATACTAGTTTGCATCTGCTAATCCCAAACTCCCAATCCTTCCTTCCCCCACTCCCCCGCTTCCTTGGCAACCACAAGTCTGCTCTCTGTGTCTGGAATCTGTTTCTGTTTCGTAGATATGCTCATGGCTTACTGTAAATCTTTCTGTATTACTTTCCTTACACCCATTCCTTTTGGTTGGTTGGTTGTTGGTTTGTTGTGGACTCTATTACTCACATATTGGGTAACCTGAAATTGTCCTCCACGTCTTTTATCTTTTCCCCCATGGCTTCCGTACCCTGAGTGAGTGTGTGTGTGTGTGTGTGTGTGTGTGTTCACTGTGCTGCAGGCTGTCTCCTCTGCTCGATCTCCAGGTCTGTAATTCAATTGTCAGCCGTAATCATCTCTCTCTCTCTCTCTTCATCTGTTACACATTTTAATTGAAAACTCAATTGTTTCGCCTACTTTTAGTTCCTGAAAGTAATTTTGTGCCCTGACTACATCTCCTAAAGCTTCTCATTACTGTTTTCTATTAAATTTTCTTGTTGTTCTTCCACCAGTTCAATAGGAGCCGAGTATTATAAGTTATTCACTTTGGGCTTCCTCTCTCACAGCCTCGAATGTCCTGGGTGAGCTGAAATATTTTTCTACTTATTCTAGTGTGTCCCCTGATCATCCAGACACATCAGGCTTTTGGAGCCTCTGGAGCAGGGATGCTCTCCAGCAAGGGAAAACACGTCACTCCCTGTCCTCCGAGATATGCAGGAACAAGGTGGCAGATGGTTACCCCCATGGCGGGGTGTGGAAAACAAGCTTCGCTTCTCCTAAGGGCAGACACAGTCTTCATCCAACTAGAGGGGCTGCATAAAGTCCAGTCCAACCTCAACTTCCCCTCTTCTCCTTGGTCATAAAGGTTCAGGAGGGCCCCAAGGGCACACCTATGGCTCCTTTCTGGAGAGATTGACAGAGTTCCACTGGCCACACTCTGTTGGAGAATAAGTGACCTTCCCATCCCCCAGAATGGCTGTGGTTGTAGGCTAGACAGGTATCTCCCGAGGAACCATGCCCTGAGGCTCACACCCTAGTGTGGCTCTCTCTGCTTGGGTCGGGGCTGATCCTGTGAAGCCTTATAATCAATAAAATCAGAGGAAGTGATGTTGTACCACTTCTAGGCTTATGCTTCAAGAAGAGAGCTTATACTCTGGGCAGGCCTGAGCCACCACATAAGACGCTTGGGTACCTGGGTGGAGAGACCACATGGAGAGGCCATGACCTTGACACTGGTGGAGAAAGACAGAGGTCATCCCAGCATCCCAGCTGACCCCAGCCCCCAGCAAGTCTGTCAGCTTGACCAGTGGCAAGACCAGGAGAACTGCCCAGCTGGCCCAGCCCAGACTGCAGAATCATAAACAAATCTCCAATGCCAGGGCCGAGGGGTTTTCCTCTGATTCTTGACCAGGGAGCACACACATATGCTCATTACCATTATGGGATAACAACAATATTCCTGGTCTTTCCAGACCCAGGAGGTCAGTGATCATTCTACTTATCTCTCATTTCTTCAAAAGGACTTTTTTGGGCCAGGTTTGTCAGCTATAAATGGGCTTCATGACTCAATAATATCAACTCAAATCATGAAATAGAATTCTTCTTTTTTGCATTATATTGTTTGTTACAGGAGAAACAAAGATGATGAACCAGATCCCCTGCCTGGAATTGCTTACTCTTTGGAAAGGAGGGTTCAAATTATTACAACCCAAATAAAATAAGATGCATGCTATAAATTACAAGCCACACACTCTGGAATTTCCATAGAGAACTTCACTATGCATTTATGCGAGGGTTCAAATTATTACAACCCCAATAAAATAAGATGCATGCTATAAATTACAAGCCACACACTCTGGAAT
Source organism: Kogia breviceps (assembly GCF_026419965.1). Lineage (NCBI taxonomy): Eukaryota > Metazoa > Chordata > Mammalia > Artiodactyla > Physeteridae > Kogia > Kogia breviceps. The sequence goes on along the minus strand of NC_081323.1, from coordinate 32,092,308 downwards.
TTCCATAGAGAACTTCACTATGCATTTATGCCTGTATATAAGTCTGCCGTGCTTCTTAATATCTCTTTAAGTGATTCTCACACAGCCAGTTCTGATACATTTTAATGTATGCTCAAGTGATATCTTTCTATATACAAAATCCAGTTTGAACTTGGGAAGGAAAAGTTGAAACACCTTAATTACAGAGATTTATTATTTTTTAAACCTGAGAAAGATTAACTTTTTCTATTATTTATAATTTCACTCCCCTAGCAACCTCATTTACAAGCTGGATCCATGTTCCTTTATGAAGCCTTGCTCAGTTTTACAACAGCATGAAAAAGCATCTGGGAAGAGAGTGTTAGCTTGGATAGAAATATGTCTTCCATGCTGGGGTTCAGACTCAATCCTATGATGAAAACATTAGCTTTGTTCTTTAATTCTTAAAAGTAGAAATGAGCTGACTCTTGGTTGAGGTAGGGATGAGTCCCATTTAATCCCAGGTTGACAGCAACCACAAAGAATTAATTCCCAACAGCCCCTGCTATAGATACACGAGGTCAATCTGGGTAAATATTCTAAAGAAGAATGGCTGCAAAGGAGAGGCAAGAACTGGGAACACCTACAGCAGGGTACCAATGCCCTAACGTGGCTACCAGGGGCCAGTATTGCTTGTGCTAATAATTCAGGAGGGACATTTCAGAACAATGAACAGTGGTTACTTTTTAATTACATTAATTTTCCTTTTAATATTACAAACAGGGAATTAAGTTCATTTCTCAGTGCTCGTGCCAGCTGAAAGTTCCAATTAAAATTAAAAGGGGAAATTGATTTTTCTTTGGGTTCAATTAAATTTTTCATTTGGTTAGTCAGAGTCGATGCTAGAAAAATGGGCGCACCTAGAATTCTGTTGTCCAGGGGAGGTTTGGAGCCAGCTTCCAGCTGCTCCCAGGTTCTCAGGCCCTACCAAGAATTTGATCTCTGGCTACAATGTGATTCTAGAAACGTTTCTCATGTCAGGAAGAGTCCAGCCCCAACCCAACAAATACCACCAGGCACACTTTCTCAACTAAGGTCCTTGTTATTTTATCTGGTCAATTTTTTGAAAAATATGATAATGAAAAGGAATTAATGAAATATCTCAAAAGAGACATACATTATGCCGAATATGCAGAGATGAGAATAGTAAATGTGTGTGTTGGGCTTACAGGGCCACAATGCAGGAAAAGTCCTCTGTGAGCTCCCTGCCCCCACAGGACTCCCAGCACTGGCCCCTCCACCTGCTGCCAAACCACCCTGCTGCCCCTGCCAAACAGCTCTTATTCCGAAAATGTAGCCTGGTCACACCCTCCCCTACTTAGAATCATTCTCATCTCCCAGTTGCCTTCAGGACAGTTGAGAATCTTGGAACTCAGGGACCTCACCTCTCTATCCCAGCTCCCAGAGGCTCCTGCCATGTGGACACACATTCTGAACACGCTGCTCTCCATGCTCTCTCTGCCTCTTCTCCGTCTGATTAACTGCTCATCTGTCACTCAGGGCCTCGGAGCTGTGGACGTGTGGGGCCAGATGATTCTTTGTCATGGGCTGTCATGTGCATGGTAGGAAAAGGCCTCCACCCCACTGGCTGCCAATCTCACCTCTTCAGTCAAGACAACAAATATGCCTCCAGATATTGCCTAATGTCCCTGAGTGAGGCTTAGGTGATACCTGCCTTGAAAAGCTTTCTCTTACCTCTCTACCTGTGCACCCTCTACCTGTAGTGCTGTGTTGTATTGTGCAACTACTCATCCATCTCCCACAGGAGCACCCCCAGCAGAGCTCACAGCTACAGTAGATACACACTATGGTTGTTGGATGAATGGATGGGTGGGTGGATGAATGGATGGATAGATGGGTGGGTGAATGGACTCAATTCTAGACAATTGACCTAAATGTCTACCCTTCTCTCAGGACCACCCTGTCTTGATTCTGTAGTTTTGTAGTAAGTTTCAAAACTGGGAAGTGTTAGTCCTCCAATTTTCCCCTTCTTTTTCAAAGATTGTTTTGGCTATTCTGGTTCCAGTAAGGTTTTTCATAGACTCAGATAAGCTTATTTTAAAATTTATATGGAATAGCACAATCCCTTAGAATAACTAAGATGATCTTGACAGAAATAGTAAAGTGAGAGAAATCGCTCTACCGAATAGGCCTAATTTATAGGTATTAAAGGCAGGAATTGGCTGAGGGATTGACTCGTGGATCAATGGAACATGGTAGAGAACCCAGAAAGAGACCCACCAAATACATCCAACTGATTTCCTTCAAAGGTGCAAAAGCAACTCAGTGGAGGAAAGAGACTTCAAAAGAGGATATATAGATGGCAAAAAAGCTCATGAAATATATTCAACATTATTAATCATAGGAAAAGGCCAGTTAAAACCTCAATGAGATATTACAACACACCTATCAGAACAGCTAAAATAAAAAATAGTGACAGGACTTCCCTGGTGGTGCAGTGGTTAAGAATCTGCCTACCAATGCAGGAGACACGGGTTAGAGTCCTGGTCTGGGAAGATCCCACTTGCTGCGGAGCAACTAAGCCCGTGTGCCACAACTACTGAGCCTGCGCTCTAGAGCCTATGAGCCACGACTACTGAGCCCGTGTGCCACAACTACTGAAGCCCGCGTGCCTAGAGCCCATGCTCTGCAACAAGAGAAGCCACCGCAAAGAGAAGCCCGCGAACTGCAATGAAGAGTAGCCCCCATTCACCGCAACTAGAGATATCCCACTTGCAGCAGTGAAGACCCAACACAGCCAAAAAATTAAAAAAAAAATAGTGACAGTATCAAGTGCTGACAAGGATGCATAAAAACTGGGTCCCTGAGGCATTGCTGCTGGAAATGTAAGTTGATAGAGCCACTCCAGAAAACAGTTTGGCACTTCCTTATGAAACCAAACATACAACTTACATGAGATCCAACAATTGCACTCTTTTATCCCAGAAAGATGAAAGTTTATATTCGCAGAAAAATCTGGACAGGAATGTTGATAGCAGCCTTCCTTTATTCACAATACTCCAAACTGGAAACAACCTGATGTCAGTCATTCAACTACTGAGTGTTTACACAGACTGTGGTACCTCCACTCCGTGAACTTCTACTCAGTAATAAAAAGGAGCAACTATTGATACAATCTGGATGAATTCTCAGGAGAATTATGCTGCATGAGCCATGCATACTTGCTAATGCAATTTTGTTTTAATTCCCACAGTCCAGGAAAACCATCCATTTTACTGAGGCTGCAGTATTTGACTCGATGTTTCACGGCCCGTGTGTAACTGATTGGACAGGAAAATGCTCTGTTTTTCTGAGTAAACACAATGCTGCCTTCTGCTTTATTCAAATATGTATTTTAAGTTGTTCAAGTGGAAAATTAACTACATGAAAGCCAGGTATGGAACTTGACATATTACAGGTGCTCGGTAAATATGAGTTGTTTGGGGGGGAAAAAAAGAGAAATGTCCTATTGAGAAGAACATAGTAAACCCTGCTGGTGGCCTTCTACAGCACAGCAGACAGACATCCATGATTTGGGGCATCCACCACCAAGAGTGGGTGGGGTGATCAGAAGATGTGTTTTACTGATGGGAGGAGAGGAGTCCCACAGTCCCACAGGGAAAGCTCATTGTGGTGTGTTTACCTTCCTTTTATGTTGCTTTTTTTCCCAATAAAATCCAATGGCAACAGCATCTCTTGGCAAGTGATTGAAAGGGTCAGATTAACAACAGCAACAATAAGGCAGGGATTGATCAGGTCACACACACACACACACACACACACACACCCCATACAACCATACACATACACACACACACAACCACACACACACACATACAACCACACACATACACACACAACCACAACCCATACAACCACACACATACACAACACACACCCATACAACCACACACATACACATATACAAACACACACACACATACTCTCGCCCCTGGGGTTAAGATTCAGTGTGTCTGGATGGGGTCTGGGAACCCGTATGTTAAGTATGGGAGAATTAGACACAGAATCATAAAAGCAAGAATCAGATAGGCAGTGACCATTGGCAATTGAAGTCTGGGAAGATAAAGGTGGTATGGGGTATGTTTACACTTCTTAAAATTATTCTAAAAGTATGTATCGCAAAGCTTTTTTTTTTTTTTTTTTTTTAGTGGTACGCGGGCTTCTCACTGTCGTGGCCTCTCCCGTTGCAGAGCACAGGCTCCAGACGCACAGGTTCAGCTGCCATGGCTCACGGGCCCAGCCGCTCCGCGGACGTGGGATCCTCCCGGACCAGGGCACGAACCTGTGTCCCCTGCATCGGCAGGCGGACTCTCAACCACTGCGCCACCAGGGAAGCCCCAAACTTTTTTTTTTTTTCCCGGTATGCGGGCCTCTCACTGTTGTGGCCTCTCCCGTTGCAGACGCGCAGGCTCTGTGGCCATGGCTCACGGGCCCAGCTGTTCCACAGCATGTGGGATCTTCCCGGATTGGGTCACGAACCCATGTCCCCTGCATCGGCAGGTGGACTCTCAACCACTGCGCCACCAGGGAAGCCTCACAAAGCTTTTAAGGAGAGAGCTGTACTCACATTATTATCATGGTAATAGTTACGCACACACATATAAAAAACAAAACTGACCCCATTTGTGAGGTCATCGCCACACACTCCTTATACCAGTCCAGCCGTGGGTCCATACATCCAAAAAGCAGAAGTCAGGATTTGCCTGATGGGGACCACCTAACTATAGGCCCAAGACCCTAAATGGAAGAAATGGTCTCCTCCTTTAGGACTGACCCAGAAGATCAAAACCCAAAGAGTAATCACGACATCGTAAGACCTACTTAGACCTCTGAACCGTAAATGTTCTGACCCATTTAGGCAGCTTCTTGGATGCATCCCCAGAGGAGTCAGTCTCTCAGTGGGATGAAGAGCCAAATTAAAGACAATTTCTGATTCTCAGTCACTCTACTCGTCCAACGTGTGAAAAACAGTGGAGGGATTTTTAGACTCCATTATCATTTAACTATGTCCTCACTTTTATTGGCTCTAACGAGAATCATTCATTAAGTGAAACAGTTTAAAGTAAAAAGCCTCAGATTTTATCAAAAGAAGCACAACAGTTGATACTTTCCTCAGTGTCTACAGAATGGATTCTGAAGGTTTGTACCAAGCACTGATTCTTCTCTTCCTGACACATCGTCACAGGAGAGGTAATGGTGTTTACAAAGTTGTGCACGAACCCTAACAAGAGGGAGAAACGCGTACCCCAGGTCACAACCCTTGAACTCGGTGGCCTGACAGAGACTGTGAGTACGTGTCGTTCAGGTGGGTCGAAGCCCCTTTGAAGTCTGTTCCTTTCTCTGGGAGAAGAGAAAAAAAAAAGGTTAAAGGCAAACATCGCTCCCTTGAACAAATTAGATGTTGATTTTCAGGTCAGGGTGACCCTGGATTGAAGCCGTTGCTCAGCCCTGATACTCGTGATGGAGCCAATTTTTAATCAGATCCTACGGGTTGGAAATTGAAAACTCAAACATCTGAACTTAACCCTTTGTTGGGAAAGAAAAAAGCATCAAAGGCGGTGCCTCCACTAGGACCCCCAGCTCAGGGAGACCCTCACGCCCCTGACCCCGACCTTTACCTGGACCTGACCCTCACTTCTTCCATGACATCTTCACCCCTTCCGGGAACTTGGTTACCCTGTCCTGGTGATCTCAATTAATTAATTAATTAATTATTAATTAATCTCAGTTAATTAATCCCATGATGGCTCAGGATGTCAACTGCAGAGCCCTGAATTCCTGGCAGGAGTGGAAGATGGCACTAGAGAGGAAGCCAATGGGGGAGACCATCGCCCAACTCTGCGTGAGGCCAGGAAGAGAGAGGGCTTGCTCAGACTGAAAGGGCATCTCCGTGTCCTAACGCTCTCTAATCCTCTTGAACCCCAAAGTCACGCGAGATAAAGTGCGTGACTTCTGCAAGCAAAACCCGAATATGAACGATAATAACACCCGCCTCCAGTCCATCACCTCATCCACTCTTCTCCGTGGGGCGGGCGGCACCACTGTACCTGTTCCATGGACACAGAACCCAAGACTCAAGAAGGACAACTCAGCTGCCCAAGGGCACATGTGGGACACCAGTGTTCAGGGTCCAGGGCCTCACTCCCACCCCTCCAGCCTCACAAATCCCCGGGGACCCGGGGACGATGCACCTTCACCAGCTGCAGAGGCAGGAGGTGACCTGAGGAAGAGGCCAGGGCAGGAGGAAACCACACTGAAGAAAAGCTCTCAGGGCCAGGATGTGGAGTGGCTGTGGCTGCACAGGGGGAAGGCCTTTCCTGACTCATAGGCCGGGGCCTGGTCACAGGTCACCCCCGACGTCATAGGGATTATTGTCAACTGTCAACAGAACGTGTACATGAGGGCTGCAGGATTGTACGGGGATTGTAACTTGAGGTCAGCACTGGGGCCAGGTTAGATAAAACCTGGCACTCGCGTGTGATGGGAGGGTACACGGCCACCAAGAAGAGGCAGACAGTGCTACACGTGTTAAAATGGGAAGAATTTTATATATATTATTTTATTGAAAGGAGGGAATGCACAGCGTGTTAATATAAGGCTCTTTATGAAGACAGAACTATGCTTATGTGTGTGTACCACACACACACGCGTACACATGCGTACCTCTCTGAGAGAATGGGGGGCAGGGAGCAGACCATCATCTGCCTTTTCCTGGAAGGAAGCAGAAGTAATTCTAAATAGTGGGTGTCTTTGATGAGAAGTGGAACGGGTAGGAGAATGGGTTGTAAGCTTTTGATTTTTTAAAATTTTGCACCTATTGGTCCTGTTTGAATATTACAGCAATGAGCATGTGTCAGCCTTGGGTTTCTGGGCAATGAGATTGTAGGTTATTCTTTGTCTTATTCTTTAGATGCCCAGATCATAGAAACTACCAAATGCTATAGCTAAATGTCTATTTGGCATGGTTAGTGAGACTGCATATTCTAATCTTGTATTAAGCTCACTAGGAATTAATCCATGAATTGACTTTCATCTCAGGGTGTTTGCACATGCTCCCTGAATTGCGGCACCTATTTAGCGGTCAATGCGTCTCCCCAGTTTTGAGGCACTGACCGTGCCCGGGTGCATCCTCTCTGGCCCCGCCTGTTCCCAGCTGGGCAGGGGGTATGTGGTGGCCACAGGCTGAGCGGGGGCAGGGGCCTCCTGCGGGGCTCCTTGTACTGGCTCCTTCCCTCCGTCCTGTAGTCTTACCCCCATTGACTGACAGGAGGAAGACACTTGCTGCTAGCTCAGCTGCAGGTGAGGCTGCTGCATCTCCAGAGGATGGTCTTTGCTCAGTCTCAGCGTCAAGGCCTGCATCTTGCATTCGGCGCCGCTACCTGGAGGAGGAACTGTTTGTGGTCACTGATCCCATGAGGAACAGTGGTCTCCAGGATCACGTGTGTTTACACACACATCCACACACAACATCCAGAGCCCTCAGAGTCCAGTGGAGTTTCTAGAGGTCCTCTGTGGAGTCTCCTATGAAGACACTGTTCCCCACCCCCTTGTCCTGCCTGCTCCTCATGCAAAGACTAAAAGCACCAGACAATGGAGCCTAGCGTTTCTCAGCCCCGGGCCAAGACCCTGTTCCAGCCAATGATGTGTAAGGGTCTGTGGGCTCTTCTAGGAAAGGATCTGCTCTGGATGAGATGAGAGATGCCCTGGGGGGGTCCTGCCCCGCCCTCCCCTCTCTTCCCCTCCTTTCCCCTCCTTCAAGGCCTCCCATGATCACCTCCTAACTCCCTGGCCTTTGGAAGCTGCAGTGTGGACAGGACGCCTAGGTCCATGTCACGAGCAAAACCCCCAGGAACAGAGGACCAGGAAAGACAGAGAAGGGGGAGCAGCGGCCTGGGCCTCTGACAGCAACACTCCCTCTACCCAGCTGTGGTTGCCTATCCCCACGGCCTGCTGGGCAACGACCCATGTCCTCAGGGGAGGCCAGTGTTTCTCAGGACTCTTGTGTCTCAATAGCAGCCAGGACGTTCCTACTGGAGACGGAGGTGACACCCCCTAAGTTACCGTCCCAGGGCCGGGGACCCCACGGAGGCTTATTGTGCAGTAAGGGTGGGGATGGGGGATTAACTGAAAATCACAGGACCTGGCTTCCCGTCCTCAACCCTCCTCCCACCTATTTCCTCACAAGTAGAAGAGGTTCATGTGACCTGCCCAGCCTCCCGCGTTGTGTGGATCACAGGAGAACGGGTCAGCAAGAATGTTCACAGAACCCAGTAGGGACAGAAGCTTCGGTCACTATCTCCCTGAGGACACAGGAGGGGAAACAACCAGGCTGAGAATAGACTTTGCAAAGAGGCAGCTTCCTGGATAAGGCATTTTCCCTGGAGCAAGTCTCAGATCTGAGGACACTGGGTCACCCTGGACAAGAGTTGGCCTGTCCTCCAGCGTTCACAGACCTGTGGTCAAAAGGGTTATGAGCCACAGTTTGGGTCCTGACTCCACCACTCTCTTAGTTAGGGTTCCCTGAGAGGGAGAGTCCCGTGCAGGAGGCTGAAAGAAGAGTTTGCTCCGGATGAGGGGATGCAGGGGTGCAGGGTGCGGGACTGGGTGGTGAGAGAAGCCGGGCTGGGATGCAGCTCTGCAGAGGCCTCAGCCAGCCCCAGGCAGAGCTCTGGATCTGGGATGGTCCCCAGAGTTGTTGCACATTCAGGCAGAAGAGTCAGGCCTTTGTCCCCCATCCCCCCGTCGTGTAGACCATTCTTTGAGATGGGCGATCCCAGGGAAGGGGCACGGCCTGGTGCAAAGCAGCTTTCTTCAGCCCAGATCCAAGCCCACAGAAGGTTCAGCTGTGAGTGATGAGGGGCTGCACTCCCAGCAGCGCAGAGAAGGAAGGCTGGTGAAGAAGGTTGTGTAGCTCAGGGACTGCTGGGCGAGCAGGTGATGTGGTCTCTCTGAGGCTCAGCTCAGGTAATTACAATATGTACATGGCAGAGGAAATAAAATTGACTTCACACGGCAGCGTTTCACATGTCCCAATGTGAGAGTCACTCCTGAGGGCTCATTAACCAACTCTTAGGTGTCTTGTGTGGTCTGAATGCTGGGAATGAAAAGTCATGTAAGACATGGCCTACTGCCAATGGCTGTTTAGATGGAACTCAATTAGCTAAGAATGTGGGAAGGGAAAAGACAAGAGGATCCTTGCTGGTAGATTTTTCTCTTCTGTCTAGAAATCTCAGAAGAACCAACTTAAATGTTATGAGAATCAATATAGGTGTTCAGAAACATGGCTGAATCCATGGCAAAAATCCAGATATCAATAGCTTTCCTAGATACTAGTGAAAACCAATTAGAATTTACAAAGGAAAAGAATCCCACTTCTAGCAGCTACAAAATGCTCAGCAATATCCTCAAAAAGTGCTGCACATTGTACATCAATGGTCACAGCAGCCAACAGGTGGAAGCAACCCACGTGTCTGCAACAGATGAAGGGATATGCATGTGCTTATACATACATGGAACACCACTTGACCTTAAAAAGGGTGGAAATTCTTGGGAATTCCCTGGTGTCCCAGTGGTTAGGACTCCTTGCTTCCACTGCAGGGGCCCTGGGTTTGATCCCTGGTCGGGGAACTAAGATCCCTCAAGCCTTGCAGCATGGAAAAAAAAAAAAAAGAAAAGAAAGGAAACAGCAGCCTTAAATGAAACATTAGATCAGATTAACTTAAGAGATTTATACAGAACAGTCCATCCAAATGCAGCAGAATACACATTCTTCTCAAGTACACATGGAACATTCTCAAGGATAGACCATATGTTGTGACACAAAACAAGTCTCAATAAATTTAAGAAAATTGAAATCATATAAAGAATACTAAAAAAATCCCCAAAGGATGGAAATTCTGACACAGGCTATAACATGGATGATCCTGAGTACATTATTCTAAGTGGCAGTAAGGCAGGCACAAGAGGAGAAACACTGTATGGTTCCACTTCCATAAGGTTGCTGGAGCAGTCACATTCACAGAGACAGAAAGTAGGAGGGTGATGGCCAGGGGCTCTGAAGCAGGGGTGAGGGCAGGGGTGGGTGGGCTAGTGTTTAATGTGCATAGAGTTTCAGTTTGGAGAGATGAAAAATTTCTGGAAGTGGATATGGTGATGGTTGCACAACAATATGAATGTACTTAATACCATTGAACCATATACTTAAAAATGGCAAATTTTATGTTATGCACATTTTTTACCATAACAAAAAAATTCTTTAAGAAACAAGCAAGTTCTTTATGAAGAATAAGAAAAATTTACGGAGAAGAAAGATTAAAAAAACCTAACTAGAGCTTTATTATTTTTTGTACGAGAAGGATAAATATGATAAAGATGTTAATTTGTTTCAAACTAATCTATAGATTTGAGTTCCATTTGATGAATGTATTATTCAATTATTTTTAAGATGCTAAAAGTCATTTGGAAGAATAAACAGAAATACCTAAGAACATTTAGAAATTACCTGTTACACATTATATTAAATTATATTATAGGATTAAAGCAATGTAGTAATGATACAAAATAAACACTGGACACAATCCTGTTTTTGTCCCATGTCCTGGCAGTCAGTTCATACCCTTTATAGAGAAATTCTACCTGCAGTGTTCCAGGCATGGCTCTGGGGAGACTGAAGACATGGTAATCGTCATGAGGCTCTGGGCTGCTATGGTGTGGGGTACCTCAGGGGACACCCATGTGCCAGCCCTGGAGGGACAGCCTGCCTGTAGGTGATTCCACCTGTGCTGTGATCACTGGCCGGGGGAAGTAATGAGGATGGAGCACAGGACCAGAAAGCAGGCTGGGAGAGCAGTGTCTTGGGACCTTCCTTTGCGTTGGGCTGGAGGCGGGCAGTGCATGGTGACAGCGGGGCCAAAAGCCACACTAGTGAGGTCATAGGTGGTGGCCATACATAGAGTTTAAGCAGAGAAACAAACAACTTAAAGATGTATAGAGGACTCAGTGGGGGAGAGGAGGGACAGGCACCAGTCATCAGGCTCAAAGACCTCCCTTACCGCTCAACTCCACCAGCCACTTCCCCGAGTGTTGTCACCACGGAAACATCAAAATTCAGTTTCTCGCTGTCATAGAAGGGGGTGGGGTTCATCCTCAGAAGAGCATCAGACACCCAAGAACCCACGGAGCCATGTGAATGTAGCTAGCCTGCTGGTGCCGGTACGTGGGACAAAGTCCCCTTCTCCTTGCAGGAGACTCAGGCTCTGAAACATGTCATTGGCGTTTATAAAGATGTCATCATCGGTGTGTGTGACAAACCCTCAGAGCTGACACAGGTGTCTATTCTGGAAGCACCTGGCAGTCCTGATGATGAAAGTGGGCGGAGTCGGGGTGGTCCTCCGTGAGACCCTCTGTCTTTACTACAAGCTCACTTCCCCAACTCACCATCACGGGGCAGAAATTGTTCTTCCGCATGTTATAGGTCTTCCTGAGTTTGGAGGCGCTCTAAACCAGACACATGCGGTCATCACAACCATTACAGGGAGATGGCTGACATTTCAAAGCACTGTGAGAAATTTTATTTCCATTTGTAGCCGAAAGGATCCTTCAGAAAGAGGCTCCTAACAGATTTTCGTTGGCAATTTCATGCAAATATGATAAAACATCCATGCTCTGGAAATGCTTTTTATTCTACAACTGAATTTACCTGGTAAATTATATCACAATATAAATTAGCATGGGCTGTCCTTACCTAATGAGTGGGGAGAGCCCCTTTCCTTTTTTTGTAACGAACAAAACAGGAGGACATTTCAAGGAAGAGGCTTATGAGGATCTCATGCCTCTCCTTTGCCTCTTTGCCTCTTCTTTGCGTTCTTCTTCCTCCTCCCCTAGTCTCGGTTAATACAGCTATCAGAATAAATCTCACAGCCTCTGGGGCTGGCACATGCCTCACTCCGCATCCGGTCAAGGGTTTCTTGGTCCCCTGAGGCTGCAGCAGTCAAGATGGTCTGGGACCTGCTGCAGAAACAAAGAAGCTGAACTTCGGCTACAACAGCAACACCACACCTGGCTGTGTGTCCTGCTTGTTCCAAGAGGCACTGAGAGCCTGAGGGGGGCTCTGATCCACGCCGTGCTCACCCTGGGCCCTGGGCACAGAGGCTGCGAGCACCACTCCCTAAAGTGCCCCCGGGCGACATACATCAGCTCCTCTTCTGCTCTGTTGGCCAAAGCCAGTCCGATGACTACACCTGCCACGTGGGAAGGGGCAGCCTTCTGGTTCTCATGAGAAGATGCAGGAGAGTTCAGAGGGCAGCCCTAATGGCCAGTGTGATGCCCACCTAAACACCCCTGGGGGTGTCCACAGCCTCACAGGCAGCTTGATGCTGGACGGCAGGCAGGGCAGGACCCCAGAGCCACTTTGCCCTGATCATCCATACCCCTTCCCTGGTCGACGTTGACATCAAAACCACATGATTGGGTGAACTCTACTCAATGCTCTGTGGTGACCTAAATGGGAAGAAATCCAAAAAACAGGCGATGTATGTATACGTATAGCTGATTCCATTTGCTGTACAGCAGAAACTAATACAACACTGTAAAGCAACTATACTCCAATCAAAATTCATTTAAAATAAATAAATAATTAATTTAAAAAATTAAAAATACAAAAAAGTAAAAGAAATGCTTGCTAAATCATAAAGTACTGTACTCGAATTATACTTAACTATAGGAAGTAGACAATGAAAGTCCCCTTAAGTTTCTATCTCTTCACAGACTCCTATAACTCCACTCCTCACATCTAGGTAACCACTAGTAACACCTTAGCGTATTTCCTTCAAGGATATGTGTTATTGTGGTGGTTGTTTTTCTTTGCACACACTAAATATAGGTAGATGGTAAACAGGTCAATAGATTGATGGAACAATAGGTTGATGTCTGTAGACTAAAATTGCATCACCTCCTGTATTCTGTTTCATTATCTTCACGTTAATACTGTTGACACAGACATTCTCTTTATAATTAATAAAGTTTGCATGGTATTCTTTTTCAATATTTATTTATTTGGCCACATCGGGTCTTAGTTGAGGCACGTGGGATCTTAGTTCCCTGACCAGGGATTGAACCTGCGTCCCCTGCATTGGAAGGCGGATTCTTAACCACTGGACCACCAGGGAACTCCCAACATTGTATTCTATTTAAAAACAAACAAACAGACATGATTGGGGTCTGATGCAATTTAGGATCCTACAAATTCCTTAAAGTATAAAGGAAAGCATGCTTTTCCCCATCTTTGTGATAATTGAGAACCACGTGGACAGAACAGCCAGATGACCACTCACACTCCATCCAACTCAGCTGCCAGGTTCACCAGGAGGCCGAGAGGGCTGCCTTCCCTGAGTGCCACATGTAACGCAGCAAGGGGACCAACCTTTCACTCTGTTGAAACTCTTGCCTGAATCCTTGTGTATTCAGAAGAGAATGGGTGTCTCACTACCTGTGATTCATATTCACTTTTACCTGATTTTCCTTCTGGGCCTCCAGGCTGCTGATTACCTTTCCCTTTGCCTCCATTTCCTTGTTACACATTTTAATTTTTCTGGGCGATTTTCTAAATGGCATGAAGCAATTTGCTTTTTGTTCCTGCGGCTTCTGTAAAATATTTCTCTCTTTTAATTATTCAAGAAAATTCCTCCATAAATTACAGTTTCTGAGTTTCTGAGTTTTTCAGGCCTGTCATAACAGGTCTGTGGCAGACACTTGATGAGGTGCTGGAGAAATCAATCAAGGAGAAGAGCCTTCAGTTTCGACAGAAGGCAGGGCTGGATGGGCGAAGACAAATCAGAGGAAAGATGGGTGCTGGGGAGCAGAGGGAGGGCGCCAAAGCCACACAGAGGGCTGGGGGAGGGAGGGAGGGACGGGTGCCACGCACACGCGGTCCTCCTACGTCAGGGCCTGCCTGCTCACCTCCCAGCTGCCGGCATCCTTGACGGTTTGCCTCCGCGTGTGCCCAGGAGAGCGCTAGAGAACTAACGCCCCGGTGGGACCACTCAGCACCACCTGAGGCCCACCGTCCCCCAGAAGTTCCCTGGCAGGAGCCCGACAGTCCACGCGCCCTTCCCTTCTTTGCTGCTTCCCCACCCCCCAAAAGTGTTTCCCAGGGGTTGCGCTCCTAGAAACCACCTGCAATTTGCTCATCTGCTTCTGAGCAGCCCAACCTGAACAGTCACCTTCACGGACAAAGGAAAACTGCTGAATCACAAAAGGCGAGCAGGAGTCAGTGAGGCAGCTGAAGGGGAAGGGAGTTCGGAGCAGAACGAGGGTCTGGGCCCAGACATACCGGTGTGGATCGGTGCCAAGTTCACGGTGAGGGGCAGTGACCCTGAAGTTGCAAAGGGCCCCATCCACTGAGCTTCTGCTCAAAAGCAGCTTAACTATGGCCCAGCACAGAGTCTCTCAAATATCCAAAGGACTTGGAGATTGCAGACAGCTCACTTCATGGCACCGGCATGGACTTGGATCCACACTACGTGGGCTAAAATTCTGGTTCCGTCACTGACAAGCTGTGTGACCTTGAGATACTTTCCTCACCTCTCTGTGCCTCAGTTTCCTCATCTGTGAAACGGGGATAGTAATAGTACCTACTAAATGGTTATTGTGAGGCTATAATGAATGAACGAGTGTTGTGTTCACAGTTGGCTGGTGGTGGTGGTGCTAACAGTAGCAGCCAGTTTCTGTTTGTGATTATTTCAGTGACGTCTGAGGCAAATCACACAGGGAAGGAGACTCAGTGCCTGCTCTCCAGGAGCTCATGGCCTGATGAGGCAGAAATATACATACAAGTAGGAAAGGCCCACGAGGAGGATGGGAAATGCACTAGCGGACTCAGAAGGGCTGTAGGACTTTAGTGAGAATGTTCACCTCCAGCTGCTGGAACAAGTGGACCCGAACTTGAAGGACAGCTCACTGACTGTCATCTGCTCCCTGAAGATCCCTGTCTCCCCGATGGTCAGTCCTGGGCGGCTCCCCTGCCTGGCGACGTCTGGCGCAGGCCTCGCTGCAGGATGATGGGAGGCTGCTGCCATCTACTGGAGTTTGCTCTTCTCAGTTCCACCCCCTGGCCCCCCATCAGGTCCCGGTGACCCAGCCAGCGCAGAGCCCAGGACGCGGGTCTCCAGAAGCCCAGGCAGCATTCAGAGGGTTCAGCCTGCAAAGCTCTCCCCCAGGTCGGATCCTCAGTCACCCTGGGGGCACCCTCCGAATGTTCAGCCCATGGTGAAGCTGCAATAAGGAGCAGGAGGGGAAGGACAGATCATCTGCGGATGAAGGCTCCCCTCTGGTGGTCACCGTGGTCAAGTGGCAGATGCGGCCAGAGCCTCAGACTCTCTGCAAACTCACGAGTCAGTGGGGCTTACAGGGAAGGTGACCGCAGCCCTGAGCCTGTGGCTGAAGTGCTGCCTTCGAAGGAGGGTCCTCTTCCTGGAGTCTCAGTACATCATCCTCTTCACTGTGGGTGGGGTTGCCCCCTCTGTGAGCCTCTTCCCTCCTTTGTGCCCCCCAGACACCCTCCCTCTCTCAGAGCCCTTGTGGTCCACCCTCCCTGACGCCCCTCCCTGAAGCCCCTAGTCCCCCTCAGACTCCCTCCTTACCATGGTCTGTAATCAGTGCCTTTTTAAATGCACAATTACTAAGCCATCTCCTTATGACGGTTGAAGCCAGCTAAGAATTAAGGATAAGTCCCACCAGCTTCCATACCCGTAATGGTCTCCTTGGCGCCGGGGGCTGGGGCCTGGGGGGTGGGGGGCTGTGACGGTAGAGGTGGTTCGGGGAAGAGGGCTGAGAAGGGAAGGGTCTCCTGCTTCTGCCAGACCCCATCCTGCACCTCCTTCTGCCAGGGGATGGGGCCCTTGCTGTTTCCCATCCCTGTTCTCCTGTCTCGTCCTGGGTTTTCACCACAGGATCCACACCCACACTCACTCGGGATGTGGCTGATTTCTGGAGCATAGTAGCTTCATGGCCCAGGGTTGGTTGGAAGTGGGCCAGAAAGTGGGGTGAAGAACTTGGTAATTAATGAATCACAAAACTTAGGGCTGGCAAGGACTTTCCTAGACCATGCCCTTTAATCTCTCCATTTTTGTAGAGAAGGAAGCTGGGGCCCTGGGAAGGGAAGATTTTACCTCAGAGGACCCCACTTAGGAGCTGTGGCTTCCCAGACATTCCGGGGTCGTGAAGAGGAGACGGAGAAAAGCAGCCTGTTAACAGAAGTTCAGCCACTGTCGATGTGAGGTCACAGCTTCATGGGAACACCAACACACCCATTCTAGGGAGAGGTGTTTTTCCAATGTAGTGTGAAATAAAATTATACATCCACACCCTCTGCCCAGAGCTCTACATCATCTCCCACTAGACGATGCAAAGGGCATGCAAAGAATCATTGAATGGTTATTTTTTTAGATAAGAAAACGTGGAGGGGGGAGGGGGGATGAATTGGGAGATTGGGATTGACATATACACACTACTGTGTATAAAATGATAACGAATGAGAACCTACTGTATAGCACAGGGAACTCAGCGCTCTGTGGTGACCTACATGGGAAGGAAATCCAAAAAAGAGGGGACATATGTATATGTATAGCTGATTCACTTTGCTGTACAGCAGAAACTAACACAGCATTGTAAAGCAACTATACTGCAATAATAATTTTACAAAAAAGAAAAAGAAGGACTTCCCTGGTGGTCCAGTGGCTGAGACTCTGTGCTCCCAATACAGGGGGCCCGGGTTTGATCCCTGGTCAGGGAATTGGATCCCACTTGCCACGCAGCCAAATAAAAGAATAAATAAATATTAAAAAAAAAAAAAAAAAAAGAAAACGCAGAATACTTTAGGGGGCTGGAATCCATTTTCAGGTTTACAGCCTGGCGCAGAAAAGAAGCAAACAGGATTGGTGAGGTTCCCAGGTTGTTTCAGCCCGATTCTGCTGGACTTTCTAATCCATTGGGGCAGGAGTGGTTTGACCAGATCACGTGACAAGTGAGTGTGCAGACAGGCTACACTCAGCCCCCCTGCCTCCTGGTCTCCAATTCCTTCCTCTGTACCTCGACACCGTGGTCAAGGATACCTAATCCTCTCTGTCCACCTATTGGGGGAAACCTTGTTTGGCCCAAATAACTAGTCTTTAAAATTGCAACCGGAAGGCTCTGAGTTATGACTCCTTCTCTGGATTTCACATAGGGTGGCAGGTTGGTGTGTTAAAGGTCACCAAGGCATCAGGCCTGGGGGTGCCCACACCCGTGGAGCCCCTCCCACCCTGACTCTGGGCTTGGTCATGTGACCTTCTTCGGCCAATAAGACATCAGTGTACATGTGCTCCCAGGGCTGGAGCCAGGCCCGTTCACTGGAGCTTGTGCTCTTACAACGTCCCTGATGCGGAGACAAACTGTCTGTCCTCCCTGAGGATGAGAGATGGGCCCAGCTGTCCCCGCTGGGCCCACCTTCCATTCTACCCTCCAGTGAGCAGTCTCATCAGTGAACCCAGGAGGGGTCTGCAGAAGGACCGCCGCACAACTGTAGAAGCATGAGGAAAGCCTCATGCTGTTTTAGGCAGCTAAGCTGTGGGAAGGCTCCTTAAGCAGCGACAGGTAACTGACACTCAGTCCTAAACATTCCCCACAGCCAAGACTTGCCCCACCCACACTGGGTCCAAAGAAGGCGAACCTCCTCGGCCCACAGGCTGTGAGCTTTCTTCTGGTGCCCAAGATGGCCACACTGAACGTGGACCCAACTCTTCCCTTCTGAGTCCAGCCTATGTCGTGACCCATCGGTCTCCTCCCTCTAGTTTTCATCCTCTTTCCAAAGCACTAGTGTATTCAGAACCCATCAAGCCCAACCACCGGGAATCTGCCTCCCAAAGGACCCAGAAGAGATCCAGGACAGGGACACACAGGATCACAGCATGATGTCCAGGCAGAGTATCGTCCAGACTCTCTCCCCAAAGGCCACACCAGGCCATTGCCCAGCAGCCTGCAGGATGCACCAGGGAGCAAAGCCACAGTGTTATATGTCATGGACTAATTAGAGGCTGGTTAGGAGCCATTGAGGGCTTTAAGCAAAGAATCGCAACCTGCTCTGCTGCAGTGGGCTGGAAGGCACAGGAGAGGAAGCCTGGAGTCTAGTTGGGGTGCTTTAAAGGTAATTCTTTCAGGACAACCCATGGGCTTCCTTACAGCTTTGGCAGTAGGGGTGATTGACACACTTAAAAGATATTTAAGGGCTTCCCTGGTGGTGCAGTGGTTGAGAGTCCGCCTGCCAATGCAGGGAACGCGGGTTCGTGCCCTAGGCTGGGAAGATCCCACATGCCGTGGAGCGGCTGGGCCCATGAGCCATGGCCGCTGAGCCTGTGTGTCTGGAGCCTGTGCTCCGCAACGGTAGAGGCCACGACAGTGAGAGGCCCGCGTACTGCCAAAAAAAAAAAGAAAAAAAAAAAAAAGAAAAAGATATTTAAGAGAATTTTGCAAGTCTTCCATTTCTTTTTTTTACTGGTTGTAGAAAGGTGAAGAATAAAGTGGAAACATTATAGACAGGTAGGTAGGCAGGTTGATAGATAGACAGACAGATGGATAGATAGATGATAGACAGCTAGATAGGTAATAGAAAGAAGGAGAAAGAGAAAGGGAAGGGGGGAAGGAAGGGAGGAAGGGAGGGAGGGAGGGACGGAGGGGAGAGAAAGAAAGAAAGAAAGAAAGAAAGAAAGAAAGAAAGAAAGGAAGGAAGGAAGGAAGGAAGGAAGGAAGAAAGAAAGAAAGGAAGGAATGCCAGGCACAGTTCCAAGCACTTTACAAATCTTATTCCACCTAATTCTCCTGACACCCCCAGAAGGCAGGGCACTGAACTACTGTGGCACATTAGGTTATTGTTTAAATATAGTCACCGCCCCGCCTCCGCCATGGTGGCCTGTAGCTCTTCACCACTTCTCTGTGGGCTGGGCTGTGTGACTGTGTGACTCGCTTTGCATGATGTAATGTTAGCAGGTGCACCATAACCAAAGGCTTAAAAAGCATTGGTGAATTTAGCATTTGTTACCAGTTTCCTCTTTCCCAATGTAACGAGAGTTCCAACACGTATTTTCTTCATTTATTCTTGGTATTTGTTTTCTTAATGTCGTGGAGTAAATGACAAACAGCAGCTGGGACACAGCTCTTAGCCCCACGTGCTCTCAGCAACCCTGGTGCTTGAGGAATTCGGCTACACCCTGTCTTTGCCGAGGACCACCGTGGGCACACCTCGCCCACCCCCGTCTCGATTATCACTATATCTTGGATCCGGGGATCTAGAGGCGTAGTCTGGGATGGCATTCTAGGACATGGGTTTCCTGAAGGGGTGTCTCCAGGGGAAACTCGCAGACTGAGGGACAGGCAGGAAAGGCAGGGGAAGTCGTGAGCAGAGGTGGGTTTCAGGTGAGCTCCAGCCTCAGGGTGACCCCAGGGTCCCTGGGGCCTGACTGGCACCACAGCATTGTCCCCCTGGAGGCACAGGGTCCAGGCTCCAGATGGTCATTGGCCAAGGGCAGGGGGCCAGTCACCCAGGCTCTAAGACAAGGACACCTGTCTGGAGCAGCATCTGCAGGAGGAGGGGACGGGCACACCAGCCTGGAGGGGGGCTGAGGGCAGCCCTGCTGCAAGGGGTGTCCTTGGCTCCATGTGGAGACTTCAAGTGTGGGGCTGGGGACCTAGTGTCCTGAGCATCGACACAAGGTCCCAGGCAAGGCCTGAGGAGGCAGTGTGGATATGATGCCGGATAGCATCCCAAAGGCAACAAGAATGACCACCTGGACCGGCCGTGACACTACAGGACCTTGCGTCCCCTTAACCTACAGGTACGTCACTGACAACGTGGGCAGGAGCTTCAAAAATTCCGACGGATCCCCCAACCCATGACCTTCTCCTCAAGCTCAGAGACACAACCCGCCAGACAATAGTACCTTGTTCCCTAAACACCATGCAATATGCTCATCTCAGGAGACGAAGCCCGGGATTCCGCTCGTCTTCCGGTGCTAAGCCAAGTTCTGGCTCCTCCAGCCATGCCGTCTGTGTAACCACGGGTGTTGCTGGCCCTCCAGCACCCCCCGCCCTGAAATGGCCCTACTATCACTCCTCCTCAGGTGAGCTGAGCATTCAGGAGAGAGAAGTAAAAGGAAATGAAGATGAGTTGAGAGAAATGAAACCCAGAATAAAATGTTACTTTTGCCGCAAGACTGAAGAGCGAGACTCGACAGCAGTACTGTGACGAGCAGTGTGTAAAGTCCCCGTTTCAAACCCCATGATGCGTAAGCATGTCACAGGTCACAGAAAATGCCCAGGCCCGGCTCCGCCTGCACTCCTTCCTCTAGACCCCCGATTGCTGAGGTTCCTGGACCGGTCCCCTCGGCAACAACAGCTTGCTGGGATGAGGGAGGAGGTGGGTGGGTGGGGAGTCGACGTGAGGGGCTCATCTTCCCATGGTTTCAATACCTGACACACTCCCGCATCCCAGCCGAATCTGAAGGCCTGGGTTTTCGAACTACCTTTGCTTCTGCCCCCGGAGCTGTCTTCCTCGTTCACCTGAGTTGGGAGGGGCTGAGCCACGCCTTGGGGTCCAACCAGGCTGCGCGAAGGGTCAAGTTCAGGGTTTGGGTTAGAACTTAGAGACAGTCGGCTACAGCTAGCCCTGAATTACAGAGACCCCGTGCAGCCCTTGCCCACCCAGCTCTTATCAGGGACAAATCTCAAGGCTTCCATAATTTTCCAAAGCCCCTATCTTGTTCAGTTTCTTCTGGAGCTAACAGAAGGTGCCAGGATTGCCCAAGCCTCAGGTTCACGATTCCTTGCAACCCAGGTGAGAGGCCAGATGCCAGGGAGGCAAAGTGGATGGGCCACATGGAAGAGGTCACGTAATGTTGCACACCTTCCCGAAGGGACACACTCCACACGGAGAAAGCCTAGCCCCGCCAGCTCAGTGTGTGTGTGTGTGTGTGTGTGTGTGTGTGTGTGTGTGTGTGTGTGTGTGTGAGCTTATGTGTGTGTTCATGTAACTTTCACTTGGTGCCCAATCAGCATCTCCTTCAATGCCCTCATCAAGCAAAGGGGGAATTCGAAGATGAATTCTGGCTTTAATGGTGTAAGCCTCTTAACCTTTATTTTCAGTCAAGTAAGTCCCATTAATGGAGATTAGCTGTTCACCTTCGTGTTTGGAGAAATAACATGACTTTTTTGATTCAACAGTTCTGATTCAAGGTTGTTTGTCTTGTATTCCATGCTTGAAATGTCAAGAGAAGAGGATTTCCCCTTGCCCTCAGTGGAACCAGAGAGAGCAAAGAGAAGGCAAGCCTTCAACCTGACCTTCCCGTTTTGCCCAGGTTGCTTGTACTGTCACTGCCACCCTCATACCAATGTGAGCAGCTGGAAATCAGAGATGTACAGTGATTCCCTCTCCCCTTTTGTTTGTTAGCAGTGAAATAAGTCCCTGGGCATTTTCATGGCAGCTCTTTGAGGACGTCATTGCTAATTAAGTTTCACTGGAGGGTGAGTGATCACACATCAGGGAACATTGTAACAATTTGTTGTAAAATGCCTGACACTGTCAGCCAGTGGAATTCTGCACGCCCAATGGCTAACTTGGGGAGTTTTATCTTCTCCTAGTTGGTGTTAGAAAGCAGCCCAAGGGGTGAAAGGACACTGGGGCTGCAGCTCGAGGACACTGGTTCTGGCCCCTCCACTGCCACTGTCTTGGACTTAGTGCATCTGGGTCCCAGGCAG
Source organism: Kogia breviceps (assembly GCF_026419965.1). Taxonomy (NCBI): domain Eukaryota; kingdom Metazoa; phylum Chordata; class Mammalia; order Artiodactyla; family Physeteridae; genus Kogia; species Kogia breviceps. Next base: position 32,070,489 of record NC_081323.1, on the reverse strand, counting down.
ATGGAACCATGCCCTGAAAGATACACGTCTCCAGAACATCAGCACTTAGTAGTTGGAGGACATAATTTTTAAATTACTTCATACACACTCACAAACCACAACCAATGACACGTAGCTGTGTTCTAATTTAGCTTAAAATGGCCACGCTGTCACTTTACTGAGAAGTATGGGAAATCCCAGAAGATCCAGAATCAGCAGCTGGTGGTGGAAAAAGTGAGGAAATTCATCAGTGTCGTCTTTTATACCAATAATGGGATTCTCTAGCGGAAAGGAGCACAGCATCCCGCAAGGAACTGAAACCAAGGCTAACTGACTTCAGAGAAAGGGGCTCATCTGAAAGGAAATGACGTGATACACAAAAGTGGGGAGGCTTGGAGAGCCCAGCTCAGAAATGAGCACAGACCGAGGGGCGTTGGGTGGCCTGATCACGGCCACGGCCACACCGGTCAGGGCTGAGCTCACATCACCGCTTGGCAGTGGACCCTGCCATCAGTGCCGTGGCCCAAAGGGCAGTGTGCCGGCCACTGGCACTGCCACGGAGGACGTGGATGCTTCCTTGTACCGTGTTCCTGTCTCTCTGTATTCCTATTCCAACTTAAAGTCCAAAATGGGAGCGTCTGACTGGTGTCCATGTCCCACGGTCCAGGACGCGGGAGAGGGGTCTGGCTTTCTCAGCTCGTGTAGATGAGGCTGGAGTTCTGACTCCCCGCCAGGACACACACAAGCGGGTGCCCCAGAGGGGAAGTCGGTTCAGACTCTCGAAAGCCCCCCAAAATGAAACATTAAAGCGGCCAATGTCCAGTACAGAAACCTAAAATCTTAGATTTGACTGGGGAGCTAAGTCATTAAGATAGCTTCAGCAGCATCGGTTAGCACAAGTTTCACAGGCCGCGCTGAAAGGGTTTTTTTCCTCAAAGTGTTTCTGAGAGAGAACCAGAGTTGCTGGAGTTAAAGTGACGGCAGACTTGGGAGTCGTAAGTAATTAAAGTCATGGCTTGTATGATGTGACGTGAAACGTACGCGCACGCGCTTTGTGCTGGGCAGCAGCTGAACCGACCTTGCGGCTGCTTGTGAGGACACGGGCTCAATGCTGGACATGGCACGTTCGCCTCCAGCCACATGGTCCTGCACACCTCAACCCCCAGTGCCAGGTTAGCCAAACAAGGGAGCCGGTAAATCATCCAACAGGAAGCAAGGATGGAGGCCAAGGGCCGACTGGACACCCCCAGAACCGCACTCGCAGCTCAGCCCTGGGTCTGCACTCCCAGCCTGAGGCTCCCGGCACCCACATCTGTGGCATCAGCATTGCCCTGGAGCAGGACAGAAACGCAGCGTCTCAGGTCCATCCCAGAACAGCCAGGTCAGAATCTGCGTTTCACGTGCACATGCAAGTTTGGGAAGCCCTGGTCTACAGCCCCAGACAGGGGTGGTCTGCCTGGGCTGCGGCCCACCTGCCCTGTCCAGCTTGTTTTCAAGGTTGCTGTCCAGTTGTTGGCAGGTGGACTCAGTCCAGGACTGCTTTCCCGCTGGGCTCCCTGTCTCAGTTCCACGTCCTGCGCAGGAGGTAGTCTCTGAGCTAGGACATCTGGACGTCTGTCACCTTGTGATGTTCAAGTCCAGTTTCCACCTGGGAGATGGTGAATATTAGGGCCTCACAGCCTCCCCTCCTCTTCTCTCCCCAGCGGCACACGGGAGAATGGCCCTGAAGTCAGACCAGTGCCCGCCCCACTCTGGGCAAACTCCCCCATCTCCTCCGAGGTCTTTCTGGTGAGTTGCAGACCCCATGCAGCTGCCCTCCCCCTCCACTCATTCACTTGGTAAATAAAGGGGGAGGGGAGCAGCCTCAGGTCAGTCCTTGGTAGGGAGCTTAGCTCAGAGCCGGAAGTGAAAGGGGAATGGAGAAGGACTGAGTTCCTCCTGTACAGTGGAGAGATTTGGCCTTTTATTCCAGACCCCCTGGGAAGAAGTGAAAGAGGAGGTGGGAAGCAGCTTGCTGTCTGTGGCAGGAAGTGAGGGAGCTAAGGAAACCCCCTCCTCAGTGGGAGCCCCTGCCTCACGCCTCTGGACCCCTGGCAGAGAGAGGGCAGAGCCGTTGGCCAAACGTGTGCACACAGTGAGTCCACACGAAACAGTGGAGACACAAAGCCCTGTGTCCTGACACCACTGTAGCCGAGGCTGTGTTTAGCTGGGTTCCAGCTTCCCCAACACAGGAAGGCCCTTTCCAATGTGGTCCAGACACCGCTCCTGCCCCGTCCAGGAGAGTCCGGCCAGCCTGAGATTGCTGCCCCTCGGTGTGAGTGCAGAGCATTGGCTGACAGTACAGTCCTTTATTCTACCCCCTCCATTCTCACAAGGAGAAATTCAAATTCTGCAAGGGACAAAGCTCGCATTTATCCAGGCCAGCTAATGAGGAATGTCAGACCAAATGCTGAGAATTCACACTGCTTAGGAAGTCAGTCTTGAACCCAAAGGATCCACAATTGAGCCAGGAAAGAGCCTTTTTTCCCATCAATCACTTCTTTGTTTTAACAAACCCCTTCAGCTCTGCATGCCCACCAGTGATTTCATCCTTAATAAACGTATTCTGTGCACTCACTACTTCCTTCTTCTTGAAGCATCACCACCAAAACCCCGCGTGTGGCTGGTGATGTACTTAGGTCTGCAGATCTTTGGGGCTGGGTTGCTGAATCTCACGAAGAAGCAAGTGTAAGCCTTGCTTACACATAAGGACCAGGAGACCACCCCAGTGCCGACCAATAACCAGCAGCCCTGTGTTGTTCAGGAAACGTGTGCCCAGGATGGCAGAGAAACCCGGGGGCTCCCTCCCAGCTCCCACCCTGGGACCGTGCCTGTTGTGGGGTGCCAGCCTCACCCTGTCACTCCCTTCTGGTCCCTGTTGGGCCCAATCCATCACTTTCCACACCCTGTTGTCTCACACCCAGCCCAGTTCCACATCCATGGAGAAGAAACACACTTGGTCCCCACCCCGTTTCTGACTGTGTGAGTGTGAAGATGTGCTGACCATCAACTCTGTGGATTTCAGTATCTACGAATCAGAGGTAATGCCTCCCGGATTGGCTGAAAGTAAGTGAGGAAGCACATAAAGAAGGACCCGGGACCACCTTCATTTCCCTGCCTTGTCCTCTGTTCCTGCCGCCTCCCCCTTTCCCACCTTTGCCCACTCGAGGTCATCCCCACTTACCATCACCATTCTCACAGCCTTGGGGTGAGATGGAGAGTTACATTTCCTAAGCATCATAGTAGGGATTTTAGGAAGAAACCCACATATGCGTAGGACAGCCCTCTCTGCCACAGATCCTTGGCCTCGAATCACCATACGGCCCCTGGACCATTAGTTACCCAGAAGAGGGAATTGGGGTCAGCACACCCGGAGGACCAGAATGTGGACTCCGACTTGTAACGTTACCTAGTCCTAGCTCGTACTACTCACTGCACGACAGGGCAATCAATCGAGATCTGAGTCGCTGGGGAAGGAATAGCGACATCATTCAGAAGCCAGCAGACCGAGAAGAGGGTAGACAAGTGTCCCAAAGAACCACCTTGCTGTGGTCTGGATGCTAGTTTCTTTTATAGAACAAAGAAAGGGGCAGGTGAGGAGGTAAATTAAAAAGACCATAAACTTATGGCCTTGCAAATATTACCTGGTCCAGCCAGACTCCAGAGAGGATGCCTTAATTTCTTCCTTCCTGCGGCCATTCACAGGTGGCCCTGGTCAGGAGGTTTCTGGGAACTAAACAAAGGTATTTTAGCTTAATATTCAGGCATGGGAGGTGAGGTTCCAGGAGACGGGCCATTATGTATACTTTAAGCTATAGGCAGCATCCCTTTAGTCATTAACTTATAGCAAAAGCAATAGAAAACAAAGATTAAAGTGAAAGAAACAGATCCAATATGGAGTCAGATTTGTTCTTCCCCGTTACAGTAACTTATGAGTAATATTAGCTGAGCGCTTGGCTTCTCAGTGGAGACAGCAGCCACCCAACACAGCGTTTGCCCTGGTGTCAGAATCTGCTGGGCCCAGTCCAAGTCCCACAGCCACACTTCTGGGAAGTGGACTTGCAGCCAAGATTCAGTGAGCTGCGCTTTTTGTGAAAATAAAAATACGTGGCAGGATGTGGGTGTATCAGCAAGGATTGCTTGTTCCGGAAACTTTGGTCAAACTTTGTGTGGCACATGGGTCCAAGCAGTGACTTCAGCTCCATCCTGCTCCAGCAGGACCCCGGGTCACCCACTGTGGCCCAAGGGCTTGGTGGCCTCCCAAGCGAAAACTCTGTCCACTGGGCAGGCGTCTAAGAGAAACAAAGCCAGACGTCCCTCGCATCCTTGACTGCTAAACACTTGGTGTTGTTCTTAGACTGAGGGAGGACTAACTCCGGGCCCTGGGAGCATCTGTCTGCCCTTCGGACTGGCCTGGCCACCCAGTGCTCGGGGTGCAATCGCCCGAGGAGACTGAAAACGATGGACGCCTGGCAGTTACCCAGAAGCTCTGGGGGTGGGGGGTGCCTGACCCCAAACAGCACCCCTGGGGCCCTGCTGTGTGACAGGGGAGAACCGCTGGCTGGACCCTGAGGGACCCTTCCCAGAGACCCAGCTCTCAGGGATGTCCCCTCAGGCAAGCTGGGTACCACCTCCTGACTCATAGAGTCATTCTACCTTACTCTTGTATTCTTGGGTGGAGTTTGCTGGAGCAGTAGTTTCTGGATAAAGTGTTGCAATTTTAAAATAATTTAGTAGTGATTAGAAAATTAAATGTTTTAAAACATTTCTTAGAAAATTTCAGATATTTTTTATGCAATTCAATTTTTGTAGTTTTATGCAATTCAATTTTTGTAGTCTAAGGGAAATTTGCAGTGATTCTTTGCCCAAAGTATAGAAGACTTGAAAAACATAACTTGCTTTTCCACATGTTAACTTGCTTAGACAATCATGTTGGGTTTTAGTTTCTAAGTGTGCGATTCAACCAAGCCTGGGCAGGTCAGGGAAGGACTCCAGTTCCAGGAATAAGGACAGGGATCAGACCAACCTCCCACTAGAAATAATCAAAGTCACTGACTCAAAAAGTTTTTTTAATTTCTTAAAAGCATCAAAGATTTGGCAAGATAACACGAAATTAAAGTCCAAAACCAAAGGGGAGATGAGATCTCTGAAAGTTAAATGGTACCCTTAGAGTTGTCTTTGAACTAAGGGCATTTGCCAACTTGGGCAAACTTGAACTTTTAATTTTATACGTGTGTGTTTATGTGTGGGTACGTATGGAAGTAGATCAAGCAAACGCTAACAACTGGTACATATGTGTGTGTCAGTCAGGGCCCAGACAGAGAAGCAGAACCAGAAAGAAATGCACATGCAGAGGTTCAGGGTGAGGCCCTGGCCTGCAGACAGACAACAAGCCCACAGGGAGGGAGGCTGCTCGGGGACGCGGGGCTGGAGCTGCAAGCCCCGGAACAGGCAGGTCTCAGGCCTTTGGGCCTGATATCAGGTGGCATCAGCCTGCAGCAGCTTGAAGCAGGGTTTCAGTTCCCGGCCAGAGATTGAGGTCAGGCCGAGGCAGTGAGAGCGCTGAATCCTAGCCACTAGACCAGTGGCCAGTGACAAGGCCCTGGCCCTTTGGCTTTGCAGAAAAGAATTTCCACAAAGACAGAAAGTACTGAAACAAGTAAAGTGTTTATTAGGAGGAAAAAGAGTACAGTATGTGTGGATTGACACACAGGCCGACTCAGAGAGAGAGTCGTGCCCTCGCGGTAGTTTAAATCACTTATATGGGGCATTTCTTCTGGGTTTCCTTTGGCCAATCATCTTGCTTTGCCTGGTTCTGAGTCCATATTTTTTTTTTTTTTTTTTTTTTTTTTTTTTGTGGTACGCGGGCCTCTCACTGTTGTGGCCTCTCCCGTTGAGGAGCACAGGCTCCGGACGCACAGGCTCAGCGGCCACGGCTCACGGGCCCAGCCGCTCCGCGGTATGTGGGATCCTCCCGGACCGGGGCACGAACCCGCGCCCCCTGCATCGGCAGGCGGACTCCCAACCACTGCGCCACCAGGGAAGCCCCTGAGTCCATATTTGATTTATCTCAGGATCCTGCCATGTGTGCAGGAGCCTCTCTTAGCCAAGATGGATGCCAGTGAAGAGGCCTATGGGTAGGTTGACATCACCTACTATGGGGTGGCACACTCTCCCTTTTTGACCTTCAAGGAGCTTTATAGTCTGGAAGGTCTCCTTGACTTTGAGAATGAGAAATATGTGCTCTCTTATCTTTTATCTGGGCAGGGCCCAGCCTCCTCTATTATCCTGCTATTATGGAGTTTCTGTCCACAGGGGAGAAACTTCAGCTGCTCAGCCTGGGCCCATTATCTCCTGCCTCAGACCTGCTTCGTGAAGCCCACTGGGTCATCCAGGACACCCTCCCCTCCCTCAAGCGAACCTACTAGGACTCTGATCACATCTACAAAATACTTTCAAGACAGCGCCTGAATTAATGCTTGATTGAGTAACTGGGGATGAAAGGCTGCCCAGGTCACACAGAAAACCCACCATCTACTTTTACAACTTTTCCATAAGTTTGAAATCTTTCCAAATAAAAAGTCTCACATGCTGAGCTGTGAGTTCCTTTCTCAGACCCAAGGGTCTGAAGGCCTGGCCTACTGGTCTGGCTGCACAATTCTGTCCCCGTGTCCCTCACGGCCATGCAAGGACCAGACCTTCCTCTCTTCAATCCCTGAGGAAATCAGCGCACGCCCTCCCAGACAGGGCGCCAGGCCTCCGCCACGGTGCTTCTTGAAACTTGATGTGCGATGAATCACTTGTTCTTCAGGAAGAAGGAAAGCAGTGCAGGCCAGAAACTCAGATCCACCTAAAGACAGAAAGTGAAGGAATAGCAAAAGGCAAAATAAACTCTTTCATTTTTCTTATTTTATTTTTCTCTCACCTTCCACAAGCTAACCTGAACCACAGGAACGCACTGGATGAACACATGAGGATACAGTCTCCTCCCAAAGTAAAACTCTGTGCTTTACTTTTATCCTGCCTTTTGTGTGTTTTTTTTTTTGGCCCATATCCCAGCCTTCCCAAATAGCCCTGTGTTCTCGTTGTTTCTTCTCCACCTTGCAGGCTGACCTGAGTGTTTCACACGCAGGCACATGACCACCGTTGCCGTCGTTGTGAACGAGCTGGTGCCGCACCGTCGTGGCCCAGGGAGCTTGGAACCCCTGGTGACCCTCACAGCAGTCACGTCTGGCAGAGGACTCCGGCTAACACTCATTCCTCTTTGCAAAGACGCCCTCTTCTTGGACAAGCTGGACATAATCAGTGGTTGCCGCCGGACCCTGGGAGCCAGGCGGGCGGGGGGTGGGGGACGCTCCCTGGTTCCTGATCACATCACTGTCTCTGCCAGTTCTCATCTGCCTGGAGCCTCTGACTTCCGACTGTAGGGTGACCAAGAACAGGTCAGCGAGAAGCAGGTTTAGGCTCGTCAAGCACCTCAGGTAATTAGGATGGAATTATGCTTTAACTACCAGCTGTTTCCAAACGAGCTATCCAGACCTGACCTCCCCAGATAACTGGCAGCCTGCTGTGTGTCTCAGGACTCTGACCTCTAAGTAGGTTTCATTTCCCAAAATTCCTGAGACATGAAAAATAACTGTTACCATGGAATGTTTTCTTTCTTTCTTTCTTTTTCTTTCTTTCTTTCTTTCTAACTTGGTTGCATGTTTGAAAATTTCCATAATAAAGTGTCAGGGGAAATGCATCCCCCTCCTCCCCTGCACCCACCCCCCTCTGACTCTCTTTCCTCTCCCTCTTTTGGTTCTCCCCAGTCTCATAGGCCCAGACTTGGCAAGAGTATTTTCACCACTTTCCAGGCAAAAACCTGGGGTCAGGCAGAGCACAGCCTGCCTGGCTTCTAGTGTGAAAGAAATATTATTCCAACACGTGTCCTCTGAGCCTGGCAGGAAGGGGGGCAGGGGACACCTTGGAGGGGGCAGGGAGTGCCAGCTCCAGCATCCAGGGTGCCAGCTTTCACGGGCCGCCCCACTGCAGATGGCTAAAGGAACGAGGCTGCACAAACACCCGGAGGGAAGTCAAGCAGTGACCACACCGATGATTTGGAAAGGAAACGCTGACCATCCAGAGGTGCCAAGGGGATTGCTAAACCCGGCTCAGAGCCACGCTGCTTTCCTCGTGGCTGGACTGAGGCCCAGAGAGACGGGGGGCATGGGAGACGATGCACAGGCGCCCTCCCTGGTCCCCAGATGCCCTTTCCCTCCCCCGACACCCCTGGCTGTGCTGCTTCACCCACTGCACGTGGGAGCTGCTCTGGTAAATGTGCGGCTTGAGAGGATAAATGGTAATCGACAACACAAGGCGAGGAGGGCCCTTTCCACGTGGACCTGAGCACAAGCTTCCAGAAGATTCTCTGCTCCCCTGTTAAACGCAAAACAGCTATAGGCTACTGAGTTCACTCTGGCCTCTTCTATGGGGGCTGCCAACAGCCTTTACCTTGAGCATCCCGGTGTACCATTGCCATGGCATCAATCCCTAGCAGAGCCCTAAATGCTTTGCCCACACTGGCACACGGTGTAGAAGCATCCCCAAGTCTCCCCAAGTGGGGGTGGGAAAGAGGCACAGGGGGAAGGTGTGTGTAAGGGGCCTCAGGGCTCAACTCCAGAGAACCTTGTGCCTCCCTTAAGAGAGGTTCCTAATCTTTCCGTGTTAAGATGTCACAAAAACCCACGACTTGCTCGGTCTAAGCTACCATTGTGGACACCAAGTTTTAATTGCTCAAAGCCCTAGCGTTCAGAATCTCAACTCTTGGCCACTTGATGTGACCACTTACAACTTCAGGGGATGTTTTATGTGCTTGGTCATTTATTTATTGAAGTATTACTTAATATCCACTTATTATTGTTTATTGATTTCAGAGAACTCCTGTCACTCCCTCACCTTAAATTCTCACTCTGCTAATTCAGATCATGAGATCAGCAGACACACACCCAGTCTTGTGGAAACATGGCTGGTTTGCTCTTCACCTGGCAGAAGGGAAACACCCTCACCTCCTGCACAGACGTTCCCCCTCCATGCTGCACTCGGTGGGTGGGTGCCAGAATCCCGTGCCTCATCTTGAGTTCAGTTTCTCTCTGGGCTCCTGTTAGCTTATCCCAGGAGCTGCAGGCCCCAGAAACCAGGGCTTGGGCTGCTCTGTCATTTTTCACCGCGCTTACACATCCCACCGAACCTGGCCATTTCTGTGTTTCCGACCCCCAGACCCTACAGTTAACAAAGTGGTCGGCCTCACCAGACTTGTGACATTTGCCGAGATCATCCACACAGCTGGAGCAGAGGTTCAGCCTCATCCTGGCCTTCCCCTCCTTATCAGACTGTCCTGCAGGCTGCTCCGGTGGCTCCCGTGGGCACCCTGTGCTAGGACTGGAGATGTCGCTGTACCAAGACGCCTACCGCCAGTGTAATCAACTTCCAGCCACACGTGTCACCACTTGGGCCACCCCAACAGGCTCAAACCCACCACCGTGCTCCCATTCTCTGCTGCCCTGCACCTCCTCCGTGATGACGGATGGCAGGACCCCGCCGGTCTCTGCACAGCACACTTTCTGAGGCTGCAGCCCCAGCTGCCCAGTGTGGTAGGAAACCCCAGTGAGGATCATTTCCTGCCCTTAAGAGACAGTCATGCCGCTCAGAAGTGCTGGCCGGCGCAGTCCACTCTGCCCTGCTCTGTGGAGCTCCCCTCTCTTCTAGTTCACTGAGAAAGCACTTCTTCTCCCTCATCGCACTGCAAAGGCATCCCTGCTGCACCTAGTGGGTGCCATGACTTTTCTAGAGGCTCCTGAGTCAGAGGAGGGAGAGATTGTGGGGGGGGGGGAGAATGCAGAAGATGCCACCCCTAAATGTGCCACTTTGGCACGTGGAGTATTTTGAGCTGAAGGCAGTCAAGAGGCAGCAGGCTCAGGAAAAACTTTTACCTCCTCCTAACTGCCTCAACAAATTTAGATACCGGACAGAGAGACACTACCAGAGACATGTTTTTATCTGAAAGAGCCATCTGTGTGATAGGGCTGACATCCGATCCCAAAGCATCTCCTCGTCGCATCTTCCTGTGAGTCCCACTGGCTCCATTTGAAGCCCCAAGCCCCCATTCCTTTCCTTAGATCAGGGTGGCTTATAAGCTTCAACTGCCTGACTGCCTTTGGGTCGCATCTTTGTGGGGCTCCTAAATGTATACAGTTAAATTTATTTTTCTCCTGTTAATCTGTCTTATGGCAATTTAATTATTAGACCAGCCAAAGAACCTAGAAGGGTACAAGGAAAAATTTCTTGCCCCTACAGTTATAACTGGGCCTCAGGCAACAGGGTCTCAGAAACACTGAATGTGAATATTCATAACTGATATCATTCTGGATTCCAGGCCGGCTCCCTGCTACTCCAGCACCAAGAGCACAGCGGCTCTAGGATGATGCCTTGATGCCTTGACCACTCCAGGGAGAGTTCCTCTGTGTTTGCTCCAAGGGCCCAGAGACCTCCTGGTGTTTCTGCTACCATCTCCATAGGTCATTGGTCACTGGGCCACCTTCAGGCACACAGGGTGCAGGTAAGAGAACAGCCTTCCCCTCCACTCCCAGGGCCATGCTCAGGCCCAGACCTGCATGGTCCTGAGCTGGAGGGTCTGGTAGCCCACACAGTACCCAGGTGACCACGTCCTCTCAGTCCGGGGAGGAACAGAACCAATAATTAGGTTAACCCAACAATAGAGGAGGCTCAAAACCCAGATGCACACACACTGCATGAGGCCATTTGCAGAAAGTTCAAGAAGAGGCAAAGCCCTAGTCCACAGAGACAGATGTGTGCATCACCCAGAGCCAGGGGCGTGCACAGGATTGACTGCAGAGAGGCAGGAGGAAATGTTCTAGAGCTTGGTGGGGCAGCACTACTGGTGTATGCACGTGCTAAAATTCCTCAGTCTGGACACATAAAATGAGGCATTTATTGTATGGGCATCATACCTCATTCAAGTTGATTTTTAAAAATCAAGAAAGGTTTCCAAGCAGTGGACAGAAGACCAGAGCCAGATGTGCACCTTCCTGAGGGGAAAAGCGGAGCCCTCAGCAGCTGCCCCTCCCCCACTGGCCAAGTAAGGGTCATCCTCACCCCTCCACCTGCATCCCCCACCCACGGTAGGGTGCACACAGCTGCCAGGGTAAGATTCCAGGTCATATCCCTTCCCTGCTTAAACACCAGCCGCTTTGCTTCCTGTCCCTAGAGCAGGCCAGCCAAGCCCCACCACAGGGCCTTTGCACTGGCTGTTCCCTCTTCTGATGGTCTCTTCCCTTGTGTCTGCAGGACTTCCTGCCCTTTAGGTAGGTTTCAGCCTAAATGTCTGTTGTCTCAGAGGCAACCCTGACCGGGGTCCATTGGCACTCATCTCTATTTCACCTTTCACTTCGCTTCTAAGAGCCCCTGTAGCTCCCTGATCTTAATTACTGATCACTGCCCTCCCCCACATACCCCCTAACGCTGGGCCAGGCAATGCCACAGCCACACTTGGAGATGAGGCCAGTCCGCACTGACGGCTGCTCTAAGGATAAAATGTACACACACAGAAAGAGTGTAAGATATGTCGTACACAATTGCTTGTATATGCTGAAATAATATTTTGGATATATTGGGTTAAACAAAAAGTATTGTTTTTAGACGCTTGTTTCTTTTTGCTCTTTTTAATGTGTCGCCTAGCAAATGTAGTTACGCAAGTGTTCGCCTTATGTCTCCATCAGGTAGGGGCTCTACCACCTGGAGTCCCTGGCCCCCGGCTCCCCTGCCCACGCTCCATCTACAGGCCCCAGACCCTCTGGCCAGGGAGAAGCCCAGAAAGGTGTGCCAGCTGAATAAATAAATGAGTTGTGAGAAGGAGAACCCGATGAGCTTTTCCCAAGTAAAGGTTAATTCATTTATGTTTGGCAAAGAAGTTCCCCCAGGACGGAGCGCACACGAGGTCTTCCATCGTCTGCCTCGGAAACTGCAGCCTTGTGCGCCGGGGACTCCTAGACGCCGACAGCCGACGGGGGGCTGAGAGACGCCCCTTCCCCCTTTCAGACCAGGAGACAGGGCTCGGGGTTACAAGCATCGCCGGCCTCCAGGAGGTGACACCTTCTGCGAGACCGGGATGAGTCGGGCTGAGGAGCGCGGGAGTGGGAAAACGGGACTCGGAGAGGAGGGCCGGGACTGGGAAGGAGTGAGCGGAGTCGGGCGGGTAGAGAAGCGAGAGGAGTGGCAGGATTGGGGGAGGGGCGGGACTAGGGCGGAGGACAGGGGCGGGCGGGGGGGGGAGGGGCGGAAGAGGAGGAGCCAGGCGGGCGGGGGCGGGGCGATCCGGGGCTGGCCCAGGGATAAAGACTCGGTGGCTGGCCGGGCTGTGCTCGTGTCACCGGATCGGTCTTCTGCTGAAGCTCCGTCCGCCTCCGAGAGATCATGGCCGGATCCCCGTGCACCCTGCTGCTTCTGCTGGCCGTCCTGGCCCTCGCCCAGTCCCTGACCGTGAGCCCTGCGGCCAGGCAGGGCCCCAGAAAGAAAGGCCTGGTGGGCGGCCTGTTCGAGGCGGACGTCAACGACACGGGAGTACAGGAGGCGCTGTCCTTTGCCATCAAAGAGTACAACAAGCAAAACAACGACGCCTATCAGAGCCGCGTGGTGCGCGTAGTGCGCGCCTTCAAGCAGGTGCGTCCCGTCTGGGAGAGGGCTAGGGGCCCGGGGTGCAGGGGCCGGGGAGGGAACGTGGAGCCCCGGGTGCAGGGGCCGGGGGTGCCGGGCCAAGCTACAAGGCAGGGGCGCCGGGGCCGGGCGGCCCTGAATGCGGGAGGCCGGCCCCTGAGAGGGCGTGGTCTGCGCGGTCACCAGCCCCGTCCCCCCAACTCTCGGGAGGGCAGCCCCCAGACCCTTGAGGCCCCGGGGATCACAAAGGACGCGGACGGACTTCTCACCCTGACGCAACCCCAGCCTTTTCCGGCGCCCGCAGCCCTTCGCGGGACCGCCGGCCCTCTGGGTCGGCGCTTGGGTCAGGGCCCCGCCTCCTGGGACCCGGGGGCTTGGCGCGAGATGTCAACTAAATGACCACAGGCGAGGTAAAAACAGACCCACACCTGTCTGCCCTCCTGGCTCTGCCACTGAATGCCCTTAAGCACCTTTTCCTTTTAACTTTTTATTTTGACATAATTTCAGACTTACAAAGCAGTAGCAAAAATAGCACATAGAATCACTGTAGATTCTTCACCCAGATTCTTCAGACGTTAAAAAGTTGCCATAGTTGCTTGATCCACATCATCCCCATGTACATGTGTGTAGGGATGTATATATGCATTTATTTTTCTGAACCCTTTGAAGGTAAACACTTTTGTGTATATTTCCTGAAAGCAAGGGCATTTTTTCCCATAACCACAATACAGTTTTGAAAATCAGGACCTTTTAATACACAGGCCTTATTCAGATGCCGCTGCTCATCCCACTGTGTCCTTTATAGCCAACGACACTCCCAGGCCACAAATGCAGCCACTGTCCTGCAGCCCCTTTTACTCTGGAGCAGCCCCTGAGCTGTCTCATGCATGACCTTGGCGTTGTTTCTGAAGGGTCCAGCCAGTTGTGGTTCAGACTGTCGGTGGGTTTGGGCTGGCCTGATGTTTCCTCGAGATGAGCAAGCCTCGGGTCACACAGAAGAGGCATGCTCCCCTCTGAGCCTCCTGTCAGCAGATGCCACTAAACGTACCTGGCCACCATGTTGTCGTGTAGTGGCATTGGGGAAAGACACTCTGAACATCCTCCAGAGCACCCGGAGGTTATCAGCAAACAGACAAGTCCGTGAGTTGGCCCGTGGTGTCCAGTGTGTCCCAGAGCAGGGGCTCTGGCATAAGAATACAAAGCTTCCGGGACTGTCGCTTCCACCTGCGGGTCACATCCATGGGAGCAGCCTCTGGGCTGTGACATGTCACTCCCACCCTGAGATGGGCACACGGTCGCTAACAGCCTGACCTCTGCCTCTGCCAGCCTGCCTGGGGTTCTGGCCAGATAAGGAGCCCATTGTCAGAGTTGAGAAGAGGGCAGGAGGGAGAGTTAGGACGGGCTACAGGGCCTTGTGCTGGTCCTTGAAGGAAGGCTAGAATTTAGACCATCTGGCCTACATCCCATTGGAGAGCAGGACGGAGCCACACAGCACCAAGAGTGTGGTCCTGCTGCCAGCCATAGGGCTCCCTGCCACCTTCTCTTGAAACTTCAGAAGATGGGTCAAGACCAGACCCATTTCTCTTCCTGCAGCAGTGGGCTGGTGCTGTCCCCTTTGGCTAGTACCTCTCCATTCACCAGGTCCCCTCCAGCCTGCTCCTCTCCAGTGTGACACTAGCTCACTGGCCACATGGGGAAGCTGACAGCAGAGGGATCATGGGTCTACCAGGTGGGGTCTGGAGCCTGGTCCCTGGCGCCTCATTCCGTGTTTCTCCAGGTTCTAACGAGGCATGTCTGGGATGCCTGTGTGAAGCCAGAGTTCACTTTTTTTTTTTTTTTTTTTTTTTTTGCGGTACATGGGCCTCTCACTGTTGTGGCCTCTTCTGTTGCGGAGCACAGGCTCTGGACGCGCCGGCTCAGCGGCCATGGCTCACGGGCCCAGCCGCTCCGCGGCATGTGGGATCTTCCCGGACCGGGGCACGAACCCACATCCCCTGCATTGGCAGGCGGACTCTCAACCACTGCACCACCAGGGAAGCCCCCTAGAGTTCACTTCTATTCTGTAATCGCAAGTGTAAAAGGCACGCAGTATATGACACACTTGAGAAATATTCCCGTCAAAAATCACACCTAAGAGCAAGGCATTCCAGGCAGTCTTTTATTGGCCTAAACGTCCGCGAACGTGAAGCTCTCATTTTCTTCTGTTCCGGGAGGGAATAAATAAACCTGAGCTACATTCAGGGAATGGGTTGCTGTGGGCTCCACCCTGGGGACTGGAGTTCAGCGTAAGTGTAATCACCAGGCAGCAGTCTTCCTGCGGATGCAGTGTGAACTCTGACACAGGGCCACCACCTTGCGCTCAGTCCCCTCCCTGGCTCTGGGCACTGGCCAGTGGCTTGCCTGTACCCTGGCTGGCTCCTCGGAGCTGTGCCTTCTGTTCCTGGATCCAGTTAGAGTGTTGGTCCCTGGCTTCCCCCTCTGTGTCCCTGTGGGAGATGCCTTGCTGGAGCAGCGGGTAAACAAGTTCCAGGGAGGGCCTGGGGTGGCTCTGGCAGCCTGTGACTGGGGCGGGGGTGGGGGCGCAGCACGGTGGGAAGAAGGTAACCACGTGTGTGTGTGTGTGTGTGCAGCCGGCAGGTTTTGTAAGTGTGTGTGATCTCTGCGTGTCCAGGTTGTGTCCGGGATGAAATACTTCTTGGAGGTGGAGGTTGGCCGAACCACTTGTCCAAAGTCCCAGGCCAACTTGGACAACTGCCCTTTCCATGACCAGCCACACCTGAAAGAGGTACGTGCCTGATGGGAGCAGGGGTTGGGGGTGCCCATGGGGGTGCATCGTGGGTTCCTGCCAGGGCTGTGAGGGGAAGGGTATGTGTGTGCATGTGACTGCTCTGGATTTATGGGGTTTTAGCTGGGGAATTGGGGCACCGTCTGCTTTGGGGATTGTTGCCTGCGGGATGGAGGACCCAGCTGTGGGCGTTTGCTGGGAAGGGAGAAAGGGCCCTTTAATCCCAGCCTCGCGCCCCCATCCCCGGGCAGATTAGAGGGAATTGGAGGCCTGTAACCGGCCCACCATACCACCTGCTCACCAAAGGCCAGACTCTCCCAGGGGCTTGGTGCTTCTCAGGGGTCTCGGCCTCGGGGAGGGCTACACACCTTTGTCACCTCTCCCGGGCCCCACCTCTGCATGGGGTTTCCTGGACCTGGGTCCCAGCCCCTGGGTCCTCCCCTCTGGTCCTGTCTCAGTACCAGCCCACTGGGGGAGGGAGCTGGGGCCAGTGCACTTTCCTCTTTAACTATAACCCTGACCGACCATCCCTCTCTTCCCTTTTGCAGCAAAAGCTGTGCACCTTCCAGGTTTACGTCGTCCCCTGGATAAACATCATCTCCCTGGTGAATTTCAACTGCCAGGATGAATAGGGGACTGGGCATCAGTCAGGCTGCTGACCGCCTCCCACTCATGCCTCCCCAAGAGCGCTCACACCTCCCTCCGACCTCCGACGGGTGACCCCTCTGGTGGATGTGCCCTCCGTGTGCTGTCCCAGCAGACACACAGAGAAGACTCCTTGGGCATTTTTTGAACTGCTAAGGGGCTCTAACTCGTTTCTTTCTTCTAATTGCTTTCCAAGTGAACCAAATGCCCTTGCTCTGCTATTTTACTCAATAAAAAAGTAACAGCAGCTACTCCTTGAGTTGCTCACTGTCTCGGGCCGTGCAGCGGGAAGGATCTAGGCAGTTACTTTATGGAGGCACCATAAAGAGCCACCTCGCTGGCTCTGAGGGCAGGCAATGGGGAGGGGCGGGGAGCGGGCATGGCAGGGGAGCTGGGCCTTCAGCTCTGGTACTCCTGATAATCGGACAAGGGAGAGGAGGGGGGACCTAAGCTGCTGACCCCAGAGACTCAGCTGCTGTGTTTGCAAATGAGTCAGACCGTGTGCTGGGGCTGGACAGGAGGCTGGAGAGGTGATGGAGCCCGAGACCTGGGTCACCCTCCGAGGGGCTGCACGTGTGCTGAGCTGATCAGACTCCTGTGGGATGACTCCCACTGGTGAACGTTCTGTAGAAGCAAAATAATGATTTAATGTCTACCTCTTCCCACAAACAACTTTGGGTACCTACGAAGAAACAGACCAAAAGTATGTGTAACTGATGGAGCGAGGGAATACTGATCAGAATCAAGGTCAAACAAGGTTGGAATTGGGAATTCAATAGAATGAGAGCAGGCCTTCTCTGATACATTTCGGGAGCCGTGGAGTCTATAAGGATTTTACGGATTTACAACCCTCCTGCTCTTCTCTGGGCTCCTAGATAAAACAGGTCTTAGCGCAGAACTCCAGGTAAGGGGTGTAGAACTTAAGACACATAGTGGGCCTTCTTCTTTAACTAAGGACTGTATAATTAATAGGCAATGTCACCTCTTAGTGTCACCATCGTTCTGCAGCA
This sequence comes from Kogia breviceps, assembly GCF_026419965.1. NCBI lineage: Eukaryota > Metazoa > Chordata > Mammalia > Artiodactyla > Physeteridae > Kogia > Kogia breviceps. Next base: position 32,053,320 of record NC_081323.1, on the reverse strand, counting down.
GAGTGGATATTTAGTGCCCCAAACTGGGAACAGCCCCGCTCCCTGCACTGTCCTCGCGTTGACCATTCACTCCCGAGGGTGACGCTTCCTCTGTTCCCAGATGCCCACCACGCTCAGGTCAGCGTTGCCCAGCCCTCCTGTTGTGTTGCGGTGACCACAGAAGGCGAAGTGACAAAGGGAACTCACCCAGATGACTCCAAGGCTGCACCTGCAAAGCTACAACCGGGACTCCAGGAAGAGGGTGGGGACCGTCCCCTTCCACCTGCCACCCCCTGACTCATTGGGTCCCGAGGGCTCCCCCCTGCCCGCCACCCCCCATCTCTGTCTTCACCGAGCACACGGGAGAGCCTTCTCACCCCAGACGACTTAACAGAAGGGCTTTGGGATTCAAGGAGTGAGGTGGTGTCTGCAGGCCTGGCACTGGCCAGGTTTGGACCTGGGGCTGGGCCCTGCAGTTGGTCCTGGGACTTGTGGACACAGAAGTGGTGGCCTGGGGCAAATGCCTCCCTGCAGAGACTCTCCTCCTGGGTGGAAAATCTTGCCTTTCCACAAGCAGCCAGCAGCTAGGCTGATTTCCCATAAAGTCATCCCTCTGTGATGCTTCCAATGCCCTGTTCCTTGTGGAAGTCTGGTCAGCTGCGTCGGGGTGTGCTTTGCTTGGCTCACCTGCTTCTCCCACCACCCAGCCCCCGCTTCCGCAGCCCACACTGCAGGGTTCAGGTCGGTGCCACCCCAGGTGGAACAGGAGGTGGGACAGTGTGACTGGGAGGCCTCACTCACCAGGAGGTCATCCAGACCAGTGTGTCTAGGTAGGAAGCACAGCCCCTGAAACTTTCATCTGCACAGTTGTACTTTTATGCTTGTTTATTTTAAACGTAAATGTAAGTGTGGTTAAAAAGCAGAATTCAACTGAGTGAATTTGAAGGTCTTGGCTTTATCCAATGGCTCGTGAATGTGGCAGCATCTCATAGAGGGACTTGAAGGGCACGCAGAGGAGCCCTAGAGCATGGAAGTTGCTATAGAAAGCAGGGTGGGTGAGGAAGTCAGCCAAAGAAAATGGTTATTTTGGGCCTAGACCTCTTTGGGAGGAAGGGGAGCAGGAAAGGCATGGGTTTTACTGTGCAGGCTGCCTCTTCTTCCTCTGGGGATGGGGAGGCCCCACATGACAGGTGACCTCATTGTGCTGAGCAGAAAATCCCATGCTGTTAAGATGACATTTCTGGGGGAGGTCAAAACTGCACTTAGGTGAGGTGTTAAATCCAGGTTTTCTATCCTGGGCTTTAGCACATGTGACGCCACTGGGGGGCTGTGGGTTTGCTCTTTGTGTATAATTGAAGTGAAACTATTCATATAAATAGATTTAGCACAGGGCGTGGCTCTGGATGAACGCTCATTGATCTAACTACATTTTATAGTGGTTTAAAACGTTGACACTCCTTTGAGAGGTGGGGTCCGTAAGCTGCTGCTTCGACTCTAGGTGGGATTGTGACTCCTTCAACCGAAAACTGCAGAAGAAGTGGCCCTGTGACCTTCAAGCTGCAGAGAAGCTCTTCCCCCAGCTCCCTCAGACACTTGCCCTGGGGGAAGCCATGTGGAGAGGCCCCCGGGGTGCCCACCAGACGGCCCCAGAGGAGCTCCTGGCCAAAGCGGGCATCAGCGGCTGCCAGGTGAGTGGGCCACCAGGGATGTCCAGCCCACCTGGACATCCAGCCCCGGCTGTCACCTGATTGCAGTCACGTGACAGCCCCAAGCAAGAGAAAATGGCTGTTGTACTGCACTTGCTAGTGTTCGAGGGATGTGTCACATGGCAGTGGGTCTGGGGCAGGTGTGTGTGGAGAGACAGGCACAGAAGGGGTGATGCCCAGGGAGGCTGGGTGAATGTCCCACTGGCCACGTGACCTCCAGCTCCCGCTTCTGGGGTGGAGGGAGGGGTAGTAGAGCTCCTTCCTTGTGGGGTCGCGGGAATCCCATGTGTTCATGTCTGTAAACACCTAGAACAGCACACAACACATGAAGCCACTGAAGTTTGTCACATAAATGCATCTCATATCACCAGTCAGAATGTCAACAGACTTTAGTTTTAGGTGGTGTCTTACAAGAGTCTAATGTCATCTTTTCAAATGAGGTGATTAGCCTTTTTTTTTCCAGTGAATTTTCCAAGAACTGCTTCAAAGGATGAGGCTTTTCGTTCCCACAGCATAGGGGGTCACTTTCTGTATCTCAGTGCTAAATCTAGCTAGGTTCATTTTTCTGTGCCAACTACTCCATTTTAACACAATGTTTTCATATCCACTGGGTAAGAGCCATCTTCTTTATTCTTTTCTAAATTTTATTTCCAAATATGTTGTATTTATTTATTTCTAAATATGATTTTTTTCGGTACGCGGGCCTCTCACTGTTGTGGCCTCTCCCGTTGCGGAGCACAGGCTCTGGACGCGCAGGCCCAGCGGCCATGGCTCATGGGCCCAGCCGCTCCGCGGCATGCGGGATCCTCCTGCATCGGCAGGCAGACTCTCAACCACTGCGCCACCAGGGAAGCCCTGTATTTATTTTTTTAAATTTTCAAACATGTTCTGATCCTCTCTCGCGACTCTGGGCAGTGGCCACAGCTCCCCGTCAGCCCCATGAACACGAGGGTGAACAACCGACACACAACCATTCTGGACCCAGACGACCCCTCTGTTTTTCACTTTCAGTACCGTATTCAATAAATTACATGAGAGAGTCAACACTTGATTATAAAATAGGCTTTGTGTTAGATGGTTTTTCCCAACTGCAGGCTAATGTAAGTATTCTGAGCACAGTTAAGGTGCACCAAGCTAAACTCCAATGTTTGGTAGTTTAGGCGTATTAGATGCAGTTCTGACTTACGATATTTCAACTTACGATGAGTTTATCAGGCTGTGAGCCCACTGTAAGTTGAGAAGATCTGTATCCCCTTTTTGTGGATCATTTCTTGACTTATTTGATTCTAGCTGGTTTGGGTCATGGAGGCTCTGGCTCAGGCATGCTCTCCAAACCATGGGCATTGTTTTGTTTCTAATAATAATCATTGTCTCCCTAATTCACTGTGTTCTCTTGGAAGTTTTCAATGCATGTGGGCAGCCATTGACCAGGCGATAGTTGGTCTCTTGAGAACTAAAAGATGAAAGAGAACAGGGGACATAACCAGCTCCAAGAATATGAGCTTGACATCCTCTCCTGTGAACACCACACTGAGACCCAAGGAGGCAATGGTAACTGAGTCACACTAAGGCCAGTGGTTTTGATCAAACCTCTGGAGTGGCCAAGAGGATGACCAAGGCGGGGACAGGGAGGACTGTGGAAATAAATATCTAAGCCCAAGACGGGGCTGCTCCTGCTGAAGATGCCACATCAGCAAACTGAACTTCAAGGTTCTTGTAAATGCTTCACTTGCCCAGAAATGCAGAATATCCAGTCAGCCAATCTGCAAATGCCAAGCCAACTCCGGTTCCACGTTTATTTCTTTGTTCCTTGATCTTTCTAAACAAGATCAGATATGCAACCCCTGCCAATCATGCCGTCTCCACATTGCTGCTTCCAACGCTCTATAAACTCGCTCTTGACCAAAATCCCTTGAGAAGAATGTGCCACTGTACTCCCCCAACCCATGGATTATTTTCCCTTGAATAAAGAGCATCAAACTTGTTCCTAAATTGTTTTAATTTTGTTATTTGACAATCCTGTCAAGAAATGGGAAAGGCAACCCACAGAATGGAAGAAAACACTTGGAAATCATATATCTGATATGGAACGTGTATCCAGAATTCATAGAGAACTCTTACAACTCAATAAGAAGACAACTAACCCATTTTTAAATAAACCCCAATTTTAAAAATTAAAAAATAACACAATGAAATTTTTTTAAAAAAACAACTCAATTTAAAGATCCCAAAGGATCTGAACAGACATGTCTCCAAAGAAGACATGCGAACGGCCAATAAGCACATGAAAAATGCTCATCGTTAGCCACTAGGGAAATGCAAATCAAAATCAAACTGAGACCACTTCACACCCACTACATGGTTATAAGAAGAAAGACGAACAATAACAAATTAGAATCCTCATATATTGCTGGTGGGGATTAAAATGGTGCAACTGCAAAAGGTTAAATGTAGAGTTACCACATCACCCAGCAGTTCTACTCCTCTGTTGATACTGACATAAATGAAAACGTGACCATAAAAAACTTATATATGAATTCTTATAGCAGCATTATTCATAGTTTCAAAAAATAGAAAAAAAAACCCCAAATGTCTGTCAATTGATGAACAAGTAAACAAAATGTAACATATTTACACAACAGAATATGTTGGGAGATAAAAAGAAGGATGTACTGATCCATGCTACCACATGGATGAACCCTGAAAACATTATGCTATTTGAAAAAACTCAGCAACAAAAAGACCACATATTGTGTAATTCTGTTTATGTTAAATGGCCAAAAGAGGCAAACTTATGGAGACAGAATGTAGACTAGTGGTTGCCCAGGGCTGGGGGTGGCAGAGGGGTGGGAAGTGACTGTTACAGGTAGGGGGTGGCTTTGGGGGGATAATGAAAATGTTCTAAAATTAGATTGTGGAGATAGTTGCACAATTCTGTGAATATACTAAGAACCACTAAACTGTACACATTAAATGGTTGAATTGTGTGGTTTGTGAAGTATATCTGAATAAAGTTGTTTTTAAAAAATTCATCCCAAAGCCACAATTGACCCAAACCAAATGTTTTCTGCTTGTTCTCTTTCCCATTCCAGTTAATTTCCGGCCACATTTCCAAGCCTCAACAAAATTAAACGAGTACAATCAAACAATTGTACTCTAATGACAAGCCAACATAGACACTTCCAGCCCACCTGACCCCTATTAGCTCATTCCCAGGAAAAATCAAATTCAAGATTAACTCCTCTTGCAAGATGAAGTCCTAAGAAATTAGAGTCCAATGGATTTAAAACCCCAAATAGAATGCTCTTGTTCTTGTGTGAGCTAAAGATCCAAAGCCTTAAGTTAAAGTTCACCAAGGATCCTCCTCAAACTTTTATTTGGCTCAGGCTCAGCCAGAATCTCAGCCATTGGGGCTCCTGGTCTTGGTACCTGGGTGAAGTCCAATTTCCTGCAGCAGCTAGAGCCCATTTCTCACTCTGATTGGGTGTAGGGGTTTTAAAGCAGCAATTCCCAAAATGTGGTCCTTGGAACAGTAGCAGTAGCAACACCAGCTGGGAATTTGTTAGGAATAAACATTCTTGGGCTCCAGCCTAGCCCTGCTGAATCAGAGTCTGGGGTGGAGCCCAATAATCCATGTTAAGAAACTGTGGCAGGCAGCCCCCTGGCTGGTTCCCCTGATCTCCATCTCCTGGGATTCATGCCCCGTGTAATCCCTTTCCCCTGAGTATGGGCTGGACTTGGTGACTAGTTTTTAATGAAAGGACCACAGCAGAAGTGATGAGGCATCACTGAGCAACCTTTCCATAACATCTGTAGACTGTGGCTTCCGCCTCGGGCACTCGATGGCTCACTGTGACCACAGGACACTCAGGCAGCCCCTGGAGAGACTCACAGATGAGGAACCAAGACATGCCAGCAGCCACATGGAGGGGCTTGGGATCAGCCCCCCACCAGCCAAAGCAGTCAAGCCTCCATCTGAGACGCATCTATGCTGACGGCCTGATGTAACCTCATGGGACCTTGGGCTGGAGGCACCCAGTTTGGCTGCACGCACCCAGTTTGGCTGCACGCACCCAGTTTGGCTGCACCTGGATTCCTGCGGCACAGAAACTGTGAGACAATCAATGCTCACTGTTTGAAGTTGCTAATTTGTTGCACAGCAATGGGTAACTAATTCACCAGCCCTCAGGGGATTCTGAAGCAGGCTAAAGTGGAGAACCACTGCTTCACCAAAGGAGGTCAGAGACCAACTGTATCCGATTTCTCACTCCTCTTACTCTTCAGCAAGGATCAGGAAAGTTTCTGATGGTCTTCTGCCCTTTCATTAAGGAGTCCTTTGGTTGCTTGTGGTTTTTTGGTTGGTTGCTTGTGGTTTTTTGGTTGGTTGGTTGCGTTTTTTAGTGCCAGAATAAGTCAACACGGCTGTGAACTTAGTTTTTCCGGAAGCAATCTTGCAATCTCATGAGCTGCAAACTCTGAGGAGGGATGTCAGGAAAGAGGGAGGGGCACAGAGACTGGAGGGGTGGGAGTGGGGGAGCCTGAGGGCAAGGCAACCACCTTAGGATTTGACTGCAAGGGATTTGAGCTCTCTCCCGTGCTTATCTTAGACCACTTAGACAGGAAGTCTAAAGGCAAGTGGCACAGATCACTCCCCAAGTGAGCCCTGGCTATTGCTGGCACCGTCCGCCTGCCCCGTCCTCCTACCCACATCACTCTGTGGGGTCTCACAGCTTCTTTGCATTCCCAGGGATGCAAAAAGCTGAGAACCATTCTTTTCTTTTCTTTTTTCAAATTAATGTCAACACACGAGCAACCCCTTCATGCTCACAGCCATCGTACCAGGCACCAGGAGGAGGTCACTGTGTCCCAGTTTTCCCAGGGCCTCCCTGGGGCTGGTCTGGTCACAGGTTTACATCACTGCCATGAACTGGCCAGTATCAGGCTAGCTGTCTGATCTCTGATGTGACAGGGGCAGCGGACACATGCAGGCATCGCCCCACCTCTGGTATCTGATGCTCGCGTTTCACTACTGCTAGGGGTCACCTTTTGACTTGAACCACTGTGCATGGATGCTGGACAGGTAGATCCAAGTCTAATTCTTTAGCCTGCATTCACGTGGGTGGCGGGAGGCTTAAGAAAGAGGGTCACTTAGTTGAGAACAGCTGACGGGCCTGAGAAAGTAAAGAAGGTGGAAAATGGATGGAATCAGGTTTTTGTTTCCCCAAAGGGAATGTTATCTCTGCACTGACTTTCCTGTGTGATGTTTCCGAAGTAAGTGCCAGTGCTGGGCATCTGTGGTTGATCCCCTAACAACACGAATTAAAGAAGTGGACATTTGGCCGAGTTGACAGAACTGCCACAGGAGACCCAAAGCCGACTCTGAATGGACTCGTTTCAAGGAAAAGCAGCTGGCGTCTCCGCTGGGGTAGCAGTGAAGGCAAAAAAGACACACTTGTCAGATTGGCAGCGTCTAAAGAGACCGTTTTGAAAAGAGCAGCGGTAAACACTGCCCAGAGCTGTCAAAGTGAAAAGTCTGCAGGTTTCCACACAGCGTGAGAAAGTGGCCCGGGCGGGACAGCCCCAAAGGCCCAGGCAGAGGGGCTCCGGCCACGAGGGAGGAAGGGAGGCACTTGGCTGGCGGACGATTGCGCAGATCGTCTGCCTGATTTCATCTCAGGATAGAACAAGAGCCCAGGGCTGCTGACTTGGGTGTGGGGTGGGGATGGTGGGGCTCTGGGAGCCCCAGTTCAGTGGGGCTGAGAGGCCACACAGCACAGCTGCCCATGCCCCTCCTGGGAACCTGATCCCAGGCCACGTGCAGGAAGAGGGGAGGGGCTGGGAAGACTGAGTACCTGCTGCAGGGTCAGAACACAGGCACTGTACCCCGAGCTCCCCAACACGTGGAACTGGAAGCTGGGAGGGCGAGTCTGGCTGTCAGAGCCTTTCAAAGAGGCAACCTCCTACTCGATTCTCCAGGATGAGTTTTCTTGAGCTCTGATCCCAGCGTGAGTCAGACCAAGGCCAAGTAGCAACACCCGTCCCAGTACCTGCGTCCACCCCATCCCGGGGAACTGACAGGCAGTGATGGAGCCTGCAAAGCCCTTCTCTGCTGACCCTGTAACTGAGCAGGACCCCATGGGGCCTTCCCAGGGGCTGGGTGGGGTGGGGACAGACCCCTCCCCCATATCCTTTGCTTTAGCCGCTCTCTGAAGTACCTAGATAATAGTATTTGATGCACATCTCCTGAGTTGTTTTGCAGATGTAACCCCCTGCCCCGCAACAAATGGAAGATGTTCACTGCTTCATGACCAAGAGCACATAGCCCCAGGCCTCCTGGAGCCTAAGGACTGATAATGTTAACCCCTGTGACACCAGCCCTGCTACCTCACCATCAGCCAATCAGAGAACTGTGCACAAGCTGATCACAGACCTGCAAGCCCCCTCCCTCACCTGGCTTTTTTTTTTTTTTTTTTTTTTTTGCGGTATACGGGCCTCTCACTGTTGTGGCCTCTCCCGTTGCGGAGCACAGGCTCCGGACGCGCAGGCCTAGCGGCCATGGCTCACAGGCGTAGTTGCTCCGCGGCATGTGGGATCTTCCCGGACCAGGGCACGAACCCGTGTCTCCTGCATCGGCAGGCGGACTCTCAACCACTGCGCCACCAGGGAAGCCCCCTCACCTGGCTTTTAAAAGTGCTTTGCCGAAACCCGTCCGGGGGGCATGAGCCACCTGGTGTCCTCCCCCGGCCCTGCAGTAAACCTTTCTCTGCTCCAAATTCCGACATTTCGGTTTGTTTGGCCGCACTGCGCATAGGGCGCACGAACGTGCGTTAACAACCCTACACCCTGTCGCACAGCCCAGAACCCCAGTGCTCGCTGCCGGTGACGAGGGTGGTGAGGACCATGCTTGGCTCCCGACGGACGCTTGTCCCATGACCAGGGAGAAGCATGGGCGGCACAGAATCGCTTGTCAGCGCCTGGCTCTGCCAGGGTCTCTGCGGTGCCATCCACACATTACCTTGTTCATCTCATAACCACCCTCCAGGCAGATGCCTGGTGATTCCAAATCTGTGGTCATGGAAACAGAAGCTAATTTGAATCAGAAATGTGTCCCCCGGGGCAGCGAGTAGGAAGAAGTGTAAATGAGGCCCCAGCTCAAGAGGTGTCAGCCCTGAGGGCCTCCGTGGTGGCCCTGCTTTGCCTCCCCCTGATCCTGTGCATGGCCTCGCCTCCCCCTGCCGGCTGGACCAATGGAGGAGGCCTCACTTCCTTTGTGGTAACATTTATATTTTTCTTTTTCTTTTTGTCATTTTCAGATGCTGTTGTAGCTCTTCTTTTTCAGTTTAAATTTGCTGGAAGTCTAAATGGCATTCCTTAAGTGAGCGAAACTCAAAGTCACGTGATACCTGCGCTAAGCAGGGCAGGGTGGGGCTGGGCCTGTGCAGAGGGGCTGTCCTGGCCCTGCTTCAGCTGATCCTGATACAGTCCAGGGTTCTCGGCCTTCCCCAATCAATAGAAATTGATCAGAAGCCAGACAAGACATTCAGGCTCGGCTTTGTTGGGGCCCCGCTGCAGCAGCTGGGAGTGAAGACAAATAGGTTCCCTTGCTTTCTCGCTCCCTGAGGGGCAGGCGGGAGGGGGATGGAGGGAGTGGGGGGGTGTGGGGGGGAACTTGTTCCTTACCTGGCGCGAGGGAAGGGGTGTGTCCAGGGGTCGGGCTGGAGGCGTGGCTCGGGTGGTCTGCCCACCCCTCAGGTGGTGGTGTGTGCTGGGGGCATGCGCAGTACCCTGTTTGTGCTCCGGGCTCTTCAAAAGTGGCGGTTGCGGGCTTCCCTGGTGGCGCAGTGGTTGAGAGTCCGCCTGCCAATGCAGGGGACACGGGTTCGTGCCCCGGTCCGGGAAGATCCCACATGCCGCGGAGCGGCTGGGCCCATGAGCCATGGCCGCTGAGCCTGCGTGTCCAGAGCCTGTGCTCCGCAATGGGAGAGGCCACAACAGTGAGAGGCCTGCATACAGCAAAAAAAAAAAAAAAAAAAAAGTGGCAGTTGGGTTTTTTGGTCTCTTTTGTCCAGAATTTGCCCTAACTGCATGCATGCAGTTATTTTTAGCCCCATACAGTTACTTTGTATTTTGTTGCTGGACGAGAGGTGTGTCCAGGTGCAAGCATCACAGAACTGCAGCAAAGGGTCCCAGGTCTCAGCCTGTCTCAATTCCTCTGGCAGACGGTGGTCACGCAGCTCTGTCCTGGGGTTCTCTGCCCATTTCTTCCTCTGACCATGTGGACCCTAGGCACATCCTTGTTTCCCAGCTCCTGGGGAGCCTGGGGGATCTTGGGCTATTTGGGTGGGCCTCCGAGGGGAGTGTCAAGCAGGAGGTGGTCTGGAAGCCACCTCCTGGAAGCCCCGATCCTGGGCAAGGAGACACAGACAGGAGGGGCCCGTCAGTCTGGGCAGTGAGTTCAGGGCACCAGAACCCCTGGAAGGATGGCTTTGGGCTGTGAGTTTGGGGGCGTTGTCCGGGAGGATCATCGTGTGTCCTGTGTAGAGATGACCAACTGCTCACCCTAGCTCCCCGGAGAAGGGCTGATGGTTGGTCCTGGCCGTGGTCCACACACTGATCCTCGAAAGGGGTGCTCCCGGCGCGCAGAGCTGGGCTTCACGGAATCAGGCCCATTTCAGTGAGTACTTCTGGAGAACTCCCTGTGAGACGCCCAGGGGGTGCTTGGTGCCAGCAGCTCGAACATGGGCATGACAGAAGCCCTGCCTCCCCCGGGAGACAGGCCAACCGGTGCCCATGACCCGGTCCAGGGAGACAGAGTTCTTCCAACGGGAGTCAGGACAGCTTTGGAAAAGAGGTGACACTTGGCTTGGGCCCTGAGGGATGAGTAGGAGTCTCGAGAGCAAAGGTAGCCCAATCCCAGGTAGAGGCAGGTCCAGGCAGAGGGCCCCCAGCCGGGATTGCACACCTTCTGGGTTTCCTGGGCCCCGGCTCTGTCTGTGCCCACGTCTCAGGGCCTCGCAGCCTAAGGCCCACATTCACCCTTCTTCCCTGGGCTCTTGTCTGCATGTGTCCGTAGCTCTCAGTCTGGGAAGGGAGACCACCAGGCCACCAAGGATTCGGGTGCTCGGGGGCTCTGTAAGGGCCAGCCATGTCCACGTGCTGTGTCCCAGGCTGGCTGTGGCCACGCCATCCTCTCCTGGGCTTCACTGAGAGGAGGGATGCTGTGCACAGGGGTCCACACCGTCCCTCGTATGAGAGTGTGTGTGGCCACCCACTTTGAATGCACAGGGCTGCTTGCCCTCAGGACATGCACAGGACAGACCCATGTTTTTCAGGCTCCTCTGGTGACAAAGTGTGAATGGCCACTGTGGGCATTGCTGGCCTCTGTCGGGATACTTGCTATCCATCCAGGTGTGTGTCAGGACTCACTCACGTCTCCACAGCCTGTTCCCCCTGAAAATCCACTGAGATGTTCCTACAATTGCTGACCACCTCATCTCACCCCTACACCTGCACATTCACTCTCTGGCCAAAAAAGCCACGTCACTTCCATTTCCTTTGCAGTTTTAGTGAACTTACAGCCATCTGAGAAAACGGACAACCTGTTGTGGATTTTTTTGGTAACATCACTTTATGGAAAATATGACTGACAGACAAAAGCTGCACACATCCAATGTCTACACTTAAGAGTTTGGAGGTTGGGATCCATGTGAGAATGTGAGAAAGCTCCCACTGTCTAGGCTATACACGGATCACCTTCAGGTTTTTTTTTTTTTTTTTTTTTTTTTTTTTTTTTGCGGTACGAGGGCCTCTCTTTTTGCGGTACGAGGGCCTCTCACTGTTGTGGCCTCTCCCGTTGCAGAGCACAGGCTCCGGATGCGCAGGCTCAGTGGCCATGGCTCATGGGCCCAGCCACTCCGTGGCATGTGGGATCTTCCCACACCGGGGCACGAACCAGTGTCCCCTGCATGGGCAGGCGGACTCTCAACCACTGCGCCACCAGGGAAGCCCATCTTCACGTTTTTATTTAATGTTTTTCTTTTCTGGTGTTGAGAGCACTCATTCAACATCTGACCTTTCAGCCCAGGTGCAAGTCCACAGCAGTGTCAGCTCCAGGCCCTATGTCGTAGAGTACACATCGAGAAATTGTCCACCTTGTAAGTAAAATTTATATCCTCTGACCAACATCCCCTCCAGTTGCCTCCTTCCAGCCCTGGGAACACTCATTCCACTTTCTGCTTCTGTGACTGAGTACTTTGGAGTCCTCATGATAGTGGAATCAAGCAGTGTTTTTTCCTGTGTCTGGCTTCTGTCACTAAAATTTCCTTCTGGTCCATCCATGTTAATGCAATGTCCTTCTGTTTTGAGGTTGAGTGGTAGTCCAGAGACACAACCTCTTTCAAGTTTTCCTGCACATCTGGCTGCTTCTCACACCTGATCCTATTGCCGTGCTTCTTTGTTGCAACCACCAAATGGCAAAATGACATCTTCCAGCCAGGACTGAGTTCTGTGCTTGGATAGCAGGTAACGGTGACCATGGAAACTGCTTGAAAAAAAAAAAAAAATCACAGGGAATTCCCAGGCAGTCAAGTGGTTAGGGCTCTGAGCTTTCACTGCCGAGGGCCAGGCCAAGATCTCAGGGAGCTGTGGGGGGAGGACGAGAAGTGAGCTGGTCTCGTGCACCTGGGCACCCCGAGGAGGGGGAGGCCTGGGCAGGGTTCAGAGCGCCTGCTGCCGGGAAGACAGCAGCTCTAAGCAAGTCAGTGTTGGGCGGGGTGAGGGGGGTACAGAAAGTCAGGGTCAAAGCCTCTCCTCTCCCTGACAAGCAGAGTCTGCTCACTGATGCCGGGCTTCTGGAAACCCACCTTGTTCTCTGTCCCCAGGCATGGTGTTCTGACCCTTTCCCTGACCAGTATGGCCCCCAGAAACCATTCTCAAGCCCCCAGCGCCCAGCCCACACAGGTGACTGACTTCTCATTGTGACCCTGCTGTGGCCACTCCCGGGGACCCTGAGCTGTGCTACTCAACGTGTGGACCAGAGGCAGGGACAGCACCGTCCCCTGGGAACCGACTAAGAGGCACATTCTCCGGGCCTGCACAGACCTGCTGGGTCAGGATCCTGGAGGAGGGCAAGGCCCAGGGTTGGGGGCATCCACAGGCCTCCGGGGGATGCTGGGCCCCTCGGAAGTGCTCCAGTAGCTGCGGACAGAGGCTAAAGGCCTGTTTCGGGGGCACAGCGGCAAAGTCTTGTCTGGAAAGAGTGTGTGTGTCATCATCCCAGAGGTGGTTTGTGCCCCAGGAAGGGGAGGCTGTGGTGATCTCTTCCTCGGACCCGGCAGACCCGGCACACAGGAGTTGTGTGCCCGCTGAGCTGTGGCCCCGAGGCGCTGACACACTGGCGTCTCCTGCGGACTCAGCTCAGCCTCCTGAGTGCATTGGCTTCCTCCCCTCTCTCTGCTTCCCCCTCACTCACTCTGCCTCCTCCGGTGACACCCCCTGACCAGCAGGCACCCTGGGCCCAGGGTGTGTCAGCGGCCACCCTCCGGTCATACGTCTGGAGGGAGGGCGTGTCCGTCGCCAGCCAGGCCCCAGGCTGAGAACCCGGGGTGGAGGGGTTGTGTCACGGGAGACGCAGGGATTGGCGGGAAGCTCCTGCTTCTAGGACCTGCAAGTCTTCTCCCCTGGCACCCGCCCAGGGGCCTGGGTGCCTGTGTTCTGGAACTCGAGGGGGCTGGGGGCCACGGGGGACGAGGACACACCTGCACTTGTCAAGACCTCGGCCCTCTGCTGCTTTCTTAGTGTGAATACACTTCACCTCTGGGCAGGCCTCCTTCTGTCACCCACAAAGCTGGCTCTGGGCCACTCATCCTTTTTGGCTCTGTCCCTCCTCTTCTCGCTGACCCTCACCTACTGCTGTGTCCAGAGACCCCCTTCCAATTCAACCCCTTGCAACTGTGTCCTTGATTCAGCGTCCAAAACTGGAACACAAAACTCAGCCTCCCCTCCCACTGAGGTGCCGAGGGGGGTGTATGGCTGGGCTTCAGCTGCAGGGGTCCCTCCTCCACGGCTGGTCCTTCTCCACCCACCCTGCCTGGGTCTTGCTTCTCTTTCCTGAACAGGAGACAATTTTATCAGCTTTGGATGGAGGAGTCAGGGTCACAAGAGGGAAGGGACAGGGTGTGACGCCTGTCACAGGAGTATGTCCCAGAGCACATGAACTGGCTCAATTCCCAGGGAGGCTTGGTGGGAGTTGGCACAGGGAAGGGAGAAGCCTGGGTGCCCGGGCACCCACAGCCATGCTGTGTCAGCAGTGGACGTGCAGGTGGGCTCAACCCTGCACCCTGCTCCCGCTTCTCCCATGACGGATACGTCTGCCCAGCCCTGTTCTGGGAGATCTGCGCAGGGTCTCCATATCGTGGGCCTCACCAGCACCTCTCAAGTTTGATTATCTGATGATCCCTGGGTTTGGAGAAAATGCAGCCTCCTTATCCAAAAGTCCAGAGACCCTGGGGCTGCATGTTTCTAAGAGGCTTCAGGAGACACTGCAGCTTTTGGGGGGTGGACCCACCTTAAGTGGAGGCTGGAGCCCCTCCTACATTCTGCCGCGCCCCGAACATCCTGGACCAGCAGGTGTGTGTGAGCAAGACTCCAGGGCAGGTGCTGAGGGGCCTTAGGCCCTGTCTGGGTCCATCCTGCCCTGAGGGTTCCCTGCCAGGCTGTGCTGATGCCCCTCTGAGGACGACAGTCACCCCTTGAGCCCAGAGACACAGCTCAGACACACCTGGGCTCCTGGCTTGTGCCACCTGCGGCTGGCTCAGGTGTCCAAGGGAGAGAAACCCACCCCCCCAGCCGGCTGCCCTGCTGGCAGGATGGCCTCAGCTGCCCAGCCCCCATCCTCTGGAACCAGGCGGCACAAAGCTGCTTGCAGTGCTGACGTTTAATGACCAATTCTACGGGAGGAAATGACAGGGAGGAATGTCCACATTGCCCGGATGTGACACCCAGACACCTGCTCATACAGAGGACAGAACCAGAGCTGCTCAGCCACTGAAAGGTCACGACAGGGTGTGGTCTCACTCAGTGGAGCCCTCGGAGCAGGTGTTGTTCAAGAGTTGAAACTTTGTTTTCCAGGGTTCAGTGTCGATTGTAAAGAAGCAGGTGATGGTCTGCAGGACAAAGCACATGGACAGAGAGTCGGGGGGGGGCCTTGGGAAGCATGTGGCTCCAGCTCTAAAGCCAGCATCCCCCCAACCTTGCCTTCCTGGGGTGGGCAGCTGGGGGTGCAGGCTCTGGCCCTCAGTCCTGGATGTTCCCGACCTGGGACTCTCTCCTGACCCCAGAGGCACCTGGGTCATTCTCCCGTCTCCAGCTCTGTGGTCTCCAGGGACCCGGCCCCCAGGATGTCCCAGTGTGACTCATGCCCCCAGCGTCCCAGCAGGGCCTCTGATCCAAGTCGGGTTTGTCCCGGGGTGGGGCTCACCTGCCTTATCACCAGGGCAGGGCCTGGGAGGGAGGGCAGTGGGGCTCCTCAGCTTCCACCCCTCGGGCTCTGGGTCAGGGGCAGGGGGACCCGAGAGGGGGCTACTCGGCCAAGGTGATGTTGTTGCCCCCCCACACCTCTCCTGAAGGCAGGGAAGGGAGGTGGGTGAACACCAGGGAGGGGACATTCCCGTCTCTGGCCCAGGTGACCCGGACCCAAGTGGGCAGGAGCAACCTGACCCCAGTGTGACCTGCGGTGCAGCGGCTAGACAGGCCAGGGGCGTACAAGTGCCCGGGGTTGACCGGCCTGGCTGGGCTCCGTCCTGCAAATGTCCCTCCGTGTCCCTTGGAACGGCATTGTCATCACTCCCCACCCCCCCTGCCCCGAGGCAGCGTCCACAGCCGTGTAACCTGAGGGCCGCTGTCATGTGTCTTACATTATTCACGTCTGGACTTGCTTGAAACGGACAGTTGTCAATGTCTTCGTCAAATTTCCCACACCTGGTTCGGCCCAGCTGCAGCTCCGTGGAGAACACGATGCCATTTGCCTGCGTTTGTACAGACCTTGAAGTGGACACATTCCCGGGCCCCCCCCCCAACACACACACACATTCACACACACACGCATACGAGAACACAAGCACACAGGCACACTCACCGGACCGGGACAGTGGCTCTATGAAATATCACCCCTTCTCACAAAGTGCACTCTGAAGGTTTCTGTCCTCTTCTCCACTCCCTGGTCCTTCAGCCTTGCAGTGTCTGCTGGCTCCACCCCAGCCTTTATTCCCAACACCCAGAGTCAGCCTTGGAGTCCAGGCCAAAGACCATAGACAGAGGCCCAGCTGGAGGGCGCAGGGCGGCAGGACCAGCCAGGACCAGCTCCAGTGTCCACGGAGTGAAGGCCAGCAGCGTGGAGGGCCCTCTGCCTTCCTTCCATCGCTCAACCCAGAGGGGCAGAGGTAGTGAGGCCCCAGCGCCCCCCCACAAGCACTCAGACAAAGCACACATACACAACCACACACGCACACACGCAGGACCAGAAGCTCTCCTGCAGAATGTTCTCAGTGTTCGTGTCTGCAGCCCACATGAAAATCACACCCCTGGTTGCATTCTGTAGAGACTGAGTTGCTAGGGGAACCTTTTAGGATTAAGAATGCCATCTGGGCAGAGTATAAATCACACTCGGTCCACATAGGTGGGGACCCAGAGGGGCCCAGAACATGTGGAGTCAGAGGAGAGGCTGCGAGCTCCAGAGGCTCCTCAGGACCAGGGGGGCCTGTGACTCCTGAGCCGCTCTCCCCCTCCGTCTATGGGTGTCTCTGTGTATCTCTCTCTCTCTGTTTTTCTTAAATTAACCTATTTTAATGTTATTTCCTTGAAGTCTATTCAAAATCTCTCTAGTCCAATATTTTGTCTGGCTCTTTTTTTTTTTAACTAAATAGTTTCATCCCCTCTTAGTCCATATTTGGTCAGTCTTCATTAAACAAGTTCAAAAATGACAAAAACTGAAAACACACCTTACATGTGAGTAGATTGACAGTTTAAAAAATTCCCAAGTTATTTTTTAAATAAAACCTGAAACTAACCAAATAGAGTTTATCCCTCTACATTATGGATTTCAAATGGTGATAGAGATCCCTTGATGACATCCCCCTCCCGACCCTCATTAACAGCAGGTGTGGGCCAGTGGGGGAGGGGGGAGGATGTGGTACCTACCGGCTCCTTCCACAACCTCAGGATGCGCACCACCTTGTAGGCATTGCTGTCCTGGCTCCTCTCGTTGAATACGTGTACGGCGTACTCCACGGTGGCAGGGAAGTAAAGCTCCAAGGTGGCTTGGTCTTCACTATTCCCTTCCCCTTGGGGTTGCCAGCTGTGAGTCACCACGAGCTGGGGACCTAAGAGAAGCAGGAGCAGGGCGCAGGGCTGAGCCCACCTGCACGTCCACTGCTGACACAGCATGGCTGTGGGCGCACGGGCACCCAGGCTTCTCCCTTCCCTGTGCCAACTCCCACCCAGCCTCCCTGGGAATTGGGCCAGTTCATGTGCTCTGGGACATACTCCTGGCCCTGGTCCTCCCCTCTGGCGTCACACCCTGTCCCTTCCCTCTTGTGACCCTGACTCCTCCATCCAAAGCTGATAAAATTGTCTCCTGTTCAGGAAAGAGAAGCAAGACCCAGGCAGGGTGGGTAGAGAAGGACCAGCCGTGGAGGAGGGACCCCTGCAGCTGAAGCCCAGCCATACAGCCCCCTCGGCACCTCAGTGGGAGGGGAGGCTGAGTTTTGTGTTCCAGTTTTGGACGCTGAATCAAGGACACAATTGCAAGGGGTTGAATTGGAAGGGGGTCTCTGGACACAGCAGTAGGTGAGGGTCAGCGAGAAGAGGAGGGACAGAGCCAAAGAGGATGAGTGGCCCAGAGCCAGCTTTGTGGGTGACAGAAGGAGGCCTGCCCAGAGGTAGAGTGTATTCACACTAAGAAAGCAGCAGAGGGCCGAGGTCTTGACAAGTGCAGGTGTGTCCTCGTCCCCCGTGGCCCCCAGCCCCCTCGAGTTCCAGAACACAGGCACCCAGGCCCCTGGGCGGGTGCCGGGGGAGAAGACTTGCAGGTCCTAGAAGCAGGAGCTTCCCGCCAATCCCTGCGTCTCCCGTGACACAACCCCTCCACTCCGGGTTCTCAGCCTGGGGCCTGGCTGGCAACGGGCACGCCCTCCCTCCAGACGTATGACCGGAGGGTGGCCGCTGGCACACCCTGGGCCCGGGGTGCCCGCTGGTCAGGGGGTGTCACCGGAGGAGGCAGAGTGAGTGAGGCGGAAGCAGAGAGAGGGGAGGAAGCCAATGCACTCAGGAGGCTGAGCTGAGTCCGCAGGAGACGCCAGTGTGTCAGTGCCTCGGGGCCACAGCTCAGCGGGCGCACAACTCCTGTGTGCCGGGTCTGCCGGGTCCGAGGAAGAGATCACCACAGCCTCCCCTTCCTGGGGCACAAACCACCTCTGGGATGATGACACCCACACTCTTTCCAGACAAGACTTTGCCGCTGTGCCCCCAAAACAGGCCTTTAGCCTCTGTCCGCAGCTACTGGAGCACTTCCGAGGGGCCCAGCATCCCCCGGAGGCCTGTGGATGCCCCCAACCCTGGGCCTTGCCCTCCTCCAGGATCCTGACCCAGCAGGTCTGTGCAGGCCCGGAGAATGTGCCTCTTAGTCGGTGCCCAGGGGACGGTGCTGTCCCTGCCTCTGGTCCACACGTTGAGTAGCACAGCTCAGGGTCCCCGGGAGTGGCCATAGCAGGGTCACAATGAGAAGTCAGTCACCTGTGTGGGCTGGGCGCTGGGGGCTTGAGAATGGTTTCTGGGGGCCATACTGGTTCAGGGAAAGGGTCAGAACACCATGCCTGGGGACAGAGAACAAGGTGGGTTTCCAGAAGCCCGGCATCAGTGAGCAGACTCTGCTTGTCAGGGAGAGGAGGGGCTCTGACTCTGACAGCCTGTCCCCCTGTCACCCGCACTGACTGGCTCACAGCTGGTGTCTTTCTAACACTCAAAAGTCATTCTCATATTTAGTCAATGCCTAAGAATTGACTGTTGAAGTTTTTCTAATTACAACTATTACAAGGAGTTTTACTGTGAAAATTTTTTCTATGTATTTTTTTAGCATCTTTATTGGAGTATAACTGTTTTACAATGGTGTGTTAGTTTCTGCTTTACAACAAAGTGAATCAGTTTTACATATACATATGTTCCCATATCTCTTCCCTCTTGCATCTCCCTCCCTCCCACCCTCCCTATCCCATCCCTCTAGGTGGTCACAAACCACCTAGCTGATTTCCCTGTGCCATGCGGCTGCTTCCCACTAGCTATCTAATTTACATTTGGTAGTGTGTATATGTCCCTGCCACTCTCTCACATCGTCACAGCTTACCCTTCCCCCTCCCCATATCCTCAAGTCCATGCTCTAGTAGGTCTGTGTTTTATTCCCGTCCTACCCCTCGTCTCTTCATGACCTTTTTTTTTTTTCTTAGATTCCATATATATGTGTTAGCATACGGTATTTGTTTTTCTCCTTCTGACTGACTTCACTCTGTATGACAGACTCTAGGTCCATCCACCTCACTACAAATAACTCAATTTCATTTCTTTTTATGGCTGAGTAATGTTCCACATATTTCCACATCTTCTTTATCCATTCATCTGTTGATGGACACTTAGGTTGCTTCCATGTCCTGGCTATTGTAAATAGAGCTGCAATGAACATTTTGGTACATGACTCTTTTTGAATTATGGTTTCTATGTATTTTTTATTGAATTACATTT
This sequence comes from Kogia breviceps, assembly GCF_026419965.1. Taxonomy (NCBI): domain Eukaryota; kingdom Metazoa; phylum Chordata; class Mammalia; order Artiodactyla; family Physeteridae; genus Kogia; species Kogia breviceps. Next base: position 32,033,848 of record NC_081323.1, on the reverse strand, counting down.
GCTTTAAAATATTATATTAGTTACAGGTGTATATACATTGTGATTCAGTTTTTCCCAGATATACTCCTCTCAAAGTTATGGTAAGTAAATGACCATATTTCCCTGTGTTATACAATACATCCTTGTTGCTTATCTCTTCTATACATAGTACTCTGTCTCTCTGAACCCCTTACCCTTCATTTGCCCCTCCCCATGCTTCTTCTGACTGGTAACCACTAGTTTGTTTTCTATGTCTGTGAGTCTGCTTCTGTTTTGCTTATAGATTTGTTTGTATTATTTTTGAGGGTTTCCACATATAGGTTGATACAGAGTATTTGTCTTTCTCTGTCTGACTTATTTCTTTAAGCATAATATTCTCTAGGTCCATCCACATTGCTGCACTGGAAGAACTTCATTCTTTTTTATGGCTGAGTAATATTCCATTTTGTATTCATACCACATTATCTTTATCCATAGAGCATTAGAGCTCATGATGCATGATGTCTCTTATGCCCATAACCTAGGCCACGTTGATATGGAGGCTTGAGCACTCCATCCCGTCCTGAGCTGGACCAGTGCCATGGACCTTCTCCTAGGTGCCATTTGACTAGTGATGAAGGTGAGGGAATCAGACAATAAGAAGGGACTTCTACAGATGTCTACACTTGGTGGGGAAGTCTTGTTAACGGGGACAAGTCTGGCCCCCATGTCCTAACATGAGAGGGAACCTGAGTCGGACACCCCATGCTTCTGGGGTCCAGAAAGGACAGTGGGTGCAGCTCCAGCATGGGGGAGCCCAGGCTGTGTGGGGCGGGGGGCATCCCACGCGTCCCCAGTGAGTGAGGGGAGGGCGTCGGGGTGACCCAGGTGGACAGGCTGGAGGAGGAGGGACGTGTCCTTCAGGTCCGGGGCTCCTGGCACCCACCTGCCTGAGGCCTGTGTCCCACCTACTCCTGCTGGGGCTCCTCCCCAGCTGACCTCAGAGGCCATTGATAATCACAGCGCTGAAATCCCTCCTGGGTTCTGCACGTGGCTGTCCTGACGAGCACATAGGGGTGTCATGGACCTGGAAGTGACTTCTTCACCCACCTCCTCACCCTGTTGTCAGAGCTTGGCCACAGGCAGTACCCGTGCCCAGCTGTGTTCGGGAGAAAATGACCAGGTGCTGATGACCTGGCATCTTCCCTGTCCCCAAGCTCCTTCCTCTGTCTCTGACTCCCATGGCATTCGATTCCCAAGCCGACGCCCACTTTTACAAAAAACCCTTCCCTTCTACGGCAGAAGTCCTCGTGGACCATCCTTGCCCGTGGCCGCTGGTGGCTGTCAGCACCTCCTGCCTTCCTCACCTCTCTGTCACGAGGCTGGTCTGCCTACAGCAAGGGAGTAGCACCAAGGAAGTGGAAGCCTAGGGAAGCCTACACTGCATGGAGCCAAGACCCCCACCCTTCAGGCCGGTCAGTCTCAGGCAGGAGTTTTGGAATCCTTCCCGGCCATTGCAGGCCACCTTCTGTCACCCACAAAGCTGGCTCTGGGCCACTCATGCTCTTTGGCTCTGTCCATCCTTGTCTCACTGACCTTCACCTACTGCTGTGTGAAGGGACCCCCTTCCACTTAAATCATTTGCAATTGTGACCTTGATTCATTGTCTGAATCTGGGGCACAAAAATAAGCCTCCCCTCCCACTGAGGTGCTGAGGGAAACATATGGCTGGATTCAGCTGCAGGGGACTTTCCACGGCTGGTTCTTCCTGATCCACCCTGCCTGGGTCTCGCTTCTCTTTCCTGAACAGGAGGCAATTTTATCAGCTTTGGATGGAGGAGTCAGGGTCACAAGAGGGAAGGGACAAGGGTGTGACGCCCGAGGGGAGGACCAGGAGTATGTCCCGGGGCACATGAACTGGCCCAATGCCCAGGGAGGCTGGGTGGGAGCCGGTGCAGGAAAGGGCGAGGCCTGGGTGCCCAGATGCCCACAGCCATGCTTTGCCGGCAGTGGGTGTGCAGGTGGGCTCAGCCCTGTGCCCTGCTCCTGTTTCTCTTAGGTCCCCAGCTCCTGGTGACTCAAGACTGGGATTCGCAAGAGGAAGCGAATGATGATCAACGAGGCTCAAAGAACTACTTCCTTGCCACAGTGGAGTACGGCTTACACGTTTTCAACCAGAGGAGCCAGGACAGCAATGCCTACAAGGTGGTGCGCATCCTGAGGTCGTGGAAGGAGCCAGTAGGTACCACATCCTCCCCCATTGCTGTTAACGAAGGGCCAGCGGCGGTAGGGGAGTTAACAAGGGATCTTGATCATCATTTGAAGCCCATAAAATAGAGGGAAATATTAATACAATCTATTTGGTTGGTTTCCTTTTTTATAAAAGAAATAACTTGGGAGCGTTTTAAACTTCAGTCGGTCTACTCACATGCAAGGTGTATTTTCAGTTTTCATCGTTTCTGACCTTGTTTAATGAAGAATGAGCAAATATGGCATAAGAGGGGATAAAGCAATTTAGTTAAAAAAGAGCCAGACAGAACATATTGGATTACAGACATTTCGACTAGATTTCAAAGAAATAACATTAAAATAGGTTAATTTAAGAAAAACAAAGAGAGAGAGAGATACAGAGACACCCATAGAGGGAGGGGGAGAGCGGCTCAGGAGTCACAGGCCCCCCTGGTCCTGAGGAGCCTCTGGGAGCTCGCAGCTTCTCCTCTGACTCCACGTGTTCTGGGCTCCCTCTGGGTCCCCACCTACGTGGATCGAGTGTGATTTACATTCTTCCCAGATGGCATTCTTAATCCTAAAATGTTCCCCTAGCAACGCAGTCTCTACAGAATGCAACCAGGGGTGTGATTTTCACGGTGCTGCAGACACGAACACTGAGAACACTCCGTGGTGGAAGAACTTGTGGTCCTGTGTGTCCTTGTGTGTGTGCTTGTGTGTCCTTGTGTGTGTGCTTGTGTGTCCTTGTGTGTGCTTGTGAGTATGTGTGTGAGTGTGTGTGTATGTGTGTGTGTATGTGTGTGTAGCAGTAGCTTTGGGTGGCATTTGTCTTGCTGTAGGGCAGGTGAAAGGGGTAACAAGGGGCACAGAGGGGAGTCTCCCCTTCTCAGCTCTGATTTATCCAGCAAATTTTGAGAGTCAGCACCCCACCCCTCAGGTCTCTGTCCTGCCTACGCTGCGTGGATCTACTCTATTGGCTACATAAGGGGCAGGAGGGCTGTGTCCAGTTCAAGGTCTGTACAAATCCAGGTTGATTTCGGCATCGTGTTCTCCACGGAGCTGCAGCTGGGCCGAACCAGGTGTGGGAAATTTGACGAAGACATTGACAACTGTCCGTTTCAAGCAAGTCCAGACGTGAATAATGTAAGACACGTGACAGCGGCCCTCAGGTTACACGGCTGTGGACGCTGCCTCGGGGCAGGGGGTGTGGGGAGTGATGACAATGCCGTTCCAAGGGACACGGAGGGACATTTGCAGGACGGAGCCCAGCCAGGCCGGACAACCCCGGTCACTTGTACGCCCCTGGCCTGTCTAGCCGCTGCACCGCAGGTCACACTGGGGTCAGGTTGCTCCTGCCCACTTGGGTCCGGGTCACCTGGGCCAGAGACGGGAATGTCCCCTCCCTGGTGTTCACCCACCTCCCTTCCCTGCCTTCAGGAGAAGTGCGGGGGGTTAACAACATCACCTTGGCCGAGTAGCCCCCTCTCGGGTCCCCCTGCCACTGACCCAGAGCCCGAGGGGTGGAAGCTGAGGAGCCCCACTGCCCTCCCTCCCAGGCCCTGCCCTGGTGATAAGGCGGGTGAGCCCCGCCCCGGGACAAACCCAACTTGGATCAGAGGCCCTGCTGGGACGCTGGGGGCATGAGTCACACTGGGACATCCTGGGGGCCGGGTCCCTGGAGACCACAGAGCTGGAGACGGGAGAATGATCCAGGTGCCTCTGGGGTCAGGAGAGAGTCCCAGGTCGGGAACATCCAGGACTGAGGGCCAGAGCCTGCACCCCCAGCTGCCCACCCCAGGAAGGCAAGGTTGGGGGGATGCTGGCTTTAGAGCTGGAGCCACTGCTTCCCAAGGCCCCTCCCCCGACTCTGTCCCTGTGCTTTGTCCCGCAGACCATCACCTGCTTCTTTACAATCATCACTGACCCATGGAGAACAAAGTTTCAACTCTTGAACAACACCTGCTCAGAGGACTCCACTGAGTGAGACCACCTACCAGCCTGGGCTCCGCTGTCCTCCTCCTGGGCACCAGTGATGCCCTGTCGTGGCCCTTCAGTGGCTGAGCAGCTCTGGTTCTGTCCTCTGTATGAGCAGGTGTCTGGGTGTCACATCCGGGCAATGTGGACGTTCCTCCCTGTCATTTCCTCCCGTAGAATTGTTCATTAAACGACAGTGCTGCAAGCAGCTTTGTGCCGCCTGGTTCCAGAGGATGGGGGCTGGGCAGCTGAGGCCATCCTGCCAGCAGGGCAGCCAGCTGGGCCCAGGGGGTGGGTCTCTCCCCCGTGGAAACCTGAGCCAGCTGCAGGTGGCACAAGCTAGGAGCACGGGTGCGTCTGAGCTCTGTCACCGGGCTCAGCATCACTGCCCCAGGGCGGACATTCAGATGTGGGTGTGCAGAAGCCCCTGGCTGCCCTGGGACTCTTGGTAGCAGCCATGTGGACCTTCTCCCTCCTTGCCTCCTCTCCTTGTGCTGTCCACGATCACCTCCTGAATCAAAACCTTCTCCCAAGTGTGTGTCGCAGGGTCTCCTGGAGAGGGGACCCTTTGTGTGATGTGAGGACTTCTTCAGGATGCGTCCTCCACACACACCTGGCTGGCTTCCCAGGCCCGTGACTCCCGCAGAGCCAAGGGGAGCCCAGACACGGGCATCCTTGCTGTTGGTGGGCGTTGCTCAGCATAGGCACAGCTGTGCTCTTGTCCCCCTGCCACCGGGGCCTGGACCAAGCAAGTTGCTCTCCAAGACCCACCCCCACCCCTCCTCCTTCTCCCTCTGAGGCCTTTCCTGACTCCTGGCTGTTTCCGCCAAAGGAAGCTTAAAGGATCCTTTATGCACCGTGATTCCCATTGTGTTTCCAAGGAATCGATGCCACAATTCTCCTCAAGCAACTCCTGGGAAAGGGTCTCCTCTGAGGTCACCCCAATATGGGGAAGCTGCCCAGCCCTTCATGAGCTCACCCCTTTCCTGGGGCTGTGGAGGGACCCTGGGAGGGGTGTCAAACCCGGCTTCTGCCAGGGATGGTACGCTGCCTGTCCGCCCACACGCGTGAGGCTTTGCCAGTGCATCTGCCCCCGGAGGGGAGCTGCAAGGCCTGGGTTTGTCCCGATCCCACTATCCCTCACTAGTCCAGAAGGTAGGACACCTGCGCTGCTTAGCTTGGTGAGCACAGGTGTGGACTGAGGGACCTGTCCTGGTGGGAGAAGCCTCCTCCCTGACCCTGCACACCTCTGCCTGGAATGGTGTGTGCTGGGCCCCTTCCTCCCTCCCACTGGAATCTGTGCACTGAAGAATCAGGGAAGTGTGTTTCTGGTCCTGTTGTCCATCCCTGGGCAACACCCCGCCGGAGGCAGAGGCAGGATTTCTGGGCTCCAAGCGCAGCCCACAGCTAAGGCAGGCACCCCCCTTTCCTGAAACGAGAGACTAGTGGGGACTCTGCCCTCCCAGCTGCTGACCTGTCGGCCATAGGCTCTGGCTCACCAAGACCTGCAGCTTGGCATCGAGAGGGCCATGAAAGGAAATGCAGTATCAGTGACCAAATGCCTTGCCTCCAGACCCTGTGTTCTACTCTGTGGCCACTTTCCTATCTGCCAGGGGCACATCCGGACAATTTCCTCAGCTTTCCCACGTGTCAGGGTCCAGGCACAGCCCTGGGGCTCAATAAATAAGGACTCAACACAAAGGAATAAGCAAGTGGAGACCTTGGGAGGGCTTTGCAGTTGCCCAGGCCTCTCGGGTGGACAGGAAGGGGCGGGGCTGTCAGGTGATGGATGCAGGGACACACCCAGCAGTTGGCCGCCCCTTCCCTGTGTACTCCTCAGCCCGTCTGCCATCTGCACCTCCCCCAGCCCTGGTCCCCAGACTCCCAGGGACCTAGAACAGCACTGGGATTTGGATGCTGGTTTCCTCGTGGCGGTGGTCAGCCCGGGAAAGCAACATGCCCTGCTGGAAGGTGCATTTGTGACTCTTTCTCCTTTTTTTCCCCTCAAATTCTTGATGATCTATGCTGAGGGGAGGGGGGTGAATGAAAAGGGCGAGGGAGATTAAGAGGTACAAAAGTCTAGTTATAAATGAGACACAAGGATGAAATGAAATGTCCAGCATGGGGGCAGTCAATAATATTGTAATAACTTTGTATCAATAGGGTGACAGATGGTAACTAGACTTATCTTGTGGATCGCTTCGTAACATAGAGGAATATTGTTGTGCAGTTGGAACTAACAGTGTTGTAGGTCAATTACACTGTAATTTATAAAAAAGAACTGAGGTATTTCTCCCCCAAGTCCTGCATTGGGGGAGGGCTCCTCTCAGGAGCACCAGGCACTCCGCGGTCCAGCCCACCCCTCACAGATGCTCACTGCAGGCAAGTCCTGCCAGAGGAGGAGTCCCAGGGAGTGTTCACCTGTCAGCCAGGTGGGCTTCGACCTGCTCCTGTGTGGTTGTTGACGCTTTCCTGGCTGGCCCTCACCTGCACACCAATGCTGTAGTTTCCACACCTACGTTTTGGAACGTGTTTCCTTCTTGTCATATTAACCCGCTTCACCATCTCAGCCCAGCCCTACACATACACACACACACACACACACAGAGCGAGAGCCTGCCTCCTCCATGGCCTCTGCTGAACCGTATCTCCTGGTCATCACACCTTTAAGCCTCCCCTTCCACACTGAACCAGAGCTGATCTAGGTGACCAACAACGCAAAGAGGTGACGGTGTGTCACATCTGAAGCTGGGTCACCGAGGGCGCTGTGGCTTCCATCCCCGTCGTTTGGACACTCTGTCCAGAGGAACCCATCCCCCTCACCCAGCGCACAGAGGCCAAGTGGAGAGGCCTGCACTGAGAATAGCAGAGACCACCTGCCGACAGCCAACGCCAGCCAGCAGCTGGGAGGGCAAGCCGCCTGGAGAGTGGGTTCTCCGGGGCCAAACTCACCTTCAGACGAGGGCAGTGCCATCAGAGCCTGAGTGTGACCTCAGGATAGGTGACATCAGCCAAGCCACCCCAGACCCCTGGTGCACAGACACCACGGAGACATAAATACATTGCTTAAGCACCAAGGGCAGGGTGATCAGTCATGCAGCATTAGATTATACCTCTTACCCTGTGCGAGCACACACACACGTGCACACACACACACACACACCCATGCACAAATGCAGCCTACTCTCCGTGTACCATCACTCTTGCATTTTTCTGCCTCAATTCAAAACCAAAGGTAAAACACAAATCTCCAAATGATATAGCTAGCTCCCAGGTTGGATCAGGGGTTAAAACTGTTTCTAAAGCCATCTTGCTGTGTTTTCCAGAGTCCTGGGCAGGGAGATTTCTATGGAAATCCATGGATGGACATTCTCAACGCATCTTCAGAGCCTTGTAGAAACTACCCACCAGCCTGAAGCAGTGGAGGGGTGGGTCTTCCTATTAGTTCCACACAAAGAGCTGTCAGTGAAAAGTAACTTGTGCCCAGAGTTTGGTGAAATACGGAAACAGGTTCACGTTCTCTTCCATTCATTGGGAGCAGACTGCCCCTGCTGGTAAATGCATTGACCAAGCAGAAAACACTACCCAGCCCGGCACCACATTCTCCGCCTCCACGCCTGAAGAATGCACAGAAAAGCAAGAAGGCTACAAAATGAAGTCAATAGGTCAGATGTGTTATTTAAATGTTTTGCGAGTGTCTTTGCTTCTTTAAGTGCTCATGAGAGTGGCAGAATGTGCTAGAAGTCCATTAGACAGGCTGGCATTCTTTCTTCCGCATATTGAGTTCAAAGTTCCAGGGTTTGGATGCCACAATAAAGGTGCAATGAAACATCTAAAAGAGACAAAAACAATAACCCGCTTGTAAGAAAAATTGCAAAAAATAAAAGTCAAAAACCCCCAGAAGTTCCTATTTCCAGGTGCCAGGATTTGGCTTCAAGGGGACCAAAAGGCCGTCCGAGCCAGCCACGCCTCTACAGATCCCCAAGCTGTTGGCCCAACGGCAGAACAGCCAGCCTCATGACTGGGATGGACCCCCATCGGTTCACCTCCCTGAGAGCTGAAGCCATCACGGTTGTGGCTCCATTTGCTCCAGGTGAGCAAGATTTGGAGCCCAGGACCAATTATCCTCAAGAAATCCTCATGTCCAGCTCTGGCCCTTCTCCAGACACGCCAACTTCCTGCAGCCCATGGAGACCCCACGCAGCGTGGAGGGCCCAGTGGGTCCTTCCCAGGGGAGACAGCACCACATGAATAGCCAGGGTCCTGCCCACCTTGGAAAGGGGTGTCAGAGTCTGGCCAGATTCCGCCAGGGAAAGCTTGCAGCTGGGGAGCTGGGAAGAGACACAGGGCCTGCAGAGAGAGTGGGGCTGCAGGCTCCTGGTGTGGATGAGATCACTGTGTCCCTCCTCTCACCTAAAATCTTTATTCAGTTAGAATAAAAATATAAAGTACGAGTAGCGCTTTATGGCAACACCCAGTAGGAGTGAAGTTGCATAAGATACACAGACTGAGGGGTCAGGTTGAGGGGGAAATAGGACTAAGTGACCAGTAACCCAGACAGGCCACGGAGGAACTGAGGCCAGGTCGGCGGGGGGTCCAGGCCGGAGGGGCATCAGGATGGCTGGAGCTGGTTCCTGGCAGTGGCAGGGAGGGCAGGGAGGGCAGGGAGGGCACTTACCAGAGGGTTAACTAATTGCTTAACTTGTGATCGCCAGGGTAGACAGGAAACAATTGCAAAATAAAGGGATTGAAAACCCAATTATTAAAATCAACCATAGAGGCTACTTTAGCACTGTATTAACATATTAAAAATCTTTAAGAGGTGAAAAAATATTGGACAAGGAATTCAACTTCTTAGAACTCTGCCCACAAGGCAACAATAATCAGATATACACACAAACAGAAATAAAGAAGAATATTCATTATGGCACTGTTCATAATAGCTAAAAATTAGAAAAACTTAAATAATCAATTCTCAGGGGTTGACTAAATAATATGTGGAAACACCATTAAACGAAGTCAAATAGTTTCATTACATAATGCTCTCAAATAATTTTACGGTTTTGGAAATCCTTAGATTTTATTATTAAATAAAAATCTAAATTGTGGAACAGTGTACAGTGTGATTCCCCACTACACAAAAATACAAATGTAAAATATAGAAAAAACTAGGATGTATAAAAATAAGTTGATAGCAGTAAACTTTCCATAAAGGTATTTTTAGTTGATTGTTTTTTTTCTTCTGTAGTTGATTTTAAGCTACTTAATACTTTGGAAAATTTCTAAATTTTCTACCTTAAGTGAATAGGGCCTATTACTATTTAAAATAGTATCGGGTGTGGTTTTTTTTTTTTTTTTCTTTTTTTGCGGTATGCGGGCCTCTCGCTGCTGTGGCCTCTCCCCTTGCGGAGCACAGGCTCCGGATGCGCAGGCCCAGCGGCCATGGCTCACCAGCCCAGCAGCTGCGCGGCACGTGGGATCTTCCCGGACCCGGGCACGAACCCGTGTGCCCTGCATCGGCAGGCGGACTCTCAACCACTGCGCCACCAGGGAAGCCCAGTATCAGGTTTTAAAATTTATTTTCCAAGGAGCTCAGGTAGTTACCCTTTCTTCCTTTCTAAGTCTCAATAAATAAAGAAAACAGATAAGTTCGAATCTATACGAGGTCAGAAACGGGGAATCTCAAGGAGTTCCATGATCCGTGCAAGGGCAGAGACTGGGAGGAATCTTTGGAGGGTAACAGGTGATTTTACGCAAGATGATCCAAGGCTGTTGAACTCTATCTTAACACCTACCTTCTGCATTTTGGGATCCTGTTGTACTAAGCAGTTTTCATTTTCCCCTGAAGCTTTCTTGCACATTGTCCGGGCAATTTTGACTTCAAGAAGGTAATCCAAACTATCTGTGACCTGTCCATGAGTAATTTAAAGTTAGAGATCATAAAAGAATATGTGGTATCAATTGTCATTTCTGATAAACAAACATGTCACTGACTGCTTAGGGAAAAAGATGTCTTCTCACCTCCTTTCCTCCTACAGTTTTTTTTTTTGGGGGGGGCAGTTTTAGGGTAACGTGGAGGTGGTTCTTACCTTGCTCTCTCTCTCTCTCTCTCTCTCTCTCTCTGTTTCTCAGTCTCTCTCATTATGGTATTTAATTTGAAAGTAATGACAACTGTCACCAAAATAAAACAAGAAAACTATTCCCTAAAGACCATTTTCCTGGGAAAACTAATGGTTTGCTCATTGGAGCTTGGGAAATAAACAGCATTTTCATCAAAATCCACTGAGAGTGTATCGATTCCCTTTAAAGTTTTGGTAGTTTTAGTCATCCTTGCCTTATTCCATGTCATATACCCTCCCAAATCCCTGACTTTCTGGACATCTCCCCTCCCTTCCCCTCCCCATGCAGAGCTCCCCTCAGCGCTGTACTCAAGAAGGGTCTCACAGGGGAATGCAGATGAACAATGGCAAATGTCCATTCTCATGATTAAAGAATGAACAGGAAAACAAAGTTTACGAGACATCAGGGAGAGAACATGTGAATGAGAATGACCAAGTTAGTTAAACACCATAACTGAGCCCAGAAGAATAAGAGATAATTTGGAAAATACAGTAAACATTTTGGAAGTTCTAGAAAAGTCACCTGGGCATTGAACAAAATGGGTGTAGGCAGAATTCTAAGTACAGTTTCATGAATATAAAGTATACTTAAAAATTTTCAGTTATGCATCTAAGTGTCTGAAAGGACACTTGTGGGGTGCCCCCAGGATTGATGAGTCTATGGGGGATGCAAGAAATCAGTGGTCACTTTCACTTTTTACTTCAACTACTTCCAAATGTACCCCTAGCGCATTTTTCATGACTGGATATTAAGTTTCTCTGCCTCAGCACTGTTGGCATTTGGAGCTGGGTCCTTCTTGGCCATGGGGGGGGCGTGCTGTGCCCGGAGGGTTGTGACCCACAACCCTGGCCTCCATCCCTCCATTCTCAGTAGCAGCTCCTTCAGTTGTGATGACCAGAAACATCTCTGGGCATTGCCAAAAATGCCCTGTGGAGCAAAATCCATGCCCAGTTGAGAAGAAGTGCTTTAGCTTTGAGTTATATTTCCAAGTGAAAATTATCAAGAAAACAGACTTTCCCATATCACACTCCACAACCACTGACCGACCACCAGCCCCATCTTGACCCCCAATTGCTCAGGAAAGGGAGGCAGATGGGGATCCAGCTTCAGAGGCAGCCCTTCACTCCTTTCACGGCCAGGCCTCTCTGACTCTCCTGGCCTCCTGTGACACTGTCCCCTCCTGGCTGGCTGCAATGTCCCATCACCTTCATCCTATCCAGCATCACTCAGAGGCAGTAGCATGGGTGGATTAGGAGCAGGCAGCCTGGGTTTAAATCTTGGCTCTTCTACTTAGTAGCTGTGTGACCCTGGGCAAGTTACTAAACCTCTCTGTGCCTGTTTCCTCCTATGTGAACTTGAAAACCTGAGTGCGCCTACAGAAAGCCACTGGATCTAGCACAAAGTAAACATGGCTCCAGGCTGCCATTGGCGGTCTTTCCTACCAGTCTTCGCTGTGTGTGAAATCGGCATCAGAACCCCAGCCAGCTATGAACTGGAGCAGGCGGCCACATGCTTTTTCTTCAAGAGCCAGAGAGGAAATACTCCAGGCTTTGCAGCACAAATACAGCCCAGAGGACCCTCAAAAAGTTTGTGTGGCTGTGTCCGTGTTTATGGACACTGAAGTTTTAATGTAATGTAATTTTCATGTGTCACAAAATAGTCTCCTTCTTTTGTTTCTTATAATCATTTGTAGCTCACAGGATGTACAAAGATGAGAAGTGGGTCAGATTTAGCTTCAGGCTGTTAGTGGCCACTGCTGATAAAGATCTTTGCACTTTTAACTTAAATCATCCAATGGAATAGAGCAGTTTTCTTTCTATAGCACCTGGGCATACGTTATTTTTATCTGAATTTTCACCCAGCATTTTTCTGTTCGCTTTTGTTAGGAGTTATTTTTGTTTGGGGGGTGGTGCATTCTTCCTTACCCCCTTTCTTCAATATGTTTTCCAAGGAGTTTTAAACACTTCTCTTCTAGCCTCTTTTTGAACCTGTTTCTACCTGATTGTTTTGCATCCTTACCTGCATTTGAGCTGACAGTGAACTAAGAAATAAAATGTACATTCGTGAACAGTCCCTCCCATCATGAAACTTGCACAAGCCTCTTATATAGCCTCATCCACCAGAGGGCAGATAGCAGAAGCAAGAAGAACTACAATCCTGCAGCCTGTGGAACAAAAACCACATTCGCAGAAAGATAGACAAGATGAAAAGGCAGAGAGCTATGTACCAGATCAAGGAACAAGATAAAACCCCAGAAAAACAACTAAATGAAGTGGATATAGGCAACCTTCCAGAAAAGGAATTCAGAATAATGATAGTGAAGATGATCCAGGACCTCAGAAAAAGAATGGAGGCAAAGATTGAGAAGATACAAGAAATGTTTAAAAAGACTTGGAAGAATTAAAGAACAAACAAATGGAGATGAACAATACAATAACTGAAATGAAAAATACACTAGAAGGAATCAATAGCAGAATAACTGAGGCAGAAGAATGAATAAGTGACCTGGAAGACAGAATGGTGGAATTCACTGCTGTGGAACAGAATAAAGAAAAAAGAATGAAAAGAAATGAAGACAGCCTAAGAGACCTCTGGGACAACATTAAATGCAACAACATTCACATTATAGGGGTCCCAGAAGGAGAAGAGAGAGAGAAAGGACACAAGAAAATATTTGAAGAGATTATATTCGAAAACTTCCCTAATGTGTGAAAGGAAATAGCTACCAAAGTCCAAGAAGCACAGAGAGTTCTGTATAGGATAAACCCAAGGAGAAATACACTGAGACACATAGGAATCAAACTGGCAAAAATTAAAGATGAAAAATTGTTGAAAGCAGCAAGGGAAAAATGACAAATAACATACAAGGGAACTCCCATAAACTTAACAGCTGATTTCTCAGCAGAAACTCTACAGGCCAGAAGGGAGTGGCATGATATACTTAAAGAGATGAAAGGGAAGAACCTACAACCAAGATTACTCTACCTGGCAAGGATCTCATTCAGATTTGATGGAGAAATCAAAAGCTTTACAGACAAGCAAAAGCTAAGAGAATTCAGCACCACCAAACCAGCTCTACAACAAATGCTAAAGGAACTTCTCTAAGTAGGAAACACAAGAGAAGAAAAGGACCTACAAAAACAAACCCCAAACAATTAAGAAAATGGTAATAGGAACATACATATCGATCATTACCTTAAATGTGAATGGATTAGATGCTCCAACCAAAAGACACAGGCTTGCTGAATGGATAGGATACATAAACAAGACCCATATATTTGCTGTCTACAAGAGACCCTCTTCAGACCTAGGGACACATACAGACTGAAAGTAAGGGAAGGGAAAAAGATATTCCATGCAAATGGAAATCAAAAGAAAGCTGGAGTAGCTATACTCATATCAGGTAAAATAGACTTTAAAATAAAGAATGTTAAAGGAGACAAGGAAGGATACTACCTAATGATCAAGGGATTAATCCAAGAAGAAGATAAAATAATTATAAATATATATGCACCCAACATAGGAGCACCTCAATACATAAGGCAACTGCTAACAGCTATAAAAAGGGAAATCAACAGTAACACAATAACAGTGGGGGACTTTAACACCTCACTTACACCAATGGACAGATCATCCAAACAGAAAATTAATAAGGAAACACAAGCTTTAAATGACACAATAAACCAGGTAGATTTGATTGATATTTATAGGACATTCCATCCAAAAAAAGCAGATTACACTTTCTTCTCAAGTGCGCACAGAACATTCTCCAGGATAGATCACATTGTGGGTCACAAATCAAGCCTCAGTAAATTTAATAAAAATGAAATCATATCACGCATCTTTTCTGACCACAATGCTATGAGATTAGAAATCAATTACAGGGGAAAAAAAGGAAAAAACAAAAACACATGGAGGCTAAACAATATGTTACTAAATAACCAAGAGATCACTGAAGAAATCAAAGAGGAAATCAAAAAATACCTAGAGACATATGGCAATGAAAATACAGTGATCCAAAACCTACGGGATGCAGCAAAAGCAGTTCTAAGAGGGAAGTTTATAGCTATACAAGCCTACCTCAAGAAACAAGAAAAATCTCAAATAAACAATCTAACCTTACACCTAAAGGAACTAGAGAAAGAAGACCAAACAAAATCCAAAGTTAGCAGAGGAAAGAAATCATAAAGATCAGAGCAGAAATAAATGAAATAAAAACAAAGAAATCAATAACAAATATCAATAAAACTAAAAGTTCTTTGAGAAGAGAAACAAAATTGATAAACCATTAGCCAGACTCATCAAGAAAAAGAGGGAGAGGACTCAAATCAATAAAATTAGAAATGAAAAAGGAGAAGTTACAACAGACACTGCAGAAATACAAAGGATCCTAGGAGACTACTACAAGCAACTCTATGCCAATAAAATGGACAACCTGGAAGAAATGGACAAATTCCTAGAAAGATATAACCTTCCAAGACTGAACCAGGAAGAAATAGAAAATATGAACAGACAAATCACAAGTAATGAAATTGAAACTGTGATTAAAAATCTTCCAACAAACAAAAGCCCAGGACCAGATGGCTTCACAAGTGACTTCTATCAAACATTTAGAGAAGAGATAACATCCATCCTTCTTAAACTCTTCCAAAAAATTGTACAGGAAGGAACATTTCCAAACTCATTATATGAGTCCACCATCCCCCTGATACTAAAACCAGAGAAAGATACTACAAAAAAAGAAAATTACAGACCAATATCACTGATGAATATAGATGCAAAAATCCTCAACAAAATACTAGCAAACAGAATCCAGCGACACATTAAAAAGATCATACACCATGATCAAGTGGGATTTATCCCAGGGGTGTGAGGATTCTTCAATATACACAAATCAATCAATGCAATACACCATGTTAACAAATTGAAGAATAAAAACCATATGATCATCTCAATAGATGCAGAACAAGCTTTTGACAAAATTCAACACCATTTATGATAAAAACTCTCCAGAAAGTGGGCATAGAGGGAACCTATCTCAACATAATAAAGGCCATATATGACAAACCCACAGCAAACATCATTCTCAATGGTGAAAAACTGAAATCATTTCCTCTAAGATAAGGAGCAAGACAAGGATGTCCACTTTCACCACTATTATTCAACATAGGCTTGGAAGTCCTAGTCATGGCAATCAAAGAAAAAAAGAAATAAAAGGAATACAAGTTGGAAAAGAAGAAGTAAAACTGTCACCGTTTGCAGATGACATGATACTATACATAGAGAATCCTAAAGATGCCACCAGAAAACTACTAGAGCTAATCAATGAATTTGGTAAAGTTGCAGGATACAAAATTAATGCACAGAAATCTCTTGCATTTCTATACACTAATGATGAAAAATCTGAAAGAGAAATTAAGGAAACACTCCCATTTACCACTGCAGCAAAAAGAATAAAATACCTAGGAATACACCTACCTAGGGAGACAAAAGACCTGTATGCAGAAAACTATAAGACACTGATGAAAGAAATTAAAGATGATACCAACAGATGGAGAGATATACCATGTTCTTGGATTGGAAGAATCAATATTGTGAAAATGACTATACTACCCAAAGCAGTCTACAGATTCAATGAAATCCCTATCAAATTACCAATGGCATTTTTTACAGAACTGAACAAAAAGTCTTAAAATTTGTATGGAGCCACAAAAGACCCCGAATAGCCAAAGCAGTCTTGAGGGAAATAAACGGAGCTGGAGGAATCAGACTCTCTGACTTCAGACTATACTACAAAGCTACAGTAATCAAGACAGTATGGTACTGGCAGTAAAACAGAAATATAGATCAATGGAACAAGATAGAAAGCCCAGAGATAAACCCACACACCTGTGGTCAACTAATCTATGACAAAGGAGGCAAGGGTATAAAATGGAGAAAGAACAGTCTCTTCAATAAGTGGTGTTGGGAAAATTGGACAGCTACATGTAAAAAATGAAATTAGAACACTCCCTAACGCCATACACAAAAATAAACTCAAAGTGGATTAGAGACGTAAATGTAAGACTGGACACTATAAAACTCTTCTAGAGGAAAACATAGGAAGAACACTCTTTGACATAAATCACAACAAGATCTTTTTTGATCCACCTCCTAGAGTAATGGAAATAAAAACAAAAATAAACAAATGGGACCTAATGAAACTTAAAAGCTTTTGCACAGCAAAGGAAACCATAAACAAGACGAAAAGACAACTCTCAGAATGGGAAAAAAATATCTGCAAACAAATCATCAGACAAAGGATTAATCTCTAAAATATATAAACAGCTCATGCAGCTCAATATTAACAAAACAAACAACCCAATCCAAAACTGGGCAGAAAACCTAAATAGACCTTTCTCCAAATAAGACATACAGATGGTCAAGATGCACATGAAAAGCTGCTCAACATCACTAATTATTAGAGGAATGCAAATCAAAACTACAATGAGGTATCACCTCACACCAGTTAGAATGGGCATCATCAGAAAATCTACAAACAACAAACACTGGAGAGGGTGTGGAGAAAAGGGAACCCTCTGGCACCGTTGGTGGGAATGTAAATTGATACAGCCACTATAGAGAACAGTATGGAGGTTCCTTAAAAAACTAAAAATAGAATTACCCTATGACCCAGCAATCTCACTTCTGGGCATATACCCAGAGAAAACCATAATTCAAAAAGACATGTGCACCCCAATGTTCATTGCAGCACTATTTACAATAGCCAGGTCACAGAAGCAACCTAAATGCCCATCGACAGATGAATGGATAAAGAAGACATGGTACCTATACACAATGGAATATTACTCAGCCATAAAAAGGAACGAAATTGGGTAGAGACGTGGATGGATCTAGAGACTGTCCTACAGAGTGAAGTAAGTTCAGAAAGAGAAAAACAAATATTGTATATTAATGCATGTATGTGGAACCTAGAAAAATGGTACAGATGAACCGGTTTGCGGGGCAGAAATTGAGACACAGATGTAGAGAACAAACGTATGGACACCAAGCGGGGGAAAGCGGCAGGGGGTGGGAGTGGTGGTGTGATGAATTGGGAGATTGGGATTGACATGTATACACTGATGTGTATGAAATGGATGACTAATAAGAACCTGCTGTATAAAAAAATAAAATTAAATTAAAAAATTTAAAAAAATAGTAGAATAGAAAAGAGTCCTACATCTGCAGAACTACCTCATGCTTGGCAGGGGTGACACTGTGGTATAGTGTCGAAATAATGTTCTTTTAAATAAATGGTGCTATTTGGTTAAAAAACAAAAACAAAAAAAGAAAACCACCCACACAAAAAGTGTACATTCGTGAAAAGAAGTAGCAAACACTACGAAATGATACGTTAGTGTTGAGCTATGTGGGTCTTTGGTTTATTTTATTATTAAATATCTGCCTTTAAAGCAGAACCATCTATATCTATTTGTATAAATGGAGAGCACAGATTAAAACGTCCAAGAAAGTGGACTAATCCTGGGAAAGACAGGAACTTCACTAAGAACAGGTACCAAATCTGAGGCCCCTGGGGCATCGACATCCATGAGGTTTTAATTCAGCCACCCATTGGGGACGCACATCCTGGCCCAGGTGTCACTGCCTAAAGACACAAACCACACAACTGGGGCCACACGGGGAACCAGGAGGAGCCCGGGGCCCACAGCCTGTGCAGGTGGACAGGAGCCAGGTGTCCCGGCCTGTTAGGAGATCCAGACGCTGAGTGAAACTTATGCCCACATAAGAAAACAGGAAACGGAGGCAGGTTGACGGTGGCTGGAGGGTGGGCAGTGCAGGTTAGAGGGAAGATGGGGCGAGTGGATGAGGAATGGAGCAGAGGTGTAGGTCAGGCCGGCGTCACACGTAACCTGGGCCCAGTGGGGCCCCCTCACCCTCTGCTGACCCCTCTCGGTGCTCACCCCTCCACCTCCCATCTTGGGCTCCTGCATAAACCTCTGGACAACCCTTTCTCAGGAAACACAGTGCTGGTTCAACGCACTCTTCTTAGACATGGTCCGTGTTCAAATCCCTCCCACTGCCCTAAGAACATCCTTTACAGTATAATTTTAAATCCAAGAGACAATACAGGAACACATCTCGCACTTAACATCATGTTTCTTAAGCCTCCTTTAATGAGAACCGTTTCCTTCTTTTTTCCCCATCTTTCACAGCACTGATATTTTTAAGCGGTCTTAGAGAATGCCACATAATACGGACTCGTCTAATTGTCCCTCGAGATCACCCTCGGGCATTCGGAGCAGGAACACCATATACAGGCGACGCTGTGTCCTTGCAGTGATGTCACATCAGAGGTACACGGTGTCAATTTGTCCCATGTGTCCTGGTTGTAATTAATTAACAAGCAATCCCTATAGTGGTCCACCCCCCTCCCTCCTCCTCCCTCTCCCCCTCTCCCCCCACACCCGGGGGAGGATTCATTGCTGATCTTCGGCCTGAGTTAGTTATTACCATGGTGGTTGCAAAAGGTGATTTTCTAGTTTCATATTTTTTCACATCTCTAAGTAGGCATTTTTCTGTAAAAAAAAAAAGAGCCTTCCCTTCTGCCCTGGTTCCTTTTTACAGTGAAAGCTGGATGTGGAATTTGTTCACTTGTTAAATGTGTTATAATCCATCCCTGTAGCCACTTAGGTTGATGATATCAGCTCAAACTGTCCCAAACTTGACCCCTTCAGGAGCCCTTCTGGGCTCTTACCTGTGTTTTCTGATGTGACTATAACTAAGTTTAAGTTATTTCAATGGATATATTATGTTTTACCCCAGAATGATAAAGGAGGAAGTTTAATTAACTTCCTTCCAGAAACCCCTAAAATAAAGTTCGTAAATTTTGGCTCAGGTGTCTCTCAGCTGCTCTCCACGGACGGCAGCCCTGCCACAAAGGTGAGTGTGGGGACAGAGAACGGGGAGTGAAAGCCACCAACCTGCTCCTGGGACTTCAGAATCTGTATCACCTTGAAGGTGTACTCGTCCTTGCTGGCCCTGTTGTATTCCTTCATGGCGAACCACAGTGCCTGCTGCACGTATATGTAGGATTCGGGGACGTCTTGGAATTTCCTCACCACCTTTGATGAACCCCAGGCCTGGACACCTCTGGACTCAAGGGCCACCGTGGCCATGAGGAGCAGCAGGCCGGGGCGGAGCCTGGCCATGGCACCTCAGCCCAGGGGGCGTGGCCGAGTCCCTCCTGTCCTTGCAAGGCTGGCCGGGCCCTGCTGCCTCTGTACCCGGCCCCTCGCAGCTCTGCTGCAGGCGGAAAGGGGAGAACAGCGGTTAACATCGTCTGCCCAAAAAAGAAGCCACCTGCGAAATGTGCAATTCAGTCCATTTTCCCATCTTGGATGCTTCCTTTCTGGAAGGACACACACCTCTGTGCACTCACGTGTGGGAGGGATGCACACATATGTGTATACACACACACACACACACACACACACACACACACACACACGCCTGTCCTTCCGGCCGGCTGGGTTGGGCCCTCTGGTAGGCACTGCACGTGCCGTGTGGCCTCTCATCATCAGAGCCCCGTGGGGCTGCGAAACCCTTTACACAGGAGGAAACGGCCACGGGGCTGCGTGTCTGCTTCAGACCAGGGCTGCCCTGCCTCAGTCTCACCCACGCGTAGGAGGGATCACAGCTTGTAAAGTGCATTTGCTTTAGAGGAATCCCTTCTGCCACAGTAGGTCACCAGGATTTGGCTCACGAGGCAGAGGCAGCGGTTAATGTGTCAGATGCAGACAAGGAGAAAGCCACTCGAGACAAAGCCGGGTCCGTGGGTTGTGCTCGCCACAGAGAAGTGGGGACAGAGTGTCCAAGCTGAACAGAGGACATGATGGCCAAACCAAGAGACGCCTGGTGTCCGTCAGGCTCTAGATACAGACACCGAGCACCGAACACTCCCAGGGTGTTAGCTCGGTTGTCCACCCAGGACACCGCTCTGACCCACGTGCCCTCTGCCAGGAATCGCCAACCAAGCCCAGGCCACGGGAGGCGACCTTCCCGTGTGCCTCCCAGAGACGGGGCCGTGGGGAGGCTGATGCGTGAGGACACCGGGTTCCCTCCGCCCGCCGGCCTGGCCCGTGGTAACCTGCCCCCTCCTGCCCGGCCTCTGCGCGACGGCAGCATTGACATGACACGCGTGGGATTGGAGCGGTTCAGACCCGCTCCGTGGCCTCTGGAGCAGTTGCCCAGACACACGGGACGGTTGCCCTGGGCCGCCTTCCAGCCAGCACGGCTAAACCTGGGACCCACCTGAGCACCAAGCTCCTTGCCACGATGCTGCGGCCGAGGCCTGAGCTGGCCGCCGGCCGCAGGCGGTCTCTCTCCTTCCTCAGGACCCGAGCTCGGTGGCTCCTGCCCGTGGCCCGCTTGTCTCTGGCACACTCAGTTCACAGCCATACATCTGCTCAGGGTGTCTGTCGGCGTCAGGGTGCGTCTGCCCTCAGCTGCCCTCCCTGCCAGTGGTCACCTCTGTTGCCCCTTTGTGATGTAAGCCCTGCCCCACTGATGCTGCCCAAGTGACCGGCCCCTCTGTCAGGGGACCCTCTGCCCTCAGAAGTCCACAGGCTCACCAGGAGCCCCCAGCATCTGCCCCAAGTGCTGAGTCCCAGCTCCTGTTCCTTGGCTCCTGACTTTCTAAATTTCTGCGCTTTGGATGTGGGCAGCTGGAAGTGAAGTCACCTCCAGGGCTGTTTCCATCAGTGTCTTGTCATGTGGCCCCTCAGTCTTAGGGACACCAAAGAGCCAGGCTCAGGGGACCTGGGGCCAGAGACCCTCAGGTCGGGAGGCCAGGGGTGGTGCCGAGGACGGACAGATTCTCCCTTGGCCTGCCAGCCATTCCTCCCCATCTCCAGCCTTGTTCCGGGCAGGCTGCCCTTGTCTGGTTTCCTCTCCTGTGTGTGATTCTCGTCCCACACCAGGCTGCCCTGACAGTCCCACTCTGCTTTTGGGGCCTGGCTCGGCCACAGAAAGGGGTTCCCAAGAACTCAGAAGTTGGGAAATCACTACTTTTCTTTCCAGGGTGAAATACACATCAGCCCAAAGAGGCTCCTACCTGAGATCCATAAGATAAAATCCAGACAGGGCCTATGAGACCTGAGAGTCACCTGCTGGAGGGTCAAATGCGTGAGACAGAATCCTTGGGCTGGAAATCAGGAGCCCTTTCTGAGTTTGTAGAAAACACAGAAGCCAGATGGAGAAGAACCATCAATCTGGCCACACATTTTGTGCAGCACACACTCACACATGCTCTCGCCCCCCAAAGTCAACAGGTAAATGGGAACACAGTACGTTATTTGGAAGATATTTGGCAAAGGGTTAAGTTCCCTTTTATGGGAAAAGCTCTCTTTTTTTTAAACTTAAATTTTTATTTTTTTAACATCTTTATTGGAGTATAACTACTTTACAATGGTGTGTTAGTTTCTGCTTTATAACAAAATGAATCAGTTATACATATACATATGTCCCCATATCTCTTCCCTCTTGTGTCTCCCTCCCTCCTACCCTCCCTACCCCACCCCTCTAGGTGATCACAAAGCGCCCGAGCTGATCTCCCTGTGCTATGCGGCTGCTTTTAAAATCCGAAAGAAAAAGACTATTTCCTCACTTGTCTCGGCTCAAAGGGAGCCAAAGATATGAGCATATAATATGTCCAGAAGGGAGTCCATTTCCCCTCTTGGCCCCATGAATTGTTTGAAAACTGTGGCCTGGGCTGAGGCCTCTCTCAGCCCTCCCTGCACCCCTCCAGCACAGGCACCTTACTCAACACAAGTAGAGACAGCCCACATCTCTCCCTGGGAATCAGCTGGGGCCCACACAGCTGGTCCAGGGGAAGTTCAAGGGCAGGGGTGGGATGCTGACACTGCGATGGCTGTGGACCCACCGGGGTTAGTCCTGGGCTGGTCTTCAGGACTCCACTGATGGAGTACGGAGGGGAGACAGCCCCCGGACCCTCTGGGCACGGCCCCACTCCCCTCCATCCCCTGCAGCGGGCTCACCCCAGCTGCTTTGGGGTCATCGGCAATGGCGGGTACTGACTGTTCCAGAAGCTATTGCCCCGAACAAAGCATCTCATTCTACCCCTGGCGGTGGGAACCAGGACTCCAGGAGGCACTGCTGGTGCTTCTCACCCCGGCTGCCTTAGGGGTGCGGCCAGAGGGCCGGTGGGACGCACGGGACTTGCTGCAGGGGCAGGGTGGTTTTTAAACAACTTTACTGAAATATAATTCTCATACCATACAATTCAAGCATTTAAGTGTGAGATTCAATGGCTTTTAGTATCTTCACAGAGTTTTACATCCAAAACCACAATCGGCTTTTTCCCAGCAAGGCTGAACCAATACCCTCCCAATCTCCCCGCCTCCTTCCAATCCTAGGCAACCTCGAATCTGCTTTCTCTATAGATTTACCTATTCTGGACATTTCCTATAAATGGAATCACACTGTATATGTCTTGTGGTGTACGGCTTTCTCTTAGCATGTTTTCAAGGTTCATCCACGTTACAGCATGAATTGCTACTTCATTTCTTTTTATCGCTGAATAACTTTCCTTCGTGTATGTGTGTTTCATCTATCCATTCACCAATTAGTGGAGATGGGGGTTTTGACTACTTTTTGGCTATTATGACTAAAGCTGCTACAAACTTTCATATTTGGGCTTTTGTGTGGACATATGCTTTTATTTCTCTTGGTATACAGGTCAGAGTGGAATGACTGGGTTACCTGAACTCTGTATTTAACTTTTTGAGGAACTGCTAGATGGTTTCCCACAGTCGCTGCACCATTTTACCTTCCCATCAGCGGTATATGAGGGTTCCATTCCTCTACGTCCTTGCCAGCACTGGTTACTATCTCTGTATTTATTTATTTATTTACATTTTGGCTGCGTTGGTCTTAGTTGCAGCATGTGGGCTCTTTTGCTGCGACAGATGGGTGGGATCTTCACTGCAGCACATGGGCTTCTCTCTAGTTGTGGTGTGCAGATTTTCTCTCCAGTTTCAGCACGCTGGCTCCAGAGCACGTGGGCTCTGTAGTGTGCGGCAGGTGGGCTCTCTAGTTGAGGCGCTCGGGCTCAGTAGTTGTGGTGCGTGGACTTAGTTGCCCTGTGGCATGTGGGATCTTAGTTCCCTGACCAGGGATTGAACCGCGTTCCCTGCCTTGGAAGGCAGATTCTTTACCACTGGACCACCAGGGAAGTCCCACTATCTCTGTTTTTGATGATCGCCAGCCTAGTGGATATGAAGGGAGACAAGTGGTTAGACTTTGACAAATGTGACGCAGAACATTTTCATTTCCATAATATCAAAGAGCTCTTGCAAGTAATTTTTAAAAAGACAAAAATCCAATAGGAAACTTGGAGAAAAGTAATCAACACAGAAGTCACAGAAAAAGAAATGTAAATGTCTTTAATACATGTGTGAAAATATGCTTAGCTTCCGTAACAACAGAAACTCAAATGAACCCAACCATGAAGTGTCACTTATTCTCCTACACTTTGGAAAAAAGTTAACAAGCAATGACAGTGTCTGGTTGATAAGGCGCCTTCATCAGCGTTGGTAGAGTAGGAATCCAATGTCTTCGGTCAGGGTGATTTAGCAAATCTCTGTTAAACATTTAAAAGTTACATAGTCCTCGACACATCCAC
Source organism: Kogia breviceps (assembly GCF_026419965.1). Taxonomy (NCBI): domain Eukaryota; kingdom Metazoa; phylum Chordata; class Mammalia; order Artiodactyla; family Physeteridae; genus Kogia; species Kogia breviceps. The sequence continues at coordinate 32,009,862 of NC_081323.1, read as the reverse complement.
ATGCAGGAGTTTGTCCCACAGAAATATTTGCCTACATGCACAAAAGGGCACGGAGACACAGTTTTTTCTTGGCTGGAGTAGAGTAGTTATTACCTAAATTTTTCTGTCTTTATAGACTGCCCCTATCCTGGACCTTCAGCTGGAGAGAGCAGGCTTGGGTTGGACAGAGGAAGAACACAACTGTTTACAAAATGGCATCTTCACTAACTTTGTCAGCACAGATCAGTTTCGACATCCTAGGCAGGGTTTAGGTGGAGGGAAGGGACACCCCGTGGGTACTTGGTGTGGAGGGAGCTTCACAACCTGTATCAGAGGCTGTGCTTGGGGAGGGAGGGGGATCACACTGACACGGGTCCCAGTCAGAAGTTTGGGGGGTGCTGAGGGGTCAGCCGAGGGCCTTGGCCCCTGTCGCTCCACAGTTCTGGCCGTCAGCACCTTCTCCGCTTCTTCACGTGGACCATTGCGTCTTAGTCGTTCTTGTATAATCCGTGGGAAGCAGATCAAGACAAGTCTTGGACTCCTCTTCCACCCGGATCGATACAGGTGAACCCTCCTCGGCAGAAATTCTGGAGCCATTCGGGCCGTAGGGCCAGGTAGCGTTACTGAGCTAAGTTGTTTGGTGATTTATTTCCCCTTTCTGCAGGCCTCTGTCCCCCCACTCTGAACCACCCTCCCCCAAAGCTCTCCACCGTCCACCTAAAGCATTCCCCACCTGCAGGATTGAGGGTCTGCCGGAGGCGGGGAGGCCGAGATCTCTCCGTGGGAGAGGCCCCCGTGAAAGGCTGTGCAGCTGAGGCCCAAACTCCGCCATGAGGGAGCCCTGTTACTGTCAGGCCAACACCCTCAAAAGCAAAGAGCCTGGAAGGAAAAAGTCCCCATCACCTTCTGCATATCCACATTTGCTGGCCGCTTGCCAAGGCAGGTGCTGAGCAAGGGCTACAGAAGCTAGGACGGCGCCCAGCCCATCTGGACTCACAGGGGGCACCGCCGAGGGCCAGACACCTGGCTCCAGTCCTAGTTTGGGAAAGTTGCCCGTCCTCACCCACACTCAGCCCGGCTGTGTGACATAATTCCTGCCTGGTTCCTCTCATTTGGCAGTTCTTCTTAGAGCAACGCCCTTAAGTCTTGCTCCAGGGGTGGCTGAATTGGGAAAGATCCTGCAGAAATCACCCACATTTCATCACAAATCCTCTTTTGTCAAGAGGAAGGCCATGGTCCAGTCCCCAGCACTTTGGAGCAATCCCCTGATCTGCGGCCTGGCTCTGGGCCTCTCTCATGGGTGAAGTTTGCTGTGACACTGAGCAAGGTGAAGCTAGGTCCACCACACAGCCAGTTCCATTTTGGCAATGGTCACAGTCCCACATTCTTGCTTTTTCCACGGGCAAGGGGAGGATGAGAGAGTGATTGCAGAAGGGTCTTCTCTGCGTGTGCCCAGGGGGCTGGCCTTGAGGCCTTGAGGTTCCCAGCCAGGAGGCACAGTCAGGGTTCTGGAAGCAGAGCAAGCTGGGCACTGGGCATGTGCACACCTCGGGTTGAGCCCATCAAGTCAGACAGCCCGGGGGCCTGTCCCTGCCGTGTCCGTGGTGGGAGACCATGCGGAGCCGGAGACCAGTTCATTGCCCTTGGCAATTCTCTTCCAGAGAAAGGCCCCCAGCTTCACGTTCCTGTCCTCACGGGGGGAAGGGTAAACGCTGCCAGCACGCCTAGTGTCCAGATAAGAACTGGGGACTCGCAGACCCAAGCCCTCCCCATTCTCTGGTCCAAGGACCATCTGTTCTTTGGGTAAGAGCCTTGAAGTCTCTATTTTGTCCCTGGCCTACTCTGAAGTTGCAACAATTAAACTCTGTGTCAGCCCAAGAAAAAAAGTGACCCTAGAACTAATGCTTTTTAACTTTGCTGGGACAAGGCTGACAGTGAAAAGTGAGAGGAGGCATCAGAGGCCAGGGCTCAGGTCTCTGCTGCCAACTGTCCCTAAGGCTGCTAGCCGGCCTGACCCCAGCAGAAACCTGCAAATGTTGTGTCGGCACATGGATAGCAGAACCGTCAGCCTCCCCCGCTGTAACAGACGTACATGCAGCTGACCCAGCACATCGCCTGGTCCTACCGAGCCAGCAGGCATTCTGTCCTCCAAGATGAAGGCTAACAGACTGAGGGCCCAGTTACACCGTGAGGGCTTTGAACTAGAAGGTGGCAGCGTTGGGACAAGAACTGCATCTTCTGTGCTGGCCTGTGGCTGTACCCCTGCCCTCGAGGTGCCAGCAGCCTACGGCTCAGACATGCTGGTGTCCGGGAGGTAGTCACACAGCCGACCCTGCTCCTGGACTCGCTCCCCTGGCCGGGGGCTCCGTGACTCAGCCAGGACTAGAGACTCGTTCCTCGTACTCAGATACTCTCATGCCCAAGAAGGAGGCTGTTAGCTGGGACTGGAACCTAGGTAGTCAGGATCTGCCCGCAGAGACCGTAAAACGCTGTGGGGAGAGGGCCTGCCCCCTGCCAACCCTGGCCCCGAGCTCCTCTGCCAGTGCCCTTTTGTCCTGGGCCCCTCTGCCCTCTGTTCCCCGTGACTTCCTGGGCTCCCATCCTTCCACAGCCCAGCCTGGGGCCGCACATGCAGCCAGGAGGATGCCCGTCATGGGGGGCAGCCCCACCGAGGGTGGGGACATGGTGCGTGAGTGCCCATGTGGAGTCTCCGCCGGTGGGCAGGGGGCCCAAGGTGGGCCGTGGGTGGGCAGAGCAGGTGGGCATAAAATGCTCGGGGCACAGTGGGCACACAAAGGCACTGTGCGGTCCCACCGACTTGGTCACCAGCCTGTAGAGACGCCATCCAGGCCCTGCAAGCTGCCTCTCCTTCCAGATGATCCACACAAGTCAGTCTGCAGGAGAGGATGGTTCCCCGGGCGGAAGCTGAAGAGCCTCTGGCTGACCCTAGGTGACATCCACGGCAGTGCGTTGACCTGGCCCTGCACATCCAGCAGGAGCTCTGGTGATTGGGGCAGAGACGGGCTTCTGTGCCAGGTATGCTCAAGTGCACTTGACGGGCCGTTGACTATGGGAGGAGGGAAATGTCCTGCTCGGTTTGGTTTTGGGACAACACTTGCGGGGTGGCCCTGGCTGAGACTGGAGATGCCAGGAGGGCAGACAGGAGGGGTTCATGGCCAGGCCGGCACAGAGGCCTGCCTCCATCCAGGACCCGCCAATGAATCGGGGAACCCTCCACGGTGGACGTGAGGAGAGTTGGAAGGAGCGCCCTTCACCAAGGAAAGCAGCCTGCGGGCGAGGGATCCCTGGACGGCAGAAGGCCCGTTTCACCCCCTGGACCTCTGCTCCGGCTGCAGCCCCGCTTCTGCTTTCTCTCCTCTCCCCTGGCTGAGTCCATTGGTCTCGGGAGAGGACCCAAATGTTTATCCCATGTGCCTTGGAAACAGATCGGCCTTGCTATTTCATTCCCGGGGTCGGAGGGGAACAGCTACTTTGCTGGCCTGGGTCCATCCTAGAGCTCCCACGTGGCCACCCACCCCATCCCCTACGTAGGGTGGACACTTGTGGCTGCGCTGCACACTTCCAGTGTCTGCATCTTGACCCTTTGTCCCTGACTCCTCTGGAGACCCTAGAAATGCACCTACTATGTCTATATGTACCTACCACATAGAAAGGGGAATGCCACCCGCTAGGCACACGTGGGTGATGAGTCTGTGCCCCTCCCCATGGGCTCTCAGTCCAGCAGGGCCTGGGAGCCAGGCGGTCCCCACGCTGGCCTGGGTCAAGGCGAGCAGACCTGGGGTGTGGTCAGTGGTGCTATGTGTCACTGATATTTTGAGGCTGCTTCTTATGCAGCAAGAGCTAATTGATACAAAATCTTTGCCTTGTGTCTTCCTTTCATTCTGGAAAATGTTTCTCCATTATTTCTTCAAATATTTCTGTCTTTTTCCTTTTCTTTTCCTTTGGTGTTCCTAGGTTCGCAGTTCTACAGATGTTTGTATTTCAACTTCTATCCTTAAATCACCCGACTTTTCTCTCTCTTACCTCCTCATCCTTTCCTGCTGCCTCTGCATGCTTCCTCAGTGCTGAGACTTGGATTAAGGAGGAGTCTCAGCATGTGTATCCCAAAGGGCCCTGCTTCTCCAAACCAGGTAATCCCAGAAAACATTCTGGGTTTTGTGGAAATCAAGAATTTCTAAAATATGTGTCCATTTTTCTATTGTGTTTCTACTGTGTATATTTTCACTCCCTACTGATTTGGGATGACTAGTGACTAGGCTAAATCTGGAGCGGTTCCTCCAGGACACGGTGACACAGGACAGGCCACTCCTGGTTGTGACTGACCTTAGGGAGTGGGCCATCATCCCCAACCTGCTAACGTGGTTTCGCCAATGACAACAGTGGAGGGCATAAAATTCACCAGCCCCACCAAGACCCTCACACGGCCCAGGACCCTGAGCCTCAGCTCGGTGAATGGGCCATGGTTTTAACCCCGTATTCCCAGAGAGTGGGAGCCAGAGGCAAGATGCAGGCAAACAAAATATCCTCACTGCAGTTCACACACCTCGAAATATTGGGCTTCCTTAGAAAGCATTTCCCAATCTTGGGCACAGGTGCCAACCACCTGGGGACTTTGTGTGTTTCTGACATCAGGTAGCAGGGATGGGGGGAGTGGGTCTCTAGGAGATGAGTGAAATGAAGCCACTGGGGTTTCCAAGGTAGAAAATGACTGACTTATAATGAAACAGAGCAGATGGCAGGCCTTCCCCAGGGGAATGGGGGTTGGGCTGAAGAGGCTCACCTGTGAGCAGAGCCCGCCGGCCCTCAGGGCAGGGCTGTTTTTCCTGGGCCAGCATGGGGCCCAGAGCAACAGCCACAGAATTAAGAGCTCTAAGCCAAGGGTGGGCAACAGGCTGGCTTTGCTGACCATAAGACTCACCCTGTCAGTGTGTACATGCCCCTATCAGGGCGTGAAGATGTTACAGACTCTACACACAGGCTGGACAAGGAGCCAAAACTGACCCAGGCTGCAGTCTTTGTGACCTGCCCAGTGGAGCTGTCCTCAGTGTTCCTGGGAAATGCTGTCCAATCAGCACTGATAACCACTTCAAGGGAACCAACTGGCCAGGAAAGGATAGACTAACCACCATGGACACGCAAACCAGATCCCCAAACTCAAAAGGCGGAGGGAAGACCCCTCAGCCCCTCCCTCTGAAGTCCTCCTCCAGACAGAGTCCCATGGTCTCTCTGTCCTGCTTAAGGCCCCAGGCCCCCACCCCTCGGCCCCTCCAGGGCTGCCCCCACCAGGACCCGGGAAGAGAGAGGTGCTCATGGGGGGCTCTGTCACCTCAGGGCCTATCCCAGGGCTAGTGATCAGTGTTGACGGCCATGGAGGCCAGGCTGGGTGCCGATGGGGGAACACAGGGGTCAGGGAGCAGGAGGGGAGCGGGTGACTGGAGCTGCCATCTTCTGAGCTGACCCCAGAGGCCCTGAGAAGATTTCTCATCAGTCAGGCGGCTCCAGGGCAGATGCCCCGCTGGGGATCCACAGAGGACAGAGCCTTCTGTCATCTTTGTCACCCACCTCCCACCCCTGTGCCTGGGCATCAACCCAACACCACCACCGCAGAAGGGCCACTCACTGTGCCTCTGGCCTCAGGGATGGACACAGAAGGGACACAGGTGGCTGTCGCCTGGCAAAACTGTCTGGATTCCTTTTGAGTGGAATGGATGGGGCCCTGGAGAGATTGGAGAATGAAGGAACAAAAGAATGGAAGAATGGATGCATGTTTGGTTGGATGGATGGATGGATGAAAGAAGGGATAAATGGATTGATGTATGGATGCATAGATGATGGAAAGATGGATGGATGCCTGGATACATGGATGGATGCATGGGTGGATGGATGCATGGATGGACAGATGATGGACAAATGGAGAATATATGAATGAATGAATGAGTACACACACCAATCATGAGGACCCTGCAAGAACCAGGAAGGGCACCCTCCCATGAGCTGAGGAGTTTGATGGACTCAGCACCCTGCACCCACAGCCAAGGTGAGAACAACAATGGTGAATTCTCAATCGCTTGTCACGGGCAGCAACACCCATGGAAATAAACCATCAGGGAGAAGGCAGAGCTGACAGGGACCCAGAATGTGCTCTGAGATGCCTTTAATTGCTCTGGTGCCATGCAGACCTAGGACTCCAGACTCTCATTCTTCAGGAGGAAAGGAGCTGCTGTGGGAGCCGGGAACTCCTCCCCCCATTTCTGCTGGCAGGTGCTGTTCAGGAGGGTGAACTGTGTAAACCATGGCCGTGAGTCCACAATGAAAGTGCAGCTCACCTGAAAAAAGTAATTTTATGTAAGGCATAAAATCAGAACAATGTAACAATGAGAGTGCTTAGCAGGAAGGACTTACCAGGAGCTCAAGGTGCATTAAGAACTAAAGAGGAAAGAGAAGCAGAATCAAACAGTGGGCTGGGGCTGGGCTCCAGAGCTCAAGTCTCCACCATCAAGGCAGGGGCTCCTGAGAGGGTGCCTGGGGGGGCCATCACCTGCCCTTCAGGGTCCCCCCCACCCAGGGCACGTGACGCTGCCTGAAGGGTCTCTGCCCCGTGAGCTCTTGGGGGATCCAGCAGACTGCCCAGGAGATGGTCCAGATGGTGCCCACCCCGCCATCAGCGACAGCTGCAAACCCACCCCGAGGAGATGCTGCCCCAAGGCTGGGGTCCGGGGAGACCCCAGACCCACTGAGGGCATCACCCTGACTGAGGCCCACCCCCAACGTTTCAGTCCAACAGACCAGATGTCAGTTCACAGGGTGATGACAAGCGGTCTGACCGACCAGGACTCCTCCTTGCCGCCCAGGAGACCATAGGGAGGGGTGGGGCGACCAGCAAACTAAACTGTCCTCCTGTCCAGAGGAATCGGAGAAAGGAAGGAGAGGCCCACAGGGAGAACAGCGTCTTCCTGAACCCGAGTTCTCAGGAAGCTGGAGGCTGGGGCCCTGGGAGGCTCCATCCAAGAGGGGAGGGCCCATGGGGTCTGTGGGGTTCTCTGGCGGGCCAGCCGGGCTTTGAGCACTGGGCCCAGCTTGCTGCTGTGCTGGGAGCATCTCTGTACAGGGGGAGCCCTGGGACCTGGCGGGGAGGGGCCAGGTCATCCCTGAGGACTTCTTAGCCTCCTCTCATAGACCCTTCTTGACATTATTTTTCATTCTCTGAAGATTTGTGATGCTTTTGATTGATTTTATCCTCAAACCTTTTTCTGTTCCGGGCCTTCTTGCAAGGGGCAGTTGTCAATGTCTTCGTCGTGTTTTTTGCAAATTGTGCGGCCCAGCTCCAGGTCCATTAAATATATCCACCTATACTTCTGTCAAGGAGAGATTGTAGAAACTTCTGTGAAATACTTACTTTGCAGTAATGAGAAAAACACAGAGAACCAAGTAGAAAATGGGCAAATGGGTATGAATGTGCACATGTGTATAAATTGGGACAAACCTAGGTGCATTTTTCTTATTTTTAATTTATGTATTATTTTACTTTTTCATTTTAATTCTCTACTCTTCCTACAAAAAGATGTCCCTGAGTGCAGCTCCAGCCCTGGACTCTTCCCTGCCGCCCTCCTGATGTCTGTTACCCTGGAGCCGCATCATGAGTACATGGCGGTGGGGAGGGGTGTGGCCACGGGAGGTTGGGCCCCGGCGCTGAGAGCACACGCACAGCACACCTGACACGAGACCCAGCTCTCAATCGCATCAGCCAGACACATGGAGGGCATCGCACGGCTCCTTCTAGGGAGGCAGACGGGGATGCTTGTCCACCGAGCCGCCCTCAGAGCTGCCCTGTCCCGCGGGGGCAGCATCCAGACCAGGACAGGGGGCTGGGGGCTGGATGCTCTGTCTCTCCTGGTGCAGCTGCAGCACCAAAGGGCTCACCTTGTAAACCTTCATCCAGGTGGATGTTTGTGAACCGGGTGCTGCTCTGTGTGTTCATCAGCTTCTCTAAGAGGTTAACACAAGATAGGATTTCATCCCCTACAGAGAGGTCCTGAAAACTCAGAAGAACTCCAATGGAGAGGAATGTAACCAGAAACTTCCATAGGGAGGAGCATGACCCTGACCTGGAATTGTCTAGAAAGCTGGCTTCCTTAGGGGCTCAGGAATGCCTGCGGCTGATGCCACCAGCTACACACACACACACACACACACACACACACACACACACACACACACACACACACATATGCCCAGCCCCTTGCACTGCCGCTGGACCCTGGGCAAAGACAGGCTTAGGACCTGGCGGGGGTGGCAGCTGAGTCCACAGTGATGCTCGAGGGACCCTCAACCTCCACAGGTCCAGGGCTGAGCGCAGCCCAGAGAAGGGTCAGCTGGTCGGGAAATGAAGGCCCATGAGGGAAGCCAGGGCTGTCTGTGCAGGGAGGGGGCCAGCCTCCAGTCCCATCAGGAGTGTTTGCAGTGGGGGACCCTCACATCAGAGCCCCGCTGACCTGGGCCAGCTTGGGGCTGGCCATCCGGGCCAAGAATGGGTCTGGGCTCAGGACTGTTGGACAACAACTAATCCAGACAAAGTATCCGGGGTGGGAGAGGTATGAGCATCCGTGGGAAAGCGCTGCACAGCCAGGTGCTAAGGACACCCACACTCCCATCAGGTCCCCCCTCTTCCCCACCCTGATGCTCTGTAACCCACAGCTATCTTTCCCAGAACTGCCTCGGGAACACTGACTGTGACGGACTCGGCCGGCCGCCTTCCTGTCTCCCCCACCCCTCACTCTGCTGTCTGCCCACCTGCTCAGGACAAAGACCTGGGGTCTGTGCCTGACCCCGGCCCCCCTACACGCCACGTCAACCTCCAAGCCGACTCAGAAGCAGCTCTTCCTCTGCCTCCTGGCATCCAGGGCCCAGCTCCTGCACCCTGGTCTCAACTTGCCCCCAAGCTGCAGAGCCCACTGCCCCCATGGGGTCCAGAGAGATGCTGGACAAAGCTGAGCGACCTCCTCCCGTGAGTCCCTGCTCCTCTGAGGATAACATCCTGACCCAGCCCTGGCACGCGCCCACCCTGCACGCCCGCCTCTCTGAAGCTCCTTCCCTGAGACACGGGCCCATAGCCCTCAGGCTGGCCCCGCAGGGCACTCGCGGCTCACCCCGGTCCAGGGTCCTCTCCGGGGCTGCCCGCCCTTCTCGTTCCCAAACCTGCACTTGGCCAGGTCCTTCCAGGAGTGCCCGTCATGAAGAGCGCTTCCCCGCCTCCCCGCCCCCCCGCTCCCCTCAGCCCTGTGATCCTACACTGACCGCTCTTGTCCAGGTCTTCCACTATCTCACCCGAGAACTTGGGGCCTGTGTGCTTCTCACCACCAGCGTAACAGCCCCACGAGATCACGCCCTGTCTGCCTCCGCTGCCTCCCGCCAGGCCTGACCCACAGTGGCCACGTGGTCAAGGCCGGTTCTCTTCACGAGGGGCCTCAGCCCAGCATCCAGGCAGTGATCCTGGCAGCTGAGGCCTGCGATCGCTCCACTCTGAGCTGCCGGTCCTTCCTGGGCTTTGATGTTGGGGCGCTGCCTCCCCTCCGTCTCCCTCCTCACCTGCTCTCTGCCTCCCTCTCCTTCTCTCCCTGTTCCAAGTGCTAAGCTAACACATCAGAAACTTGGAGCCCTTCTATTTCGGTACCTTGTATTTTTAAATACCCTTGACCAAATGAAACATTCCTTACCTTTTCCTGCAGACCGCGGACAGCCCCTTCCCCCGACCCCGGACCAGGCTTCAGGGAGAAGGTGGAGCCGCAGACAGGGAGCCTCCCTCACCCTCTGGCCTCCACTCCCCACCCCCAACCCCACTCCCACCCCCAACCCCACTCCCACCTCACCCCCATCCCCCACCTCCATCCCCCACTCCCATCCCCCTCACCTTGCGCTGGCTCCGCCCCACCCAAAGCAGCTTGTAAGCGTACTCATCTGGCTCGTGTTCATTGAAGTGAAACACAGCAAACTCCACGCACAAGCGGAAGTTTTGTGTACTCTTACTGATGTCCTCAAACGTCCAGCTGCAGACATGAGGCCCCAGAGCAAGAAGCCCCAGGAGCAGAGACAGCTTCAGGAACATGCTGTCTGGTGTCAGCCCGGAGGCCAGCAGTACGTGGTGGGCTGCCCTCCCCAGCTCCCCAGCCAGCACCTCCCTGCCCTGCACAGCCCTGTGCTGCTGGCCTGGCCCTCTGCCCAGCTCCTCCTCTCTGTCCCTCCCATCATCACCCGACGGGAGGCGGTGGCGGGGGACTGTTCCAATTTCCACCCTTCATCACGTAAGCTTTGGGTCCAAGGACATGCAGGCTCCGTTCCCCCTCATCTCCAGGGCATCCCCAGCCCAGCCTCAGTAGGGGCTGGGTGAGGGTCTCAAGCACACTGGGCTTTGCCCTCAGGCAGTGCCTCCTTGGACTGGCAGAGTCACGAGCACTTAGGAATGCTGGTGGGTCCGGAGTCCTGGGAGCCGAGGAGAAAATCAGATCTACCTTTGACCTTGGCTGCAGCTGATGACCTCAGGGCACAACGGGAAGGTCCAATGAGTGGCAGCACGGGGGCCAGGGCACCATCCTCTCCACCACCGCTGGCACCTGCTGACCTACATGACAGGAGGCCTGGCCGTGCTTGGCAGTGGGCAGGGGACAAGGGGTAAGCCAGCCAAGGCAGGGGCTCTGCTGGAATGGATGTGAGCGGTAGCCATGGGCAGGAGAGGTTCCAGGGCTGGGGAAGGCCAGGCTCTGCCTTGCCCCAGCCAATGTGCATTCTCACGCAGATCTGCCATCTGTGGCGCTGTGGCCTCTGCCATGTGGCCGTGTCAGGCTCTTCTCACGGGAACCGTGTTACTGATGTGCCCTGCCTGGGATGCACCAAAGGGCTCACCTTGTAAACCTTCATCCAGGTGGATGTTTGTGAACCGGGTGCTGCTCTGTGTGTTCATCAGCTTCTCTAAGAGGTTAACACAAGATAGGATTTCATCCCCTACAGAGAGGTCCTGAAAACTCAGAAGAACTCCAACATGGAGAGGAACATAACCAGAAACTTCCATAGGGAGGAGCACGGCCCTGACCTGGAATTGTCTAGAAAGCTGGCTTCCTTAGGGGCTCAGGAATGCCTGCAGCTGATGCCACCAGCCACACACACACACACACACACACATGCCCAGCCCCTTGCACTGCGGCTGGACCCTGGGCGAAGACAGGCTTAGGGCCTGGCGGGGGTTGGGGGCAGCTGAGTCTGCAGTGATGCTCGAGGGACCCTCAGCCCCCCCAGGTCCAGGGCTGCGACGCAGCCCAGAGGAGGGCCAGCCGGTCAGGAAATGAGGGCCCATGAGGGAAGCCAGGGCCATCTGTGCAGGGAGGGGGCCAGCCTCCAGTCCCTTCAGGAGTGTGTGCAGCGGGGCACCCTCACTTCGGAGCCCCACTGACCTGGGCCGGCTCGGGGCTGGCCATCTGGCAGCCTGGGCCCACGACTACCGCTCACCTTTTGTTGGGCTCGCCTGACCTCCAGCAGCTTGTAGGCGTCTTCCTCCTCATGGGCCCTGTTGAACCAAGCCACGGCGAACTCCACAGACACTGCAAAATAATCGTGGTCCTTACTAATGTCTACAACTTCCTTTTGAATGGTCCGGACGTGAATGCCCATGACAGTGAGCCCCAGAAGCAGAGCTGCCTTTGGGAACATGCTGTCCAGAGTCAGCACAAAAGATAGGTGATGGGGGGCCGGGGGGGGCCCTCTGCAACCCACTGCCCATGCAGCCCTGCGCTCTGGCCTCCCGCTTTGAAGACGCCTGTGCCCAGCTCCTCCTCTGCATCCCCTGTCTGTCCCTCCTGCCAGCACTAAAGAGGCAGAGCAGGGGGTTACATCCCTGCCTCATCACGGAAAGCCTGGACGCAGGGACATGCACGGAGCAGGCTCTGTCCCCCTTGTTTTCAGGGCTTCATCCTGACAGGGTCCCACTCCTCAGGGCCCTGCATCCCCCCTGATTGCCCTGGGGACTGTGCAGGCAGGGACTGCCAGAGTCCTGTGATTTCTTGAGAGCTCCAGGCAGCCAAGCCTGTCTATGGCCTTGGCTGGAGCCAACACCACCAGCCGGGCACAGGGCAGTACGGGGTGTGCAGCCAGCAGTGGAGGTGTCTAGAAGGAGTTGTCCTCATCACTGCCTTGATAGGAATTACTAACCGTAGTTGATTTCCTAATTGTCTTTTCTTTTATTGACTTCCAGCTCAAGTCCACTACAGTCAGAGAATATACTTTCTATTATGTCTCTTCTCTGAAATTTGTTGAGATTTGTTTTATGGCCAATATTCCACAGGTTCATTTTTTTTTTTTTTTTTTGATGTAAACCATTTTTAAAATCTTCAGTGTATTTGTTACAATACTGCTTCTGTTTTAGGTTTTGTTCTTTTGGCAGCAAGTCACATGGGATCTTAGCTCCCTGACCAGGGATTGAACCCACACTCCCCGTATTGGAAGGCAAAGTCTTAGCCACTGGACCGCCAGGGAAGTCCCCACAGGTTCTTGAAAAGACTGTATGTTCTGCATTTTTCAGGTGCAGAGTTAGGTATTGACGTTTCTCAGGTCACCCATGTGACCAAACCTTCCACATATTGACTCTCTTTTCTTTATTTTGTTTTACTGAGTTTTCTTTGGTTTGTGTTTGTGTTTTGATCTGTTGTTCTGTCCATTTATGAGAGACGCATTAAAATCTCTCACTGTGATTATGATTGTGGATTTGTCTGGTCTTCTTTTCTCATAATTCTTGCTGTATATATTTGAGACTCTGTCATTAAGTGCTTGTACAAACAGAACTGATAGGTCATTTTATCCTCGTCAATCACACCTTTGCATCCCAGTGATGCTGTTGTTCTAGAATCAGCTTTGTCTGACATCAGAGTAGCCACATCAGCAATGTTCTCATTAGCGTTTCCATTATGTATCTTTTTTGTGTGTGTGTGGTATGTGGGCCTCTCACTGTTGTGGCCTCTCCCGATGCGGAGCACAGGCTCCGGACGCGCAGGCTCAGCGGCCATGGCTCACGGGCCCAGCCGCTCCGCGACATGTGGGATCTTCCCAGACCGGGGCACAAACTCGTGTCCCCTGCATCGGCAGGCGGACTCTCAAGCACTGCGCCACCAGGGAAGCCCCCTCCCTTATGTATCTTTATCCATCTTTTTACTCGAAGATGGTACCTTAATAATTAAGATGTGTCTTTGTAAACAGCATGTAGGTTTTTAAATCAGTCTAACATTCTTTTATTTGGGGGGGGGAGTTCTCCCATTTGCCATGACTCCTATTACTGATCATTAACAGTATATACAGGTTCAAATCTACCATATTACTGTGTGTTTTCTCTTCATATCGGTTGTCTCTGTTCCTTCTTTTCTCCTTTCTTGTGTTCTCTTGGATTATTCATGGCCTTTTCATTGTTCCATTTCTTCCTCTCAATGGCTTTATTTGCCCTTATTTCTCTTCTCTCAGTGGTAACTCAAGCAATCGTAGTGAGCACCACTGACTTAATTGAATCTACTGTAAATTAGTACCTTTACCATTTCAAGGATGACGGGAACACTATTGCTCTTAACCTCACTTTTGCCTTGTGTGTTATTGTTGTCATATTTGAAAGTCCATAGGACAATATGATTGTTGCCTTACACATTCACTATTCACTTGGACTTAGCAACATACCTACCCTTCTGCTGGGCATCATTCCCTCAATATAACTTTTCTTCCAGAGAGATCATTTCCCCTCTCCCTAAAGAACTCTCTTAAGGATTTTTGGGGGCTTGGATATTATTGATACATCTTTTAGTTTTTGGAAAAAGCTGTCTTCTCACTGAACAATTCTATTTCTACAGGAGCCCCTTGTTCTAGCGGTTCAGTCAAGTCTCTCTCCTCTCTCCTCTCTATGTCCTTTTAGCATTGCTAATATATGAATTTAAGACTAAATTTTCCTCTAAGCTCTGCTTTGGCTGGGTCTCAGAAGTTTTGCTATGTTGTATGTTCACTATCTTTCAATTCAAAGTATTTTCTTATTTCCTATATGATTTCTTCTTTGATCCCTGGATTATTTAGAATTCTACTGCTACATTTATGGGCAGCTAGAGGTTTTCACATTAAGTTTTTATTGCAGTTGACCACTGTGAACAGAGAACATACTTTGAACCACGTCAATCTTTTGAAATTTTTGAGATTTCTTTCCTCTTTTGTTGTCTGAAATGTTTTTATTTTGTCTTCATTTTTGAAGACTATTTTTGCTAGCTATAGAATTCTAGGTTGTTACCTATTTGATTCCAGTTTTTTGAAGATTCAAAGTGAGGCTTCTGAGAATGATCTACTCCCAGTTGACTTTCACTCATAGGATGCAGCCCTTCCTGGTCTCAACTGAAATCCTGGGATATTTACCACAGCCCTTCTTGGCAGGTTCTGAACCCCACGTTTTGTTCCCCCAGTTGAAGCAAAGAACATGCCTTTTCTCCAGTGGCATTTCTCCCTAGCATCTGGCAAAATGTCATTGTGAGCATCGTAGGGAACCTTGCTGAAAAAGAAAATGGGGGCTGGAAAAGCGGAGACGTTGGTTAAGGCTGTTCAAAAGCCCAAGGAGCAAACCAAGGCCAGCAGGCCTCTGCTCTCCTGCCTCATCCCATGCTTCCGACCTTATCCTTAGGATGATAGAACTGTGACCAAACATGCAACTACAGGATATGCCTACTCCTTAGCTCTCAGCGGGTCTGATTGTCGCTGTTTCAGAAGTTGGGAGAGACCAGGACCAGTGCTTGACAAGGGCCAAGCACCCACTGGAAGAACAGAGTTGCCATTTCTCGGGGCAGTGGGGCCAGAGGGGGTCTGGAGTGATGTCAGGGAGTGGGGGGTGAGGAGGTGCACTCACTGAGGTCAGTGGGCACAGACAGGAGAGATACATGGATCACCCTCAGCCCTGAGAGAGCACGAGCCATGGTGTCGGGCTACTGTCCACATTAGGGAAACAAAAATTTAGGGAAACTCTACAAAATAATGACCCTTCAAAAGCATCAAGGTCATGAAGTCAATGAAAGACTGTTCGTCCCAGATGGAAGACGATCAACGCATCCTTCTCTATAGGAGCTCTTGGCAGGAAGGGGGCTTCCATGTTCTGGTGCTGGGTCACTGGCTGAGGCAGGGGGTATGCATGTCCCCTGATGCCAGATGGGTCTGAGCACCAGCAGGGGGATCCCTTGGTTGCACTGCAGTTGCAGAGGGGGACCCACCTGTGTGTGGTCCTCACTCACTAACATGCCGGGGGTGATAGGCAACACGTTAACAGCTTCTGCTCCGAAGTTTCAAGGGAAACACTTCCTTGCATTGTAATTACAGCATTTCCCTAAGTTTGAAATTCTTTTCAAAATGAAACCTATTTTTGAAAACACAGCAGAACTGAGACACAGCGATCCCCTCAGTATGTGGATATGGGTCAGAAGAGGGGAGGTGAGCCCAGCAGGATGAGGCTGTCCCCGCACTGGGGGACACCAACTGCAATGGAGGGTGTGCCTGGGACCACCGCTCCTGATCCAGCAACGGGAACACGCCTTGCTGCTTCTGACATGGAATCATACGTTGTCGCAGCTGGAGGTGACCTAAATACAGACCAGCGCCACCTCCACGGAGAGGGGAGCAGAGCTCCATGGGAGCGTTTCTGGCTGAAGTCCCCAGGCCATCAGAGGGGACCCTAAGCAGAGCTTCAGGCCCGCCTTCCTCAGGCAGGTGGAGGCCCCACGGTGCTGGTGGCGCTCAGGGCTCACAGTGAGAGCGGCGGGGGCAGGCCAGTGCGGGGATGCTGGCGAGCGGGTGACACTGGCTCCGTTCCGCTAGGGCTCCTAGGAGACAATGCGGAGTGTGTGCCTCGAAGAGGCCCACCTGAGGGGTTATCAAGTCTCCAGCTCCTGTCCATCTTGTATAGAGGCTGCTCCCACAGCTTCGGCCTGTCCCCACCCGTGGGCACACATGCCCGCGGCCAGAGAAGACTCAGGCAAAACTCAGGGAACATGGTAGGAGGCCCGGTTCTGCTGGGAGGCACGTCTGGGCTCTCTGCTGCTCTGTCCCCTTGGGGGTGGCCCTGTCCCTCTCCTGGCAATGCCCTGGGGCAGGAGGGCTGTGCTGGCCCAGCCTCGTGTCCTTGCTCCAGCCCCTATGAGGGGAGAATGGGGGCTTCCTGGAAGTGTTCTGGGGAGGGCTGGCACATACCTCCTGATGCCCCATTATTACCAGGGGTGGAGCCGGCGTGCCCATCTCCGTGTGTGTAGCTGGGGCTGAGCTGACAGACAGCTCTGGGAGAAGCCCTCTAGGAGCAGGATGGGGAGCTCGCAAGCACAGGGACAGTGGGAGAAGTCCTGTCTTTTCTCTCCTCAGTCGTCTCCTGCCCCAGCCCCTGGGCGAACCATGGCAGCAGCACTGACAGCAGAATAGGGATGGCAGATACTGCAGCCACATAAACACTGAGGGGAGGGGAGCCTCCCTCTTTGACCAGAGCAGCTGTGGTTCTAAGAGGGTGGGGAAAACCTCCACTGCTTTTTCCCATCTCTGTCCTCCTGCTCTTTGTCCCCAGAATTGGGTGTAGATGTGGGCCTGCAAAGCTGAGCAATGTGAGGAAGATCCGGGGAACCAGAAAGGACCAGAGGGATCATGGGAGCTCAGGAAAGTGAACCCTGAACAGCACAAGTATGGGTATAACCCTGATGGCACACAAAAGATGTGAACTGAAGGAAGGGACAGGCCACCACCCAGCCAGCCCAGCCCCTGGAAGACACACATGCACAGACCCAAACAGCCCTGCAGAGGATTGACAAAGAGCTGACCTGACGCTGAAATCACAACCCCCAGAAGGCTGATCAGAATTTGCACCCTGAATGCAGCTGGGTGAATCACTTGCTGAAACAAAAATACCAACATTCCCCAAAGAACATAAATAAGATACAAAGTCTCATAGCACAGTTTTCAAAACACCCAGGGTACAACCCAAGATTACTTAGCATATGAAGAATCAATAAAATCTCAGCTCTCCCGGGAAAAAACAATCAACAGACGCTGATGCTGAGATAACTCAGATGTTGGAAATATCTGAAAAAGACTTTAAAGCAGCTATTATCAAAACGTTCCTAGTAAGGGTAAACACTCTTCAAAGATTGGAAAGGTAGGAACTATTAGTAAGAAATAGAAGACATCCATAAAAAGCAAATGGATATTTTACTGATATCCTGCAAAAATACAAAAACCAAAGTAAAAATCTCATTGGATGAACTCAAGAGCAGACTGAACATGTCAGAGAAAAGGGCCTGTGAAGTTGAAGAAAGATCAATAGAAATTATCCACTATGAACACTAAAGAGGAAGAAAACATTAAAAAGCATGAATAGAGCTTCAGCAGCCTATGGGACAATATCAAAACGTCTTTCATGTCATTGGACTCCCAGAGAGAGAGGAGAAAGTGTTGTGTCAGAAGAAGAAGGAGGAGGAGGAGGAAGAGGAAGAGAAGGGGGGAGGGGGAGGGGAGAAGGAGGAAGGAGAAGACGGAGAAGAAGGAGAAGAAGGGGAAGAGATAATGGCTGAGATTTCCCCAAATTTATCAAAAACACAGATTTAAGAAGCTCGGAGAACCCCCAAACAAGTAAATTCCAAGAAATCCACATCAGAGCACATCATACTCAAACTACTGAAAACTACAGACAAAGGAAAAAACCTGAGAGCCATTAGAGAAAAGACATAATTTACAGAAGAACAAAGATTTGAATGACTGCAGATTTCTCACCAGGAACACAGAGGCTAGAAGGAAGTAGAACATGATTTTGAATTCTTAAAGACAAGAACGGCCAAACCTGAATTCTATATTTAGGGAAAATATAATAGTGGTATAAAGATGTTATCAGATGAGGAAAGTTTAAAGTATTTCATTGCCAGCAGACCTGCTATAAAAGAAGGGCTGGGGGAATTCTTTAACAGAGAGACATTTTCTTGGTCCTTCATATGCTGAGTAATCTTGGATTGTATCCAGGACGTTTGAAAATTGTGTTGTGAGACTATATCTTACTTATATCCTATGGGGAATGTTGATATTTTTGTTTGGGAGGATGGAGGAAGGGGGCCCAGGCTGAGCAATGCCTCTGGAAGCTGGAAGAGGCAAAGAAAATGTTCTTCCCTAACACCTCTGGAAGCAGTGCAGCCCTGCACACACCGTAATTTTAGGACCTCCAATCTCCAGAAATGTGAGATAATAAGTGTGTGTCATCTTAAGCCACCATTGGTGGTCACTTGTCACCGCAGCCACAGGACACTAACCAGGTGCCAGGAGAGGAGAGGAGAGGTCACTGCTGTGGAGGCTGGGGGAGAACAGGGAAGGGACCCGCTTAGCAGTCAGCTCCAGAATCCTGCCAGGGCGGGAGCCCCGAAGCTGGAGCTTCCCAGTCCCTCCCCTTCTTCACCTCATCCAGACCAGGAAGGTCCAGGACCCCGTGGGTGGTGAGACGGGAGGCAGGGCAGACAGAGGGCAGGGGAGAATGACAGAAACCGTCTCTCCCTCTCCAGGCAGGCCTCCAGAATGGAGAAGGGCAGCTCCAAGTGCCTTCTAAGCTCTGGGCATCTGACGACCCTGGCCCCTTGGTACTGGACCGAGGGTGCGTGTGTTGTACGAGTGCTACAGAGGGTCGCAGGGACAGATGGCATGGCTGGTGCATCCACAGGGACAGCAGAACATGAACACAGAGCCGCGTCATGGCCACACCTGCAAGCTTCCCATACGGGGCACACCCTCCATTTTCTGGGAAGTATCAGCTTCTCTAAGGAGGCCCAGGTACCTCCCAGGATTGAGAAATATTAGCAGGAGGAAGACATCAAGGTTTGGGCTTGTGGGCGAGCTTGCATCCCAGCCAGCCCGGGGAGTGGGGAGGGGCGACCGGAGGAAAGTCTGAGGAAGATCACAGGGACAGGAGGACGAGGTGTTCAGGGCTCCGTCTCGCTCCACCGCCCTGGGATCCAACGCCCCCAAGTGCCCATCGCTTCCTGCCTGCCGCTCAGGCCTCCCACGGCCCGGCTGGGCCAAGCTCAGCAGACAGAAACCCCCGGCCTGGCTCCCACCCAGAGATGCTGAGGCAGCGGGAGGATCAGTGCTGCTGAGAGATCAGCCCCCCCAAAGAGTGAGGGGAGTTCAGTGTGTGTGTGCATGTGAGATGCGGGGGCCTGCGAGGAGGACGCGAGTCTGCCCTGGTCTCCCCGCAGCCTCGGCTGCAGATAAAGAGGGAGGAGGACACGCATGGGCATCCCCCGGCTGCCTTAAATCCGTCTGGGCAGAGCAGCCTTGGCAGCGTGAGCCATGATGGCCAGACCCCAGCAGGGCCCCCGGCTGCTGCTGGCCATCATGGGGGCCCTGGTGGCCCTCACCTACCAAACAAGGAGGAAAACCTTCATAAGTGTCTACGAGGTGCCCTTGTCAGATCCTGTCGTGGTGACCACTCTGGACTTTGTGACCAAGGACTTCAACAAGAAGAGCAATGACACGTACAACTTCCGGATTGTGCGTGTCCTCAAGGTCCTGAAGAGGGTCAGTGTCCCCCTCCCATTGCGCCAGGCCACCACAGGCTCGGGGTGGCCACGCAAGTGAACTCAGCCTCGTTTAGTCCAAAGTGGAGGTTTTAAGAGAAGCAGAAATCCCCTGGAGTGGATGAAGTGGAGCTGCTTAACTGACACCCAGGACCAGGGCTGTACACCCTGGCCTGAGGGCCCGAGCCGCCTGTGGCCCCGCGTGAAGGGTCTCCGGGGTGCCAGGTGCACCACGTGTGTGCACGTCAGGGGCTGTTTCCACGTGGGGCGGCAGCGCCAGGACTCGCAGCTGAGACGGGCTGGCCCTCAGAGTCTAGGCTGCTGCTCTCTGCCCTATACAAACCGTGAGCATCACGTGGGTCATCCAAGGGCGACTTTGCCCATGGCGTGGCTTCTGGGGAATTCTGCTCAAATGGCAGAAAGGGGCACGGGAGGCAGACAGGGGGTAGGGGGAGCTCACGGGTCTGTCCAGTGCAGGTCCTCGACCTGGGGCACCACACTAGGAGTCCCCAGCCCCGGAAGCTACAGACAAGGGAGAGGAGGTCGTTTATCCCCCTGTCCTTGCCTCCGACAGCTGACCGACCACATGGAGTATCGCATAAACCTGGAGATGCAGCGGACCAGCTGCCTCAGGATGGAGGTGAACAACTGCTCCTTCCAGGAAGGCAAGCTCTACAAGGTACTGGTCACGTCACCCAGAAAGAGCTTATTTCTCAGTGCTCTGCACCTTTGTCGTTGGAAGAATGATGAAGCAGTTGGGGGGGTCCAGAGGGAGAAGCCAAGGTGGCTGAGCTGCGGGAGAGCGGAGGGATACTCTGGTCCTGAGGGAAGTAGCTGATTATAATAATATTTTAGCAGCCAGGGGACCTTGTTGGTGCACCCAATGAATATCTGAACCTCAGCCTGACGTAAGACACGGTCGCTGGGCTGCAGCCTCTGTTTCTTTCATCCAGCAGTGTTTAGGCAAAGAGGAGGAGGAGGAGGTGGGAAAATGCATTCAGAAATAGTTCAACCGGTGGTGGTGTGGGTCAGAGAGGGGACAAGCCTGCAGGCAAGTGACCCGATGCGGGCCCACCTCCCCAACAGTGGCTTTGTCCCCACCCAGCGTTGTCACATCGGGGAAGCTGGATGGGCCATCATCACTGCAAGTGGTGGACCATCACACACGCAACACGTCAGGTGGGCCCACGTGCTCAGGGGCCTTGAAGGTCCCAAGTCCTACAGGCCCTGCAAATCTCTGCTCCTTACCCAGAGGAACTAACATGACGGAGATCACATGACCCACCTTGCTAGAACAGTCCTGATTTGTGCCCAGCTTCTTAGTGTCACTGTTAACAGCATCCCCAGTTGCCTACAACATGTCCTGGTTTGGTTCATAGATTCTATGGTCACCCTAGTTCTAATGGCCTAGGTGTTCTCAAGACAAACACATGTCCATCCACGGGCTCCCCACTCCATGGAGAAGTCTTCAAAATCTAGCAAGCTAGACGTTTTTGGTTCTTCCCTGGAGAAGATCATGAAATCTATGAAAAGACTAGTTGATGATAATAGTAAGGTAAACTTAGAGAGTCTCATCACTGTGAGAGATTAAATTGTGGGGTTAATATTCTGAATTCTACTTTAGGAGAAATGTCAACGTTTACACCTCCCACGTCACCTCATCCCCACCCTGGCTTCCCAGCGAAGAGCAGGAAAGCAAAATTGCACTACGAAGTGATAATAATGTGCAAAATATGTTGATTGATCTTTCCTTGTGGGAGAAGAGGGAGGTGGAGAAGAAAGGGGATCTTGGGCTAGAACAGGGAAGGGGGAGGAGAGGATGTAAGGATGGGTGGACGGACGGACGGATGGATGAAGGAAGGAAGGAAGGACAGCAGGAGGGAAGGAGAGGGGTTGGGTTTGGTGGGAGGAAGGGGAAAGGAAGCAGGAAGGATGAGGTGGGAGAGTGGGTGGAGGGAGAGAGAGAGGGAGCCAAGTGAGGGTAAGTGTGTTCACTGTATGAACAGCACATGAGCAGATAAGAAGAGGAAGCATCAGTCGTTACCATGGTGATGTGGGCGGGTGGACACTTGACTTCCAGTCTCCAATTCTAACCACAAAAGCAGAAGGACGTTTTGTGGGGTGGTTTCAGCAGTGACACTCTCAAGTCATTGAAATCAAAATAAAGATGGACCCACCTGTGGACTGGAGGCAGGTGAGGCAGGGTCATTTTCCCCATCTGCTGTCTTACACCTTCCTCTTTCCATGTTGATCTTTTTTATATTTTGTTTTCTTGTCTTTTTCAGAAAATCGATTGCTTATACTCAGTATTTGTTATTCCCTGGTTTGAAAAGTATAAAGTTCTGGCCCAAAACTGCACGGATGGCTAGGTGTCCCAGAGTGCAGCCCACACGGAGTCACTGTGTGTAAAAGAACCCTGCATTAAACAGGAGTTCTCAATATAGAAAATAAATGTTGGTCAGCCTATGCTCTTAAGGCTTTGAATGTTTATGTTTCCACTCCTTTTTTCCCCAAAATTCTTCAACTCATAATAATATGATCTGAAGGTCATCTGGGCTAGGGCAGTTTGGGGGTCCAAATGAGGTGACATGTATAACGTCTGGTCTTATAGCCTATACCTGCAGGATAGCAGGCCTTCAGCCTCATCCTTATATCAAGTAGGGGTCTTTCGATTTTAAAATAAGGAGATGAGAAAAGAGAGAAGGAGAACGAGGGAGGATGCTCTAATTACTTAAATGAACAGCTAAGAGATATTGGCAAGAATGCCTGTGATGACATCTCTGAGGGACCCAATGAATCTTCCTTGCCTAAAGTGTGAAACAAGGGGAAACAAGGAGAAATAACGCAAGTAATTGAAAAGAGGAGGGCCTTTGTTACTGGTAAGAACTAGGTTGGGAGATGTGCCTTATTTTTGCAGGCACGTGCACTTTCTGATACCAGACTCCAGAATTAGACTCACACCTCCAGCATCAGCAACATTGGACCAGAGCAGGTCTCTTCCCAGAGAGATTCCTCTCCCAGAATTGACAAGGAAAATGTGGGCACCTGTAAGAGGAGGAGGATGTGGGTATAACGCCCCGTTTATTCTTCCCAAACAGACCCATCTGATGAATTCCTGCAGGAGGGGAATGCTCGAGGGCAGAGTGAAACCAGGAATGCTGCATTAAAGTGGTGTCCTTTTCATGGATGTCACATTAACTGTGAGGAATAAGCATCCCTCACCCACCAGCTTGATTCAGTGTTTCAAATAATGTCATCAGGCTCAGCTCTCCCCTCGACTTCTTCCATGTGGTCTCAAGACGGTGCCAGCAGTTCACTGGGTCACATCTGCCCTCGTTCACATCCAGTAGGGAAAGGACCAGCCCATCCGCAAGAGTTCAGGCAAAAGCCTTGGGGTTTAATATCGCAGGGGAATTCTAGGGACTCTGTGGAAAACACACCGGCACACACAGCATCCATCGACCAGCAGAGAGAGGGAGCTGGGGCATTTATCCCCAATTACTGGCTGCAGGACAGCTCCTGTGAGGCATTAATTCTGTGGAACCTCTGGCCTGGGGTTGTTTGAGGGCAGGGCAAACAGCCAGAGGTGACAGGGAACAGGTGTTGGAATCTGGAGCTGCTGTGCACAGAAGGATGAGATGTGAGAGGACACGGGCAGAACACCAAAGGGACAGGTGAATCGTGAGCTGACAGCGGCCACCCACATCCCCACCAGCTGGAGAAGGCTGGAGCTTTGAAAGAACAATGTTTTTCAACTTCTACTCTCCCTGTGAAAGTTCCGGAGTCCTCAGGACCCCATTTCAGGTGGGACCCAGGTGAGAGTTCCCTCCGCCAACTGTCTGGGAAAATGCTAACCTACAATTTCTTCATCTTTAAACAAGAATGGCGGTACCTATTTCTTGCAAGAGTTGCAAAGATTAATGATGATAATGCTTGTAAGGCGCTTAACACAATGCCTAACACAAAGCAGATATTCAAACAAACAGTGATTCATAAAAATATGGGCACTAGTAGCATAATTTAATATTAATCAGCCATGCAGCTCTCTTCCGGCACTTTGGTTACTATGTCTGGAGGTGAGGGTTGGAGGGGAGAATAAAGGAAAGGTAGGACATTTGTGCTCATTGATTTTGGATTTCTCAGCCCAGTGGGTTTTTGAAACTTTTTTTTATTTTGCAATGTAGATTCACAGGAAGTTACAAAGCGTACAAGCGGTCTCTTGTACTCTTCATCTAGCTTCCCGCCATGGTTACATCTTTTGTAATTACAGAAAAAATCACAAGCAGGAAACTGACACCATACAGTGTGTATGTGTGTCATTTTGTCATATGTGTTGATCTGTGTGGCCACCACCGTGAAGACATTCTGCACTAACCCCTCTGTAGTCACACCTTTCCTTTACCATCTCAAACTCCCAGCAACCACTCACTTCTCCATCTTTATTACTGTGGCAATTCAAACATGTTGTGTAAATAGAATCATACAGTGTGTGCCCTTTGGAGACTGGTCACAATGCCCTTGGGATCTATCCAAGTTGTTTCATGCATCAGTAGTGTGTGCCTTTTAATTACTTAGTGGCATTTCATGGTATCCTCAGTACCACAGTTAACTATTTACCTATTGTAGGTGTGTTAGTTGTTTTCAAGTTTGGGGCTATTACAAATGAAGCTTCTATGTATAAGCATGTAAGGTTCATGTGTGGACCTACGTTTTCATTTCTCTAGGTTAAATGCCCAGGAATGCAATTGCTGACTTGTACGCTAAAGTATATTTTAGGATTTTTTTTTTTAAAGAAACTGCCAAACTTTTCCAGAGTAAATGTATCGTAATGTTCCTCTCTATCCCTGGTGATAGTCTTTGCCCTGAGGTCAACTTCATCTGATATTAATATAGGCCCTCCTGCTTTCAATTAATGTTCGCATAATATAACCTTCTTCACTTTTTACTTCCAACCGACCTGTATCGTTATATTTAAAGTAAGTTTCTTGTAGACAGCATACAGTTGGGTCACTGTTTTAATCCACTCTATTATTATCTGTCTTTTAATTGGCTTGTTTAGACAATTTACATGTGGTTTGTACATACCATGCATGACATTATTAACATGTCAGGGCTTACATCTATTTTACTATTTGTTCTCTGTTCTCTCTGCTTTTTATTTGTGTTTTCTCTATTCTTCCTGTGAGTCTCTTGAACACTTTTTTAAGAATTCCACTTGCACATATCTATACTGTTTTTTTTTTTTTTTTGTGGTACGCGGGCTTCTCACTGTTGTGGCCTCTCCCATGGCGGAGCACAGGCTCCAGAAACGCAGGCCCAGCGGCCATGGCTCACGGGCCCAGCTGCTCCACGGCACGTGGGATCCTCCCGGACCGGGGCATGAACCCGCGTCCCCTGCATCGGCAGACAGACTCTCAACCACTGCGCCACCAGGGAAGCCCTATCTATACTGTTTTTGAGTGTATCTCTGCATAGCCTTTTTAGTGGTTGCCTAGATATTACATTATGTATATATAATTTGGTCTACTGGTGTCAGTATTCTACCAGTTTGAGAGAAAGTTTACCTTCCTTTACATTCCATTTCTAGAAGTTTAGCCAATAGGCCAGCCTCGGCTGGGATGTTAGGATCTGGACAGAGTTTCCTTTGGAGGCTTCTGGCCTGTGATGTAGGGATAAGCTGCCATTTTATAGGGCTATCAAGTAACACAGTGAGGGCAGCAGGCAGCACCAGGCCCCCAGGCAGCCCCCAGTGACGTCAGATTTGCAAAACCAGTT
The DNA here is from genome assembly GCF_026419965.1 of Kogia breviceps. NCBI lineage: Eukaryota > Metazoa > Chordata > Mammalia > Artiodactyla > Physeteridae > Kogia > Kogia breviceps. Next base: position 31,984,510 of record NC_081323.1, on the reverse strand, counting down.
GCTTCCAGCTTCCCTCTTTTTTGCACAAGAATTTTACCACCTTTAACCTTTCACCTCCATCCTCCGCTCTGCCTCAGGCCCCTCTGGCAAATGTGAGTTTCTGGTTTGTGTGTTTACTCTTCCCCCTCGGGAAACACCCTCTGGAGTTGCCATTGTGACTGATGGGTGGGACTGCTCCCTGGGGAGGAGACCAGCTGGTCTGGGGGCACATCTCAGCCCACAGCCACTCCCTGCGTGTGGACCAGGGCACACCTTCTCTGCTTGACTGTGAGTCACATGACGGAAGACGCTGTGGGTCTGGCTCCACCAGCAGTGAGCCCGTGAGCTGCTCGAGAACTCTCTGTCAGGAAGACCATCCCACGCAGCCCAAGACACGGGGTCCTTGAAAAAGCCTGATTGCAAAGTCGGCCTTGGCTGGAGTCTGGGAACTAGGATGGTAAACCATTCCAGATATAAAACTTTCCCTAAGTGATAAGAGGGCCTCGCTAGGTCTACAATGTTTATACAAACAATGGGATTTATGCTGAGCACCTGCTTTCTTTCCAGAAATCTGAAATTTTGGTACATGCTGGGCAGAGGCTGCCTATGTGAGCAGCTCCAGTGAAATCCTGGGGCACTGAGTCCCTGGGGAGTTTCCCTGGCACACACTTTATCTAATTCCTGGAGGAATGAGGCATGTCCTGTGTGGCTGCCCCCGGAGGGGACCCTGGAATCCTGTGCCTGGTTTCGGGGACGTCTCCGCACGAGCCTCTTCCCTTGGCTGATTTCGTCCTGTATCCTTCACTGTAAAATTCACAGCCCTGAGTACGACTGTACACCTGCCAGGTCCTGGCAATCCTCCTAGTGAATTCCTGAGCCAGAGGGTGGGTGTGGGGACCCCTGACACACTCACAAAGACAGGTGTCAGTCACAGAGTTGTACGAGCATGGGACAGAAACGGGGCTCTCCAAGATCAGGCCAGAGTCAGGATGTGCCTGACTCTTGAAAAGCCTCAGAGATGTGGGCTGGAGGTAGAAGCCAAGTGATGAGCTTCCCCCAAAGGATTAACAACCTTCTGCTTCAAACCACATCAGCTGCCTAAAGACCATTGACTATGGGCATAAGTGTGTGAGTGCACACGTGTGAGGTTTGGGTGGCTGTGAGTATGCACGTACGTGTGAGCGTGTACCGAGATCCTGATGAGGGATTCAAGGGCCTTTCAGATTCTACAATGCAAAGCACACAGCACGACCGTCCAATGTTTCATCAAGCATCTTTGCACATATGCACCTAGGCATCCAGACAGGAGTTGTTCCACAGCTGGTAACGGTTCATCCAGGGCACAGTGTATACCAGAAAGTCACAAATGAAACTCTGTGGAAGGAGAAAGGAAACGGACAATCAGCTTTCAGGGAAATATTTTTTTTGAAGGCAACAAAAATTCCCGCCTCCACCACCAGCCCCTGCCTGGGGAGTCTGGACCCGGCCTGACACGTGGGCAAGGCCAGATCTACTCACTGGCATATGCTGAGGGTGAGAGGGTCAGCTGAGCCGGCACAGGAATGTCACCCTGGGCTCCCTCGCCCAGTCCTCCTGCACCTGCCAGCTTGCAGGAGGTGCTGCCAGGAGGGACCAGGAGGAGGACATAGGTTGGAAGACAAGGAGGTGACTGGACAGTCCACAGGGATCCAGACAGAACAAGGTCCCCGAGGAAGGTAAAGCCGCTTCCACCTAAGGGCCAGGGAGTGTGCCAGGCGGATGAGGCATCCAGCGGCCGGGAGGCCTGGTGCCAGGTCTGTGCCAGTGCAGGGTGGGGAGACACCCAGTCAGAGGGCTTCCCTTCCCCCGCTCCCGGACCCAGGCACCACAGGTGGCATCAGGCAGCCCTGGGGCTGCGTCCTAACTCTGTCCCAGCCACACGGCTGCCAGAGCTTCCGCCATCCTGTCCATGTTTCCTTGTAAAACATTTATTCCCCCCCTTGACTGGAGCACCTTCTCAGACAGCTGCCGGCACACACCTTCTGCAGCTTCTTCTTGCTCTGAATGGGGCACCAGGGGTTGTTCGTGCTGTTCCTCTTGCACTTGGTCCGGCTAATTTTCACGGTGACTAGGTACTCCACGCCTGTCGTCAGCTACCAAGAAGCAAAGGCTATTAGATTTGTTTGTTTTTTAAATATTTATTTTAGCTGCGCCAGGTCTTAGTTGTGGCACATGGGATCTTTAGTTACGTCATGTGGACTCAGTTGCGGCATGCACGTGGGATCTAGTTCCCTGACCAGGGATCGAACCTGGGACCCCTTCATTGGGAGCATGGAGCCTTACCTACCGACCACCAGGGAAGTCCCAAAAGGCTGTTAGTTTTGACTCCAAGCATTGCTGATGCTCCCCAGGAAAAGCTGGGTTGGAGAGTGAAGACCCAGGAGCCTCTGTCCCCATTCCCTCCTCCCCTCCTGGCTGGAGGATGCCCAGCGGTCCCCGGTCAGCGCCCAGCATGTGCGGAGCCCGGTCCCTGCTCTGCACCGGCTCCACTGCTGCAGCCACAGGTGGCTTCTCACCTGTCCCCCTCGCATTCTTGGGACCAGGGTGGCAACTTCGCTGTAGCCCCATCGTACCCCCTAGTCTGCACAACAGTCCTCAGAATGCATGGATGGAGCCTCATCTGTTCCCTGGGCTCTGCCTCTGTCCTCTTCCTCCCTCCCCACTGCCTTGTCCCAAAGTCAGTGGTCAAACCAGTCAGAAGGCTGGGCACTCTCTGGAGTGGCCCCTGGGAGGACAGCCCCCCAGAAAACCTCAGGGTAGAACAGCAGGGGAAGGGGCCTGGGGCAGGACCACCGCCCTGGTCCCGGCAGCCACTGGAAGGACCTCAGGATGCAGGGCTTCTGGCTCTCCATCGAAGGACGGCTCTATCCAGCTTGCAGGGCTGGTGCCAAGAGGTTTCACACTGACCCTCAGCACACCCCGCATGTGTGAAGAAATTAAAACACTGGTGGCAAATTTAACTAACATTTCAGAGTGCACAGTGTTTTCTTATTCATTGTTAGGCTCGTTAGTTAAATAATAATAGGAATAATCATGATGATACAAATGTTTTCACAGGTGCCGCTTCACTCTTATTCCGCCCACTTTGCAGGTCAGGAAACTGAGGCCTGGAGAGTATGGATGGTGCTTGAACAAGACTCCACGATTAGGAGGAGCTGGTTGTCAAACCCAGAAGGGGGACCAGGAGCCCAGCAGAGACGCCCACCACATCCCCTCCCTGCCCTCTGTGAGGTACAGATGGACACAGTCACGTGGCAGCAGGCGATTGTCACCCAGCTACCCAGGGGTGCACCCGCTCTGTCCACTAATCCGACTGAATGACATCAAAAGTTTGCTTATAAACAATGATTTCAGTTAACTGTTAGTGACAAAGGACCAGCTCCACACGACTGGCCTCCTTGGGTTCCAGCTTCACCCCAGAGACTGATGGGGGAGAAAATGCCAACTTGGGCAGAATTTGGTGGATGGCTGCCACCTTGTGGCCATGTCACCTCAATGTCCTTGGCGCCGCGAGCCGCCATCTTGCAGCAAGAGTGTGTGACTCAGGCAGACAGGCTGCTGTCCACGCCCTGAGGCCCCTTAGTGTCACACTAGCACTGCCCGCCTGCCCTGCCCCACCCTGGCTGGTTTCTGTGTTCCTGCCGTCCCTCTCTCTAGCCAGAACCCTTTACTCCTAGTCAGTGTTTTTCCAAATCCAGTTAATTGAACGAAGATGCATTATTGCCTCTTCCCTAATTCATATAGTTTACTATCTAACCTTGAGGGCAGGTTGGACCAACAAAAGTGGTTTTTTAACAACTTTTCTTTCCTCTATTATCCTTCAATTGATGTATTTCAGAGAAACTTTATATGTAAAACAAAATGAGAGATGACGTGTACCTCCAGTTTCCTATAGGACCCTGCTAGAGGTCCTCTGTGTCATTCCAGCTTTCTGAAGGACACGGCTAGAAAATCCAGACTCAGATTTTACAACCCTGGACATGGAAAAACTATTGCTGAGGGGAACCTACGGAGAACACTTATGTTTTGCCAAACGAGAGGAATAATAAAGGAGACGAGACCGTCCTCATTTGCTGTCCTTCTGGCAAATTGCTGAATGAAAGCCATTCTTCCCTCGGAAGAGCAGCTGAGGAGCCCGGGGACATTTCCGTTCAAATGAGAGTAAGCTCGGTGCTCAGGCGGCTCTGGGTCTGAATAACCCTGCTCCCGGGAAGGCGCCCCCTGGTGCTCTCTGGGAGACACACTTGTGCCCACGAGGCCCTGCTCACGCGCTCTCACCTGCACCTGGCTTTGGAGCAGCTGGTCCACGCGGAACAGGTAGGAGTCATCGCTGTTGTTGTTGTACGTCTCCATGAAGAAGGTGAGGGTGGAGTTCACGTTCTTCGGGCTCGTGGACTCCTGGAAGCCGCTCCACTGTTGCAATTGACCCAGCCTGGCCACCAGGGCCAGGGCCAGCAGCAGCAGCAGAGGGTTCCCCCAGGGTCCAGCTCTCATCTCTGTGGCCTTGGAAGCCTCCTCCCCACTGGGCCTTCCAGGTAGAAAGGTGCCAGCCTCTTCCACTCACCCTCTCTCCCCGCAGCCGTCACCCACGCAGGCTTCCCCAGGAGATGCCCGCCTGCCATAAAACAGAGACTGAGGCCCCAACCCCTTCCTTTGGGTCCTGCCCATGACTTGACCGGAGGACCCTCCGTGGGAGTCTTCCCGCGCGGCTGCCCAACCCGCCGTCAGCTCGTTCACCTTTCTTGCCCCTTGGGTTCTTCAGTGATTGAGGCAAGTGTGATTTCTAAACACCCACCAAGGCGGGCAAGACCCTCTCGTTACCTTCACACCCAATGAGGACAAAAGCCCCCAGAACAGACCCCACAGGCAAGAAGAGCTGGTGTATCAGACAGAGAAGGGCCATTTGTGGGACTCGGGGAAGGCCATGGAGAAGGTAATGTTTGAACTGGGATGCAAGGAATCAGGGACACTGAACAGGATACATTCCACATTACCTACAGTGGGTTCCAGCTGTCTAGCCCGGCCATCCACTATTCCGTACTTCCTCTAGACACTGGATCTCTGCCACTCTCTCACCACAGAGTTCGGCCTGCTGGATCCCACTGTGCCTGCGCCCCAGCGCTAGCTCTTACCATGTTGGTGTGACCCCAGTGGAGCTTTGTGAGGTAACCCCAGCCTTTCTATGAGGGAAGAGTGAGCTGTGGGCCTTTTTCAGAAATTAATCCTGCAGACCCTTGAAGGTTAGGTGTTGCCCATATAGGGAAGGGAAATGTCCTCTCCCCTCTTTGGGTCTCTGGCTGAGCCTAAGAATTAAACTGACAGAAGGCAGATGAACAGGAGACAAGTATACAAACTTTACTGGCTTTGACGTGTACGTGGGAGACTTCACAAGAGAATGAAGACCCAGAGAAGTGACCAGAACAGGCAGCTTTCATATTTTGTAGGTAAGGACACAATAAATCTGTGCAGTTGCCAAGACAAAGCGGTTGGGTTCGGGGTGCCCAGTGGAAGGGGTAACAAGTTAGTTTAAGCAGCCTCCTTGGCCCTGCCTTCCCGTCTCTGGTTACCAGGACATCCTCTATCTTCATGTACAGAGAGGGGACCTTTCACTTGGGACATTTATCTCTTGCTTCAGGGAAGAAGGGCCAGTGGAAAGGCAGAGGACCTTCCTGCTTCTGCCATTTTTTCGGACTCCTCCAGCTTAAGACAGCCCATAAGCCAAGGTGCCATATTTGGGGATAGCGTGTCCTGAACCCCATCACCTGCACCCAGAAGCCTGTAAGAGCTCCCTATTTTTTTTTTTTTTTTGTGGTATGCGGGCCTCTCACTGTTGTGGCCTCTCTCATTGCGGAGCACAGGCTCCAGATGCGCAGGCTCAGCGGCCATGGCTCACGGGCGAAGCCGCTCCGCGGCATGTGGGATCTTCCCAGACCAGGGCACGAACCCGTGTCCACTGCATCTGCAGGCAGATTCTCAACCGCTGCGCCACCAGGGAAGCCCAAGAGCTCCCTATTTTTAAGACACTCATTAAGGTGGGATCCTGAATTGGGTTCTGCTCCAGAAAAAGAACATTAGTGGGACAATTGATGAAATGTGGATAAAATCCGTAGATTAATAACATAATACTGCTGATACAAATAATCAATAACCAATCTGTAGTAGGAATAGAAAAGAGTTTTATTTGAGCCAAACTGAGGACTATAGCCTGGGACTCAGCCTCTCAGATAACTCTGAAGAACTGCTTCGGAGTAGCATGGTCTTCAGCACGGTTTTATATCTTGTCAGAACAAAGAACATCAACAAGTCAGGGATACATTCCTTCAAGGTTTCAAAAAAAAAAAACAAAGCTGGATCAGAATGTATACAGAGAGTCAGTACAGCCTTGGAGCCTGGGAAGGGAGTCTTATTATCAAAGGAGTCCCAGCATTGATGTCCCAGAAAGGAAGGCATTTATCTCTATCTTCAGACATTCTTTACTTCTGGATAGCATGCCTTTTTCTTTAATGATTAAAGCAGATATGCATTGTATGTTTGATGGACCACAAACAGGCTGTTTTAGTTAGTAGAAAATTCAAGTCAACTCATGTATAAGCCAGCATGACTACCTCTTACCTCAATTTGTGAACATTTCTTCCATTAATAAGAATGTTAACTCCCTGGTTTCCACCGCTGTACTGGAGTTATGCAGGATGTTAGCATGAGGAGAAGTGGGGTACAGGGTATAAGAGTACACTGTGCTATTCTTGTAATCTTTTTGTAAGTCTGAAATTATTTCAAAATAAAGGTTAAAATGTTCAAAAATAAATAAATAGGATCTTGGACTTTGAGAAGCAGCACAATATGGCAGGGGAGGCACAAGACTTGCAATCTGGCTCTCCCAGGTTTTTGCTGGGTTCTGGGAGAGTTGGTTAGCCTCAGTTTCTTCATCTGTAAGATGAGAACGGGGAAAACGATTAATCTTGGATTGGGGTGGAGACAATCAACGCAGGCGAGGAATCTGTTTCTCAAGCCAGGCAAGAACACCCTCCTTGTTATTCTGCTCTGACTCTGAACCCACACGCCGAAGCCCGTGGCCTGCCGGACCCCAAGTGTCCTGGAATCCAGACCACCCTCTGGCATGAAAGTCCTACTAGGACCTGTCACGGTGTCCTCCCTGACCCCACGGCCTTGCAGGACTTGTCCAGCTGGGGGAGGTGGCAGCTTTGGAATACCTGAGCCCGGGTGGCCGGAGTGCCATTATGAAACAGATACAGAAGGATTGAGAGTGATGTGTGGGATGCTTGGGCCTGGGTCAGCTCAGCCCGCCCTGGACATATGGGTGGACAGCCACCCTGGACGTGCCATCAGACTGTGGACCCGAGGAGGGGAAGGTGACGTCCGTGAGCTGTGTTAGAAAACCCGTGAACACGGGGCGACGCACACACCAAATAGATCTGCTTAAGAAATGTGGGCCTTGGTGACACCCATAAATTAAGAGAACATGGGACTCTGGTGATTTCCATGGAATGAGAGGAAAATATAGACCCTGGCTATGTCCGTAGAATAAAACTAAAAGAAGCCTTGTCGTGTCACTTCCAGATTTCTTGGACTCATGGCAGTGTCACTCCAATCCGTGCCTCCATCTTCACATGGCCTCTCCCCTGCCTCCCTTGGTCTCAAATCTGTCTCATCTTTCTCCTATAAGAACATCAGTCTTGGGGCTTCCCTGGTGGTTAAGAATCCGCCTGCCAATGCAGGGGACATGGGTTCGAGCCCTGGTCCGGGAAGATCCCACCTGCCATGGAGCAACGAAGCCCGTGTACCACAACTACTGAGCCCGCACTCTAGAGCCCACATGCCACAACCACTGAGCCCACGTGCCTGGAGTCTGTGCTCCGCGATAAGAGAAGCCACTGCAATGAGAAGCTCACGCACCGCAACGAAGAGTAGCCCCCGCTCGCCACAGCTAGAGAAAGCCCATGCAGCAACGAAGACCCAATGCAGCCATGAATAAATAAATTACATTAAAAAAAGAACATCAGTCTTATATAATCTCATCTTAACATCCTTCACTTCATTAGATCTGTAAAGACTCCGTATCCAAGTCAATTCCCATTCACAGGTACTAGGGGTCAGGACATGGAGGTATATTTGGGGGGTAACACACTTCTACCCACTGAAGCGCCCATGGTATAAGAAGAAAATTGAGAGCACAGGGTCATGTGTATTCGTTTCTGTGCCTGCTATAACACAGCGCCACCAACTTGATGTCTTAAAACTATAGAAATATATTCTCTTGCAGTTCTGGAGGCCAGAAGTCTGAAGTCATTTTCACTGGACCAGAATCAAGGTGCCAGTGGGGCCTGTCCTCCCCCAGAGGCTCCAGGGGAGAATCTGTTCCCTGGCTCCTCCAGCTTCTGGGGGCTTCTAGCGTCCTTGGCTCGTGGCCTCATCATGCCAATCTCTGCCCCTGTGGTCATGTGACCTCTCTGCTCCTGTCTGCCTCCCTCTTATGAGGATAGAGGGGCGACACTCAGAGCCTGACTGGAGAATCCAGAATGTCTGCCCACTTCAAGATCTGGAACTCCATCACTTCTGCAAAGTCCTTCTTTACTGTTTAAGATTATGTTCACAGGTTCCTGGGGTTAGGACATGAATATCTTGTGGAAGGACGTTATTTAGCCTATCACACTATGACTAGGGGAAAATTGGAGGCTGATTACATCCACAGAACAAGGGGAGGACAGGGGCCCTGGTCACATCCCAGGAAAGGGAGAAGGGGAATGAACACATCCGAGGAAACAGGAGGAAATGGGAGGAAATAGGAGGCCCCATCAGTTCTATACCTAAGGGAAAAGTAGGAGTCCCGGTCATGCCTGTAGAATGAGGAAAAAGCAGGGCTACGGTTCTCTCAGGAGAAAGGATGTAGCAGGGCATGATCACGGACTAAGGGGAAAACGGCATCCTGGTCCCGTCCATGGAAAGGGAAGAATAGGGGCTGGACAACATCCACGGGGCAAGATGACTCAGGCAGCAGTGCTCCATCCATGAATCAGAGGGAAAATACAGAGGACAGATTGTTTCCATAGTTGAGGGGGAAACTGGGCCTTGGTCATGTCCACGGTAGAAGGAGAAACAGGGGCTTGGTTAAGATCATGGAATAAGGGAAAATAGCTGGAACACGCTGCGGGGGAAGGCAACAACTTAATGTCCATAAAATAAGAGGAAACCGTGGGCCTGTCATGTCCATGAAATACGGTGGGAATAGGGGCCTCTGTCCACAAATTAAGAGAAAAATATTGAGACTGAATAAATCCATAGAAAGGGAGAGTATGAGGCCTGATTGCTTCGTGGAGTCATGGGACAGTGGAGCCTTTGGTGTCCAGCAGTGAGAGGAAAAGAGAAGACACGGCTATGTCCGGGGAATAAGGGGGAACCCACGGCCTGGGCAAGTCCATGAAGTCAGAGGAAGGGGCCTGATCACATCCATTAACAGGGCAAACAGGGAACCTGGGCATACCCATGGGATTAGGGTAAGGAGGGTCTCTGGACGTTTCTACGGGAAAGGGGAAAATCGGTATAAAGGAAAAACTCAGCTTTCCACCTGTGTAGGAAAAACCCATTTCTCCCCGACTGTGTCTTTGTTTCCCATGAATCTCCATTACTACTCCCACTAAACACACCTTCTGACACTTCTGGTTCCTAAATAGGTGGGTGTTTTCTCCACAACAAGCAACTCCCTGTGACACTGGCTAGACATCCTACAATTCAACTCCATTCCAACACCATCTACCTGGAGACAGCATCATACCCCACAGGGTAAGGGTTCAGGCCTGCAAGATGCCCCCTGCCCCACACTTCTAGGACAACCGCAAGTCCAGGTCGTCACCTGTGCTTCTGACTGACCGGCTGGAGATCGGAGGTCACCATGACACCTTCCTCAATTTTAATTAATTTGCTAGTGAGGCTTACAGAACTCAGGGAACCATTTACTTAGGTTTACCAGTTTATTATAAAGGGATATGATAAAGGATATAGACAACCATCCAGATGCAAGAGACACGCAGGGCAGGTGTGTGCAGAGGGGCACGGAGCTTCCACGCCCCGTCCAGGCGCCACTCTCCCAGCACCTCCATGTGTGCACCAACCCCGATAGTCTCTGTATCCCATACTTTCGGGATTTTATGGCAGCTTCATCATGTAGGCATGATCGAACTCCATTTTCAGCCCTTCTCCCTTCTCAAAAGAAAGCAGAGGTAGGGCTAAATATCCCAAGCTTCTAATCATGGCCTGGTCTTTCTGGTGACCAGCTTCTATCCAGAAGCTACCCAGAGTCACGTCATTAGAACAGAAGACAGCCCCGTCACCCAGGAAGTTACGGGGTTCAAGGAGCCCTGTGCCAGAAACCAGGGGCAGACACCAGTATGTATATTTTCTATTATCTCACAATAGGGAACTTGGTTACATCCATAAAATAACTAACAGGGAACTAGAGGCCCTGGCTCCGTATCTGGCCCAATCATGTCTACAGAACAAGGGGAAAATAGAGGACGTATTTATTTCCATGGAATAATAGGAAAATATGTTGCTGGGTTACAGCCAAGGGGTAAGAGGAAAACAGGGAGCCTGACTATTTCCATGGAATAAGGGCACACTCGTTGGTTATGTTCATGAAAAGTGAAAAATGGGAACCCTGTTCTTGTCAATAGAAGAAGGGGAAAATATGGCCTGGTTATAGCATGGAACCATAGCAAATATGGGGCCTGTGTATGTCCATGGAACAATGGGTGGGAAGGAGGGAATACAAAGGGGCATGAGGAAACTTTGGGGGGTAGATGTGTTCATTTTTATGGATTGTACAGATGATCTCATGGGAGATTCTTATATCAAAGCTCATCGAAGTGTGAGTTTAAATATGTGAGTTCATTGTATGTCAATTATACCTCAAAAGAGCAGTTTGGATGGATGGATGAGTGGGTGGGTGGAGAGGTGGATGGAAGGACAGGTGGACGAATGGACAGATGGATGGATAGAAGGATGGATGGACAGTTGGGTGGATGGAGGGATAGATGGATGAATGGATGGGTGGGTGGATGAGTGAGTGGGTGGACAGGTGGATGGATGGATGGATGAAGGGTGTGCAGGAATAAGCACAGAGATTCCTGTGGAACAGACACTCAGACTGGAGTCCCCCTCCTGCCACCACCCCTTTTCCTGACTGGTACCCGGGCCACTGAGTGGGAAAGGGCTGCCCCTGCAGAGCCTTGAGGGGGCAAGGATGAGAAGAGTGAGGTCTGCACCATGGCCCCTTCCACCAGCCTGGACCCAGGCTACCTTCTCATCTGCTGCCACGCCACCCAGAGGAAGACAATAGTTGGTTGTTAAGAAAGAGGAAGCATCTTCCCCAAGAGTCTAAAAAACCTGACCTCCTGACTCACAGGCTGAACCTGGTAGCAGAGCCATGGCTGCACCAGTCACGGTGGCAAGAGGATGGGATTCATCTCAGATGAGCCCTTGGCTGGTTGTGTGTGGGTCAGGTAGCAGGGATCCAAGGGGGGCCCCTCTGTGAGCTGCACAACTTCCTGGCTTTGCTGTTGCCAACCAGGCTTGGGATTTCTTTATCAGCTGCTCCCAGGGGAAAATAAGCAGGAAATGAAACTGTCTTACCACTCAGCAGAAAGGCTCTGCTTGTGAGGCTGAGCTCTGGAGACGGGAGTTTCCTGGCTGTAGCTTTTAAACCACTCCCTGGTCCTACCTTGGTCATTGCTGTGTCTCCCCACCCCTGCTGCCCTTGTCCCATGAAGTTCTCAGAACCTGCACAGATCTCCCTGGTCAAAACCTCTGCTCATCGTGTTACGCTCTGACTGAACATCTGAAGTGGGGTGCCATTGCTCCCCAAAGTGGGGGGCGGACCTGGAGGTCATGTAGCAGGTGGGAACCCATGCCCTAGGGTGCCCGGCATGCTCCAGGACAGGTAGCCAGGTAGAGCATCCCCTGCCCAGCCAGGCTCGGTCCAGACATCTGGGCTGGTCAGTCTGGTCTCACTGTGTGGCCTGGGCTGCTGTGAAGGGGGGCGCTGCCCAGCAGCGGCCGAGGTGGGACAGCCTTGCCACTGTGGCTTGGTCATTGCTTTACCTCCTGAGTCTGTTTCCGGGCCTGTAAAATCGATGTCATAGGAAGCTGACTGTGAAAGTTAAATGATCAAAGGTACAGAAGTGCCTGCCTGGGGCAGGGCTTCAGCTGTTTTAATAAGAAGGAGGAGGTGAGGCAGGTGGACCGGCCCTGGGCTCCTGGCCATTCCCTCCCTCCACCCCTCTGCCACTGCCGGCCTGGGCCTGGGACACGGGTCACAGTGTCACGCTCTCTTAGGGACCTGCGTCTGCTCCCGAGCCTCTTCTCCTCTATCTGGGGGAACAAATGAGCCCTTGCAAACAGCAGGCTGGCTTCCTCTGGGTTCTTCTCTCCACTGCCTTTTTGTTTTGTTTTGTTTGTGTTTGTGTTTGATGAGCTTCTCCTTGTCCCCTAAATAGTCCTGATCTGGCCTGGCTGCTGACCTGGATGTAACCCAGGCAGGATGCCAATCTATTTGATTGGCATCCAATCACCCTGCCACCAGAAGCCCTTCAAAGAGAGCCCAGCAAGGAGCAGCCCCGGGATGGAGGGGCTGCACGCTCCCGACGGAGGCTGCAGGGGACACTGCCAGCCGCAGGCAGCAGCCCTGATCCCTGGGCTGCAGCAGAGGGGCGTGGCTGAGCCTGGCTGGAGAGGCCTGCCGGTCTCGCCAGGCCAGCAGCAGAAAGCAGCAGTGACGAGGCGGAGCTCCAGATGGCTTGGAGCTGGCACCACCTCCAAAGGGCCAGCGGATGTTTGCTTTTTCCAGACCAGGACACTGAGAAACCATGGGACTCAGAAGGTCAGAGAGGTCACAGGGGCTGGCATTCTGTCTCCATGGGACTTCCACCTGGGGACCAAGGGTGGCGGGTTTGTCACACGCCATTGTCCTTTGTCACATTGCTTTTCTGCAGATGGTGTCCATAATCCTGCGATGTTGGTTTACCAGTTCAGCAGGCTACTCCACTTAAACAGCCATCAGGCCCCATCCTGAAAGCAAAGAAAAGGCCCCCAGACCCCGCAGGCCTCTGGCTGCTTCCCTGCTGTCTTTCTGGTTTTCTATGAACAAACTACTGTCCTCCCGAGACAATGAGCAGCAAAAGCTGAAGAGGTCCCAGACTTTCTTGTAACCTTCAGTTCTTCAAGTCCTTTGCCCATGTTTTCGATTTGGTTGTTGGTCTTCCATTGATTTGTAGAATTTCTTTACCCTTAATAATAGTTATCTGAGGGCAAATGTGCTGCAAATATCTTTTTCTGGGTTATGGTTTTGTCTTTTCGTTGGAGTCATGCAAAGTTGGTGAAAATAAATCTTTAATCTTAAGGGAGTGAATGTATCGATTTTTTTTCTTACGGTTTGCAGTTTTGATGTCTATTTAGGATATCAAGGTCATAAAGCTTCTTTCCTGTATTTTCACTTACTTCTTAAAGTTTTAAAGTTTAGCATTTCACATTTATGTCCATAACCATCAAGATTTTTTTGCATGGTGTGTTTGCTAATGTTTGCTTAAAATTTTTGTGTTCATGTTCCTAAGTGAGACTGGCACAAAATTGTCCTTTCTCACACTGACCTTTTCTGCTCTGGGTTTCAAGGTTATACCGTCTTCAGACAATGAGCTGGAGAGTGTGTCTGTCAGGGTCCCAGCAGTAAATAGGATACACTAGCAATAGGAGGGCTTATTTACGGGGTTATCTACAATGCTGCAGGGGCAAGGGAGCCCAGGGCATAAGGCCATCATTTGCTACGGGATGAGGGGAGCCTCAGCTGGCCGCCTGGTCGGGGGATGTCCCTTACCTTCTGCCCTCCACCACAGGCTGGGCACCTTTTTGGTCAGACACAACAGGAAGTCAGAGGTCAGGGCCCCTTTGATGGAGTCTGTACAGGTCAGCACCACAGGACAGACAGCTCACAGATGGGTGGTGAGTGGAGCTGTGGGCAACGTGATCTGACACGGGGAGATTTCTCTGTCTTAATTCTCAGGAAGAGTTGCTAGATTTTTACTTTATCCATTTCTTTTAGGGAGCGGGAAACAGAGATTCCCTGATCTGACTTCATTTCATTGTCTTTACCAGATACCCTCCTAACATAGTCGATTCTCATCATTTGAGGTAGTTCTGTTCTATAAAGTCAGCACAAACCCTAAATTAACAAAGTCCGAACCATCGCCATCCCAGGGTAACATAGGTTTGCTTCCCGTGAGTGTCTGGTCACCCATCACAGCATGTCACCATCTTGTATATGAAATATATCATTTTATTTGACATCTCGTTGACTCATTAACAAGGACTCACAGCCAACAGCCCTGTAACTTGTGCGTGAATGAAGCTTATCCAACAGACATGTTTCCTCTGGAGGGCATGGCCCGCCTTCTAGCACTTTTACAGGCCCGGAAAGAGGACACTAGATAGCACTTCAGCACCATGCTCGGGGGCCGGTTTGAATAGCGAAATCGCCAACAGAAAGTACAAAATATGAAAAACGTGGCACTAAATAGACTACGAGAAGGACAGTCATTTACAACATGAGACCAGCGCGTGTGCATCGAGCACACCAATATCTCCTGTTCCGCACACATCTGCAAATGACCGCAAAAGTGCCCTGGGTGTTGATTTTGGTTACAAATAAATGTTAGGGAATAGGCACAGTTGCAGGCACAGAATCCGTGGACAACAAGCATCACCATTGTTTGCCGATCCCGTCACCAGTACAGAGGGGCGGAGTGTGAAGAGCGGCCGGCACCACACCCTAGAGAAGCTGAGTCCACGTGACCACTGCTGGGAAAACCCTTCTTGCATTTTGGGACAGCCCTGAGTGTTTTGGCAATAGCCAAATGTGACAAAACCCAAATATGCCACAGTGGGGAACGGATATGTTAAATTCAGTGCAGTGAACTATTACCCATGAACAATCAATTACAAAGACTTGTAGCAATGTAGAAAATGCTTCTTTCCTAAACAAAATACAAATATACACCCTAATAATTCCTGCATATTTGCAGGTTTAAAAGATAAAGATTTTAAATATTTATTTTATTTTATTTTATTTATTTTTTAAACTTTTATATTAGAGTATAGTTGAGTAATAACGTGATAGTTTCAGGTGTACAGCAAAGTGACTTAGTTATATATTTTCCCATTTAGGTTGTTACAGAATATCGAACAGAGGTCCCTGTGCTATACGGTAGGTCCTTGTTGGTCATCCATTTTAAATATAGCAGTGTAAAAGATAAAGATTTGATAGGAAAACATATTTGTGAAAAAGAAAGTCTCAGGTAGGTAGAAATATGGGTGAAAATTTGTTTCCTAAAATTTCCTTTAATGTAGCATTAAATAATAATGTGAAAGGAGGGACTTCCCTGGTGGTCCAGTGGTTAAGACTCTGCATTCCCAGTGCAGGGGTCACAGGCTCGATCCCTGGTCAGGGAACTAAGACTCAGTGCAGCCAAATAAATAAATAAATATTAAAATAAATTCCATTAAAAAATAATTTGAAAGGATATCAGAACAGTCCAGGAAATAAACTATTTTTTCCCTTTAAGCCATTGTGCCTGTAGCTCAGAACCATAACTTTGAAAAGAATTATATTAAGCCAAGAGCAAAGAGAGGTCTTTGAACATACCATATGAATAAAAGTTGTATCATCTTTGTTTTTATGCCTATTTGCCATATTTAAAAGCATCAAGTTAATTTTGAAACACATTTTAGAGTTTCATATAGATTAATTAGAAGAATAACATTAACAACAATACTATTTTTTCAAGAGTATTTATTTAATCAATTGAATGGATTTTTAAAAAAATTAATTAATTTATTTATGGCTGTGTTGGGTCTTCGTTTCTGTGTGAGGGCTTTCTCTAGTTGTGGCAAGCGGGGGCCACTCTTCATCGCGGTGCACGGGCCTCTCACTATCGCGGCCTCTCTTGTTGTGGAGCACAGGCTCCAGACGTGCAGGCTCAGTAACTGTGGCTCACGGGCCCAGTTGCTCTGCGGCATGTGGGATCTTCCCAGACTAGGGCCCGAGCCCATGTCCCCTGCATTGGCAGGCAGACTCTCAACCACTGCGCCACCAGGGAAGCCCCATGAGTATTTTAACTTAAGATTTTCTATGTTTCCTATAACAGATATTGTGTATTAAATTAATTTTACCTTTTCTAATTCTTTGTTCTAAATTTTACAAAATAATTTCTTAAGGAAATGTTAAATAATATTAACAAAGCTGCCTTTGGGAATATTTCTAGAAATTTTGACATGGTGTGAAATGTCTCAAACACACACATACCCAAATGTTGTTTTGAAAAGTAAAAACAACTGTAATAAAAAACACAGATTTAATGATTCCTCTGAAGCTCCCTATTCAATTGCTCTTGCATTTTGCAAGTCCTTGAGGAAAAGGAAAAGAACCACTGGAGATAAAGTAATTAAATTCTATCCTTAATGCTGCAAAAAGTACAGAAGCTCAACCTCATCAACAAGAATGTGCCGGAAGCCGTCCAGCATTGCCAACCATTGCCTGAGCAAGGCTCGGCAAGAAGTGCTGGTGTGAGGAAGCAAGGCTCCTCGAGTGGTGGACGATGGAAGGCCCTCCTCCTCATTCTGGGAATACTGGGACAAAATTTTGTGGGAATTTCTGGAGGATTCAAACCAAAAAGATGGAAGTGGTACAAACCAAATCCCCCAACTTTTGACACCACAGTTCCTCCAATTACTACTAAGATATAGAGCACAGGAAGTGTTTTGTAGACATTTTAAAGATGAATTATTAATACAATTTAAATTTGAGGTAAGATGTCCTCCCCGGCGTTCAGAATGGTAGGCCTTATAAGCTTGTACATAATGTTCCTAGTAGTATTAGTAGCATAAGGGAAGTGGGATAAGGGGAATTATGCTTGCTCAAGCGAAAAGAAGAAAATAGAGTATTGAGGTTAGACTAGCGGTATCCTGGCTCATGTGAAATTTACAAGAAACCTGGGTACAGTACAGCTTCTGCTTTTTAGATCTAGACATGAGATATCCTTCTTCTAGTTAAAAATAGTGAAAGAGCTTATGCAATGCCTAAGAAAGTATATAATGCTGTAGCCTGTCTTGAAAAAAAATATAGAAGAATCTCTGCACACATCTACCTGTCTCCTTTGAATTATTTTCCCCGCCGACGCCGTTGCCTCCATCTCGAGAATCCCTGGACTGCCGGGGCTGGACCCTGGCAAGAATGGAGAACATTCCTTGTCCTGAATTCGTTACTTTGATGCTTTTGGATGAAGGGCCTTCTGGAATGGCTTCCTTTCTCCCTCTTTCTAAAGGGGAGCAGTGGATGGGGCCTGGCTTTGACTGGCTGCCTCTAAGCCACTCATGCTGCAGATGGAAGCAAGGCCGAGATGTCCTTGGTGGAGGCAGCTGAAGACGGGGCAGAGCCTCTAAGGGCTCCAGGGCCCTTGGAGGCAAGGGTGGCTCCCAGCTTGGGGGCTCCTGCTTCCCAGCTTTGCCAGCACAACCAGAGTGGACCAGGGTGGTGACTGGCTCCCTGGAACCTAACTGTGGAGGTTTTAACATGTCTGCAAAGCCTTTGAGACCCTCCCCTTGAACACGGGTGAGTGATTTCCTTCCGGGAAACGGAAGTGATACCTGGCAACTTTGGAGACTAGGTTAAAGGTGATGGGGCTGCTGCCTGGGTGCCGGCCCCCAGCACCTTTGGCTCTTTGGCCACCACGTGAGTCCAGAGAGAGCCTGCGAGGGACCACATGAGTCTTCCCACCCCCGGCACCAGGTGAGTGGGAAGTGTCTACCCCAGCTCCAGCTACACCCTCACTGAGAGACACCGAGTGAGATGCCAGGCGTCCCAGGCAGCGCCTCGACCACAGGGGATGACAGTGGCAAATGGCTGTTATGGTTTTATACCACGTTGGAAGTGGAAAGCAGACCCCTGTGTCTGCAGTGACCCACAGGTGAGAAGCTCAGCTGATGAACTTGCAATGTGCACGGGGGCCGGAACGCACCTACTGGTCCTCAGTGCACACTCTGCCTGTCCAGGCTGGTGTCCTTCCAGAAGCAGGCCTCGAGACAAGGATTCTAGTGAGAGCAGTTTGTGGGGAGGTGACACCACTAGGCGGGGCCAGTAGGGGTGTGGGGACAGGGTGGGGAAGGAAGCCAATGCAGGGCACCGAACAAGCTACCTTCTCCTTTTGGCAACAGGGGCTCATTCCCACTGAGCACCTCGGGGGAGAGTGTAGAACATTCCTCAGCTGTCCCACCAGAGGGGTATTTATCCTCCAACTTGCAACAGTCATTGATTGAGGGCCGCTTCCAGGAGGCAAAGGGGAGTGAATTCCCGTTCATGAGGTTCATTTCCTCCCCCTTGCCTCCCACAGCATCCAATCAGAGCAGGCTGGAAGGCCAGAGAGAACCGTCAGAATCGCAGGTGCTGGCCGACACTGGAAGATTAAGTGCTAGTCACCATCAGAAGTTTCCTACTGACTTTGGAACCAGAGGGTGACACTAGGTGAGCGTACCTGGCAGCTGCCGCCTGGCCACTGAGCAGTCAGAGGCACCCTGAGGCAGGCCGCAAGGGCGCCCGCTGCCCCTGCAGGTGCTGGCTCCACACGGGACCCCCACACTGCAGCCCCTCTGCGAGCACATGCAGACACCACACCTAGATTCCCACGTGGGTCACATCCCGACCCGCCTTTCCTAGAGCTGCAGCTGTCACAGGGTCTGTGTCTGCCTTCGCAGACCACCTCTCAGGTGGGTGGGTGGACACGACATTCCATCTACTCCTGTGTGTCCGTCACCTGACCTGCTCACAGGGATAGGCCTGCAGCTTCTGCCTGGTTCCGTCTCGTTCGGGGTGAAGCTCCTCTTTTCCAGTTCCATCTTCTCAGAAGCTCGGAAGACCTCTTCCTCTTTTCTTCAAAGTGTCCAGAGCTGCCGAAAGGCAAGGTATGCACAGGCCAGTGTTGTCCCCTAGAACTCTGTGCAGTGATAAAAATGGCAGCCACTAGCTATGTGTGGCTGTTCAGCAGTTGAAATGTGGCGTGACTGAGGGGTGAAATTTACATTTCATTTCATATTATCTGATCTAAATGTAAGTGGCCACCTTCCTGGCGGGCACAGGTGTGGGCCATGGCTCCTTCAGATCTGCTCCAGGGCCTCAGCCCCTCTCTGGTCCACTACAGCTCCTCCCTCCTGCTTTGAGGATCCCCCCCTCCTGTCCCTCTGGTCAGTGCTCATTCTGAGAGGTCTGTCCCTCTGCCCTGCTACCTCCCCTCACCCAGAACATTCCTCAGCTGTCCCACCAGAGGGGAGAAGAAAACACACACTTGACACAACAATGAAGGTTTGAAGTTTTTTCCCACAGGGGTGTGGTCTGGGGGGAAAGTTGGGAGTGCCCGTGAGAAAGAATAAATTGAGCAAAATACCCAGAAACATCAAAACTGTCCAGATGTCCCCCTGCCACCCATCACTGCAAGTTCTGGTTTACAAAAGGCAGTCCATCCTGCCTCCTTCTCTGCTGACTACAGATTTGAGAATCTAGAATTGCATGCTTCAGAATAGTGGTGTTCTTTCTTAAACGTACACTTCCTAGACTCCAGCTCCATGAGATGCCAATACAAATAGCGAGGCGCTTAGGGATCAGTATTTCTTGAACATCCTTTGGGAACTGCTTTAATCAAGACACTCACGCTGCACTTGGAGTTTTCGAGTTGGACCCTCCACCAAATCCCCATAGACTGCTCTGCTCCTCGACTGCTCGTGTCCACTTTTTGCAGTTTTTCTCTTTACTCCTGCATTTACTTCCTCTAATTTCCTGCTTCCTTCTTCACCAGTACTGCTCCAGATTAGCTTTTTGAAGTAAGAATAATGCACGTAGTAAAAGTTAATAAACTCTGCCTGAGGATCTGAGGCTTCCTTCCATCTCGAGTGGCTGCACTGTAGGGACTCTGTGACATACACTTTAGTGACCATTCTTTTTAGGAGTTTGGCCCTTCTTGCCTTGCTCTCTCAGTTCAGGCTTCATTTGCTTAGATGTATTTTGTGTGCCAGTGCCCACAGTGTATTTATTAATAGCTTGAAACTGTCACAAGTTCTCATTTGGCAGCGATTTTCATATTTGCTTTACCACCTCTGCTTTAGCATTACCAAATGTAAATGGCCTAGACTTTGCATTAAAAAATAACTTCTGTCCTTCCAGGACAGGCCTGGAAATCGTTGGCACAGGGTAGCGTCTATCTACGGATACTTCTCCTAGGAGATTATAAGTTCCTGGCAGGCAGAACTGTGTCCCGGGAGACCCACTCCACACTGTGGCCAGCATTATGTAAAGAATAAGAGAGCTCAATTGCTCACATCCATTGAAAAGAATTCAGTCAGTAAAAACAGGATTATGCACATATCCCATATATGCAAGTCTTTTTTAACCAAGGAGGAGGACCGACAGAAAGTTACAATATGCGGAGACTGAAAAACAACTCTGAATTTTTTTAAAAAATTATTTATTTATTTTTGGCTGCGTTGAGTCTTCTTTGCTGCACGCGGGCTTTCTCTAGCTGTGGCAAGCGGGGGCTACTCTTCATTGTGGTGCACGGGCTTCTCATTGCGGTGGCTTCTCTTGTTGCGGAGCATGGGCTCTAGGCGCAGGGGCTCCAGTAGTTGTGGCTCGCGGGCTCTAGAGTACAGGCTCAGTAGTTGTGGTCCACAGGCTTAATTGCTCCGCAGCATGTGGGATCTTCCCAGACCAGGACTTAAACCCGTGTCCACTGCATTGGCTGGCAGATTCTTAACCATTGCGCCACCAGGGAAGCCCCAACTCTGAATTTATATTGGGGCAAACGTTTCCTTCTTAAATGCCTTGCTCTGAAGATAAACGTGGTTCCTCCCGCTGCTGGAGCTGGAGGGTCGGTGGGCGGGGCATCGCAAGGTTATTGCAGCTGAGTCCCTGGCCGCCTTACATCACGCTCGTGGAATTCGCGTGCAGTGAAGCTTTCCAGCCCGCCACCCGCCGTGTCCTCATCCACCCCGTTGTCCCCGCGTCCCCGTCCATCCCCTGGCCACGGTTGTGCTGGGAAGAGACTCCGATCAAACGTGATACTTGAGTTTGAGGCGGTCTTCTCTGGAAGCCACGGGCTCTTTTCCGTTCCCCACATCCTTAAAAGATTAACGTGCCCCTTCGCAGAGGGCCCTACAGAGGGTCAGCACCCCCGCCTCGAGGCCCCCGCCTCGCGGCCCCCGCCTCGAGGCCCCTGCAGAGCCGCGGGCTCTGCAGCCATCTGGGTATGGTAGTGGACGCCTCGCTCGCTCCTGCCGCCAGAGTGCGGCCTGGACTACAACTCCCGACAGGTTGCACGCCGCGCCTCCGCGCCCCGCAGCTGCGAGAGGACGGCCCGGGCGCTGCCTGGACTGCAACTCCCGACAGACTGCGCGCCCGGCTGCTGCGAGAGGACCGGGAGGCGCGGGAGGCGCGTCCGACCCGGAGAGGAGGTTGTGGCGGCGGTCGCGGCTGGCGACATGGACAACGCGGGGAAGGAGCGAGAGGCGGTGCAACTGATGGCGGAGGCGGAGAAGCGAGTCAAGGCCTCCCACTCCTTTCTCCGAGGGCTCTTTGGGTGAGCGCCGGACCGCGCGTGCCCTGAGCGGAGGGTGTCTCCGTCCCTGGCCGGCACCCCCCACTTCCCTCGGGGGCCCCCAGAACGCCCCAGGGGCTCTCAACCCTCACACGCCCTCCAGAGATTCCCCTAGGGCCCCTCGGCGCCCCCTGGAATCCCCAGAACGCCCCAAGGCCCCCCCCACGCTCCAGGGACCTCCCAGGACCCCTGGAGTCCCCCACCTGCCCTCCAGGGATACCCTGGAACCCCCGAAGCCCTCCCCACGCACTCCCTGGAACCCCACGGCGCTCCAGGGGCCCCCATGCGCCCTCCAGGGATCCCCTAGGATCCCCGGAGGCCCCCGCGCGGGTGCGGTGTCCCACCGGACGCGCGGGTGTGCGTGACCCTCCCCGCGGCGGCCACACCGGTTTGTTATTTCGCCACGAGTGAACCCACGCAGCTCGGGAGACCCGTGTGGGCGTGAGGCGCCGGAGAGCGGCGGGTCCCGGACCCCCAGTGCCTGGTCCGCGGTCATTTGGGGGCGTCGGGCTGGTGGTGGGGCCGCGGCAGCCGCATTCCACCACCCGGTGCCCGTGCGCCTTGCGCCAAGTACAGGTTTAATAAATATCCGTGGGAAGAATGAGTACGTTTTCTCAAGCTGGTGTCTTTCCTTCACTGGAGATTGATGTGATACTCAGGGCCTCCTGTTGGATTAGGTATAACGCAACTCCTCTAAGTCTGCGTCATTTGGGAATCCCGTTCATTTCCTATAATTTTTCTGTGCTCTCCTAGGGAAGGTCTTAAATTCGGACTTCCCAAAAAGCAGAGCCTGCATTGACAGCCCTTGGAAGAATTCTGGGCGGTTGAATATGTGAATGATTCAGCTGTTTAGGATGAGAGGCAGAAAGTTCGTGGTGGTTTACTCTTTTTCCTTTTTGGAAGTGAAAGGTCCTCGGCCAACACCCAGAGCATGTTTTTATTCTGAGAAGGACCGGGGATCCGTATTTAACTGTTGCATTATTAGACGCAGTTTTATTTCTGTACAAAATCGGTTTGGAATCCGCTAGTCTTGCCACCTTCGTTCTTTTGGTAATACTTTACCGTTGTTGATAATCTCCAGGAAATGCTCATATGCAGGTTTCATGCAGTGCACGTAGTGCAGGGTGCAAAGATGCAGAAAGGAAAGGGTTCCTGTCCTCAAAAATCTCTCGGGGCATTTATCCCAGCTGGGTTCTAAATTTCTCATGTGATGTGTGGTCTGCATTGTGGCAGTGAATTATAAATTTGTTCCCCTTTAAAAGTTATGGCAATACATAAGGAGCACTGCCTAATACTTGATGCTAACACCAAACAATAGGTCCTTTCTCTGGTGGTTCACAAAACAATTACAGTTTATTTATATAAAATTTAATGTCATAGCATCTCAAGCTGGGAGGTGATCGTAAAGGCACAGGTTTCAAATCCAGATGTGCTTCCCTGGAAGAGAATGTGTAATTGGCAGAGGAAAAAAGCCAGAGAGCACTTGATGCTTCTCAGGGGCGTGCACCTTTCTGTGAAGAGGTGTTGCGTTATTGTTTTCGTGGAAGTAGGCCAGATCTTGAATGAGTAATCCTTAAGGGATTTTAAAAAGGCCTTTTGTCTTTTTTCTCCTTGGCTATTGATC
Organism: Kogia breviceps; assembly: GCF_026419965.1. Classification (NCBI taxonomy): domain Eukaryota; kingdom Metazoa; phylum Chordata; class Mammalia; order Artiodactyla; family Physeteridae; genus Kogia; species Kogia breviceps. The sequence continues at coordinate 31,961,170 of NC_081323.1, read as the reverse complement.
ACCTGTTTCATTGGCAGGCTGTATAGGAAGCTTCATCCTCACCATTCACACTCAGTTTGCTTGAAAGTCATTGCATCCTAGGTCTGACCTGGATCCAGCAGGTCAGTTTATTATCCTTGCTTTGGGACCTCGGGCAAGTTCCTTAGCCCCTCAGTTTCCTCGGCTATGAAATGAGGGTAAGAGAAGTATATCTCATAGTGAGTGAAGGTTTTGTGAGTATATGCTTGTAAAACATTTAGTCATTGAAGATGGGGATTATGAAATATTAATTAGTATCTTCATCAAAATTTTCAGGCCCAGTTATTTATCAAGGAAGCAGCCAGACAGATCAAGTGACATTGCCAGGATTTCAGAGCCAAAGACCTTTTGGACTGTATCATTGGTCTTTTAATGAAATAAAGTATTTGAAAGAGCTTTGTACCATGTAAGGGTTATTTATACTATGGAAGACTGTGTTTTTAGTAATACTTGGCTCCAGAAAAACTTGAGGAAGAGGGTACTCATAGTTCTGTGAGGTTTAATAGCATTACATAATTCTTTGAAGCCAAAACCAGGCCTAGTTTCTCTCTCAGTGACAGTAGGAAGACAGATTCTGTATCAGTTTCAGTTGTTCAGAATCTGATGTTACATCTAGCATCACTTGCACCTGTCATCACCCTTCTAAGCTGGGATATATGTTACTCCACCCTGCCCCCACTCCCTTAGCCTGAGAATTTTCCCATCTTCTTGTTTTCCTTTATTTAAACCACAGTGTAATCTGTCTTCATGTCAGGCTCCGTCATTAACAAAACATACCTGCATGAGTATCACCGGTATCACCGAGCCCATCTGTGTAAGAGCTGACAGTGCTTTAAAGGGGGCAGGTGATGCTGTTTGGGGCTGTGGCAGCCATTACAAGGTGCTCAGTGTACTTTACTGCAGATGTTTCACACCACGGACTCACTATCCCAGCTGCAGTTTAAAACCTGTTAGACGTTGGTCCCCTCCACTCAGTGCTGATCCACCACTCACGCTAGTTTTGTGGCAATGCTGTGTTCTCACTACTGTTCTGTAGCTCTTCCTTTTTTGTTGCTTTCAGTAAAATTAGATGAAAATATGCATTGTGTATTCCCGAGAAAAAGTCAGTCGTGCGTTCCTCTGTGTGTAAGGCTGAGGGATGCAGCCATCACAAGAAGCCACTGTCGTGGTTGTCTGTCTTTCTGTTTGACTGCCAGTTAAACAGTGATGTGTTTTTGTAGTTGTGGAATGAAATTAAAGCTTATTCTTTTGCTGACTGAGCTTAGTATAGCAAAATTACCATCAAAAGAGTTGTGTTTTGGTTTCATTTGTTTCCAGAGATGAGCTATTGAACTTTGTAGTTAATTTCAAATTTTAATTTAGCATCTTAACTACTGGTATGATGGTTAGCTGACCTGGGTCTGACAGCAAGATAGCTTTGCATTTCTCTTGTTATAGGAGACCACACTGGGTACACTGCCCAGTGCACATGGAGAGAGTGGCTTAAGATTGACTGTGGGAAGATGTTCTGGATGGTTAATGCTTCCTTCTCGTGCTCTTGAATGTTCCCCAGTCTCAAAGCTTATAAGGAGCTGTAAATCTGGCAGTGTTGAAGTAAATTTAATGAAAGGCCCTGTAAGGGTTATCTTGAAATAACTATAAGTTTATAATTTCTTAGCTAGTTGTGAAAATTGGGAATATTTCTTAAGCATTATAGGCCATTATCAGTATTCTTCACTTAGCTTTATTTTGTCAAAGATTGTGTTTAAATTTTGCCAAAATATGGTGGGGGCATGTGAAAACATTTATAAAGCATTTAGGTCTGCCTCAGTTACAGTAGATATTCAAATGCAGATTAAACTTTGAAAAAAAACAGTAAGCTCAGATTTACTCAGAGATAGGTAGTATAGTATAAGAAATATATATGTATATTTACTCTTTATTTCCTATGTAATAAGAAATAGAGGACTTCCCTGGTGGCACAGTGGTGAAGAATCTGCCTGCCAATGCAGGGGACACGGGTTCGAGCCCTGGTCCGGGAAGATCCCACACGCTGCGGAGCAACTAAGCCCATGTGCCACAACTACTGAGCCTGTGCTGTGCTCTAGGGCCCTCAAGCCACAACTGGGCCCGCACACCACAGCTACTGAAGCCCACGCACCTAGAGCCCATGCTCTGCAACAAGAGAAGCCACCACAATGAGAAGCCCACACACGCAATGAAGAGTAGCCCCCGCTCGCCGCAACTAGAGAAAGCCTGCGCGCAGCAACAAAGACCCAACACAGCCCCCAAAAAAGAAAAAAAATAGAATAACCTATGTATTGAATAATTATATATTATATAAGGTATATTATGTATGAACCATAATAATATATACTATTATATGTAAGAAGACCAAATATAGATTCTAGTTTACTAGCTTGGTGACCCTGGCCAAGTAAATCATATTCGGAGCTTCTGTTTTTTCGGCTTTTTAATGAATGGGCAGAGGGAAAGAATTTACTTGTCAGAGTTGTAAGGATTGAATGAGGTGTCAGAATGCTTATTAAGCTGCACAGAGCTATATTACTGCTACTTACAATCATTTGGTTTCCTAATTTGAGTGTCAATGTCAAGTTACAGTTTGTATATCAAGTAAACTCTCACAAGATTGGCCTTTTTCTGTCTGCATTTTTGCAGTGTTCACCATATATTCTCTCATTCTTGTGAGCCCTGCGAGGTGCAGAGTCCTTTACAAGAAGTAGGGAGGACTGTGGTGGCCTGTGGCTTTAGTATGTAAGGTCCTGGGGCGTCTGCCTTAGTTGGTGGCTTTGGCCCAGCACCTCCCACAGCACGTGGCTGTGGCAGGCGTGCGTGGACTATGGTGAATGCGGATACAGATGTTGATTTGTTTTCTTGTACTCTTTTGTCTAGTTTCAAGAGCAAAGGTAACAAAGAGCAGGGGAGTTCATGTCACTTTCTTCTGTTTTCTTAAATATGTGTTTGTAGTAAATCCATATATGGTAGGAAAATGCAAGGAGTACAGAAGGGTTTCAGTTGAAAAGTAAAATTTTCTGAGTCCTCACTCTCCTAAATCGTACTCAGCAGAAGTAACCATTTAACTTTCTTTTTGATTATTTTGATGGTTATTGCCATAAGTCTAAGTAATTTTAGAATACTTCTACTACCAGATTTATTAATTTTAGATAATATTTGTCGATCCTGCCACATAGCTTATGTGGCAGTGCATTTTCTCCTTCACCTCTTGATTTTAGTTAATTCTCAATCTCCAAATATTATCTTTTATATGTAAGTAACATTTAAATTTATAATTCTGCTTAAAAAATTTTTCAGATATTTCCCTATTTCTGTGAGTTATTGAGTGGCCATGAGTATCATGTCCAAACTGGGAGATTTTTGAGTTGCCAAGAAAATGGGTATAACCTAGGAGTGTCCCCGCAACCAGGACAGAGGATCATCCTAGTTAAAGGCGACTCTATAATCTATTTTTATGCTTTCACTTTACATTCATTTGATTAGATGGTAAAATGGGTAAAACTTACGTACCTTAAGAATTTTCAGTTAGTGATGCTTGTGAGTGCACAGTAAGGAGACTTTGAAAATAGAATCTCAGAGTGTTAATCACATCTGTATTTGGATAGAGCTTATCGTAAGTAATGGTAATTTAATTAAAATCTAACAAAGTAATAGATCAATTCTTTCTTGGGTTAAAATATGTTTTTCACAGTAAGGAAGTATCTTCCAATTCCATTTTAATGGGTGTTTTCATTAGGAATTGAATGAGGGTGGGCCTTTTCAATAACTGTCAGGTAAGCGTGACTTTTTTTCTTAGTTATTAGTATATTAACTAATGGATAGCCTCATAGTGAACTCTGCTTGCATCCCTTGAATAACCCCTCTGGATTATAATGTATTATTTTTACTATGGGATTCTGTTTTTAAATATTTTACTTCAAATTCTTTTATTTACAATTCTTTTGTGTATAGTGTTTCTCAGATTGATGTATTGATGTCACAGGCACTCATGTCACAGGTACTTTCATAAAAAGAATTTGTTAGTTTTTCTTTTTTCCCATGCTCTGGTCTTTGGATTTTTGAATAGAATCCTCTTACAGTGAAATCATCTTGGGCTTTTTGGTGGGTATTTCTTTGATAACTTTCTCTTTTTTCCCTCTGGAATTTATAATGTTTAAACTTTCTATCTCTGTTGGCATCAGTTTTGGTAAATTGTATTTTACAAGGAAATTATTCATGTCATCCAAGTTTTAAAATTTATTTGCAGAGTTGTGCAAAGTAGTCTTTTATGACTTTTAAAATGTTATTGCAGCAGTTATTTCCCTCTTTTTACTTCCTACTTATGTGTTAGTGCTTGTCCCCGTTTCGTCTTGATTCTTTTTCTTTAAACAACTGATATTTTGACTTATGAGTTTTACTAGTTTCCTGTTTTCTACCTTATTAATTTCTCTTTTGCCTTTATTACTTTCTTTTGTTTTTTCCCCTTGGCTTTTTGGGGGGGTGAGGGGTGGTATTTAATTCATTATTTCTATTTTATTTATATGGATCCAAATATTCATGGATGAATTTTCCTTTAAAACTGTATTACTGTTTTAATTGCATCCCATAGATAACTGATATATAGTGTTTTTATTTTAATTTGTTTCATCTTTGACCCAGGAGTTCTTCGAGGGTTTTGTACCAGGTAGAAGCGCCTTTTTTGTATATTATTAATTTCTAGATTTATTTCATTATGATCAGAGAACGACTGAGGTTTTCTTTGCCACCTAATGTGTGATTGGTGTTCATGAGTGGTCCATGTGCCCTTAAGAAGAAGTGGGTGTTCTCTTTTCAGAATGTATGACTTGCTAGAGATCCCTGAGATCTGGTTACTGATTATGTTGTCTAGGTCTTTCATGTCTATACTTTTTGTCCACTTGACCTGTTTTGGACTAAAAGGGGTATATTAATATCTCCTTTTATGAGTGTATTTCTGTCTTTTTGGATCTCTCGTAATTTTTTTTTTTTTTTTTTTTTTTGTGGTATGTGGGCCTCTCACTGTTGTGGCCTCTCCCGTTGCGGAGCACAGGCTCCGGATGCGCACGCTCAGAGGCCATGGCTCACAGGCCCAGCCGCTCCGTGGCATGTGGGATCTTCCTGGACCGGGGCACGAACCTTTGTCCCCTTCATCGGCAGGCAGACTCTCAACCATTGCGCCACCAGGGAAGCCCTGTTGTAATTTTTTAAATTCTTTTTTTTTATTGTAGAATACACATAACATTTACCATCTTAACCATTTTTAAGTGTAGGGTTCAGTAGTATTAAAATACATTCATGTTGTTGTACAGCCATCACCACCATCCCATAACTCTTGTCATCTTGTAAAACTGAAACTCTATACCCATTACTAACTCCCCATTCTCTGCTCCCCCAGCCCCTGGAAACCACCGTATACTTTTTTCATGATTTCAGCTATGCTGAGTACCTCATACAAGTGGAATCATACAGTATTTGTGTTTTTGTGATTGGCCTATTTCACCTAGCATAATGTCCTCAAGATTCATCCATATTGTAGCATTTTTCAGAATTTCTTTCCTTTATAAGGCTGAATAATCTATCGTATGTATATACCACATTTTGCTAATCCATTCATTCATTAATGGACACTAGGGTTGCCTCCACATTTTAGCTATTGTGAATAATGCTGCTATGAACATGATTGTACAAATATCTCTTCAAGACCCTGTTTTTCATTCTCTTGGGTATATACCCCAAAATGAAATTGCTGGATTATATCGTAATTCTACTTCTAATTTTTTTAGGAACTGCCATACTGTTTTTCCATAGTAGCTGTACCATTTTACATTCCCACCAACAGTGCACACAGGTTCTAAATTTCTGAACATGCTTGCCAGCACTTGTTATTTTCTGTTCGTGTTTTTTTAAATAATGGCCATTCTAACGTGTGAGATGATATCTCATTGTGGCTTTGATTTGCATTTCCCTAATGATTAGTGATGTTGAGCATCTTTTCATATGCCTATTGGCCATTCATATATCTTCTTTGGAGAAATGTCTATTCAAGTCCTTTGCCCATTTTTGAATTGGTTTGTTTTTTTGTTATTGTTGAGTTTTAGGAGTTCTCTTTATATTTTGGATATTAATCCCTTATCAGGTATGTGATTTGCAGATTTATTCATTGTGTTCTCTATTCTAGTCCATTGGTCTGTATGTCTTTTTAAATGCCTGTACCACATTGCTTTGATTACTGTAGCTTTGTAGTAAGTTTTGAAATCAGGACGTATGAGCCCCCCAGTTTTGTTCTTCCTTCTCAAGATTATTTTGGCATTTAGGATTCCTGTAATTTCTGATGTAGAAAGGTGGCTGCCAGGTTTTGGTACATAGATATTCACAATTCATATAATTTCATTTGAATTGTATCTGTAGCATTATGAAGTGAATTTCTTTATTTCATTTGATACTTTTGAGCCCAAATTCTACCTTGTCTGATGCCAGCAATCCCTGCTTTCTTGTTACTTGCGTTTGCTTGTTTTAGAGCTGTGTTAGGTAAGAGGATTATACCTGATGCCTGTTGCCATGTGGCCTGTGCTTCCTTGCCCCAGGGAGAGGGCACCTTCCCTCCCCGTTGAGTCCAGGGGCAGTGGCCTGAGTCCAGGCAAGGTGGCCGGGACTGACTTTGAAGTAGGAAGTGAGAGCAGAAGCTGCAGGGGTCATCTGTGCTTCCGTCATGAGAGGAGTACACCCGATGGGGGCCGCATTCCAGAACAGAGAGAAGACCCATGGAGAAAGCCAGCAGAGTCACAACCAGCACAAGGTAGAGTGAGAGAGAGAGAAGCTTTGGGAAGACTTCGGGGTATTTCTTGCTGCAACAAATCTAACAAATGCAGGTTGACATATTTGGCAAACTCCCGACCAGCTCTTTATCTTGAGGCTTTCAGAATAGCTTTATTTTAGTTGTGTCTGTCATATTGAGCACAGAGTTGCGTTTTGTTTGTTTAGATTTGTGAGCAAATCTAAAAATCTTCAGCACATTTACATTATTGGTATGACTGGCATATGGATGATTTTTAATTGTCATTTTGTTATTTTGTTATGTACAGCTGACCCTTGAACAACATGGTTGGAATTGCATGTGTCCACTTACATGCAGGTTTTTTTCAGTAGTAGGTACTGTGGTGCTGTCCGATCTGTGGAATGTGAGGGTGTGGGCGGGGGACTGTGTGTTTGGAGGGCTGGCTGCACCATGGTCAGCGCACCAACCCCCCGCACTGTTCAAGGGTCAACCATATTATGTTTTAATTGCAGTTTTTCTTCATGTGATCTCTTTTCTTTGCTTTTTATTTAGGAAATTTCGTAATTTTATTTTACTGGCTACCTTTATGCCATGAGTCATTTTTAATACCCTTCGCTCGGTTTTCTTACTTAGGCATCTAGTATTTTGTCTGCCCTGGAAAAAATCCATTACCTACCTATGTGCCACTCAGAGAGGGTGTTCTACTTACCTCTTTATCCAGGGTGTGTGTGTATCGGAGAGGTTCAGTTATTCTTGCTCTGCTTACAGTGGGGTTATGTCCTGATAAACCCCTCATAAGTTGAAAATGTATTTAATACACCTAACCTACCGAACATGATAGCTTAGCCTGGCCTTCCTTAAACATGCTCAGAACACTTCCATTAGCCTACAGTTGGGCAGAACAATCTAGCACAAAGCCTATTTTATAATAGTGTTGAATGTCTCTTGCTATTCATTCAATGGGTACTGCAAGTAAAAAGCAGAGTGGGCATCTGGGTCCAGAATGGTTGTGAGTGTGTCAGTGATCGCATGGCTGACTGTGAGTGCAGCTGGTGTCCCTGCCAGACCCATCACAAGAGAGGGTCTACTGCATATCGCTAACTTGGGGGAGGATCAAAATTCGAAGCCTGGTTTCTCCTGAATGCTCTGCCTTCTGTCAGTGCCTTAGTGCAGCTTCTTTGGTGACTAGTGTCATGGGGGTGGGTTGGGGCTTGCTGCCACTCCAGTTCTGCCTCCTCCCGTTTCCTAAGACCCTGAGTTTATTTCCACCTCCGTTTTCTTTCCCTTCACTGCCAAGCCTCCTCTCCCCCTCCCTCCCACAGAAGCACGTCTTCTGGAGTCTGCCGCCTCTAGCCAGGCCACCCTTCCAGCCCTCCAGGTGCTCCAGGTCTCATACCTGCCTCCTTGACCCCACTCTGCGGCCCCTCCTTGCCGGGGTCTTGTCGTCTGTGAGCTGCTGTTGCTGGGACCCTGCCGCATCCCCTCTTGTGTCCAGACGGTTGCTGGGACCCTGCCGCATCCCCTCTTGTGTCCAGATGTCCCCTCCTGATTTCTAGCAGGGGCTGTGTCCCTAGCTCTGCTAGTTCAGGGTCTTTATTTCCCCAGCTTTATTTAAATGAAGTCTTGTTGAATTCTGTCTGCTAGTTTTGCCGTGAGTGTATTATGGGTGTTTGTATCTGCTCCTTGTTGATCTGTGTGGTTCTGGAGGATGTGAGGACGTGCTTGTATTTAGGCAGCCATCATTGTCCTATGGGAATCACAAGTCTGAAAGATTAAATTCAGTTTAAAAATTGAATTTTTATAAAGATTGAAATTAAATATAAAAACTTCTCTTGGCAAGTCATGTTGTGTGTGTCATTTCTGAGTTTATCCAGTAATTCCTATTTTTGGCTTCCTTGTAATATTTAAGTATCTTGGTTTGTTTTACTAAAAGGTCCAATCTATACATATCTCCCCTCTTCAAGAGAGGTGATTCCCCATATCAAGTCAAAGCATTGGGACTATTACCAAATAAAGTCCAAGTAGCTTTCTTTGCTGTACCTGTTCTTGTAACTTTATTTCAGCAAGTTATGCTTAAATGCAGATACTTTTGTCAGACAGTCTTTAAATGTCTCAGATTGTTTCCTGTGTCTGAGAATCTGTGATTATTTTTTCTTACATAAATGGAAATAAAGTGAGATGTTCCCAGACGATGGAATCCCAGTGTCCAGGGCAAAGCACTGAGGCCATCTGTCAAGTTTGAGGCCCCTGCTTGTCTTCTGCCAGCTGCTCTGGGGGCGGCCCTCTGGGGCTTGGAGCTGTGTCTGCTCTTGGGGGGTGGGGGGGAGCCGACAGATGCCTACGTTTGTTGGTAGGCAGTCCGACTCCAAAGCCTGCATGCTTGCCACTCCTACTCCTGTTACTGGTTTGTGAAAAAGCAGAGGACTTCAGTCAAGCAGTTACAGGCTCTTGGTATAAGAATTCAAATGAGCACTAGGAAAAGTATCTCCCTGGGGCCTCTGCATTCTATACCTGCTGCAGGTGCTCTGCTTCCTCATCACGTGGAGGAAGCTGGACTGTTTACAGATATATTAAACCCAGAACTAAAATAACCCTGAAAGGGTTAAGTTTATCTAGGAAAACTCCCAAGTTTTAGAGTCTGTGGAGATTACAGATAATGAAGTATCAGATGAAAGTAAATTGCTTGTTGGAGGGTAAAAAGTAGAATAAATAGTTGTATATGGCTGTGATGTTGTGATATATGAAATATATATTTGTTCTCCACCCTGGGTTCCTGACATGGAGCTGGTAAAGGCTTGTAAGACCCTGAGTGGTGTGGGTGAGAGGGGCGTCTTGTTATTCATAATAAGCCCCTTTCAACCCTACCTGGGTTATGCTAATGAGGTAACTCAAGGTGGGTCCTGATGGCTTCAGGATGGGGGCTGGTTGTCAGAGGAAGCAGCCAGTGATTAGAGGGCTGGAACTTTCCGTTCCACCCCCGAGGGGATTGAGTCAGTCACCAGGGTAGTCAGTCCCTCTGCCGTGAGCCTTGTAAAAACCCGACACGACGGGGCTCAGAGAGCTTCCAGGTTGGAGACACATGGAGGTGCTGCTCCCAGGGAGAGGATGCTCCTGGGTGGATGGGGGCTCCCAGGGAGAGGGGGGCTCCGGGCGTCCTCCCGACACGCCTGCCCGGTGCCTCTCTCCCGTTTTGCTGTTTCTCAGCTGTGTCCTTGATAAGAAACCAGTGATAGGAATGTGTTTCTCTGAGTTCCGTGAATCCTTCCAGCAAACTATCGAATTTGAGGAGGAGGTTGTGGGAACGCCTGATTTGTAGCCAGTCGGTCAGAAGAACGGGGGACCCAGCACTTGCAGCGGGCATCTGAAGTGCGGGTGCTCAACCTGTGGGGTCTGTGTGGAACTGAATTGAATTGCAGGACATCCCGCTGGTGGCCGCAGGGAATTGGAGAGTTGCTTGGCATAAAAAAACCCATGTTTGGTGTCAGAAGTGTTGTGAATAGAGAAACTGTTTCCTTTAATGGTAGAGGTATTTTAAACAGACTTTGAATTTTTCACTTCTTTTCAGGATGCTTTCTGTATTTGCTTGTTGTTTTGAGGGACACGTGGGAAAACTTGCAAATCTGTGATGTGGGCTGTTTCTTCCATGCTGACGCTGGGTCTTCAGCCTTGTGATTGAGGCCTGTGAGCCAGGCCCTGTGCTGGACCCTGTCCCGGCATCAGCCTGGTGGCCGGAGTGGTGTCACTGGTGAACGAGGAGGAGGAGCCTCTCCCAGGCCTGGGAAACTCAAGTGATCCCTGTGTTCAGTCTTCCACACGGTTTGACAGCCCTTCAGGGTGTTCTGATGATGAAGCTGAATTTTGTCTCTAGTCCTGCTTTGGCATCCTCACAGCTCTGTGATTGTCACGCAGTAGGACACTTCTGCTCCAGATCTCGTGGGTTAAGAGCAGCGTTCTTTCCGCCTCAGCAGTTGCCCCACATCTCTGGGGCATATCTCTTGGTGTGTGTCGTTGGTCCCCACGGCTCTTGATTTGGTGTCTCTGGCCCCCACCTGCGCACGTGCTCAGCTGCAGTTTCCCGCTGCTCCCAGGTAGCTCTCACTCACCATGAGGAAAATTCAAGACTTCGGATGAGTGGAGGATTAATAGGCTGGTCTGCGTGTAGATGTCATCAGAGCTCTTTGGAATAATGGGCTGTGATTTTTCCCAGGCTCATTTTTTTCCCTCCTAAACATTAAAACGGGAACAGGTAGGGGCCGGGGGTAGGTAGTTAAGAGAGGCAGGGGCTTGCAGGCAGGCTCCGTCCCAGCTCTGCTGCTCCTGGGGGCTGGGGGAGGCATGTGACTTACCGCATCTCCTTGGAACCTGGGGTGGGGATGTTAGACACTCTCAGACTTCTCCAGCACTGAAGTTAAATACTCTTCTTGGCATTCTGACCTCTTCCTGGGTAAGGTCTTTGTTTTCTTAGTGATTTCTGGTAGGTCAGTGCCATGTACTGTACTATATCACTTTATAATGTAGACTCCCTCAATGAAACTTGTTTCTGTTTTTGAGGATCTTCTACCTCACTTATAGGGGCTCTGGGTAACGATCAGTTGAATTATTTGAATGTGAATTCTGAATATTTGTCCTTAAAACTTATAAAAATCAACGTTCATGGGTGTAGAACACAGTAGGCATTTGGAGTGACTTAAAAGTGTATTTTTTTCATGAATTCTTTAAGTTATGTCTGTTTATGACACATGAGTTCTTTGGTGCTTTTAACATGAGAATTTTTCTGGTGATTCTGTTTTAGGAGAGGTGAGGCAGGTTTTATTCATTATTTTTATAAACATCGCTGAACCTGTTATCAGGTGTCAGCTCCACCACTGACCTTGGCTGGATGACCTTGGGCAAGCCAATGACTTCCAGGTACCGTTTTCTCTTCTGTAACATGGAGATCTTCTGTGGTCATTGTAATAATGAAGGTGACGTAAGGCGTGTGGAAATAATGCAGCATAAAACCTAGCATAATGTAGGTGTTCTATTATTCCTAGCTGAGCCTGCTTCTGAAAATAATAGGATAAAGTACATTTTAATTAAGCTAGTTTATTTGGAAACCTTTAATAAGAACGATTGCATTGGACTTCCCTGGTGGCACAGTGGTTAAGAATCCGCTTGCCAGTGCAGGGGACACGGGTTCGAGCCCTGGTCCTAGAAGATCCCACGTGCTGCAGAGCAACTAAGCCCATGAGCCACAACTACTGAGCCCACGTGCCACAACTACTGCAGCCCACGTGCCTAGAGCCTGTGCTCTGCAACAAGAGAAGCCACCGCAATGAGAAGCCTGTGCACCGCAACGAAGAGTAGCCCCTGCTCGCCACATCTAGAGAAAGCCTGCGAGTAGCAACGAAGACCCAACGCAAACAAAAATAAATTTAAAAAAAAATGATTGCACTATAATTACAGTTCAAGATTCCTGGTACATGTTAGAAAAGTAAGACACAGAAAGTGGCAAACCTTTGTTAGCTACAAGGAGCTGTGGCTAAGATTGAAAGCTTTCTCAAGTTTGGAATTTTCCATTGGGATAATTAGCTTTCTTTTTTAAATGTAGCTTTGAAGTAGAGAAAAAGGAACATGAAGGTGTGAGTGAGAGAAGGCTTTGCCTATTCTGACGCTTCATTTTTGGTGTGGTTTGTTGCCATCCTATTATTGGCTGTGTGACATAACTTCCAAAGGGGTTTTTTTTTAGAGGGGAGGGGAACAGCTTTATTGAGATATAATTCACATACCATACAATTCACCCGTTTAAAGTGCCCAGTTGAGTAGTTTTAAGCATATTCACCAAGCTTTGCAGCTATCACAACAAGCAGTTTTAGAACATTTTCATCACCCCAGAAAGAAACTCTGTACCCTCCCTCCTCATTTTTCCCTAGCACTTCCAGCTCTAGGCAACCACCAGTCTGCTTTCTGTCTTTGTAGATTGGCCTGTTGTAGACCTTTCATGTGAATGGTGTGCTCCTCTGGGACTGGCTCTTCACTTCACATGATGTTTTTTGAAGGCTCGTCTACCTTGTAGTATAATCAGTACTTCATTCCTTTTTATTGTCTGATCTCCTCCATTGTGTGTGTACCTCCTTTATCATTTGATGGACGTTTGGGTTGTTTCCATTTTTGTCTGTCATGAATAATGCTGCTGTGAACATTTGTGTACAAGTTTTTATGTGGACTAATGTTTTTTTCATTTCTCTTGGGTATGTACCTAGGAGTAGAATTTCTGGGTCATATAGTAACTGTTTAACCTTTTGAGCAGCTGCCAAACTGTTATCCAAAGTGGCTTTTTATACACTTTGCCACTTGTACCGGCAGTATATGAGGATTCTAGTTTCCTTACATCCTCCCTAACATTTGTTAGATCTGTCTTTTGATTCTAGCCAGCTTAGTGGGAGTGAAGTGATATCTCATTTGTGGTTTGATTTGCATTTCTCTGATGGCTAATGATGTTGAGTATCATTCATTCATTCACTCATTCATTCATTTATATTTTTGGCTGCGTTGAGTCTTTGTTGCCACGTGCTGGTTTTCTCTAGTTGCAGCGAGCGGGGGCTACTCTTTGTTGTGGTGCGCGGTCTTCTCATTGCGGTGGCTTCTCTTGTTGTGGAGCATGGGCTCTAGAGCGCAGGCTCAGTAGTTGTGGCGCATAGGCTTAGTTTTTCTGAGGCATGTGGGATCTTCCCGGACCAGGGCTTGAGCTCGTGTCCCCTGCATTGGCAGGTGGATTCTTAACCACTGGGCCACCAGGGAAGCCCTGGGTTTTGTTTTTACTTTTAAGTCTGAATAAACATAGTGCTGAACTCTTTGACGTTACAAGTGTCAAGATGTCTTTATCCTAATTTCCTTTGAAAAATGTACGTCTCATTTCTCAGAATGAGTGAAACTTCAGTTTTCATGCATGGAAAAGACTCTGGTTGAGGGTGTAAGCCCTGGGTCCTGCCACATCTGTATTTGAGTCTCAGTTCTGTGGTATCCTTGCTGTGTGGCTACTTTCTTATGCCTCAGTTTCCTTATCTGGACAACAGCGATAATTAGAGTAACTCCTTTGAGCAGCTGTTAAGGTTCTCTAATGCTGGTCTGGCACATAGTAAGTGCTCATTAAATGTTTATTATTTGAGAGAGGAGGGGAGGATTAGGGATGTGGATGGTTGTTATAGTAAAACTTAACCTCATTTTTAAATTTTTCTCAGAGGAAACACAAGAATAGAAGAAGCGTGTGAAATGTATACCAGAGCTGCAAATATGTTCAAGATGGCTAAGAATTGGAGTGGTATGTATAAAGTTTTTGTTTGTTTGCTTTTTAGGCAAATAACTTTAAAATCACTTTGAAGGAGGAAATGACTGTCTGCCTTCCCCTTAGAAAAACTACTGCTGTGGACTGGGAGAGGGGGGCCTTGATCCAAGGGAACAAAGCTTGAAATCCTGGCTGAAGTTTAAGCATAGAGGCCATGTCTGTTTTAGTGTCTGTAAACCACTTCATACAGTGGACATGTGGTGATTTAAAAGACTTAAAGGTACTTGGATTTAAGAATAGTAATCTTTGCTTAACTAAATTAAATTAAATTATTAATGTGCTTAAATAAATTCAGTACCACAAGGAATGAAAGTTGCAGTAAAACTTATTGAAAACAAGTAGGATAAACAGGAGAGTCTGCTTTTGTTTACCTAAACCTTGGTGGAGAATTTCTAACCATTCCTTACTCTGATAACTGGTTGTGGTCCACTGAGAAATGCAGCAGTGGGAGGTGTTATTTCTATAAACCCTGACAGACTTGTCAGTTTCTAACATAATGCTTTCTACCGGGGAAAATTACACAAAGTAAAATCAGAATTCTTTTCGTTGTTCTGAGAGGGAATGGCTCTTTCTAACACTGACTTGAGAAACAAATTTATCCTCTACCCCTGGAGAAAGAAGTTCTGTGGTGGAGACAGCCTTTGATGGGGCAGGATGTGGGTCTCCAGTCCCCTCGCACCTGCGGATGACCTGAGGCAGGGCCTTGCCCTCTCTAAGTGTGTTTCCCTGTGTGCTTTCCCAGCTTGATGGAGATGTCAGTGACACAGCGCATCATGTAAGTGTGAGGTGTGCGGTGTGACGATTTTCCCCCTTGCTTCTAAGGCTGACACTTCAAAATCATTTCAGTGAAGAAAATGCTGTTGAACTAGATGACCCTGAAAGGTCTTTTCTGGCTGTAAAATTCTTTTTATAGGTTTAGTTGTAGGTTTAAAAGGTATGTTCTGTTTCCAGAGTGCATTTATACCTGAATTATAATGTATTTTAAAATGGAGGAGAAAAGAGTATTAGCATTCACATCTTTTGTTTGGTTCAGCTCCTGTAATCATATGTAAAAAGTGATCTTATCTAAAAAGACCCTTTATTTATTTTATCTGGTGACCAGATGTTCTAAACTTTGGAAATTCCTTTCAGAGGGGCATTACCGGTTATGTAACCGAGGGGGACGTGTGTGCACTCCCCACCCCGACCCCAGTGATCTCTTGCCTGTACTGTTACCTCCCTGCTTCTTTACTTTCCTAGTGTGTTTTAACGAAGAAAACAAAGCTATCCCGTTAAATATTAAGTCAGGTCATGTTATTTTAAATCAGAGCTACCGTCCTTCATGGTGCCCTTCAGGATCTACTCGATCTCCCATCCCCTCCCGACTCTGGACGCTTCTCCTGTCCACCCCTCCTTCCCCGGCTCTTTCCTCTGAGCTTCTGCCTGTGCTATGCCCTCCCTCTGGCACTCTCTTCCCTACAGTAGGGCGTGGCCAGTCCCTGTTTTTTCCAGGTCCTTCTACAAATGTCATCGTCTTCATAGTGAGGTCTTTCCTGGCCGTCGCTTTTAAAGATAGCAGTCCTCTCTTCTGGGAAGTCCCGTTCCCTTTTCTCCGATGCCCTTACCACCATCTAGCAAAAATAAATGAAATACATTTGTTCATTTGTGTTGTCTGTGCTTATTATGTGCTGCCTCTCACTAGAACATAAACCTTAGAAAGCCATGGTGTTTCTGGGCTTTATCTGTGATCTACCTACAGGCCCTGGACCAGTACGATAGATACTCAGCATATTTGTGTAGTGAATTAATAAGTGTTAGGTTCTTTGAATTTGGGACTAACAGATACACACCACTATATATAAAATAGATAAACAACAAGGACCTATTGTATAGCACAGGAAACTATACTCAATCTTTTATAATAACCTATAATGGAAAAGAATCCGAAAATGAATAGATATGTATATAACTGAAACCCTTTGCTGTATACCTGAAACTAACACAGCATTTTAAATCAACTCTACTTCAATTTAAAAAATGGTTAAAAAATGAAATAAGAAACTGAAAAAAAATCAGGTTCTTTGAAATTACTTCCATGTCCTAGTGGTGGTAATCATGACACCACTGCATTTGTTTATAGTTTTAGAAGTTCTTTTATAAACTAATTCATCTGCTACTCCAATTTTGAGAGGTCATCCTGGCAGGTATTAGATGTTTACAGTTGAGGAAATTGGGCCTGAGAAAGCGTGTAACTTTGTCTTTAAAGGAGCATGTATTAAACCACTTCCAAGTTTGGAGAGATGGAGCTGGCGTTTGTTAGCGGTGGTGGGAGTGAGTGCTCAGACTGAAAGAGTGAGCCAGCACCTAGTTTTGGAAGGTGGGAGCGTGAAATTATAAAATCAAAGCTCTAAATATTGTCTGGGGAGGAGTTCCTGGTGGGGCAGTGGTTAAGAATCCTCCTGCCAGGGGCTTCCTGGTGGCGCAGTGGTTGAGAATCCGCCTGCCGATGCAGGGGACACGGGTTCGTGCCCCGGTCCGGGAAGATCCCACATGCCGCAGAGCGGCTGGGCCCGTGAGCCACAACTCCTGAGCCTGCATGCCACAACTACTGAAGCTCACATGCCTAGAGCCCGTGCTCCGCAACAAAGAGAAGCCACCACAACGAGAAGCCCGCGCACCGCAACGAAGAGTAGCCCCTGCTCACCGCAACTAGAGAAAAGCCTGCGTGCAGCAACAAAGACCCAACGCAGCCAAAAAATCAATCAATAAATAAATTTATTAAAAGAAAAAAAATCATCCGGGGAAGTGGAGCCAACATGGCAGAGCCTGCATGCCGTGTTGTTACCCTCAGTCAGGGAAGAATGGACCACAATTGGTTCTGGGATGGCCAGCACAAATAAACTGTCAAAAATTAGATTATTGGCGGGAGAGGGAGGATTCGGTTGTAAAAGAAATGATGACATTTAAACACAGCGAAGCACAGGTGTTCTCTAAGGACAGATTTACGTGTGATAATGACAATGGCCAATACTCGTGCACGTGCCTGGGCCAGGCCGTTCTGAGCGTTTTGCTTAGAAGATCCAAGTGATGGCTACACACTTCTGAGGCCGAGCCCATCAGAGCCACTCTTCGGCCGCTACGTTCCTGAACTGCCACCAGGAAGTTCACAGCTGCCTGGAGGACCTGGGTGCCTGCCCACCACCCTGGCAGTCGCTTGACCCCTCCTCTGGGCCTCTGGGTTCGCGGTCCACCAAGGTAGGGGTCAAGGCCTGGCGGGCAGGCTTCTGCAGTCCCAGCTCCAGCCGCAGGCCAGTGTCTGCTTGGACTGGCAGGGCCCAGGCCACGCTGGTGGGTAAATATTTTCAGAAGTGCCTGGGTGCTCTTTTGTCTTGCACAGAGCAAGACTTGAATCTGGGCAGGCCGGCTCAGGGGTTTGTGCTGCCTCTTCTCCCTTGGGTGAAGGTCCAGAAACCCCAGTGGGAATTATGTAGTTTCCTCTGGGAGCGTGGTTGGGACACGGAGAACCACTGAAGCTTCAGTGGAATTGACTGTTCTGTTTCCGAAAAGAAATTTAAAGTAAATGTTTTTAATACCATCAGGGTTCTTAGGCGTCTGTCACTATTTTTTATACTTTTCTGAATGTCTTTGAAACGTTTATGACTGAAAATTTTTTTTAAGTACCAGGAGGTTTTGTGATACTCTTGGTCGTGCCTTTCCTAATGGGGCGAGCTCTTCCTCCATCCCTGCTAGTCCTGACTTCCGACTCCAGACGCTCATGAGCTGCCCCCAGTCCTGGTTCTCCTCTGTGCTTGAGGACCTCGTGGTGAAGTGGGTTCATCCTCATCCAGGTCCCATGCTGACCTTCACAGCCTCCTGGGTGGGCCTGACCTCTTCCGCCCCAGCCCGGTCCTTCCTCCTTCATTCCTCCATTTCAGCCCCACCAGAAGCCACGTTTCCTGATCCAGAACCTTTTCTGGAAAAGCTGAGTGCGTGAACCTCTCACGCTGTGCCCCCGGGCAGCACCCGTGTGACTGCGGGGAAGTGTGCCAGTTCCACACCAAGTGGGACATGCACAGTTCAACCTCATGGGACTCTGTCAGACTTCGTCATAAACTTAGGAAAGAGCTTTGACTTTCGAAATTATGGGCCTCATCTTCACTCCTTGAGAGCGTGCTCCATCTGGGAGCCTTTGTCGCTGTTTCTCCGGTGATGCCAGCTGAGCCAGTGGACACAGAGAGATGGGTGGTGCGCATCGTTGCCTGTGGGCCCTCCCGGCCTCACACCTCCACGGAGACGCCCTTTTGGTGCGGGGTCTGTGCTGGGGATAGAGCTGAACACCCACCGCCAGGCGGTCAGTGTGGAAGGAGGCCTGGGGCTGAGAGGAGCCCTTGTGGCTGTCCCCCTGGGTCCTTGGCGTCTTTGTGGCCACCTGAGGTACACTGGGTCACAGGCACGTGTCCTGCTGTCAGGAATGGGGCCTTCCCCAGGCAGGCGTGGGCCTGGCTCCTGGAGCAGGGCCGCTCTGCAGGGTGCTTGCTCCTCTGTGTTAACTTAGTCATTTGTCTTTTTCAGCTGCAGGAAATGCGTTTTGTCAGGCAGCCAAGCTCCATATGCAGCTGCAGAGCAAACACGACTCCGCCACCAGCTTTGTGGATGCTGGGAACGCCTACAAGAAGGCAGACCCCCAAGGTGAGCTGCGCTCTGTCCCGTGCCCGCCGGACCTCCTGCAGGTTGTGCTGCGAGAGCGAGATGCTCGCGCTTCAGGACGGTGGAGATTTGGGGATTTTTAACTGCAATCATCTGAAGCTTTTATGAGGAGAAAATCTGTTAAATTTATCCAGCTTAGTGCTCAACACCATTTTCTTGAACTCCACTGTGGAGTTGTATTGTGGACAGTTTTTTGGAAGTTAGCGTTAATTTTATCTAAGTTTTATCTTAATTGTGTGAGTGAGTACATCGCTCACTAAAGGAAACGAGTGTTCCCTCACTCCGGAATAGTGTGTGTGGAGATCCAGTTAATGGGAGGTCGTAAAATCCTATAGTTGAAAGCAGCTTATTCACACAGCATTCATGTGACTTCTTTAAAAAGTGTTTTTCAAACACTTTAGGTTTTGAGGAAAGAATGATCTTGGGTATTTGAAGAGGTGACGTTTTGCAGACGTTCTTTTTTTGAGTTAGAGGAGTGCACACTTAGCGCTTGAAGGCCTCATCTCCTCCCTCCACACATGCACTGGTGGCTGTGGAACCTCCTTCCTTGTTTCAGCAGCCCGTTTTAACACAGAAATCCCAGCTCTTGTGAATATTTCACACTGAAATAAGCTATTTCAAGGGCTGTGGAATAAGGATTAGCCACAGTTTATTTTCCAAAGGGGAAAAACTGGGCACAGCCTAAGTGCACAGTAGAATCACCTCACATCAGTATTTCAGAGTGTGTTGCAGGCACTGAACCCCTGGCTTCAGGGCGTCTCACTGACCTGGGAAATGTTCTCACGGCAGCTGAGGAGCCATGGGGATCCGAAATCTGAAATTCACAATATGTCAGTGCTCATAGAAATGCATCCAGAAAACACAGGGAGGAAAAGTGCATCAATATGCAGCTTAGGGGGAAATTGCTTTTATTTTCACTAATCTCCTTATCTTTCTGATCCTTCTGTCAGGCCTTTTTGCTCTGCTGCCTCTTTAGAGCAAAAGCAGTAAACTTGGAGCCGCTAACCGCTTGCCAGCATTGTAAACGCCACCGTGTGGTGGGGAGCTGTCGGCTCACTGTTTCAGAAAATGAGTGTCATTAGCACTCTCGTTTATTAGATTTTTTTCTTCCTATTGGTATTTGTTAGTACACCGAAAGTTAGCATCTTTTAACACTGTACAAAAAGTACTGTCTTTCAAAATTAATACATATACATGATACCAGCGAGGAGTGCGCTGCACTTAGGTTTTAGTGGATAGATTGACAGGTGTTGATGACACTTCCGTGGACAGGCTCCCCGAGGGGCTGGACGTGTGTTTGCTTCTTGCCAACCACCCTGCCCCCGCCCCGCCCCGCCCCAGCGGGGCCCCTTAGCCGTGTAGAAGCAGCCAGGAAGACAGGCTCAGCGAACCCTCTGACTGAATGGATTTTTCGTTGTCTTTCTTGAATGCCTTCGCTTCAGAGGCTATCAACTGCTTAAATGCAGCCATCGACATTTACACAGACATGGTAAGACATGCCTTGCTTGAGCGGCCGTGGGGTGGAACCCTCGAGATAGCTCACAGTTAACCGGGATGTGACTGCTTTGTTTCCTCCCCAGGGAAGGTTCACGATCGCGGCCAAGCACCACATCACCATCGCGGAGATCTACGAGACGGAGCTGGTGGACATCGAGAAGGTGTGCGGACGGGGGGAGGTGGCGGGCAGGGTCACGTGGAGACCTCGGGCTGGGGTGGGGGCGAGAGCCCTGCCACCTCCCCAGCTGCCTCCGTCCAACTGGGGACGGCGTCTGTGTAAGACCGAGCGCCGTGGGAAGCAGGCGCGAGTCAGGGAGGAATGACTTGCACTGTCTGGGGCGGACGGTGAGCTCTCAGAGGTCACCCTTCACCCCCTGCCTGCTACTATCGCTGGACCGTTGTCACTCTTGTCTCTCTTCCTCTCCTGTTTCACCTCTTCCCTTGGCCTCGGGAGCACGGCCCCCGCTTGGTTCTCTGCCCCCCACCCTTGGCTGGTTCCTCCTCTCTCCCTTTGGGGCTGGGCCCTCGTCTGCTCTCACTGTGCTCGCTCCCATGGTCCTGTCTGTGTTCACGCAGCATCGCAGCTTGAAGTGTCCCGTGTATGCTGGCAACTCGCCATCCTCGTTCGCAGGAGATCAGATTGTTTCTCCGCTGCTTCCAACCTTGCAGGTGGCCTCCTGCGCCCCACGGATTGGCCCCTCACCCAGCACCTTTCAGGCTCCCCTCTTCCTCCTCCCCCCTTGCTCTCCTGCTCCCCCTGCAGCAGCCACCCTGACCTCTGCTGACCCTCGCACAGGTGTGCTCTGCCTCAGAGTCTTTGCGCTGCTTGTCCCTTTGCCCTGAGCTCTTCTCCCACACGTCAGTTGTCCTTCAGAGCTTTGCTCATTTGTACCTGTGATGAGAACTATCACAGCCACCTAGTTAAAACTGGGACCTCAGCCCTCACAGGGACACACCCAGACGCATCCCCCACCTTAATGGCCCCCTTGCAGGCGCTGTGATGGCCTGCTCACCATCCCTGTGTTGCGGTCTCCCTCCACTGTAGTGGGTGCCCCATGTAGCCCGAACCTTCCTGTGGTTTACTGGTGTGTCCGAGGGCCCAGGCTCTGATGAGCGAGCAGAGGATGCCCTCACTGCCACACTGCACCTGCCGGAGCAGACGGAGTCTCGGGCGGGGAGGCCCTCTCGGTACTGCAGTCAGACAGGCCTTGTTAACGTCACTCTTTGACTTCATGCGGATGCCCCTTGTGGTCACGCGGCTCAGAACCCTCTGGCTCGTTTCATGGACTTGGCTTTGAGCCGTTTTTGTGACACTGTGCCATGCTCTTCTGAGGCTGCCCTTAAACCTTGACTACATCAGGGCCGTATGCCCCGTCTCTGTGAGGAGGTTTTCTGCAGACCCAGGAGGAGGTGATGAGCCCCAGACCTGAGCCCTCCTTTGCTCCCGGGTGCAGAGTCGATGGCAGAGCAGGAGGAGCCGAGTCTGGGTGGCTGGGGTGGGCTGCACATCTGTACTGAGCTGAACCACCTTGGGGGGTGAGCGCTGCTGGGCAGAGCGTTTCTCCAGTTTCTCCGAGGCCGCTGCGTCCGCTCCTGTCCTCGGTGCTCAGTCCTCTGTCTTCTGGGGTGGTCTTGGGCAGTCTCTTTACTACATGCGTCTCCAGAAGATTCAGGGCAGATAAACAACCTGTGGCGAACTCGTTTTCCTTCTTCTTGTACAAAGTTGACAGTTTGTCACGGGAGCTTCTGCAGCCTGTCGCCCACGGTGTTCCTGCCATTCTGCAGGTTGCCCGTGGGCAGCACCTCCTGGCGCTTACGTGGGGCGTGTCACGGTGCATCGTAAGAACCACATCACTCGGCACAGGCGTGGGGGTCAGCTTGTCTTCTTCCCTCATGTTTGGGCTCCTGTGTCTAGAAACGTCCTCACCCTCGCCTCTCTGGTGGGACTCTCCAGGTTGTGTTGATGGCGCATGATGTTTTTTGAAAAATCAGTTACACTGAGGCATCTTACGTCTGATTCATTATGTTTCTTCCTTGTTAATGTGGCCACGATGTGTTCCCTGGTTCACTCAGATTTTAACTGGTGAACAAGGAAATATGAAGTTCCATAAACTCACGATACTCCTTTGACTTCCAAGTAAAACGTTTATATAATAATAATCAGTAACGTTCAGTGACCCAGAGGAGCTCTGACTCGTGTCCGTCTCAGCCCCTGGAGAACGTGATTTCGTGTTGTCTGTTACAGTGTAGGGTAAGTGTCGATGGCAGGTTCTCAGGGCGTAGGTTCTGAAAGAATGATCCCATTTGAAGGCTGTTTAAGGCTGTTTGACCTACAAAGTCGACTCTTGAGGTTGACCCTTAGCTGTTGCGTTTGCCTTAAGACTCTGGTGGTGACTGCAGTCCTAGAGCCCAGTCTCTGCCTTCAGGGCCCAGTGTTCTCCAGCACCGTGACGCTTACCAGACTCCCCAAGGAGGAGTATTGTGATTCCTGTGGCACGCTACCCAAATTACAGGATAATAACTGATTTTTGTGTCTGGATTTATTGTTACATGTGCTGTTGTAATTGGCGGCTGTGTTCTACTTTTGATATTTATTATCATCCTTGAAATTGTAAGATACTCTGGGCTGAATTCTAACATGTAAGGGTCGACTTGTGCCTGATTAATATCACTACATGTTAAAATTCCACACTAGTGTGAACATCCAGAGATAACCCGTGCCCAACCTCTTTTCTCTGAAACTTCTCTGTTAAGCGCTAGGTAAGTTTTTTTTCAACTATTTTCTGTCAAAACTTGGGAATACCATGAAATTTTGATTAGTGGTTTAATTAGCATTATTAATTATTAAAAACCAAACAGAATTTTTCTTTTACTGTGATAAATCTAGCTGTAGTTTAGAGCTATAACATCTTGATGAACCAGTGTCATTATTTACTAAGTGTCAGGTTAAACCATATCATCCGCATTGGGCCTTTTTTTTTTACTCTCCAAAACAGCAGTTCCTCATGGTTCAGCCAGCACTGTTCCCTGAGTTCTGGGCAATAAGAGCCAGGAAGGTGAGTAGTAATGTACGCTCCCTCCATGGGAAGAGGTTATACAGCCTGATACTCTTTACACAGTGATTTGGTATTGTTTCCCATACTTACCCCATTATTACAATGGGAAAGGGTGCAAAGTACTTCAGAGAATGAGGACAGTTGAGAGATAATGTTTGATTAAGCAGAAATTCATGGGAAACCTTTCTTTGGTAGGCATTCCCATCAGTCATGATGGTGCTGGTAGTGTAATCCGGACTGCCTGTGAAATGCAGCTGCCCACGTCCCCTCAGCACTTGTTGGCTGAGCACCCGCTGTGTGACAGGCGTCGCCGGGCTTGGGAGCAAAGCCGCGTGGGCCTGCTTGCCCTCAGAGCTAATGGTGTAGCGGGAGAGTAAAGCATGCACGTGTGTGTGTGTGTGCGTGTGCGTGTGTGTGTGTGTGTGTGTGTGAGGGCTCTGACTGTGCTCCAAAAGGGTGGATTCCAGGTGTTTCCTCCACGTGTCTGTGTATTTGTATATACTCTTTTCTGGCTGTTTCTATTTACCATTTCATGAAGAACTTTCGTACTGATACTCTATCATTATTCTTCATCTTAGCCCTGTAGCCCGTTATGTTTAACCATGGGGTCACTGCTCCGCAGGCACGGTTCTGCTTTCTGAGCTGTCAGGTGCTTGATTTCACTAAGTCTTAAGCTGCAGCACGAGCAGGGCTTCTAGCTTTCCAGGCTGCAGCCTGTTTTCTCTCCACTTGATTGTTCACAGCTCCCCCCATCTTAGGTGGAAGGCAACACCTTTATTCTGGATGACCCTTACGTATCCGTGAGGAACGTCTGTGCTGCTGCAGCAAGCCATAGATCTGAATGGAGTAGGGCCTCACACGTCTCTGAAATAACAGTCCACTGTCACTGCTTGGGGTTTGGCGGTGGTAGGGACATCACTTGGGAACCAGGCTGACAGAAGGGCTACCATCTTCAGTTTGTGGCTTCCAGCATCTCTAGATGTGGCCCTTGCCTTCCAGCTCACGGGAAGGGGACAGGCCTGGAGAAGGCTGCAGAGTCAGATGTGTGGGCCACGTCTGGAGGTGGCCCACAGCGTGTCTGCCTTCATCCCATTGGGAAGGACAGGTCACCTGGCTGCCCCTAACTGCAGCAGACTTGGGGAGACGGGGTGGCAGGGCATTTGTCGGGTGGGAGGTAGGAAGAAGAGATTTTGATGTACAGCAAGCCATCTGCTGGAATCGCATACTTTCTTGTGTTCCCAAAATAAAGCAGGCTGGGTTGTGAAAGATTTGCTGCTGGAAAAGGTTTATTTATAGGAAAAATATCTGTGCAAATGTAGTTTTAAAATGCAGTTCTTCAAACAAATAGTTTGAATAAAATGTGTGTGTGTTTGCAGGCTATCGCCCATTACGAACAGTCAGCTGATTATTACAAAGGGGAAGAATCCAACAGGCAAGTATTATTTTTCTTGATATAATTCAATGGGTTTTGTTACATGTAATAGAAGACAGACCTTCACTCTGCTCTGGGAGCCCCTTGCATCATACCACGTGAAGGTGCACTGAGACGTCTTGTCATTTCTCTTTGGGAGTGTTTTCTTTTTGCTCTGGTTCTCGGTTTCAGCTCAGCTAACAAATGTCTGCTGAAAGTGGCCGCGTATGCCGCCCAGCTGGAGCAGTACCAGAAGGCCATCGAGATCTTCGAGCAGGTGAGGCTGCTGTCTGCCCAGCTTCCGGCAGAAGGCATTCTGAATCTTCTTTTTAAATTCAACTTTTTATTTAGTAATGATTTTTATTGAGATATAATTCACGTATCATGTAATTTAGCCTCTTAAAGAGTACGCATCACTGAGTTTGCGTCTATTCACAAAGTTGTATAATCAACACCACTGCCTAGTTCCAGAATATTTCCATCATCTCACAAAGAAATCCCATCCTCCCCTCCTCCCAGTCGCATGGTGTGTGAGTCCGTGGATGTGGAACCTCGGATATGGGGGGCCTACTGTGGGATTTGAGCATCCGTGGACACTGGTATCTCAGTGGTCCTGGAACCAGTCCCCCTTGGATACTGCGGGGTGACTGTAATACTACACGGTTTGGAGGGGTGACTGTAATACTCCACAGTTTGTTTAACCGTTTGTCAGTTAACGGACATCTGGCTGTTTGCATTTGGGGTATTATGAATAATGCAGCTAAGAATATTTGTGTTCAGGTTTGGCGGGCATGTTTGCGGTTCTCTAGTTTATATACCTAGAATTGGGATTGTTGGGTCACGCGGCAAGTCCCTTTTTAACTATCTGAGGAACTGCCAAATTGCACCATTTTACATTCCCTCTGTCAGTGTGCTCATGTTCCAGCTCTCCATGCTTCACAAACACTTGTTTTGTGTTTTAACAATAGCTACCCTAATGTGTGAAGTGATATCCCATTGTGTTTTCAATATCCATTTCCCTAGTGATTAGTGATGTTAGGAATCCATGTGCTTATTGGTCATTTGTATACCTTCATTGTAGAAATATTTGTTGAGTTTCTTTGTCCTTTTTTAAAAATATAAATTTATTTATTTATTTATTTTTGGCTGCATTGGGTCTTCATTGCTGCACTCAGGCTTTCTCTAGTTGTGGCAAGCGGGGGCTGCTCTTCATTGTGGTGCACGGGCTTCTCATTGCGGTGGATTCTCTTGTAGGGGACCACGGGCTCTAGGCACACGGGCTTCAGTAGTTGTGGCGCATGGGCTCAGCTGCTCCGCAGCATGTGGGATCTTCCCAGACCAGGGCTCAAACCCGTGTCCCCTGCATTGGCAGATGGATTCTTAATCACTGTGCCACCAGGGAAGTCCCTCTTTGTCCCTTTTTGAATTGGGTTGTTTTTCTCTGTTGAGTTTTAGAAGTTCTTCGTATATTCTGGATATTAATTTCTTATTAGATATGTGATTTGCAAATACTTTTCTCCCATTCTGTGGGTTGCCTTTTTACTCTGTTATTAGTGTCCCTTGATGCATAAAGTTTTAAGTCCTGATGAAGTCCAGTTTGTCTGCTTTTTCTTTTGTTGCCTGTGTTTTTCATGTCAGATCCAAGAAATCATTACCAAACCCATTGTTCTGAAGCATTTCCCCATGTTTCATTTTAAGAGTTTTATAGTTTTAGTTCTTAGGTTTATGTTTTTCAAACATTTTGAGTTAATTTTTGTATGTGGTGAAGGTAAAAGGTCCAACTTCATTCTTTTGCTTGTGCATGTCCAGTTTTCCCAGCACTGTTTGTTGAATACACTGTCCTTTTGCCATTGAAGGGTCTTTGCACCCTTGTTGAAAGTCGTGTGGCCATATAAGTGAGGGTTTATTTCTGTGCTCTCTATTCTATTCTACTGGTTTTCTGTCTTTATGCAAGTACCACACTGTTTTGATTACTGTGACTTTGTGTGGTAGGTTTTAAAATCAGAAGAGGTGAGTCCTCAACTTGGTCCTTCTTTTTCAAGATTGTTTTGGCTATTTGGGGTCCCTTGCATTTCCATATGAATTTTAGGATCAGCTTGTCAATCTCTGCTAAAAAGTCAGCTGGGATTTTGATGAAAGTATTGTCATTTTAACATTAAGTCTTATAATCTGTGAACTTAGGATGCTTTTGCATTTATTTAGATCATCTTTAATTTTGTTCAACAATGTTTTAGAGTTTTGTAGTGTGCAAGTCTGGTATTTCTTTGGTTAAATGTACTCTAAGTATTTTATTCTTTTTGATGCTATGTAAATGAAATTGTTTTCTCAGTTTTCTTTTCTGATTTTAATTGCTCATTTTATATACTGCAACTTTGCTGAACTTGTTTACTAGCTCTAATGAGTTTTTATGGATTCTGTAAGATTTTCTTTATACAAAATCATGTCCTCTGCAAGTAGTGATAGTTTTACTTCTCTGATCTGTGTGCCTTTTACTTCATTTTCCTGTCATTTGCTCTGGCTTGATCCTCCAGAATGATGATCAGTAGAAGTAGTAAGAGTAGACATCCTTGTTTTGTTCCTGTCTTAGAAGGAATGCATTCAGTCTTCCACCATTGAGTGTATGTCAGCTGTGGGTTTTTGCAGATGCCTTTTATCAGTTTGAGGAAGTTCCCTTCTCCTCCCAGTTTTTTGTTTTTATCATCAAAGCATATTTGTTTTTGTCAGGTGCTTTTTCTGCATCTTTTGAGATGATTTTGTGGTTTTTGTCCTTCATTCTGTTAACATAGTATCTTTCATTGGTTGATTTTTATCTGTTGGCCCAACCTTCCATCCCTGGGATAGATCCTGTTTGGTTGTTGAAAAGTTTCAGGGTCTCCAAGAGCACCTGATAATTCTCTGGAAGGACTCACAGAACTCAGTGAAAGCTGCTATATCACAGTTATGGTTTATTATAGCAGAAGGATGCTGACCCAAATCAGCCAAAGGAAGAGGCACAGAGAGGAGGTCAGGAGAGCCCTGAGTGTGAGCTTCCTGTTGTCCTGCCCAGACTGGGACTGTGTAACTGTGCAGACAACACTGACTTCTTCCAACAGCGATGAGTGAAAGCATGTGTAGGGTATTGCCACTGGGGAAGAAACTCACCTGAATATGGTTGGCCTTATTCTGCAGTCCCTCCATAGGTTGAGCTAAACTACATGGTCTAAGACCACTGGGTAAACAAAAACACTCTTTCAGTCAGGACATTCCAGGGGCTTAGAGATTATTTACCAGGAATCATGGGCAAAGGCACTTTGGACAAAATTAATCCTTTACTACATAGTTATGGTGTGTAATCCTTTTTGTAAGTTGCTGGAATTAGTTTGCTAGTGTTTTGTTCAGGATTTTGCATCTGCATTCGTAAGGGATATTGACCTTTAATTTTCTCTTGTAATGTCTCTTTCAGGGTTTGGTAGCCAGGTAATACTGGCCTCAGAATGAGTTAGAAAGTGTTCCCTCCTTTCCTTTTCTGGAAGAGTTGGTAAAGGATTGGTGTTAATTCTTTAGACATTTGGTAGAATTCGGTGATTTTGCTCTATCGTCGTCCTGTTTTCTGTTTCATTGATTCCTATTGTTATCCTGATTTCTATCCTATTTTCTTCAGATTTATTTTGCTCTTTTTTAAGGCACTGAAGGTAGAAGCTTAGCTAATTGATTTTCCTCTTTGTTGTGTGGGCATTTTTAGTGCTCTCAATTTCCCTCTAAGTGCTGCTTTGACTGTGTCTCACAGTTCTGTTACATTGTTTTATATTTATTTATTTTATTTATTGATTTCCATGGATTATTTATCAGTGTTTTGTTTAATTCTCAAGGGTTTGGAGGTGTTCCTGTTATCTTTCTGTTGTTGATTTCTCGTTTGATTCTGTTGTGGCTGGAAAATACACTCTGTGTGATTTCATTTCTTAGAAGTTTGTTTTATGGCCCAGAATATGGTCTTGGCATATATTCTGTGTTCTGCTGTTGCTGGGTGATATGTTCTATAAATGATTAGCTCCTCTTGGTTGATGGAGTTGTTGAGTTCTTCTGTATACTTGCTGATTTTCTATTTCTGTTGTTGAGAGTGGAGTGTTACAGTCTCTAACTATCACTGTGGATTTGTTTATCTCTCATTTCTGTCAGCCTTTGCTTCACAATATTTTGCAGCTCTGTTTGGTGCATACATATTTAGGATTGCTGTGTCTTCTTCTTGGGCTGACCCTTTTATTATTATACAGTGTCCCCCTCTGTCTCTGGTAATTTTCTTTGCTCTGAAATCTCTCTGATACTAATATAGCCTCTCCTGCTTTCTTTTGATTAATGTTTACATGATATATCTTTATGCATCCTTTTTCTTTAAGCCTGCCTATATTGTTATAATTGAAGTGCGTTTGTTGTAAACAGCATAGAGTTAGGTCATATTTTTAATCTACTCTGCCAGTTTCTGTCTTTTAATTGGTATGTTTAGACCATTCACATTTAATGTAATTATTGACATATTAGAACTGAAGTCTGCCATTTTATTTTTTTGTTTTCTGTTTATCCTCTGTTTTTTGTTTATCTGTTTCCTTTTTCCTACCTTCCAGGGGGTTTTTGATTACCTATAGTGGTTTTGGGTGTATCTCTTTAAATAGCTTTTGTAGTGATTGCTATAGGTGTTATATTTACATAAAGTATCACAGGCTAATGATGTCATCATTTTTTTCAGTTCCAGTGAAATACAGAAATCTTACCTTACTTTCTGTTCCTTTATCCTCCCCCATTCAATATATAATTATCTTTAATATTTCCTCTACACACTTTTAGAAACACAGCCACTGTTACAATTTTTACTTCAATCATCCAACTTAATTTAGAAAACTCAGGAGGAGAAGATCCCATTGTGTTTTCCCATATTTTGCTTAATGTGTTCTTTCTTCCTGATGTTCCAGGATTCCTTCCTGTATTTTATTCTACTTAGACAACAACCTTTTGCTCTTCTTTTAGGGTAGGTCCGCTGGCTAAACATTATCTTGGGGTTCCTTCATCTGGGAATGTTTTGATTTCCCCTTCATTCCTAAAGCATATCTTCCCTGGGTACACAATTCTGGGTTGACAGCTCTTTTCTTTCAGTGCTTGAAAAATGTGCCCTTATGACCAGCGTGGTTTCTAATGAGAAGTTTGCTCTTATTCAAGCTGTTTTCCCTGTAGGTGAGGTGGTGTTTCTTTCTGCTACTTTCAGAAAGTTTTTCCTTTGTCTTCAGTTTTCAGAAGTTTATGTGGCTTAGCATGGGTATCTTTGCTTTTATGCTGTTTGGATTTCAATAAACTTCTGGAATCTGTAGGTTTATGTTTGTTTCTTGCCAAATTTAGGAAATTTTCAGCCGTTATTTCTTCAAGTGCTTTTTTAGCCACTCCCTCTTTCTCTCCCCTTCTGTGGCTCAGACAGCCCAGATGTTATGCCTTGTTTTATTATCCTCTATGTCCCGATGCTCTGCTCCTCTTTTCTGGGTCTGTCTGCTCTCTGTTGTTCAGACTGAGTAATTTCTAATGTTCTTCCATCAGTTCACTGAGTCCTTCCTCTGTTCCATGGGATCTGCTGTTGAACCCATCCACTTTTTATGTCAGTTATTGTGTATTTCAGTTCTGAAGTTTCCACTCATTTCTTCTTTGTATCTTCTGGGGTTCCTTGCTGAGAATTTTTCTTCGTTGATGCTTTGGTTTTCCTCTGGTCTCAAGAAGTTTTCTAATGGCTTGTGGAAGCATTTTAGAAAGGCCCCTTTAAAATCTGTTAGCTAAGTCTCACATCTCTGCTATGTGACAGCTGTCGTTTATTAGTTGTCTATTTTTTTAAAAAATTTAATTTTAGTTTTTATACAGCAGGTTCTTATTAGTCATCCATTTTATCCACAGTGTATACATGTCAATCCCAATCTCCCAATTCATCACACCACCACCCCCGCCGCTTTCCCCCCTTGGTGTCCATGTGTTTGTTCTCTACATCTGTGTCTCAATTTCTGCCCTGAAAACCAGTTCATCTGTACCATTTTTCTAGGTTCTTCATATATGTGTTAATATACGATATTTGTTTTTCTCTTTCTGACTTACTTCACTCTGATTAGTTGTCTTTTTTTCATTCAACTTGAGATGTTCCCTTTTCTTGGTATTGCAAGTGAGTTTTAATTAAAAACTGGATATTCTTACATTGTGTTATAAGACAGGGTCTTGTTTAAACCTCCTCTCTCAGCTGGTTTTCTTTGGCACTGAAAGGGTGTGGCCTCGCTCCTGCCAGGTGGAGGTAGGGTTCGAGCTCCCCACTCGACCGCCTGGTTACCAGCAGGTAAAGGTGAATCCATGCCCGCTGGGAGATGAGGGGACCTCTTTCCCACTGGGAGGAGGTGATGCAGTCCCCACGTGGTCTCCAGTGCCTCTGTGATGGGGGCGCAGGCTGGCTCCTGCTCTGGCCTCCTTGGCAGGAGAGTGGGGCTCTCCCAGGAGGATGGGCATCTTGTCTTCCTCTTTGGCTTTTGCTGCTGTGAGTGGGGTGGATCAGAGCAGGTGTCATCTAAACATTTTCTGTCTTGCTAGCTGCCTCTCTCCTGGTCCTCTGGCTGGAGAAAGCAGGCTTTCATCTATTCTCTCTCTTTCTTTCGCTGCACCCACCGGCATTTACGGGTTGCTGGCTTTTTCTGTTCCAAGTCAGGGATTTATGCAAGAAAAAGAAAAACCAGGGAACTCCCTGCTGTGTTTGCCCTGTGTCCCTGGCTGGTCTGCTCTTCTCTCCACCTTTCAGTCTCCGTATGTTGGTTTCATATAAAAGATCCAAGGCTTTTAGTTGTACTTAGCAGGAGGGACAGAGGACAGTACATCTGTTCCATCCTCCTGGATGTGGAATTCTGCTGAGTCCTTTTTAATAGGTCAGCACTTTATGTCTTAAATATCGTTTTCTTGTCTAGTAACATTTCTGGTACATGGCTTTGGGTTAAAAGAATGGATTTCATAGCTTAACTAACATAAGGTGCAGAGTACTTGCTAAAGAGTAGATGAGGGTCAGCATGCCTAGTGTAGGAGGGCAAACCTTTTCACTCTGATCCCACTTTCTGTGCCTAGGTTGGGGCCAACACCATGGATAACCCTTTGTTGAAGTACAGTGCAAAGGATTACTTCTTTAAAGCTGCCCTCTGTCACTTCATAGTGGATGAGCTGAATGCCAAGGTGAGGGGGCCCTGCAGCGTGGGTTCTGATGCGCTTCACCCCTAAGCACAGGTGCTCAGCCGTTGTCCGTGATACCTGCTCGGAGCAAGACTGTGCTGCGTACATGAAAAGCAACGTGGAGGGTGAAACTCTGACCCTGTCCTGGCTGTACTACCGCAGCTGGAGTGACAGCTGCTGAGGCTTTTGTCTTAAGTGAACGCCCCCTGGGGGCCACACTTCCTTCAGTAGTTTTGGTTTAAAGAAATTAGGGGCTATGGGGAGACAGTAAAAGCAGAATCGTGTCTTTTTTTAAACTCAGAAATGGAGTTGGGATGAGGGTTGGGAGAAAAGCAAAGAGAGAGCTGGAGGTGAAGGCAGGGACAGGGCAGCCTTTGTGTCCTCGGGGTTGGGGTTAGGGCTCCGGGCTCTGGGCAGAGCCTCCTCCAGCGCGTGAAAATAGACACCTGCTCTGGGAGGTCCGAACATTGGATCTGGCTCACGTGGTCTTCCCCACAGCAACCGCATTCGGAAAAACTGGTTTAGAAGTTTATTCTTAACTGAAATTGAAATTCACAATAAACAGGTTTGATCAACAGAGGTTGATTTTGATGTTGAGTGATAATTAAGTAGGATGTAAATAAATCGTACTGAAGTTAGTAGAATGTCAAAGCTTCATTTCCTGGTTCAGTGACTCAGATGTTAACGAGTGGTTTTCTTTCCCAGCTTGCTCTGGAGAAATACGAGGAAATGTTTCCGGCGTTCACTGATTCGAGAGAATGCAAGTTACTGAAAGTAAGTAGGTGGGGCTGGGATACAGTGACGTTTTCATCCTGTGAATCTGCTCACTGCACAGCCCCATGCCTTCCTGCTCTTGCACACTAGGCCTCAGGTGCCGTTAGGGTCAGGCGCGCACTGCTCTTAACCTGGCGGGTCAGGCACGTTAGCACAAGGCTGGATCCCTGACTTGGGGTAACTCTTGACTTGTATTTGAAAATTTCCCCATTTTTGTACGTCATTTGGCAACATCAGTTAGTGTGATACGAAGGCTATTTCGTATTTAAGGTATCCATTCATAGATGGAACTTTTTAGCCTACCAAACTAATGTTTCTGTATTTATGTTCCCAGAAACTTCTAGAAGCTCATGAAGAGCAGAACAGTGACGCTTACACAGAAGCAGTACGTTCGCTTTTGGGATTTAGCATGTTCTCTGAAAGTTTACATTACAGAAACAACTTCTCCTTTTCATCGTGTAAATGCTGAACATTTATTTGGACATTATTGCACGACACCTACGTTGTGTTTTCCAAAAGGCATGTTTTTAGATCCCACCAGCCTTCACAATTAGACAGTTCTATGAGCTGTGCTGAATTTAGCTGTGAAGCAAATATATATCACATGATGTTATGACTTGTTTGAATGTTTTCTATGGAAAATAATCTGATCCATAAATAAGTGTCAAGTAAAATCAGTGAAATCTAATCACTTAAATTTAAAACATAAAAACAAAGCAATGAGAGTTTGTTATATTCTTGGCATAAAGTAAATGGGAAAATTATTTTTAGATTCATCAATTTCCTGTTTTCTCATCTTTTTCCATCTTAGGTTTATAATCAAGCGAATTTCTTAGTGTCCTTGATTAAGTCATTCATCCTGGCTTTGAAGCAATAGTGGGAAGGCGAGGTTTCCCCTTTAACTTTTGCCGCCAAACCCTTTTCATCCTATGAAAGTCCATTCTTCGATAACTTGTGGAGATGAGTTAAAGGAATTCTGCTTCCACATGTTCCCTCACTGCATATACGTTTGTTTGTTTGTGTTCAGTGGATACTGGAGCCACGTTAATTTTCCATGTCCCCTTGTTCTTTTGCAGGGTCTCATGTCCTTGGTCATGCTAAATGTGCTCTTCGTCCAGTTATAAAGGCTGTTACGGAGTTTTGCCATTGCATGTTAGCATAAGAGCAATATAAAAAGTTTTTAATGAAGAAAGTTATAAACTAGAATGAATGATTCTAAATGAAGAAAGTTAGTGGATCCGTAACTGTTTAAGCAGTGTGGGGCAGGGTAGCTCTGTGTTTGACTGTATTTCCATGGAATGATTCCTGTTCCTCGTCCCTTAAACCAGGTGAAGGAATTTGACTCGATCTCCCGCCTGGACCAGTGGCTCACCACCATGCTGCTGCGCATCAAGAAGTCCATCCAGGGGGACGGGGAAGGAGATGGAGACCTCAAGTGAAGCGCCGTGTCTCTGTGGCATGCCGCTGAGTCCTCTTTAGTTTCGTGTTAGGGCCAGCGATCATTATGGGATGCCCATTCAATGGCTTCATTTTGTTGCACATGAGCCTGATGATGTGTGTGTATTTAAGCCGCCATGTGTGTCACCGTGCAGCGGACGGGTGGGCGGCTCCTGTGTGTATTGCGAGTGTGACAGGCTGTTTCCTGCTTGTCAGTCCCCAGAGTTTTCCAAGAACTGCTTCCGAATCTTACTCCTGTTATTTTGATACGTGCAGAGCTCCTGTTGAATTTTGCCACATATTTTTATGTCCTTTTTCCTGGACTTGAGTACCCAACCCAGTCCTAATAGATGCTTTGCATGTTCTCCGTGAACTTGCACCTGGATGGGTTCTCTAAATGTGTGTGTTTAGTGTAGGATCCTTGTTAGGAATGCGTTCATGACTTTCCTCGTGAGAAAGTATTTATCCTTGTTGTTATCTTGTGATTCTTTCGATGGTGCTAGTGACCAATTTCTTTGCTTTTTATATCGTTCTGTAGCTAAATGTGCATGTGAGAATTCAGATCAGCTGGGCCTGCCAGCCGCTTACAGTGGGAAAAGGGGGAGCTTCCTGGCACTGCCTGGTTATGTGTGTGGACACGTGGGGAGGTGGGCCTGATCTTACATGCAAGTGCGCACACACGTAAGATCTAGAAGACTTGGGCGTTTTCCTTTCCTGGAGATGGTGTCCACTTCTAGTTGGGGTGGGACCCTTGCTTCATCTTCATAGGAAGGTGTTTGAACTGGCACATCCCTTTACTTCCGTGTTCACATACTTTTGCACGCTGAGAGGGCACCTTGTGTGCCCTCTCACGTACATGCTCACCAGGGCTGGGAGGTTATCTCAGTCGAAGCTTGTGTGTCATTAATTTTAATTTTTAATTGTGTGTCATATTCATTTTATCCATTAATTGGATGTGATGGGCTTGGTAGGCTGAGTACGGTACAGAGGTTTACTGTGCTCAGTCAGGAAAAGAACCCCAACTAGCTTCTGAGGGGACCTGCGCTTAGCTGATGGAGTTGTTTTAGCTTGTGTGTTTGAATTCTGTCCTATTATTTTGGCTTATATATGTGCTCTGTTGACCTGTGAACTTGATCCCTGCATATTATGTTATGTGCCGACATCGTACTTTAGATGTGGTCTTGTTTCCTGAATCTCCTGTGTGCATATTTTTAGGCATAAATGATTTATGTTTGATGTGTGTTAATTGCCAGGTAATGACAGTGTTGACAGATAAGTGGAATTTCCTGTGTCCTGTCAATGTTAGCTGGTATTTGAATGGTGTTTGCATTTTTGGACGGTCCTCGACTGGGATTGGTAGCTGCTGTTGGGCAGAAATAGAGGGTGTGCCCAGGCTGAGGGCTGAGCGGGGAGAAAGGTTTGGGGATGGGGAACAGGTCCATCTGGGATGAAGCAGAAAGTGGCAGGAAAGGAGGCTGAGAAGGGCCGGCTGGGACCCGGTCATGGAGCAGCCCTGTGGGCGGCCGTGAGGATTCGGTGGCCGTAGTTGCGGGGGTCACTTGTGCAGGCTGGGCTGGTGGAGAGGCAGGGCAGTGATGTCACAGTGTTGGCTGAGGGCAGCAGGAACCGACCGGAGACGCGGGCGCTCTGACCTTGGGCCCTGGCATCCGATGAGGATTCCTTCCTTCCTTCAGAGGTCTGGGATTCTTAAAAGAAAGCTGGCTGTCAGTTACGGTACATTTTGGGATGGAGCCGCTTGTTACTTCTTCACTTCCTGTTGGAACTATGAAAAAATGCTTAGAAAAGTGGGGTTTTGTTGCTCTACCTAATCCAATGCCAACCGGCCAGAGGCACTTGGGTGAGATGAGCTTGGGGCCTGCGTCATCCGGCTGCAGATCTGTCCCACCTGAGGGGCTGTAACCCTCGCCACCAACGTGTGCGCTCTGTCGTTAGTCTGGAATGTTTGTTCCCACTTGTTAAAGGAACCTGGTCTGACCACGTAAAGTAAAAAGCAAATGATGTCTTTTAAGGCAATTTGTTTATTAGCTTTTCATCCTGCACCCCTGACAGAAGACCTGTGGTTTTGAGAAATAGTATTGGCAGCGTTTTGTCACATCAGTTAGAGTTGTTTGTGTTGAAATGAACACTGGGATCAGTGCCTGGGTTAAGATGTTTTTGTTTTTAATATTTCACGTGAAAAAAGAGTAAAATATAATTGTAATGGCTAGAACAGACCTGCCAGAACGTAACAGGAAAATGAGCAGAAAGAAGTCCCATTAACAGTATCCAGACTTTCTCCCGTGAAATGTTCCATCAAAGTGGGCAGTGCTGTGACTCAGAGCCCAGGTCAGGTTTCCAGGATTTATAGATCGTTATTTATGAACAAAGTATAATGACTATTTATGTTACAGTCCTTGTGTTTTAGCAGATCGTGTTTAGTTCATTGTCAGAATGAGTTAAAATTTCTTACAGGAAAGCTTTGCTTTTTGTGGCAGCGTTTTTATAGCTTATGTGAATTCCTTTTTTATTTAATGATTTGAAAACAGTATTCTTGCAGTCGTGACCATGTGTGGTGATGTCCCTGTAAACATTTATTGTTTCCTCTGATACTGTGCATTTAAGATGCCCAGAGGCACAACCCCTGTGGCTTTCTCGGGGCCTGTGGCACGCAGCCTGCCTCCCGGGGCCCCGGCCTGGCACGGCCTTTCCTCCCCGGCGCTGTCTGGGAGGGTGTTTTATGAGAACTCGCCCTGTGATGATAAATCCACCTTCGCCAAGAGTCTGTGTGTTTCATGTGCACCTGTACGGTAAATAAAGTCGAAGTTGTGAACGGTATGGTGAGTTTCCTGGTTGATTGGCACAGGTCGGAGTGGCTTTCTGCCCTGGAAGGCATCCCCCGGGGTGCAGGGCAGTGGGCAGCAGCCGTCCAGGCTCTGCAGGCTCCCCGTGTCCTCTGCCACCCGATCAGGGGTCTCACTGGCAGGCTTGAAGGAGGAGTGGCCCCGAGGAAACCTGAGAGTGGGAGGCCGGGGGCCCGAAGCCCCATCTCCCTTGGCGGAGCCACGGTAACTTGGCGCTGTCAGAGGGCCTTGTTCAGGTCCCACAAAGATCATCTGAGGCAAATTCAAAATGAATGGTCGAACAGGCCGTCCCACCTAGGAATTCTGCCAAGTTGTTGATATTCAAGGTTACTTTCTCATTCAAATGTCTCTTCTGTTTCCTAATGGAAGCTCCCGTGGTGGGTTTTGCCAGCCTCGGTGAGGGTCCCAGAGGCCCGTGCAAACTGGTGGAGGGAAGTGGCAGTTCCCGGGGCTCAGCTGGGGGGTGACGGATGTGCCAGGCGGCCCTGTGCCCTTATGCATCTGCCCATCTTGGTGCCTGTGGACAAATGGACTTTCACCTGAAATAATGTTACTCAGAGTGACAGGAACACCATCAAGTTCAGTTAAGGGGACAGGCACTTGCTTGGTCTCAAAAAATGGCCCTGTTGTGGCAAGATATACAACAGGTTAGAATTAAATGATAACTTACACTCAAATTGGTCAGTTTAGATGATCACCTCTGGCAAAACCACATTTCTGTGAAGATCACCTTTAATAAAGATTTTACCCTACCACCTGGCCAATTTTGTTTTCAAACTCTGTACAACAAATTTTGGTTAGAAGCAGAGGCAGGGGAGCTTTGGAGTCTGGGCTGAGAGCATCTCCCACATGATGGTTGGAAGGCACGAAATCGCCGCCTTGGGTGGCCTGACTTGAGTGTCTGGGGCTGACAGTCACGTGGCAACACAGCACCTGGATGGGGAGAAACGGAGACACCCCACAAATCCCCGAGATGAGATGCATCTTCGACAGGGTTTGGGGCGGCAGCCCTCCTGTCCCCTCCCGGGAAGCAGAGAAGTGACCGTAGATGGAGGAGCCTCTGAGGCATAGAGTCACCGTGGCTGCGATGAGGCTGGGCCCCTCCGCGCCACCTGGCACCAGCTACCGAGGCCAAGCGCGTGCGGGGCCAGGCCTGTCACGTGTCAGGAACACACGTGCAGTGCACGGAGGTGGCGAGACTCCAAGGACCAGGGAATTAAAGAAGCTACCTGTATGAATCAGGAATCTTATTTCTGTAGAACCTAAATTCTAATAATGGAAATAAACTTAGACTTGCAAAACTATTTTTACAAAACATTTATTAACACATTAAAGGTTTCTGTAGAATTTCTAAAGAAACAAATTCAAGACAAAGATTCTGATAGGTAACAAAATAATCTATTATTTAAATTTCTTCTCATTAAGATGACTTTACCCCAAGAAACAGTTCATCAGCCGGGCAGGTTCATTCTCCTTTCGAGAGTAAAATGTGTTTGAGAGTCACTGTTCTGTTCTGTGAACCCACGTGGGCGACGCCGTCACAGCTGGAGGTGGATTCGGTACTGCCACCTGCAGCCCGTGTCAGCACCAGGGACACCTTCAGTGTTGACGTCATCATCTCATTGGGAAGAAAGCATCCTCGGTCTCTTCTGGCATCTCGTGCAGCTGTGTCTTCATCCCGGACTTGCATAAAGTACCCTTCCTCTTAGAAAACAAGTGTTTTCACAGCAAGTGTAATAAATTAAATGTAAGAAAAAGAGCAACTAGTGACAATTCCCCTTCTCTTTTTACCTGGGTCACATGTGAGTCAAAGCACTGTGCGCACGGCGACCCGGCCTCACCACTAGATCAAGAACCAGGCTGGGTAAGGACAGCGGAATTACCAAAGGCCAGCATGAGACAGAGGTGCATTTAAGACAAGGTTGGCAGTTCCATGGTCCACTCTTAAGGCTAATCAAAGAGGAGTGTACGGAGGCTTTTGGTCCCTTTTGCCGAATTTGCTCGTGCTCCCAGGGGAATGTGCGCGCCAGTGACTTGCCTATGTCAGCGTCTTGACATGTTAATGAGAAGTGCTGCGTTTCTGAAAATCACAAATTGTCAAAAAAAACCTAGCAAAACTATCAGTACTCTGTGTTCTTAGATTGGCTACCACCTCACTGCTACTTGTGGATAAAATAACTACACTATGTTTCAAGTGTTCTCAAGCCCCTGGCTTAATTTTTCACACCTCTTTGCAAAAACTACTATGCTGTTTTCTGCTAGTCTTTGGTAGGACAGCTTTTTTAAATTGGATTTTTAGAAATGAAACCTGCAGCCACATCTCAGGTCATTTTATGACAAACTTCCTAGTTGCATGTGTGCTGTGAGCAGCTACTTTACAAGTGTTTAGTGCCTACGAATGGGGGCGGAGGGGGACAAGTGCAGTCATCTGTCTCTTTAGCCCCATTCCAGGGTCCCAGAGCACCTCTGACTGGCTTCAGTTCAACAGGAAAGAAACAGCTGAAAATAAATACATGGTCCCAGTTTTACTTCAGGTTGGTAGAAAAATAGCTTTAAAGTATCAGAAATAAACTTCCAGGAAGAAGCTGAGCAGTAACCCCAGCCTCAGGAATGTCAAGGTCATCAAGCATTAGGATGATTCCACCAGAATTAAGAGAGGTTTTGTTAACTGCCGTGTTTGCTGATAAAGTGTGGCTGAGACCATGCAGATCAGGATTTCTAAGGGAAAGCATGAGAAATGGTTTGATAGAGACGTGCAAGTCAGCAGAAATTCAAGAAATTGCAGAAGCCATCCTTGCCCATAGTTCTTCTTGACCCCTGACGAACGCTCGCGTCCAGCCCTCATGCATGCAGGCGCAGGTGCAAGGCTGGGACCGTGGGGCAGGTGACCCCGCACTCTAGTCCGTGTGAGTCAGAGAGTGGAGCTGTGTGGGCCCGGGTCCGTCTGCGGCGTCAGCTCGCTAAGCTCGTTGATGGTGGTGGCCAGCAGCGTGTCCTGGGATCCCACAGGGCCGTCCGACTTACAGGCCGGGTCCGCAGGACTGTCATCGTGCACGGCAGGCATGCTGCCCTGCACGGTGGCCAGGTTGTGAAAATGGCCATTTTCTGCGAAAGACAGCAATTTATCAGAGAGTTTGGATGGCGTGTACTCTTCATCGGGCTGCTCAGTTTTGTGCCCATCGCCGTTCTTGGGAGAGCTGTCCACGATGACGAGGAAAGACTTCCATGGAGTTGTCTTATCATGGATCTGCGGACCAAACACAGAACAGAGAGGTCACCCAGTGTGTCCCTAACCAGGATCTGCAGAGCCCCCAATTCACAGCCACTCGTTACCAAGTACAACAGCCTTCTCCAACCGTCAGACGTGTCTGCCCCCGTGATCCCTGCCAGAAAGGACTCAGCATGCCCCCCGGGCCCTGCTTCACCCACCCTTGGCTGCCCTCGCTGCAGGGGAGGGCGAGCCCCAACTTCCCCTGGGACCCCCTTCTGGACTGAGGGCCTCAGGGAAGGGGGGCGGGCGGCTCTGCTGTCCGGCGGCCGTCCCTGGGGGCCAGCCTGGCTACTCACCGAGGTGTGCCGCCGGAGCGTGGACTTGTCGGTGAACGTCCGCCCGCATGCGTTGCACATGAACGGCTTTTCCCCCGTGTGGATCCGGTGGTGGCGCTGGAGTGCGTTGAGCTGCGTGAACTGCTTGCCACACTGGTCACAACAGTAGGGCCGCTCCCCTGGGAGGGAAGGGACGGAGGACACGAGAGCTACCGGCTGCTCTGGGCCACCCGGCGTCCCAAGCCGCCACGGGGAGGGCGACACGGGCACGAGCAGCTGACCGTGCAAGAGCCCCAGGGGTCCGTGGCCTCACCCACAGCTTTCCAGTTGTAAGTGACCCTGCGTGGGTGTGGGTGTTCACTAGCACGTGCAGATCATCACCCCTAATTCTAATCTCAAGGTGTTCAAAGGTTCACACGTCCACATCCATGTTCACACATTCATACCTTTCCAGTTTGTCAGAGCCAGAAACTAGACACTCAAAAATGTTCAAATGCTATTAGGACGCACGACTTAAAGCTAAATTCAAAATAATTTTCCAGAAAATCTAAAACCTTCGGGATATTTTCTTGCCACACTGACCTCCCTTCTCTGGCGACATTCCGGCCATACCTGTGTGGACTTTGATATGCTGGTAAAGCGAATTCCGCTGAGCAAAAGTCCTGAAACAAACTTCACATTTAAAGGGTTTGGACCCAGTGTGGATCCTGTTGTGATGTTTTAAATACTCCTTGGAAGCGAAACTCTTGCCACACGTTTCACACATGAAAGGCCTCTCACCTACACGAAGACATGAGACACAAAGTTAGAAGTGACACGGGCGCTAGAACATGCAGAGGATGGAGTCCACCCTCCCAAGTGCCCTGGCAGGCAGCGCGTTCTTTTCTAGTTAAAACTGTCATCAAATATCTCTTTGTGTCCAGTGCTTGCTACCTGCTGAAAGCTGGTGTAAAATGTCCCTGGAAATCCCAAGAAAGATTCCAGTAGATTAGAATTAAAGAGCGCATTCAGCCAGCTCACGTTTTGGAAATTCAGTCATCCCAAACAAGAAAAACCGTTTGACAACTGGTTTGGTGGAACAGCTGGACTTTTTCACAGGGCTTCTGTGGGTCTCTATCAGAACAGAAGCCCCTCTTGAAGGGAGAGGAGTGTGCAGCGGACACGCGGGGCTGTCCTGGAGCAGCTCCCAGCTGCCCGGGGTGGGATCAGGGCATGGAGGGCGTACACCCTTCACGCTGTGCAGTTGGGGCCCTGAGGGCCCACAAACCAGACTCCTCTGTCAGGTGTGTCCCGATTTTTCAAACATCCAAACAGAACTACTGGTTTTAATAAAATCCAAATATATTAGCATGTTCATCAAATGACCGATTCTAACTTAATTCTTTGGTGTGGCCTGACCTTCCCCGACCCCAGTCTTCCATCAGACACCAATTCTCATTTTAGTCTATTAATTCATGTTTAGTCTATTAATTGTCTGCTCATTTAGTCTATTAATTGACTGGTGGTCATTAAGTGGCTCATCTATCTCACCATTTGAACTTGAGGCTCATAGGACACTCAAAGAAGTAAAAATTTTTACATGGGAGCAGGAAAGAACTGGGTTAGCGTGATAAGCCCAGTACCTGACAGCTAGACTCCACATGCCCCAGGGCTCTGAACCCCAGGAGCACTGCACAAAATCAGAATAAAGAGCTTAAATGTTCTCCCTCACCTGATGAAATAGTACCACAAAAACTCTGAAAACCTCATACTTGCACCACCTTAACACATCATGTAACTACTTTATATTTCTGCAGGTTTTCAATAAAGCTGGGGTTCACTGTATGCTCAATTGTGCATTTTTCAAGTCGACAGCCAAACAGGTGTTTTTTGTAATATTCAGAGACCTTAGTCAGAAGGGCCTGGGACGGGACAGGGTGGATTTACCCATTTACTGAACCACTTCCCTGGGGTTGGACAGTCAGGTTTTTCCTAATACTCTGTTCTTAGAAATGGCAAGAAGCAGGATAATAGCGTATAGCTTTTCCCATATTCTGAGCAATTTCTTTCAGAGGTCATGGCCATAAGCACACAGCACTGGAGGCAGTGGGCAGATTTTATTCATTTACTTATGCTCACTTATGAGACGGAAGAGCGTATCAGGGCTTTAACCTAAACCACTTGGCAGATGCCAACTTCTAGATGAAGAAAACTGCCGTTTTCCTCCTACAGCCAGGAAAGACATTCAATCACAACGGAGTATTTACCTGTGTGACACCTTTTATGATAAATCAGCATGTGGTTCTGAGTGAATCTTGCACCACATTCATCACAGACAAAAGGTTTTTCCCCTGTGTGAATTCTGAAAGCACAACATTCAGAGGGTAACTCAGGATGTGTCAAAGCTCACTCTGCATTACCATCTCCTCCCTCACCTGGGGAGACACTTTGCTACAGGAGCCCGAGTGCAAAGGACTGAAAGGTGGCGAGGCCCAGGACTCTCACCCCCAAATCAGTCTCTGCTCAAGTCAAGACCGCCACATCCCCGCCAGACGCCGAGTCCCCCCACGTGCTGCTCCCAGGTGCAGGCACAGGCTGTGCCTCTGCAGGCTGTTTATGACACCAAACAGCACCGTGTGGTATTTATAAAGCTCCCTCATTGAGAATAATCACCCACAGACACCTTAGGAACCATGGCTGACAAAAGTACCATGTGATCAAAATGTTTACCATCCTTACTAGTTTGACGTAACAGTCTAGAAAGAACTGTTATCAACACATGAAGCCAGCCGGTCCCTGGGGTGCATGCGTTAGCACTGCGTTTCAGGGCAAGGATGGAGTGGCTGTCACCATGTTTACTGAGCCCTTCCTGAGCCGGGCTATAAATGACAGTAAAAGGACAAGGAACACCCAGCTCCCACCCTCAGACTGGC
Source organism: Kogia breviceps (assembly GCF_026419965.1). NCBI lineage: Eukaryota > Metazoa > Chordata > Mammalia > Artiodactyla > Physeteridae > Kogia > Kogia breviceps. The sequence continues at coordinate 31,917,658 of NC_081323.1, read as the reverse complement.
CCAGGATGACGGCAGATCTAGGGGAGAATAGAAAATTGCTTTGTCTGGATTTCAAGCATAAGTACTTAGCACTGGAAGGGAATTTATTTAAAAACTGAATGTCACCCACCTACACTTCAAAAATCAGTAACTGTAATCCCTGTCCGTCCTAATCCTGGAGCTTAGATTGACTGGTGGCGGGCACTCTCCAAGCCCAGAGAAATGTCACCCTGCTGAGGTCTTCAGTGGGACTCGCCACCCAGCCAGTCACAAGACTGAGTCCCAAATGAAGGGTCAGGAAGGGGGATGGGGTCGTTGGCCCCACTTGGCAAGGGTGGCGGGAGGCCTCAGCACCAGGAGCAGAGAGGCCCCTGCACCTGAACGGGAGGCGTGGGTCCCCATTAGCGGGGCCCGCGCCCAGGGAGCGCCATGCCCACATCTCTGCCTCGAGAAAGAATCCAGAGGCTCAAAGCAGCCCCTGACTTCGAGAGGGAGCGAACTGAAAAGTGACCCATCCCGCGAGGCAGCCACACCAGCTGCCTCCTGGCACGCCCCCCACGTCTCCACGTGCGTTCTGGGGTTCGAGGCGGCCCGTGCCTACCTCAGGTGGGTCTTGAGGGCTGAGGGCTGCGAGAAGGTGGCCGGGCACTCGGTGCAGCCGTAGGGCTTGTGGCCCGTGTGCGTGCGCTCGTGCAGCCGCAGCGCCGTTTTGGAGCTCAGGCCCTTGCCGCACTGCTGGCACTGATGCCGCTCGCCGCCGCCCTCGTGCACCTGCACCACGTGCCGCTTCACGTCCTTCTTCCTCTTGAACTTCTTGCCGCACAACTCGCAAGGGAAGTGGCGCTCGCTGCTGTGCACATGGCGCTGGTGGCCCTTCAGGTTGCAGCGGTTGGCAAAGGTCTGGCCGCAGGTGTCGCAGCGGTGGACCACCTCGGTGGCCACGCCGTGGTGGTGCCGCACGTGCTTCAGGAAGCTCTTCTCGTACAGAAAGGCCTTCTCGCAGCGCGTACACTGGAAGTTGCTCCTCCGCCTCCCTGCCCCCTCCTCCCCCTCCTCGTCCTCATTCTCATCGTCCTCCTCCTCCTCCCCCTGCCCCGGCTTTGGCAGCACTGCCTCCGCCTCGGCCCCAGCCCCGCCGTTCTCCTCGTCTTTTGTGACTGTGACCAGCTCCTTCACCGTTCCCCCAGCGTCTGGGCTGGGCTCCCGGGGGCCCCCGCGGTCCCCGGCGTCCTGCTCGGCACTCTTCTGCTGCTCTCGGAGTCGTCGAGTGTACTTCTTTTTAGGGATTTCCACGAACACCTTCCTCCCAGCCAGCCTCCCGCTAGCCCTTCTGAGCTTGGGGTAGGGGGACTTAGCGATCTCTTTTCTCTTGTCTGGCTTCTCCCTGGACTTCCTCGAGGGCAGATCTGGCAACAGGCTGTTGCCGATTCTTGCTGCTGGGGGATCCAAGGAACCCGAGACGCCATTGGCCAGAGGGCTGTCCGCAGCCACACCTGCCCGAGCATCAGGGGCGACAGCAGCAGAGACCTGGGAGCCGCTGCTCCCTTCTGCCTCCTGAGACTCCGAGAAATTCTGCAACTCCAAAAGTACCGACTCTAACATCTGTTTCTTCAACTGAAAACAAGTTTCAGATAAGTCCAAACATTTCAGCTTTTCTGCCATTTCCAGCATTCGCTGCACCCGATCTTCCTCCACCTGGACCTTTGCAGTGTAGACGAACTCGAGAAAAGAAGCGAAGTCAGCCACCTGCACTTCGTCTAAGTAGACGTTAGTCCTCGCGCCGTCCGCAGTCTTCTCGTTAAGAAACACTTCCTTAAAAAACTTGCTGGTGGCTGCCAGCACCGCCTTGTGGGCCATGAATTCCTCCCGGACGCCCTGGTACTCCACGCTGACAGTCACGTCGCACAGGTGACCCAGCAGACGGAGCTGGTGCATTTCATGCAGAAGGTTAAGCGGGGAGGACTTGGATTCCAGCAGAACTGCACCACTCTCCATGTTTCTTCTTCCCAGGAACAGCTTTGAAAACAAACCAAGAAATTATTCATGCATGAGCAACCTCTTAAGTAGAACGATTAAAAATTATGAGGATTATATCAGTTCTTTAGAGGATATAAACTGATTAACGACCTAAACCTAACTTTTCTCATGTACAGATTCAAGTCACGCGTCACTTATTAGCATTTTTCTGAAGCCCTGATGCACCTTCATGAGATATTTGCATGAAAACAGACTAAGACTGCCCTAAAGTGATGATTAATGAAATACATTAAAGCAGTAATTGGCTTCTCTAGGTCATTTTGTAATTTACTTACAGACCCAGACCCCCAAACTAACAGAATTTATAGCAACAATAAATAATGTATACTACTTTGATGAGGAAACCAAATAAAACAAAATATAATACATGGTGGCCACGGTCAGAGAGCAAACCTTGTCTACCTTTGAAAACAACCAACTAAACTACTTTTATATGAAGAAAATTTCATGGAAAGTAGCCCACAATTCAGTCATTCTCCAACCTCGTTAAGGCCCTGCTACTGGAGTCACCGTCACTGCACCGAAGCGAAGCCGGGCACTGCGCCGGGGCACAGCTGCGCTATGCCAAGCAGGGCCCTCAACCCCTCCGAGCCGCAGTGGCTTCCGTGCTGGAGACTGACAGGCCGTCATGAGGGCTGCAGCCGCGCCGGCCGTCCCGGCGACCCTCGAGCAGGCGTCACGGGGGAGGCTCTGACAAGGTCACAGGGCGGCCGGGCCGGACTCTGGCCTCCCCGCGCACCACCTTCCCGCCGCCAGGCCCGGACCGCCCGGGGATCCGTCCTCCCGGACCCGGCGCGGACGCTCCCCCCGGCGCACCCGCCTTTAGCTCCCGCATCTGCCGCCCGCCTCCAGGATCGGCCGGGTCCCTGAGGCCGGCCTCACCTGCCCGGTCCAGCTCCTCAGCGCCCGCCAGTCGGCGGGGCAATGGCCGCAGGTGGCCGCCTCTGCCCTCGTCAGCCGACAGCCAGGCCAGCCCCGACTCCCCGGCGGCCTCCCGGCCCGCGCGTGGCCCCTGAGCCTGACTCGGAACCCAAGCCTAGCGCCGTCCGCCCCGCGGGCCGCGCACGCACCGCCCGGCCGCCGCCGACGAGCTTCCGAAGACTAGGCCCCGGGACGGACAAACTGCCCGACGGACGGGGGGCGGGGCGCGGCGCCGGCGAGGGCGACGCCGATTGGCCGCGGTGGACCTGGCCCCGTCCCTCGCGGGTAGGGGAGGACCTGCGCATGCACGTCCCACTGAGGAGGCCATTCGGGGAAGTTACGTGATCCGACACACGCTGCCGCCGTACGCCCGGCCGGCTGCGCAGGATTGCGTCACCTGCCGCGAACCACGGTCTGCGCCTGCGCAGAACACTGTGCAGGCGGCTCTGCGCTTCTCTCTACGCGGCGGGGGCAGGGCCGGCCCACTCCGAAAGTCACGTGACCTGGGAGGCACTCACGCCGTCTCGCGTGGGTCCCTCCCCGTCTCCAGCCCATGGGCAGTACAGCAGGTGGGCGGGTCGCCGGATGGGGTGGAGCCCCTGGAGGAGCGGGGCGGAGAGAGAGGGCAGGGAGGTGGAGGGGCGGGGCGCTAGGAGGCGGCAGGAGGAGGGGGAGTGGCGGGAGGAGGTTGCATGAGAGGTCGCGGCTCGGGGAGAGGGCGCGGCGCCTTCACGTGCCGCAGGAAGCGGTTGTTGGATCCCCAGCAGCGCCTTGCAGAGTCGGCGGCTGAGTTCGTTCTGGGCACGCGGCAGGCGGGCGAGCAGTGAGGAGCTGAACCGGAAGCCGTCTGTATTCCGAGAGCCTCCGAGCCTCGGGCTCCGGCCGCCGCTCCCGGGTGTGTGCATGCCGTCGGCCGTTCGCCGGCGACCCCAGGGTATGGGCCCTCGCGTCCCAGAGGCTTCACGTCGCTACTCCGAGCCTCCGTTTGTCCTCATTTCTCCCATACGCCCAGCGGACCCTGAGCCGATCTCTCATCCGATGTCTTCTGGTTCAGTTTATGCAGTGTAGACAACGTCCAGAAATGAGACAGATCCTCTGCGCAGTCATCATCTGGAACAGCGGTCCCCAGCCCTTTTGGCACCAGCGACCGGTTTCGTGGAAGACAGTTTTTTTTGGTGGTGGAGGGGTGACGGTTCAGGCAGTAATATGAGTGATGGGGAGCTGCATATGAAGCTTTGCCCGCCGCTCACCTCCTGCTGTGCGGCCAGGTTCCTAACAGGCCGTGGACCGGTAGTGGTCCACGGCCCGGGGGTTAGGGACCCTTGATCTAGAACAACCCCTCTCTTACTGTCTCTGTCATAGCCTGTAAAGCATTTCCTGAAGCGGCTGGAATGCAGTGTGGACACGGGGAGCAGGGCCGGGGTAGGAGAGTCCAGGCAAGGAGGTCTCGGACAGCAGCCTCTTTTCCATGCTGTCGGGGATGGGGGGAGGAAAGGGAGCATTTGAAAATAACTGTACTTACCATCCTTCAGCGTCTGTGTTTAGGGCTATAAGCACTTCCACAGAGTGGGAGGCCTTGCCCTGATGGACCCAATGTCACTGGTAGAAGGAGACCAGGGCCAGGAAGCCTGGTGGTGGTGTGGCAGAGGACGGTGCTCAGCTTGCCTGGGCCTGGCTCCTCCTCCACGCAGGGCACATGCCACCCGCCCTCCCTGCCACCTACTGTGACACCTGGCACTGTGCCCACCTGACCTCCCTGGGTGTAGTCAGCACACAAGCCAGACCTTGGGGAAGTGGGTCGGCCACTGTTCACAGTGGAGCCCAAACAGAACAAAGCAGTTCTACCATCTTTCCCACCCTACTTTCTAGCTTCTGATTTGTACAAACCCATACAATCTCTACTTTCTGCTGCAGCTAAAAAATACGGCAGGACTCTGCTGGTTCCAGAACAGCCCTGCCCTCCTCACACACCTATGGGCTCTTCCTACCTCCAGGTGCACCCAGAAGTGGATCCTGCTGTCACTCCTCATCTCAGGAGGATTTCCAGAAGCCATCTCAGTTCCTGGAGGCTGGGCTCAGCCCCAGCTGCACACGCTGAATTTAGTCTTTCTCCAGCCTAGGACTCTCCTGCCCTCCCTCACTTGGGGCCCTGACTTCCTCCTGCAAATGGATCTCCTCCCTGCAACTTCCCCAAAACTGGTCCCAAGTCTCAGGATAATAAGAACAGAATGTGCTTGATGGTTACAGAAGGTGGGTCACTACTACCCACCCCCAGTTACTGGTATTAGTCACTTCTCACAAAACTCTGTGGGGGGGGGGTAGTATTATTACCCCCTTTATACAGATGAGGAGACTGAGGCACAGGGAGGTTAGCCACCTTACCCAAGATCACACAGAGAGCAAGACAGAGCCAGGGTATAACCTCCACAGCTCAGTTCTGCGCAGACCACATGCCTCCCCAGCTACAGCAAAACAGAGCTGTCTCCTGTCAGATCAGGTAAACGTCAAAAGGGAACTAGAGAGGGTGTGATTAAATAGCATCCTAGAAATTCCATGTCTGGTTTGCATGAGTCCAAAAGTGAACACTGAGAAGTTGCAGTTTCTAAGATGCTGGGGGGACATGGGAGGACTTCTCACAAAAGCCCAGGGATCTAGGCCTACTGCCTGCCTGGCCGCGTCACTTCCATCTCTCACCTCTGAGCTCTCTGGGGCCCGGGCCTGGGCACGGGTCTGCCGGTGGCCGCTATGAATACTGGTGTACAAGTATCTGAGTCTCTGCTTTCATTTCTTTTGGATATGTATCTTGAAGTAAAATTGCTGGATCGTATGGTAATTCTGTGTTTACCATATCTGTTTTCCATGGCAGCTGCACCATTTGGATATGTATCTTGAAGTAAAATTGCTGGATCGTATGGTAATTCTGTGTTTACCACATCTGTTTTCCATGGCAGCTGCACCATTTTCCATTCCCACCAGCAGTGCACAAGGGTTCCAACTTCTCCACATCCTCACAGATGGACTGAAACAATTTTAAGCAAGGGATTTTTACACATACACAGTGTCTTCAGCATGATATTCTATTTATTAAAATCCTAAATAGTTTCAAAAAATAGTCCTCAGTCTTCAGGATGTGAGCCCAAATAAAATGTCTCTTCTAAGAAAAGCCTATATGATAATTCATGATAGGAGATGGGAAACATACGAACAAATTGCACCTTATTTTCGGAAAGAGTTCAGATTCCATTAAAACATATGTTTTAAAAATACATATATCTTCTTATCATGAGCATCACATTTGGATAAACTTAATCTGGCCACAAATGCTTTGAAATCAACTTTGCTTCAACACAGAATGTCAAAATAGATGATGCACTGCTTTTTATAGGACAATTTCATATAAAACGTTAACACCACTGCAGTCTTACTTTGTCACTAACAAGGATCCTGTCTAAGTGTTTAAAAGAACACATGAAGTACTTAGAATGTGTTAGAAGTCCAAGTAGACGTAGAAGCAGCATATGTGGAAAAGAGCAGCCAGGATTCTGTGTTCTGCCCAAGTTAGTTAGCGTTCAGTGCTGAAAGGACTTCTTTATGTAGGGTCATAATAGCTTTAGTGATTGACCAAGTGAATAAACTGGATATGATTATTATAAGTTTTATCTTCAGTTCCCTTTAGAAATGCTACCTGATCAGGTTCCAAGGTAGGAAGTACATCAGGCTATTCAAAGAAGCTTTGGAAAACAAGGAAAAAACCACCAAGAGCCCAATGCAAAACTAACAAAGAACAAAGACAACTCACATATGTGTACACATGGCAGAGACAAGAGAATACTATAAAAAACAATGATAAACCAATGAATACAACAAATTGACCCGAAGTTAAACATAACCTGTGATGTCGCAGAAGTTTGCATGGGAAATGCAATCTCAGGGGCAGTTGGAATAGATGTTTATCTCCAAGTAACGCCCTGTAGCCATCCTGAGGAAGTGGAGTGAACAACTTAAAAGTAATTATGTTAGCGAAAATTTGGAAACCATTCACTCGCCCAAAAACAGACAACTGAATAATTTATAATATATCCATGCACATTTAAAAAAATGTTTAATGGAACTTGTGGTAATCATTCCACAATGTATATGTTTATCAAATCATCATGTACACTTTAAAGATAGACAATTTGTCAATTATACTTAAAGCTGGAAAACTGTTGAATTGTTTGATGCAGTGCTCACTATATTATAATGAATAAAGAAGGTACGCTATTTTACCCAGGAAATGATCTGATTTAAAAGCAAATCTTTAGAACCGGATCTGAAGGAACTCGCCACATCAAGTTCTAAACTGCCCAGGGAGGGGCGGAGAAGCTATGCCCCGCCCGCCGCCGGCCGCCCCGCCCACCCGACGCTGAGGAGGGGTGGGGCTGGGGCCTCAGGTTCCGAGGCACTCACCGCCCACTGGCTGTCATAATCTCAAATTGTCACAGTCAATCTTCCGATTGGTCCTGGGCCGTCGCCTGATGATGATGTCGGCCGCCTTCCGTGCGCCCGGAACCGCGCCTTAGTGGCCGGCGGACGCACGGAGGTAGCTCCTGCGTCCAGGCCTCGGGCTGGTGGTCGCGCGATTTGGGTGGGTCAGCCCGGCCTTCCCTCCAACCCTTTGGGCCGTGTCGCGGCGCAGGTTGGGCGGTCTCGGCTGTGCGGTCCACTGCGAGGTCAAGTTCCGGTGGGTCAGGCCGAGCGTATTAGGGCAGCTGAGGCTCCATCAAGAGTCTGAGTTTGGGCACGTCTTCACCTGCCTTCAATTTGGGCAAAATATCCGGACTTTACACTAACTTCTCACAAGCCTAGGTGGTGAGTTTTAAATGTTTAAAACATCCATTTTTGCGAGAACTCGGGATGTTTCAAAGCAGCATCTACTTGGAGACTTCACTGGTCAGGTCAGGCACAGGTCGGCCACTCTGTGGGGAAAAGGCCACTCCTCGAGGTAACCGCAACTTGAATGCCCCTTACTTCTGGCTGCGAAAACAGAGTCCTGATTCTTTTTTTTTTGTGGTACGCGGGCCTCTTATTGTTGTGGTCTCTCCCGTTGTGGAGTGCAGGCTCAGCGGCCGTGCGTCACGGGCCCAGCCGCTCCGCGGCACGTGGGATCTTCCCGGATCGGGGCACAAACCCGCATCCCCTACATCGTCAGGCGGACTCTCAACCACTGCACCACCAGGAAGCCCCAGAGTCCTGATTCTTAAGTGAGCTTTTAATTTAAAAAACAAGATGGGCGCACTGTATAAAAAATGAAGTCCAAGGACATTCGGCAGCAAATGCCTTGTCTCCACGTTAAAACCCTAGAACCCAATCCCTAAGGACAGCTGTCCTTACGTTTTCGCCAATCCTTCCAGAAGGTCCGTGCAAACAGAGCAAGCCTATATGGAATCTTTAAAAAAAAAAAAAACCAACACAAAGCAGTTTCCTCATCTGTAAAATGAGGTTGAAAATGGTGCGAAGTACCTTGAGCAGTTCTTGGGATGTCCTCGCTGCCTGTGACAACCGTTGTTAATATTCCACAAAGTGTTTGAACTTCGTTTTCTGACTACCAAAGAAACTCAAAGATTGTTTCATATTCGTATCATGGACAGGTCTGCCTCTCCTTTTCAAGCCCCCTTCTGAGGGGCTGCGAGCCCCTGCTGTGCTGAAGTGCAGGCCTGAATGCTAGCTTTTAACAGTCTTTTTCTTTGGGTTCTGAAATTCTGAATAAAACCACAGCAGCCTTGTGTGTTTGGGGTTGGCTGGGGGAGTGTTTGAGGGAGGGGACACCTGGTGGGAGGGGACGGCCCAGTTGCCTTGGCTGGGCCTGCAGGAGAGGAGTGCAAGAGCGTGCACACACACATACGCGCACACCATTCCTTAGAGAGACCGTGAAATAGCTTATCTTCAGGCGAAAGCAGGAGATTCAGGTTAAAGCCTTGTCCTTTCCCCTCCCACCTGCCCTTAGTTAGAAGGCAATGTTCACACTTCATACAAGTCACGGTAAATAAGCCGACTGACCCATCCCCTGTCACACCTGCCTCTCTGAACCGGGAGGCGACAACTCAACAGTAATTGCGAGGCCCCAAGCAAGACGGTGGCAGAGGACAGGCAGGGAAGTGTCTTCATGTCTGGATCCAAGTTGCATCTATATTTAGTTTAGGGTGGTTTTCCCAGAGAAGTTTCAAGCCCATCTTGTGCCTCATTTCAAGGAGGAAGCAGGTGAGATCCTGATGTAAGCAGCTTTTGGCAGGAAAGAGCTCTCCGAAGGGGCACCCTTTTGTCTTGTCACTTTAGCAAAGCTATATTGTCACTAACCTTAAACTAGGCTCCCCCATGCTCTACTCATCTCCTGCCCTAGCACACCTATCGAATTTTGATCACACAATATCTTGCCTAACCTGTTGGTTCTTTCTATAGATCTAAGAAATAAAAATGAAGAATAATTAACAGGTGTACAGATCTATTCCCTAACTTCCCCTCAGTAATGGCACAAATGAACTGTGAACAAGACAGCATCTAAAGAAGAGATCACATTGGGAATCCCCTGGTGGTCCAGTGGTTAGGACTTGGCACTTTCACTGCCAGGGCCTGGGTTACATCCCTGGTCGAGGAGCTAAGATCCTGCCAGTTGCATGGTGCGGCCAAAAATTTTTTTTTAAATAAAAAATAAAGATCATGAGTTGACAAGCCTGCACACTGGGGGAGATGGCTACGAGTCTGATACCCTAGCTCCATGATTAACTGACATTACGTCCCCCTTTCTCTTTAAAACTTTCATGGCAGGGACTTCCCTGGTGGCGCAGTGGTTAAGAATCCGCCTGCCAATGCAGGGGACACGGGTTTGATCCCTGGTCCAGGAAGATCCCACATGCCGCAGAGCAACTAAGCCCATGTGCCACAACTACTGAGCCTACACTCTAGAGCTGGCGTGATACAACTACTGAGCCCATGTGCCACAACTACTGATGCCCGTGCACCTAGAGCCCGTGCTCTGCAACAAGAGAAGCCACCGTGATGAGAAGCCCGTGCACCGCAACAAAGAGTAGCCCCTGCTCGCTGCAACTAGAGAAAGCCCACGCACAGCAACGAAGACCCAACGCAGCCAAAAAAATAAGTAAAGAAAAAATAAGTTTTAAAAAAGAATTGAAAAAAAAAAACCATCCATGGCGGAGCAGCATCTTTAGAGGTGGATTTCAAGGACACGAGTCTGCCTTCTCCCCAGATTGCCATCTTTCTGATCAAAACAACATGTTCCATTTCTACCAACACTTCCCTCTCGAGTATTGATTTTCAAGCATTGAGCATCTGGAGCCGAGTTCAGTTACACTGATGTGCTTGGGAAGTCGAGGAACAAGGTCTTTCTGGCCTCGCCTCCTGATGGGCAGGACAAAATTTTCTCCTTAGGAGACGGCAGCGGGGATCTGTGCTTCATGTCAAGCTGGTCAGTTCTGAGGCCCATTCCAGCTAAGAAGGGGCACATGTCCCCTCTGTCGCCTGGGCCTGCGCCTAGGCCCCGGCCACACTCATTTCCGGGTTCCCAGCCACCTGTCTACGGACCAGCATTCTTCTTTATCTCTACCAGTACAGCAGGGACCAAGCACCATGGCTATTCAAGTTGAAATTAACTAGAATAAAGTACAAACCCAGCGCCCCTGTCACACAAGCCACATTTCAAGTGGCCGGGGGACATGTCCACTCACCAGGCCCAGTGGGACAGCCTGATGCCCACCTGCTCCCAGCACTAATGGGCCCACCCCACTCCGCTCCTTTCCTATTTCTAGAGGCCACCATACTGTTTAGAGTTTACTAGTCTGTGGCAGAAATTGGGCTGAGGGTAGGGTAACCAGCTAGTTCCAGTTTTCCTGGGACTTTCTTGATCACAGCATTGACAGCCTCATCTGGGAAGCCCCAGTCCCGGGCAAACCAGGGTGCTCGGTCCACCCACAGAGCAAGTGATGTCTGACCGAGCTCTCAGTGGGATGGGGTCAGAGGGCAGTTCATGCCCTTCGGTGGGGACACCTTGATGACATGTGGTGCTCACTTGTAAATAAGACAGTCCTGGATTCACCTAAATACCCCCGAAGCCTCAAGTGTTAGAAGGCTCTGTGCCTGGACCCCCTCAGCCAGGCTGGAGCCCCTCTGGCCCCCCGTGCCCACCTCCATCACCCCTGAATTTCTCAGTCATGAGCCTTTGGAAGGGAGCATTCTGTAAGAGGAGTTGGCTGTCTCTGAACCTGGGATCTTTTCTCTCCTGGGGCACTTGAGTGGGTCTTCTGAGGCCCCCAACACTGCTGAGATCTGGCCTTGGAGAATGGACCTCCTGCTCTGGGGGGGCTCTTGCTCCCCTAGGAACTCTATGAACCCTGAGGACCATGTCTGCCTTCCTCTTAGCCTCTCCCAGGGGCCAAATCACCCAGCGCCCGAGACAATCCCCAGGCAGGGCTCCAGGCTCAGGCCTGCATCTCAGCCAGGAAAACTGACCAGGGCTTGCCCTTAAGTACAAGCTGCCCCCCTTACAGCAGCCTCTGTCCTGCCTCCTGCCCTGTTCCTGTCCCACCAGCACTCCATCCAATCCCCAGCGTCAGGCCCCTTTGCTCTATCAGAGGGGAGTGAGATCCTTCCCGACACAGCAGCAATGCCCACCTTGCCCAGCCATCCCCAGTGGACGCCACAGCCCCAGGCTAGAGGTCCCTGCTATCTGTGCAGCCTACACATCAAATGCCCCCATTCCTAATCCTAACCCACACCCCTAGCCCGACCTTTTGTCACAGATTTACCAAGGAAGCCACGTGTCCACAAGATCTCATCTATTAATCAAAGGATGATTGAAACTTCTACTTTTCTGTCTTTACTTTGGAGAAATGCAGTTACAGTTGGTCCTCAGGGTCAATAAAACCAGCATCCAATTCTGATGCCCCTCAGCCCCACCTCAGTACTTCCTTCCTCTTAAAAGCAGTTCTCCTTTCTCTTTGTAAGGGAGTAGTCAATGTAGCGGCTTCATTTACAAGCAATTATTAGCTAACTCCAGGTATCTCACCTGTTCTCATCCATGTAACTCCCAGCACCTCATTAGGGGATTCTGTTGTGCTCTAAAGTATCTTAATGGACAGCTAGGTTGTTTTTGTAAAATGCCAATGCCAGTCCCACCCTCAGATATTCAGAAGTAGTTGGTCCGGGATGTGCAGCCTGGTGATTTTTCAAAGTGTCCCAACCGATTCCTGTGTGTGCAGGCTGGGAGCCCGGCTCCCGTACACCTGTGTGCACACCTTTGCCTGGGGCAGGTGCTCAGCCCTGGACCTCAGCCTCTGCAGTGCCTTCTGCTGAGCTTGTTGCCTTTAACCCTCCTTCTCTTGCTGCCCCTCCCCAAAACCTACCAAACACATCAGGCGAGGGGTAAAGAAGCAACATTCATATTATCGTTTTATTCATCAGAATTTCCAGAGACAGGGTCTCTACTGGGCAAGTAGAAAAATAGAGAATTCTACTACTTTGGAAAGGCAGCTATGACAAACAAGTGTACGCCGAGAAAAGGGCCCCTGGGACTCGAGGGAGCACAGAGCTCTGTCTGGGGGTGTCTCCCCATGCCACTAGCAGGCCCAGTCCTGGAACCGGAAGCAGTCGCTGGCAATCTTCCACACCGTGTTGCTGGGCGAGGCCTGGGCTGTCAGGATGAAGTTCTGGTTGAAGTCCCGCTGTTTGTTGCCCTCAAACTTCACTGTCCCACAGATCACCACGAGGACTGTGGTCTGGCTCGGGGTGGCTTCATCATGAACGGGCTGGCAGTCTACCACGTTGATTTGGAACTCACTGGAAGGCAGCATCTCAAAAAACTCACTCAAGGACTCTTGTCCCGAGACGGCATTGCCGTTCCACACCAAGGTGGCCGTGCCCATGTACAGGCGGGACAGCAGCCGCCGTCTCTTGTCCATGGTGGTGTAGTACACATTCACGAACTCCTCAGCAGCGCGGCAGGCCTGGTCCACGTAGGTCTTGAAGTCCACGGACGCCATCTCTGGCCCCGCTGAGGAAAGCCTCCACTCAGGTGCTTCCTGTACCTGGGGGAGCCGGGCTGTGGGGCAGGAAGGTGTAAGAGACCTTGTGTGAATGCCACTGCCCATCCTGCCAGACAAATGAATACTCCTCCTCCTCTGTTGGTGGCAGAACAACTACACATGGTGGAGAGATGATTCTAGGCGCACACTGTTGCTGACGCCTGGTCTGACTAGGCCTCAGTTCGCTCACTTTAAACGGGACCATCCCCAGCTGTGCATAACTGCAATGTTGGATGAAAAGAAGCCGTGTACACCATGTGCTTAGTTAAAAAGCCTGAGACCCACATGGTCCGCAACGGTAGCTATTACTATGAATTTTAACGGTTTCATTTTATAAGCTGTAGTACATCTGATAGTGGAAGGCCGCTTTTTCCTAGAAGCATGGAACAGCTGTGACTGCCCTAGAGAAGCAGGTAAAGGGACTTTCCTGGCGGTCCAGTGGTTAGGGCTCCAAGCTTCCACTGCAGGGGGCATGGGTTCAATCCCTGGTTGGGGAACTAAAATCCCACATGCCGCGCAGTGCGACCAAAAAAAAAGAAAAAAGAAAAAGAAAAAAATAGAGAAGAGGATAAAGACGCTGCACCCTGGGGAAGGGAACAGTGGCCCAACAAAGGCCAATCAGTCTATCCTCAGCTCACCTACAGGGTCTGTGAGGGACGAGGCAGGTTTCCTAAGAGGATAAGAGAACAAATGCCATGAGGAGAGGACGGGACCAAAATGGTGGCCACAGTCCTCGTGACGGGCTCTAAGAAGCTAAGCTGGTGCTGACTGGAATGAGAAGATAAGCTGGTGCCAAGCTCTTGGGAGCACAGGGGAGCCCTGTGAGCCGAGGAAAGACAGGCCAGATGGAAGAAATTCTATGGGGTGCGGGGTGGTTGGCAGCAAGTTACAATTTCAACTGTAGCCGAAATGTCACATTTCCTTAAAAAAAGGTCCAAGGGCTTCCCTGGTGGCGCAGTGGTTGAGAATCCGCCTGCCGATGCAGGGCACACGGGTTCGTGTCCCGGTCTGGGAAGATCCCACATGCCGCGGAGTGGCTGGGCCCGTGAGCCATGGCCACTGAGCCTGTGCGTCCGGAGCCTGTGCTCCTCAAAGGGAGAGGCCACAACAGTGAGAGGTCCACATACCACACACAAAAAATAAAATGAAAAAAAAGGTCCAAAAGCACTAAGAAAAATTATTATTACCTTTTTTCAGGGTATGGTACAACTATTATAGCTGTATTCTTTTTGGCACGATTAAAATATTTCACTAAACAAAAATCCAACAGAGGACAACATTATTAAAATAGTAGATGGGTTTAGATTTACAAACTTAAATACTGGATATTTTTTTAAATTTCAGCAACCTTAAAAAGAAATCATCTTATGAAAGAGATAAAAGATCCCAGGCAGGGTTGGGAAGGAGTCAGGCACTCTTAAGGGCGGAGGAAGGTGTAGGCCTGAGCCTCCAGGAGAGAACTAGCCAGGCTGGGCGGGAGCTCCCACCTAGAAAGCAGCGCTGGGTAACGAGCGCTGATGCGGGGTCCAGCCACCCGCTCGGGGACCTCAAGTCCAGCCTCGCAAACACTCACTCCAAGCTCCTATTTCCTAGTGCTTTACATTCGTACACCACGTCCTTTAATGGTCACCGAGAACGGATGAGGGTGTTACTGCTGTAACAACTTCGCTAATGAGAAAAGAAAACTTACGTGTGGATGGAGGTCACACCCCTGATCTGTCACTACAAGAACTTGTTGCTGGGACGACGCGGTCCTCTCACTGGCTCCTGCCCTTCTGGGGTCCAGTCTGGGGCTCAACGTTCCAGGACAACCAGTTTGTCATTTCCCCCTGCGGGCCCGTCTCCCTCGCTGGACTCCCCATCAACCGGCGTCCACGCGATTCCCAGCACCTCGGGCCTCCGCCTCTCGAACGCAGCTCAACCAGCTGCCCGCCCGGGCGTCCGCAGGGAGGGAGGTCGTTCCTGCAGGGCTGCGACTGGCCCAAGACCCGCTTTGGTACCAGCCGGCATCCCCACCACACGGGGGCCACCTACTTGCTGTGGGAGGTACCGACCTACGTGGGGGTCACCTACTTGAGCTAGGGGCACTTACCTGCACGGGGTCACCTACCTGCGCAGAGATCACATACCTGCGCTGGAAGGGGATCACTTAACTGAGTCGGGGTCACCTACCTACGCGGGGGTCATCCATCTGCGCGGGGGTCATCCATCTGCGCGGGGGTCACCTACTTGAGCAGGGGGCACTCACCTGCACGGGGTTACCTACCTGCCCAGAGGGCACCTACCTGCGCTGGGTGGGGGTCACCTACCTGAGTGGGGGGCGCCGACCTGCGTGGGGCACCTACCTACGCAGAAGTGACAGCGGGGCGGCGGCCCTAGTCAGCACCGGACAGTTTGGGCCTCAGTCAGCCGGGTAGGCGTGGGCGAAACGACACGGGTCAGCGCAGGTCGGCGTGGGCGGCTCCGGTCACGCGGGCCGCGGCAGAGCAGACTTTTGGGCCGGGCCCGCCGAGGCTCCGTGCTCCTCCGCTGATCGTCCGAGGCGGCCCAGGAAGAGCCGCCTCCAACGAAACCCTTGCTCCCAGCAACAGCCTGGTCCCGTCGGCGCCTACGCTGGCTCCCGCGCGCGGCCCGCCGGCTCCGCGCAGACGTTAGCGCCCGGCCTCCGCCGCCGCCCCGTGACGAGCAGCTGTGCCAGCCAGTGGGACGGCGTACCGCAGGCTAGCCCCGCCCAGGTGTGGCAGAGGCGAGGCGGCTTCCGGGAGAGACGCTTTCCCAGAAGACCACGGCAAATCCGCACTCGAGTCTTCATTGGTCAATCTGGGTCACAGACGCCGGCCCGAGGTTAGGTGGGGTCTTTGATTGGGCGAAGCTTCGCAAGTCCCGTCCCCGACTCTCGGGGCGGGTCTGTCTCGCTGCTGCGCGAAAGCCGCCGGGCATGACAAGTTTATTGATGCTGCCGCGTTTTCAGAGTGTGTGCGTTACCCCCACCTTGGCTACGCTAGGGCGCACCTTTGCCTGCTTTCCTCAGCGAAAGCTTGCTCTCAGTGTTCAGGACAAGTTTAGAAACTGGGTGGGCTCTTCCATATAGGCGACCCCTCCGCCCCCAGTGAAAAGTGTGGATTATAAACAAATAAGTTGCAGGCTAAGTAGAAAGGTGAATAGAACTCGCATCTTTGGAGCCGTATTCACACTTTACAAAGTCCGAGCCAGTGAAATTGGAGTTTAATGTACAAAACTCCGAATCTCTAGAATGAAAAATGCGAGTTGACCTGCATGTCCACTGGGTTGGATGTCGCACTGCTTTTAAGTTTCCTTATGTTTCCCATGTAAGCCCTTGTCATTTCATTCTCATAGCTTCGGGGCAGGTATCATTATTCCTGATTTTATAGACGAGGAGGCCGAGAGACAGAAATTAAATGACAGCTTGGAGTCACAGAGCCACTTCAGTCCTACAAAAGCTGGTTAGGAGGACATTAAACCAGCGCTAAGTTCTGGTGAAAACACAAGGCTTTAAGCCTGAGAGGCAGCAGAGCCAGCAGCGGGAGGATGGGTGGACAAGAAGCCTTCAGATTTGTGTCTCCAGCATCTAAATTGTGCCTGACCCACAGCAAGGGCGCGATAAATACTGTCTGAATGAACAGACAGGGCTGGGTTCAATTCATTGCTCCACAACATTCTAGTTGTGATGACTCCTCTCTAACATTTAATCCATTGTTCTTGGAAGAAAGCCTGTTTTTTACTCCCCCTGTGGTCCTTGAGTTTGGGAGGTTAGAGACACCGCTGGCTCCAAGGGCACAATTCTGGAGTGGTGGGATGCCTGGTTAGGGCCACTGAGCCTAGAGAAGGAGTTTGCCAGGGGATTTTGGAAAAGATGATGTTTGTCTTTCTCCTTCTGGACATGTGATGTGTGCTGCTGCAGCCATCTTGCCACACTGAGGGTGGTGCCCTGGTACCATGAGGCAGACCAGAGAGATGGGGAGAAATCAAGAGTTTGATGACTGTTGGAAAGCAAATCAACTCTGAAGTTTAGACTTTGTAATTTCAAGAGCCAGTAAATTCCCTTCATTTTTTAATACTATTAAAAGTTGGGCATAAACGTATTTGTAAGTTAATTAGTGTACTAGCAGAGTGATTGTGCAAGTGAGTTAACCTACCTGAGGCTCAGTGCCTTACCTGTAGAAAAGGGATAGTAATGCCATCATTTCCTTGGGTTGATATGAGGAGCTAATGGAGGAGGATGTGGTCAGGGCTTAGCCCAGGGCCAAGCACAAAGCAAGCATCCAGGAAACGTTGGTGTATTTTGACATTGTGCATCGACAGCAACTTCCTTATTTGCCAACAATCCTTCCAACAACTGGCTTTTAAACTTGGGACAAGTGTACTGACAAATTGGTAGGATTTGTCACCAAATCACATGGGCGCCTTCGGGAAGATGAGCCTGGCTTGAGCAGCCGTGGAACCAATGACCCATTTGCCTCGTGGAGTCTGTCCAGGGAGGAAGGACACAGCTGGTCAGACACGCTGAGCTGCTGGCAGCTCTGAAGACAGGCTGGGATCTTTGGGTCTGTAAACACAGGGCCAAGCTTTCCGAGTTGTCAGCGTAGTTCTCTGGTGCAGGATCTAATGACGTTTGTTTGCTGCGAGAGGCTGCGTGACTTGGAGCTGATCTCCGGGGGTCTACGGTGATGGCTAGGCAGTTGTCCCTCCAACACGTTGCCTCCAAAACAATCATGTGTTGTTTTTTCCCCTGCCTTAGAGGAATCATCTGAGCTGCTGCTGGACCAGGGTAAGCTGGGGCTGCATTTCTGGAAGGTCACTTGGGACGAGACTTTTAGGGAGATTCTGGGAAGGCAGGGAGAATGGAGGCTCGTTAGCTTAGGAGCTGAGCTGTGGCTGGAGCCCAGAGGGGAGATGTAAGCAAGAGAGAGGGAGGGATGGAGAAGGGCAGCTGGAGTGAGGTACGTGTGCACAAACCTACACACTCTCTCTCTCTCTCTCTCTCTCTCTCTCTCTCTCTCACACACACACACACACACACACACACACACACACACACACACACACGTACACACACCCCAGAGAGGAAGCAGCTGAGCTTCCCCAATAGCCAGCAGTGGGGCAGGGGGCTCCCTTGGAAATAGACCCTCCAGTCCTGGTCGGGCTGCCAGTGCTGGTGTGGCTCAGGGCAGAAATGAGCCTCCCTGCCAAGCCCTGCCCCGATGGATCTCAGATTCCCGAGCAAATAAATGGTCGTTGCCTGGTTATGCACTGAGGCTCCTGTGGTCTGTTGTGCAGCACCCTTGGAGCCCCACTGAGGCCCTGTCCTGAGGCCCCAGGAGAGCCTCCAGCCCAGCACCTCCCTTTTTAACTTACATCTGTATGACCTGGGTGGGCCATTTGCTGTTAAAGGGACCCTGAAGACCCCACCAGGTGTTCCACGGTGACACGGCCTCGAGGAACTGCCCGCAGTCCGAGGCTGGGTCCCTCCTCATCTCTAAAATCAAGCCCTGAGAGGGAGGTTTGTTCATCTGCAGCCAGAGCCAGCGTTCCGGGGGCTGGGACACCCCTCCCCCCCTTGAGACTAGCACGTTCTCGCGTGAGCAGGGTAGGTGGGAGCCACAGCAACGTGGATGGTGTGCGTGGGGTGCGCCGGCTCTGGAGCCGACCAGAACAAGGAGAGGCAGTGGACGATATGATCCCAAGGGTCTGCATTCCCAGCAGGGAAAGTGTCACCAGGGGGACCAGACAGAGTCCCCCGTGAGCACAGCTCCTTCCAGCAGCACCACCCACATTTGCCCTGTTAGCTTTCCCACCCTGCTTCAGTGTTTCCCACCTAGCTGATAGATCATAGCCGGGCTGGCCCGAGCCTGGTTTCTCTTAAGGATGACGTGGCCCCTGTGAACTCTCAGGGCCGTCTGATTTCTCTGCTGCTCGGCAGCATCCCTGAATGCTGCGTTTCAATTGCCGATGTGCGGCAGGTCAGAGCGGGGTTTCAGTGCAGATTGTAGATTTGGGAGCTGTGGGAGCACTGCTGGGGAAGAGGGGCGTTGAGACGGGGCGGGTATGATACTGTGATTTACAATAAAAGGTACAGATTCGGTCTTCATCCCCTTCCTGGCATAGAACTCCGAAAACCCTTGGAATTTCCTAAGTGATAAGAGCAATAAAGTTGTCTTTTGTTGTGTTAATGAGGTGACTTTGGGGACCACACCTAAGGGTGGGGCTGGTTTGCAGAAGAAAGAACCGGGTGATGAGAAGATTAGAGGGTAGAACTTTCAGACCCATGCCTGGATCTCTGAGGAGGTGAGGGGCTTGGAGGTTGAGTTCAATCACCAATGACCAAAGATTAACCAATTGTGCCTGTGTAATGAAGCCTCCATAAAACCCCCCAAAAAAGGTAACGCATGTATGTGGAACCTAGAAAAATGGTACGGATGAACCGGTTTGCAAGGCAGAAATAGAGACACAGTTGTAGAGAACAAACGTATGGACACCAAGGGGGGAAAAGGGGGGTGGTGGTGGGTTGAACTGGGAGATTGGGATTGACATATATACACTAATATGTATAAAATAGAAAACTAATAAGAACCTACTGTGTAAAAATAAATAAATTAAAAAAAAAAAAAAAAAAAAAACCCTTAAGGACGGGGTTCTGAGAGCTTCTGGGTTGAAGAACGCCCAGAAGGAGGAGGCTGGGAGGGTGATGAGCCTGGAGGGGGCATGGAAGCTCCCCGCCCTTTCTCCACACCCTGCCCTGTGCCTCTCTTCCATCTGACTGTTCCTGAGTTACAACCTTTTATAACAAACCTGTGATCTAGTAAGTAAAGTGCTTCCCTGAGTTCTGTGAGCCACTCCAGTGAATCAAACCTGAGGAGGGTGTCGTGGGAACCTCTGATCTACAGCCAGTTGGCCAGAAGCCCAGGTGACGACCTGGACTTGTGACTGGCATCTGAAGTGTGGGTATCTTGTGGGACTGAGCCCTCAGCCTGGGGGATCCGACACCATCTCCAGGTAGATAGAATCGTGTTAAACTGTCGGATGCCCGTTGTGAAGACTCCCACTTCAGTGAACCTCAGGGATGATAATGTTGACCTTTTCTGACCCTTGTCACTTCAATCAACTAAAGCTTGGAGTCTGTCCACCTTTGCCCTAATTCTATGCTGAGGTCTCCTGCCCAAGCCCCTTCATGAACATGCATATACCCTTAGCTTAACACTTCCCCAGTCTTGCTGCTGGGGAGACACTCCTTTGGGAAAGATCCTCCGTGTTCTCTTTACTTCCTGCAAGTAATACATCCCCCTTTCTCCCACTCTTTGGCTTGGTTGTGTCTTTTGGCCTGATACCCACCAAGGGTGGACCTAGTTTTACAGGTAACAATCCCACCTTGAGGCCAGAGAGGGGGATAGAGCTGAGGTGTCTGCACCCAACTCCTGAGGGTCAAGGGCGAGGGGAGGGCGTCATTTCCTGGTACCATGGTCTAAGGCAGGCGTTGTAAGGTGTGGGGACCCTCATGCCCAGTGTCCTTCACAGGCCACCCCTCGTGGGCACGGGGTGGACCTGTGAGGTGACTGGTGCCAGTGTTATCACCCCCAGACGCACAGCTGAGTGCGCTGTGTCCCTCCTTAAGCCATGACTGCTCCGAGCTGACCACCCTGGGGAGAGCAGAGTGTTTCCTGGTCCCTGCCTTCAGTGAGCTGACCGACAGCATGAGGTCCTCGGGGAGAGGTGGCCTCGTAAAACTGCCTGTCCCCTGGGGCCCCACTTCACACCCACACCCACAGTATGGCCCAGAGTCTGCAGAGACGTGTGTCTAGAGAGGCAGCGCTCCACCTGGAGAGGCTGAGGCGTCCAGAGAAGATGGGACCTATGCCGAGGAAGTGAATAAGGAACCAGAGTCTTAGAACTTTCCTTCCCCCTGGCAGCCTGGGGAAGCTGCGTAGAGCTGACGGTAGGGGCCTCCACGCTCTCCTTCCTGGATGAGGGTCCTCTGGCCACAGACTCCGGCCTCACCCAGGGCGGAGCAGGACACCCCGGCAGATCTGCCTTTAACAGTGACAGATGGGGGCTGGAGGATAGATAGCCCAGCTCCTGAGCCCCGGGAGGGTCGTCTCTGAGGATGCCCGCAGTGTCCCCAGTTGCCCTTGGAGCCGGCTTGCCCTCAACCTTCCCATGCCCAGCACGTGTGTCCTGTGGCCACCTCCCCATTGCCCCACTCGCACGGAAATGATTGTTGGGGGTCACTGCTGGGGGAACCCAGCCTCAGCAGTGAGAGAGAAGACAAGACTGTCTCAACATCAGATGTCCTGGGGAGTCTCCAGGGGCTCCTCCTGGCACCTTGCAGGGTCAGTACCTTGGCTACCAGGTATGTTGCAGCAACAGCAATAAACAGAAATAAACCCAACATACCTAACAGACCACAAGCATCAGGACCCTCTGGAGGGCTTGTTAACTCACAGAGGCTGGAGTCTTTGCCACGGTTTCTGCCTCAGGAGGACGGAGTGAGGCCTGGGGTTGCATTTCTAACTAAGTCCCAGGGCCCGCTGGAGCTGCCAACGCTGGTCCAGGACCACAGGGAGAAGCACCGCCCTGACTAGAGGACGGTGCCCGGGGATGGAGCTCCGAAGGGCTGCAGGGTGAAGTCTGGGTGAAAAGCCCCTTGAAGTGGAGGCTTCCTAGATTCTGCTGATGGAAGTAACCCCGCAGCCCACACCTGGGATTCTCGTGATTTTAGCATCTTAAATCGGGCATTACTTTCCATTCCCCTGGCAGTTAGTTCAGACCTGACTAGTGCGTGGTTTCCCCACCTTTGACGTTGTCTGAACTTTCCCGCCCTTGGATTCTGAGCTGCTCTTCAAGCGATGGCCACAAGAGTGTGGTCTAGACTTTGGAAAGAGCTTCTGCACGCATGTCTGCTCAGCACAGCTGCTCCAGGGCTGCGAGGACAATGCAGCTCTGTTTTTCCCAGATCAAACCCGGGAAAATGTGGCAAAGCCCAAGACTATCTCTTGTGGCTTGGCAGTGGGTGTGCCGAGGGGCTTTGGGTTTTTCTTTACGGGGAGGAAGTGTTGGGAGCCTTTGGGAAAGCAGATGCCCCCTGTCCTCTTGGAGCTGCGGAGCCGGTCCCATGAGGTGAGATCAAGCAAATGGTCCACCAGGGCTGGGGTCCACTGCCTCCCGGAGAAGGAGGAAAAGGTGTCCCCAGGGGAGAGGGCCTGATGGTAGACAGTGGCCAGCACACTGGGCCACAGCTTATTGTCACCGGCACAAGCCCTGTGCCAGAGATCTTCCCACAGCCCGGGATTCTCTCTGTTCTCATCAGTTTTTCTTGAAACCTGTGCTCGTTGCTTAGGAACGAACCTTGCAATTTGGAAGTCAGATCACATGATGCTTTACTTTAAAGAGCTGTGCAGAAGGATTGCAAACTTATCATCACTCACTGTCAGGATCATGACTGGCAGCAGCTTCCAAACTGCAGAGATTTTGTGCGGGGTGGGTGGGGGCTGGGGGGAGGGGTAGAGGGGGGAGGCAAACGGATGCTCCGTACCGAAAACTGTTTTTCAAGATTCTGAGTGAGAAGCTGTTTTTACTGTCCCAAAGAATAACTACTTCCATCTGTGTATGGCTTTATCCAGAAAGCTCCGCAACAGTTCTGTGAGGGAGGTTGCATGATTATTTCCATTTTATAGAGGAGGAAACGCAGGCTGGGAGGGTGAGGTACCAGTCAGCTTGGCCGCTGTAACAAAGTACCGTGGACTGGATGGATTTAAACAACAGAAGTCTATTTCTCCCAGTTGTGGAGGGATGGCTGAGACCACTTAAGAGCTACTCTCTTAGCAACTTTCAAGTGCACAACACAGTATTAACTACAGTCGCCACGCTGTACATTAGATCCCCAGAACTTATCCAACTTATAACTGGAAATTGGTGCCCTAGACCAGCGTCTCCCCATCCCTGCCCCACCTCCAACCTCTGGTTCATCATCATTCACTCTCTGTTTCAGTGAGTTTGGCTTTTTATTGATTTATCTATTTTTCTTTAAAAAGTCTTTGAATTCTTTTATTTTATTTACGTTTTAATTAATTTTTATTGGAATAGAGTTGTTTACAATGTTGTGTTAGTTTCTGCTGTACAGCAAAGTGAATCAGTTATCCATATCCATATACCCACCCTTTTTTTTTTTGCGGTACGCGGGCCTCTCACTGTTGTGGCCTCTCCCGTTGCCGAGCACAGGCTCCGGACGCGCAGGCTCAGCGGCCATGGGTCACGGGCCCAGCCGCTCCGCAGCATGTGGGATCTTCCCGGACCAGAGCACGAACCTGTGTCCCCTGCATCGGCAGGCGGACTCTCAACCACTGCACCACCAGGGAAGCCCTATCCACTCTTTTTTAGATTCTATTCCCATAGAGGTGAGTTTGGCTTTTTGAAATTCCATATATAAGTGGCATTATACGGTATTGGTCTTTGCCTGACAGTGTAATGCTCTCAGGGTTCAGCCATGTTGTGGAAAATGGCAGGATATCCTTCTTTTTTTATGGTTGAATAATATATGTATATATGAATATTATTTACATTTAAATAAATTTATAATTTATATAAAATATAAAGCATCTCCTTTGGTTCCATCCTCCCCCTCGTTTTTAGCTTATGAGTCGTGCGTTTAGAGGAACGGGGCAGACGAAGGAGAGGAGAGGATGGGAGTGGAGTGAGTTCAGATACAAGCAGTCTGCAGAACAAGCCCACTGTGAGTGGCCCCCGCCAGGCACCTGTGCGATGGGCTTCTGCGGCTTCCCTGGGAGGCTTGGGCAGGTGATGTGAGCTGGTTTTCACGCTGGGCTCGGAACACAAGCAGAAACACCGTAAGGACATCACGGGCCGTCCAGAGACACTGTTCAGTTTGGGTGCAGGGACAGACATGCAGGTTTGCTTTAGGTCCTCATTTGCAGGCAGGGCTTGGCCCCCGAGAGCCTGGTCTGCGCCAGACCTGCCCAAGGCCTGTCCGGCATCCAGCGAGCACAGCGAGGTCTGGGAACCCAAGGACACTCGCAAAGTATTTTGGGAAGGTCTGTCGAGAGGGTGGGGCCCGAGCTCCTGGCAAGGCTAGGAGAGGAGGGTGCCTCCACCCTCGTTATACGGTAAGCATGGAACATTTTCCTTGGGGAAAACAACGCCCGCGATGCGGCTTTGCATTGGGAAGAGTGGAAACACAGAAGGAGCGGGAGAAGCCCAGCCCCAGTTCTGATTGTTTGTCTGTTGACTCCTCCCTCCTTCAACTGTCACGGCTACTTCCTGAGCGCTTTTGAGGGGTGAGTGGAAGAAAGCAGGAAGGTGCACAGACAGGTAGGGCATTCGTTTCCCCGTCTGGGTGGCACCCGACGCTGCCCGGGTGGCCTCTTCGCAGCCAGTGGACGCCCATCCAGGTGCTGGGGCTGCGGTCAGCTTCCTGGTGTGTGACCTGGGCCGTCACACAGGGCCCTGTGCTCAGAAGGGCCCCGAGCTTGGTTCCATGCTTTGCGGTTGTGTCTTGGAATCTTAACAACTTCTGAGCAGGGGACCCCGGGTTTTCAGCCTGCACTGGACCCAGCAGATCACGTAACCATTCTGCCTGGGGCTTTGGTTTTACTACCAGTGGAAGAAGAAGGGATTGGATTGGGCCTGGGGACCTGAGAGAGAAGGGCATGGCATCTGAACTCAGCGCCGTGGACGGGCTTGAGCAAAGCCAGAGGCCGGGGATGCTCCTCAAGAGAGGAACGTGGATGGACTGTGGGCAAAGGCCCAGCTGCTTCGGGGGCCAAGTGACCGCATGTGGGATATGGTTGGAGAGAGGGGCCCCTCACAGCACAGGCGCCCAGGGCTGCCACGGCATCCACATAGTGCGGGAGGCCTGGAGTGGACTGTGGGTGCTGGCCAGGGCTCTTCCCGAGTGGCAGGTGGTTTGTGAACAGTAGAAGGAGGCCAGGAATGCCACAGAGGGGACGAGGGACATAGTGGGCAGGGGCTGTGCACCACGGCCTGTGGGCTGCGTGGGGCTGTCTGCTGAGTGTGTGTGTTTGTTGTGGGCTGTTTGAGCCCTTCTACTGGCACATTGGTACGTTGGTTCCCTGAGAGCTTTTGAAGCCCAGAGACTTTGGGGACAGGTTAAGGGAGTCCGGGGCTGCTGGTTCATGATCGCTGGGGGACTCAGAGCCTCAGTGTTGAGATCATTAGTCAGGAGCCAGGCTTTGTAAATGCTCAGGAAACAGGAGCTGCCATGACGACTGCTCTGCAAAACCTGGCTGTGATCCTACAAAGCTGACATCAGAGCTCGGAGAGCCTGGATTCTCTGCAGCCGAATAGGACGTAAGACAGGACCTTCAGAGTCGTCAGGAAAAGCTGCTCCCTTTACATAGAGGGGACGGGGGCCCAGAGCTACGTGGTGTCATTCCCGGGCATCCTGGACAAAAATCCCAACCTTCTGGCCCCAAAGGGAGCTCTTCCCCGCCCCCCGGCCACCCTCCCCCTCAATGAGAGCAAACTAGGCCACCGAAATCACTTTTAGGCCTGCAGGCCGTTTTTCTCTTGTTACAAAGTCCAGTTTGGGGGTGCTGGTGGGCAGGGCTAGTGGGCAGGCCACTTGGGTTCATCCTCAGATCTCGGTTCTGGGATCGTTTAACTGGGAAACTCCTCTGAGCCTCTCAGCCGCCAGGTGGTCCTGAGAGTAGCACATGAGACCACCATTCTCCGCTTCCCATCTGTTCCTTGAGCTCTGGTAGCCTACCACGAAATTTCCCTTTTTGCCTAATTTGTCCGGCCTCAGATTCTGTTGCTTGCAAACCAGACCCCTGACTGTTTCCAGTGGCAGGGAGGGCCCAGGACGGGGCAGGGGTGCGCGGGGTTGGATATGCGGACACACAGAAGCGGGCTCGGCTGGCGTGGGACCTGGGGCTGGTGGCGTGGAGGTCCGGCCGCGGAACCGTGGTGAATGAGGAGTCCGTCTGTGACTCACAGCGTGCTGTGGGCTTTGGCCAGCCTGCCTGGGAAGCGGGGCGAGGTCCCCGATCCCATAGAACTGTCTGATTGGGGCTCAGAGGTGGTGATGGATGCTGCTTCTCTCTTCCTCGCCAGGTGGCACGAGTTGTCAGGAGGGGCGAGTCTGTGCTGGTCAGACCTCTGGCTCTTCTGCAAGTTTGCTCAAGAGTCTTGAGCAATTTCCCCCGTGGACCGAGCCTGGAACCAGAGCGTGAAAACGCTCACTTCAGAGAACAATCTGCAGAGGTAGGGGTTTTTGGTGCGCCAAGAACAGCATGTTTGAGTGGATCAGCCAGGGTCTGCAGGCGCCTGGGGCGGCCCCGTTCTCCCCCCGAAGAGCAGGGAATGATCTGACCTTCACCCCAGAGCTAGGCCAGGAAAGCACGCTTTCTCATAGACCTGTTCACTGGGCAGGGGGCTGACACCCCCTGGCTGGGCCGAGTCTCCTGGACCAATACGTTTGCAAGCACACTTCTGAGCTATGGAGCCTTGGGCAAAGCCATGGGAGATGCCCCTCTGGCCCTTTGCTCAGGAGTTTGAAGGAGCCGCTAACACGCCTGTGAGACACGGGGCAAAGGGGTAGCTTTGACATTGGGCCAGGCTCCCCTCCAAGGTGTAGCGGCCCATCCCCTGGGCACTGGAACCCTCTCTGGGGACGTCTGCCTTCCTATAAACCTCCAGCAGAGCACCACACGTGCTCTGTGCTCTGCTTGACATGAGAGAGGTGGTTACGATGAGGGCCCAGTGAATCTCCGTGAGTTGCCGCCTTGCGTCCACACCCCTTTGGGATGTGGCACTGTTCCTCCGTCCCCTCAATCTGTGATCTGCTTGGACCAGTAGAACGTGGAGGACATGACACTGGGTAAGTTCTGGAGCCTCAAGGACCCTGACAGCTCTGACTGTTGCTCTCCTGGAACCCTGAGGTCTCCAGGGTGGGAGGACACCTGGTCCAGAGAGGCCATGTCGAGGAGGCTGAGTTGCCCCGGCCGACGGCCAGCACCACATGCCGACCAGTCCAGTGTCAGCTGGATGGAGCCTCGCAGGTGAGCCCACATGTTGGGAGAAATAGCAAAGCACTGTTATTTTAAGCCACAAAGTACTGGCTTGGTTTGTTACACAGCAGTAAAAGATACACACTTGACTGTCTTTCTGGAGAGAGGCTGGAAGATTCCATGTGGTCATTTTTTGTACTTTGTGGCATCAACTGCTGTATATCGATCACAGGTGAATAAACCACAGTCTACCTTTACACAGAATTACCCAACTCGTGAAATTCACTCTCCATATCAACACTCGATAGTTTTTAGTTTTTTTAAACTTAAAAGGTTTGGACCAAAAAACCAGTTCCTTTCACATGTTCTTTCTGAATCAAGGATGACAATGAAAAATTTATTTTTACCGGAATCAGTTGTTGACATGTCTTCATGCCAAGTATTTAAGGGTGACATATCATGACATCTGGGCGTTGCTTTATATATTTAGCAATTATTTAAGAAAAGACTCCACTGCATATTCTACAGTTATCACAATCATTAAAATCATTTTTCAAGAGTTTATGAACATCTGCTAAACGTGATGATGATGAGAGAGCTATTGTGATTTGGGGGCCACACTCCCCGAATGTCCTCTCCATCTCATGGGAGTGTGTTCCCTGTGAAGGTGCTATAGGCTGGAGTTTAAGAGGAAGGACAAAGGTGGAAAAGAAACTCACCCAACAACCACTCTGGCGTTCCCGCTAAACTCTGCGTGAAGGAGGACTTAGCCTCCAGGGCTGCTCGGTTCTTGGACCTGCGAGGTGACGGCACCTTCACGCCCTCACACTTGCCCCGGGTCCCGGCTGGGTTTCTCTTCACAGGTGCTTGGGGGACCGTGCTGAAGGAAAGCACTCCCCAAGTTCTTGTGAAGAGGGGACATAACAACAAATAAGACTGAGTCTCCGCTGAGTGCTCTGCAGAGAGAAGGGGAGAGACCCTGACAGAGGCGAGGGTTCCTGCAGATGCCAGTCCTGGAGCCGAGAGGCTGGGGGGTCCACTTAACCCTATTCCCCATCTGCCCAACCCTGACGTTACGAACCTTCACCCCAGATGGAGTTTTCTGAAGCTCTCCCCTCCGCCTCCACCCTCGTTGCCCTCGCCAACCCTGCCGGCAATGCCAACTCCACAAGTTCTTGGAGAGCAGGGGGGTGACTTGGTCACTCCTGATTCTCAGGCTGGAGCTCAGTGCTTGACCCAAGGCAGGTGACCCAACCTGGAGACGTTTGAAGTAGCAGAGGAAAGAGGTCACAGTGTCTGCGGACAGGGGGGTGGGGGGGGTGGGGGGGCGCTTGGCAGTGAAAATGGGGACAAGGGGCCATGGGTGAGGTACATTTGGGAATCATATGGATGGGGCTTCCTGATGGGCCAGGATAGGGAGGACTCAGGGTCTCTGCTTTGGAGGAAGCAGGAGCCCCATCTGAGCCTGTTTGGGGCGTGAGGTCCACGGGGCACCCACGTGGGTGGTCCCGAGGCAGTCAGACGATGAAAACTGGAGGTGGGGGGAGAAATCGGCCCTGAGTTCTCATGGTTAACAGGGTTATTCCCATTCACGGAAGTAGACTAGCTTGTCTGTAGTGGGAATTTCAAGGGGTAAGAAAGAGTGTTCGGGGAGAGGAGGATGAAGGGCGGCTGGCATCTGGCTGAAGCTCCAACTGATGGAGCAAACAAGCTGGAGGAGAGGGGTGACCGTCCAGGCTGGGGCACCCGAATTCGACTCAGATGCAGTTGAAGTTGTGGCCTGGAAAGCATCCCAGGAGGAGACTTCTTTCTAGAAGTCACTTCCTTGTCATCATAATTACCCCCAGGGAGATGGGTGCAGAGGCAGAGGCCCCCTCAGGCCTTGCATCCGAGATGTTGTCTCTGATTGGGATGCTGGACCACATCTGGCTGTGGGACCACGGCTGCAGGGACGCTGAGTCTGGAAACGACATAACCAGCTGCACACGGACCTGCAGACTGAGGGCGACAGCGCTGGGCCTTTTGGAAGAGGGGGCAGGGAAGGGCGGGGCGGTGAGGGAGGAGGCTGGAGGGGCGGTGGGTGGGCTTGGAGCTCGGAGATGCTTGCTGACCGGCTGCCCTCTGCCCAGGAAGTTGTCCGTTACCACATAACACATCCCCTCAAACCTGGGCTTTGAAACAGCAATGACCCTTTACCGTCTGCCACGGTATCCCCGAGTCAGGAATTCAGATTTGACACAGCAGGACGGCTTATGTTTGCTCCAGGATGCAACCTCAGCTGGGAGATGTGAGGACCAGAGACTGGAGTCACCTGAAGTCACCCACCCACAAGCCTCCAGGGGCTGCTGAGTCTCAGCAGGGGCCCCATGGTGCCTCCATGTGGCCTGGGCTTCCTCACCGCATGGCCAGCTGTTCCCATGGGTGAGCCTGGAGGTGGGGAGAGAGATTGAGAGACAGAGACACACACACACACACACACACACACACACAGAGAGAGAGAGAGAGAGAGAGAGAGAGAGAGAGAGAGAGAGAGAGCATGCATCTCTGCAGGGTCCATGGGAGGTTGGGGTATGTGTTGCCTGGGGTGGGGACACTTGGGTTTTCACTCACTGGTCCTTGGCTCCTGGAAAACCCATGTCACTCTCAGGGTGAGGTCAGATGGCTGATTTGGGGTGTTCTTTCCTTCTGTAGCAAATGCGTGTCTGGAAAAGACCTGTCAGAGGATACCACTAAAAAGCAAAGCCTTTTGTCATTTTTCAATACTTTCTGTAATGCTGTGGTTATACAGTTTTCAGAATAAAAAGCTTGCCGTACTTTTAAGCCCAGATTCTCCCATGTAAGAGTCACACAGTCTGGGACGTCGTGCTGATAAAGGGGGTCCCTTTTTCTACCCTGTATCACGGCTCCTTGGCTTTTATGTGACAGAGCTAGGGCACCGTGTTTGGATCAGTGCATCAGTGAAGCTGCTACTGCTGATAAAAATCCAGGCCTGATGGGTCACATGGCTACCCCGCATAAAATACAATAGTGAAGCAACCGACTCCCTTGGGATTTGTTGAGTAAATTTGGATTTGTGTATGTTTCAGATATTTGGCTTTTTTTTTTTTTTTTTTTGCGGTACGCAGGCCTCTCCCGTTGCGGAGCACAGGCTCCAGACACGCAGGCTCAGTGGCCATGGCTCATGGGCCTAGCCACTCCGCGGCATGTGGGATCTTCCCAGACCAGGGCACGAACCTGCGTCCCCTGCATCAGCAGGCGGACTCTCAACCACTGCGCCACCAGGGAAGCCCTGCATATTTTTAATATATTTTGCAGTGATGGTGAAATTTCCTTGGACTCTAGTTCTGGTTTCAAGGCATTGGGTGGATATGCAGTGATCGTCAGGAATCTGCAGTCTTGGAGAGGGGAGGGCCATGGTCAGCTGGAAAACTAGTTTTAACCACAAACAGTCTGTAGGATGAGGCAGGCTCGGGTGGTCCCTAACTTCTGGAATCAGCAGCTGTCAACAAGAGTCCACAGGGTTCTGTGGTTTGGTAAACATTTTCAGGCGGCCAAGGGTTTCCACTCAAGATACAGTGTATGTGTAGAGAGATGAGTTCGGGATCCCGGTCGGTGCCACACCCTCCATCTGGCTTCAGCTGATGGCACGAGGGGCCCCAGCGAGAAGTGGGGTGTGTTAGGTGGAGACCCCTGTGTGTCATCACGAGGCCTGGAGCGTGAACCCAGAGCCAGTGGGGAAAGTGTGAAAGTGAGTATTAGGCTGAAACGTGAGAGGAGCTATTGGGGGAATCATGGGTCGGATACAGAATGAGAACGGCAGCAAGGGAGACGCCCGGGAACCAACAAGTGGGCGCCAAGGAAGGGACGTGGCAGTTTGGTGCGTGGATGCTGCTCTCTGCTCGCCCCTCCTGTCCATCCCCGTCCTGTCCAGTACCCAGCAGACTGCAGCCCATGCCCCCTCCCTGCCTGGTACCACGCTGCATGCTGGCTGCACCCTTGTGGCTCCAGTCCCATGGGTCTGCAGGAACACAGTACCCCCTTCAGGCTTAGGGTGTAAAGAGCTTCAGGTTTGTTGGGGGAGCATTAGGTGCCTCATTGGCCCTGGTTTGTTTCCTCACCCCTACATGTGTCTCCCGCCACTAAAGGTTCCATCTGAACCGTCCATGCGGAAGTCTGCTTTCGGCCAGTACTGCAATCAGACGATAAGAAAGCTCTTTTCATCACGTCAGAGCAGAGCAGCCTTCCTTGTGAGCTTCTGCAGTTAGAGATGCTCAAGGTGAACATGGGTCGTGCGTCGGCTTAGGAAGCAGATGCCAAGATTGGGGAGCACCTTGTCTGTAGAGGAGATGGGACTGAGGGGGCCTGGGCAACGTGGCCCTGACACCCATGAAAGGCGGGAGGCTTGGGGACATGGACCCTTTTCCCTGCCTCGCAGTTCTGCAAACCTGCTTCTCAGCAGAGCCGTAAACACGGCTTCTCCTCACCCTGTTGGACTGCAGACGTGGCCCCTGGGAGATGGTCTTTGCAGGGACCCTGAGGTCTTAGCTAACACTTCCTGTTGGGAAAACTCTCCTCCTTCCTTCTCCCTTCAAGCTCTCCATCATCCGCCACATGATTTGTGCTATTTTGTTCTTTTAAGGTAAAATCTGTAGGGTAAGGAATCAGAGGTCCTCCAGGCATTTTGTCCAAACATGGTTCTGCTACCTGGGTGGGTCAGCTCCCTGGAGCGTGCTGACTCCCGAGCCCTAATCTTGGGAGGAAGGGCCTTAACATCTGTTGGAAGATGAGCCCCAGGGTCGTGGTGGTCTTAGCTCGCCGGGAAGGCTCTGGCCAGCTGATTGTCACACCAGCACCTTGGCTCTGAGACAGGCAGGATCCAGTGTGGCAGCCCTGCCCACACGAGGCTGGGCTGGTTCAGGCAGAGCAGGTGGGTGAGCTCCCACCTCGCTGTTGTCTTTCATGAAGGCAAGAGTGTGCAAAACACATGGACTGAGCAAGACACCGGAATCCCTGGACACGCCTGGAGGTGGTGCAGTTCTTGTTAGTGAGAGTCCCTGGACGCGGCCAGACTGTAGGGGTTTCTGGCTCTTCCACCACTTCTGTGGCCCATTCCTGTTTAACAGTGTTTCCATGAGGCTACATCTTAGCTCATCAAGTTTCTTCAAGCGTAGTTCATGTCCCTGGACCTTTCCCTTAAAATAGCTGTCCCGCTGTGCCCCTGGGGGCCGGCCCCTTTTAGGTCCCGAGTGTGGAGAGCCTGTCCTCGTGGTGGGAGTGGATTCCTCCCGTCTCCTCTGACCTTGCTGTCTTTCTGTCGTTTGCTGCCAACAGCAACACTTACGACACAGTACAGACGCACAGAACATGCAAAGCTCGTGTGGCTGATTAGAGACGGCTGGACACTGCGGCTCTTTCCAGTGAGAGGTGGGGTCTGCTTCCCCTCCCTGGACTCTGGGCTGCTGGACCCACAGATGGCAGCATGTATTTAAGTACGTTTTAGGCATGCTTTAGATACATTATGCACATTTTGCATGATTAGAATGAGAGGCAGTTGGCATCCAAGACAGGCCTCTTGCTATGGAAACGTGTCAGAGAAAGTGACAGAGACCAGTTGAAATCATAATCGGACAGGTATTTTTGATTCAGAGAAATAGGGTTCACGCAGCTTCCCTCAAAGTAAAGCACGATGGAGGGCTGCTTCCCCCACCCTCCCAGTGGTCCCCAGGGACTCAGACATCATTTGGGGGGGGGGGTGCACTGGATAGACACTGGGGTCCTTTTCCAGGGAAGAGAGCGGAACTCTGTAAAGTTCCTGTTCAGATGCTACCTGCCAGGGGAAGCTCCTATCCCCAGCACTCCGTGACATCCCGGGGCCCAAGTGGTCCAGAGGTCACGCCCTCCACATCTGACTGGGGGCTCATTGCAGGTCTGCATTAGCTTAAACACACCTCATCTCTCAGGGACTTAAAAAGTGGGTTTCATCACAGATTAATTTTTTTTCCCAGTATATGCTTACAAAAGCTACCTGCTTCTGAAGGAAGAAATCATTATATCCTTGGAGCCTGCCTGGCCTCCAAGCCCCGTCACCACCATGTCCCTCTCCACCAAGAGAGCTCCCTCTGTGCCGGCGCCCCGACACGTGGATCCTCTCTGCATGGCTCCGGGACACCCCCCCTTCCTTCTGTCTCCACTGCCCTGCAGCCCAGGGTGGAAAGGCCGGGCTGAGGCCTGTGTGTGGGCACATGCCCAGGGGCAGCCCGGCTCCAGCTCTCCCAGAACAAAGAGCCTTTCCTCTGGCTACCATCACTCCCAGCTTCCTCATCTACCAGGCCAACAGCTGCCTCAGGCTTGCCCCCTCTGATTCTTTGCTGGGGAGTTTCTCTGAGGGGTGGTGGGAATGGAGTGGGTAGAACCTTGGTGGCCCCGCATGGAGGCCAGTCAGACTCAGGGGCAGAGATGCTGGAGGATTCAAGCCAAGCATCCCAGGACAGCCTCAGGGATGGGCACCCAGGTTGGGGCCTGTCTCCTGGCTGCATGACCTACCCGAAAAGATGTGCAGGGGCCGGAAACCGGACCCCTCCCGGCCCCTCCTTGCTGTTCCTCCTCTGGGACTCTGATAATCCCCTGTGGCTGCCCTGACTTCTCCAGTTGGGCCCTGATCGAGGGGGCCTCCCCGTCCCGGTGGGGCCCTTCCTGCCCAGGGTGGCCCCTTAGCGGCACACGGAGAACAGGCCTGGCCTCTCCTCACCTGCTCCAGCTCCTTTCATCGTGTGGGTGAATTGTTGCCCAAAACTTCAGCTCCAGCAACGGAGGCAATGCCCCAATTCTGCCAGTTTGCTGGCAGGGAGGTTCTGAGACAAGGATTGAAAGTGACAGAGAGAGAGAGAGAGAGAGAGTTCTTGTTTTGTAGAGTGGCTTCTGGGGTGGTGTCCTGGGTGCAGAGCTGCAGGCAGTGGGGAAGCTGTTCTACTGTTCTCGCTGCTAGGGCTGGGCCAGGCTGGGTTAGGGTCCAAGGCGGAAGGCAGCACCCAGGAGGGAGCAGGGGGCTGGTGGGATTCGGGGCTGGATGGATGTACCTTCAGGAAGGGAAGCTGGCTGAGAGCAGGCCCAGCCCTAACCTGTCCCGGAAACAGGGAACCTTGCCTTGTCCTCCGGGGTCCCCTGGGAAGGGGACTTGGGCTCTCAGATCCTGTTTCACCAGGTTCCTCTGAGGAGTGAGGGTATCTGCTGAAGGCCATGGGCAGTTCTCGTGTGACACACGTGACACGGTGGCCATAATGGGTCCTCGTGGTTGGCAGCAGAGTCCCTGTAGGGGAGAATGTTCTTTGTTGAGGAAATGCTTGAATCAGGGCTGAAACCACCTCTGTCCCTGTTATACGGTGATTTATCATAAGAAACACACATTTGCTCTTCATCCCCCTTCTGGCCCAGAGCTCCTAACC
This sequence comes from Kogia breviceps, assembly GCF_026419965.1. Lineage (NCBI taxonomy): Eukaryota > Metazoa > Chordata > Mammalia > Artiodactyla > Physeteridae > Kogia > Kogia breviceps. The sequence continues at coordinate 31,883,206 of NC_081323.1, read as the reverse complement.
CCCTGGAATTTCCTAAGAGATGAGAGAGATACAGGTGTCTTGCCATGTTAATGAGGTGACTTTTGGAAACACCTAAGGATGGGGACCCAACCACATGATTGGGTCCTGACCTCCGTCTGACCTTAGGGAGGGAAGACAGGCTGGAGGTTGAATCCATCCCCGATGCCCAATGACTTAACCAATCATGACTACATAATGAATCCTCCATAAAAACCCAGAAGGACGGGCTCAGAGAGTTTCTGGGTTGGTGAACGCGTGGAGATTTGGGGAGGGTGGTGAGCCTGGAGGGGCCACGGAGGCTTGGCACCCCTTCCCAACACCCGGCCCTGTGCATCTTGTCCACCGGCTGTTCCTGAGTTACACCCTTTTATAATAAACTGGTCACCTAGTAGGTGAGATGCTTCCCTGACTTCTGTGAGCCACTCTAACAAATTAATCAAACACAGGATGGGGTTGTGGGAACCTGTGATCTATAGCTGGTTGGTGAGAAGCACAGGTGAGGACCTGAAGTAGAAGCAGGGTCGGAAACTGGGGAGTGGGCAGCGTCTTGAGGGACTGACCTACTCTGTGGAATTGACGCCGTCTCCAGGTAGATGGCGTCAGAATGGAGTTGAATTGTAGGACACCCAGCTTACATCAGAGAATTGCTGGGATGTATTGGGAAGAAACCCGCACGCTGGAATCGGGTGCAGGATACTAGTCCCCTTCGCCAAGGCCTGGGGGTCTGCTGGTTCTAAGACTTCTCAGCAAGGGAAAGGAGTCTGGGAGGGTGGGATGAGGGGGTAAAGGGAGGGCCAGGTGGGAGGGCCTGGGAGACAACCCCTGGGTGCTAGCGCTTAGGCCCCAGACCTTTTCAGAGTCCTTTAAAATCTTGTCCAAAGACTACAGGAATGGTCCACAGGCACGTGAGGAGGTGCTCGCTCTCCTCAGACATGGGGGAAATGCAGTTAAATCGCAATGAAGTTCCTCCACATGTCCTCTGGGACAGCTCCAGCTCACAGGCCGGGCCATGGCCCCACCGCAGAGGGGCCTCCTCCCACTTTGCCCCCTCGGCCCAGCCTGACTCTGACAGCACTGATCAGTAGCACCCCACTCTCCACACTTCCCCAGCTGGGAAGAGCTCCTCAGAGAAGAACGGTGGCCGTGGTGTCCCAGAACCAGGAGATGTGGCTGCAGTGCAGATGAGGGTCCCCTGGGTCCATGTTCTGGGCCTAGCGTGAGCCACCTGTTTTGTTTTTGTTTTGTTTTTGTTTTTTTAAAGGGAACTTTATTTTTATTTATTTATTTATTTATTTATGGCTGCGTTGGGTGTTCCTTGCCGCGCGGGCTTTCTTTAGTTGTGATGAACGGGGGCTACTCTTCGTTGTGGTGCGCGGGCTTCTCATTGTGGTGGCTTCTCTTGTTGTGGCTCACAGCCTCAGTAGTTGTGGCCTCCAGGCTGTGGAGCGCAGGCTCGGTAGTTGTGGCGCACGGGCTTAGTTGCTCCGTGGCATGTGGGATCTTCCCGGACAGGGCCTCGAGCCCATGTCCCCTGCATTGGCAAGTGGATTCTTAACCACTGCGCCAGTAGGGAAGCCCGAGCCTCCTGGTTTTCCTGTGACCCCGGAGTGGCTGGTGAGCCTAGTACCATCGAAGTGGACTTTGTGCCTGGCTAAGTGGGATGGGGGCTGGAGTCAGACTTATAAATATTTGAGAAAATAAAACCTCTGTATTAGTTTGTAGCTGAGTAGAAATACCTCGGAGGATAGACAGGAAACAGGTGGTCTCCAAGGAAGGGAACTGGGTGTTGGGGAGCTGGAGAGGGAATATTCACTGTGTAGCTTTTTGAATGTTCTGCCATATAAATGCATCACCTATGAAAAGATCAGTGCAATTAAAGTTAAAACGAAAATAAAAAAATATGACTTTTTTTCACGTGCATGTTTCTGGGCATAAGATGTGAACCAACCGCATGAAGGCGGGGCCTTTCAAATGCCTGCTGGAAGTGGCTACCAGAGCACCTTTAGCAAGTCCTTTCCTTTCTTTTTTTTGTGTTTGCAGCACATGATACTGTGCCTTACACACAAAATGGGTGGCATTCAATCATAGTTATGGGGTGTACATAAAATCCAAGTGTCTCTCAGTTCCTCGGGCGCAGAACCCCTTAGCAGGGGGGCTCCTGCAGGAACCCGGGAGGAAACGTCTTGTTGAATGACTCTCCACACTGGTCTCCGGCCCCCGTCTGCTGGTGTGGAGCTGGGTGCTAACATCCGAGTGCAGGCAGGGAGGAGGGACAGACAACAAAGAGGGACGTAGGCGAGGCGTGTGTGAGCCACTCAGGGACACAGACACCGAGGGTCAGGTGGAAGCTGTGCAGAGCTCACCAGGCAGAGGGGGCATGGGGGAGCTGTCCAGGGTGGGAGGGCAGACACAGAGGCCTGGAGCCTGAGCCTGGGCCGTGATGCAGGGAGGGTGAGAGGGCGGTGGGCACACAGCCACGGCGAGGGTGCTGGGAGGGGCAGGATGGCCATGGGCTGCAGGAGGAGGCCCACGTGCCCGCTCAGTTGTTCAGAGCTGAAGGGAAGTAGAACAGCTCCACGAGGGCTGCTGGGCCACATGAGTTGTCTGGCTGTGGCCAGAATGGCCCCTCCTCACCATCTCCTAGGAAAGGCTGGGATTCTGCCCAGGATGAGGCCTTTCCAGGACTTGTCAGCTTCCTCTTCTTGGGAAAGTCAAGTCATTTGCTGGTGGTTTGGAGAACATCCCGCTGCCTTCCATCTGCTCAGCCCTGGAGGCCCCAGCCTCCTGGCTGAGGTCCTGGAGACCATCAGACATTGGAAATCTCACAGGAGCAAGGATGCCACCTCTGGGTGGGAGCAGCTCTGTAGGGGGATGGGGATGGTGGTGGCGGCTGGGTTGAGGCCGGGGAGGCCAGGGCAGAAAGAGCTTGTTTGCTTCCAACACAGCATTAGGTGTCCACGGAGCGGAGGGGATGCTTGGGCACACTGCCCAGGCTGCGTCCTTCAGAGACACATGAGTGGGGGCGAGGAACAGGGTGGGGAGAAATGTGCAGAAAACGCAATGTGGCTTCATGACAAGCCTTCCCTTCCACAGTTGGGAGATAGGAGGTCGAGCGGCTGGCTGGACCTGGGGTTGGGTGGGTGGGTATTTGCAGCCATCCTGACACCGGGTGCGGCCGTGTCTCACTTTCACGTCAGCACTTGTTGGCCAGAGTCAGGAACAGAGAGTTTCCTCAGCTCAACACTAGCCTGCAGCAGTGTTTAGCACGTGGCACTGTCTCTCGCCAAGGACTTTCTGGAAGTGAGTGACCTGTAAGGCCAAGGGTCCCTGGTCTCCCTGTCGGCCTGGTGGCTTTCCCTCTCGCCATGGTCCGTCCCCACCTTCCCTAAGTTCTCACAGAGCTCCTTCTGCCCGGGAGGAGCCTGAGGGGGCACAGACCTGACAGGTCTCAGTCCGTGGAGCTACCTCAGCAAAGAACCTTCCGGCCGGGGGGTGACCAGGTCTCCTTGATGGGGGGACCCTGTGGCTGGTTTCAGGGTCTCTCCTGAGAGGAGGCCAGGAGGACCCACGCTGCCTTCCTCACCCAAGGTGCAGCCCGTCCTGGAGTCTCACTGAGCCTATAATAGGACCCAAAGGAGTTATTCTCCCTATTAGTAGAAACCGAGACTAAGTCGAAGCCACTCGATTTCAAAAACCAGAAATTCGAAGAAGAGAAAGAATATCTGTCCAGCCCCTGGCTCGGGGTCCAGCCTGCAGCAGGTGCCACAAAATGCCAGTACCCCCTCTTTGTCAGTTACCAAAACGCTGCCAGAAATAAAATTCTCCCAAAGTTAGAAGCGGAGTCCACCCAGGATCTCACACTTTCTAACAACGATAATCCATAATTGAATTATTGCCATATTTGATAATTGACTTAGCAGGGAAATGTACTTAAAATTTTTCTTTAATTTTATATATGTTTTTTATTGAAGTATAGTTGATTTACAGTGTTGTGTTAGTTTCCGGTGTAGAGCACAGTGATTCAGTTATACACACATGCACATTATTTTTCAGATTCTGAGAAATGTACTTTTGAACTACTGGGGCAGTTCTAACAAATTTTACCCAGATTTTCTAGAGTTTTTGGTTAACTAGATTGAATTTGTCGCAGCCTCGTGGATGGCGGATAGATGAAGTTTTGCTGTGTTCCCCCAAGCCGCACAGCCCACTCATCCACTGTCTAACTCTAGAGCAGGTCAGCTGTTTCTTAAAAAGCTGGAAGTCAGGGGCTTCCCTGGTGGCGCAGTGGTTGAGAATCTGCCTGCCGATGAAGGGGACACGGTTTGTGCCCCAGTCTGGGAAGATCCCACATGCCGCGGAGCGGCTGGGCCCATGAGCCATGGCCCCAGAGCCTGTGCTCCGCAACGGGAGAGGCCACAACAGTGAGAGGTCCGTGTACCACAAAAACCAAAAAAAAGAAAAAAAAAAAAAAAAGCTGGAAGTCAGTATTTTCGGCTTTGCAGGTTGCTGGTCTCATCACAAGGACTCAGCTCTGCTCTGGGTGATACATATTCAGACCTGCAGCAAGTGCGAGGCCAGGACTGTGGTCCAGCAAGGGGCTTCTGGTCGTGGCTATATTGCTGTCTCCCGCTCCTAGGGAGGTGCTATTCAGTAGGAAGATAATACGAGCCACCCATGTAATGGTACCCTTTTCAGTAGGCACTTTAAAAGCAAAAAGAAAGAAGTGGAATTAATTCTAATAATATATTTTACTTAACCTAGTACGTCTCGAGTATTATCATTTCAACACGTAGTCACTGAAAATGAGATATTTCACAACCTTCTCCAGCACAGTCCTCAAAACCTGGCGTGTGCTTTACAGGAAGGCACATCTCATGCTGGAGTAGCATCTACGGGGAGAATGTGTGTCCAGGGGACCACGCTGGACAGCACAGCCCAGCCTTGGAGAGGACACTTCACAATGATGTGAGGCTCATCTCTGCTGGCCGAGTCTCCCATCAGCTTTCAGCTTCTTCCTGGTTGGAAACACATTGCTAGGGGCTTCTCCACGTGGAGGGCCTAGGCGTTGTGCTGGGGTGGGGTTCTGTGTGTGTGGATGTGCGTGTGCGTATATGTGGGTACATGCATGTGTATGTGGGTGTGTGCATGCACCTGTGTATGTATGTGCGTGTACGTATATAAAACACGTGCATGTGTGTGAGTGTGTATTTAGCAACCATCTCCGTAGGAGGTGGGATTATGAGGACAAATCCCTGAGCCCAGGGAGTTACCAGGATACAAAGCGGGGTGGAAGGAATGCTCGTAAAATACAACCTGAGGCACGGTGCCTAACGGGAAGGGTGGGCAGGGCCGCGGGGCTACAGAAGTGAGAGAGAGCACCGGATCCGGCAGCAGCTGTATGTGCAAGTTGAGGCCGGGGCCGGCAGACCATGCTGGAGGCTCCTGGGCAACCCAGCCAGCCCAGGTCTCGGGACCTCAGGGAGGAGAGGGCAGGACAGGTCTGATCAAGTGGCAGGCGCAGAGCAGTTGGGCCGGGAGGGGCAGGGCAGGGTTGGAGAGACAGGTGCATGGAGGACGCGGTGCTTTTCCTGGAAGCAGACCATCGAGAGGACGGGGGTGGGTCTCGATCTGGCTCCGTGGAGGGTGACCCAGTCGGCACAGATGCGTGGCTTCCTCTGGACACGCACCATGTCCTTAGCTGGAGGAGGGACGGAGGCAGAGGGTTATCGTCAGTTAGGCTCCATGGCAAAGGAGAGGGCAGGCGCCGTGGGTGGGAGGGAACTTCGCCTGAACTGCTCCTCAATGATGCGACTTCGATTTAATTTAAAGGTCACGTTAGATTCCTATTAATGAATGGAGATTAATTCCTGTCTCTTTACTTAACATCCTGGCCTTTGTTATCAGGCACCTTCCTCTGACATTTTCTAAGGTCAGATGAATTTCTAAACTTTCTCGGGTACTGCAGTCTTCTCCAGATGTGGGTGTATTGCAATATTCCCTTTCCTCACCAGCATCACGGTTTAAATAGGATTGTGCAATTACACTGGGTAGGATTTTCTTCAAAATCCATGATGGGAGCGACTTCATCCACTGTGTTGTCCTTTAAGAAGTGCTGTCGGTCAGTCTGGTCAGTCCGAGAGCAAGAAGTCTCTGGGATGGTTCCCCACCGGGCAAGCTGTGTGTTGGCCAGGAACCCCTGGCTTTGCTGGTCTTTTCTGAATGTGCCAAATGGGGGTGGGATGCAGACCCTGTCACCGGGTTACCCCCTCTGCTCCATGGACAGAAGGCTGAGGCTGGTCCTGCATGGAGGGGGTGGGCTTTCAAGAGGTCTCTCCCCATTCCCCTTTAAAAAGAGAAGCACCCAGTTTGGGGTTCTATGTAAAGGTTAATTTGGGGGAAAGCAAATGATTCATCCTGTGACAGCCAATTCTCCTTTTCTTCCTGGTAACAGCGTGTGGATGTAGAGGCAAGTCATCTCAGGTTGTTGAATCCTGCTCCACCCTCCCTTTTTTTCATTTGTTGACAGTGCCGAGTGGCATGCAGGATCTTAGTTCCCTGACCAGGGATCAAACCCGCACCCCGTGCAGTGGAAGCGTGGAGTCTTAACCACTGGATGGCCAGGGAAGTCCCCACCCTCCCATCTTTTGCTGCAGCCATGGCAGCCACAGGGGAGGCTGCGGATAGGGGGGCCACAGAAACACTCCCCTGAATCGTTGGTCACTGCTGGAGGACAGCCACCCAAAGGTTGTGGGAGGAGCCGCAGGAGGTAAGTGCCCTCTGTGTGAGGCCCTGGGGTCTGGGCCATTTGTCTCTGCCTCATGGCTTAACCTAGTCCTCCCCTAACACTGATGGAAACCACCCTACTGAGGTCAGCGTCCCTCCCAGCCCCACAGGCTCCCGACATTCAGCTTCCTTTTCCACAGACAGCATTGCTGTTCTTTGGTTACAAGTTGAGAGGTAGCCCAGGGCTGTGAAGGCAACAAAATGGTCCTGATCACAGGCAGCAGAACCAAGAAAGCAGAGGGCTGTCGAGGCGTGGCGGATAATCCGAATCAGTCCTCACTGATTGGGGTGGGTGTGAAGAGGCCAGAGGGCCCGGGAGCTGGGAGAGGGCCGAGGTCGGGGGCTGGCAGGGAGGCAGCGGCAGGGGGTCTGGGCCGGGGGACCAGTTTGCAGCAGGTTGTGCTGGGATCCGGAGAAGAATGGGGGAAGGCAGTTGGGGCTCCACCTATCCGTGACTGGTACCAGGCCTGGCCTGCGGGGCTTTCTCTCCCAGGACAGGGGAGTGATTATAATGACTAGAATTCATCATGGTGTTTCCTGTGGGCTAGGTGCTTTACCTGTGCCATCTCCTTTAGTCACACATCCCTATGAAGTAGGGAAATTATCTATTTTGCTCATAAGAGAAAGGCCACTTGGCGCGGGGTGAATAATTAATGTGGGTCCCTTTCTTCCACGCCAAGCTGCCTTTCCAGGGAGGGACCCCCAGACAGGGCGGGGTGGAGGCATGTCGGCAGCAAGATGGGTTCAAGGGTGAGTCGGAGGTGTCCCACCAGGGGTCTCAGCTCTGGGACACCAGGTGGGACTCTTGTCAGTCCTGGCTTCTCTGGCTGGGGCTCTGGGGCTGAGCCTGGCTGGGAGCTCGCCGTCTCCTATTGACCTGGGGCTTCGGTGCAGTGGTGGGGAGCCGGCCCCATTCACCATCTTTTGATGGAGTAGAAACTCCTCCTTTGGAACAAGGGTGCAAACTAAGAGACTGAGCAGCACTGGGGCCCCTGGAGGCCTCCCCTCCTCCAGCCCGGGCTCCCCTCCCCTTCCCCAGCCCGGGCTCCCCCTCCCCTCCCCCAGCCCGGGCTCCCGCTGTCCAGGCTCAGAACCTCCGCCTGCAGGTTCACTCTGTTCCCTGGCTCCCAGCCCTCCCGTTGCCTCCGGTGCCTGCGGAGTGCTCGGAACTCTGAAAGCAGTCCCTGCGGGTCAGCTGAAGCCGGGCCGCGCCCAGTGGGCGGGGCTCCGCCCCCTTCTGTCCTGTCCGCCCTCCCTAAGGTGCTGGTGCTACTCCCCTCTGGTTGGGCATCTTACTCAGACTCCCTAAGGCCTTGGACTCTGGATCAGTCAAGCCAGAAGAGTCCGTCGAAAATCCCAACAGGCCCTCAGAGGGGGCCGCATGTGTGAACGCCCGATCTCTGCTAGTGGTGAGGAGGATGGGACGTGGAGATTTCCAGATCCTCCTCCAGCTTCAATGAAACGTCTCATCCTTTTTTAAAAAAATTCATTTCAGCTGGAAACGTGCAAGCCAGTGTGGATGGGATGAGGATGTTTAAAAGTCCCTATCACAGCTCAGCACGAGCCCTGTAATCGCCCAGCGCAGGTTTGAGACATTACTCTGCTCACCACCCTGTGACCTTGGACAACCTGTGACCTTGGGGACTTTCTAACCTCTGTAAGCCTTGGGTCAGTGTCCACACTCCGCTGTTGGGTTCATGAGACCATGTACCCGCCAGCTGCTCCCTGCCCTTGCCGACATCCCGTTACCCTGCTGGGACTCAAACAACAGAAAGGTATTGTCTCTCAGTTCTGATAAAAATTAGAGTAGAGAGAAATGAAGCAAAGAAAAGAAAAACAATAGAGAAAATCAACAAAACCAAGGGATGGTTCTTTGAAAAGATCAACAAAATTGACAAACATTTACTTGGATTGATTAAGAAAAAGACAAGACTCAAATGACTAAAATCGAAGTTAATGTGGGGACATTACTACTGATTCTACAGGCATGAAAAGGATTATAAGAGAGTTTTATGAACATTTGTACATCAACAAATTGGATAATCTAGATGAGATGGACAAACTCTGGAAACACAAACCTACCAGGCATGAGCCCAAGATACAGAACATATGAATAGACCTGTAAATAGTAAGATGATTGGATCTGTAATCAAACATCTTCCACAAAGAAAAGCTCTGCCGCATTAGGCTTAACTGCTGACACTTCATATATTAAAAACTGAGTTGGTTGCTAGGGAGAGAGATTCGGGTTAGGAATTAAGAGATGAGACATCTGTGAAGGGAGGAAACAGGTCGGAAGAAGCAGAAAGCCTGAATCCCAGTGTGTAGCCCTGTATCTTGTTGAATCCATCTCTCTGTCCGGGATAGCTTGGTCCAGTGAGACAGTTGTGTCTCATCTTTGTGGCCTGCCCCACGCCCTTCCTGATGCTCCCATGGTGATGACGCCACGTCCGGGCAGAGCTGACAGCTGGGCACCACCATCAGTGACTTCGAATGGCTGCCAGGCCTGGAAGAACGTCCCAGGGCACCGGGGTGGGTGGGGGGTCGCCCAGCACCTCACGCCTCTGGAATGAAGACATGATGTCACCCGACCCTGCTGTTGTTGCAGAAATGTTTTCCTGTTGATAAAGGTTCTCAGTCCTGATATCAGGGAAGCATGTGATGCTTCAAAGCAAACCCGAGAATGAACCCCTGGGTGCCCACTCTCTCCAGGGCCCCTTCTCCAAGCGGTGCCAGACTGCATGGGAAACATCCGGGAACAGGGTCAGGCTTCAGGACAGAGCCCCGGGGCCCCTGCTGTGTATCCCAGGCTTCCAGGTTGGTGTGTTTTGTTTTCCTAAATCTCTTGACAGTATTGGCAGAAGGTCTGCAGCCTGGAAACGGCACAGAATACACGGTGTCCCTCCTTCCCACTCTCTCTCAACCCTACAGTTACCCCTCAGCTGGAGAGTGGGGAGATGTTTTCTCAATTCTCCTCAGGAGGAAGAGAAAAGCAAGGGCGGAAAACACACATGGCTTTCTTACTCCAAACACGGCCTCTGAGGGGCCCCGAGGCAGGCCAGTTAGCGCCACACAAGGCCTGCCCTCCCCCTGCCTGAGGCCCATCACCTGGTCTCCTCCCCGCTGGTCCCTCGACCCCTCCCCCCATCCCCAGAGCTTCAAGCACCTCTGCCCCTGACCCTGGGCTCTGTCCCAGCCCCTCTCAGAGGATTACTTTCCTAATCACTTTCCCCTGATTTTATTTTCACACACACCATTTTCTTAGCAGGCCTCTGCCTCTTTCTCTTACAAACATTTAAGAACAGATTTTAAGTAAAATGGATTTGGAATGTAACTGCACTGTGGCCTCTTCATGGGTGTTCTGCTCCTCGTTCATGGTGTCAGGCGTGCGGGCTGCTGACCAGTGCTTGGGGACCCCGTGGGGGACAGATCAGGAGTGCCCCCCCTCCCAGCGCCTGCACGTATGCTACAGGGGGCTGGGCCGGGAGCGGCAAGCGCTCGTCACCTCACCCGTCCCACTGAGCAGGGTATCCTGCCCTCCAGGCCATCATGTCTGGCCTCTTTGTGTCTTGTATCTTTATAACGAGGCCTGGGGTGAGCAGTCACAGGCAGGCTCTGTGAGGGTGTGAGTGAGGCCAGGCCGGCCTTCGGGGCAGCACTGCTCTCTCTCTGACATGCAGCTCTTTGGGGGGCCATGCAGTTGTTGTTATGATTCAGAAGGACCTTCCGGTGGGGAAGACACCTCCTACTCCTGATGGTACTGCCGCATCACCAACCCCATGTACATGTTCAGTGTCTTACTCATCTCTCCCTGATGCTTTCCTGGTTTATTGTCTATCTGCTTGTAGATGGTCCCCCCAACCTCCAGAAATATAAGTTCTGGGGAGGCAGGGACCTTGCGCTTTTCCCTTCTGCTTCCCAGTGTCCATGCTGTGCTGGGTTGTCCCTTGCCCTGGACGGCACGACCTCAGCTCAGGCACGTCTCAGGGCCAGCTTTTCGAGAAGCCGAAAGGTCCTGCTCAGGGAGAGCTCAGGGCTGCTCTGCAAGAGGCCTGCTGGGGTGACTTGTCCCCTCCGCCAAAGGTCAGCGAGGTCAGAGCTGAGACCGTGGACGACGTGAGGCTGGACACTCATTGACACCTGGGTGGAGCCAGCCGGGCCGTGACAGGTGCACAGCTGCTCCTGCTGGGCAGTCCTGCCGTTGAGTACTGAAGACACCAGCCTCCTCCACACGTCACTTGTGCTGGTCTGGGTCCCAGCTCCAAAGTGACTGCAAATCTCTGAGGACCACTCGGTCCCCTGGCCACGGTTGCTGCCCAGGGAAGCAGGGGGTGAGCCCAGAAGGGGAGGCTCCTCCCTGGGTGGGGGCCGGCCTGGTTCCGGGACCCCTGGATGTCCAGATGCCATCTACACAGGCAGGATACCTCCCTTCTGTCCCGGAGTCAGTGGCCTTGAAAGGGTTCGGGCGGCTGGAGCCTGTGGGTAGGAACTCTTCCCCAAACTTGGGCGACTGGCCACTTGAGGTAGGAGGGGGGCTGGAGGAGAGGAAGCAGACCTGATTGGAGCCCCTCATCTGGCAGTGGCCGTGGGTGAGTTCCCGCACATTCAGGGCAGATGCAGCGGGCTATGCTCACTATACCCCTGGGGGTGTTCCTGCCGTCGGTCCTGCTGTTGGGTGTGGCCACCAAGCCCCCGTCTGCAGGGAGCGCCTGCCATGGTGGCTGAGTCAGGCCTTGTCTCGCTCACACACCCTCACCTCTGAGGTTTGGGGCTCTGCCGGGGAGGAGAGCTTTCCAGAACAGAGCCGCGTCAGCAGCCTGGTGCTGGGCGGTGGTTAACCCATGAGCAGGCACGCATGTTGTATGAAGAGATAAACCCTGGAAACACAGACAGGAATAGAACAAAGCTCAATCCAAGCCCACTGCAACCCAGGAAACGCACAGGAAACGCAAAAGTAGAATTTCCTTCTTATAAACAGAGTCCAAAGGAATGTGTCGGGTTTTAGAAAGTAGGGTGTCTCTGATTTCACCAACAGGAAGAAATGGTGGGGAGTGAGGGTGCGGTGGGCAGGGAAACCTTTGACAAGTGTGAGCGCGATGCTACAGGATCAAAGGTCAGAAGGACAGAGTTTACCTCTTGGCCTCATCACTCCCAGGTTGGGTGACTGGCTAGTCACTTACCATCTTAAAATGTAGGCGGGGCTTCTTGCCCTACCAGCCACCTGCTTTGTCTACTACCTGCCCTACCTGCAATCTGTCTTACCTGCTACCTGCCATATCAGCTACCTGTCCTGTTATCTGCTCTACCTGCTACTTGTCCTACCTACCACCTGCCATATCTGTTACCCTCTGTTTACTACGTGCCCTACCTGCTACCTGTCTTAACTGCTTGTTCTACCTACCACCTGCCTTAAAAATCCTCTGTTCTCTGCTGCTCATCCTTCCCTCCCTCTTAACCCCTGGCAACCACCAATCTCTTTTCTGTCTCCACGAGTCCGCCTCATTCCGAGTGCCATAGAATCGCAATCACAGTGGCCTTTTCAGACTGGCTTCTTTCAGTTGGAAATCTGCATTTAAGGACCCTCCATGAATTTCGTGGCTTGATAGCTCATTTCTTTTTATCACTGAATAGTGTTCCATTGTCTAAATGCATCCCAGATTGCCTATCCATTTTAGATGCTCTTTAATTCCTTTCCCCCCAGTCCCCCAACCCAGACTGAGGTCTGGATCTGGTGCAAAGCTCCACCCAGCACCTTCATCTGACATTTCTCCTGGGACACCCACCCCGTGTTGGACTTTCTACTTCTTGGGTTCTAGGCTCCATTTCTTTGATTCCATGCTGTGAAGCCCAAACTTCACTAGCTTTGGGGAAAGGGAGAAGGCAAGGAAATTACTGAGGTTGTGCACATTTGCAAAAGTCTGTATTCTACCCCCATCCTCAATCGATTGGCTAGGTATAGAATTCTCAGTTGGAAACTATTTACTTTCAGAATTGAGAAGGTGTTGATTTCTGCTCCAGCTTCTGGAGTGGTGGTGGAGCCGTGGATGCCGCGTGACCCTGGTCATGGTGTAAACCTTTACGGTCTCTCCCCAGGATGTGCAGGGGCTTTTGGCCCCTTTTTGGCCCCTTTTGGCTCTATCTCTCGGATAGAGCGAGCGCTCCCTGGGTCTGGAGGTCCCTGTCCTGTGGCCGTGTCTGAGCCAGACCAGCAGCGCTTGTTCCACGAGTATGTGGCTGTGATGCAGCTGGCCGCTGTCCCGCTCCTGGCTGATTGAGTTGTCACCTTTGTGCTGTGACCACTTGGGTCCTTGAGGAAGTTGAGTCACTTCCTGGTGCAGATCACAAACTGTCAAAAATGCTGTGCTTGCAATTGAACTTTCCATGTATTTAAAGTAATAATGGCTTCACAGGAGCCAAGACAACACCCAGGCTCCGATGACACTCACTTGTGCTGACGGAGGAACCGCTGAAAGACGGGCAGGCCGGTGGGGATCCACTCCAGGCTGGCCCAGCTCCATCCTCGCAGCCTAAGCGAGGGCTCCAGACTGAACAGTGGAGTCAGGAACAGGCTGGTTGGCTGGGATTCTGTCAGCTGGCATTATGGATTCATCAGTCATCAGGCACTGAGGCTTCTCACAGGTGGAGAGTTGCCTTGAATTCAGGCCGACCTTTGTCTCATCAAGGATGTGGTCTTTTCTCCTCTGAAGAAAGGCTTTTGGTGTTTGATGGTCAACAAGGCTGCTGCTTGCCGAGAGGAATGGCGTTGGGCTGCAGCAGTGTTGTGCTTTCCCCCCTGCACCACAATGCTGGACACGTGTCACTACCCGCCCCTCCGCCCCAACTAAGATGAACGGAGCCATATCACTGCAACCCAGCAGAGATCAGACTCACGTCCGGGTCTTTTTCAATCCAATCCTCCATCTCTCACCACTGGGTCACACTTCCCTCGATCCTCAGATGCAAATATATGCGCTGACATATGAGAAAAGCTATGGGAACCTGTGAGGTGATCCTTGGGAGGGGAGCATGCTGGGGGGACATTTCTGCAGGGAAGAAGGGCCATGTCCACTTCAGACCAAACCCCGCAGCATAGAAACTGCTCCTTAGGTGGCACGAGCCCCTTGAAGGTGTGCCAAGCCCGGATGAAGGGCTGGATCTGAGTCCAGGCTCCGAAACTTAGCGAGGCCTCCCTGGTCAGCTACTCCAAGCCTCAGATTTTCCATCTGTAGGTCAGAGGTGAAAATGTGGCCCATTTAGGGTCACGGAGCTCTGTGAGAATCAAGGGGGAGTATGGTGTATGCTAAGCATTTTAGAAACTGTGAAGCAACCCTTGCTGGTGGCCACGTGGACATGAGGATGGCTGTCTCCACGGGAAGGCTGTTCACTTAGGTAGCCGGGTGCATTTTCTGCCCAAATAAGTGACAGGACTTTTCTCTTTTGCTGCTGGGAAGGAGTGACCAGCATTTCCTGGGACTGACACTGGGACCCTTGCCTCGTGCGGAAGGGAGAAAGGCATGTCTTGGAGCCCAATGTGGAAACGAGCTTCTTCCCCCGGGAGTGGGTGTGGTGTGCTGTGCTCTGGCCAGGAGGGAGGCTCGGCTCTGGAGGAAACAGGAGGGGCTGGGCCCATGTCCTCTTGCATCGCTGCCACGTTTGACTGGTGGAAGAGACCTCTGTTTCTGTATCCACAAAGTCTGTGCCCCCAGGGTCAGCAATGCCTTCCAGGTACCATCAGCGATGAGTGACAATGGGGGACCGGCGGGGGGCGCACGGACAGAGAGCAGTTTGAAGGAGCAGGCTGGAAATGTCTGGAATAAGCCTTCCAGGCCTAAACGCTCAAATTCGTTTTCCCAAGTTGTTGTTACTAACGGCAAATGCAGAATGACCTGCATAAGGTACAGGTTCCTGGGAGTTTTCTGCAAAACGTTTCCCCCGCCCTGGGCCTGGAGCACTTACTGCGCTTCACCTATTTCTATGCATGACGAATGGTGTCTTCATTTCAAGGTGAGGAAACCAAGGTTTAGAAGGATTGAAGAAGAGTTGACAAAGTCAGACAGTAGTTGCCAAGTGGCCGGACTGAGGTTGGAAGCTGGGGGTCGGACCTAGGGTCCTCACTGTTTCAGTTTGAGCAGAGATGCCTCGGTCACCTCCCACTGAGAGCCGTGGCTCCTTTGGTGACCTTGTGTGACCTTGTGTGCTGCTTTCACATCGGATCAGTCCGATGTGACTTCCAGGCTCTCCTGGGCTGACAGCATCCCTCCCGATTCATGTCCCCACCATCCCCCCCGCCCCTGGAACCTCGGAACCTCTGTGACTGTGACTAAAAAAGAAGGTCACATCTGAGAGTCACTGCCCTGTAATTAGTTAGAAGGGTGTCATCCCGGGGTAGGGCTGACTCAGAATCCAGTATGGCTGGTGTCCTCATAAGAAGAGACACAGAGACAGACGCGCAGAGAGAAGGAGGCCGTGGGATGATGGGGCAGAGGTTGGAGAGATGATGCCACCAGCTCAAGACCACTGGGGCAGAAGCTGGAAGAGACAGGAAGGACCCTCCCTGGAGCCTCGAAGGGGCCATGGGAGGGAGCGTGACCTTGGCTTGGACTTGTGGCCTCAGGACTCTGAGAGAATGATTTCTGTTGTTTTAGGCCCTATCTATCAATAAATACATTCGTGGTGATTTCTCACAGCAGCCCTGGGACACGAACCCACACACTCAGCACTCTCTGGAGATGACCTGTCAGACCGCAGGCCTGTGGGGTCACATCGGATGGACTCTTTCCTTTCAGCGACACCTGCCTTTGGCTCTGGTTGCTGCCTGGCTGCCTTTCCTGCGAGGCTGGGAGGGTGAGGCCTTCCGCCCCTTCCTCGGAAGGGAGGGAGCTTCCTGGACTCGGTGTCAGAGGCTCTGAGCATCAGCCTGGGGGGCCCGCTTGAGGCCTTAGAGGGGCAGAGCTGGGACCAGCCTCGCAGCCGCTTCTCCCGAGGGTGCCACCTTCTTCACACAGGTGGCAGGGGGACGTCTGTGAGCCTGTTCTCTGAGGGACTCCAGGTCCCTGGATCCCACTCAACCCATCCCAGGCCGGGTGGGAGCCAGGTCACCAGCACGATTTAATATCTGAGGGCAACCCGTGCCAGCTCCAGAACCCAAGTCCATTCTGAACTCTGTAGAATGCCCCAATCTGGCTTCTCTGATGTTTCCTCCAGACTACTTGCTGGGGAGAACTCCACAGAGGTTTAGTGCCTTCTCATCAGAGAACTTGGGGTCACGTGACACCCCCTGACTGTGTTGGTGAAGGTGGCATCTGCCAGGTTCCTACTGTCAAATGACCAGGCTTCCCTTTCTATACTGAGTCCAGCTCAGCCTCAACAGGGAGAAGGGGGTCATCACCGCCCCCCATCCCCCAGGGAAATATCTGCATGTATTATCCTGTCCTCTTACTTTAAATTGCACCACCCGCTCCCCTCCCCTTTCCTGTTTGCTTATTTTACCCCAAGGGCTTAGCATTCACAGATGGCTGCTGAGTTGAGGTTCCCTGTGTCTCCCCCCTGGAATCAGCTCCGGGCGTGGGGTTGGGAGGGGGAGCTGGGTGTGTGACCTGGGCAGCCTGTGAAGTGTTTCTGGGGTCACGTTGAAAAACTGGGGTGATGAGACTGTGCTTTTAGGGGTTTGTGAAGGATGAATGAGAAAGAAAGGAATGGGTTTCGAACCAGTGGGTGTTGGAGCACTTCTTCTAAGGTTCTTTTTCTTTAGGGCAAAGCTGATTTAGTCTTTTATCTCATAATATACTGATTCCCCTTAAAGGAGGTATTTCCTTCCCTCCCTTTCTCCCTCCCTCTCTCCCTCCCTCCCTCATTCCCCGATGTCTCTCTCTTCCATCCAGTCCACGCTCCCTGCCAGCCCACCGGTTTCCATGCCGGGTCTGGACAGCATGCAGATCGGAGCCCCAGTCCTCCTGCACCTTTGTCCTGCCACTTGCTCTCAGATCCCAGCCTTCCTTTCAGCTTTCTCTCGTCGCCCACATGAAATTAAAGTTACCTTCTTGGCATAAGGTTATTTTCAGACCCTCCCTTCATGAGGTCTTATCACCCCTGGGGACAGATGCTAAAGCTCCTAGAGACCATGCAGAGAAAGAGCTGCCCTCAACCCGCCCCCTCCTTGCATTTTCTCTTCTCCAAGGTACGCTTCCTCCTGCTTCAGGCCCTCCCCCATCCACTGCTAAGTTCCTGTTAAATACTGTTCAGTTGGCTTGGCCCACCTTTTTAGTCTGTTGAGACTCACGTGGTACTGATTCTGTTCACAGACCTGTTACCTTTTATTCCCAGTTATAGTAGGTCAAACACCTCATCCAAATACCATATACATGTTTTATGGGATGAGACCTTCAAAGAGCAACCTTTCTTGGGACATTCAGAATAGAATCCATTTAGCAAAATGTTAGACAACTATTCATGATAAAAAGCAAGGCTCCGTTGCCGACACAGTGTTTGTTTGTTTTTTGGGGTTTTTTTTGCAGTACGCGGGCATCTCATTGTTGTGGCCTCTCCCGTCGTGGAGCACAGGCTCCAGACGCGCAGGCTCAGCGGCCACGGCCCACGGGCCCAGCTGCTCCGCGGCATGTGGGATCCTCCCGGACCGGGGCACAAACCCATGTTCCCTGCATCGGCAGGTGGATTCTCAACCACTGCTCCACCAGGGAAGCCCCACAGTGTCTGTTTTTGCAGAGAATGGAATTTATCAAGAAACAAGTAGATCAGCTAAAAAATATCCCCCCTGACTACCAATTCAGGATGGAATCGTAAAGAGCAATGCCTCAGTGAGGATTTTTATTATCTCAGATTATGTTTCTCTCACTTTGAGTCCTCGAAACACGTCACATTACTGGATCCATTCTCTACACATCCTCACAAAGTTGCACCTCGATCGCGTAGCTCTTCCCCGGTGAATAGCATGTGCCTTCCCTTTGATCAGTAGCTATTCCCCTGGGCATGCTCTACTAGCAAATATAGAAGTTGTCAGAAATTCAAATACAACATTGGTGATGAGAAACTGATGGCTCTGCGACGTCCTAACACCCTGCACACACCGTGAAGACGAGTCAGGTGCCCTGTGTGGACACTTACGATGCCCCCAAGGCGGGATCATTCACTGACCAAGTGACCGAGGAGTGACCAGGACAAGCCAGACACGGCACCCGAGGCCCCTTTGAAAGTTTTTAACGGGCTAGAAGGATGTCCCAGGTGACAAAAATAAGCCCTCTAGGCCCAAGAAGTCAGAAGGAACCATTTGAGTTTAGGGCTCCCTTGTCTGGCCCACTGTGACCCTCAGAAGCTTCATACCTCCTCAAAGCAGCTGGGAAGGATCCTCAAATACACAGATGACAAGTCAGAGCCACAGAAGACAGGCATTGGACTCAACAAATGGAAATGACACTCGAGAAAACACAGCAAACAGAATGTGATTTCAGCACAGGTACGAAGTGGTACCAGTGATAACCCCGTATGAGGAAGCAGCTTTCCAATTAAGAGGGGCCTTTGGTATATTCAATAATGATACTTGGATTCAATTATGCTACTTGGATATAACTTTGGAGCAAAATTAGATTCCTTTTTAATATCATTAGTATTTGTAGAATGTATTTTTGAGAAGTAAATATAAAAACCAATCTGTAGTTGGTAAGTAATAAGGCAAAATCTACAAAATTATTATAAAAAATTGAAAGTTTGGATTCCATAAAAATAATTTTCAGAATCTTCTCTATGATAAAAGGCATCATAAGCAAAGTTTTAAGGCACAGGAAAAACCTGGGAGAAAAACATCATACATATTGTATATGTATCATATATATCATATAAAGATTTAATACCAGACCATAGAAAGAAGTTCTAAAATCATTTTAAAAGGCTAACAACGTGGAGGCCAGGATATGACCAGGTTATTCAGAGGAAGCTCACCAGCCAATGTAAACATCACCACTATTCAGGGAAATCCAAACTAAAACAACCATGAGATAATACTTTTCACCTATCAGACTGGCAAACATTAAGATGTGTGTGATGATTTCAAATGTTAGCAGAGGTGGGAAAACAGCTGTTCTGATTTGGGGAGAGCAAATTCGTACATCTATTTTGAGAACAATTTGATGTATTTATTAAAATAAAGAATAAGCACGGATTTTGACTCAGCGATTCTGCCGCTCCGTGTCACTGTAGAGAAACAAGTGCACGTTGGAGGTGGAGGAAGATGTTCAGGGCGGTGTTGTCACCAGAAAGGAGCTCAGGTCGCAGGGGCTGAATGCGGGGGCTGGTTCGCGGGGGGGGCGGGGGGACTCACGGGGAGGGACTCTCTGTATTTTCACATTGCTTGACTCTTCTGTAATGTATTCAGGTACTGATTTAAAACAATAAATTGCTAGGTGAGAAAAATAGATTATATAATAAACTTGTCTTCGAACAAAAATTATGCGTGGACATATGTATAATACATACGGGAAAGAAAACATCAAAACATTAGTAGTGGGCTTCCGTGGTGACGCAATGGTTGAGAGTCCGCCTGCCGATGCAGGGCACACGGGTTCGTGTCCCGGTCCGGGAAGATCCCACATGCCACGGAGCGGCTGGGCCCGTGAGCCATGGCCGCTGAGCCTGCGCGTCCGGAGCCTGTGCTCTGCAACGGGAGAGGCCACAGCAGTGAAATGCCCGCGTACAGAAAAAAAAAAAAAAACCAAAACAAAAAACATTAGCGGTGCACAGTGGGATGGTAGATAATTTCAGACACTTTTTGGTTTCAGTTCTCTTCATTTCCTGATTTGTCTACAAAAGCATAGATTTTCTCTGTAATATATTTTTAAAGGAGGCCGCTGCCTGGGAACCACCAGCAGCACCCTGTGCTGATTTCCGAGCACCGTGAGCCTTGGGAGTGGCTGCGTTCTAGGCGGACCTCAAGCTGGCCCATTGGGAGGGGCCGGGGCCAGGCAAGAGGGGGAGTGTCACGGGCTATGGAGACCTGTGGGATGTCCAGACCCCATATCCCTGACCGGAGGTGCCCTGTCTCCCCTGAGGTCAGGGCACCCCTCTCACCCCCTCGCCATAAGCCTGGGGGCTGGGTGAGGATCACGTGCCTTTGCGTTACCCAGACCCCCTGCAGATTCTGCCATTTGCTTGGACTCTCCATGTGGTTTGAGCAGGTCTTAAATAGAGCAAGCCAGACACATTACTCCAGGGTGGACCATCCTGAGATTGATAGGACCCAGGCGGATGTGGCAGTGCACAGAGTACCACGACCACCCCTGCTGCCCCCTGTAGACAGTTTGAGCCAGGAGGTCATCGCCCCCTCACTCCTTCCCTCGCCTCCTGGGGTCATTGCAGGGGGCCTGGAGGTTCTGTGTGCGGAAGCCTCTCAGACGGGGATGGGACAAAGCAGAGCTGGACGGTCGTATTTAAAAGGCACTCAGTGACCCATAGGCTGCAGTGAGAGGGAACAGTTTCCAAGACCAGTAGGTCCCTTGCTGGGAGTCTGGACAAAGCTGTATGAGGAGCTTTAGCCACTCCAGGGGGACTTGGGGCCTGAGTCCAGAGTGAGGGCCCTGGACTCGGCTGTGGTTCCAAGCGGCATCCACTTTCTCGAAATCTGAACCTTCCCTGGGCATCCATAGCCCGCCAGGCCGGGGTCACAGTCACGTCCTCTGAGGAGGAACTGGCCCAGGAATTTGCTCTTGCTTAACCGGCCGGGACTGGAGGAAACACAGGTCTCCAGACTCCAGATTTCCCAGGGATCGGGTCCACCACTAAAGCCCTGATAAAAGGACACGTTGCTTTGGGGTCTTGACTAAATTATAAGTATTATGACTTGAGACCCCCAAGTCCTGTACGGGCTCCATGCAGGCAGGCTGTGTTAGAAATATTGGTGGTAGGACAAGATTTCTGCTTTTGTTTCCAGGCTCAAGGAGATTTACTGAAAACTAGAACCTCGCTCGAGGTGTCTGGTCGGGACACGAGGCTCGTGTCATGGTGCATCCTTCTGCATCACGAGAAGTGCTGACCATCACTGAGAATCCAGTGGTTCCAGTGACTGGGGAAACAAAACCCTTTGCAACTCAAACCGTAGAGAGAAAATGTTTCTCATAAGCATTGGAGCAAATTGGGGAAAAGGGTGCACATGGGTCGCGGTGAACGTGACGGATTGCACCAAGTGTCACTGGTGCAGCAGCCGCTGTCAGTGGGAGAGGACCATCGCAGAGTCAGCAGATCCTTCTCAAAACATGGAGGCAGAACGTCCTGCGGGTGGACCAAAAGCCACCTCCGTAGTCCTCTTCCAAAAGGTGGAGCCCAAATTCCAGACCGAGCTGAAGGTCCTGACCCTGGGACTGATTTTGCAGACAAGAGCCAAACTGACTCAGGGTGAACGCGGGGCGGCAGGCAGGGGAGCAGGGTTGAAGGGTCCTGGCGGAGCTCCAGCGCGAGTGATGGTTCAAAGGACCCGCCCTGCCTAGATGCCTCGGGGAAAGTCGTCTGGCCCCTCAAGCCACGAGGAAGCCACAAAAGTGCCCCCGCTGCTCCTGCCCCGGCCACTGGGCCACGGACCAAGCCCCGCCCCCTCCCCGAGGGCTCTGGATAACTGGTGATTCTGTTACTCGGGAGCCTCTGCCGCGGGTCCTCTGCCACCGTCTACTCTCCTCGGAGTGTGGGAACATTCGTCATTCTCATATTCATCTTTTCGAAAAGATTCCTTTCCTCCAATTCTTCGTGAGCAGTGACCCCCAAAACCAATGGTATAACAGTATGGTTCCAGGGTCACGGGCAAGGGCCTCTGTCTCTGGACTGTAAAGTAGGGGTCGCAGCCCATCTCTCAGACATGCTACTGTTAATATCACTTATTTTAGAAGTTCTCCTTTTATACATTGTTGGACAAATTCCGCTGTCTTTCATTTGATTAATTCAAAGCCCGTTAGGATTTGGGGAGGACGCTGGGTCTCCATAAAGACAAGGCGGCATGGCCGACTGGTGGTCTGCTGCAGTCTGGTTCTGCCACCTGTGACCTGGGCGGGGGCTGGACAGGGGGCAGTGGACACACATCGAGGGCAGGATGGAGAATGGGGACTGTGGGCATCTCCCCAGGACCTAAGGCTGACCACTGAGGGGCCAGTGGGCAAGGGGGATGCCCCAACAACTCACACCAGCAGTGGCCACAGGCATTCAGAGAAATCAGTTGCCACCCCCCCCCCGACGGGGCCGTATTGGTTCCCGTCCCTGAGCTGGACACCACGGGCAGGTGTGGGGTCCGGTCTCGGGGGGGGAGTGTGCTGCCTGGGATCCCGGGGGGAGATTCTGCAGAAGTCTGGCAAGACAGTGGCTCGGGCTGGGACTGAGAGACAGGGAATGTGAGAGGGTCAGGGACATACGTAGGCTGAGAATTGAGGCCTTGGGGCTGATTGAGGGGGGAGGTGGCAGCGATGGGGAAGTGGGTGACTATCTTTGTGAAGAGACGGCTCAACCTCCCTCCCTTCCTGGCCCCCCAGATGTGGGCGGTTTATGCCTCCGGGTAACTTGGCTATTGCTTCACCCCGAACAATTCCATGGAGCATAAAAATCTTAATTTTTGAAAGCTGTAAACAATGACACATAGTCTAAATGGTCAATGCCAAGTTCAACAAAATAAAGACTCAAAAACATCAGAATTCCAACTTCCATGGAGGTGCATTCTAAGAGAAAGATGCATTCTGTCCATTCTCTTTGATCCTCAAGTGAGAGCCCATGTCCTGTGTTTATTGTCACCGTGGTACAGACTGGCCTGGTTCTGCATAAATTTAACTTAATGGTCCTTTGGTCATGAGGCTCGTCCTCCACAGGC
Organism: Kogia breviceps; assembly: GCF_026419965.1. Taxonomy (NCBI): domain Eukaryota; kingdom Metazoa; phylum Chordata; class Mammalia; order Artiodactyla; family Physeteridae; genus Kogia; species Kogia breviceps. Next base: position 31,860,576 of record NC_081323.1, on the reverse strand, counting down.
TCGTCTTCCACCTGTAGCTCTGCAGCTGAGAGCACTGTGCTTTGTTTTCACAGAAGCATTGCAGTGCTACAGGGGGAAATGAGGCCAAGCTGTGCCCTGAAGGGCTTCCTTGATGCCACAGGGAGGGAAACCCTGTGTTCCCATGTCAGTTATCATAAGGACGAGGGCAGAAGTGATGTGTGAGGGGAGTGTGGGGATGAGAGGGAGGCGCCATGTGGACACCTGGGGCGAGCACTCAGGCTTGGGGGAATGGCAGGTGCAAAGGCCCTGGGGCAGGGAGAACAGCTGATGGGGCCACTGGGTTGGGGGTAGAGGCACAATGCAAATTAAAACAATGAGATACAAGTTCACTCCTGGCAAAGCGACAAAAGTTAAAAGTCCGAGAATCCAAGTCCTGGGGACCAGGTGGGGAACTGGGAATTCCCAGACTCCACTGATGGGAATAGAAACGGGCTCGGCTGGAAGGCAGGGGCAATCGCAGATGAGAACCGGGGCTGCAGCTGCCGAGGTGGTGAATGGGGCATTCCAGGGCCCACACCACGGCGCTGCCCTCTATCCCATGGCTGCCCCAGCCAGGCCCCTAATCCCCCCATCCATCCATCCTACTCATCTCTCAGATGGAGCTCAACCCAGCCTGAAGGGGACCAGGGGACAGGGATATAGGCACACGTGGTCACTCAGACAGCAGGCCACAGCAGTGGTTTCCCATCCCGTACAGCCTGGGCATGGATTCCAAGTGCTTCACTGGGTCTGTGGATGTGGAGAAGGGGGTGGAGGAGTGCAGAACTTAAAAGAGCAGAAACAGGACAGACCTCGGGACCCTGAGTGGAGGAGGGGGCACCGACATATTCTGAATAAGAACCCCAGATGTGGGACCAGTGGGCACCAAGGCTGAGACCAGATGCCCAGGCCCGACACTGAGCCCACCTCTCTGTCTGTGTGTTCCTGGGCAGCTTCCTTCTGGCGTCCATGTCCCAGTTTTCTCCTCCAAACAATGGGATAGCAGCAGCGGCTTCAGCCCTTGTGGAGACCAGTGAGGCACCCCACACAGGAGCCAGGAGAGGCCTTGCTGTTGGAGCTGATGCTTCAGCTTCAGCCACTGTAAACGAGTGGACAGCGAATGATCAGCCTGACCACAGAGGGGTGGCCGGTGTCTATGGGGAGAGTCTGCACCTTCTCCCTCTCTTCCTTCTCTTCCTCCTACAGGGCTGGTCCTCTCCTACTCACAGCCCTCCTGGAGGCATCTCGTGATGTCAGCTCCAAGAGCCTTTCTGGGCATTTAGAACAGGGGTCAGCAGCCTATGACCCTCGGCACAAATGTGGTTCCACCTGGTTGTGCATAGTCAGGGGTTTTGTTACTGGCCAGACCCGAAACCGAACTAAGGCTACTCGTCGCTCAAAAGTCAATGCTCCAGAGACAAGGGCTGGTAGAAAAAGAAGGATGTTTTATATAGGAAGCCGGAAACCTGGGGAGATGGCGGACTAGCATCCCCCAAACCGTCTCCCCTTTGTCAGTTAGAGGGAAAGGGGTTTTATAGGGAAAAACCGGGACGTTTCAGGGGTGTATGGCGGGAGCTGCATGCAAAACAGCACGCCAAGCTCTGCAATCATCTTGATTGTCATTTTGGTCTTGTGGTGGTCTGGTCAGTGTCATCTTGATTGTTTTCAGCACAGTTAATCTTCCGTTCCAGGGTCAGTTTTTTCCCATTTCCTTGAGACCACTTCTCGGAATTATGCAGGTCACAAACTCAGAGCTGCACGGGATGGGGCAGCTGGTGTCATGGCTGCAGTCTGGTCATCATGAAGTTAGCTTTTTCCTCTGGTGGCAGTTATCGTATCTGCAAAACAGTTTAGGAATGTGTCTCGGATACTGTTATCTGTGTCCTTCGGGGAGGAACTAGGAGTCCTGTGATTCTATCGTCCTGATTATTAACTGCTTGAGCCTGCTCTTTTGTGACTCAGGGGAGGCCTGGGAGACTTCAGCTTTTCTACAAATGAGAGGCAGGCAGAAGACATGGGGGCGGGAGCTGTCCCGGGGAAGGTCCCACAGGGTCCTGCTTGATTACAGTTTTTACATTTTTAGTTTTTTTTTTTTTTTTGGCCATGTCATGCAGCTTGTGGGATCTTAGTTCCCTGGCCAGAGATTGTACTTGACCCCCGGCAGTGGAAGCGCGGAGTCCTAACTACTGGACTGCCAGGGAATTCCCAGTTTTTACATTTTTAGGTGGTTGGGAAAAAAAACAAGAGGATATTAAAATTGCATGACATGGGAAAATTCAAAGTCCAGTGCCCACAGACCGCGTTTACTTGGCACAATGATATGCCCACCTGCTTGTGTTTGCCTGCACCTGTGTTCACGCCTCGGCTGCTGGTGACCAGTGTGACAGAGACTGGATGGCTCTCGAAGGCTGACCACTTATGTCTGCTCCTTGCAGAAGGTGACCGTGGCCGAAAGGACTGCCCGGCAAGGAAGCCGGGTCAGCCTGAGGATCAGCAAGGGCGCGGCCACCCTCTGTGCCTGCTTCACCAGCAGGGACCTCCTGACCTAACTTGGCCTTTCCTTTCCACTGCCATGCTAGCCAGTCTGGAAGCCAAGGGTGGACGGCGCTCAAGAGAAGCTTGGGGATGCAGGGGACAAGGCGTCTGGAGTGACGTGGGCAGCTCGTGGTCAGAGATCCGAGGTCTGGTGGCCCAACAGCAGTGACAATGCCTCCCTGCCATCCCAGCCTCTGGGAATGTTCACCCACAGCTCCCGGGACCATTTGGGAAAAGCTTAACTCAGGGAGGTCTTTCCAACAAGTGGGTTGGCCTTTGCATCTTGAGTTCATCATGGGTCCAATTTTAGGCATTTTTCTCATTACTTTCACAAAAACTTCAGAGTCAAGAAAAATCATGCAGTCCTACGGTGGTCAGTGAGCTGAATGGGTGACCGAGTGGCCCTGAATTGCGTGAGCCTGGGCCGTGGACGGGTGTCTGGTGTCCTCTGGCTCTGATGAGGACAACCCCTAGGCTTGGCCAGACACAGAAGCGTCAGGCATGGGGGCTCCAGTCCCCCCAATCCACCCTCATGCTCCCTTCGGACAGCCGTGACCCATGGACCCAACTCACGTGATCCACTTCCTACCAGGTTGGTGGAAAAAGCCAGGGGTGGGGCGCTAATGCACGTGACCATGAATGCTGAAACATCCCCATGTGCTTTAGAAGATGCTTGTTTACCTAAAGGATCTTTGCAGGGTGGAGTGGGATCAGCAGTGCTATTTTTATGCTCACTTCTATTTGTTTATTTATGTACTTATTTGTTATGAAGTATTTCAAACATACAGAAAAGTACCTCAAATTATTTACAAATGACGATTTGCGTTTTTTTTCATTGTGGTAAAATATACAGAACATACCATTTAGCCATTTTAGCCATTTTTAAGAGTGCAGTTCTCTGGCATTAAGCACATTCACGTTGTTGTTGTTGTTTTAACATCTTTATTGGAGTATAATTGCTTTACAATGGTGTGTTAGTTTCTGCTTTACAACAAAGTGAATCAGTTATACATATACATATGTTCCCATATCTCTTCCCTCTTGCATCTCCCTCCCTCCCACCCTCCCTATCCCATCCCTCTAGGTGGTCACAAACCACCTAGCTGATCTCCGTGTGCCATGCGGCTGCTTCCCACTAGCTATCCACCCTATGTTTGGTAGTGTATATATGTCCATGCCACTCTTTCACTTCATCCCAGCTTACCCTTCCCCCTCCCCATATCCTCAAGTCCATGCTCTAGTGGGCCTGTGTTTTATTCCCGTCCTACCCCTAGGCTCTTCATGACATCTTTTTTTCTTAGATTCCATATATATGTGTTAGCATACAGTATTTGTTTTTCTCCTTCTGACTGACTTCACTCGTATGACAGACTTCAGGTCCATCCACCTCACTACAAATAACGCAATTTCGTTTCTTTTTACGTCTGAGTAATATTCCACTGTATATATGTGCCACATCTTCTTTATCCATTCATCTGTTGATGGACACTTAGGTTGCTTCCAGGTCCTGGCTATTGTAAATAGAGCTTCAATGAACATTATGGTACATGACTCTTTTTGAATTATGGTTTTATCAGGGTATATGCCCAGTAGTGGGATTGTTGGATCATATGGTAGTTCTATTTGTAGTTTTTTCAGGAACCTCCATACTGTTCTCCATAGTGGCTGTATCAATTTACATTCCCACCAGAAGTGCAAGAGTGTTCCCTTTTCTCCACACCCTCTCCAACATTTATTGTTTGTAGATTTTTTTGATGATGGCCATTCTGACCGGTGTGAGATGATATCTCATTGTAGTTTTGATTTGCATTTCTCTAATGATTAATGATGTTGAGCATTCTTTCATGTGTTTGTTGGCAATCTGTATATCTTCTTTGGAGAAATGTCTATTTAGGTCTTCTGCCCATTTTTGGATTGAGTTGTTTTTTCGTTATTGAGCTGCATGAGCTGCTTGTAAATTTAGGAGATTAATCCTTTGTCAGTTGCTTCATTTGCAAATATTTTCTCCCATTCTGAGGGTTATCTTTTGGTCTTATTTATGGTTTCCTTTGCTGTGCAAAAGCTTTTAAGTTTCATTAGGTCCCATTCGTTTATTTTTGGTTTTATTTCCATTTCTCTAGGAGGTGGGTCAAAAAGGATCTTGCTGTGATTTATGTCATAGAGTGTTCTGCCTGTGTTTTCCTCTAAGAGTTTGATAGTGTTTGGCCTTACATTTAGGTCTTTAACCCATTTTGAGTTTAATTTTGTGTATGGAGTTAGGGAGTGTTTTAATTTCATACTTTTACATGTACCTGTCTAGTTTTCCCAGCACCGCTTATTGAGGAGGCTGTCTTTTCTCCACTGTGTATTCTTGCCTGCTTTATCAAAGATAAGGTGACCATATGTGTGTGGGTTTATCTCTGAGCTTTCACATTCACATTGTTGTGCGACCATCTCCACCATCCATCCCCAGACCTTTTTCATCTTCCCCAAAACTCTGTCCCCATCAAACAATAACTCCACATTCTCTCCTCAGCACCATTTGATTTTAAAGATTTAACCTCATTGAAAATACACAGCTAACACGTTGACTTTAACCACTGTCTAGTGGACCACTGTATGAATATATCGCAGTTTATCTATTTTGAAACTGGTGGATATTTAGGTCATCTTAGTTTTTACTTGCTGCAAATAGTGTTTTAAAAAATACAGGAATGATCACAGTATCATCTGTACAGATGTTTGGAGATCCTAGGTGAGACATTAAAATAGGAAAACAACGAGAGGGAGGATAAGGACGGGAAGGTAGGTCAGTCACAGTGGGCTTAAATATAAGATGGCATCCTTCCAGCAGCTCTGAGTGTGGGCTGTGCTGGCCCAGGTTGCTAACCCCCCAGCCAAGGCTGACCTCAGAAGCAGGTGCATTAAGGCTTGATGTGCCAGCAAAATAGCTCCTGGTTTCACCCACATGGACTATTTCTACACAATAAACACCCCTGGTTTAGGAGATAAATAAGGCTTGTTTTTAGAAGAAAATGAATTGAAGTAGAACTTGGCTTCTGCCCAAAGCAACCTGAGGTAAGAACTTGGTTCCTCACAAGTTGTGCTAATGTCCTCTGAGTCACCTTGGACAATGGCTTCCCCAGAGGGGAGCAGAGATCTGAAGGAAACACTATCAGGACTAGCTATTGGCTCCCGGCAGAATTTATCCTGAGGATCACTTAACTGACCCACATTTATTTGGAAAAATGAAGGGGGTGAATTTCATTCCTGGTTCCAGGCAGTGTTTCAGGTGGGGAGCATATACGTTCCTAGGGGTAGCATATATGTTCCTGGTGGGGAACATACATATGTTATAGGTGGGGAGCATGACTGATGCTGGTGGGGGGCACATAAGGTATGGGGGAGGCAAGATGGCATAATGAGAGGATGATTTCATAGGCAGACAGCGATGGGTGATTGGTGATGGGTTGGAATTCTGGAATCGTCACAGCTGTGTGTCCGTAAGTGGGGAACCCATGTTCCCGAAGCTGTAGTTTCTGCATTGGTTGAGTTGGGTATCAACAGGACCCACCCAAAGAATTTGTCTTAAGGAATAAATGAGATGACGTTTTGAGACGAAAAGGAACCAACAGGCAGCAAGGAGCACATGCCGCATACATAGTCATGGTCATTATGATAATAGTAAGACTAGTAACAGCGAAGATGGTGGAGAGCTCGTCATTTCCTTCCCAGTGTGTGGATGGGAATCTTAGGTCTTGTCCGCACTCTTTCTTCCTCGGGGAGTGCAGGGATTCTCTCAGTGGGCTACAGGCTGGCAGCCGCCTCTTGGACGTTGTGTGTGGGCTGCTCCCCGGGGATCTGGCTGGCAGGGCTTTAGCAGCTTTACAAGGGGGCCATCTTTTGCTCAACGTTCTGAAGAAACCTTCTGAGGTCAACCTTATGGGCGCGTGCAGAGGACGCTGGGGGAGGCAGCACTGCCCCACAAGCTCAGAAGCACCACATCCTGCTCTGTGTCCACACTGACTCCGTTGGCAAAGGCTTGCTCCCCTGGCATTCCAGCCCACGGAGCTCTCTAACTGGCTCATGGACCCTGGACTGACCAGGCTAACAGAGAACACGGGAGACCCGCTAATGAGCAGGGTGGACAGTTCCAACTCCCTCCAAATACCAGTTTTGAACCTACCTCCTGCAGGGAACTCTCTCTGATAACGGTCGGTGGTGCTGTCTTTTCATTTCCCTAACTTTTCATGTACTTTTCTACTTGACACATCATTAGCAACTTAGTGTCTGTGCTGGGATTTACTTGCACTTCACGACTTAATGGTGCATCAGGTCACATGTGGTGATGTCACTGTGACAGAGTCTGTAGCTGCAGTGCCCAAATCTCCTCACCGTTAACTTGTCAGGGCACACCATCTCCAGCTGCCTGTCTGGACATTTCGTTGTCTGAGGACTTTCTCTGGTCACCTGATGCAGCTTTGTTGCCCATGGCAGGCTGGAAGTGCCAGGGCATTAAAAGCCCAGGAGGACTCTCGACCCAGGGCTGGAGGGAGGGGTGGGTGTGTTAATACCCCAGCTCTCTCGTCTCAGGGCCATCGCAGGGCTTGCTCTACACTGTCTCCCCACAAAAGCTGCACTGCAGTTGCCCACATGGTATCTTGCTTGATGGGCCACTTTTATTTGCTGCCTTCCCTTCTTTGAATCAATTTCTCAGTCCCCTACCTGAGTTCCTGGGCTCACCTTCCAAATAAACTCACACTTGGATCCTTAATCTAGAATCAGCTTCTGGAAGAACTCACCTAAGATGCTTTCTGAATTCTTCCATGATCAGCGGGATAATTGATGGAATGTCATGACCAGGTATCAGCACCATCCTGGCCAGACATGACCCTACCCACTCATCCCCTTTTTCGTTCTGAACAATGACTTCATATCATAAGGCAAATGGTAAGATTTGGACTGAGTGGGAAGCTGGCTCTCCAGCCTTGAGGTGTCCTGGAAACACAGCCCGGCAACCGTCACCCCCCTCCCTGCTTTCTCTCCATTGTCATGCATCCTCAGTTCTATTTGTTCAGGCCCCCGTAGTCCCCACTACCTGGTACAGTTTATCTGGAACAGTGTCTCTCATAAGTTTACCTGGAATTCTCCTCCGCCTGGGAGACCTTCGGGGGCGGGGGGGTGGGGAGTATTTCAGGCTTGCAGAAAGGGTTAAAGGTTTAACACCTAAAAAATGGTTCACAGTCTTTCTCCATGTGACTTACCTGCAGGTCAATCACCTGCCGTTATGTCTGACCATATCCCTATCACACGGCAAGGTCTCTGTCTGCTACCTGAGCTGCTAGTTGTAAGGTATGGATGAGTTTGACTTGTTAGTCAACTACGTTTAACATTTTCTTAACTGAATTTACGTATTTAGTCACTAAGGATTTTAAAAAGTCGACTGGAAAAGAATATTGCTCTAAAGGGTATTACAGGGACAATTGATGGAAATTAAATATGGACTATGCTTTAGGTAATAGAATTGCAACAATGTAAAATTTTCTGCTTTTGATAGTAACTTTATAGGTATGTAAGAAATTGTCCTTGTTTTTAGGAGCTACACACTGAAATTAGCAGTAAATTAGAGGACTGTTTCTCCTAATAACTCTCAAACAACTCAGAAAAAATATAAATTCATATATTTATATATATATACACACCTATATGTATCAGAGAGAGAGAATGATTAAGGAAATGGGGCAATATATAATTAACTGGTGAATCTGGGTAAAAGGTGAAGAGGAGTTCCTTGTACTATTCTTGAAACTTTTTTTTTAAGTTTGAAATTATTTCAAAGTAAAAATTACAAAAAAGAAGTGTGCTCTGGACAACGACTATAACCAGAGGACCTGCTGCAGCGCATGGGGAGCAAGTAGGGTCCTGCCACTTACCTTTCAATCACGACCTGCTTCTTGTCCTGTTTGCCTTAATGCCTTAAAGGCAGGAAGGCCTTAGAGACAGTGGGGGAGGGACAGAGTTCCTTCCTCCCCCTGGGGCCAAGGCCCCCACCTGCCTGGACCGCGCTGCCCTTCCCCTCCTGCCACACGGTGGTGCTGCTGCAGACAGCACGTCCACCTGCAGTTGTGCGGAGTGGGCCCCGAGCTGCCTGACACCTGCTGGGCTCCTTGGACTTGGAGGGAAGGCTGACCTGTGATTATGAGGTGCCGTGGGGGTGGCTGATGTTGCCGGGGACGTGACTGGACTTCATGATGTTGGCATAGCTCTGGCCTCGATGGGGGCTGGCTTTGGTTGGGAGGAAGGACTGGGGAGGGCAGGCAGGTGGGCGCGCCTGGGTGGGCAGGGGTGTGGATGTGCAATGCACTCGGAGCACGTGATAGTTAGGAGTAGAGAGTTCTCACGGAGTGTTTGATAGTTTGGGACCAGGGTGGTACTGCCTGCCTGTGTGTGAGCAGAGCCCACGGTAGGTGCTTGATGAGTACGCAGGGAATTACAGATTCTGCAGTGGTTAGACATTTACTGCTGCAGAAAGGGCTGAAGCCCTGCATCCGCCCTGTATCCAGACCTCTGCAATTTGACTTTGCAGTTCACTTGTTTCCTCTTGAAGCTGAACTGACTTGCTTTGGCCGATAGAACAGGCAGAAGTGATGCTGGACTGGTTCTGAGACGAGGCCCCCAGAGGCCTCACATGCTCCCGCCCTCCCTGTCTGAATGCTGACCAGCGATGTAAACAGGTCCATCCTGGCCTTCTGGAGGGCGAGAGGCTATTATGGCAGAGATGAGCTGTCCAGGCTCAGGCCCTCCAGGCCAGCCAGCCCCTAGCTGAGCCAGTGGCTCACCCAGACAGGAGGGGGCCCAGCTGGGATCAGATAACTGCCCAGGTGAGCTAGGCCAGATGGTGAGAAGAGCACACCCTGTTGTTCTGAGCCACTGTGGTCTCTGAATCATGAATCTCTCCCCGCCCCCACCCCCCCCCACCCCCCGCCAAGCCAAAAAAATGATGTCCACATCCTAATCCCTGGAACCTGTGAATACGTTACCTTCCACAAAAGGAGAAGGATCTTGAGATGGGAGAGGATGCTGGATCATCCAGGTGAACATGATATAATCAGAAGGGCCCTTTTAAGAGGGATAGAGGAAGGTCAGACAGAGAGGAGGAGACTTGATAACAATGACAATAGACATGGAGATTGGAGAGATGCAGCCACAGCGAGGAATGTCAGGCAATTTTAGAATCTGGAAGAGGTGAGGAATGCATTGTCCCCGGAGCCTCCAGAAGGAACCAGCCCCAGGTGATGCCTGGATGTTAGCCCCATAACAACTCATCTTGGACTTCTGACTTCCAGAATTGAAAGAGAATACATTTGTGATATTTTAACCATTAAATCTATGGTCATTTGTTACAGCAGCAACAGGGAGCTTACACAGCCTCCAAACTTTGGGGCAGTTTGTTATGCGGCAAAAGCTAATGGATACATGTACATTCCCATACTCTTGTGGATGCTTTACAATGAGAAAGAGAGGAAAGGGATGGTACTGACCTGGGTGGGAAGGGGGTGCACCAAAATTAATGTTTCCCAGACATTCTGAAGAAAGCGTTTTACAAGACACTTTTTTTTTTTAAATTACCTAAATGACCATCTTGAAGTCATTCACTTACTTGTGAATTGATTAATTAACAAGCACGTACACACCATGTCCTGGGGTGGGAAGTGAGATATTCTCTGTGCCCTCATGGAAATTGCTGTTGCCCTCAGCAGGGCAACTCCTGCAAGAGCTGCCCGGCTTGACCACGTGCAGGGCTTTCCATGTAAGGGCTTTGGCCAAGTTTCCCGAGGGGCCTGACCTCGCCGTGCCCCCATCGGCCCCTCTGCACAATTCCAGGTGCCCACCCCACCGACCTCCCTGGCAGTCTGGCTGGCGAACTTCTCTCTCATTTACTTCTGACAAACAAGCCAGTCTCAAGTTTACAGCCACGTCTTCCAGCTGGGCCTCCATCTTTCCCCTTTGGCTAGGCATGTGTGTGGATAACTGCTGGGAAAGCGACCCTCTCAAAGGCCTCCAGGACCCCCAGGCTGCACTTGCTTCCTCAGGGAAGGCTTGGGAGTCTATGTTAGGCTTGGGCCCAGAATCCCTTCATGCTATCTGGGGAATTCTCTACTTGCATCAGGAGCAAAGTGCTATGAGAACAAGGGTGTGGGCCCCGCCGACAGCCTGTCGGGTCACTGTTTTAGGAGGAATGGGCGGATGGGGTGCTGGCACAAAGTGGGGTGGGGGGAACCCGGGAGAGGCCTTGGCATGGAGTGTGAGGGAGGGCGCGGAAGGGGGGGAGCTCCGGGGAAGCTCTGGTGGAGATTCTGCAGTTGGAATCTGCAGACAGAGATGCCGACTCATGGCCTTGTTGCAAATCACGGAGAGCGCGGTGGGAAAGGACAGCAGAGGGGAGATGAGGACGGAGTCCTCCAACCGAGGCCTCCTTTCGATTCTGTACAAGGGCAAAGGTGACCAATGGGGAGGGAGGACCGTGAAGGAAGTCTGGGCTGTGGACCGAACAAACCCAGGGGGTCCAGGCTCCGAACATGCTGATGCCCGGGGCTCGGGAATCTTAGAGCACGCCCACCTGGCCTCCTCCATCTGGGGTGGACTGGTCAGAGGTAGTTCACAGGATTGGAGAGTGGCTCTGTGCCAGCAGCTGGCAATGAACCCTGGTACCAAGACCACAGGCCTGGATGGAAAACATGGCAGGTGCCCGGGGGCCGTGGGGCCGTCTCAGGAAGCTCGTCTGTCAGACAAGGTGGACCGTTTCCTGCAGAGGCCAGACCAGTCTTCCGCCCAGCACATTCTGGAGCTGGTGGCATGGAGGCCACCCTGGTCCCCCAGCGCTGGCGCACACGCTCCCAGGAGATGCAGAGCCAGTGACCGTGAAGCCACAGGTAGCATGATTTTGGATTTTCTGAACAATGAGAAATGCACATGTCGTTCAGACCACACTGCAGGTGCCACTGGGCAGGAGGCCGTGCCCACAGGACGGATGCCCTGTGTCTAATCTGGTCCCCGAAAGCAGAGCCGTGGCAGAACATGGGAGCCGGGGGTGTACCTGGGGGGTCCCAGGAAGCAGGAAGTGGGGAAGTGAGAAGGGCTGGGGGAGGGAGTGTTCATGACCCGGGCCCGCTGGGGCTGGGGGAGCTGGCAGAGCAGTGCCCAGCGGGGCGGGAAGCCAGGTGTCTGCTCTCCGTCACCTGTTCCCTGGATCATCATTCGCTGGCCTGAACCACATGCCTGCTGGGGTCTGGCTCAGGGAGTACGCCTGCGTTTTATTTTATTTTATTGATCCAAGAAGTATTTATCCTCTTCTCGCTGCCCCTGATGTCTAAAATTGTTCTTCCCTCCATTTGGAGTCTAAACTTTCAGGTTTCAAGTTGTGTTTTCTTGCTTTTCTTCTATGACTTGGTCATCGCATCGCCAATTCTCTGGGCAACTAAAACTATTATAAAGAGTATCTGCTCATCAGAGGCCAACAGACTTGTTAAGTGTTGCATGCGTGTGCGTGTGGGCACGCACACGGAATGTCTATCCCAGCCAGGAGAGCGTGGGGGGGAGACAGAGGGGAGGCGACAGCAGCGCGTGCTTTCTCCGCAGACATGCAGAGCAGTCACTCTCCCAGGCCACATTTCTGGGGACGGGCACTAGTTTGCTTTAGCTCATATCCGAGGATCTCACTTGGGTGCCGTTTCTACATTGGCCTAAAAACAGGTTCTGAGTGTTTGGGGGCCGGCAGGAGCAGACAAGGAACAGAAAGACCAGCTCTCAGGTGAGGTGAAGGCTGGTGGGCAGAGGTGGGCTTCGTCGGGTTTCGGGCTGGGGCTGGTATCACCCGGCTCTGTGGAGTCTCTACTCAGTGGGACCCTCTGGACCAGGGCGATCCCCCCAAATCTAAAAACTCATCCCCAAAATACTAACACATTACGTGTGTATATGTGCACACACACATATTCTATACCCATGACACCGAAGTGGTATATTATCTGGATAATAGAATATCCATCAAAATAAAAAGATAATAGAACAAAGACAAAGTAAACAACATTTAAAATAATTTGTATTATTTTTTATTGTGGACACAATCTCTCTTTTTTTTTTTTAACTAAATAGTATTGGAAACATTAATATTATTGAATGACTGAACATGCACTATTAGTTTTAGAAATCCTGACCACACTTTCTGAAGCAGTGATTCAAGCTTCTGGGTTTAGGGCACTTTGGGACCTGGTTCTTCAGAACCCTGCCCTGGCTGTTCTGGCTGAAGACACAGGCACTAAATTATGTTTGCAAGTTTTCTTGGTGTACAGATATGGTGGTTTTTATAAGCAACGTGTTTATACGTTTCTGGTAACAAAATCGCACGAGGATGGAAAACATCCTACATTTTTCAATCTCTCCGTGGGATGAGTTTCTGTGGAAAGCAGTCCCTTGCTCCTCCTTTGTGAAAACGCCACGTTTTCCTTGAAAAGACAGCTTCAGTGGGTTTATTTTTTCAGAAACTTTGCCAGGCTGCTCTCAGTGACTAGCCTTTGTCCACAGAGGACAGTGCAGCTAAAGAAGTGTCCACCTTTTTGTAAAAGAGAATTGCCCACCTGGTCTCTAGAATTGCTTGTCCGAGTGCACAAATCCATGCCAGCCGAGGGGCGTAAAGCTTTACAAGGTCACCCCCATCTCATGTCAAAGATCCCCCCATGTCTGTATCCACACACCAGGCACATGAAAACCACCACATCGGTCAGAGGCCGCAGACCAGCCTCTCCCCACTGAGGCTGCCTAGGCTTCCCAGTGACTAGTGGACGTTTGTGACGGTAGTACTTGTCCACAAGCATCAGTCCTTACGTTAAGTACTGGGAGGTGCTCTTTCTTACATTCTGGTGACATTAATGTAAAGAAAGCCCTGGTGTCCTTTCCAGGTCTCGCTGGACTGTCTCGCAAACTCTTAGGGTCACGTGGTCCACACTGGGCACCCCTGATCTAGGCTTAGTGCTGATGGGAATGAGCTTCAGGTTCTACTGCCTGAGCCAGCGCCTGCACAGGTGTCCTCTGGAAACTGGCCCCAAACCTTCCTGGCACACTGGTCAGGGCAGGTGTGACCAGCACTGTCACACCAACAGGGCAGATCCTCCCACCAGACTCTGCTGTGCTGTCTGCTGATGGGTCACCAGGTACGTGCTGGGAACCGTAGATGTGTGTTTCTGATGCGTGTGAGTTTGTTAGGTGGGTGCATTTATTCCCATCTTAGAGATGGTAGGACTGAGACCACAGGGTGGAGAACGGCAGGGTGGCCCCACCCCACACCTGTCCACTAGTCTCCGGCCTCCATCTCAACTCCTTCCGTCAGCTGCCTGGCTCCTCTTCCCTTTGGCGGTGGGAGGGGCACCTCCACCAAGGCAGAGTTTTCTAACTCTTTCTGCAACGAAACGTTGCCCTACTTGCCAGAGCTGGTTCCAAGATGCCCTGTCCCTTCCCTCTCAAGGACGGGGGAGGACGACGGGCATTTGGGGCCAAAGCCTTTTGGGGCTGTGCATCAGAGCTGATTTTTCACAAGGCCTGGCCCTTCCTCACCCTCCCCTGGGAACTGCCATCCGCGAGCTTGGCCGCTAGTTCGTGGAGCTGGTCTCTGCTCGTCAGCTCTGGGCTTCTCCACCAGGCCCCGGGGGCCAATGCAGCTCCTCTGGTTTGAGAGCTCCTCTGACCCATTGTGGATCCTAATCCCAAACCAACGAAACCCGTAGAGTTTACGTTCATATACTCCGCCAGCAAGGACTTCCTGTTTTTAAGTTCAGGAGATTTCTTTAAAAACACAAACAAATGGAAGATGTTTTGGACCTTGAGTAAATATTCCCTAAGAGCATTTTGTGTGAAACAGGAATAAGCAACATATGGCTATGTTTCCTTCAAAACACACACGTTTCAAGGAAAGGGAACTAGAAAAACACATCCTAGATTTCTGCTGAGAGGAAGAAGATCTGGAAAAATTACAAATATTTTTTCCAGTGGTTAATTGGTTAATTATAGCGGCTAAATATAATTTCTGGGGCTGGTATTAGAGGGAGGTCCACACTGCAAGGTCTCTGCCCCATCATCCCCCATCTCTGGCCCCCATACCCTGGCCCCTGTTCTCCACCCCCAAAGGGTATCTGTCCACTGCTGGCAGAACTTAGCATCAGCCCCAGAACCCAGGCTCGCTAGAGCTGGTGGGAGGGCAGGGTCACCTCCTGATTTCCCAAGTGAAGACTGGTTGCCCGGAGACGGTCTCCAAGCTTGTTCGGGGTGTAGAAGCTTCTGCTGGAACCACCACCAAGGTCTCTGCTGCACGTCAGTCATTGGGCACAGAGAGGGAAGCACCTAAACAGACAAGAGGAGCTGGCAGCTTGCCTCAGGCCCCTTTCTCTTCTGCAGGCAGAGGAGACCGGCTTGAGTCAGTTGAAATGGAAAGGGGATTTCCTTGGAAGAGGCTGGGGTTTCTCCAGGCAGCGTGGAGTGGGCAGGTCTGGGGCCTCCCCTCTGCGAACCATCACTGACAGGGCTCCGCTCTCAAGGCCGAGTCACCTTCTGGGTCCGGTGCGGTGCCCTTCCCCCACGCCAGGGCAACCTCCCCAATCCTCTTGCTGCCCCCTTGGCAGGTGCTATGGCCCCAAACACCCCTCACCAGACTCTCATGATGGTTTGGTGTCCACAGCTTTATTTATACGCCTTCGAAGTACACCCGCCACCCCCCCCCCCGGCCCTTCTTTCTTGGGAGAAATGTGTATTTCAAAAAACAGCAGTTAATCCAGCCACAGCTCATCATTGATCTCAACCCCGGCACCGGTCAAAGGACTTACTGTGCATTATCTCATTTAACTTGCACGAACTCTCAGAGGTCCTGCTATCGTGTTCTGTTGTCATCTCCACTGCAATAGGAAACTAACTCACAAAGCGTTCCAGCCAGGAGGGGACTTGACACATCACTTTAGCTGCACCTCCCCAGGGCCATGGTCACGGGGCGTCTGGCTTGCACCCCACACACCCAGCACAGAGCCTGGGGCAGCCTGCTCCCTGCAGCATCTGGCCCAGGAGGGAAAGGCAGGGTTTGGCGAGACTGAGTAGGTTCAGAACAAGCCGTTATGTGCTACGTTCAGCAGCCTCACGATCAGGACAAATGACCCCTTCCAGCAAGTCCTGAGTGCCACCCCCCCTCCCTACCATGCCCTTTTTCCGGGGAAGCTCAGCCTATGGCTGAAATGTAACCTCCCACCTACTGTAGGGTCTTTACCTTGTCGAGAAGTGCTGAGCAGGGACCTGCTTGCACAAGACTGTGCTGTCAGGAAATCCGTCTCACGGTGGCCCTGATGATGGGTTAGCTCAACAGGCACTTCGGGCAAGTGGGTCATTTCACCTTCCTGCCGGGACCAGGGACAAGAACACAAAGAGCAGAGTGGCGAGCAGGAGGGCTCAGGGAAAGGGGACGTGCACGGGCCACCCTAACCCTGCATCCCTGCATCCTTCCATCATGTTTCCTGAACTCGAGAGGGAGTGGTGGGGGTGGAGGCGAACAAGGGGACTATCCTCTTCCCTGCTTGTCTTTTCCTCCCCTCCCTCCTCCCTCCATTCCCCCCATCTTCTCTGCCCCTCTCGCCCTCCTTCCCTCCTCATCTCTCTCTCTTTGTTCCACAGAGGATTCTGAGACAGCTGAAGTAAGTCTCTACAATCTATTCTTTGCGTGCCAGGCCCCTGGGTTCATGAAGACATGCTGCTTTGTTCTGAGTCAGCAGGACAGTTGGGCCAAGCGTGTGGCCGTCACCCACCCTGGAAGCCCCTGCGATGCTGCCGGGGGGCCTCTGCAGACTGACCAGGCTGCTCTGAGTTGGCCTGTCTTCCAGAGTTGGTCCTCAGGCACCGCTTGCATTCCTCTCCAGACATGTGGGAATTTATGGGGTGTATCTGACCAGCCTTGTGGCCCTGGCCTGAGGCTGGCCCCAGGGTCTTCGTGGTCAGGCGATGCCCTGAGGCTGGGGTGGTCTGCTGCTCCCAGGGCTCGGAAGGAGCAAGGCAGTTGCCCTCCTGCTCCAGGCGTCACCCTCAGGCTGGACAGTGGCCTGGAGAGGGAGGCAGCCGCTGACCTGGCTCCCTCCACCCCTGGTGCCCGGCATGGAGGTGACATCACGCCCTCTCGATGATGCTCCGGAGCTCTGAGTCACGCACTCTGCTTCTTCCAGGTGGCATCTGTTCTCCCCTTTTCCTGGGGCTAAAAAGGATGATGGAAAGAGAGAGCGTGAGAGACCCCTGCTCACCTGTAGTGAACATAAGTGAGTCTGTACGTTGTTGTGACAGTACCACACAAAGGTGTGGCCCAGTTTCTACCTGAACAGAGAGCTACTGTGAGGACAGCCACACAGTGAGGAGAGACCCCAACAGTGGTGGGGGTGGAAGGAAGTTCCCCCGGCCCAGGGCAGCCTCTGCTCCCTGGCCCCTGACCCTTGTGTCCACCAATTCAAGCTGCTTGAATGCCTTGGAGATGTGCACACATGTTGGGTAACAAGATTCTGGAGAAAACCACTGAATATTAGAAGTGCCTTGTCCCCTTCAGGGTCAGGCACATGGCTAGCAGTGTGGACAGCGGGCGGCCCTAGATCTGGATCCTGAGGAGAGGCAGGTAGGGTAGGACAAATAGGCTGTGAGGGAGCCTCAGGCTCGGTCCTTCCTCTTCACAGGGTCAGAAAGGCATTGAATCAAAGCAGATCCTGATGTAGGCAAGGAGGGTCTTCTGGTCAGTAAGGGAGGGGCCGTTGCATCAGGGAGATGGTCAGACCATGAGGTCTGCAAGGGGCCCTGAGGGCAGGCTTTCTTTGAAAGGGTGGGTCAATGAGGCCAGCAAGGATCTATGGGTGGGGAGGGGTGGGGGGCTGACAGAGAGGTAAACTGACAGCACAGTTCTCAGGAGGGGTCTTAAAGGAGGGTGCTGGGGAAGGGTGTCCACATTCTGATGAGCTCAGGCTGCATTGGGCCAAAGTCCAGGGGCCTGCTGGGGGATGAGGAGAAGTTTCACTAAAGTTTGGGTAGTTCAGGTGAGTGGGTGTTTGTCTAAGTTGGTCCAGAGGCGACAGGCAATTCAGCTAATCATTTACGAGGCCACGACTGGGCATCTGGGTGGCGTATGTGGCCCTCTCATAGGTGAGCAGGGAGGTCATCTGTGCGTCTCATCTAAGTTCCTTGGGGGGTGGTTCCTTGCAGTGAGCCCCTGCCAGAAACAGAGGGAGGGCTAGTTCTTAAAAGAAGAGCCAGGCTCAGGGGAGCTCGACATAATCAACATCCAGGACAGCGTCACCTTGGTAATTTGTCCTTCCGGTCAAGGCCCAGGCTTAAAAGAGTTAAAAATGAGACTCACCCAAATGCAGAAGGAATACAAGCCCAGTATTGCATTTAGCTCATCAGTGAGGGAGTCAGTAAGGTGGAGGAGCTAATTCAGAACCGAGTAGGGGATCAGGATTCCAGCCTCCCGCCTCCCAAACACCACCCTGAGATAAGTTTACTGCCTCAGGACCAACAATGGCTGGTTAATGCCCTACAGGGCAATAAAACTGTAGTATTTGGGATTATTTTCCTGCAGGGCAGAAGTTATATGCATCTGTTCTAGATTTGGTCTCTAACGTACTGTGTAATTTCAGTGTCTAACCTCAAATCATAGGAAATGGCAGGTCAAGTACAGCCCCGTTCCCCCAGATAATTGAAGAATCCTTGGGTGGTCTTATTAAACATCACCCAGTGTGGTCATAGAAGGTCGTGCCACCCACTTTTGGGCCCTTTTAACACATTTTAAATACTTTTCCTAACATCTCCAAGAATTTATAGAGGGCCTGCTCAGGAGCTGACCCGTCCAAAGCATGTCCACACGATGACCTTGTTCCAGGCAAGCTTTTCAACACAGAGAACAGAGCTTTTTTTTTTTTTTTTTTTTGCGGTATGCGGGCCTCTCACTGCCGTGGCCTCTCCCGTTGCGGAGCACAGGCTCCGGACGCGCAGGCCTGGCGGCCATGGCTCACGGGCTTAGTTGCTCCGCGGCATGTGGGATCTTCCCGGACCAGGGCACGAACCCGTGTCTCCCGCATCGGCAGGCGGATTCTCAACCACTGCGCCACCAGGGAAGCCCGAGAACAGAGCTTTGAGGACCAATCTTTTTATGCCCACAGATGGCAGGGAGGTGATAATGTTATTTTCTTCTTTGGTGCCATTGTATTTTCCACAAGGACCATTTGGGGAAACTTTGAAGTGTTAAGGGGGGAAAAGAGCCTGTTTCTATTAAGATTACCCTCTAGAGAAAAAGCAGGTTAGAAATCTTCAAAACAAAAATATTCTCCTGAGGGCAGAACAATACAAGGTCTCAGTAGCCCAATGTGATGAGAAGGGCTGCCATGCTATTCTTAGTTCTTCCATGAACCAGGAGGCCTTGTCTGCACACCTAGATGAGCCCACGTTCCCTAACATCATCACAGCTCACTCTAATTAGTCTGTGAATAGAAAGTCACTGTGAACCTGGCTACTCCTCATGTCCAATTTTTGCCTCCAATCTCTGTTAATTCACTTGAACATCATGTAACAGAAGGAATCCAGAGATTTTGTTAACAAAAATAAGCTGACTTATCAGGTTTTAACAATCAGATTGGAAAACAGGAATCATTTGGTAACCTTCCAGTTAACATGTGGACAATATGATGTTTGTTCTCAGCAAACCCTTAGGTTTTCTAAACAATTTAATTGCCCAAGTTATTTATAGAGAAGGTGATTTTTTGGAAATTAATGGGAGACAGCAGTGCTCCTGAGTAGCTGAGCTCAATGTTCTACCAGGTATGGAAAGACATGTGCCTAGGCTCATTATCTCCAGAGAAAACAAAGGCAGCAAAGGAGAAGTGAGGACACAAGCTTTGCGTCATAATCCACAGAGAGGAAGGAGGAGGGGGAGGGGAGGGAGGAAGAAGGATGGCTTTGAGCTTCATCTCTTACTCAGCCTCACACTGGTTTTTCTTCGTGGCAATTATCTCCACGGGACCTTCAATACATTCTGCTTTGTTTGTTATCTGTTTCTCCTCACCTCCTTTGGCCCAAGTGGAATTGAAGCCCCATGAGGGCAGACGTTCTTTATTGCAGTGGTCCCCAACCTTTTTGGCACCAGGGACCGGTTTCGTGGAAGACAGTTTTTCCACAGACTGGGGTGGGTGGGTGATGGTTTCGGGATGCTTCAAGTGCATTACATTTATTGTGCAGTTTATTTCTATTATTATTACATTGTAATATATAATGAAATAATTATACAACTCACCATAATGCAGAATCAGTGGGAGCCCTGAGCTTGTTTTCCTGCAACTAGACGGTCCCATCTGGGGGTGATGGGAGACAGTGACACCCAAAGCGTGTTGTTTATGTCCAGTCTACTCCGTAATCTTGTTTTGGTTGCTGTCACTGCAGAAATGCTGCTTCACGAAGATAGGATGTTGGAAATGGAAGCAGGCTTTTCAGGCTTTTTGTGGCAATCTCAGGATATTCTGGTTTGACTTTAATCCAGAACATATGGTGATTTGAAGTTGTCTCAAACATACTTTTAAGGGCACCGTCATTTGCAATCTCAAGCACTTGATCTTTTTCTAGCACAGACAAAATTGATTCACCTGGCTTATTCACAAATGGGTCGTGGATCCAGTCTTTCCCAGTTTGGGGGCCTTTTGTGGTTGGGAAGTAATGCTCAAACTCTTTTGAAAGCTGAGATAGGTGAGCAAGCACCAGCTGGGAGAAAGAAGGCCCTGGCTCAGTCTCTTTCAAAATCTCTGCTAATGTTTGAAACAGGTCAAAAATCCCAATGTCCACTCGTTGCCCCCATAATTCCAGTTTGGCTTTGAATGCAGCCACTTTATCTGCCGACTTGAGCACGGCTGTCATTCTCCCCTGAAGTGACAGATTGAGTTCGTTAAGCAGGTTACAGGTCAGAGAAGTAACCAAATTGTGCGACCCATTCTGTGTCACTGAAATGTGCTGCCAGTGGTGACTCTTTTTCTAAAAGAAATCTCTGGAGTGGCTCTCATAACTCAAAAACTCTGGCCAGTGATCTACCTTTAGAAAGCCATCTCACTTCTGTGTATAGGAGAAGACGTGTGTGCGCTGCCTGCATCTCCTCACAGAGCTGCACAAGCAGATGTGAGTTAAGGGCATGTACTTTAATGTGGTTGATAATTTTAATCACATCCTGCAAAACACTGTTAAATTCAGGTGACATTTTTTGGCTAGCCAGCATTTCTCTATGGATGACACAGTGCATAGACTCATTCAGAAGCGACTCTTTGACTCAAGTAGTTAAACCAGAAAGCCGCCCCGTCATGGCAGCCACTCCGTCCGTGCATATACCGACACAAAATGGCCAATTCAGGTTTCCTGATATGTAATCATTCAAAGACTTGAACAGTTCTGCAGCTGTGGTGTTGGTTGGCAACAAAAGTGCACATAACATATCCTCATGCACGTCCTCCTGAAAAATACATTGCACAAAAACAAGCATTGTGGCCTCGTTATCAACATCGGTAGATTCATCAACCTGGATTGCGTACCACGGTGACTCATTAATACTCTCTAACAATTGTGCCTCAATATCCTCTGCTATTTCATCAATTTGTGTAGTTATGGTGCAAGCCAAAAGAGGAACGTGTGCTGCCTTTTGAACTGCAGCCTCTCCCCAAAAGTTCACGCAGCAGGCAGGATCAACTCTTCACCAATAGGAAAGGGCTTCTTAGCTTTAGCCATGCGGTTAGCCACTAAGAATGATGCTCTCAGTGCAGACACATTTGATGAAGTGGTGGCCTTCAATAATTGCTTCTGTTCTTTGTGTTCATGTTGTTTTTCTTTTGAAAAACTCCGAAAACTTGTCTTTTAATGCAAGGTGATTGGTCTCCATGTGGCGAAGCAGTTTTGAAGCTTTCATGGCTTCGTTGGATAGCTGGTCGCCACATATTCCACAAAGCAGGCTTGGAGAATGTGAATCATCTGCTGCATTGAACCTGTAATTTAAGTAGGACTCTTGGTATTTTCTTTTAAATGCAGCTTTCTTTTTGTTGGCAGTCTTAGAGTCTCCTGCTATCTCATCATTGGGTCATTTCCCTTTTTCAAAGAAGCTCTCCAGCAATGTTTGTCTTTTACTCATTTTGGCTAGGGTTAGCCTGTGGTCTTACCAAAACTGTGACCGAGATGAGTGCGCAGTGCGGGAAAGCGGCGCAGACGAAGCGGTAAATAAAATTATGGGCGGGCTACTCGCGGGCTAAAATAAGCGATGGATTCTGACTTAAAGCCTGCCGCCAGAGGCAGCTGTACAACTCACCGATAGGGTTTTGGTATGAGTCTGCAACCAAGTGATTTCTTACGGTTTCTGTGCGGTCAAACCTCTCTGCTAATGATAATCTGTGTTTGCAGCCGCTCCCCAGCGCTAGCATCACCACCTCAGATCATCAGGCATTCGATTCTCATAAGGAGCGCGCAACCTAGATCCCTCGCATGCGCAGTTCACCGTAAGGTTTGCGCTGCCATGAGAATCTAATGCCACCGCTGAGCTGACAGGAGGCGGAGCTCAGATGGTAATGCGAGCAACGCGGAGCAGCTGTAAATACAGATGAATCTTCGCTTGTTTGCCCACCCCTCACCTCCTGCTATGTGGCCCAGTTCCTGACAGGCCACAGACTGGTACCATCCGTGGCCTGGGGGTTGGGGAACCCTGCTTTATTGTTTCATTGTTGCTGCTTGAACTGTGCCTGGTACGCAGCGGGCATTCTGTATACATAATCATAGATTTGGGGGATAGGCAGAAATCTTGGGGAGCTTGTGGCACTTGGGGCTGGAGCTGATATCTTGGCTATACATCAAACAAGTCAATTCTATTAAGAAGGAAAAATCATGGTTTATAATCTTGAGGTGCCGCTGGGCCTTCTGGAGCCAGCACCCCCAGCGAGGCTCTCCCTGGCGTGGCTCTCCCCGCAGCATGGCTGGAGGTTGGGGGCTCTTCCTCTCCTCCCTCACCTCCTCCTCAGGCAGTGGGAGTGCCCTGAGCTCCACGTTGTTTCCTTCCCCTGGACCTTCCCACCCCCTCTACCTCCTCTGCCATCATCATTCCCTCCTCTCCTGCTTTGCCTGAACTCCCCTTCAGCCTTCAAAGCCTGGCCATGAATGACCCTTGTGACCCCACCCGAGTGGCTAACACATCCTTCTTCGTGCCGTGCCCTCATTCTGAATCTTTGTCTATAAAACTGCTCTGAGTGATATAATTTCACCACAACTAAGGGGGCAAGTCACACGTTAAGTCGAGTTTCTGGTCTGGGATGCTTTGAAGGAGAGGAAGGGCCTGGGGAGGGGACACGGGCCAGCGGACGTGTGAGGGCTGGTAGAGGGTCATGGAGCACGCTTGCTCACGTCCCCCTTCAGCCAGGCTGGGCTCCTTTCAGGAGTCCAGTGACCAGGAAACCCTCCCAGCAGCAGAGAACGTCCTTTCTCCTGGTGGCACAGACAAGCTGGATCTCAACAAGCAGCGAGTGTGCGGGCATCTGTTGGGGACACAGACCCCCTGCAAGACACCCTCCCGGCTTCGGGACGGCGATGGAGCTTGACTGAAAAAGGATGCGTTGTGTAGATTCTGAATGTGAGCTCAGCATGGTAAGCAGGGGCTGCTGTGAAGGATACTTAGCCTCTAAGTGATAACAATGCCACCAACGACAGCAATTAGCCGTGAAGCATCTCTTGGTACCAAGCACAATAGGTGAGTTCCTTAACCGTCCCAGTGTGCAGAGGGGCCACACCAAGTCACCACGAGCCAGCCCAGCCTCACAGGCATGGTCGGAACAGCTGTCAGGGCAGCCTCATGAGTAAGCAGCTCGAGGGACATTTCGCGAAGGAGGAGAGGCGAGCCGTCCTGCAAACCTGGCTTCTGAAATGTCAGGGGGTTTGACCCTCCTCCTGAGCTGGGCCCTGGTGACCGACCACAGGTGGAATCACATTTTCTTTCTCTTTCCTTTTTCCTTTAACACATGCGTGGGGGACAGCTCACGGGGCCCTTTTGGTCTGGGAAAACTCTTCACCCCATCAGCCGTTTGCAGCTGCTGCATCCTCCTCCTCTGGGAATGAGGGGTTGTCCTCTGTCACCCTCAGGACAGGCTCCGCAAACAAGGGCCTCTCCCGTCCAGAAAATGTGAAGGGGCTGCCCCAGCTCCCATGTGCCTGATGGCTCTCCGGGCCCCGGGCAGGGCCTGGTCTGGGTCTCCTGGGCGGCTGACCTTCAGGATGGCACTTGGCAGGACTGTCCCCCGACCTCCAAGGCAGCGATGAAGCCGCTGCACTCAGTGTGTGGTCCAGGCCTGGAGAGAGACACCGAGGAAGGGGCCGGGAGGGGAGGAGACGACCGCTCCCCGAGGCCCACACACCATCCGCCCACAGCGGCCGTGGTCCTATTCCTGTCTTCTGACCCTCACAGTGACCTGGCCACTCCCCTGGAAAGGTTTGTCCAGGCAGCTGCCAACATCCAGGACAGAGACTCTGGGGACCCCACCTCTAGAGCAGCCCAAGTACAGTTTTATCTGGAAAGGAAAGAATAAAATGGGAAAAACGGAGCAGATCCCCTGTTGTTGGCTTGTGACAGTTCCCATCCCTGGGCTGCTCACAGCCTCAGGCTGTCACCTCTGAGGGCTCCTGTGTCCTTGGAGAGAGTCCGACAGCTCACGGCTGTAGTCTCTTCCTCTGTGGCATCGTTCATCCAGACCCTGTGCTCCTCTTGGCTGTGGGCGGGGTGTTACTCTGGAGAGGACACCCCTGGCGTGTACAGGGGAAGATCTGACCCCAAGCACCACCGTGGAAGTTCATGTCTGTGCCCAGAAGCAGGTTCTGTGCGGAACAGGTGCTTCTTTTGGGGGGCTGGGCTTGTTACCTACTGTCCACCCGACCCAGGTCCAGGCATGAATGTGGTTTCGTGCCCACAGGTGGGGAGGGTGGAGGAGGACCTTCCTGGAAGCCTTGGGGACAGAGCTTTTTGAATCCCAGCTCTCTCACCTGCAGGTGTTTGGCTGCTTTCATGTTGCCTCTGTTTCTACAACTGTAAAGTGGATGCGTTATTTCCTGTTTCATGGTGAAGGTGGAATGAAATTGTGGCTCTAGAATATCCTAGGAAAGTCTTCCTAAGAGAAAAATAAAATATTTTTGTACAAGAATGTTCACCAAAAAGTGGTTTCTTAGAGGGAATAATCAGAAACAATCCGAATGTTTATGGCATTTGTTAAATCCATCGAGGTTCATCCATTTATAGGGTACCAGGATGTGGTCTCTTCAAATGATGATGCAGGTATATTTTCAATGACACGAAAGGGTGTACACAAGAGATTATACATTTAAAAAATACAGGTTATCGAACCTTTTCTTTAGAACGGTCTTGGGTCGGGGGGTCGTGTTAGTCACATTCAACATTGTTTTCCTACCCACAACTCCCCATGGAGAGCCTCCCGCGGCCCGTGGCCCATGGCCTGCTTTGTGTCAGGGACCAGGAGAGGATGGCTGAACCAAGCTGAGCCAACCAGATTCGTGCTTTTGGGAACACAAACCGAGTCCTGGAAAGCAGACAGCTCTGAGCTCAAGTGCTGTTGATGTGACCACTGGGAAGGGAGGCATGTGGGTCAGAAGCCTGGACCGGGGGCTAGAGAGGGAGGGCCCGTGGCACCTGGGTGCGAACAAGAGAGACAGAGAGAGCTCCAGAATGGCCACCGTCATGGAGTTCAGCTGTGTCCCCTCCCCCTTGTCACCCATAGACGCCTCTGTGTCCCGCTCATAAAATTCCTTTGTGCTGGACATAGTTTCCATTCTTTGCACCCAAATGACGGCTCTGTGAACACGTGGTGAAGATGCTTACTTCCGGGTAGAGGTAGTTCAGATATTTATTTTTCTAAAGTTCTCAGTATTTTCTATTTTTTCTACAATGATCATTCATGTATTAATTGTTAAAAAAAAGTAAATGGAAAGGGCATCCACTTTGAAAAGAGATTGGCAGCTTTTTATAAAGTTTAACTTTAACTTACCAGCAATTCTGCTCTGAGGTACTTACCTAAGAGAGATGACAACCTAGAGCCACACAAAGACCCAACTCGAACGTCCACAGCATCTTCCTCCACGACGGCCCCGGACTGCACCAGCCCCGGGTGCCTTTGGACAAACAACCCAGCTGTGGTCCATTGTACAGCGGGACACGACTCGGCAATAAAAAGGAATGACCTAGCGAGGGAGGCGACACCCCAAGGAGCCAGACCCGAAGGAAATCTGTGAAATTTGGGGTAAGCGAAACTAATGTGTAGGGCAAAAGGCAGATCAGTGGTTTCCTGGTTTCTTGGGTGATTTTGAAGGGATGTGCCGAACTTTCGGGAGTGATGGAAATATTCAATATCTTAATTGGGCTGGTGGCAACACAGGAGTAGAGGTCTGTCAAAACTCACTGAATTGTACCCTTTATGGTCTATTTTATTCCATGTATATAAAGCCTCTCTAAAGTTGAAAAATTAATTGTAAAATAAAATAAAGCGAACCCCCCTGGGAGGACACGTTGGGTCTTTGTTAGTTGCTAAAGTAGCTGAGTTGCTAAAATAGGGCTGAGCATGGATGAAATGCCCACTGTCTGTGGCCCCGGGGGGGCTGGGGCACTGTGCTCACGACGGAGGATGGGCAGGGATGCAAAGTGACGGTGGTGCCATGGTGATGGGTGGGCCTGGCCACGGCCGACAGAGGACAGAGTGAAACATATCATAAGTGTGGAGAGAGGAACCCTGCGGATCGGAAATGAGACGTCCATGGGCCGCTTGGTGAGCAGTCAGTGCCCTCCGCGGTCCCATGCCCTTCCCCATTCGGGGCACGGGGGCCTCCTGCCTCTACCTGAGGCAGGAGGGCCACGGGGCCTGCTGGTGTGCAGGATGGAAGTGGGGGGAATTAGCACCTCCCAGGAGCAGACCGCAACCGGTGACTCACAGGGGTGAGGGTAGAAGCACCCCACAACCTCCCTCCGTGGGGGGCCCTTGTTGCCTGTAGCAGGACTGCTGTGTGGGTTCCTCCTGTCTCTGTCTCACTTCCACTTCTGCACTCCGGTGTCCTGGGATCAGATAACCTACGAACACCTGCATCCTTGTCTTGGGTCGGCTGCTGGGCGCGTACCACCTTGACTTCTTCTGCCCTCTCTGGTTGTAGGTCTGGCTTCGTGCAGCTGACATGGGGGTGCTATGGGCTGACTGTTTCCCCAAGTTCCTATGTTGAAACCTATTCCCCCAGCATGATGGCATTAGGAGGTGATTAGGTCAAAAAGGGAATTAGCGTCCATATAAAGGAGACCCCCGAGAGCTCCCTTGCCCCTTCCTCCACTTGAGGACACAGAGAGAAGATGGCCATCTGTGAACCAGGAAGAGAGTTCTCAGCAGAAACTGGATTTGAGGTGCCTTGATCTTGGACTTGCAGCCTGCAGAGCTGGGTGGACTAAACTTCTGTGTTTATGGTCTACCTGAGCTAAGGTACGTGGTTCTAGCTGCCCAGGTGGAGTAAACTCGCCCCCTCCAGCTGTCTGAGGTCCTCGCCGTGACAGCCAGTGTCCTCAGTGTCTTCCACTCTGACCCCTGCTTCTGGGGCACTTCCTGTGGTTTAGGGACTCAATGATCTCACAAAGAGCACGTCAGCTTTGTCTCACCGCAGACTGTGGTCCAGAGCTCTGCGCCCCACAGGGAGATCTTTGTCCGGCTGCAATGCCTCTTCCGGGGGAGCGGGGAGAGTCTGCCCCGCCGAAGGTCCTCTGTTAGGTGCTGCCCTTGAGTTTTGCTGAGAGGGGAAGGGGCTACGTGTATCAGCAAGTCCTTCAGAGGAGCTAGTGTGCCGAGTGACAGGGATGCTGAAATCGTCACAGAAACACAAAATACAAACCAAACCAAACCTTCCTTGAAGCTGCCCTGCAGCCAGTGTCCATGTGTCCTCTTCTTACGGACTGAGGACGGCCTGAGAAAACTCTCTCTGAGGATGGGCCCTTGGCAGGGGTCCTCCGGGGGGGTTCAGCTGACCTCTGCTTGCATTTCTCAATTAGCATCTTCTAAAGTAAAATTTCTTAAAAAGAAAGTACACCCGGGAGGACTGGAGCGGAGGCAAAAGTCCCGAGTGGCAGCACGCACCATTCTTTTCTGGCCATGTGCTCTCTCACCCCCGCGGTGACCTGGTCTCGGTGGCCCACCTGGTGGTGTCCTGCTGGGGCCTCCCCCTGACTTCCCACTGCCTAAAGGAAGAGAAAGCAAAAGGATGCATTTGTGTCCTCTTCTCCACGTTGTTCCCAGAGAGGCCTTTTACAACATAACTCAGGTCCTGCCACGCCTGCTTGGACGTGGCTTGTAAGCACACAACGTGTCCCCATCACCTGTGTCGGAGGCTGTGCTGGGCTCTGCCCATAGTCCCCAGGCCTTCTTGTTATGCCCTGGCCCTGCTCCCCTCGGCTACACTGACCTCTTTGCACACTTGGGCCTCGTCAGGCTCCAGGGCCATGGGGCTCTATGGAAAGCCCCGCCCAGAGTCTTTGCAGCGGCTCCACCCTGAGGCCGGGTCAGAGGCCACTCTGCCTGGTCATCCTGCCATGGAGGCGCCCCACCCAGCCGCGGTCCCAGAACCGTTTGGTGTGAGCGCTGGAGCCGCACCTCTTCCTGCTGAGCTGTTGGTTTGATGTCTGCAGCTCCCACCCAGAGCATGGGGACTTGATCTGTCTCTGTGTCTCCACCCTGGCACCCACTGTAGTGCTGGCCGTGAGCGCCCGGACGCATGTGGCCTCTGATCCTCAAAGCTCCCCCTGTGCCCAGAGGTGGAACAGCCACAGTGGCATGGCCATGACACTTAAGGTCCCCTGTCTGGCATCCTTAGGTTATGAGTAAAATTGTCCACACTGTTGAAGTTTAGACATGTAAGTATGTTTGCAAAAGTAAACTGCAGTTTCCAGACATTGTTCTAAAATACATTAAACACAGCCTCGTGGGTCTTCAGGAAACAAGTGGGCGGCACCGACACAGGCCTCTTCCTGAGCCGTCGGGTTTGAGCACGCAGCTCACCTGCTGCTTTAGGCTGCTTGCCGCCAGACCCTCGGGGGTGTCAGTGCCAGGAGCGTGATGGAGCTGGCGGTGCGGGGCCCCTGAGTGACAGGTGCTGCTAGAGAAACGTGCCAGGTGACGCAGCCCCGGCTTCACGCAGGGAGGGCCACGCAGGCTTGTTCTGATGAGAAGTTTTGTGCCTCTTTGGCCTCAGAGCCTCGGAGTGCTGCCAAAGCAGCTGAGACATGAATTGCAGAAGCTGAGCACAGTGAGGAGAGAGGGAAAGGCCTGGGGCAGGGGAGAAGGGTGGGTTAGGGGATACACAGGTTGAGGGGGGACAGAGGAAGGGGGATGAAGCGGGACGGGCCAGGGAGAAACCACGAAGCACAGCTGTCGTGCATTTTGGTCACGTGGGTAATGGAATAAACTTGTTTTTTGATATTTCTAGAATGTGTGCTCTCTTTCTCACAGCTGATAGCGTTTCCCTGGAAAAGGCCCCAGATGGACAGACCTGGGAAGAAACTCTCAGAGCAGCCAGTGTCTGACCCAGGGCGTGGCCCACGGGCAGCCCTGCCACCGCCTGGGAGGGGAAGTGGCGCTCTCACCCTGGCCTAATGTGACAACAGGCCGGGAAGGAGGCATTTCTGTAAGGCCAGGCGCCCTGGGATAGCCGTGTGAGCTCGCGGCCAGGTCCTCGCTGTGCGGGGAGAGGGGGCAGCACGGGAGCCCCATTCACCAACCAGATCACCTCCCCAGGATGGACTTGGGAACTGGCTTGGTTGAACTTCCTTTCCCTCCCTTTCTTGCGCTTCTGCCACCAGACAGGCTCCAGAGAGCGGGAGGGAGGGAGGGAAGGAGGGAGGGAGAAGCAAGGTGACACGAAGTCCTGTCGAATGCATGGTGGATGGCGGATGGCAATGGCGGATGACGGATGGAGGATGGTGGATGGCGGATGGCAGATGGCGGATGGCATATGGTGGATGGCGGGGCCCCGGGGTCCCCGTGGCTGTGAGGGCCTTCGGGTGCAGCCTGCCTGTTTCTCCCACCCCTGCGCTGCACCGTTCAGCTACACCAGCCCCGGAGGTTAGAGGAAGACTTAGGGTTCTCGGGGAAGTGCCCTCAAACCTTGTTACTCATCAGGATGGTCTGGATTAAATCCAGAAGGCCAGGCTGCACCCCAGGCCTGAGAAACCAGAGTCTCTGGCGGTGGAACCTGGGCATCAGCATTTTGTACAGCTTGCCGGTGATTCTGATGAGCAGACGGGCTGGGCCTCATGGGTGTGAGGGAAGAAGAACTGAGCACGCCTCTGAGGCTCAAATTCCAGGTCACCAACTGTCCCCGGGACTGTTCACGCCACCTATAGTCTGCCCTGCTGCCCTCTGCGTCCAAGCAACGTCACCACCATGGATGTCCACCCCCCATTCCCCCCTCAATCTTAATGGATGTCCACGGCCTCCCCTGGCTTTCAGGACTAAGCCTCCAGGGCTCTGGTCGCCTGCAACCTCCCTCTGTTCATTCCCCGCTTTCAGCCCTTCAGCCACAGTGCCTTCCTCTACACTCCTAGGCTGTGCTGCCTCACCTGCCCACTCGGGGCTTTGTGAGTGTGGATCCCCGCCCCCCGTGCCATGCCCCCCCTCCACCGTCCCTCCTTCCACCTCAGTGTAGCACACCCTCCTCTGAGTGAGCTCTGGCACCCGGCCTGTGGCTGGACCCCCAGCATGGCAGGGAGCCTGCTCACACGAGATGCTCAGTAAATCTTTGTTGACTGAAGAGTAGATTCTTGTACACGGTCCGGTGAGTAGAGGCTCACTGCCACTTCCCCACCCCAAACCAGCCCTGTGATCTGTCTGTCCCACCCCCAGGCATCCCGGGGGCGGACCCCTCCTCTGGTGAGGGGCTCTGTCTAACAGATGTGGCTTTCAGCTCCTACCCGGGCTGGGGGACCTGGGGCTGTGGGCGGCATCACTGCCTTCCTTGCAATGCTGTCCGTGGGGACCTGGGGCCGGGGGTGGTCACCGTGCTTCTAGAGGCCCCTTGGCTCCAGGTGTCGGATTCGTGGCTTCTTTGGAATGTCCAGCCTTTATCCTTGAAGGCTGGATATATTGCTGGAAACCACCATATATAACGGAGTGTCAAACTGGCTGGGTAATGCTGTCTGGGGCAAAGGTTGGCAGTTTGGTCGTGAAGGATCAATGTCGCTTCTCCTTTGAGGCTTGTGAACGAGGCGATTCCAGACTGAAAAGATGAGGGGTGTATGTCGTGAGTCCACATGTGGCAGGCCGTCCTGCTGTCCTGCCCTGGCCCCGGAGAAGGGGGATGCCTGCCCAAGAGCCGGGGGTTCTAACCCCATCATTCTAAGCCATTCGGAAAGCCAGCTTTACAGATGCTCCTACAGAATGCTCCAGATTCCTGCTGCTGATTTCCCAGGCTCCACGGGGCCTGGCCAGCAGAGGGCACGGTCCCTCCCATCTGGGAGTCAGGCCCAGAGCAGCCTCCCAGGGCCTTTGCTGCTCCAGGCTCACCCTTTTGGGCTGTCGAGAGCTGCAAAGAAGGAGTGGCTGGTGGGAGCTGGCTGGGGCACGGGGGTACCTGAGGGGATTCACAGCAGTGGATCCCTCCCCGAGGGGATCCCCCAAGTAGAGCTCCCTGAAGCAGAGGGTGCCCAGGTGCCACCTGTGCGGCTGCTTCCGCCATTTGTCCTGGCCCAGGCCCTGGTGTCCCTGGAACAGGCCAGGACCATCTGGAAGTCAGTCTCTCGGGGGCTGGCAGCCGGGACAGTTCAAAGAGAGACCCGACCTCCTCTTCGTGTCTGCGGGGGCGGGGTGCCTGCCGGCCACAGTGCAGGACACTGGCTGAACCGAGATGTTAAGGCCTCACTCACGTGCTCTGCTGTCTGGTGGGGGAGATGGACATTCAACACGCAACTGAATCAATTAGGCCAAATTACAAACGTGATGAGTACATGGGAAACAAGAAGGGGTGCTAGACAGGAGGAAAGTTGGGGTCTTACCAGCTCCAGGGGCTGGGGGGCTGCTCAATGAGACCCTCTTCCTCCGGAAGGTTAGGTGCCAGGGCCTGACCCCACTCGTCCCGGGGTAACACCTCGGTGCCAACTGTCCCTTCAGCAGGGATGGCTTGGCCTCCCTCCCCCTCCTGAGTTAAGTCTTTTCTGCTGCGAAGCTGCCCCCCTTCCCCCCAGGCCCCTCACAGCCGTGCTGGTTCCAGAAAGGCTCCTTCCCTGTTTTTATCATGACATCGCGCACATTGCTCTGCTTTCTCTGCACTGGCTGTGAGCCCCTCGAAGAAAGGGCTCCACGATGGAGGGGAGTAAGGATTTCTCGGGGTCCGTTTATCGGGCTCTTGCTCTAGCCAGCCCAGCGGGGGTCCGCGGTGTGCCCACTTTGAGCCAAATAGATGCCACAGGGGGGTTCAATGTGTCCTGATTTTATGAGGCAAAATTCCTGTGTGAGAGCA
Source organism: Kogia breviceps (assembly GCF_026419965.1). Taxonomy (NCBI): domain Eukaryota; kingdom Metazoa; phylum Chordata; class Mammalia; order Artiodactyla; family Physeteridae; genus Kogia; species Kogia breviceps. The sequence continues at coordinate 31,828,470 of NC_081323.1, read as the reverse complement.
AACGGAGAGAGAGCTGGGCAGTTGGGGCACAGTCCTCTCAGCCTGGGGGTGAGGGAGGGCTGTCCTCCAGAATCGAGGATCTGTCCTCCTGCACATGGGTGCACAGACATTTCCTGTGCGCTGGGATTGCTCAAGAACGTCCAAACGCACAGTCATGGGGGATTCACCCTCTGTCAGAATCCCTGTCATCTGAACAGAAAGTAAGTCCCTGATTGTGAAAGTTGGGCGGGTGGGGGGTTTGGGAGGCTCCCCTGCTTCAGCCCAGGGTGTCGTGAAGTCTTGTGTCTCTGAATCACCTGGTTCCTCTTCCTGCCACCCACCCCCCCACCTGCCAGCAGAGGTGACATAAGGCAGGGGTGACATACCAGCCAGTTCTTCCTCAGTGGCACAGCCTCTTGCGTGAGTTTTCACAGGCAGAGACCCTGGAGGGTCCCACCGCACAGCCCTGAGGCCTGTGAAAAAGTGCATGAAGCCCCAGGATGGTACAGCTCCAGAGGGTCTCAGAGAGGCCCCAGAGGGGACACCACCCCTGGGGAAAGTGTCTCTGTCTGTGAGGGGCTTGACCATGAGTAGAGGATGCCCCTGGTTGGCACTTTTCTGTGCAGGAATCTGCAGAGCTTGGCCAGGGAAGTGTGTAAAAATTCACACGAGGAATGAGGTTTCCAAATTGTACACCCCTGCCCTTCTCCCCTTGACACAGGCCTAAGAAAGAGAATTCTGGGCATTACATCTCAGCCTCAGCTCTTTGGGGGACCAGTTTCTGTCCCCCAAACTGATGAGAGGAGAGAGAGGAAGATGGGCCTGGGGTGGGAGGACAGGTAAGGAGGAGAGTCTTGCTTCTGGGGTTGGCCTCCAAACCTCCCTGTGTTTTGAAGAATTCAGGTAGTGGACAAAGAAGAGGCATAACTTTTCAGCCAGTGTAAAATGCTGATAGAAGGCACCCAGGGGACTGAAATAGAAAAGGCTGAAATAAGGAGAGTATTTGCCATTAAAAGAGAGAGGTTACAGAATTCTTGAGGAAAAAGAGAATGAAATAGAGAGAATTTTAAGAAGTGTTTCTCTGGTCCATAAGTTGGATTCCCTTTGGTATTTCCCCAGACCCTTGAGCGAAAACTGCAACTAACTTTTCATACTTTGGGTTTTGGTGCTGTGCTTCTATGAATGTGACTCCACATATGGACTGGGTCACAAGGAGCTCCAGTTTATCTTTGGGACACACACACACACACACACACACACACACACACACAATACAGAAATATATCTCAGAAATTCACTTTTAAGAAAACAGCTGAGATTATCCATCACAACATGAGTGCGTTCATCGACTGTTCATTCTTCTGTTAAGCACCCATCTCTGTCTAACGGGTGGATTAAGGTCCATTTTTATTCCCTTTACGGACCCATTTATTCTCCCCTCTTAGGCAAAGACCTCTGTGCCACCTTCAGAAGGTAGGATGCCCAGGCCAAGGAAGGCAGTCCCCTCTCTGGTTTAAATTTCACAGTGAAGCCTGCTTCAGAAATAAATCATAAAAAGAGATACCCTTCCCTCATCTGCTGCAGACAGCCCCAAAGTGTATCTAGCCCCGTGAGATCAGAGCTGAGTTCTGGGCAAGGTGAATGCAGACCAGCATCGACAAACTCCCCGGCATTTGTGGATGGCACAGCTCTCAGGAAGCTGAGAGCTGGCGTGCCGGGGAAAGTGAAGCCCAGTGACAAGATGGATGGGCATCCCAGGTCCCCTTTTAGTGCTTAATTACCCAGAGGAAAGGCCAACAATGGGGACTGTAAATTGTCCTTGGAAAACAACCCTGGGAGTGGCTCCCCCTTTGTGCCCAGGCCAGGACCCCCGCCCCTTTCCTGGGCCTGGAGGGGCCTCCTTCTCAGCTGCCGCTTTGCCTGGATCTCCTGCTCCTCCCCGGCCCACACTTCCTCTGCATTTCCCTTCTCCAGCCAGGCCTCGCCCCCTTCCTGTTTTCCTGGTCACCAACAGAGGAAGGGAAATGTTACATGAAGCCCTTTTCTTTGTCTTCGTCCCCACTGATTCATAAGGAAAAGAATGGCTTCAGGTGTTTAAATAATGGGGTGCGATGAACCTATAACTCACCCCAGCACTAGTCTTAGGAAAGGCAAAGTCTCCAGGGCAAAGTCAGGGGTCATAGATCACCCCAAACATAAGCTTTAATCACTTTTAATGCAACGACAGCTTAATAGCTTCCAGCCTCAGATATTAAAATGAAGCATTACAAAAAAAAGAAAAAAACATGTAACTTCCATTTTTCAGATTCCATTTCTTCTTTAAAATACAAATATTGCCAAAGGCAGATTTGGACACTCATGCAATGTGCTTGTACCCAGTTTTTGGACACCACTGCTACGTACCATCCCCAGATGTTGGCACCAGTACAAAGTAAGTTCTCCAGAATTGCTTCCATGCTGGTAGAGAATTACAATAGCTGATTTCAAACCCAGAGAGACATAGCTGGGGGTGGGGATGGTGCAGGGGGTCTGGCCCCTGGCTTTGGTCTTCCCCATTGAGGAGACGTACGAGGTGGATCCTCCCTGGGTGTGATGCGGGGAAGCGGGGTGCATCCCTGAACAGCTTTGTCCAATGTCCTCAGAGGCCCTGGCGGATGTGGCCTTTTCCCTACTGCTCCCTTGACCTGCACTTACCTCCTGCTGATGCTATAGAACTACTTCTCTGAAATTTCTTGCTGTAGACCAGTCTCCTGCTCTAGTTTTGTTAGGGTCCAGGCATGGGGCCCGGGCTTTCGTATTTTAATCAAACAGTCACCAACGTTTATCTGGAAATGGTGATGGCAGGAGGATACTGTCCAGCTGCACCCAGCCACTACAGACAGTTAGTTGCCTTGAGATGCACTTGGTACAACTCCTGCCAGACTCAGCCTGGCCACAATGACACGAAATCGGGCAACAGGCTGGGGTCGGGGTGACGGGGCACTTGATCCCAAAGTACTCCAGGGAGCCCCTCCCTGCAGTGAGCTCTCCTCATGCTGTCTGATGAGATCTTCATGGTACCCCTGAGCGAGCAGATGGGGCTTTCATGCCCTCAGACACCAGCGGTGCCCCAGCGAGGCTGCCCTGCCCCGGGCTGCTTGCTTGGGGCTGTTTCTTTGCCGCATCCTGGCTGGTTGTGGGACGATCTCTGCCCTACCTCTGTCCCCGCCTCCCTTCAGCCAAAAACTCCAGTGATGGGGTCGAAATGATCAATGTATTAAGAGCCCCTTACGAGGAAACAAATCCTCTCCCACTGTTAGGGAGTTGGATGGAGGTGAAAGTGGAAAGAGAAGTCTTCTCACTCTTTTCTCTGTTGGGTGGTGGAGAGCAGAGGACCCAGTCTCTGATCCAAAACCTTTCCTACGGGTCACAGACGGACTAGTTTTTAGACTCAATTGTCTCACAGTATCTGGGAGTTTGGAAGGGCCCAGTCAGAGCCTCTCCCCGAGGGGACATGAAGGTACCCCACACACATGGTGTGCTGAGTTCCTTTAAATTCAGCAAAGGTGTGCTGAGCCCGCACTGGCTTCAGACTCCCATCCACACCTGCAGCCGCCTCTGTGTAGGGATACCCCTCCTTACACCCAGCTGTCTGAATGGGACCGCCTCTAACTAGGAGAGTGGTCCCATGGTGGGCTGCCTGCAGTGGTAGCTTCTGCCTAGCACATCCTGACCCAGAGCTGCAGCTGCGTATGGATGGGAAGCGGCTTCTCAGGAAAGAGGCCTTCATTCCTGGGAAGAGGAGGGGCCTCAGCCTGCTGTTTCTGCAGCCCCTCCCCTGCCCTGGGAGCAGGGGCTCTGGAGAGGCTTTGCTCAGGCCCCAGGAGGGAGAAAGGAGGTTAAGGCCTGGTGTGTCCACTATGGCTTATCTTGAACACAGATGTCAGCCCGTGCCCAGTCATCACAAGGGAACCCAGGCTTGGGGGGCTGGGGGGGCTCTGTTTCCTTCTCTGAACGTCATGATCGAATAAGGGAGGCATCTTGCTTGTATCCTAACTGCTCCCTGAGAGAAAGGGCCATTAACCCCCCTTAACCTGGAAAATGGTTTGACCGCTCGTGTTGGAGGCGGATGGTGCCTGGGCAGCAACAGGTAAAATTCTGTACCAGGGGAGAGCCAAATCTGATTGCATGTTGGATCAGTTTCTTTTACTTTATCCTTTGCTTTCCACTGCTTTTTTTCTCTGATAGGATACCGTCTGTACATAATGGCCTGCCTCGGGGGATCCTGCCCCTCTGCCTGAATGTTGAACCAAAGTGCTTTTGTTCAGGCGAACATCTGGACCGTGTTCCACCTGCGGGTGGCTGCAAGAAAGAAGAAACTAACACGTCCCCTCCCCGAGGCTGGCCATTCCGGCGATATTTGCAAAACTTACCGCCTTTTTACTTGACTTCCTCATATCCTCGCCTCTCTGTGCTATAAAAGAAACTGGCATCCAAACCCCGATAAGATGGTTATTTTGAGACTTTAGTCTGCTATCTTCTCCGTCTGCTGGCTTTCCGAATAAAGTCATATTCCTTTGCCTCAGCACCTCGTCTCTGATTCATTGGCCTGTCGTGCAGCGAGCTGGGACTCAGTAACAAGTCTACCCATATTATTTATTTATATGTCACCTCTTAAAGAAAAAAGACAATTTCTGGGAGGCAGTTATGATTATCGTTGTGTTTCTTTGGGTCGTCCATGAAAATTTTAATATAATTTGAATTCTAATATAACCTTTGACTTTACCGCGAAGAGACATTTTCTATCTATGGGCAAATAATTTATCTCCTGTTGGTTGGGGGTTGAGATGCCATCTTTGGAAGGGTTCTGGTAAGAATGCTGGTCTGGTGAGATCTCCTCCCAATGCTCTTTCCATGCTGCCCCCATGGAGGAATCTCAGGCACTGCCCCAAGGCCCTGAGTTAAGTCCCAAGTACACGCTCCTTTCCCTTCCTTTCCAAAAAGTAATCTAGCATCACCGAATACTGTTTAAATATGTCCCAATGCTTGAATTTTATTCCTAGTTGAAAACACAAATTGACTCAACCATTTTACTTAAGAGGAACATGATTAATGCTTATTAACCAAAACACGTCTCCAAAAGCTAAATTCTGAAGCGTTTAGTCACACCTGACATGGCACTGTGCTGGGAGAGGGGGCTGTCCTCCGCCGGAAGACTCTGTCCTCAGGGAGGCACGGACGTCAGGGTGACGTCTGTGACACAAGAGCCTGTGCTTTTGACTGAGAGTTGCTCTTTTCAGCCAGTCTCAGCTAAGTGACCTCAGAGCCTACCCAGGCTGAACAGCCACATCGATGACCATGCAGGCTCCCTCCCCCCGCACTGGAATGGGGGACCGTGTCAGAGGGTGACACGCGGTGACTGCAGTAGGAGAGAACAGCATGAGCCCTGAGCAAGTGCTTCACGTAAAGGGAGTGACTGGTTTGGGGCGTCTGGTACATACAGACCCTGGTCAGTGTCTTCAAGAATATAATAAAGTTGTACAAGAATCGTCAGGTGCTGAGGGGAGGCACTGCCTTTGCGTGGTGTTCTTATCATCCCTCAGAACAGGCGGTCCCGTGATAATGTCACTGACCTCAGCCCCTATGTGGCCGGCATCTCCTGCGGTGGAAATTAGGGTTTGCTCTGAGATTTTAGCTGGAAGGAGGACTCCCCACAGGTGGCTTCCCAGCATCGGGGCCCCATGTGGTCCCTGCCACGTGAAGCTGGGCGTTGCGGCTGATGGAATGTGGGTGAGGGGATGGTCACCCCTGGGCCTACACAGCCCTTAGTGTGTGTTTTGATGGTCCTGAGACTGCACCCAGACTCCTCCTGGCTGAGCCCGACATCCGGCCATCCCCGAAGGCGCAGGGCCTGGGATGCAGCTGTGGTGCGTGTCCCACCCCGGGTGAGGTCCTGATGGTGCAGCCGAGGCCGGCATCACGCTCAGCAAAATAGCCACACCCGTGAGAAATAATAAATTACTCTTGATTTAAGCCACTAGGGCTTGGGGTGGTTCACTGTGCAGAGAGAGGTACTGAGGCAGGCGTGTATAAAGCAGACGAGCCTGGGGCCACAGCTGACCGCGAGTCTCGGCCGAATGCCGCCTCCTCCCCGTGCGCCTGAGTCATTGGGTTCTCTGGAGGGCGAGGTCGGGCCAGCAGGAGCCTGGGCGGGAGCCCTCGTGCTGTGACCGGTGTCAGCATCACAGTGGGGGAGCCCAGGCCCAGCTGCTGGCGGTCAGCAGGAGTCCAGCAGTGCAGAGAGCAAGGCCTCGGCTTTCCCGGGGGTGGGCCTTCAGTTCAGCTTTCTGGGGCCCAACCTTCCTGCCAAGTCTCCCTCCTGGGAGGACCCCGGGGTTCTGGCGGGCCACGACCCACTCAGGACTTAAAAGGGAGGGGCCACCCTCTAAGTGTTTTCAGTGGCCCTGCAGAGCACAAGCCAGATGTGGGGTGTCCAGAGGGTGTGTGTGTGTGTGTGTGTGTGTGTGTGTGTGTGTGTGCATGTGTGATGTGTGTATATGTGTGGTTGTGTGGTGTGTATGGTGTGTGTGTATGTTATATATAGTGTTCATATGTGTGGTGTGTGTATAAGTGTGTGGTTGTATGTGTGTGTATCTGTATGTGTGGGGTGTGGTATGTGTATGTGTGTGTATGTTGTGTGTGTATGTATGTGTGTGTGGTTATATGTGTGTGTGGTTGTGTGTGGTGTGTATGTGGTGTGTGTGTGGTTGTGTGTGGGGTGTTGTGTGGGGTGTGTGTGTAGGTGTATCTGTGGTGTGTATATATGTGGTTGTGTGTGGTGGGTGTGTATGTGTGTTGTGTGTGTGGTTGTATGTGTGTGTGTGGGGGGGCGAGGATCCTCCTCTTGGTCGGCACCATCCTGACTCAGCCCTGGGGCTCTAAGGATGGAACCAGGAGTAGGTTCCTTCCCACCAACTGGCAGGACTTTAACCACAGGTGAGCTTCAGGGCTGCCTCTGCGCTCCCCAGACAAGGGGAGGAAAGGGCCACAGCCCCCGGGCACCGCGGAGGATGTCCTTGCACACAGAGAAAGGGCTGGCTTCATGCTGCTTGTCCTGCTTCCTCCTGGAGCAGCCCGTGGGGAGATGGCCAGGCTCTTGCTGCCCACCGACCGCCTGGGCGCCGGGAGGTGACATCCCAGCGGCGGGAGAGCGCTGGGCAGTGTCCCTAGGCCTCCCTCAGCTCTGAAATCTGCCCCAGAGGCATCGTGGGCCCCGCCGAAGGTGGTTGCCGGTCCTCTGTGCACACAGACGGCCGGCCTCAGCGATGGGGCCTCTTCTGCATAGTCGGCTAACGGAGCAGCAGGCGTGCCCACTGGCCCACGGCTCACAGGTGTGGCTCTGGATGAACAGAACCCCTCCCCACCCCTGAACCTGACCAGCCGCCCCGCTGGCTCAGCCCTCTGCCCCCTGTGGTCACCCGGGGGCCACCACATCCCCAGGTACACGCTGCCCTCCCACCCGTGCCGGCCCCGATCCCAGCTCCGTCAGGGGCCCCTTCTTGCTCGAGGCCTTCCCTGTGGACAGCCCGTCTCTGTCCCTGGAGATCTCTCGGACCTTTTCTCTCTTCCCCTGTGGGTGTGTATCTTCTGAGTTCCCGGGGCGGGGGTGGGGGGAGCAGGGCCCCGTGTACCCGGCACAGCCCCTGGCACAGCCCCTGGCATAGCGGACTCAGCTAGCTGCATTTTTGAAGGTTCAGCGAAAGCCCCACGGCTCCTCTCATGGGTCAGCTCCAGAGACGGGAGGAGAAGCTTAGAGCTGGGTGTTGAGCAGTATTCTGAGCAGCAGAGTTGGCCCTGCCTGGAGGGGTGGGGGGAGCCCAGGAGAACCAGGTCGGGCGCTGGGAGTCCCTGCTCCAGCCCAGCTCTCTGCAGGCTTCTAGTGTTTAGGCAGCACTGCTGCAGATGAAGGAAGCATCACAGCTCCTCTCTCTGGGACACAGGAAATAGGAAGAGGAGTTAGAGGACAGAGACGTGGTGTAAGTCTGGCCCGATTCTTCTCTCCCAGGTGCAGATGTGACGTGAAAACCAGGCCTGTCCCGGCCACATGTTTAGCGTGTGGGTCCTGATGACCAGGTGGTACCCAGAGGGTGAGCTGGAGGTCAGAAGTAGGCCAGGGTAGTGAGCAAACTTCCAGCTGGGACGATAACCCTTGCACTGGCCTCTCTGCCCTGAGGTCATGACACACCTCTGGATTGGTGAGAGCCTGTGTGGGTGGGGTCCCGTCTGGGATGGCCCTGTTTCCTAGGCGACAGTACCAGTCAGATGAGAGCTCCAGCTGAGTCCCGGGTTGGGCCATTCATTCATTTAGCAGACAGTTGCTGAAGCCCGAAGTGGTTGGGGGGGACACCCTAGCCTGAGGGAGATAGGGGAGTGGGAGTGAGGGTCGGGGGTCAGGCAGGGCATGAGGCAAAGGGTTTGCAGTCTGGGGTCTGGGACCTCGGGAAACATGAAGCCTGTCTTCCGGGACTGGTCCCCTCCCCAGGACATGCCTGTATCTACTGTCTCCTGACTTGGGGCGTTACAGAACCCCCCCAGCATACCCCCCGGGGAGGGGCCTGACCGGCTGAGCAGGGCTGTGCTTGGGAAGGGGAGGCGGGGGCACAGATCGCAGCAGGGGCTGGCCAGGAGGCTGCACTGGAGGCAGCCTTGTCCCAGGTTTCAGTGGCTGGTCCTGGGTCTCCCTAAAGTCTCACCCTTCAGCCCCTCTTCACCCGGTCTGAGCCTTCAGAGGACACTGGATGTCCATGTGGGGCCACTGGAGGCCTGGCAGCAAAGGTGGCAAAGGTGTGTCACTGTGGCAGAGGCCTGAGTGCCCCTGGGGGAGGGACCAGGCAGCGGCAGCACCACTGAACCAAACCCCCTCGCCTACCAAGGATAACTGTACAAGGACAGTCTTTCTAAGAGATACAGCTGTCAAGTTGCTGTGCCTTTCACACATGGTAGTGAGTACCCCATCTCTAGAAGCATGCAAGAGGAGGCTGCATAACTACCAGTCAGGTATGTTATAAAGGAAAGGACCACATTAGGTAGGGGTTCAGCTGAGGTCACTCCCTCATTGAGCAGCATTGTGTTGATTAGTGTGAAAAGGTGGTGGTCAGGGAGACAGGTGACAGTGACTCTCGGTGCGGGCGCCCTGTCCCTAGCAATAGGAGTGCCACTAGCTCCTATGACTCTGCAGAGTCAGTCCTGCAGGATTTCCTTCGTGCTGCCCTTCTGATCACTGCTTGTGTTTTGACAACCAAACACTGAGTCCTGGGTGACTATGACCCATCACTGCATCAGACCCTGGTTCCAGCTTCCTGATGTCTCTGCAGCAGGAGGAAGACGAGGCCAGGAGCCCTGACGGTGCAGACACACACAAGACCCCAGGGGGGACGTGGCAACTTCCTGTTCGTGAGTCACCCCATCACCGTTGTCTCAGTCGTCAGTCACTGGGCTCAGGACCCAGCAAAGGGCCTCTTGGGCCTGAACATTCCATCATGGAAGGGGGGCAATCTCTCGAACAAATGAACATTCTCGATGACTGAACCTTACCTCTTTAACCAGGTAACAAATAAGAACTACATTTGTTTCCATTTATTTAAAAAATGAATTATTCCATAACTGACACACAGTTGTCAGAGGAAAATTAGCAATGCAGATGAGGAAAAGCCAGACAGCATAAGCAAATTCCCCTCAACTGCACCATCCGGAAAGAACTTGGGCTTTTCTGGGCATTGATGTGCATGCGTGTGTGGGCGTGTGTGTTGGTGTAGTAATAGAATCACACTGTAAAACTCGACTGTAACGTGCTTTTCCATATACAATACCTTGTATATGTCTTTCTATGTTAATACAGTGAATTCATCAATTTTAAAGCTACCCAGCATCCCATGAGCACAGGTGTAGATTTTTCTAAGACTGCGACTACTTTAAAAAAAATCTGTCGAAAATGAGTCAGAGCACACACCCTCCTGCCTTCTAATTTCCTAATCAGGGTGGGAACGTGACACCAGCTGAACTCCAGGGGCTCTGAGTTCACTGTTGTTCAATGAACCCCACAGGTAATTTCAATAAGGAGCTGGTTTGGAAGAGAAAAGAGCTCCAGGTGAAGAATCGGATGGCTCTGGGGCATGTTCTAGAGAACATTTCTGGATTTTAACCAGGGGCGGGGGGGCTTCCCCACGGGGTGCTCAGTCTCCCTGCCCCACACCACCTGCAGCTGCATTCAGGACCTTTTTTCTCCCCCCATGCGAGAGCAGCACATCATAACCAGTGCCGGGGACTTTCCTCACTATCTCAGTCCTGGCCAGTCCTCATCTTGGAGCTGGGAAGGATTCTGTCCAAAGCAAGAATGGGTCATGAAAGGGATCTCCATTCCCCATCACTGGATGGGCCCCAGGGACCGGCCCACCTGGTTACACACAGCGCCTTTGGGCTTATCACAGGCAGGGTGACCCCAGGTCCTTTGCTACGAGGTCACTTAAACTTCTCTGCAGGACTGGCCGCCCCAGCGATTATCCTTTGGAGAGGAGAGAATCAACAGAACGGAGATGACAGCCTCAGAATTGCACCTGTCACAGAGCTGCTGGCATCCATGTCTCCTGGGGTGCCCCTCAGGATGCAGATTCCTGGGGCTGACACAGCTCCTCTGCACAGAACGAGTTGAGGGTGAGCCTCTTTAACATGCTGGTAAACCAGCACCCCATTGCTTGCCGGAGGGAGTGAAAAGCAGCTCCTCTCAGGGCTCCACTCCTGCACTGCTGCTTCTGCGGGAATGGCTCAACACCGGGAGGCACCTTTGATCATTGATTTCTCGCTGGATGGCTGGCCCCAGGTGAGGGGGAGAGCAGGAGGGAGGAGAAAATAGATGAGAATGGATGCTTTTCTCCCGGAGTTCCACACACAATTCTTTTTTTGTTTCTCTTTGGTCTTTGCTTTTCCACACGATAAATTCATCTCCTTGTTTTTCTTTCCAAAATATCCCCTCCTACCCATGTCCTCACTGCCTCTGGCCTGGACCAAGCCCAGGCCCTGACCCTCAGCAGCTGTCTGTCCCCTGAGACCTGCCACATCCCCAGGCCAGGACAGAGCCCGTGGAGAAAAGACAGGAAAAATGGCGATAATTGGGAGGGGGTGGGGGCATCCTTAAACGGATGGCTTGATTAATTGGAGTGGATGAGCACCGTGTCCTGGGAGGAAGATTCTGTGAATCTGTGTGGTCTGAGTGGACAAGTTCATGCCGATGACTTCGGGCTGATCTTGGCTCTGCCCGGAGGCGTTGGCTCTGATAAGCTGACCTCTAGCTGAGCCTTTTGGTTTCTGAGAAGTGGAGGAATCACTGGGAGTCAACCCGATCTTCCAAGATAAAGGGCCAATCTTAGATGGATCTATTATTTCCTTGAGATCTTGGAATAGTGCTTTTATTTGTCCAATGACGTTTATCTATTAAACATCCATGAAACCCTGGGTGGTTACAGAGCGGCAGTAGGTGGTCACGGATTGGAGAGAGTGAATGATGACTCATCGCAGGCGTCCTTTATCATTCTTCAGGGAATTAAAGACGTGACTCAAAATTGTTCAAAAGAAATGCAACCAATTTATATCTGCCTTTACGTAACTGACTAGATAAAACAATAGTTATTCATTACTCACTAAAAATCTGGTTTGCATAAGTCCATTTTCCATTTAAATCAAACTTTCTCATCTCTATAAAAGCATTTTTTTCATGGACGACTTTCTTTCACGAACAAATTGCACATTGCTGCTTTCTTAAACAAGGTGTTCTTGCGGGGATTTTAATTTAATTTGACTTGCTTTATGTTGTGCTCTGTCGGGTCAAGTGAACCGTAGAGCTCCCCCCTGCACCCCCCGTGACCCACCTGCTACATCCTCGACCCTGTCACTGTCACCTCCCGCTTAACCTACTGCAGGAGCCTCCTAAGGCGCTCCTGGCCCCCAGCATCCTCCCATGAACGGGGAGCGGCCCTGGATGTTAGGAGCCATGTGGGTTGTCTGTGCCACATTTTTCTGTCCTAAACCTTAACTCTTTCTGACCAGCCAGCAGGGCTGCCCCAGGAAAGCCGACCCACACTTGCCATCAGTTCAGGCCCCCCCTGCCAGGTGCTGGTCTGCTTCCTGGCCATGCTGAGTGAGCGTTTGGGGCCCCTGTCACACCAGCATCTAGGTTGGAGTGTCAGGGACAGGGTTGTGAGGCAATGTGATTTCAGCCCTCGAAGGTCTCCTCGCAGCCTGAGCGAAGCTTGGGTGGAGGTTGGGTCTCGAGCCTGGAGAATGTGCATTTCCCAAACGTCTCAGGCCAAGGAAGTTTTTGTATCTCTCAGAGCATCGCAAGGGACTTTGGTCTGTGGAGTAAACTCTGGCCAACCCTGTTTTGAGGAAGAGAGACGATGTGGTGGGAAAGTTGCTTTGTTCCAGGTGCATCTCGAGTTCCTGCAGGAGGCCGGTGCCAACTGGGCTGGTCCAGCTCCCCACGCACACAATGCCATGAGTATCTGGTGTTCCCTCCCCATAAAGTTCCCTTTTGCGTGGACTCCTGTGTCCTTTCTTTCTAGGAAACAGGCAGCCACATGATCTCCAACACTGGCTGACATCCAGTGTCCCCACACGCTGGAGGGACCCGCTTTCAGTGGTACAGAGTCTTCTGAGGTTTTCCTAATCACTCAGCACAGAGATGACGACGTTTCCTCTTTGCTTTATGAAAATCAGAAATGTTACACTTAGGAAAAGAGCTTCCTTTTTAAATGATAAAGACACGCTGAAATAAAAAATTCAAAGTGGACGAGTACACCCAAGAGTGAGATGTTAGACATCCCACCATCCAGAAGTGCATCACCATTTAACAGGAGATAGAAATTCAGGCCTTGTAATCCTTGCTACGGAGACACAAGAGACCCCTATTGCCTTCAGAGGGGTCACTACCTTTTATTGGCTCAATCTGCTACCAGAAACCAGCAAAAATCACCACCACACACAGTGTTCAGCTGATGTGGACTTTGCCTCTTACTGGTGTATGAGCTACAACGTAGGAAATAAATGTTTTAGAAGAAAGGAGAGAAACCTCTCATCTACTTGTCCAGTAAATATTTATGGGCCTGTCTACTCGGGGCCAGGGTGACTGCGGGAGTCTCATTGCCACGTTCCTGCGAAGGCCTTCTCCTGAACTTCCCCTGGCCTGGGCTGGCGGGCTGCCCTGGCTGGGCGAGACACTGACCCTGCTGGTCTGGAGCTTGGCCAGTAGCGCTAGTCTGGCATGTTCCCTGGACTGGCATCTGCTAACCTGAGACCCATCCCCAAGGGTCTCCTCGTGCCTGTCCCACTCTCTGTGACAACCTCCTGCTTAGGAAGCCAGATATTTCACAAGACTTGATTTGAGGAAGCTGGAACTTCGTTCTTTCTGCAAGTTTGGCTCCTTACTCTAGGAAGTCACATCAGGGGCCGGCCCGTCAAACCCGTTCTATTACCTCTGGACACCCAGAGCTCAAATGCCATCTCCTCAGGCCTTCCCTGACCGCCCTGCCTTAAACATCAACACCCGACCCCCTGGAGCCCTCTGCCTTTTTGCATTTTCATTCATAACGTTTGCCTACCTGGTCTCACACCCACGTCTACATGCGTGTTGGCTGCCCCATGAGAAGGTGAGCCCAAGGCGGGTAGAGGCCCAGTTTGTTTGCCACTGGGTCCCGAGCGCATCACAGTGGGTACTGATCAATGCACTTGAGTGACTAGTGCAGGCGTGGATGCACTGTTCCACACAGGGCCCCTCCCCTGCTCCCTGAGCTTCAGGACAGAGACCGTGACTCTAAGGAAAGGAGGTGCAAGTCCTCATGGGGCGCTGCGGTGGCCAAGGCCACGTGAGTGCTTTCTACCAGGACCCTGCTGCAAAGATCCAGCGGAGGGTGTGGGAAGCAGGGGTGGGGTGGAGGGCCTGTGCTGGGAGCACGGCAGGGGGCAGAGGAGCCCCACCCCCCACCTGGTCACCTGCCTACTGGGCCCTCAGCTGGGATTCTATCTCCTCCCTCAGTGTCCCCTGGAAGCAGCATCCCTTCTCACCAGTGTCCCCGCCCTGCACCTGCTGCTGCCCTTTTGCCTTTAGTCACATATTCAAGTGTCTGCTCTCAAAATACTGTGAGCCCGAGATACAGGGCACCTCCCACTGTCTTTATCACCTCGTGCCCAGGACACAGATGCTCAGGGAGCGTCAACAGGCTCTCACTGGGCCTGGACCAGAGCTGGTGTCCGATGCCTCAGAGCAGGACAGAAGGAAGGGAAGGCACTCACCAGGACAGTCTTCTTGCAAGCATTTGCAGCCTTGGTTTCCGTAACAGAAGGGCAGGGCCCTGGTTTAGGGCAGTGTTCCTAAATTCCTCCCCTCTGGGGCTCGCGGGCCACAGGACAGCTGGGTGACGAAGGTGTCTCAGGATGACTCAAAGCCAACACGCTGGGGACGGGCGGTGAGGGAGTTCAGTGGACACGTCACCTGGGGTGTGTGGTCCTCACATGATGACACTCAGCTCAGGAGGACCCAGAGCCCCTGAGATCGCCCTGCTGGGGCGGGGGCCAAGCCAGCACTGTTTCCTGGATATCTGACCCTGAGGACCCCTCCCAGCTCTAGCTAATAACATGAGGTCATGCGGTTTATGCCATAGTGGCTCATGCCTCCCAGTTTAACATTTTTTTAAGTACGTTTTGGGATTTTCCTTTCAAAGAAACAATCTTGTGTGCTCCTGGTTATAAGTCAAACACCTCTGAGATCACTGTGCTGAGTCCTAGGGTTCGAACGAAATCTTCAAAAGCTGAGAACATCAGGTCATACTTAAAGCAGAAGTAAACCCCAGAAGAGTTTAAAAAATAACAAAATCAACTAAAATTGGGTAATGGAGGGAGGTGAAGGTGGTTCTCCCAGTGGACTAATAAATCCCGTCCCTGTCCCCTCAGAGCAAAACACCCAGGACATGACTGCAAGATGGACCAGAAACAAAATCCAAAATTTTGAAAGAATCAGAAGGAACACATGCACCCTCAGCAAAGAAAACACAAAATACAAACCAGGGAGAGAGAGAGAGAGAGAGAGAGAGAGAGAGAGAGAGAGAGAGAGAGAGAGAGAGAGAGAGAGAGAGAGAAAGAACTCACATAGAAAATCTCAGGGCAGAGCTAAGGACAAGTAGCTATAAAATTTGACTGGGCTGAATTAAACATTTAAATGTAAAACACGAACCCCCTAAACACTAAACCATGAAACTACAAGAAGAAAATATGGGAGAGTTAGAAAAATAAGTAACTTTGTAGTGAAAGAGAGAAACATGGCTAAGGCACAGGGGGCCATTAAAAGAAAAGATTCCTATACTAACTATATACAGTAATCATGTTAAGAAAAGACAAAATTTAAAAAGAATAACCAAATGTGAACAACATTTGCATCACATATCAAACTTAAAGGGGATCGTTTCTTCACTTCGTATTTCATCAAGACGCATCGAAAAGACCAGCCACCCCATAGCCAATGGGCAGAGCACATAGAGACAGAGAACTAATTGCCTATTACACAGAGGAAAAGATGAGAAATGTGATCAAACTACAAGATGCTCACGCTTCGTGTCGTAGGTCGGGACCTACTGGAAAGCGTCATCCCCAGGGGACAAAGCTGAACTGGCAGTGCGCACAGCACAACCTTTATGCAGGGACTTTGGCGACACCCGTCAGAATAAAAAGTGCTAACGCCACTCGCGGGGGACGTGCACATGTAGGAATGTTTCTGGTCCTGTCCCCGCGTGCACAAGGGTCTGTGAGTCTACAACAGCCAACATTCAACATGATGACACATATACCAGCCCGGCACAGCCCCCAAAGGTTGACCTACCCACCAAGTGTGAACAGCAGGAGACAGAGAGAAAAGCTAAGGGTAGAGAGGTGTGTACACTAGACTAGCCTCTGAGTAAAAGCCACAGAGAATATTCTTTGTGCTCCTACCTGCGTACACAGGAGACCAGGAAGTCGTGGCTTCTGAGTTCCGAAGCACCACCTAACCAATCCCTTGTAATGAGAACGCTTCGTTGGGCAGGACTAGCGCCCAGTGGTCTTATTTTCTAGCTCACTCCTGGATGTTATGCAACTCAGCATAACTCAAACGTGTGTCTCGGTTTCTCGTTTATAGAAGAAGGTCGACCAGAGAGAGAACAGACCTGTGAGAATCCATGCCTGCATCTCTGTCATCTGAGAGCCTGCTTCGTGGCCCACAGCTCTCACGGGGCTCTATGTGTCCCCTCTGCTTGCCCTGAGACCAGTCCCCATGCTGTTGTCCTGGACTCCAAGCACCTGGGAATCTTCAACCAGATGGCTTTGGGGACTGACAGCGTTGTAGCTGTTAGGCCAGTGGACACTGGCCAGGAAACACGAATGGAACTTCTCCATCCACGTTCCTCTAGCAGCCCTGCTCTCCCTCCTTCCTTGGGGAGGATGCTGGGCTTCAGCTTAGGCTGGGTGTCCTGAAGAGCCTGAGAGGCTCAGAAACTAGATGGACAGGTTAGAGATGCAGGTAAACCAGGTGAGGCTGCTGTGGCCACAGTACCTGGAAGCCATCTGCAGATGGGTGGGGATGGAGGAAATATTCATAATGTGAGTTTTGCCAAGTTGCTCTGACATTTTTAACATTGATTTTGCAAATCTGCTTGTCTGGATGCCTAAAGGGGTTTTTTTTGAAATTATTATTGTTATTATTGGGTCAGATGATAAAAAATGCTAGCTGGTCTAATCAGACTGACTCTGTGACAGATAAGAAATATCAGACTGAAAATCTAAATTTGACCTCAAATGGAGACCAGAATACAGAGCAGAGACGCTGGCATGATGACTGGGACCTGTAATGACTGAGACAGAAAGCCTGTCACCCCCCCCCCATCCCCTGCAGCAGCTGTCCCTCCCGAGCTGCCCCCGGGGACAAAGTCCCCCCACAGGGGCTCAGCCGCTTACACCCATCTTGCAGCCTCATAATGAAGGGAAAACTTTTGTCCAAAGACAGAGTGATGCCCAGGTGCGGGGTGTGCTCCCCCCGTTCACATCGATGGCAGTGCTTCTGGGGCCCCCTTGACAGTGCACCCAGCAAGACTGGGGAAGGGATGGCTTAGTGGGTGGGGTCTGCCTGCCGCCTGGGACCTGGGACAGGTCCCCACTGGTTCCTGGTTGTCTCCCCATCAGCGCAGATGGAGAAAATAACAGGACGACCGCCAGGCCGAGAGGAAGGGCTACCTCTCCCTCCACTCCTGCGGGCCCAGCGGAGTAGCTGGGCTGCCGAGGGGCTGAGCACAGCCTCCCTGTGTCCAAGTGCGGGGGCCCAACAGCCCAAGACCGCAGCCATGCGGGCACAGGAGGTTTTGGCCGGCCCGCTGCCCTTCACAGGGTGCAGCCTGGTTGGGACTCTGGTCGGAGCCTAGGGGAACCGGTCTCCATAGAGGCCACAATAAAGCACACCTCCCAGAGTTCACACCCTCGTGTGGTCTCTGCAGTGTCAAATCTGGGCTGGGTTCTGAGTCGCTCTGACTCGTGGACTTTGGCAGAGATGAGGCTCTGCTGTTCCAGGCCCACCTTCGAGAGGCCGGGTGGCATGAAACACTCGCTCCTGGGACCCTTGAGTCACCCTGCCGGGGAGAACACACAAGAGCAGAGAGGTCCCGTGGAGGAGATGGGGCCAGGATCCAGGAGAGGGAGAGAGGCCCCCTCCCGGCCACACCTCCAGACAGCTCCAGCCCTGGTTACCTCGAACTGAAGCCACGTGGGGGACACAGAGAGGCGAGGTGCCCAGCTGAGCCCAGCCACCCCACCGAACCAGAGGGACAAGATGGGTGTTGTTCTAAGCCCCTAAAATGTGGGTGGTCTGTTAAGTCGTAAGAAATAACCCAACAGAGTCCAACAGCCAGATCCTCTCGCCTCTGCCGCAGGGGGCTGTGTGGCCTTGGCCAGGACTTAACCTCTTGAAGCCTCAGCTTTCTAGCCTGTAGAATAGAGATAATACTGCTCAGCGTGGAACTCTGTACATCAGGATAAATGCTGTGGCTTCTGTTTGCATAACAAAAGGGCAGAGAACATGCATCCCACATCCCCGGACTGGCTTTTCTTGAGATGAAGTCTGGGAGGCCAACTGGGAAGCCAGAAGCCAGCGGCCCCTGTTAGAAGGTCTTCCCTGGAGCCCGAGGTGCGTGTGTCACCTGGGTGCTCTCCCTCCCTTCTCCTGGGTGCAGGGAAGCATCTCTTGCCCTGCAGGGAGGTCACAGGGCCGTGGTCGAGAGACGTCTTCCCCCATCACCCTGAGTCCTCAGCAGGTTCCGGGCCCACAGAAGGCCTGGCCCAGTAAGTATGGAGTGTAAGCACAGGTCGGACTCACTACCAACACGGCGTATTTCCTTAGAAGACAGGGTTTCTGTGTGGATTACTTCGTGTGTGTATGTTTATAGTTTTTATTTTTGCAAATTGTGGTAAAATATGCATAACAAAAATCTCACCATCTTACCCATCTTTAAATGTTTAGTTCGGCAGGGCTTAGCACATTCACATTGTTGTGAAATTGTTGTGTAATTTAATTTTTAATTTTTTAAGGAACTGCTATTCTATTTTGTACCACAGCTGCACCATTTACATTCTCACCATGATGCACAAGTTTCCAATTTCTCCACATCGTCTGCAACACTTTTTGCATTCTGTTTCTCTTGTGTGATTTTGTTTGTTTGTTTGGAATAGTAGCCATCTCAATGGATGTGAGGTTTTGATTTGCTTTTCTCTAATGACTTGTGATGTTGAGCATCTTTTTATGTGCTCATTGGCCAGATGTATATCTTCTTTGGAGAAACTTGTATTCAAGTCCTTTGCCCATTTTTTACTGGGTTTTGTTGTTGTTGTTGAGTTGTACAGGTTCTTTGTTTATTTTGGATATTAACCCCTTATCAGATATAATATTTGCAAATATTTTCTCCCATTCCACAGATTGTCTTTCACTGTCAAGTATGTCCTTTGATGAATAAAAAGGTTTTAATTTTGATGTAATCCAATTTATTTATTTTTACTTTTGTTGTCTGTGCTTTGGTGTTACATCTAAGAAATCTTAACCAAATACAGTGTCATGAAGATTTTCCTATATGTTTTATTCTATGAGTTTCATAGTTTTAGGTATTTGATCCATTTTGAAATAATTGTATATATAGTGTAAGGCAATTCATTCTTCTTCATGTGGATATTCAGTTTTCCTAACATAATTTGTTGAAAAGACTCTCCTTTCCCCATTGAATGGTCTTGGCACCCTTGTTGAAAGTCCTGTGAGTCATTGTCTCTGGGCTCTCCATTCTATTCGTTGCTCTATATATCTGTCTTAATGCCAGTACCATATTGTTTTGATTGCTGTAGGTTTGCAGTAAGCTTTGAAATCAGGAAATGTGACACCTTCAATTTTTTTTTTCAAGATTGTTTTGGCTATTCAGGGTCTCTTATTCTATATGAAATTTAGGATGAATTTTTCTATTTCTGCAAAAAATTCCATTAGGATTTTGGTAGGGATTGTGCTGAATCTGTAGGTGCCTCTGGATAGTATTCAAATCTTAAAAATGTTGTCTTCCAATCTATGCATACAGGATGTCCTTCTAGCTATTTGTGTCTTCTTTAATTTCTTTCAGCAATGTTTTGTAGTTTTCAGTTTACAAGTCTTTCACCTCCTTGGATAAGTATATTTCTAAATATTGTATTCTCTTTGACTCTGTTGTAAACGGAGTTGTTTTCTTAATTTCCGTTTTAGATTGTTCACTGTTAGTACATTCTATGTGGAGGCCGTGGAGAGGCCGTGGAGAGTGTGATCTAGCTGTGTCCCCAAGGTCTTAGGATCCTATGCCTGTGCAGCTGGAGGAGCCCTGACAGCCTTGGTTCAGGGCTCACACTTTTCCAGAGAAGGGACTCTCACCCAGAGAGGTCCACTGCTCACAGCAGCCATCCCATGAAGGGCGCCATGAGAGCAGGGCCCTGGCTCTAGCTGTCCCCACCTGCCCGGGGCCCATGCCTTCCAGTTCAGAGTGATGAGAACTTCACGGCCACAAAGTGAATCTGCACTGTATCGTTGACGCCTGCATAAGACAAATACAATAAACTGATTCTGATGTTCCCTAAATCCTGGCCCATCTCTTTCAGGCTGTAGTTGGAATAAATTAATTAATAGATAAACAGACATTTTTAAAAAGCCTTCGCTGAAATCACAGTGCAGCCCCATAGTAAAGGGCCACACCCCCTCCATCCACAAAGGTGATGAAGGTCATGGACCAGAAGTTGCAGGCGGCACTCATCCTGGGCTCTGCAGTGTGATGCTCTCGTGTCATTGAAAGTGTTTGGGGGCCTCACACTGCCTGTGTCCTCAGAAGGCTTATCTCCAGGGCAAAGGCAGCAGCTTCTGCGGGTGGAGTAGACCCACCCTGCATTGTCAGGGCAGTCACCTTCCAACTTCTCTAAACTCTGCAGTCCCAAGGGGAAACCCAGGGGGCAGGTTGTGTGGGTGTTGCAGCCTGGGGAGCCTCTGGCCCAGGGGACTTATCTGCGGCCATGCTCCTGGAGCCAGGCCAGTGACCTCGCTTCACCCATGACCTTCCCCACCGACTTCTCAGTTCCAGGAATTGTTGGAAAAATCCCATTGGAAATCTGAGGATGGCTGAGTCCCTTGATGCTACCACTTGTGCGCTGAGACAGAGGGTGAGGTTGGGCCTGACTGAGGGGCCGTGTGGCCTGGAACCCCACCGCTCTCGGGGACCTGTGGGGAGGGGCTCAGATTCTGTCTCGCTTCTGCTGGTCTTGGCTTGCAGGACGTGGAAGGCAAGCCCAGGCCGTACAGGGGTGGACGGTTCTCATGTTCTTGGCCTCCAGGCCTCCAAAGGGAAAGCTTTAGGGTGAGGAGTTACACACCTCATTAAGAAGCCCCTCCTCTTCAATAGGAAGCCCAGAAATGAAGAAAACAGAGAGGAAGGAAAAGAGACTATTGAAAGCCAGAGCCTTTTTGGTTTTCACTACATGCTCGACACAGCAAAGAAATGGACCCTCATCCCCTCGTTGAGTGTGAGGTGGCCATGGCCATCACCCCATTTCACAGCTGAGGACTGAGAGGCAAGGCAGCCGCATGTCCAGGACCAGCCTCGGACTCTCTGAGGTCCTCATACACGAATCCTGGGGATTTGAGACCGCGACAGCAGGGCAGTAAAGCAAGCGCAGGCCCTTCTGAACACGGCCAGTGACCACACAGGTAGTGCACCTGGGCGCCACCCTGGGCTGGTCCCCGAGAGTGGAGAAGGCAGCCTGAGGAGGAGGCCCGGGTGCTGAACCGCCCTGTTACGGCTCATTATTCACAACAAACGGAACTGCTTCCCCTTTGGCCTGGCTTGGTCCCTGGCAAGTGGGGTCCTGCGATCCTTCATTCAGTTGACGAGTGTTTGCGGGGTTGGGGCCGGGGCAGCATGGAGCTGGTGTGTGTACGTGAGGGCCCACTTGGCTCTGTTCCACGGGTAGAGCCCGCTGGGGCTGGGCCTCCTTGCAGAGGATGGGGAGGGGCCTCACCTGCCTGCCTGGAGTCACCGCCCCAGCTTTGCTCCCCCATACCCTCTCCCGTTCTCCTCCTGTGGGAAGGTGTCCACAGGGGTCCAGATGTAGAGCGTGGGCTCAGCTCCCCACTGCCTCAGAGCTGCTGCTCACTCATGCTTTGAAAGAAACATTTTCCGGTCCCGATTCTCTTGGAAAATGGAGTAGGAGCACTTTGCTGGTAACTAGTGTGTGTGTAGTAAGTGCTTAACAAACGCTGTCCTTGAGGCAAGGGACAAATGGGGGCAGGAGGGCTGAGCCGGGGCCCCGGGCCAGAGCTTGGTCCAGCTCAGGCTAGAGGAACAGCCCCTGGGACTCCAGGCCCAGTCCCTCCCCAGGAAGTGTGAGGGGGGGCCTTAGTCCCTGAGGACCAATCGTGTGGAGGATGTCTCAGGGAAGACTCAGTTGCGTGTCCCAGGTGCAGAAGGTACATCAGCACATGAGCTCTGTGCTGGTTCCCTGGGACCCACCTTCCCGGCAGAGTAAAGCCATGCTGAGGCTGGCTTGATGTGCAGGCTGTTTCTCTTGGGTGTGGGAGAAAAGATAAGCACGAGAAAATTAAAGAGTGTATGATCCACACAACCAGAAAGCAAACAGTGATTGTGATGATAATATAATGACAAAAGCAGGGGAGACTTATCAGATAAAGAAAGGGAAGGGGCCTGGCGACATTCATTCCCTGCTGCTGCCCACGGGACAGCCGGTCACTAGAAGTGCTTTGGGATTCTTAGAAGGCCTGGCCGATTGTTGGCGTGTTTCCAACTTGCCCTCAGAAGGTTCTTGAGGTTTAAGGTCAGTTTGAGTTTGTGAGTGCCATGCCAGTCTGACCGATACTGCAACATCCTGCTGCAGGAGCACACAGGGGCAGTGCTGGTGTGGCTCGATCTTCCGGTAACAGCAGAAATGAATACCAGTTCATGGAAAAATAGAAAACTGGGCTATTCTCCAGCGTGCCCTCCGAACGCCCGAAAGAGGGGAATGTCACCCTCACCCCCACCCCCCGCCCAATATCGCAGACACGACTGTGGACACTGGCATCTCCACATGTCTCAAGATGCCAGGCGTCTGGGTTAAGACTCTGGGATCAGAGATCACAGAAGGCTCCAGTCACTCACCACCAGCCCCATGCAGGTCATGCAGGGCCCTCAAGGCGTGACATGTGAAGCCCAGAGTTCTCCGAACCAGTGTCCCGTGCTGTAGGATATTCATGAGTGTTACTTAAAAAAAAAAAAAAAAAAAGAAGGTCCCATGACCCACTGACTTTGGAAAACACTACTTTAAAGTAAAGCAGTTTTGGGCTTCCCTGGTGGTGCAGTGGTTGAGAGTCCGCCTGCCGATGCAGGGGACACGGGTTCGTGTCCCGGTCCGGGAAGATCTCACGTGCCGCGGAGCGGCTGGGCCCGTGAGCCATGGCCGCTGAGCCTGCGCGTCCGGAGCCTGTGCTCCGCAACGGGAGAGGCCACAGCAGTGAGAGGCCCTCGTACTGCAAAAAAAAAAAAAAAAAAAAGTAAAGCAGTTTTATTATTTAGAAGTTGTTGGTGCCTTTAACATGGTAATGTGTTTAATCAGCCCGAGGGAATGAGTATATAGCTAGATCCAGACTTATTTGACAAAACACGGATACTCTACTTTTTTAAAAAATGGAAAATCTACCGACTTATTGTGAAAAATACATGATCCAGGACAAAGGCTTGCCAAATAATGCTGGAGAAGCTGAACATGACGATTTTACATTGAGTTGTACTCAGCGGTACGCTTAAGTGTGATTTATGCTGTGACATTCGGATCCTCGTCAGGGAAATGGAGTGACTGGAGATCTGTTAAGATTTACATCTTCTGACCTCTCAGATACCTCTGCATCCTGTTCAGAAAGCTCAAGCCCATCAACATTTTTCCAAGCCTGTGACAGGGGAGCCTGGAGTGCGGGCCACGTGAAGACAGCCCTCTGGATTTTGCCCTCAGCTCCTGGGCTGTTCTGTGGCTTCACAGGAAGGCTGGGCAAACAGAAGGAGCCTTTAAGCTCAACAGGCCTTGTGTACGTATGGCACTTTCTCCTTCCTGGTCCTTTTCATTTAGGCTGATGCTCACATGTGTCCCAGCCCCATGTACGTACGAGCGGGAGATTCATCCTCCAATGGCAAGCGTCTGGGTCCAGCCTCTGCGTCTACTTCTGTCCATAGGTCCAGGATGGGCTGCCTTACAGCAGACCCGTGCCTCGGGTTGGGACCCCATAAGCTTCCCCTGAGATAAGTTGGGGAGATGAACCCTGGAAGTATCAGGTGGGAAGGGGGGGATGAGGTGGGGGTGAGGGAGCTGGACCACGTGCTTTGGGGAGCAGAGCTCCGCTGGGTTCTCTATCCTGTTGGGTCACTGTGACACCACATGAGAAGGCTGAGTATTTGTCCTCTGACCCTCACCTCCCACTGGCTCAGGCCTGCTCCCAGGGGTGTCAGCTCCTGGCTCTTCCAGGAGAAAGAAGGCCCGGGGGGGATGTACATGCTGGATCTGGGAAACCGGAGTCGTCAGGGGTGAGGGCCCAGGGGCTGTGCCTAGCCCAGGTGACACTCAATCTCTAGCACTTTTCGGTCAGAGCTTCTTGGTCACAGGTCATTCCAGCCTTATGAAGCCCTCCTGTCCACGAACCAGTTTCAGCATCACCCCAAACACCTGTGCATCTTGGACACTCAAGAACATGTGATAGAATCGGGCTTTTCTTCTGGATACTCTCGGTTGTGGTTTTCAAGCCGCCACCTTTCCCGAGCCCACAGCCCTCTGCACCGGGCATGAGGAATGCCCGTCTCTGCTTTGGGAAATCCGGGAGGCACCAGCCACGCCGGAGTCACACACCAGGGGAGCAAGCCGGCAGCTGTGGTATTTTCAACTAAAAGGTATGACAAAACTGAGGCGTTACAAAGTTTTCATATGTGGGTTGACAGTACAACTAGTACCTAGTTGTAACTTATGTAACTTATGCATCCAGGTCCGTGCCTCAGGTGGGCTCTGGGGGGCCCTGGCCATGACAGGTAGAGGAGTGAGAAGCTCTTTGTAACCTGGAGACACAGAGAGAAGGTTATGAGTCTAATTACTGATCAAACTAAACACGTCCCTGAACCCGACCCTTGCTGGTCCCAAGCCTGACTCTGGGTGACCTTGTGGGTTCAAACAGCAGACATGCTCTTCAGCCTTGGGCTTGGGGCACGACTCGGAAGGTACGGGAACACCTTCTGCTTGCCCAGACCAGCGCGTCTCAAACGGGAGGGCTTGCTGAGGTCCAGGTGGTGTCTCCCCAGAAGGATATGTGGAACCCCCAGTACCCGTGAAAGTATTTTGCAGATGTAATCAGGGTAAGATGAGGTCATTAGGGTGAACCGTCATCCAGTACGACTGGGCTCCTTATAAGAAAAGGAGAGCGGAACGGGAAGACAGACACGTGGGCAGAAAGACAGCAGGTGATGACAGAGATGGGGGTGACATGGCCAGAAGCCATGGGACACCCCAGGCTGCTAGAAGCTGGAAGAGGTGAGGAAGGATCTTTCCCTGGAGGCCTGGGAGGGAGCACGGTCTTGCCAACACCTTGACTCGGGACTTCCAGCCTGAGGAACTGTGAAAGGATGAATTTCTGTTATTTTAAGCCCCCCAGTTTGTGGTACTGAGCTACAGCCGCCCCAGGAAACTAATGCAGAGGGGGTGGGAATCTGCATTACTAACAGGCTCCTGGGTGACACTGATGCTCCAGGTCTGGACCTTACTTTGAACATCCCTGACCCAGGTCAGCCCTGCCCACCGCACACATGCACACGGAGAGAATGTCTGTCCAGGCGGGCCTTTGATCCCTGCCCTGCAGCTGCCACCTCCCAACTTCGCCTCCCCTGACCCTGCCTCCCCTCCCTCCAGCTGGTGCCCCACCCTTCGGTGCATTTGCACAGTCTCTCCTCTGCCTGCAAACCCTGCACCCCTGGCCCAGAACACTCCAGCTCAGCTGTTACCCCCAACCCCTTCCTCACGCCCCTCCCCGGGAACAAGCAGTGTCTCCGCGTCCTCGCTCACCAAGGAGCTCGTGGTCCGTGAGTCCCCAGGGTCCCGGGAGCTGCCATTGCCGCAGCGACACTCTGCACGCCTGTCTCCCTTCTGCTTGGAACCTCACTCGAGCCCATTTACCTGCCCAGCCCTGTGGAAACTCATCCGTGTTTCTGGGAGCAGGAGGAGAGCCAATAAAAGGCTGTATGTCCAGAGGTGTCCAGCTGGGCGCTGCTGTCCCGGGGTCTGCGGTGAACACGGTGGACACATTTTTCCAGAGTAGTTCAGAGTAGTTTGGGTCAAGGCTATTTCGAAAAACTTCCCTGGCACTTCAATTAGCTCCCTTTTTTGCTCGCCTGACAGCGGTGTGAGGGCGTTTATTACGGCAGAGCCCCTCTGGGCAGTGTTGCTGGTTTAGCGGAGGAGAGGGTTCTGCTTGCCCTCCCTTGACCAGCCAAGCCCGCTGTGGAACAGGCCCTGGTGACGAACAAAGGACGACAAAGGTGGGGTCGTCGCCCTTCCCGAGCAAGTTCCTCCACGTTGTGAAAGGAAGAGCAGAGATGGCGGTCGTTTAACTCATAAAACTTTGCTTTCCCACCACCACTGGCCCCAGGAAAGGACACGGTTTTGACTCGGCTGGTGGCCAGCATCTGCCCCAGCCACTTTCTAACTGTGCCAAAACTGATGTTCATAAAGGGAAAAATCAGGGGGAGAAAACCCAGTTTCCCCTGCAGGCCTGGGGCCAGGGACAGGGACTGCTCCCTGCCTCCCCCAGGGGGCTGTGCATCCCTGGCCCATGGGAATCACAGCAGAGCCAGGGGCTTGTGGATTCTCCAGACGCTTTAGGGAAATAAGCAAAGGAATTCGAGGTCAGATGTCTCAGGCAGCAGGGTTTTCTCCGGAGGCCTGGGGCAGATGTTTGCCTGAGGCCCTGCAGTGACGCCACGTGTGATCACAGAGTGGGAGCAGGGAGAAGTCTGGCAGATGGGGCTTTCAACCTCAGAGCCATCCTTGGGTGCCAAACACAAGCTGGATGCAGAACAAAAACTGCAGACTTTACAAGAAAGAGGCCGGGTCAGGCGGGTGGCCCTGCTTTGGCCTCGAGGCACCCAGGAGCTCCCGCCAAGCTGACCGGAAGGTAGGACTCGGGCAGTGTCGCCCAAAACTGCTTCAGGTCAGGACGCCTATGTGCAACCTCCAGTTACAAATTGTCATTTTCTTTCCAGTTTTAAAAATGTACTATACATACTTATTACAGAAAGTTGGAAAAGAGAGAGAAGTATTTGGGACAAAAAACGTCACCCATATGCCACCACCCAGAGAGGTTCCCTGCAGGCAGATCAGGGGATTTCAATGCAGCTTCAGACATGATTGCATTCACTCAGCAGAGACTTTTTGTTTTATTTTTTTTTTCTTATTTTTTTTTAACATCTTTATTGGAGTATAACTGTTTTACAATAGTGTGTTAGTTTCTCCTTTACAACAAAGTGAATCGTTATACATATACATATGTTCCCATATCTCTTCCCTCTTGCGTCACACTCCCTCCCACCCTCCCTATCCCAACCCTCTAGGTGGTCACAAAGCACAGAGGTGATCTCCCTGTGTTATGCGGCAGCTTCCCACTAGCTATCTAATTTACATGTGGTAGTGTGTATATGTCCCTGCCACTCTCTCACTTCGTCACAGCCCACCCTTCCCCCTCCCCATATCCCCAAGTCCATGCTCTAGTAGGTCTGTATTTTATTCCCATCCTACCGCTAATCTCTTCATGACATTTTTTTTTCTTGGCAGAGACTTTTTAAACCTTGAATGTTAAAAGATGAACACTTCCGTCTCCAAGTATAAACTCTTTGTGAACATGATTTACTCATAGTACGTCAACCAGGAGAGTTTACTTAACCAGACTCTTGTTGGATTAGGACAATACCCTACTTGTGTTTGTTTATTAGTTTCAATAATGGTTCCATGATCTTAATGCAGAACACTGGTTTTGTTCTGCGCACACACACACACACACACACACACACACACACACGTGCGCACACATGCAGACACACACACAGACTCAGACCCACCCAGAGACACACGCAGGCACAGAGACACACATATGTACACACTCAGACACACACACACACACACACACATCTTGGATTCTAGTTTGGTTTCTACTGCTAAGCAAATGTTTCCACTTGGTCACTCAATCTTTCTGGACCTGATTCTTCGTATTTGTGAAATGAGGGGTCAGAGCAAGTGACCTCAAGTGCCCTTCAGTTGGAGTGACCTGGAAGCGCTGGTGTGAGGGCCCTTTCTATGGTGGACACGTGTCCGTGTGGGCCTGGGCACTTGGAGGTTTGTGAGTAAGCTCCTCTTTTTAACCATTTTTCAAATCACCCTCAGTGGATGTGTGTTTGTTTATAAATTACAACTAGGTACTACTGTTGATCCACATACGAAAACTTTGTAATGCTTAAGTTTTGTCTTATTTTTTAGCTGAAAATAGCACAGCCTCCGGCTTGCTCCCCTGGCGTGTGACCCTGGTGTGGCTGGTGCCTCCTGGATTTCCCAAAGCAGAATGGGCATTCCTCATGCCCGGTACAGAGGGCCGTGGGCTCGGGAAAGGTGGAGGCTTGAAAACCACAACTGAGAGTATCCGGAAAAAAAGCCTGATTCTATCACACCTTCTTGAGCCTCCAAGACCAACATGGACGTGGGCCTGCTCTGGTCTTCCCAAAGCTTCCCTCCTGGAGACATGAGTGCGGCCCAGGGTGGTGAAACGGGTTTGAAGTGGGTACCTGGCCGGCTGGCACGGCAGAAATATTGAAGATCATTTGTTAAGGTCATTGGCCCTTTTTCACTTACTTTTGTCCCAATTTTTTCACAGGCCCTGAATTAAGGACCTGAAATGAAAGAGTTCTCCAGAGTCCCCCAGGCTCCTTGCTTTAAACCTGGAGGAGAAACTCACAGTTTAAATCACGAATGACATCCAGGAGCTACAACGTGTAGGTAAGGCGTGCGTGTTTGTGGGTTTGTGAGTGTGGCTCTCAGGAGGCCCACTGAACAGCTGCACTGCTGGGACCCCACGTTCCAACGACATCGGGGTGGGGAGCAGGGGGCTTGCACTCTCCCGGGGATTCGGAGCCCACCTCCCCTGTAAACTCTGCACTCCAACCACCTCTGATGCCCAGAATGACCTGGCTGTCTCCATACTGTTCACCTGCAATGGGTCCCTTGCTCTGAGGCCTGGCTACTCCTTCCAGCCCGGGGAGCCCAGACCTCTGGGATTACCTTGATAATCATGCCCGCAGGGCTGAGTCTACCCAACAGTCGGGGGGCTTCTGGAACTGGATGGAACCCACCAAAGCTTTCCCCAGTGATGGGCTATCACTAAGGCAGGAGCCAAAACTGAGGCCCCGGGAGATTCATTAATCTTGCTCCAGGTCAAAAGCAGGTGATACAGCTGTGGTTGGTGGTAAGGCCAAGAATAACTAGGGAGTCAATACAACCGAGTTTACAAACCGTTCAGGGCATCGTGGAGGTAGGTCTTACTAACACCATGATTGTGTGTCATAGAAAACAGGCCAAGCGGAAGTCAGCTTCCCCCAAAGTTTTAAAATCGCCACCAACTTTGTGGTAACACGGATTTCTGCTTCCTAGTCTAGTCATCTTTCTGAGAGCAGATTTTTTTCCCAGTTTTATTGAGAAATCATTGACACACATTTCTGTGCAAGTTTAAGATGTACAGCATGATGGTTTGATTTACATATATTGTGAAATGATGACCACAAAAAGTTCAGTTCGCCTCCACCTTCTTACACATACACTGAAAAGAAAAGAAAAAAGTTCTCCTGGGATAACTCTTAGGATTGACTCAACAACCTTCCTATGTACCTTCCCAGCAGCCTGAGCTATAGTCATTGTGTTGTATTTACATCCCTAGGACGTTATTTGTTGTATAACTGGAAGATTTTGCCTTGTGACCACCTTCTTCCTATTTCCCCTCCCCGCCCACCTCCTTTGAAGTGGATTTTTTTTTTTGGCCACACCTCCTGGCCTGCAGGATCTTAGTTCTCGACCAGGGATTGAACCCTGGCCCCAGC
The DNA here is from genome assembly GCF_026419965.1 of Kogia breviceps. NCBI lineage: Eukaryota > Metazoa > Chordata > Mammalia > Artiodactyla > Physeteridae > Kogia > Kogia breviceps. The sequence continues at coordinate 31,798,747 of NC_081323.1, read as the reverse complement.
AGTGAAAGCACCAAGTCCTAACCACTGGACCTCCAGGGAATTCCCTGAAAGTGGATTTTTAACAGGTGATGTTTGACGAGAGGACAATTGTGCAGAGTGAATGCAGCCCTCAGTGAGGGTGGTGCGGACCCAGAGGCCACGAGGCCCAAGGCCATGCACCGAGCCCCGCGGCCCTGTGCACGGGCCTCTTCTGCTCCTGAAACTGTGTCCAGGTTCCTGGGCCATGGAACTCGTGTGTTCCCAGTTTATCTCCCGTGCCCTTGTCACCTCTCCCTGCACAGCCTCTGTTTCGCTTACTGGTTGGTGGTGGTCCAGGCAGGAGCCCCTGGGGTGCCAAGCAGAGCTGACCTTGCAGACAAGCTGAGGGCAGGGGTCATGGGTATGGAGAACAACAAGGCTGTCGCCAATTCCAGGCCTGTGGCTCTAACGGAATGAGCAGCACGACAGTCTCCCTGAGCTCCAGTCCCTGGACCAGCAGAGGAAAACCCTGGGTCCCTGTTAGGCTGTCGTGACCGCTTAGCCTCCACTCCAACCTGCAGGGCAGGTTCAGCTAAGCGGTCACCTGGGGTCCCCCGCAGCTGTGTTTTAAGAAGAACCATTCCACCCTCCAGCACGGCTATGCCCTGTGACTCGGCCTGAAACATAGTCTCGACCAGACTATGGGCATCGGTGCCTTCTTCTCTGGGAGCTGGAGCCTGGGCTCCCCCGGCTTGTGAGAGACAACTGTAAAACTGGGGAAACTGCACAAACACAGCCTTTCTCAAAAGTAAACTGCAAAAGAATAGTTGAGTTATATTAACTAGTGAACGCTTCTGACTTCCCGATCGTTCTAGGACCTTCTGTGCTCGTGCGTGACGCCTGCCTGTGCGCCTGTCCAGTGGAGGTAAGCTCCCGGCTCCATCTCCTCTCTGCTCCGTGCTGGGCAATGTCGCTGGGCAGATGGAAACTGGCCACAGTGGAGGTATTCACACCTTGGAGAGAGTCAACCGCTACACGGAGGGGCTTCTCCCTGGGGAGCAGGCAGTTAGTAGTTTCCCGGGACCCCTCGCTGAGGATGCTCTCGGTCATTGCTGTGTTCTCAGGGGTCAGCACAGCGCTGGGCACACGGAGGCAAGTTCCCCACGGTCTCCTCCGGGGAGCTCCTCCACGCTTGCTCTGGACCTTCTTACCATGGATGAACTTGCTGGGGGTCTGAAGGCAGTGCCAGCCAAGATACTGGCAAGGCCATCTCCACCAGAGTGGTGACCACTTTTGCCTGTCCGGCCCTGCCTGCCCCTGGTTCTGGGGCTCCTGCTCCAGGAGTCGTGGACCTGGCTGTATAGGAGGACCTGGAGTTCAAAGTCCGCCTTGGCCATGACCCTGGGGCAGAAGCCTGGTTCCCATGCACCCCAGTCTCTTGTCTATAAATGGGGCGATGCTAGGGTTTGCTGAGGTTGCCATGGAGATAAAAAGACATGACAAAGAAATGATCCAAGTGGTCAGGACTGGTCTTTCCGATATTTGGGGCTGAGCCCTGGCCCCCTCACAGGGGCTCATTAACCTCAGTTGGCCTTACTTGCCATGCAGGGCTATGGGAGCTGATGCAGAGGTGAGGGAGCCCTGGGTCCAGCCAGGTAGACACGCTGTGGCGTATGTGGTTGAGCAGTGGACGGGATACCTTAAGGCAGCGGTCCCTAACCTTATTGGCACCAAGGATCTGTTTCGTGGAAGGCAATTTTTCCACGGACTGGTGGGGGATGGGTGACGGATGGTTCAGGCGGTAATGCGAGCGATGGGGGGTGGCACAGGAAGCTTCGCTCGCTCTCCTGCCACTCACCTGCTCTGCGGCTCGGTTCTTAACGGGCTGCGGACCACTACTGGTCCACAGCCAGGGGGTTGGGGACCCCTGCCCTAGGGGACGGGGATGGGCCCCTGAATTTGGCATCGAGTGGTCAGCAGGCCTGGATAACATCAGAGGTAAAAGTTACTATTGTTTTAGGAAATGGAAGGGTGACGTGTAGATCCAATCGTCCACAGACACTCCTGGGCCAGCCTCTACCCCCATGGGCTCTGGAGCCAAGTCGGCACCGAGACCCCCATTCAGCGCTCCTCCTCCACCCTCCACCCACCTGGGGCTCTGACCTCAGTCGCAACTCTGGCCTCCTTGGCTCATATCCGGGCCACTGTCTGCTCATGGCTGGAGCTGACAGTGATCTCGGGCCCTTGAATCAGCACTCAGCTTCGAAACCCAATCAAACGTTTCATTTCCCAAACACCTCTTTATGTCAACAAAAGCGCCCTTCATTCCGAAGTGAGATTTTGCAGAGACGTGCTGTTACTCAACAGGTCGTTATAAAAGTCAGAACAATTACATGAGGAAGAAACGGAGGAGTTACCAGCAGTCGGGAAGGGAGAGAGCTTTTTTCACAATTATTACCTAATTCTGCACTGAAGCCATTATTGGGTCACTCCTCATTTCATGTCGTGAATATGTTCAGGGCATGTAGATTTGTTTCTTCAGGGCCAATTCTCCCGTATTTCGATGTCCACATGCAGGAGAATGCTTTCATGGGAAAAAACCATCAGTCCCTTAAACTCTAGTCCTACAGTATCTTCCGGCTCTTTCCTTGCAATTTAAACTTTTTAAAATGGACATTTTACAATCACATATAAAAGTCAAGGGAATGATGTAAGAAAAATTGATAATATAATGACCTCTGGGCACCCATCACCCAGCTTCAGAAGTTCACTGCACAGCCAACCCCATTTCTCCTGCATCTCACCCATCCCCCCAGCCCACTGGAATCAAATCTCAGAAAAGTTAGTAGTTTATCTGCAAATATTTCAGAAAATATCTCCAACAGGGAAAGAGTCTTTTAAAGTATATAGTCTAATGGCATGAACCTACCTAAAAATGATAATCACCATCAAATATCCAATTCAGGTTCCTATTACCCCAACTTTCCTACGGGCTGTTTTTTACAGCTTGTTTGAGCCAGGATCCAAATATTGTGCAAAACTGCAATTGGCTGTCATGTCTCTTAAGCCTCTTTGCATCTGTAGGTTCCTCTCTCTACTTGGTTAAAGAAGCTATTTATTTGTCCTGCAGAGCTTTCTATGGTCTGGATTTGTTGGCTGAATCTCCACGGTGTTTTTTAATCATGTCCTCCTGTCCCCTGTACTGTCTGCAAGGGGGTAGTTAGATCTTCTAGCTTGATCAACCTCAGGAATGGGTTTGTTTGGTTGGTTGGTTATTTATTTGCAGTGACCCGTCGTGGAAGGTGTGGGGTCCTTCCCTCAGGAGGTACAGAACGCCCACTTGTCTCTCTCTCTCCCTTTTTTTGCTTTGTTAACAGCCATTGATGGTCATTGCTATTGTTTGATCAGGGGCAGCAAAATAATGATATTTTAATTCTATTTTTACTATCTCATTTAATAACTGGAATATTTTCATAGAGAAAAAATCGGTTTCATCAACTCTTGTGTTGCCCTAAAGTACAGCTAATACAGGAAAGGCAGGATACACACTTGATTCTCTCCTTTTCTTTATGTTTTTATTGAAGTATAGTTGATTCACAGTGTTGTGCCCGTCTCTGCTGTACAGCAAAGTGACTCAGTTATACACATATAGACATTCTTTGTTTATATTCTTTTCCAGTATGGTTTATCACAGGATATTGAATGTATTATTAATAGTTCCCTGTGCTATACTGTAGGACCTTGCTGTTTATCCATCCTATACATAAAAGCTTACATCTGCTAATCACAAACTCCCAGTCCTTCCCTTCCCCACCCACCTCACCCGCTGGCAACTATAAGTCTGCTCTCCATGTCTGTGAGTCTATTTCTGTTTCATACATATGTTCATTTGTGCCCTATTTTAGATTCCACATATAAGTGATATCATATGGTATTTGTCTTTTTCTTTCTGACTTACTTCGCTTAGTGTGATAATCTCTAGTTGCATCCACGTTGCTGCAAATGGCATTATTTCGTTCTTTTTCATGGCTGAGTAGTATTCCATGGTATATATGTACCACATCTTTATCCACTCATCTGTTGATGGACATTTAGGTTGCTTCCATGTTTTGGCTATTGTCCTTTTATTTATCAATAATTTTTTCTAAAAAATAAAGCCAGAGCTGGGGATGTGAACCTCAGGGGAGGAGAGGCTGCCACCAAGGCCTAGAGCCTGCCAGCCTGGGTGAGGTTGTCAGATGTGCTCAGGGGTTTCTGAACCCAAACACCCTGCTGTGTTCCCATCACCTACTCCTGACACCCCCGCCATCCAGTTTCCAGCTGGCCCTAGAGATGGTTGGGCAATTTACTGTAGGTTTAAATATTTACAATTCTTAACTCAAGCTAGCAAAGTGTTGAATAAAACATGGATTACCTTGCTATCTTGAAAATTATGCCTTCCTAATGACCCAGAAACTCAGAGCTTCTGGACCCCTCCACATTCCTGGGAGGAACTTGACCTGGCCATAGCCTCCCTGCCCTTCCTCCCCAGCTGTTCTGCACCTCCAAGTGTCTCACGTACACTTGCATGACAGGCCAGCATGCCTATGTGTAAAGACCCTGCCCGCAAACACCCCATTCTCTCCATGCGCAGAGACAGACAAGGAGGCCTGCAGAAGGTCTGAGAGGGGTCCGTCCCTGGGGGCATCACTTGCAAGGAGTCGGGGCCTGCAGGGGCAGACCCCTGAGCGGGTGCATCTCCCAGGTTTCCCTTTCCCTGAAAGGCGCTGACTGCCTTCCTCTGCAGCAGAGGGGACTGTGTTATTAGCAGGTGACCACCGTGGGAGCTCAGAGCTTTCCTGTTGGACGGGAGAGAGAGCTGGGTGCCCTCGCTCCAGCCCCTGCCTACCCCAAGCACAGAGGTATGGGGGGAGCAGCTAGATGTCGGGATGGCGTGCCGTGAGCAAAGGTGGGGCTGCAGGGGCGCTGGCCGCATCGCCTGCTCTGTGTGGTATACAGGCAGCAAGCCATCTGAGAGGAAGCTTCCCTTCTGTAACAGAAAACACCCTTAACGCTCAGAATCCATGAGTGTGTCCGTGAAACAACTTCTCTGCCCTCGTGCCATATTTGGAGACCAGCTGAGAGGCTTGATAAGGAGGGGAGAGGAGTGATTTCCTGCCACATTCTCCTGAGTTAAGTTCCTGGGGTATTTCCAGCATGCTGGGGGAACTCAGGACACGGGGCTACAATTCCAGACTCTTTATTCTTGGCTGAGTTTCTACAACCCTGAACCTCTCTGGGCCTCAGTTCCTTAATCATGGCTGAGAGGAAAATCACTACCTAATATGGTTGTTGAGGGGATTCAAGGCGAGGTGGGCTCAAGGGAGCCTTCCATGGGGGAGGGGGGCTTCTTTCTGTACAAAGCTCAGACCCAGGAAGGTCACTCCCTCTGGACTGTGTCCCTTCCCCACTCACGTCTCTGATGGGTTCCCTGCTCACACCTGCTGCCAGATGCAGCTCAGCAAATGTCAGGGGGCCCAAATCCCAGGGGGTGAGGGAGTGGATTTGGGAAAAAGTGTTTGGGAGTTGTCACAGGCAAAACAGTACTCCCCTCCTAAGGACACCTGCATCCGAAAACCCCACACCTGGGAATACCTTAGGTTACACAGCAAGGGGGCCAACAGTGCAGATGAATTAACGTTACTGATCAGCTCATCTTGCGATGAGACGTTTCTTTTGGATAAACTGGAGGGCCCAGTGTCATCACGAGGGTCCTTATAAGTGAGAGAGGGAGGTCGGGGGAGGGAGGTGTCTGAGTGAGGACCATATAGCTGGAGAAACACTGAACCCCCGTGACTGGCTCTGAAGATGGAAGAGCCCCGAGCCAAGGAATGCAGGCAGGTCCAGAAGCTGGGAAGGCAAGGAGGTGGCTCTCCTGAGCCCCCTAGGAGACACAGCCCCCGCCCACATCTTGATTTTAACCCCCCAAACAGTAAGTCAACATATCTGTGTTGTTTTAAGACATTAAATTGGTGCTCATTTGTTATAGTCGCCATGGGAATGATTACAAGAGTCTTCCCTTTAAAGATGTTAGAGGGCTTCCCTGGTGGCGCAGTGGTTGAGAATCCGCCTGTCGATGCAGGGGACACGGGTTCGTGCCCCGGTCCGGGAAGATCCCACATGCCGCGGAGCGGCTGGGCCCGTGAGCCATGGCCGCTGAGCCTGCGCGTCCAGAACCTGCGCTCCGCAAGGGGAGAGGCCACAACAGTGAGAGGCCCGCGTACAAGAAAAAAGAAAGAAAAAAAAAAGATGTTAGAATAACAGCTGCTGTGTCCCACTCCCTCCAAACCAACCAAAAGCAACAAGGAAAATGAGCATCAGAAAATTACCTCTTTGAAGAAACAAAAGCACTAAGAACCCCAAACCACAATAAATCACTAGCTACGGAATTCAGTGAAAATCTTTGTGTGTGTGTGTGTGTGTGAGAGAGAGAGAGAGAGAGAAAGAGAGAGAGAGAGAGGAAGAAAGGGGAGTGAGAAAGAAGAGGTAAACAAAACACTCCTTTTTTATATAAAGAATGGTGGCTACAATTAAAATAGGGTGCACATTATCCCACTTATTTTGACTGCATATATGTGCATATGCATAGATGCCCAAACGGGTTATGAAGAGAAGGCCACTATTAATAGTGTCATCTCAGAGGGATGGGATTTGGAGTGATTTTTACTTTATTTGTTTTTATACTATTTGCATTTTTACATACTGAAAAAACACAACAAAACTATTTTCCTAGCAGGGAGATAAAGAGGAAAGCACAAAACATGAAAGTATACATGAGAATGAGGAACTAACCATAGGAACTGAGGTAATAAAAATAACTTTGAGAGAATCTTTTAACTCCATGTAAGTAAATAGAATGGATGTTACTCTAGAAATACACACAGAATTTGTATTTTTCCTTGTCTAGAAAAAATATTTCTGACCTCAGAAGAAATAGAACATTTAACCAGACAGGTTACCAAGGAGCAATTAAGACGGTCACTAAAGGCCTGAGCCATCACCCAAGGTCCAGATAAGTTCTATGAAATTGGATGGAACTTTCAAATTCAAGTAACAAGTATTTTTTGTGTCATTTTATTTATTTTTTTAAAGATTTTTTTTTATGTGGACTATTTTTATTAAAGTCTTTATTGAATTGTTACTATATCACTTCTGTTTTATGTTTTGGATTTTTGGCCCTGAGGCATGTGGGATCTTAGCTCCCTGACCAGGGATTGAACCCTCACCCCCTGCATTGAAAGGGAAAGTCTTAAACCACCAGGGAAGGGACCGCCAGGGAAGTCCCTTCAGTGCCATTTTAAATGCTCTAGGTCAATAAAAAGAGACAGCTTCACATGTATTTTTATTCAGTACATATGAAAGCAGATCCTGAGAAAACACAAGAAGAAAACAATAAACGAATCTCCTTATGATTATTGATGGAAATGTCATAGTGAAATGTTAGCAAATACAACCCAGAAATGCATTAAAGGAAGAGTAAATCCCACCAAATAACATTTCGCCTCTAAATGCAAGCTGGGTCCATCTTAGAAAATCAATTACCATTCACACAACTTCCTCTAATTCAGCCTACAGCCTGTTCCCAGGAGGCAGAGCCTGTGGCAAGGATTTCTAGCAGGTGCTTCCTAGTGGGAGGTCCCAGGAGAAGGCTGGGGCGGGGTGCGGAGCAGGCAGGGAGCCTCGGAGGCCAATAGGGTATCCCTTGGCATCCAACTGGGTCTCCAGAGTGTAAATTACACCACGCTGCCTGTCCCACTGGTAGACCAGGGCTTCTTGTCACCCTTACAGCCCAGTGTGACTGTGGGCCCCTGCCTCCCAGGGATCTCTGGAGAAAGGGCTGAGGGCCATTCTTGGGGTGAGGGGCAACTGCGAGCCGTTAGCTGCCCACAATCCCAGCAGGTGGCAGATGGGTCCCCCACCCTGAATGGGGATCCAGGATTAGGGGTCTCCCCCAGCATCTCCTGCTAAGTCAAAGGGAAAAAGACATATAATCATTTCCTTAGAGGTCAAGGAAACGTTTGGTAATGTTGGTACCAAACGTTTGGTGAAGTTCAACATGTTTCTGATGTTTAAAATCAGTTGAATAGTAGACATTTGCTTCCACCACGTGATAAAACTATGATAAAAATACATGCTTAATGGTGAGAAGCTAGGAACAGTTGCATAAAAGCCTGGAAGCTGACACTTCTATGGGGACGCCATGTCATGTGCCATACTCTTGAAGAGCCCTTTAGGGCAATGCCACAGGAGAGCACTGAATTCAAACCTGTAAGACGGGAGGTGTGATTATCACATTTTGCAGATGAATGGATTCTATGTGAAAGGCAAGGAGAATCAACTGAACAATTATTAGAAGTAATGAGCAGTCCAGTCAGGTGCCTGGCTAGATGTTTACTTTGCAAAATCAATAACTTTATTAAAACCAAAACCAGTCAGAAAAAAATAAAATGAAAAACATATTCCAATTATGATAGCAATAAGAAAAGATTTTTAAAACATCACAGAATAAACAAAGTACATCTTCCTTACAACAAAAACTCAAAATATTAAAGAGAGGGAAAAAAAAAGAATACTCTGACCACATGGAAAGCCATTGTGTCTTCTGGGATTTGATAACTTTACATTATCAGCTGGAAACTCTTTTCCAGTTAATCTATATGTTACGGTTGTCTAAATAAAAACAGAAAAATAGTTTGGTTTCAACAAGATAAGTTGATTTTTATCTATGGGAAGTTCTCACACAAAAAAAGGAAGAATGAGGTAAAATAGGAAGGGTCAGATCACAAGGAGATTCAGATACATAAATCCAGATGTACTGAAACATTGCAGCTATGAAGAGTATGTGATGCAGTGTGTGGGGTATGAATAGACACACGGACCAGTGAAGGGAACCCCGAATGGAGATAGACCCAAATAGCACCAGACTTTCGTTTATAATAAAGATGGCACTTTAAATAAATAGAGCAGAAAGATGTGGTTGTTAAATGAAATTAGGCAACTAGGTGACCATCTGGAAAAACATTAAATTGGATCTCTAACTCACTCCATTCATCAAAATATGCTCCAGATGTAACAAAAAACTTTAAATAAAATGTAAAACTGTAGAACTACTGGAAACACGGAAGCATTTTTTTATGGGCGTGGGGTTAGAAAAGCTCTGTCTAAGCACGCTACAAATTCCAATGCCATCAAGAACATGGGTAAAAAACTTTAATTAGATAAAAATTATAATTTTCTGGAAAGAAAGCAATACCAGAAATGCAGTCCAAAGGCAAATGACAAATAGAAACAAGAAAGCACACACACACACATACCACACAGGGCTGACTTTATAACCATGTATTATGTTTCAGTAAGAAAAACAACAAACTCTCCATAGGAAAACAGACATCCTCCTCCTCCACTCCCCCCAAAAAAGCAGTTCTCGGGGGCTGGTAAAGGAATGCACTAGACTAGATCATTGATGCAAGCTTGGAAAGAAGGGCCAGGGCTGTGGGGCTGATAAGGTACAATCCCAAGATGTATTTCTTTCTTTTTTAAAAAAAAATTAATTAATTTATTTATTTTTGGCTGTGTTGGGTCTTTGTTGCTGTGCTAGGGCTTTCTCTAGTTGTGGCAAGCGGGGGCTATTCTTTGTTATGGTGTGCAGGCTTCTCACTGCAGTGGCTTCTCTCGTTGCGGAGCATGGGCTCTAGGCGAGCGGCTTCAGTAGTTGTGGCTTGCAGGCTCTAAAGCACAGGCTCAGTAGTTGTGGTGCACCACCTTAGTTGCTCTGTGGCATGTGGGATCTTACCAGACCAGGGCTCGAACCTGTGTCCTCTGCAATGGCAGGCGAATTCTTAACCACTGCGCCACCAGGGAAGTCCCCTGAGATGTATCTCTAAGTGACAAAGTTTGGGCAGGACGGGACTGCACATATATGGAGATGTTTATCCTTGAAGAGAGGACAGTAGAAGGATGTCCTGGGAATGCTCGCTCTAAGCCAGGGCCTCGAGAGGAAGCCTGGAGCTCTGGAGGAGGAAGGGAGCTCACTTCCTTGCATCTTCCTAAATCATGCTGGAATTTAAAATCACATACATACGTTCATATCCAATTTTTAAAACTTGGTGATTTTTCAGAAAATACATGGGAAACACATGGGCACCAGCAACGTCCACAAGCTGCCAGTGGGACTCCGAGCTATGGGAGGAAGGCGGACCTGCAGGACTGGGGGGAGGGGGGCCCACAGATCATACAGAAGCCACTGTGGGCGGTGCCTCTGGAAAGGCCCTCCAGGTCTGTGTCAGCAGAACTTTGTCCTCTGGGCTCGCCCAGGTGAGCACATAGTAAAGTGACGTGGACCTGGGCCTGTGGGCCATTTGCACGGGTGTCCCTGGGGGTGAGAAGACAGCCTTCTTGGATCACAGGTGAGAGAACACCTTCCAGGAAAGAGAGGAAATGGCCGGAAAAGCCACCAAGCCAGCGAGAGACTTGTGATGGACACATTGGTCAGCCAGTTGGTGGCAACCTGAATGGGAGACCGACTGCAGCCCCTAGACATCAGACCGCCAGCCTACCTGTCAGGACTGAGGTCTCAGGTGCCTGGCCTCAGCTCTGCTCCTCACCTGTACCCCTCACCCTGCAGCGGCCGCCCAAAAGTGAGCTTGCATTTGAGTGGAAGGAGCATCGTTGAGTCTACCGGGCTCCACTCCCATTTCTGCTCCAAAGGTGGGGCCTGGTTCCGAGTCCGTCCATGCTGTTTCTGGTCCTGAATAAGGCAGGTGTCTACACTCACCTAGTTCTGGGCAGCATCCACATTATCCTTTAAAACCCAGCTCAGATCTGAGGCTCTGGGATTTCCCTGACATAATTCCTTCTCAACCTCTCCCAGACTCTAGCCACATTTTCTCTAATTATATCCCTCCAACTCTGTTTTGATTTTCTTAACCTGTGAGCTCCTGGAAGGCAACGGTGTCTATTTTATCTCAGGTTCCTGTGCTTTAGTGAGGTGTTGAGACCGCAGTGATTGGGATGGAGACAGGGACATGAGGAGGACATCTGAGGGGCGTAAGAGGTCAGTGGATGCAGGTCCAGTGCAAGATGAGGAAGGAGCCCACACCCGCGCCCGTCTCCTCTCCTTCCGTCTTCTGCCGGAAGCAAGGGACTGGGGCTCGGGGCTCGGCGAGCTGATGACATCACGGCCCTCCTTGGGAACTCACCCTTGCTAAGGAGGCACCATGAGAAAGGTGTCTCTAGTGCCATGACTTCCTCCCTAATAGCACCCCAAAAATCCCCAAACAACAAAATCTCATCAACAGAATGGATTTAAGAACAGTGGCATCTTCACCCAGAGGGACACTCGGCACAGAGACGTAGGTGAGCCATCCACGCCCAACACGGCTGAGCCCCACAGACTTGGGGCTGGGTGACAGGCTCCCACGTGTCTCCACTGACCAAATCGCGGTCACCGAGTCACCGTCTGAGCTGTCCTAGTCGGGGACAACGGTGCCACGGCTTCCAGGGGATGTCCTGTTTCTCAATCTGGTTTCGTGAGTGAGTTCAGCTGATGATAATGCACAGGACTGTCGAGTTACAGTATGTGCCCCTTCCTCTGCGTAAATGATGCTTCAACAATAAGTAAGAGATGTGGACCAAGAATGTCACCTGCCATATCAGTAAACAAGGATGTTGCGCCTTCAAGCCCTCAGCCAGTGTGGCCACACCAGTGGTGTACCCTGAGGGGATTCAAGAGGGAGAAATGCAGGATACTGGCTCCAGGTACTTAAGATAAAGCAGGATATTGGCTCCAGGTACTTAAGATATATATCAGAGGAATGATTTCAGTGAGCCCAGACTCCTGCATCTTCCTGCACAGAGAAAGGTACTAAATTCATTAACATGAGATGTCTGGTTTTCTTTAACAGTAATCGTTTGATGTTCCAACTACTTGCATTTTGTTGCAAAAACTCTTATATATCCTGGCTCCTCCCTTACCTCAGAGCCAACTGAGAGGCTATCTCCTTAGCTTAAGTCCTCAGTTTTGTCCCCCAGATAAAACATAATACTCAACTTTTAGGTTGTGCATTTTATTTCAGTCGACAGAGATAACGATGCACAGAGGAAGTTACCTATTCTACCTTCCCAGAAAGGGCTCTATCCCTTCTGTCCCCCACCTCCCAACGCCAAATTCACCCAGCTCCTTGGAGTGAGCGCTGGAGTCACCGCTAGGAAAATGGTGCTGATGTCATTATTTTATTATTTTAGCTAGCCTTTCATTATTTTTTGTGCTTGCTTTAAATGAGCCTTGTTTTTTTTTTTTTAAAACTTCCTTCCTGGCATTTGAGTCATTTCCCAATTCTTTGTCTGCCTTAGCTAAGGAATTCAGTGCCCAAGATGGTTTGGGAGTCCTACTGTTTGTTCTCCAGGAACCTCTGTCCAGACAGAGGCCCGAGCTGGGCAGAAGGTTTGGGAGAAATAAAGCATAAAAATGAGAGGAGCTTGCACGAAGTTGAGACTCCACGTGGCCATCTTGACCGAATCTCCTCGGTTAGATAGAGGACCCTGCTGATAGGGAGGGAAGCCAGCTTTTCACGGCATGAAGGGTCTGTGACTCCAGGAAGATCCTTCCAAATCAGAGCCCCCGTTTTCCAGCCACACTGCATGGGAAGTGGGTGCTCTGAGCTCACACAGCCGGGGAGGTGGGGCCAGAGCTGGGAGAAGACCTGTGTTCTTCCTCCAGAGAGGGGTTTTCTCTCTTAATCCACGATCCCAAGCATCAGCATGGCTCAGAACCAGGCTGAAGACACTTAACCTTAGCTGACAAGAGGGAGAGAGACAGGCCTCTTCCATTGTTTGCTGATGGATGAATCACCCCACCCCATTCCTGGCTTTGTCCCACTGGTCTCAGGTCCTGACAATGTGTGGCGTCCAAGCTGGCCTTCAACTTTCCTTCCCTGGCTCCCAGGTCCTCTCCTGGCCCTTGGCCATCCCAGGTTTCCCTCCTGTTAACGGGGTCCACCTCTGAGCTGGCTAAAAGTGACCCACGGCCCACTGGTGGTGGCTGCGGCTGACATGCTATGTAAACCGCAAGGGCATTGTGTAAATGTAAGTAGCGTTAGGCAAACCACAGCCTGTGGGCCAATTCCTGCCCTCAGCCTGCTTTGGTAGATAAAGTTTTATTGGGCACCGCCATGCCCCATTGTTTACGCAATGTCTGTGGCTGCTGTGAGCTAAAGCAGTTGCAACATGGTCCATATGGGCCAGAAAACTGAAAACACATCTACTATCCAGCCCTTTATAGGAAACGCCAGGGCCCCCTGATGCTAGGAGACAGTGAGCTATTTTGTCCTTGGAGTGTTACCAGTTAGATGGAACCTTCTGGAGACGTTGTCTCCAAGGAACAGCATCGGTGCTGACAGTTGGGTATCTTCTCCGATGGAGGCCTTGCTGCTCACTGGTCCCCCCTGCACAGGGCTGGACCCCACCTCCCCAAGGCCTTAGGCCTGATCCTGCCAAAAACTGCAGCCTTGGAGACAGAGGACTAGCTCAGCCTTGACTCCTAAGACCTGGGGCAGCAGCAAGTGGGCCCAGGTGGGTGGGTTTGACTTCCCTGTGGCTGGCAGGAGATGGAGCTCCTTCCATCCAGTCTTCATGCAGGGGTGGAGAAACTCGTGACCAAGACACTCTCCTTTTTAAATTTATTTTTAATTGTTTAATTTTTAAAAATTTTTTATTTTTTTTGCGGTACGCGGGCCTCTCACTATTGTGGCCTCTCCCATTGCGGAGCACAGGCTCCAGACACGCAGGCTCAGCGGCCATGGCTCACGGGCCCAGCCGCTCCGTGGCATGTGGGATCTTCCAGGACCAGGGCACGAACCCATGTCCCCTGCATCGGCAGGCGGACTCTCAACCACTGCGCCACCAGGGAAGCCCCACTCTCCTTTTTTTAAATTACACTTTTAATTTCGAGATCCTTGTGGATTAACATGCAGTTTGTAAGAAACAATACAGAGAGACGCCTCTAGTCCTCAGTTGGGTCAGTTCCCCCATGACAACATCTTGCAGAGCCAGGGGACAGTGTCACAGCTGGGGTGCTGACCCCCTTGCAGTCAGGCACCAAGCATTTTCAGCATCACAAGGACACTTCCTCTTGTCCTTTCACAGCCGCTCCCTCACCTTGATCTCGGGAGCCAGTAATCTGTTCCTCATTGCTCACCTTTATTATTTAAAGATTATTCTATACATGGGATCTCACAACACGTAACCGGTAGGACTGGCTTTTTCCACACAGCATAATCCCTGGGGATTGACATATGTGTGTCCATAGTTCTTACCTTGTTACTGCAAGTATTATTCATGGTATTGTTGGACCAAAGCTTATTTAACCAGTCATTTGTTGAAGGATATTTGGATTGTTATAAGTTTGGGGCTATTATAAATCAGTCTGCCATAGACGTGTGTACAGGTCATTGTGTGAATGTGGAATTAATACAGCAGAGTCTCAGAGGCGCCTGACTCAGAGAGAGTGAAGGACTCTTGTGTGGATGCCCTTTCCTGATGGGCTCCATTGACCTGTGGTTCAATTGGTCGAAAAGGAGAACAGCATCCCTAGTGGGTGCCACCCATGTGTCTCCAATCCCCCCGCCCCCAAGTCTAGGTGAGAATCCTGTCTCCTCCATCACCTGCCTCCTCCGTCACTCCTGGCTCCCCATCACCTGCCTCCTCCATCATCCTGCCTCCTCCATCACCCTGACTCCCCATCACCTGCCTCCTCCATCACCTGCCTCCTCCATCATCCTGCCTCCTCCATCATCCTGCCTCCTCCATCACCTGCCTCCTTCATCATCCTGCCTCCTCCATCACCTGCCTCCTCCATCATCCTGACTCCCCATCACCTGCCTCCTCCATCATCCTGCCTCCTCCATCACCCTGACTCCCCATCACCTGCCTCCTCCATCATCCTGCCTCCTCCATCATCCTGCCTCCTCCATCACCTGCCTCCTCCATCATCCTGCCTCCTCCATCACCCTGACTCCCCATCACCTGCCTCCTCCATCATCCTGCCTCCTCCATCATCCTGCCTCCTCCATCACCTGCCTCCTCCATCATCCTGCCTCCTCCATCACCTGCCTCCTCCATCATCCTGCCTCCTCCATCATCCTGCCTCCTCCATCACCCTGACTCCCCATCACCTGCCTCCTCCATCATCCTGCCTCCTCCATCACCCTGACTCCCCATCACCTGCCTCCTCCATCACCCTGCTTCCTCCATCACCCTGCTTCCTCCATCACTGCTGCCTGTTCCATCACCCCTACAGGTGTGATCGTGGCCAGGGCAGCCTGGGTCTCAGAGGGTTGCTCTTACTCATTTCAGCATTTGGTTCTTGCAGGTTAGTGAGAGGAGTAATGAAGTGAAGTGAGGAGAGTGCTCTCTGAACCCTGGTTTCCACAGATACAGCTCTGCCAGGATGTCCCGGCCTCATCCCAGGGGTCCTGTTCTCAAGGTTCACACGTGTATCCAGTAGGAAGGAGCATCCCTGGAGGTGTGGTTGTGTCCCTCTCTGTTCAGTGGGTGTGTGTTGAATGCTCAGAACGTTCCAGGCCCCATACTTCTGAGTGCTGTGTGTGTGTGTGTGTGTGTGTGTAGGCCAGCATACAGGGTGTTGCAAAGGGCAACACCTCCCCATGGGAGGGGCCCTGCAGCCCACAGAACTGTGGCTGGAGGAAGTGGAGATGAGGATAGAAAGAGGAAAGTACCAGACTAAACGAGGCCCCATTAGGGTTTGACTTTTCTCCCGAGGGTAGTGGGAAGCCCCAGCTGTGTCTCACTGCGGGGTGTGTGTGTTTGTGGGGAAAGAAATGTCAAGTTCTCTATTTCAAACTGTCTAACCCCCAGCCTGACAGAAGAGTCTGGAGCCGAAGCAGGTGTCCAACGAGGAGGCTGGTGCAGAGGTTGCCGGAGGAGGGTGTGAGGCGCCGGGCAGACAGAAAAGGCAGGTAGGGCTTCATGGTAAGCTGTCAGCCAGAGGTCTGGGGAGGTGGGAAGTGAGGATGCTTCTTGCTTCCTGAATATCCGTGTGGATGGTGAGCTGGGGCAGAAATAAGTGTGATTTTGCACTTAGTGACTCTGAGAGTCAAGGTGAGAAAAGGCAGCTGGACAATTGGGTTTGGAGCCGAGAGGACAGGTCTGATGTAGAATGGGCTTCCACGTGTCGGTGGGGCCCAGGGGCTGGCCGAGGAGGACGGCCATCAGGGGGCTGGGAAGAACCCCGGGGCCAGCGGTCTACCTGCTGTCCTTCTCAAGAGGATTCTGGAAGGAACTCCTGGGGGTCCAGGAACTGAGGATGGACACGGGCTGTGTAGTTGCCCACCGAGGTCAGAGGGCACCTTCGTGAAAGCAGCGTCGGGATATCAAAGAGGCAGAAAGGAGAGAAGAGAGAGAAGTAGGGAAACAGAGGTGACAGCCGACGGCCGTGAGAGGCATGTCTATGGCAGGAAGGGTGGCAGGATTGTCTGGGGCGGGGGCGGGGGGATGCTGTACAGCATCTTCGGGTGCATGGAGGGACCTGGGCGCCTGCGGCCTAGCTGACGCAGACTCCCAGGCCTGAGCACCTGCTGAGTTGAATGAAAAGTCTGCTACCCGCTGCATCTTTGAGGATTGTGGGGGAGAACCCAACTGTAAAGCTCCATCATGGCAGGTCCCCCACATCCTTTATGAAGCTGTATTGACACCTTGAGTTATGCAGTTTCCTAGTAAAGGAAACTCTTGTGTTTCTGCACCCTCAACACCCATAACTAGAAATTTTGCATCAAATTAAAATATATTTGTTTCCTTGAATTCTGTGGAACCGGCTGCTTTTGCAACGTGACAACCTCACTTCTGAAAATTGGTCACCATTTAAAATTATAATTTTTAGGGGGGGTGCTCAGAGATGAATTGTTAACACAACAAAATCACTCTGCCTTTAAAGCACCAGGGATAAAAGAAAGCACACTCGCTGAATCACTCAGGTGAAATGCGGGCAGCCCCCGTGCCTCCTGGCTTTGCCCTTTTATAGGAAATCGTTGGGACCGCCTCTTCTCTGGATGCTGTGAGGTTGTCACGTGTGATCCTGAGCAGGCGAGGATGTGGCTGCTCCCCGTGTGGGTCTAGAAAGCGTTCTGCGTGTTGGGACCCGAAGCCTCTGGAGTCTCCCCCTCCTTTCTGCTGCCCATGGGGTTCACATGGGGAGAGGAGGGCGACAGGTAGGCCTGTGGGATAGTGGGCTCGGGCGTGTCTGCCCTCTGCCCCCTCTGGGCACCTACTGCGTCCGCCTTCATGGGGCCTGAGGTGCAGGCAGGCTGCTGGGGTTTGGATGAGCAAAGTCCAGTCTTCCCCAGAGTTTCATTGTCACTGTCCCAGCCCCTGTCTGGAGCATCTGCAGGGCGGACACCTTCTCATTGCCTCTCCTTCTGTCGGCACCAGGCACGGAGGCCGAGTCTTCCCCCAGGAAGAGCCCAACCAGAAGCCTTTTCTCTCTTCCAGTATGGGTGGGGGGAACAGAGTTTGGCCCCTTGAGCTGTTGTGTGGAAATCTGATTCTGCAAACAGACAAAAGGCCTGCAGATCTGGGAGGTCTTCCGAGGTCACTGGGTCAGCTCTTGTCCTACAGAGTAAAATCTTTAGAGCCCAAAGTCTGGAAAGAATGCCTTTGGCTGCAAGTAACAGCCAAGGTATAAGTTGTTCAAACAATTAAAAATGCTAACAAGTCCCTGTGCTGTATAATATAGCCAATATTTTATAGTAACTTTAAATGAAGTATAATGTATAAAAATATTGAATCACTATGTTGTACACCCAAAACTGATACAATATTGTAAGTAGTCTACCCTTTAATAAAAAATGCTAATAATTTCATATAAGAAGGTCTCAGGCAGGGTGACTTCAGGGTCAGCCTCCTTCCCTCTTCATGCTCTACCCTTCTGACCGTGCCAGCTCATTCTGACTCCATCAGCTTTGCAAACCAGCACTCCTAAGGCCATTCTGAGGATGGGGTGACCATTTCTCCTGTCTTTGTTTGAAGGCAAGGAGAAATTTCCCAAAGCATCCAGCACTCTCCTTCACCTCACATGGACAACCTGTGCCACACGTCTGCCCTGGTCCAGGTGCTGGCCAGGGGGTGAACATGCCATCACTGGCTCAGACCTGTCCAGGTTTACCCCTGGATAGAGGAGTCGCTGGCACCTCCTGAAGCTTATTGCCAACAGATACACAGGTGAGTTTCTCTCAGGAAGAATGAGAGCGTGCATCTCCCAGCCCAGTTCCTACAGAGAGCAATGTACACAGAATCCCCATAGACCCCAAGTAACTTTCAGCTGAACAACTATTGTGGCTTAGATGAGGGCGGGTGTGACGCTGGGTTGATATTTAGTGATGCTAAGGCCCCCAGGGCTACAGGACCAGGCCTGCAGCACCCAGAGGGCACTGACCGGAGCACTGGTTTCCATGTCAGATGGGGGCCAACATCATCAGGAACTTTATTTTTAGAAAGAAGACAGAAATTCAGATCTTTATGTAAAATCTTACACTACTAAAATAGTGGTAATTAATTCACATTTTTACTAACACTATGGGTCTCATAAAAAATGTCTAAGAGCTGGACCCAACCTGGGGCCCATGGTTCTTCTCCTTTGGATAAAGAGGCCAACGTCTGGAAGTTGAGACAAGGCTTGGATGTGACCTCTTTGCACCAACTGGGAGGGGCACCTCCCCCTTGGAAGACACCACGCATTGCAGTAGAGGCCCGAGGGCACCGTTACCATCCTCCTGATCTGGGGACCAGGCCACTTTCCAACACTTATCTTCCATAAAGCACTGGAGAAGGGAGACGAGAGAAACCAGGACACTCAGAGGAAATTGCCAAGGATGTTTCCTGCGAAGGAATGTCCCCCTGGCCAGGCTGGAGACAGGTCGGGCGTGCACACCATGATTCATCATTGCAGATGGAAATTCGACATAATTCAGAAGCTTTATGGGAAATGAAAGGTGATGATGACACAGCCACCAGTGAAATAAAATTAAACAAATGAGCCCAAGCTCGGGCAGGAGAATCCAGGCTAAGGGGAACCATGGCAGCTGAATCCACCGGAAATTGAGTGGGGCCTCTGCACACCCTGGGCTGTCTGTACCTTGACTCTCATTAGTTTTAACAGGATTCGGTGCTGCTTTTGGGGTGTCAGTCATGAAAATCCAGTCCCTGCTGGAAGGCCTAAATAATAAGGATGCTTCTCCATTGCACCCAGGGCAGATTCGAAGTGCCACCTTCATCTCCAGCAAGCCCAAGTGTGCAGCCCCGCCCCCAGCTACCTGTGTGATAGTCCCTGCCCCGTCCAGCTCCTCTTTCCACGCTCGCCCCTCTTCTCGGGAGGTGCAGGTGTGGAGGCGGACAGAAACAAAGCAGCTTGCAAAGGGTTATTTCAAGAAAAGTTATTTAAAAAGCAAACTGGTTCATTTTCAAAATGACCGCATTGAACTAAATTCAGTCCGTCCGTTCTTCATGGGAGGTCAAGGCAGGGACATCCTTCTTCTGTTTTCCCAGAGAATGCCCTCACCAGACGATGGATACAGGCTGGCGGTCCAGCCTTCCCTGTCCTCACTTCACCCTGCTGTGCAGAAAGGGTCAGAGGTCACAGTGGCCATTCATAGATGGAAAATTAAGAGCCCAGGAGTGTTGAGTCACCTACCTGCAGTCACGGAGCCTGGGCCAGGCATAAGAGGAGAATTCACAGGGTGACTTTACCTGGAACCTCTAACCTCACATCTCAGGATGATGCCAAGTTTCTATGGAATAGCCTCGAAAGACCAGATTCTAGAGTGCTCCCAGGGCACTCAAGGAACTCCATAACCAATATTCCCACAGACTGGACACCCCAGTACTTGACCGAGGGGTCTCAGTGCTCCGCTGCCTGCAGTCAAGCTCCCAGCTCACCTCCAGGGGAGACAGGTTGTCTCTGCTCCAAAAGCTAGCGGTGCATGGGCCTCCTGATGGCCCCCTGGACATTTCCACCCTCTGGGGGCTCCTTTGACAATCAGCTGGGGCAAAAATGGTAGCTATAACCATAAGAACTGTTTCGTAGTAAGTGTGAGGCAGTATTCACATGAGTAATAATGACGCACTTACGGCACCCAGCACCATGCTAGGTCATCATTTAATCCCACGCCTCTGGGGGTGATGGGTGGCACCATTTGTATTCTGGGAAACTGAGGCCCAGAGAGGAAAGATACTTGCCTGACGTCCCTGGGTTTGTGTCACACTTTGACTACTGATCACAGCTACAGAAGGCGGGGATTACTACTCTCATTTGCTCCTGTTTGGGGTTGCCACACAAGGCAGAGGCAGCAGTCCTGGCCTGGCAGACAGGCCCAGCTTTCACTCGTGCTCCTGGGGCAGGACACAGGGCTCCTCAGCGTTCCAGTCTCCCCAGCTGTCAGTGGCGGCCCAGTGCCCACCTGAGAGACCCTGGCCATAGACCTGGAGGTACCTGGTTGGTTCCGATTCATCCTTGAGACATCCACCCCTCCAGATCTGGTCAACACACCTCAGGAATCTCCAAGATTTCCCTGTCAGCTTCCCGAAGGAAATAAATTCTATGTATTCAACCTGCATGACCTCTTTGCTAACAACTGTTGTGTAATTGCTTTTCTTTCACGGAGAATCGAATCTTGGATGTGAGGCCTATAGATCATTTTTATTTCTATAAAATTATATTGCCTGATTAGGGCTAAATTGTATGCCCACTTATTGGAACCACTGAGAACGTTGTAAATGCCAAACGGATCCTGAAAATTGCCAGACCAGCTGCACGAGCAGGATTTACAATCCCGTGTTTCACACCCGAGCCGTCCTGGAGACAGAATCTGCCGAAAGCGCCGTTCTTTTTGGTGATTTATCTCTTTCCAAGTGCTGACAAGCGGCTTTGCTGGTCAGAGCCAGATCCAGGAGGTGAGCACAAGTTAGCCTTAAAAACAACTCTTGACCCAGTCAAGTTTTCTGTAAATATTGTGCATGACAAATTACATGAGGACACTATTTACAAAATGTGGAAAAATCAATAATGCTTTACAAGCATGATTATCAGCCAAGGAGCCAAACAAAGGCTCTAAAGGGGCGGGGGTGTGGTGCGGGGTGGAGAGTCTGAAAAAGAAAAGCTGCCTGTCTGCAGCCAGCACAACAGACGTTTCCTCCTTCTCAGTTTTGCCCAGTGGGGACGGGTGGGAGTTTGGGGTCTGCCTCACTGGGTTTTGCTGCGGGTAGAGTAGCAGCAGGGAGTCTGCTGTACTCCAGCCCCACGGCCAGTGCCTCTGTCTCTCGGTTACTTTAACGGAATCCACACCAGGGGGGATGGCATCAGGATTCCCGTTTGCCCCTCTGACAGACCGGGAAACCAAGCCCTCTGGAGGTGTAGTGTTTGGGTCCCATCCCAAGGCCAGCAAATGGCCAAGCTGAGGCTTCGATGCCAGTTGCCAGAGGCAGAGTTCGCGTGGTCTTGGCTGGTCAGCGTTCCGGTGAGACAGTGGCTCCCCTCACCCCCCGGCACAGGTGCGAGCCCACTGAACCCTCACAGAGCCCCACGAGATGCGAGCAACTGCCATGGACTGTTGTGCATGAACAGAGAGGTCCCGCAGCTTGTCTAAGGTCACACAGCCCATGAGTGGCAGAGAGGGATTTGAACCTAGGGTAAATGTGTTCTATCCCTTCAAAGAGCTGGAAACTCACCAGCCACCCCCAGGGAGGTGTGTCCTTGTGTGGTTTTGCACAGGTGGGATAGTGTACCCCGGAGGGCCAGTGCAGCAGCTCACACCGCGGCACAAGGGCGTTGCTTTCATTCTTTATTTGTTCTTTAGTTTTTACATTTTTTATTCTTAAAAATTTTTTATAGTTGCTTTACTTCCACAGAAAAGGGAAAGACACAGCTTCATCTATGCCTGAAACCGTGCTCGCCAGCCTAGTGGTCCTCCCACACCGCTTGGGTCTCCCTGCCTGCTCCCCGCAGCACAGAGGGAGGGAAGCTTTTACATACAGGTCTCAGCCCTTCAGTGCTTCCTTCCGGATTTCAGAACAAAGCCCCCAGTGGTCATTGTTTGGGCTCCCCAGGTCCCTCCTTCTCACTCCTCAGGCTCTGGTAGGACCGTTCTTTCTTCACTCCTTTAATAAGGTCATGTCCCTCCCTCCACAGGGCCTTGGTACATGCTATGACCCCATGTGGATGTCATTTCCTCTCTTACCTATTCCTCCTTTAAATTCCAGCTCCACTGCCTTTCTTCCCCAGAGGAGTCTGTCCCAACTGTCCACCCCCCAACCCCGTCAGGACCTTTCCTGACACCCTGAGGCACCTGTCACAGCTACAGCTGTTCAACATGATCAAATCTGTCCACTCTAAGAGATGTCAAGGGTCATGAAGGCAGGAGTTTTCTCCTAGAATCCCAGTGCTGAGCCCAGCACATAATAAGGCCTTCATTAACATTGGTTGGGTGGATGGCTGGCTGGCTAGATGGACGGGTAGATAGATAGAAGGATGGATGCATGAATGGATAGATAGATAGATAGAAGGATGGGTGGATGGATGGATGGATGGTTGCATGGATATCCGGATAGATGAATGAGTGGATGGATGGATGGATAGATGGGTGTGTGGATGGTTGGATCTCCACAGGCACTAAAGAGCACAGGGAGAATTCTATGGGTTCTAAGAAAGCATCTCTGGACTCTCGCAAACATCCGGTTAAGATAAAAAGGACATAGGGAGCACCCCTTGAGGGGTCTCTGACTGGAATCTGAGATGGGTGCTTTATTCCTTGTGGAGGCTGAAAGCCAGTGAGCTCCCGACTCCCAGGACGCCCTTCTCGAATCTCTGAGGAGAGACAGTCTCTGAGGTGCTCCAGCTCAGCCCCTGGGCAGGTCCCGCCACTCTCCACCAAGCGTTCCCTCTGGGTACTGGGCCCTTACATCCACCCAGAGCGCCAGGAGTGGCGGCTCCAGTGGGGAGTGGAGCAGAGGGGGGTGTCCAGCCCCCTCCCCTCACTGGGGAGACTGACACATGGTCCACACAGTCTCCTGGGGATCCCAGGAGCCCCAGGAGCCCCCGGTCACCTGCTTGTTCAGTGTCACCCTGTGCTGGCCCCTTCCTTGTCCCTGTATCACCCCCCCCTCCCAAATAAACTGCTTGGCCCAAATCCATGTCTGGGGTCTACTTCTCAGGGACCCCAACCAATGATAGCCCCGATGAGCAAAACGCATCTGTCATCACAGGAAAAGAACTTTTAGATTCAAGGGCCTTTGATGAGTCTCCGTGTGGAAGGAGGCTGGCCACGGCCTGGACTGACTTTGGGCCCAGATCTCCTGCCCTTCCCGTAACCCCCGAGCTGAGGAAAAACAGGCATGCAAGCCCAAGGCTTTGAGGCCAGAGACATTTTCATTTTTCCTTTCTGGTGCTTTTTGTGATGCTGCTACATCACAACACAATATTTGTACTATGAAACCCTGAAAACTGCCAAATTTCACCCAATTTGGTTGAATGTTCTCGAGGAGCTTGGCATTGTGTTAGAAACTCAGACATTCCCACGGCCCAGTTCCTATTTTAAAATTGCCTATCTATTTAAAGTTCACGATGAGGGGAATAAGAGAAAAAAGTCTTTCAAAGCCAAAGGGAACATGAGAGAGGGAAAAGGAAAGTCCAGTTTGCTTCTAAAAAAGGCTGAAAATTATAACCATCCGTGGCCTCGTGTCTCAACTCTGCGGGTTAGTTTTCTTCCTCTTCTGGTTGTATGCAAACCAAAGTGGAATTTTATTATGGGATACCAAGTTTCTCAAGTTCCTGGCCCCCCAAATCTACTCACTCCACAGCGTGCCCTCACGCGGATGGGAAGGAGGACGGGCCCCCCAAGAAAGCAAGCCGGTGTCTCCAAGCTGCAAAAGAACAACTCCCCGCCCCCTCCCCCATGCCACTGTGCTTCCTTATTCGGGACCCGGCGACGTTGCCTGGCTCCTTTTATGAACAACAAAAGCGTGATGAAGGCAACAGGAGTCAGAGGCTATTTATTCAGCACAGGAAGCCCCCGTATCCGGTGAGGAATAAGAAGTGCAGCGACAGGATGCGCCTTGGGTCAGGGGGCCGCGGAAAGCCCTCAGCCTTTGTGTCCTTCCCTGCGACGGAGTGTCCACGTCTGAGCCCTCGGCTCCCCTCGGAGCTCAGCCGGGGCTGCCGCTGTCACCACCGGGCCGCCAGCCTCCCGCCCAGGGGAGCACGGAGACCATGATGGCTGGTCCCGCCCGTCTGCTGCTGCTGCTGCTGGTCCAGCCCTGCGCAGGGGCTGCCGCTGCCCGGGAGGCCGTGGTCTGCGCGGGGGCTGCCTGCTACACAGCCCACAGGGTCAAGCTGAGTGCGGACGATGCCCAGCTCCAGTGCAGCAAGAAAGGGGGTGACCTGGCCACGGTGAAGAGCGAGGAGGAGGCCCTGTACGTCCAGCGCACCCTGGCCCAGCTCCTGCCACCAGGGGCGCCCCTGGCAGAGCGCATGGGCAGGTTCTGGATTGGGCTCCAGCGAGACAAGGGCAAGTGCCTGGACAGCAACCTGCCCCTGAAGGGCTTCAGCTGGGTGGGCGGCGGGGAGGACACGTCGTATACCAACTGGCACAAGGAAGCCAAGAACTCTTGCACCTCCAAGCGCTGCGTGTCCCTGATGCTGGACCTGTCCGTGCCGGCCCTGGCCAACCGCCTTTCCAAGTGGACCGAGGGTCCGTGTGGGAACTCCAGGTTTTCTGGGAGCAACATCGAGGGCTTTGTGTGCAAGTTCAGCTTCAAAGGCATGTGCCGGCCGCTGACCCTGGGGGGCCCGGGCCAGGTGAATTACACCACCCCCTTCCAGGCCACCAGCTCCTCCCTGCAGGCCGTGCCCTTTGCTTCCATGGCCAACGTGGCCTGTGGGGAAGGGGATGAGAGCTGGCAGCATTACTTCCTGTGCAAGGAGAAGGCCCCAGATGTGTTTGACTGGGACAGCTCAGGGCCCCTCTGCGTCAGCCCCAAGTTCAGCTGCGACTTCAACAACGGAGGCTGCCAGCAGGACTGCTTCGAAGGTGGGGAAGGCTCCTTCCGCTGTGGCTGCCGGCCGGGGTTCCGGCTCCTGGACGACCTGGTCACCTGCGCCCCTCGGAACCCTTGCAGCTCCAGCCCGTGTGGAGGGGGCTCCACGTGTGTCCCTGGGCCCCTCGGGAAGGACTTCACGTGCCGCTGCCCCCCAGGCTACCAGCTAGACTCGACTCAGCAGGACTGTGTGGACACGGACGAGTGCCAGGACACTCCCTGTGCCCAGGAGTGTGTCAACACCCTCGGAGGCTTCCGCTGCGAGTGCTGGGTGGGTTACGAGCCTGGTGGCCCCGGAGAGGGGGCCTGTGTGGACGTGGACGAGTGTGCCCCCAGCCACTCGCCCTGTGCCCAGGGCTGCACCAACACAGATGGGTCTTTCTACTGCCCCTGCGAGGAGGGCTACGTCCTGGCCGGGGAGGACGGCACCCAGTGCGTGGACGTGGACGAGTGCGCAGGCCCGCAGGGCGGCCTCTGTGGCGGCCTGTGCTTCAACACGGAGGGGTCCTTCCGCTGTGGCTGCCTGCCAGGCTGGGAGCTGTCCCCCGATGGGGTCTCCTGCACTGGGGGCCTCACATCCCTAGGACCACCAGCTGGGCCTCCCCAAGGGGAGGACACAGGAGATGGAGAGGGGAGGCTCGTGTCTTTTGCCGCAACGTCCAGTCCCACCAGGGACAACCCCGAGGGCACCTCCACGGTGGCTCCCGCCACCAGGAGACCCTCCCTCCCAGACAGCGTCCCCATCTCCCTTGCCCCACCCGACATGCTGGCCCCCAGTGGGTCCCCTGGTGTCTGGATGGAGGCCAGCACCCATCACCCCACGGCCACCACCGGCCGTGTGGCTTCCGCAGGTGAGGATTTCACCGCCAAGCAAAGCGACGATGGCACGGACGGGCAGAAGCTGCTCCTGTTCTACATCCTGGGCACTGTGGTGGCCATCCTGCTCCTGCTGGCTCTGGCTCTGGGGCTCCTGGTCTATCGCAAGCGCAGAGCCAAGAGAGAGGAGAAGGAGAGGAAGCCGCAGAGCGCAGCAGACAGCTACGCCTGGGTCCCTGAGCGAGCCGAGAGCAGGGCAACGGAGAATCCCTACAGGTGA
Source organism: Kogia breviceps (assembly GCF_026419965.1). NCBI lineage: Eukaryota > Metazoa > Chordata > Mammalia > Artiodactyla > Physeteridae > Kogia > Kogia breviceps. Next base: position 31,772,559 of record NC_081323.1, on the reverse strand, counting down.
AGGAGGCTGGGTGGCCAAGGGGGCGGGAGGGGGGACGCGGCAGGCATCGGCTGGGGCGGAGGCAGTGGCCATGGCGTGCAGCAGGCAGAGGGCGAGGGGCAGGCATGGCCCCGGCTGGGGTCACCCGAGGCCCGCGTGTGCTCACGGGGGGTGCTGCCCTGCCCGTGGCTCGGTGCCCGTGGGTCTCTCCCCACGCCAGCGGCCCAGATGGCACAGCTGGGGCTGCAGCTTCCAATGTGTCCCCGTTTGTTCCCCACAGTCCGACGCCGGGGACAGACTGTTGAAGCTGAGGAGGCCCCAAGACACTGACAGTGACCACCGTCCTCAGAGGCAGGTGCCTGTTGGAAGCAGGACCCCCATCCTCCTGGAAGACTGGACTGGAATCTTAGCAAATAGCTGTCAACCTTCTCTTTAAACGCCTGGCAACTGGAACTGTGCAGGTATCACACGCGTGTGTTGTGTAAGTGGTGGGTCCGGTGTCCTTTCAGGAATCTGATGCGTGTTAACAATTCTCCCTCCCTCTCCCTGTTCAAATTCAAATGTGACTGAGTTCATTTCACCCTGATTCTGGATTGGGCGTGACAAGTCAGGTGCTCATGGGCTCCCTTTGAACTGCTTCTCTGCCCATGTAACCATCGAAGAAGAAGTTGTGAACCAGGGAAAATTAGGACTGAAACGATTTGTGCCTCCTGGTGTGACAGAGGCTGAGCCGATCAACTGTTCGATTATGCAAGAAGCTCTGTTTCTGTCCGAGGGAACATGTTGAGGCTGGAGACATTCCTTTCCATTCCTGGGTTTCCATTTGCTTCGGTGGCATGGAGGCAGGACATTCTAGTTCTTCAGGTTCTAGCCGTCTTCCGTTTATTTGCAGATGAAATCTGAACAATGTGGGGAAAATTATACGAAGTGAGTTAAAAGTGTTTCTGGAAGCTAGAGTGAGAGGGCAGAGTTTGTTTCAAAACTACTTGAATCAATTCGTCTAAATAAATGTACTGATGTCACCACAGGCTTGATTGATGAGACAGACGCTCGTGAGGACAAAGGTCAAGGACCACTGGTCTGTGGGCCAGGTGGCCCCATGCCCCCGCTGCTCTCCTGCCTCCTCTGCAGCTGCCTGGGCTTGGATGCCGTGATGGTTTTTGGAGGACGTGAGCGAGCTGCTGGGCTGAGGTTTAAACGTGCTGTCATAAGCCTTTAGCATGGTTCACGGTGGCTGATGCCTCCTGAGAGCTGATCCTGGCTTGTGGCCATAGCACCACCAAGTCAGGACTAGTCCCGCGGGTGCTGGCCCAGAGCTGCCTACGGCACAGGAATCCCCTGGCTCTTTGCCTTAAAAAAGGGGGCAAGAGGGGAGGGAGCAAGAACGAGAGAATAATTACAATCTAGTGCAACCGCAGACACTGCTCACAGCCGGTTTAATTTATAGTCTCGTGTTTAAGTGCTCACTTGCGAAGATTTCCCACAACTAAGACTGTTGTTGTCGGTGGCTCTCTGTCCCTGCCAGTTCTGCCTGGGTGCCTGGAAAGCAGCCCAGGTTCACTGCAGGTCGGAGCCCTTAGAAGCTGCCTGAGCAGCATGGGAGGCCCGGGCACCCAGAGGGCACGGGGGCTCTGCCGCTCTGGCGCAGGACAGAGAGAGGGAACTTGCCAGGATCCACACTCCGCCCCAGATGTCGGCACTCTGTGTGCACGGCCTTCAGAGCCAAGGAGAGATGCCCTTTTGCCAGTTTTGAAATGTAGGTGCTATAGCTCCGTTTTTTTTTTTTTTTTTTAAATTTTATTGTGGTATAGTTAATTTACAATGTTGTGTTATTTTCAGGTGTACAGCAAAGTGAATCTGTTATACATATATCCACTCTTTTTAAAATTCTTTTCCCATATAGGCCATTACAGAGTATTGAGTAGAGTTCCCTGTGCTATACAGTAGGTCCTTATTATCTATTTTATACATAGTAGTATGTTATGTGTCAATTCCAATTTTTCAATTTATCTCCCCCTTTACCTGCCAGTAACCATAAGTTTCTTTTCTTTTTTTTTTTTTAGCATCTTTATTGGAGTATAATTGCTTTACAATGGTGTGTTAGTTTCTGCTTTACAACAAAGTGAATCAGTTATACATATACATATGTTCCCATATCTCTTCCCTCTTGCATCTCCCTCCCTCCCACCCTCCCTATCCCACCCCTCTAGGTGGTCACAAAGCACAGAGCTGATCTCCCTGTGCCATGCGGCTGCTTCCCACTAGCTATCTAATTTACATTTGGGAGTGTATATATGTCCATGCCACTCTCTCACTTCGTCACAGCTTACCCTTCCCCCTCCCCATATCCTCAAGTCCATACTCTAGTAGGTCTGTGTTTTATTCCCATCCTACCCCTAGGCTCTTCATGACATTTTTTTTTCTTAGATTCCATATATATGTGTTAGCATACGGTATTTGTTTTTCTCTTTCTGACTTCACTCTGTATGACAGACTCTAGGTCCATCCACCTCACTACAAATAACTCAATTTCGTTTCTTTTTATGGCTGAGTAATATTCCATTGTATATATGTGCCACATCTTCTTTATCCAGTCATCTGATGATGGATACTTAGGTTGCTTCCATGTCCTGGCTATTGTAAATAGAACTGCAATGAACATTTTGGTATATGACTCTTTTTGAATTATGGTTTTATCAGGGTATATGCCCAGTAGTGGGACTGCTGAAGAAAAGAAAATGGAAAACTGGAGGGGGTTGGGGGAAGGAAGGAAGGATGGAGGCTTGATAGGTCCCAGGAGGCGGTTCAAAGTGTCTGCTTTTTAATTCTACCTAATATTCTGCAGTTCCCACTCGGGACACTGGGGTTTAGCACTCCAGGGGGCGAAGGCTGTGTCCCTCGGCCCCGGGGTGGTGTGCCGTCGTGCGGCTCGCGGCAGTGTGTGCACTTCGTGGCTGGTATCTGCACTTACAGGAGGTGCTTTCCTCTAGGCTTTATGGCCTTCACCCTTGTCACTGGGGCGAAGGGGACATTGCTAATCCAGGCTGCCCCTGATCCCCGTGCTCCCCTGGCTTTGAATTGGCTGAGGTCACCGACATGCCCTTGGTTTCAGTGTTCATTTGGTTTCTTCTACAGCCCAGCCCCGTTTGGCCCCGTGTTTGAATTCTTCTCCGGTTGGGGTGGGGAGGTGAATATGGAGCCCTGTCCTGCCTCCAACCTACTGCGACATCCCCCCGGGGGCGGGTGGGGAGAAGTGGGTGGATAAATCACAGTTTCTCCAAATCCCCTCCGTCAGAGTCAGCCCCTCTGCAGACGAGTGGGGTCTACCTGCCCTCACAGCCACAGCCCAGCAGTGGCCACAATCCCCAAACTGGACCACCTCGGGCAGTGACTCTGATGAAAAGCCTCAAACCAAGAGTTTCTTCTCCCATTGAACGCCGCTGTCATTTTGTGCCAGGGTATTTGAATCCTTGTTTTGGGAGCTCGGGGCCAATTGACAAAGTATCCATTTATCCAGAGGCCCAGGTGGCTCGGCAGTGACATCCAGGGAAACAGACAGATGGACATGGGGAGAGGTGGGCTCTGCCACACAGAGATTCCTCCAGCCGTGACCCTGGGCTGGACAGGGGCAGACCAGGCACTGTTCTGTCCCTGATTCCCTGACCTGCTGAGAGGCAGAGCAAGCTGAGTGTTGGGGTCAAGGAGAGGCTCCCCTTGGCAACAGGTTCAAAGACAATTTGGACTTTCCCCCAAAGAATTTCTCATGGTTCGCTAATTTTATATTCGGGACAAACTCACCACCTCCTGAGGGGATAATTTAAAGGGAGGATGTCTCCCTAAACACACCAGTTCCTGAGTTTCAGGGAGGATCACTGTGATCATTGCCCTTTTGTCTCGTTGGCCATTTGGAGGGGCTGGTGCTGGAGGACAGGCCCCTGGGGAAGCCAAGTGTAGACAGCCAAGGGCGGGGCGATTCTTTGAAATCACCTTGGGCATGGAGGACCTGGTGAGTGTCCTTTGTGCGATGAACCACGGCTGCTCCACAGCGTGGCCTTGAGGCAGAAGCAGCTGTGCTGGTGTCCCTTTTGGTGCCTGAGCTATGTTCCCAGCGGCATTAAGTGGGTGAATTTGCCAGTTCTGGCCTGAGGCCGGGAGGGATGCAGGCTGCGGTCACCACCAGGCCTGGCAAGGCCATCTCAGGCCTAAGTGCCTGTCAACGAGAGACAAGCAGCCTCTCCTAAAGGCTCATCCTCACATCTCCCCTATGATCAGGCAAGAAAGTGGAATAAAAAATTAAACGTGTATGTGTGTGTGCTTGTGTACAGCGTGCAGGAGGAGCTGAATTGGGAATGAATCTCTCTCTTGCACACACGTGTGTAGCTGCGTCTTTTATGTCCTGGTCATGAGTCCTCATTTGGGCACATTATGAGGGGCCTGGATTTCACCCCTGAACAACCTCTGAAGGATGTGGATTTGATCATTAGCTACTTTTATTCCAAATCTCTTTCTCATATATATTTCTGTGAAAACTAAGAGAACGGAGATGAGATCCGACCCCCCAAAAAAGCACTAAATTCAAAATGACACAGTTTTTTTTGAAAGCAAATCTAGGAAAGCCTTTTCCTATTATTTTTCTTCTTAACGTCTCCATTGTCTAAACCAGGAAAACAGGAAAGCATTGCTTTCTAGCAGCTGCAAAATGGTGTAATGTCCCCTACATATTTCCATCCCTGAAACAATAGGTTTAGCATGGGAATCTGAGATATAAAATCCCCGAAAACATCTGTCCCTCTCTGGCCGCAAAACCCACTGCTTAAATTTGTGTGGTGTGTGGAATTTGTCAACCAAAAAAAAGAGGATGATAAAATTCTCCACGTGTTCGATAATCAAGTACCTTACCCCATTCCAGATTCCAGGGGCTAATACTCACCGAAGTGCTTTTTTAAAAAAATGCAGTGTGTTTTGGTCTGTTCATGGAGATAATGCCCATCCGTTTTAGGAAGAAATTTTGGAGTTCCTTTCTTGCATTGTTCCTCTTATCTGCAAGGGGGCAAGTGTTTCCTTTCAGCAGGTTTTGCCCACTGTTCCCCTGGCCTGAAGCTCTTTTTGCATATTTGGCTTAAGCTTGAGGTAGATCATAGGCGAGGCCTGGCTCGGCGATATTAGATGCAATGATATTAGATATTAGATGTAAATGTCAGCGGTCCCTCCATGAGCACTAAATGAGAATGTAAGTCTTTTTGGATGTGTGTATTTGAAGTTTGTTCCCCTGATGCTGGAATCATGGGCTTTCTATGTGGGGTTATTTCACCCCAGGCTGGGGGAGGGTGGGTTGCACGCTGCGCTGCCCTCAGGCCTCTGAGAAGCTGAGTGGCACCTCCGATCAGCCTCAGAAGTGGGTTGTCATCCTTTGTGCTTTGTTATGCACCTAGCCTAATAAACTCCGATATACATAGCTGTCAACATGTTTTGTTTTGTTTTGTTTTGTTTTTTTGCTGTATGCGGGCCTCTCACTGCTGTGGTCTCTCCCGTTGCGGAGCACAGGCTCCGGACACGCAGGCTCAGCGGCCATGGCTCACGGGCCCAGCCGCTCCGCAGCATGTGGGATCCTCCCAGACCGGGGCACGAACCCACGTCCCCTGCATCGGCAGGCGGACTCTCAACCACGCCACCAGGGAGGCCCCAACATGTTTTAATATGTTTCATAACAGCTCAAAATACACAGCAGAAACTACGTTCAAATGTATCTGTGTCCCTTTTCAGAGATACCTTGACGGCTTGCCCCCTTACCCACTGGAGGTGACACTGGCCCCAGGGCACCTAGGTTGGGGGAGACCCCGGGGGCAGCCAGGCCCACATCTGTGCTTCCAGACTCTGCCCTCTGATCCTGAGCCCGGACTCCAGGCCTCCACCGCCACCGTCCGATTCCCTGCATCGTTTTAGTTGCATGGGCGACACCTGGTGCAGGATTAAACGTGTCCAATTGGTGTGATGTGTAAACACCGTTCTGTAATGATCATAGGAGCATTTATCACCGACTGGTCAGCAAACCTTTTCCAGTTTATTTAACTGATTGGACAGACCACCTGGCTTGCTCATCGCTTGGCTGCATAAACCTCACCATGACTGGAGGCTGGGGCAGCAGATGGTGGTTGATTCCCAGTCCACCTGCTTTCCAGATTGTGTACTTGGTAAGAACAGGGCTTACGGAGGATCAAGGGCTCTCCAGTGATGCTAATGGCCCGGAAACTTGTGATAAACAGTCATTACTGGGGTCCAATAAAGCTGATCCTTGAGCTGTCTAGTCACTAACAAAATCCATTTGGAAATTATATCTTAATATGCAGAACCATGGCTGACCCCACCACAACATACACACTCGCATAGAGACACGCACCACAAACACAGAAACGCAATGGCCCCCACGGACACAAAGAGACACACAAACACACACAATCCTAACATCCTCTGTTTCACACTGAAAAACCTGAGGCCAGGCTTTCCTGATTTATGGGAAAAGCCCGTGAACAAAAATGCCACATTTTAGCGGCGAGTCCTCTCAGTGACTTAAAACGACGAAAATGCTAGTAAATCTTTCAAATGTGATTCATTCACCAAAAAAAATCGATCTATACAGTTACACCTACTGCACAACGCAAGTATATCTGTGACAGACAACACGTAGATTAAAATGAAAGACCAACATAAACATCACGTAGGTTCCACGGCTTTAACATGGACTGAATGAGTATGCCCTGTTTTCAGCTGACTCCTAAGTCCATTCAGTAAGAGGAGACAGAGATAATAAACCCCAAACCAAAAAGCCTCAGCTCAGTCTCTCCTTGAATTATATTGTGACATTTCAGTTGCTTAAAAAGAGAACAGTGTCTCATCCCCTTTACACCCTGGCTCATCCTTTTCGGAGGAAATGAAGGCCAGGTAAGCGGTGAAAAGTGAAAAAAGAGGCCCAGAGTGAAAGGTCGGGGAGAAGCCCCGAGGCCAGTAGGCACTGCAGGAAACATGACCCGAGGGGCTGCTCTTCACAGGGCTGAGCAAACCCTCCCAAGCCTCCAGGAGCCCACAGCCAGGGTTCCCCAGGTGCTGCTGCCTGGGTTCTGTTTGTTGGGTTTTTTTATTTGAGGTTTGTCACCATTGACTTGGATGTTAGTCCTCCCTTGTGGTAGAAATTGGTCCATAGAATTCAACTGCATGGAGGGAAGGAGGGGAAGCATGGAGGATAAACAGAGAGGGAAGAAAGGAAGGAGAGGGAGGGAGGGAAAGGGGGCAGGGGATGCTCAGATGAAGGTCAAGGTGAAGGTCATCGGGCCCCAACTGCACATCCTGGCTTTCAGTTTGAGACAGTGCAGGGCCGTTTTCCCTCTGTGCCATCTCTAACCTCCTGGGTCACATGGTGGAACAGCCGAGCTGCCTTCTGCTGATCCCGGTGGAGGACCAAAACCCTTTGCATCGTGCTCTTGTCACCTTTCCCTGAAAAGCACTGCTTATCTCGTCCCCTTCATGTTTCACACTTGTCCCCATCATAGGGTCTTAAGCTGGGTCCACGATGTCTGCTCTGTTGAGCTCCTTCTGAGTTCAAATATCCCATGAAAATAATGAGACTTGTGAGGTGGAGGAAAATTATTGTGCCTTTTACCTTCTTTCTCCAGGGTCTTCCTTTCCCAAAAAGATTATGTCCCAAACCTAAGTGTTTCACTTCCTTGTCAAACACGTCATCTCCGCACCCGAGAGTAGTGCCCCTGTGTGTCCCAGCCCCCACCCTCATGGTCAAGGTCAAGGTCAAAGTGTATGGAGGGTGCAGTCCTGCACAGCCGTCACACCAGTTTGTCCATCATTTTTGTCCAAGTCATCGTCTCTCATGGGGGTCAGCTTTGTCACTTCTTGTATTTCTGTCTGCTTTGTCTTCTCCTTAAACCTGTGCCGTTGGGTGATTGAAGTGCATTTGGCATATAGCTTTCTTTACCAATATGAAATATAACTTTTTGGGCATTTTCACCCCAAATTATATTTTGTCTAACCCTTGAGACTGATATACCTAGTTAATTTGTGGCATTTTATGAATACAAACTTTTCCAGTTAAAATTTCTTTGTTTTCAGCTTTCTTTATGTTTGTCTCTCTATGTGTTCCCATCCTGCCTGCTCTGGGCCCTCCTTCTCCAGCATAGGAGCCTGGAGCCCCTGCAGGGCCTCAGCCCAGAGGGTCTGAGTGAGTAGGTCTGGGTTGGAGCTTGAGAATCTGCATTTCTAGCAGGTTTCCAGGGGAAGCTGCTATAGCTGGTCTGGAGGTCCACCAGGAGCACCTCTCCTTTACCCATTCGGGGGCAGTTTTCTTCTCTCATTATTGGGAGTGCTCCCTCCTGGCCATCTTCTTGACTCTCTTATTCCAGAAGTGGTTTTGGATGGTCCTCCTCCTTGTGTCTCTTGAATTTCCTCCGCTTTTCTTTCTTCCATCTTGAGGTGGCTGTGAAATCGCACCTTCTCTCCAGCCCTCCCAGTGGTCCTTGCCCTTCCCAAAGCACTGGTCACCTTCTAACATGGTGTATCATGTCCTCCAGTAATTATGATTTATTATTTATTGTCTATATTTATACATATGTAAGCTCCTCCAGGGCAGATGTTTGCTGTTGTTTGGTCCTTGATACGCCCCGGGCCTGGCACACAGTAGTGCTCAATAACTGTCGGATGGATGGCTGCCCTGGGGGCCGTGGAGCAGGATAGCAAGCAGGGGAACCAACACCGCACCCAGAGGGCCCTATTTTTAAACTCTGATGTTGTCCGTGACCTCCTCTCCGACCAGAGTCCACTAGCTGCCCCGCCGCTGTCTCTCACCCCGCCCCGTCTCTAGCAGAGGGCACTGCACACACTCAGGGCGTCCCTACTGCTCTTGGACTGCTGCTCTCATATCCTTCTGGTCTCCAGGCTCTCTTTGTTCCAGAAGCAGACCTGGAGACAGGGATTCCAGTGCAAGTAGTTTATCAGGAAGGACAGCATTAGCAGTAGAGTCACGGGGAGGTGATACAACTGTGGAAACTCTGGGAATGTATTCTACTCGAGAGCCAAGGGAACCGGGGTACTGATACGCCAAGTGACGCCAATAATGGATGGGGCTGCTGCAGGGTGATGGGTAATTCCCGGCACTTCTAGAGGGGCCTCCACTCTTGGGATGGAGAAGACTTCAGGTACAGAGACACAGACATGGGAGGATGGAATTTGACCTGACCACAGTGACAGTCTCAGGGCTGTGGCTGGGCCTCCAGCTGCATCCTCACCTGTCCTCACCTGTCCCCTACACCTGGTTGGGACAGCAGCCCTTCCTTCCTCCACAAGTCACAGCAGGTTTCTTCAGGAGGCAGCTGAGTCATTGAAGAGAGAGTTCTCTTTCCAGATTTCTCTGATGGCCCCGCCCCTTTGTTCTTGGCGTGACTGCTCAGTGTTCCCGTGTCTGTCTTCTTGCGAGGCTGGGAGGCACCTGAGGGCAAGGTGAGCCTCACACAGAGCTTTACACACAACCAGGTTTCAAATGTTGTCAACGTAAGGTCCCCTGGATAGATAGTTCACAGGACACATTATGAAAGCAATGTGGCAAGAAAATTCACCAAACTTTTACTACTACAAGATAGAAAGTGGTATTTATTTATTGGGAAACAGCCAGTACCACTCTCCCCACTTTATAGGTAAGGAACCAGAGGCACAGAGTAGTTGCTAAACTTTTCCATGGTCACAGCTGACCAGTGGTGAAGTAGGGCTGTGAAATCCTGCAGCCTCACCACATCACTAGGTCTCACTGCCTCAGAATAAACACAAAAGTGTCAACCAGCAGCCAGTGAGGAGACAGGCTGGCTCTCAACCTATTTGAGACAGGAAGGTGGGGCACTGAGCAATGATGGGTATTTCTAATAATAGCTTATGTCCAAATGAGCATCCCTGTATCGCTGCGCTTGTTTATTCCCCCAACCACACACACATGTGCACACACACATAAACACACACACACACACACACACACACACACACACACACACACACACGTACTGCTCAAAAGCTCTCTGCCATTCCCCAGAGAGCTTGTGCACCTGAGATCCACCATGATCTGAGGGCGCATCTTGTGTCTGTGCCCTCATTGACCCTGCAGGGGCCTTCCCGGTTCTGTCTTGGTCACAATGGTACGTTCGTGTGTCGTGGAGGAGGAGGCGTGGCTGTATCCTGCCGTCAGAGGTGACTTCTCCACTGGACCTCTTGTGCACAGTGATGGGAATGTCAGAGGTGCACCTTCATCAGAAACAGCTGGCTAGTTTCTTCAAAAGTTAAACATACACATATGACCTACCAGTTCTGCTCTTAGATGTTTACTCAAGGGCAATGAAACCATGATCCTCACATTCTTGGCCACAGGTATTCACAGGAGGGTTATTTACAGAGCCTGGACCTGGACACAACTTCTGTGCCCAGTCTTCTCTCTACCTCCCTCCAGGGCAGCGCAGGAATCATTAATCCCCTTCATTTTCATGGCCTCCATCCAAAGATGCACATACCTCATGAAGAAGAGGTCTCCCTGCCACTCCCTCATCTGCTCCACGCCCACTCCCCCCCAAAACACCATGCTGAGTATTCTCTTTTCAGATTCACAATGTCCTATTCCTTCTCTTTTCCCCCTCCTTCAAGTTATATAACTGCATTTCCTTCTGAGCAATGGCCAAACCCTACCCTTGGTCTTCAGGCCCTGCACTTTTAGGGAAGCATCTTTTACTATGGGAACAACCGTTCATGTTATTAAAATTCATAGGTAAGAACAACCTTGGAAAATCTCCTGGGCACTGCAGATGCCAAGTTTGAAGTGAGACCAGTGTCTGCAGTAATGTCATGACCTCTCTTTAAGAGGCTTTTTCAGAGGGGACCAGATGCCCAGAATGGCTTTGATGTTCAGAGACTGGATTTGGTGTTTAATGGTTTGAGGCTGAAATGAAATGCTGTTTGTTAACTTTAGTTACATGCTGAACGTTCTTCAACATGAGGCATTTATCCTTTTTTGAGCATAGGAAAAGATGATTCATTTGGACCTTGTTATTTCAAAATTTGGAGTCACATGGTCTGGAATCAACTCATGCATTAGCTTAACAAACAAGAAAACAAACCAGAATGAAAGAATGAATGAATGAATAAAGTTTTGCTGGGGGAAATGAGGTTCATAAGAGATTTTTAGCTGAACTGTTTAGCCTACAAAATTCATCTTCAGGTGCACTTATTCCAATGTTTACATCCATTTGTGTAGAATAGATAGGAATTACAAATATTCTCACATGAATGCAAATGAATCAATATCTGTACAATATCTGTTCTGGGTATTTTATTTTGTTTCCACTTTTATGTTAAGTGAATCTGTAGTATTTAGTGGTGAATTCACCTGCCCATAATAAATCCTGATTAGCATAAGGCTTATTTTCTCACATGACAAAGGGTCCAGAGATGGGAAATCTCAGGCCGCCACAGCTGCTGTCAACTGCCTTCCATCTTTTTGGTCCTTCATCACCAGCCTGTGGCTTTCATCCTCATGTTTACCACATGTCCCTACAAAGGCAGTCCTTTTTTTCTTATTTATAGGCAGAGAAATGTACCAATCCCAACTCTACAATTTGCTGAGTTGCGGTACGTGTACAAACCACCCCATAACCATTGCTCCAATCAAGAGGACCTCCCACCACCCAGCGGGTCCCCTGTGCTCCTCCCAGTTCGTTCCCACCCCCACTGTGTAGACCTACACTGCTCGGCTTCCCATCACTATCCATTCTATTTGCCTGTTCTAGGCATTCGAGTTGATGGAATCAGAGTTTATCTGGTTCAAGCCTGTTGTTTTTTGCTTGTTTTCTGCCTTTTCTCCTTTTTTGTTTTTCTTGTTTTCTTATTGTTGAGTTTTAAGAGTTCCTTTGTATTTTGGGGGTACCAGTCCTTTATCAGAAATTTTTTTGCAAAGATTTTCTCCCAGTCTGTGGCTTATCTTTTCATTCTCTTAATGGGTTTTAGTTGCCCCACACCTTATGAATTGCGAGTGTGCTGAGGAGAAAGTATGAATAAACATGGATCTCACCCAAAGTGGCTTCCTTCTTTGAAGGGTTAAATCCCTCTAGTTTCTGTCTGATTCTGGTCACTACCCAGTGTCTTCAAATAGTTGTTTTCAATATTTTGTCCAGAATTAAAAATTTCTTTTTTACCAGAAACAGATCTTATTTTTGTCCTTTTTGAAGGATCCTCCAGATAGCCCACCAAGCAGTTTTAAAAAATATTCCATTGGCTAAAATTGAACAACCAATTGGACAACCAATTGGACCGTCTCTAGACTGACCACTGGGAGGGTCCTTAGAGAACAGGCCTGTGAGGTGTTGTGGATGGGGGAGGGGTCAGTCAACCAAGAGTGCCTGCCTCGTTGCCATTTAAAACATTCTCTAATTCAGACTTTTCATATTTTCCAGACCCACTTTCCTTCCGCATCCAGCAAGACAAACACATGCTCCTAGATTTCATCTAAATGACTGGGGTTTAACACAGTAATTTTAGATTAAAATTGAAGATGAACCAATTAGTTTTGTGTGACCTTGGTGTGTAGATTCTTAAAGATGATCGTATGTCTTCATAAGCTTGAAGTTTTGAGGACCCTAGATCCTCATAACAATTTTCTGGACATTGAGGTTTGGATATCAGTATAAAAAGAAGTGTAATTGCTGACAGCAGCATACACAGAAGCAGCTGTTTTCTGGAACAAATAACTCGGTACTTGCCCCATGGACCTGCCTGCTTCCCCTGCCTATCCTGGTGTCCGTGAAGCAGATCCAGAGGTTCAAAGTAGCCCTAGGACCCAGATTTTGTCATCTAACCCTAGGATGTAGCTTTTATCCTCATTTTGAGGAGAGAAGTTGAGTTTCAGAGAGCTTTTCTATCATAGAAACAGAGCTAAGAGTAGTCATACTTGCTCAAGTTCATCTTATGTGCCCAACATTGTGCTAAAATACTAACTATCTGTCCCTTTTGTTGACCTCTGGTTTGAGGGATGTGACCTCATGAACACACAGAAGGTACTATTTAATGATGACATTTGACTAAAAATAAGAATAAGGCTTTGAAATTTAAATAAATTAGATCAGATAAATGTCAATCCAGGAAGGTACACTTCAACTTATTCAAGTTTGCACCAACTGGGCAGGTGGCTGGCTGCATGAAACAGAAATCCGATTACAGTGGAGGAACCAAATAGAGATTTATTTGTCTTCCATGACATTCCTGTCATGGAATGACAGGACTGTCCAGAAGTTGATGGTCCAAGGCTGGGGCTCTGAATTCTTGATGCTCTTAGCATCCTGGATCCCTTCAACCTTCCTGTTTTTATCCCAATGTGTGACTTTCAGCCTCCTGATCATGATGTCTGCTGCACCTTCTTTGTGGCAAAATTCTACAAATTCCACTTAGCTTGGCTTAAAAATATATTTCTATGACCTCATCAGAATAAGACTTGGGTTAGCTGTGCCCCTGCAAGCAAGAACTGTGGTTGCAGGTCCATGGATGTGTTGGCGGGGCCAGGACCCAAAGTGGACGGCCCAGGAGAAGGATGAGGATGAGGATGTGATCAGAGCCTTGGGACCACATCATCTACACGGTGAGCCAGTGGTTCTCATGCTTGTGCATCAGAATCCCCAGGAGGGCTTGCCCAAACCCAGATGGCTGGGCCTAAGCCCTGGAGTTTCTGTTTCAGGAGGTCTGGGCTGGGCCCAGGAGTCTGCCCTTCTGACAAGTCCAAGGTGACAAATGGTGTTTACAGAGAGAAGACGTGACACTGATGCTGCTGGTCTTGAGGGCTCCTTTCCACAAACCTGAGCGGGCTCTGGGGGGCCAGGGAAGGAGCTGGTTAGGTGTGAGGTCTCAATGAGGCCATTCTGCTGCCCGGCTGGGTCCTTTTCCAGCACAACCACGTGGGGGGAGTGTGTGCACCCCTTGTCTCTGGGATCTGGTCAAAGGCAGATTCTTATTCGGGAGGCACAGGGTGGGGGCAGAGATGCTGCATTCTAACAAGCCCCCAGGTGAGGATGCTGGTCTGGGACCTCATGTTGGAGGGACAAGGCGGCTGCTTGGCTAGCAGATCCCTTCCTCTCTCTCTCCTGTTTCCGATCCCAGCTGCCTCTCACTCGGCTAGAGGTGGCACAAACAGTCTGGGGCAGAGTGTCGACATTTTTGTCACTTCTACTGAGCTCTGGGGATTGACTCATTTAAATGACATTCTCAGCTCTTTGGAAAGATGCTGGGCCAGAAATGGAAATGGCGGCAAATACTTTCTGGGAAACAGGAAGCCAAATATATATTTTTTCAATCATTATTTTCCCCTGATTTAGAGACTGCTTAACTTCCCATGAAATACAACTTTGAGATTACAGGATAAAATACAAAAATGATGTCCAGCTCAAGACCACAGGGAAACAGCAGAAGAGCAAACACTGTGAGAAAACAGAGTCATAGTTTCTCTGTAGCATATTTCAAGTTCTGGATTTACATGTTATCAGCAGTGTGTATTTATCCTGGTTGTGGTAGGACCAGCTGGAGTTTTAAATATGCACCATGGACGAGGCTGCCAGGATTCTCCCCTGCATCTGTTGACTCCGAATTCTTCAGTGGCCAGCTGGCCATCAGGAGCATAAAAGTGACGTCCAGTTCCAAGGAGGAAGCATCCTTCCTCATTGCCTGTGGAACATGTGATAAGTATGTCCCCTTTCCTGGGGGGTCCTTTAAGGGACTTCGGAAGGTTGGTTCTTGCTAAATGTCCCAAAAATCCCATCCAAAGGAGAATAAACTCTAAAAAGAAGCCTTTGCCAGTGCTTCTCTGGGATCTGGCTTCAGAATTATTCCCAGTCTGAAAGGCATTCCCACTGGTTTGGGTGTGTGTGAATGCTTCCTCCTCCTTTGGTGGGTGGGCTGGTTCTGGGTGCAGGTGAGTGGGGTCAGGTACTCCCAGTGGGAAGCCACTCCCTTCCCTCTTCCCACAGAGCTAGACGGAACCCCAGGCACCCCCAGGCGTGTGGGTGGAAGTGGGATTTCTGAGTGATGAACTCAAATGTTGGCAGCCCCTTACCCCAGAGCAGAGCTCCCTCCCCACAGCTGCTCTCTGTGACTCCTTCACTCCCCCGGGGGGCCCATCTGCCCAAGTTCCAGATGTTCTCAGTCTGTTCACCCGGGAGCTGCCAAACCATCCTGCAGGCCTGTTCTCAGACTCCTGAGGTCTGCAGTAGCTTGTCTGCAACCCTGGTTGATGAAAATAGGCCGTATACCTGCACCAGCATCTGTGAGTCGCTGGAAAAAGTCAATCATAAAAAGACTAACCCAATTAAGACACAAGTAAAGAATCTGAATAGACATTCAACTAAAGAAGACATACAAATGGCCAATAAGCACATGAAAAGATGTTCAACATCATTAGCCACCAGGCAAATGTAAATCAAACCACACCAGTTCACTCTCACTAGGATGGCTAGAATAAAAAAGACTATTCTTTCCTCCATTTAATTGTCTTGGCACCCTTGTGGAAATTAATTGACTAAAATTAAATACAAAAAGTTTTATTTTTGAGCATCTTTTCATGTGCTTATTGGCCATTTGCGTATCATCAAAGGGTTTATTTTTGGACTCTCAATTCTGTGCCATTGATTTATGTCTTTTCTTATGCCAGAACCACACTGTTTTGATTACTGCAGCTTTGTAGTAAAATTTGAAATCAAGAAGTGTGAATCCTTCTGTCTTGTTTCTCTTTTCCAAGATTATTTTTGTTATTCAGAGTCCCTTGAATTTCCATGTGAATTTTAGGATCAGCAGGAAAATTTCTGTAGAGAAATCAGTAGATATTTTAATAGATATTGCACTGAATCTGTAGATGAATTTTGGGAATTTTGCCACCTTAACCATATTAAATCTTCCAATCCATAAACATAGATGACTTTTCATTTATTTAGGTCTTTTAAAATTTCTTTCAACATTGTTTGCAGTTTTCAGAGTATACATTTTGCACTTCTGTTAAATTTATTCCTAAGTATTTCATTCTTTTTTAATGCTATTGTAAACGGAATTATTTTCTAATTTCATTTTCAATTTGTGCATTGTTAAAATGTAAGTGATTTTTATGTATTGATTTTGTAACCTGTAACGCTGAACTTGTTTATTAGTTCTTATAGTTTTTGAATAGTTTTCTTAGGATTTTCCATATACAACCGAGACAATATCGTGAATAAAGAGATAATTTTATTTCTTCCTTTCCAATCTGGATGCCTTTTATTTGACTTCCATGTGGAACTGCCCTGGCTAGAATCTAGCTCGAATCTCCAGCACACTACTGAGTGATGTGGTGGGAGCAGGCACCTTTGTCTGGTTTCTGACCTTAGGGGCAAAGCTTCCGGTCTTTCATCATCAAAGATGATATCAAATGTGGGGTTTGGGTAGATGCAACATATTTTCTTTTCATAAAGAATGGGCCAATAAAGTACTGTTAATTTTCACCTCACTTCTTTCTTCAAGTCTGGCTGGGAGTAAATATTTAGTAAAACCTGCATTCTGCTACAGTACCAGGCTGTTGTTTATTGAGTAACATTTGCTCACCAGGCATTTAATTTCCACTATTAGATTCATATGTTGCTGCATCACCACAGAGACTTAATTTTTGCGTCTGTATTTTAACATTGTTATGGCTTATAAACATAATGTTTTTATCTTTTAAATGTCTTTCTTCTTAATATCTAAATTATTATACTTAACATCCAGGTTAAAAATAATATTGATGTATTTATTAGTCAAGTACTAATAGTGATTATACAGTTTTTACTCTTCTTAAGGTTTCCCTTCTAGATTCTGATGGCAGTTTTCACAACAATTACCTTGAAAACAACAATGGTTGCAAGACGGTGTTCTTGGAATCTTAGAAGAGACATGCATATGCCCCCACCAATGGCTTCCTTGAGGTCATTACTTGGCTCTATGGGTAGACAAGCGCCGTCCAATAGCAATTTCTGTGATGATCAAGTGTTTTCTTGGTAATGTTCAATTTGTAGTCACAAGCCTGTGGGGTACTTGACATGTGGCTAGTGAGACTGAGAAACTGAATTTCTAACTTTAATGTAATGAGTTTTAAATAACCGGAGGCGATTATGGCTATTGCACTGGACAGGGTATGCACCCCTCCCCACCCTGTCCTGTGTCCTCAGGTGCTAGTGACAGCCTTTTCCACCCCGGGGGGCCTGGGGCTTTTATCACCAGCAACAATTGGGAGTCAGTCCCCACTTCTCACAGCCCCGAAGCCCTGAGCACCTGGAATTGTGCATTTCCACACATCGGTTTTCTCCTTCCCCACGGGAGAGGCTTAAGTTCTAAGTCAGAGCAGGGACAGCTGCCCACGTGCTCTGGAGAGAAACAGCGCCAAGTGGGGTCTCCATCAGGGGACCTAGGGGTTAACAAGTCTACGAGCAGGTGTTCATGTTAGAACTAGAAAGTTCTTTTTTATGTCTCTGAAGAAAAAAGCTGCTTGCCACACTTGATAAAGCTCTTTGGCTAAGGGTGAATCAGCTAGAACCCATCCGTGAAGTGACCCAGCCTGGTGGCGGCCAGACCTGACGCTTGAACTTCTCTCAAGGCTCAGAGGGCCCCTCCCTTCGTTTACGGCGGCTTTGTCCGCCGGAGTCCTGAAATCCTTTGTAAATGCTGAACAAAGGGTGTGGCTGGTCAGGTCCCCTCTCCCGTCTCACGCGCCCACCTCTGAGGTCCCAGCCGGTGTCTGGAGGCCCCGCTCCGCCCTGGGCCCGTTGCACCGAGACAGCCTCTCCAGGGCGGCCAGAGTCGTGACCCCTGACTCAGCTCTGCAGCCAGTGGGATGTCAGGCCAGCGCCTGCCCCGCCCCCACCCGGGGCTGCGCGGCTCTGCGATCTGGGGGTCTTTCCTTCCTCCTCCTTGGAGGGGCAGTCGCTCCCACTCCGGGGAGCCTCAGACCTCGGTGTCCCTTTTTCGTGGGGCGCCGAGGGGCAGCGGGCAGGCGTCAGGGAGCGCAGGGGACCACAGTGCCTCCCCCCTTTCGCTTTCGGAGTGTCCCCGCCCCGCCCCCTTGGTCACTGCGGTCAGTCCGTCCGCCGGCAGGTGCTTGTCTTCCGCAGGTGAAGACACCACACTCTCCTGTTCTTTCGCAAGTCCTGGGCTCTGCTGGGCGTGGGGGCCCAATCCGCGGGTAAGACGAGGGGTCGGCGTTTCCTGCCCTGGGAGAGGCCTCTGTGTCCCCACACCCTAACCCTTTCAGCCCAAGTTCGAGTTCACCAACGTCTTTGGTTTTGTTTAGAGTTCAACAGCGCCGCCGCCTGGCGCGTTGCAGTAAGTGACCGCGGCGGAGGATGGCGCAAGGGTGTTAAAAAAAAAAAAAAAGTTTGCTTCTCACCGTTCTGCTTTGGACCCACCCCTCCGCATTCCTGATGCGAAGGTGAGCGGATAAGGTCGCGAAAGTGACAGATTCCAGTCTCCTCCCAGCGCTCCCCACCCCGCGCGTGCCCAGAACAACCCCTCGTCTATGTCCTTTGCCGCCCAAGTGGCATTTATGTGCTCCTCTGTGTCACCAAAGGGAAAAACCCTCAACAGACAAACCCTCCCTGCGAGGGCACACCACGCGTCGCTATGGGGGTGCAAGTTGCACTGTTCCTCTGCGATGCTGGAAGAACTCAGACCAAACAGGCTAAACTCGCTCGCCCCTACAGGGCTCGGCGGGAATTCGCCTGCCACCACTTCCGAAGGGTGGCAAGACCTTGCCGCCTTGACAGTGTCCCCACGACTTTCTCACGCGATGAGATGAGGTCTGGCCGTGGCAGCTGGCGCTCAGGGACTCGTGGGTCCCCACTTGGGGACCGGGTGTTAGGCCAGTCCTCCTCCTTTGCGCGTGGTCGCCTCAGCCACGCCCTGTCTCCAAGCACCTCCTTCTCCGGAGCTAGGCGCCCTGGCCTGGGAGGGTGTGGCTCGCTCTCCCTGCGCTCTTGTTTTTTGGGGAAGGCCACGCCCTAGACAGCCCCTCCCAAAACCCTCTGGGTGGCGGGCACCTCCTCCTGCAGCCCTGCAGGTCTTGGGCGCTATGTCCCCACCTCTCATTCCAAGCCCTCCTCGCCCAGTCTCCTCTTTCCAGAGCTCCGCAATCCAGCCTATCCTTGAAATAGGTGGTAACAACACATTGATGAAGGAAAAGAAAGAGGACCGAAGGTTAAGGAGGGCTGCGGGTTAAGCCCCTTGTAGGGCTGCACGCGTGGGGCGGGTCCTGTCGCCGCGCTGACAGAGGTGCTGTCCTCCTGGGAGCC
The DNA here is from genome assembly GCF_026419965.1 of Kogia breviceps. NCBI lineage: Eukaryota > Metazoa > Chordata > Mammalia > Artiodactyla > Physeteridae > Kogia > Kogia breviceps. The sequence goes on along the minus strand of NC_081323.1, from coordinate 31,753,225 downwards.
TGCGCTGCTGGCCCCGCCCGAGGACCTCCCAGCCGGGGCCGAGTTTACTCATCCCCGCGAGGGGATCCCGGGCGCGAGGGCGGGCGCAGGGCGTCCGGAGAACCCAGTAATCCGAGAATGCAGCATCAGCCCTTCCCACCAGGCACTTCCTTCCTTTTCCCGAACGTCCAGGGAGGGGGGCCGCGCACTTATAAACTCGGGCCCGGGCCCGCCCGCCTGTCAGAGGCTGCCTCGCCAGGGCTGCGCGCCGCAGCCGGACGCGCCTAGTCCGGGACCGACGCGAGCGGCTGTCGCCGGCGGCGCCCTGCGCCTCTCAGCCCCGACCGGGCCCCTGCGCGCGGCGTGCGGACACTATGCTCCGCGTCCTGCTCCTCGGCGTGTTGGCCCCCGCCGGCCTGGGGCTCCCGGCGCCCCCGGAGCCTCAGCCCATCGGCAGCCAGTGCGTCGAGCACGACTGCTTCGCGCTCTTCCGGGGCCCCGCGACTTTCCTCGCTGCCAGCCGGGTCTGCGAGCAGCTGCGGGGACACCTGATGACCGTGCGCTCCTCGGTGGCAGCGGATGTCATCTCCTTGCTACTGAGTGGCGACGGCGGCGATGGCCCGCAGCTCTGGATCGGCCTGCAGCTCCCGCCCGGCTGCGGCGACCCGGGGCACCGCGAGCCCCTGCGCGGCTTCCAGTGGGTTACGGGCGACAACCGCACCAGCTACAGCAGGTGGGCGCGGCCTCACGACGACGGGACGCCCCTCTGCGGTCCGCTGTGCGTCGCCGTCTCGGCGGCCGGGGCTCCGGCACCGGGAGAGCCGGCCTGGGAGGAGCTGCCGTGCGGCGCGGAAGCCGACGGCTTCCTCTGCGAATTCAACTTCGCCGCCTCCTGCCGGCCGCTGGTTGTGGAGCCCGGCGCCGCCGGCGTCTCCGTCACCTACAGCACCCCGTTCGGGGCCCGCGGCGCGGACTTCCAGGCGCTGCCGCTGGGCAGCTCGGCCTCCGTGATGCCCCTCGGGGTGAAGCTGGAGTGCGCGGTGCCGCCCGCTGAGGCCGAGGCGCGCTGGGGCCGGGAGGCACCGGGCGCCTGGGCCTGCAGCGTGGAGGGCGGCGGCTGCGAGCACGCGTGCAACGGGAGCGCCGGGGCGTCGAGCTGCCTCTGCCCCGCCGACGCCGCCCTGCAGGCGGACGGGCGCTCCTGTGCGGTGCCGGCCGAGCACCCGTGCCACCAACTCTGCGAGCACTTCTGCGTCCCGGGCTTCCCCGACGCGCCCACCAACTACACGTGCATGTGCGCGACGGGCTACCGGCTGGCTGCGGACCAGCACCGGTGTGAGGACGTGGATGACTGCACGCAGGTGCCCAGTCCGTGCCCGCAGAGTTGTGTCAACACGCAGGGCGGCTTCCAGTGTCACTGCTTCCCCGGCTTCGACCTGGTGGACGGCGAGTGCGTGGAGCCTGTGGACCCGTGCTTCGGCACTAACTGCGAGTACCAGTGCCAGCCCGTGGGCGGAGCTGGGTACCGCTGCATCTGCGCCGAGGGCTTCGCGCCCATCCCCCACGCCCCGCACAGGTGCCAGATGTTCTGCAACCAGACTTCGTGCCCGGCCGACTGCGACCCCAACAACCTGGCGATCTGCCGGTGCCCCGAGGGCTACATCCTGGACGAGGGCTCCGTGTGCACGGACATCAACGAGTGCGACAACGGCTATTGCCTTGGCAAGTGCCACAACCTCCCCGGCACCTACGAGTGCATCTGCGGGCCCGACACGGCCGTCTTGGGCCAGGCTGGCACCGACTGTGACCCCATCAAGGTGAGCGAGGAGGAGGACGGCGGCTCTGGGGCGCTCCCGGGCAGCCCGACTCCCGGCTCCACCCCTCGCCCCTCGCCCCCGCCCGCGGGGCCTCTGCATTCGGGCGTGCTCGTCGGCATCTCCATCGCGAGCCTGTCTCTGGTCGTGGCGCTTTTGGCGCTCCTCTGCCACCTGCGCAAGAAGCAAGGCACCTCGCGGGCGGAGCTGGAGTACAAGTGCGGGGTCCCCGCCAAGGAGGTGGTACTGCAGCACGTGAAGACCGAGCGGACGCCTCAGAAACTCTGAGGGACCTCCCTCCCTGACCCAGGTGTTGAGTGGCCTTTTCCTCCCTCCTGGGCCTCATTGCTCCTCCCCTCTCCAGCCTTTCTCTCCCACTACCCCAAAGCACCTTAGCTGGCGTCAGAACTGGAGAAGACGCTCGCTCCTCTTCTTTCGCTGCTTCTACACTTGGCTATGGGGGAGGGGGGCGCGTTGGAAGAAGTATGGCCCCAGCCATTTCCATGATGTCATCGGACAAGTGGGCAGAGACAGCAGTTTTATAGTGACAAGATGCTGATCTTGTCAAAGTGTCCGATGCCCTCACCAAGGGGCACAGGAGGGGTGAGTGTTCTTGGTTGGCAGCCTTGGGGCAGACTTCATCCCAATGGACTAAGTGAGGTGTAATTGAGTCATAGATAATGACCAAGATATTTATTTTTTAAGTATTTCTTGTTCTTTGGCTTCTTTCCCTACCCTCGAGTCTCCGGCACCCACTTTGTATCCCTCTCTCCTTTCTCCCTTCCCCTCTCTCCCCTTCCCTGTCTATATATTTATGTGCTCCCACTTGTCATGGGGCCCTTATACTATCTTTTCCAGTCCTCTTGCATTTATGAAGCGAAGCCGCATTTCAGCCCTTTCATTTCTCCCAATTTACCCCTGCCAGGAACTCAGCCAACCCACCTGAGCCGCCCTACCTGTACTGGACCCTACGTCTGCCCTTAGCTGTCTGCCTGGCCAGAACTGTTATGTGAAACAGAAACAAAAACACTAGAAATAAGAATGGTTGGGAATTTGTTCTTTCAGCAGATATTTGCTAATTTATCCTGAAATTTCAGGCTTCCAGAGCAATATCATTTTAACAGAGGTTAAGATGTGACGGGCATTTGTTAGACTAATGTTGCTGGACTATCACAGGAATTCAATGCAAGGAGGTTTTCATTTTTATTTTTAAACAATGAACCTGCGTTTTATTGTTGTTGTTGTTTTGATTTGGACTGAAAAGTAGTCATTGTTGTTAAGCTTCTTATGCAGTGTCTTTTCCTGTTATTATTATTCCTATTATTATTAGTTATTTTTGACAATGTTGAAAATGTTTGTTCACATAGTTGCTCTAAACTGAGAGAAGATGGAAGCACCTCCCGGGAGACAGTGTAAGAAAGTTTTGAGCTGCAGGATTCATGCCGATGACCATTTGGACTCTGACTGTTCTTGTCATTTGTAGGCCCCAATAAAACCAGCTCTACTGGTTTCTTGAATTTGGGGGCTCGGGGATGCAGGCTGGAGCATGGCCAATTAGGGCCTCACCTTGATCAGGCCCTCGGGAGGTTCTCCCAGTTCAGACGGGCCTTCTAAGCCCAGTCATTTGGAACGTGGTCCCCGGACAAGAGGCTGGAGCTGCCCCTGCCAGCTGGTTAGAAATGCAGACACTCAGGCTCCATCCCACCTACTGCACAAGAATCTGCATTTTAATGAGATCAGCAGGGGGTTGTCTGCTTCGTATATTTGAGGAGAGCTGTTCCAGACAGCTTCCAACATTCTGGAATAGATTAAATATGGATGAGCAATAAGTAGCAGGCCAAGTCAGGCCCTATATTCTCAAGAAACTGAGGAATTTTCCTTTTATAGCTTTGCTTTCTGGTAGAAAAGCCTAGGTACACACCTTTAGACATTGCCACACAGGGTCTTTGGTTCAAGTAAGCTAGCAATGAAATGCCTCATGCTTCTGTGTATGGAAAAAAGTGTACCATGTAAATGTATCTTTTGTAATGCAAAGGTTTTCCTCTATCATTTTGTAAACTCAGCACATTTGTACATAGTTATTTATTTATTGGAGATAAACTAGAACACAGGCAAAACTCCTGCTATGACATCACAAGTAGAAAATAAACAAATAACAGTGCTCTTGGCTTTTGTGTCTGTTCACCTCTCTCCCCCAGCCCCCTCATTTTATGTTATTAAATGAGGCTCATGGACAATGCAGATGCCAAGAGGAGCATTTAACGGCTGCCCCCCCCCACCCCATCACTAGCTGCATCTGCTCCAGGCTCCATCTCTGACTTTCAAAGATCTTTCCAGAGGAGATTGTTTTCACTGTAGAAGGACTTCATGTTATGTCTGTGTGCACAAATATTTATTTTTTCCTTCTGTAACCATAACAACTTCATACACAGGACTTATGTCTAAGTGTTTTAAAACATATTATAGGATTATTTGTTGGGACAAGTTAAACAGTCCTTCTTGGGGCATCTCTTAGAATCTTGGCTGTGTGTCCCTCTGTGAACGGTTTGGCATTATCTGCTCTCAGAGATATGCAAACACAAAAGTCAGTCTGTGGTTCAGAGACCAAGGTCTCATGCAGTATTAAATCATCCTCATTTCTCTCGGAGATAGGAAACACTGTCTTTTTAATGCACACATTTCCTGGGCCCCTTTTCCTGGGATGGTGAAACTGGCTGAATTTTATATGCAGTGTTCTGAAAGTTTTCAGAAAGCAAAAATTGGAAGAACATTGAATTCAGTCAAACATCCAAATACTTTCATACATTTGGATCATGCCGAATTTCTCAGTTTTAATCTGAGTAGTTGCTGTCATGAAGATGCAGTTGGAGATGTCAACATCCATCCTGGATGAAGGAGACGGCTTTGGGGCATGTGTGGAGTGGGTGATAGGTGAGGGGTGCCTTCCCGAGATGGCCAGTGCAGCAGTGCTGCCCTCAGGACTCGGAAGGCTAGCAGAAAACCAGATTCAATAATAGGTACGTGTGAAGGAAGAACTCGATGAGTGGGAGCAAAGCAGATGCAGATAAATCATGCTGGGGGTTGAGAGGGGAGAGTGATGCCCTACCAATCATCCTCACCACCCACCCTTCCACTTTTCAAAAGGGTCTGCTCCCAGGGGCAGTCAAATTGACTGTCAAAGTCTCATTGCTTTCGGATGTCTTCCTCTAAAGAAGAGATCCTTTCTCAAGAGCACAAGAAAACCAAAACATGCTTTCAAGACTCAGAGGCAAGAACCCTTACCGGGGCATCTTGGACACCAGGACACTGGCGGGGTGAGGCGAGGCGCACACCCTCGCAATGTACCTCACTTCCTGTCCTGTGGGAGATCCAACTCCCTGTGTACAGGCTTCACCTGAACTTGAGATTTCCAAACTTCAGCCTCTCTCTGAAAAAGACACCATATAAAGCAATCACTTAACTCTAAAAATGATGCCCCAGCATTTCAAACCTGGGTGACCCTTGTGAAATGGGCCGTGGGCCCTGCCTTCTATTCACATCATTGTCATCCAGGTCTCCCAGTCTCAGCAGTGGTGTGCGGTGTGTGTTCACTGATGGAGTTCCAGGGTTCATGGGGCCTGGGGAAGAAGGCCAGGGTGGATGAGTCAGAATTTGATTTTATGACTCAAAAGACTTTTTTGCCCTCAGACCGAACCGCTTGGATCAGTTCAGCAAATATTTATTGAGCATGTGCTCTGTCACTGGTGGGTGACAGGCATGGTGATGAACCCCTGCCTTGAGAAGCTTGAGCTCTGGTGGGGGAGACAGACATACAACAAACGATCCCCACCCCCCCACCCCAAACTGTAATTGCCTCTGAACCAGTGGTAGGAGCCGGGGAGGAGGAGCACAGCACGACAGGGCTGGAGAGCCTGCTGGACCAGCTGACGCAATTCTGGACGTGAAGGAGGAGCAGGGGTTGGTCATACACAGAGCGGAGGGCAGAGCAGTCCGGGTGGAAGGCACAGCACGTGCAAAGGCCCTGTGCTGGGAAGAGTCTTGGCAGAGGGTGTGGAGTGAGGTGAGCAAGGAGGAGGGGGTCCAGGATGAGGCTGCAGAGGTGGGATGCAGAGAGAAAAGTGGAAGGGGGGACCATAGGTCAGCTTAGAGATGTCGAATTCTATCCTCGGTGCAAGTGGAGGAGTTTCATAAGAGCGCACTGGTGCTCCATTTACGCACTGAAATCATTTGAGAAGGTAACACCTACTTCTAGACTTATTTATATGGCTCCACGGCAACACGTGCACAGTTTGCATTGTAAGAATCCAGCAGAGCCAACAAAGAGTGTGGGTGTCATGCACCCCAGATCTGAATCCCAGCCTGACATGCGTTGTCACATGGCCATGGGCACCACACAACCCCTAAGACTGGGAGTTCCCTGGTGGCCTAGTGGTTAGGATTCGGTGCTTTCACTGCCATGGCCCGGGTTCAATTCTTGGTTGGGGAACTGAAATCCCACAAGCTGAACAGTGCAGCCAAAAAAAAAAAAACCCTAAGGCTGTAAACAGGATGCCAGCCCGGACCCCCTGGGGTTTCTATGAGGATTAGGTGAAGGGAACTGGCCCAGGTATGGCACACAGCAGGTGCTCCATAAATGGGGCATGTGCGACAATGAACTGGTGGGTGTGTAAGTGGATAAAGAAAAAGGATGTGTTGGGATCTGGAGTGTCTTGAGGGCAAGTTCAAGGTTTCCGGAAACTGGAAAGGGTTCTTTCCAGGCACGGTACAGTCATTTGGAAGGGCTGTTGTCCCACCTGGACAAGTGTCCTGGTGGGGTCTCGGGCATCAGGCAGAGCCGCAGGAGGTGATGTTCGCACAGCGGAGATGCAGTCCCTCCTCAGCTGAAAAATCCATTTCAAAGCCCCTTTCTCCCTGCTTACAGGCCCATCAAAGTCTGGGGAGCAGAGCCCCCTCCATCGTGCTCCTAGGGAGACCACAGAGGAGGGGTGACCACAGCCCGAAGCGCCCCCCAACTCCAGCTGCCACGTGGGGCCCCAAGTCTAGTCACACCAAAGAGGAACCTGCAAAGAGGAAAGAAACTTCAGTTCAAAACAAGGGACTGGCCCTGTGTCCACAACTGTCTCTGGGACAGCGTCTGGCCTCTCCAGCCAACTGTCCACCACAGAGGGCACCACAGGGGGACATGGGCCTGAGGACCCAGCCCCCTGGGGAGTCCCAGGCCCCTGGACTGTAAAACCCGCCCTTTTTAGCAAACAGATCTATGAGTCCTGAAGAACACACATTAGTGGAACTACTGCCATTATCAGTATGTAGAATATGTTCATGACACCAGAAAGTTCCCTCCTGTCCTTCCCGCTCTACTGACGCTGTAGTTGTCTGCACAACAGGCCAGATAAAGCCTTTATCCACTCTGACACACGTTATGTCCTTAGGATCTCCCCGAACCAAGGATCCCGTGTTTTCATGTTTGAATCCAAAGACAAGATTTTTCCAAGGAATGACCAGACAGACAGCCTCTCTTCTATTTCAGCAAACAGGGTTTAACAAAACCCAGCTCACATGTCTCCCAAAGCCCTGCTCATTCACCCCACGTTCGGGCCCGGGTTGACCGAAATCCTGGCAGCCCACCAGAGTGTGTAAAGACACACAAAGCAAGACGGAAAGCCTGCATATCATGCACTTCAGGGAGGAGGGGCACCTTGAGACACGCAGTAGGAAGTAAGGAAACGCTGCTGCCGCCCATGGAATCCCAAGTGGCCCCCCTGCACGGCCACAGCCCTTCCTGAGGCTCCTGGGCGTGACCTTCTCATGTGGACTGGGCAGGGGGCAGAAGACCCCCAAGCTCACAGTGGCCGTGTGTCGAATGGGGGTTAATCATTTTGTCATCTCTTCGAGGAAAACCGAGGTTACGAAGAAGATAGAAAAACATGTTTCCATGGTTGTCGTGACTCGGTGGGGGGCACCCGAGCACATCTGAAAACATCCCTGACCTTCTCGGCATTTCTTTGTAAAATAATACAGGCTACGCCCGACTCTGTCTGTCTGTCTTGTTCAGAATGTGTGCCCGGGTTCAGCGCTATCTCTTTTTGTTTTGAGAGAGCCCTTTTTCCTTTTTCTGGTCAGCAGGCTCAGATGTAGGCAAACAACAGATTTCCTCTCACGAGAGAAATGAAATATTGTTTTAACATCAGATTCTAACAGAATCAAAATCCTCTTCGGCCTGTTTTGAAAGTGTGATTGCGAAAGATAGAGGGACCCTAGGGATGGTTAGTTCAGCCACGACTGGAAAGGGTGGAAACAAGATGGGACGGGAGAAGCTGCAGGGTTTCAGGGATCCAGTGAAAAAAAACAAGATTCCAACCTGGGGTCCGTGGTGAGGACGCGCCCCGCCCCAGGCCAGACATATCCCCCGGCTGCACCTGAAATAACCTTCTCCTGAACAAGACATCCACGAGCTGTACCATCCTGGGGAGCCCCTCTCCTGCACACTCGACCTAGGGCAGGGTTTCCCTGACCTCCTGGAATCTTCTCCTGTCCTCACCTGGAGGCCGAACCCAGCTGCTCACTCGGAGCTGTTGGACTCAAGCAAACCTTCCCTCAGCCACTCATTGAGGAAGAGGAAGAGGAAGAGGAAGAGGGGGCTTGCTTCAGTCTCCTATACCCTCCCCCCTTCCTTCTACCTCCCCCCTTAATTCGATTTCCTCGAACACACGGACCCCTACCTCCCGCAGCCATGCCGGAGATCCGCACCCCCTACCCTGCACCCTCGTACTGGACAGACGTTTCATTGTTCAATTCGTCTTGAAATGGTGATTGAAACCAGAAGTACCAATGTTGGCCCTTCTCTGCCAGCACTGACTCCCCCCTTTCCTCAAGCATCTTCGCCCTTGTCCTAAGAGGTAGGACTTGGGGAATCTCACGGGGACAGGAGGAGAAAGGGAAGCCCGAAGGCACAGGGCAAGGCCCCCTCTCTGTGGTTTGTCTGCATTTGCAGAGCGAGGGAATCAGCCTCAACCAATGGGGCTGAGACGATGCAGCGCGAGCCCAGCAGCCAGCTGTCCAGGCTGCGATGGACAGACGGGGCTGGGTCCTGAGGACAAGCTGGCTCTGCGAGGCTGCAGGGGAGCTCTGAGCCCCGGATGGGAGGGGCAGCCGTGCTGAGGAGGCAGCAACCTGCTCAAGCCTCGGGCTGTGGTTAGTGGGAGGTGGTTTCTGGAGCCCAGGCTGCTGCTTCAAATCCAGGCGATGAGGAGGGCAGAGCTCCCCGCGTGGGGATGTGGGGAGACGGTGTGCTTGGGTGGCCTGCGAATCTGGGGAGCGCTGTCCCCAGTTCTCTTCCCTTTGGGTCCTCCCCATGCTGCCCCCTCAGCATGTATCACGGCCACCAAGACGGAAGGACACGGTCCCGGAGCCAGTCCCCATCTTGACTGAGGTGGCAGTTAAACAATGGTAACCTTACACATGTCAAAATGCACAGAACTGTACACCTAAAAAGACTGACTTTGACCATGTATAAATTATACTCCCATAAAAATAGATTAGAAAGAAATCACAGCCTCCTCGGAATGGCTAAAGAAAGCTGGATGCAAAAAAATACAAAAACCAGCCAAACACAACCCCCCTCCCGCAAACACACCCCCCGCACCACCCTGTCCTCCTGCGCCGTTGGGTCGCTGTCTGAGCGGCGAGCCTCCTGGACCTGCCCCGCACACCTGGACTGGATGCTCTCGCTCTGTCCCTTCTCCGGGGGCCTCGCAGCATCCCTGCGGCCATGCTCGGCTGGTGAGCAGTGACGTGCCCCTGGTCTGTGTGTCCCCAAATCTGTTTCCCCACCCGGCGCACTGTCCACACCTCGCCAGGTGCCGGGTGGGGCTCACGGTGTCCTCATAACAGGAAGCCTCGGGTCTTACGTTGCTGGTCAGCGCTCCTTTCCTAGGCAACGTGGTTGATGACTTTGGACTTTCTCAATAGTGGTTCCCTCATTTTCAAAAGAGCCCCTCCCTGTTACACACTAGGCCAATCCAGTCACAGGACCAGGGACATTGCCTTCTTGTTGATAAAATGATTTAAAAACATTAAAATGATGAGAACACGATCCTCCTGCCAACCTCCCCCTGAAAAGTGGAGGGCACATGCGCCCCGGCTTCACAGGGACTCGGGGTCCCCATGGGTTTCTTGACCAGGTGGACCTGCACCTCTCGTTGTCACCACCGTCCCACGGCCGGGTCCTAAGTCCTCAATTGGGCCTATGAGGTCCTCGTCTGCTAATGCCTCCCACTGACCAGGCACCTCTGGCCTCTGTTCCAGTTACCCTGGGCACTCTCAGTGCCTCCCTTCCTGGCTGCTGGCACACACCGTCCCCTCTGCTTCAGCCATTTTGCCCACCCTTCTTATCCTGGTTTCTCCCACACAACTCATGGAGGACTTCGCCCCCCTCAGCCTTCCTGGGGAGGCTGCCCTGCACAAGGTCGGGTCCTCGAGTGCATCGCCTCACAGAGACCAGATAACTTCCCCGATCGTTCTTATTTTGGCTTAGACGCGCACTCTCATTCCTGTGCTGATCTGAACAATGCCCGTGGTTGCCACTAACCAACCTCCAGGCTCCTCGAGGGCAGAGCGCTGTCCACGGAGCCCTCAGCCCCGCCCTGCCCTGACAGAAGCGGCAGGGGGTGTGCAGTCTGTATGCCTCTGCCCCCTTCCCCTGCCCCCTGTACTTGCCTCCCCAGAGCAGGGCCTCGGGGTGTGGTGCCCACTGACCGGGTGCAACAGGACAGGCCTCCGGATTCTGACATTTGTGCTGAAGGAATGTGAGGTTATTCTATTATCTCCTTAAGGAGAGGGAGGATGCGGAGTGGGGATGCTTCTCGGCAGACCGCCTGACGGAGAACAGCTTCGATACGTAGATTTGCAGGAATTTTCCCAGCCGCTGCTCAGGCTGTCAAGTTTGATTTCTGAGGTAGCACAGCCAACGCAGACCTCTCTTGGTTGTTTTTCCCTTTGATATCAGTGTTGGCACCTAAGGCGTGCTAGGTAGGATTTTTTTTTTTTTTTTTTTTAGCGGTACGCGGGCCTCTCACTGTTGTGGCCTCTCCCATTGCGGAGCACAGGCTCCGGACGCGCAGGCTCAGCGGCCATGGCTCACGGGCCCAGCCGCTCCGCAGAATGTGGGATCTTCCTGGACCGGGGCACGAACCCATGTCCCCTGCATTGGCAGGCGGACTCTCAACCACTGCGCCACCAGCGAAGCCCCGTAGGATGTTTTTATGGCGAAGTGAAGCCAAGAATTTAAAGATAAATGTGCAAATTACATTCATGTTTGCTCAAAACATAGTGCTGACAAACTGGGCAAGAACTCCGATGAGTGACCACCTGTCACGTGCAAATACCATCTTCCTGATTGTCTGGAAAAATTAAACACCTGGCTGGTCACTGAACAGTAAATTAAAGGCAATTTTATTTTTTTTTTTATTTTTTATTTTTTTTCGGTATGCGGGCCTCTCACTGTTGTGGCCTCTCCCGTTGTGGAGCACAGGCTCCGGACGCACAGGCCTAGCGGCCATGGCTCACGGGCTTAGTTGCTCCGCGGCATGTGGGATCTTCCCGGACCAGGGCACGAACCCGTGTCTCCTGCATCGGCAGGCGGATTCTCAACCACTGCGCCACCAGGGAAGCCCTAAAGGCAATTTTAAAAGGTAAAGCCAGTTCACTGGTGGAGGGTACCTGAAGGCTATTTCTACCTGGATAAAGATGTTTTCATTCCTGCTTGATGATCAAGGAAGGATACAGTGGAAACTGGTATTCTTACATTGGTCAGAAACACAGAAGTCTTATTTCCTTTTTGGTTAGTGTGTTGATCTATTTCTTTTTATAGTCACAAACAAAAAAACAACAACTGTATGCTTGAAATACAGTGGATTTCAACTTAAAAAAAAAACAAACTGTTTTCATTCCTGATGCAGCCAAAAGCTGTGATCCCCTAGTCTTGGTAACTGGAGCAGCACTGAGGTCAAAGGGTGTCTGCACAGCTGATGCCCCAGGCCAGTAAAATGTGCAAGTGTCTCCAGACCTCGAGGGAGGGTTTTATGCAGCCGTTACAAAGGCCCCCGTTGCTACAGCTGGCAGTACCTCGCCTCTAGTGCACCCCCGACAAATGATCGGCATGTTTTGCAGCTACTGAGTTGTTAAGCCCCAGGAGTCGAGAAGGTCCTGCAGCTGAAAAAGAGGACGGCCAGCAAGACTCTCTCTGCTCCACCGCGTGGTTTATGACTCCAAGGTCAAAGGCAGTGTCAATGCTCATTTTTAACAGGTTATGGAGAGAGCAGTATGCTGTCATCCCCTCCCACCACCGCAGCACCTTGCTCCAGCGTTCCTGATAAAACAGAGCCGCAGCTGGAAAGAACTCAAAACTCACAGTCTCCCTCTGTGCATGTTTCAGCTTTGAAACTGAGGCTCAGTGAGGTTACACCACTCCCCACGGGGCTGACTGGCGCAGAGTTCCCCTGCCTCCCAGGGACTTTTCTTTCCATCACCTGAGGCTGCCTTGCCTTCAACCATCACCAACTAAGTTGAAAAGGTTGCATTTTTAAGTACTCAGCAGAGCATAAGTGTTGCCAAGACTCTGGGTCCGTGTGCCATCTTGCCCGTCAGAGTGTACCCAGTGTGAGTCCCTGTGGGAGATCCAAGAGAGGACCCCAGGCCCTACCCAGACTGTGGCAGAGGCCCGGCAGCGCATTCAGACCACTGCCTGTGCTGTGAACCCCTCACCTTGCTGCCATCAGTCTGCGTGGTTCATACAGGTCAGTTCAACTGCATCTATCAAGTGGCCGCCCTGCCAGTCACCACCAGGCACTGGGGAACAAAGAAACAGTTCACCCTCAAAGGCTGTCAAGAGGTTACAGTTACACGAGGCCCAGCACCGACTGCCTCCAGATGCCCAAGGTAACTCTAGTGTGTACTGCCAGGGCAGGGGGGGTGGTCTGGTTGTGTCTGTGTGCACATGTGTACGTGTGCATGTGGGTTCAAGGGGCTCCGTGTCTTAGTTAGGAGTTCCCAATCCACAGCCATGTCTCCAGTCTGTTGTGCAGACTTGGCTACACATTTTCTCTCTGAGACAGATGGGGGCCACCCAGTGCAGACCCGGAACATCTGCATATCCACCTCGTCCCCAGCCTACACAACACTGATCACCACTGATCACTGCTTCCAGGTCACTGGGCTGGCTGGTCACGTGCAGGAGTAAGTGCCCAATGGTAAGGCCGTTTCTTTTTTCATTTATTAAGGGAGAAGCTGGCATCTACAGCCACGTGGACAAAACCATCAGGTTAGGCCTCTAAGAGTCACCATGTGCTGGCTGGGGAAGGGCCTCCTGATTTTAGAGGCAGAATTCTGAGGACCTGGGTTCAGTTCCTTGCCGGGTCACATGACACTGGATCCAGGACCCGAACTTGGCTCTCTCCTACCCGCCCATTCCTGGAACATCAGGGGTCTGCTCACATCCCTGAAGCCTGGCTTTGGCCCGATCGCTTCAGGGAAGGGCCTTGTTCCCTTTGCCCCGGCTCTCAGGGAGGAGCCCTGGCCCATGGTGGAAGCGGGGCGTCCCCTCTGACCTTGCCCTACCCTCTGGGCCCTGCCTCAGCCTTCTTTAGCTCCCCAGCAGCCCCCTGTGCCCACCTTGGAACATGCAGGCTGCTGGAGGAGACATGAGTCTGGCAGGTCCTCGACCAAATCAGGTCCAGGACGTTTTCTCTTGAAGCTGCCCTGCCAGGAAGCCGTGAGCTCCGCAAGCCTGACCCACGGGTGAGCGGAGGGTCCTCTCCTCAGAGGCCCTGCTCCCCACCCCCCACCCCCAATATCTTCCTCTCACCATCAGGACCCACCAGCCAAAGCCAGGAGTGTCCTTGGCTGAGCTGAGCTGGGGCCCCCGTGGCGCTCCCTGCACACAGAACAGCCCGCTTCCCGCCCAGCCTCCCACAGAAGCCCTACCCGCATCTCCGCAGCCCCCCCCCCCCACTCCAGTTTTGGCAGAAAGCAGGATCAAAGATTCTCTTAGGCCAGTTTTGTCCTTTGGGGAAAGATAATTTATCCTTGGGTGAACATCAGGCAAAAAATTATGGCCTTTTACTGTGTTCAGCCTACATTTGTTTATTATCTACATCTGGCTTATGTTTTCCTGAATATCAACTTTTTTTGAATAGCGGTGATAGAGCTGCTTCCTCCATTCAAAATCTGGGCTGATTTCCATCTGCCTTCTCTGGTCTTCTTTCGTCTTCCCTTGTTCCCCTCCCACCCAGAGGGAGGGGGCAAGAAATCCCATCATTGGAGCTAGATGAGATTTATCCTCTCCGCTTCTTTATTATGGACCTGGTTTCATGCTTCGTCGTAAACCCCACTCCAGGTCTCTCTCTAAACATTTTCAACCCACAAAAAGCCTGCTACCGGCCCAGGACAACCAGGGTGACACTTGTGATTGCAAGCAGGCATTGGGCCGGGGGGTGGTCAGGGGGTGACAGAGTCTGGGCCTCAGGCTGTCACACACAAATCTCTCTCTGCACGAGGGCCCTGGAACAGCAGCAAAGGGAGAGCACTGGGAGGCATCTCTCTTCCTCCTCCTCTTTCTGAACACGCTGTGTCCCCACCACAGGCAGAGAGAGAGTCTGTGCAGAGCAGGGGTGCCGGCTCCCTCCACCCTCCGGACAGTCATCTCCCAGGCAGAGCTGCTGTAACAAGTCACATGCAGGTGGCCACTCCTCCCTTCTCCCCCCTGAAAAAACAGCCAGAGTTTCAGGAATGATTCACATCCTAGATCAGTTCTCAGAGGGTCCTACCCCCATGGAAGCATCCTGGGGAGAGGGGAAGCCTGAGGGGCTCTGATGCTCTTGGGGTTGCACAAAGACTGCGGGAAGCAGGTGCCTGTGGAGGAAGGTGGTGGTTCTCAGGGGAGCATCCAGCACGGGTGGTCTGCTGGGCTGTAGGGTGGTGCAGATCCCTTGGAGGTGGCCACGCTGGGTGAGGGAATCTCAGAAGGTGGTGGTCCTGGTGAGGGGGACCTGCTTGCGGCTGGGTTCTGGTTGCCTGGGCTCCTGGGGAGTGGGGGTCATGCGGCTCCTGCGCCCCCTCTGCTGTTGAGGGCGGTGGCACAGTAGTCCAGTGGCTCCTGGTCTGCACCGCCAGAGGCATCCAGGAGACAGCAGCGCAGGCAGAGGACCTGCTGGAAGGACCGACGTTAGTTGTCAGAGAGGAAGCCGTAGAGGATGGGGTTGGCGCAGCTGTTGGCGTAGCTGAGGATGAGGGACACGTGGTTGATGGTGGCATCCAGGCCCGTCACAGAGAGGTTCAGCAGCTGCACTGCGTAGAAAGGCAGCCAGCAGAGCACGAAGACGGCCACCAGCGTCAGCACCAGCCACGTGATCTTCTTCTCGGAGCGCTTTTGCTACTGCCGGCCGGCCGGCAGCGCCAGCACCCACATCTTGCCCACGGTGAGCACGTAGCACAGGCTGACGGCCAGGACGGGCAGCAGAAGCCCAGCAGGAAAGTGCAGACCACGAAGACCGCCGACCACGCTGGGTGCGGCCAGTGCAGGTTGCAGGCCACGGGCCTGCCGCCGCGAGCCGGCCTGGTGTCGGCGAAGGCGGCAATGGTCAGGGTGACCAGCGAGGACGACAGCCACACAGTCTCTGACCAGCCTGGCCACGCCGGCCCGGCGGCAGGTGGCAGCGCGCAGCGGGTGCACCACAGGCAGGTAGCGGTCCACGCTGAGCACGGCCAGGCAGAAGACGCTGGGGAATGCGTTGAGGCCGTCCACGCTGAGCACCGCGCGGCACAGCGCCGGGCCAAAGGGCCATTGGCGCAGGGCGGCCGACGAGTCCACGAAGGGCACGCTCAGCATGAAGAGCTCGTGGGCCACAGCCAGGTTCAGTAGGTAGATGTTGGTGGCCGTCTTCATCTTGGCGGAGCGGAGGGTCACGAAGATGACCAGGGCGTTGACCATCACGCACACCAGCGCGGAGACGCACTGGATGTCTACCCGGTCCCCGCCGCCGCCGCCTCCTCCGTCGCCGCCGGGGTGCCGCTGGCGTTGGTCGCCGGGGGGCCAGGCCGTCTCGAGTCTTTCCTCGCCCCCGGGAGGTGGCGTCGGGGGAGCGCGCATCCCGGGATGGGGGAGCGGCGGCGGCGGCGCGGCGGAGCGGGCGCTTACGCCGCGGAGCCCCGGAGACCGGCGGGGCTGCGGGGCAGACGCGCGCCTTTCCCTGCTCCGCCCAAAGCTGGGCGCTCCCGCCCACCCGCACCCAGCCCCGCCCCACGCAGACCCCGTCTTCTCCGGCCCTTTGCCATTTTCTCCCCTGCTCTCCTCTCCGGGGCCCGCAGCCGCGGGGTCAGGGGGGCCTGGAGTCCTCCGTTTGGGTCCTGAGGTCCCCGGGATGGCGGGGACTCACCGGTGCGCACAGAGCCAATTGCCCGCGCTGACATCCTCCCATCTCCAACCCCGCCCCTGCCCTGTTCATCCTCTGAAGACCCGCAGGGTCTGTCCCGCCTGAAACTCTTTTTACGGGCAGACCCCGAGGCTCCTGCTGGCGTCGCGGGGAGTTCCACGTCTGCCCGGGCCCCCATCGCTCCCTCCCTGCACCCTGCGCAGCCGCGGATCCCGCGACCTTTTCCATTGGATTTTGGTGGGGCTGGGGGTTGAGGTGGGAAATGGACACGCGACAGCAGAGATGCCACAGGAGAAGGCCAACCTCTGACCCAGGTGCTCTGTGCGCGGGCCGGCACGGACGGAGGCGGAGAGCACTAGACCCAGACGCCAGGAAACCTCCCCCCCCCCACCCCGGACTCGGCTTCCCCGGAAGCGGGGTCTGCACCCGGATATCTGAAATGTGCCTGGGAGGTGTGGTCAGGAAGGGTCGCGGGCCCTCCCCGGGTCTCATTCTCCTCCTAAACTCTGGAGAATGCGAGTTCACACCCCCAGGCTGGACCATCCCGTGCTGGACACCCACCAAGCAGCCCCCAGTCCCAGCCGTCTCTGCTAGTCGGCACAGGGCACAGCAGAGTTCCTGAAGTGGGGGTTTGCCCTGGAAAATTGTGGGGTGCTGGCCCTTGGGAGCTTCGCCTCTCTTGGCGGTGGCCTCCTTGCGCCCCAGATCAGTCCTGAAAGCCTCTGGTACATCAGGAAGGGGCTCCCAGATTAAACTGAAATCTGGCGTATCGGAGGCCGCGAGCAGGGAATCATAGTGTTTGCACAAATAGTCTCCCCAGATTCCGTGTTTAGAGCGGAATCAGAGAGGCAGCTGAGCCGCGGGCCACCCCACAGCAGTGACTTCTCCAGTGGGTGGGCACAAGGGCACGGGCCTTTCTCCTGCAGTGGACTTGGGGGGCGGGGACACGGGACCCCAGGCAAGATGGGCTTGTCCTGAGATGGACACTCTTCTGTGCTGTCCCATTTCCCTACCTCACTCTCCAGTCCCCTCGCACCCTGAACCCCAGGCCCAGGTCGGGAGCAGGATGCCTTAGCTTTGAAAAATTACTAAAATGAGGAAAAAAAGTTGAGTTGATACCAAGCGTCACTGTCCTTGACACAGCGCCGTCATAATGACAAAGGCTCACAGGAGTGAAGAACGAGAGGTGGGGAAATCCGGGGTCAATGTGGAGGTTTTTCCTCAAAGTCAGGAAAACGTCACGTGCTGACTTGCCAGGGGTTTGGTTCAGCTGGTGGTGTGTGAGGGGGAGGCAAGTTTGGAACAGAGGTGGTTTTGAAGGCAGGGTAGATTAAGGTGACTGCCTTGGTCGGAATCTCCACTCCACTGCCTTCCTGCTGTGTGACCCTGGGAAAGTTACTCAACCTCTCTGTAAAGCGGCATCAGTCTTAGTGCTATGGCACACGGGCTAAATAATGGCACATGTGGGCTAAATAAGCCGACACATGGGAAGCAGTTACAACAGCGTTTGGCACCCATAAGCACTATATGCGATCATTATTATTAACACCCCCAACCAGGGAGCTTGGTAGTTCAGAGCTCCTGGGTGCTTGTGTGTTTGCCCCGAGCACACTAACTTAGGCAGTGGACCCCCTTCATCAGCGCGGGTGAGCTGGGAGGGGCAGGCGTCGCTCCTGGGACACGGGAGCTGCTACGATGTGAGAGGCTGGGTGCAGACCCCGCTGAGGCTGACCGTGGAAGTGGAGGTCCCATCCCCACCGCAGCCTGGGACGTGGTGGGGGGCATGTCTGACATAGGCTTGGCTTTGAGGAACTCGTTCCCAGAGAGCCAGGCACCCTCTGCAGTGTGGCGACTTGACCTCTGGCTGTCCGCTGGCACCCCCTGGGAGCCCGGGCGGGTCCCGCACACTCTGAGTTACTTGGTCTGGAGGTGGCCCAGACATCTGAATGTTTTGAAGGCTCTCCAGATAATTCTAAAATGCACTGATGCAACTTTTAATTGAATGACATTACAGAGAGGCAGGCAGCCAGGGGCCACGGTGTGTGGAATTCACTGTGCCCTCAGGAGGGCTACAGGGAAAGTGTGGGAGGAACATCCAGAAAACCAATCGGAGCCCTCTCTGCTCAGGGGGGCAGCCTGGTGGCCCCCAGGTGGGAAGTGGCTGCGCCCGCTGGACCCCCAGACCTGTCCTCTCCCCATGGCACTAAAGGTATGCCTGAAGGGGACCAGCCTCTACATTTCTCCACCGGGAGAGAACATCCAGGGCCACGGTCTCACTGAGTAAAAGGAGTGGGAATGGAGGCCATTCATACGATGTTTCCAGCTCACCTGTCCCTTCCCTGTAGGATATAAATGTGGGACCTATTTTGGGTCTGTTGATTAAATGTCCAGCATCAGGCCCAGTGCTCCTCTGCACATTGTCACAAGCCACGCAGAGCTGGACCCTGGCTGGGTCTCAGGGACCTTCTCCTCCAGGTGGTGGAAGGGCCACCCGGGGTCCAGCTGGTCCCAGCTGCCGAGGCACTGGTGGGAGTTCCAGGCTGAGTGATGAGGGAGAGGGTGGAGCTGGGGCCTCTCAGCCCCTCCTCAAGTCAGAAAGGAACGCCTCCTTTGTTGCAACTGGGAGTATCTCGCCTGTCTTCACAAGTCGGAAGTGCTCTTCAGGCACCTGGACGGCTGCACCTGGCCCGCAGGTCTCGGGAGAAGAGTCTACTCAGAGGCCTCAACAAGGAGGGGCTTGGCGCTTGACAGCGTGAGGACAGTGGTCCTGAGAGCTTCTGTCACAGCTACTAGAAAATAATCTGAAGTGCTCTCAACGTGGCTTTGACTACTTCTGCGCTGATCATGTTAAAGGCATAACCAGGCTGAGTGCAGGGCTTTGTCAGGAGTGATTTACATAATCGCCCTTCTTCAGATGCCCCTCGGAACTCCTGTGACATCCAGACAGTGTGCTGACAACGGCCCACTCTGCCCCAAAGACCCAGCTGTTGCATTAAATACAGGGCTCCCTCTTAGAATTTATGAACAAAAGGTCAGCATGACAAAGGCACAGGTCTGGGTTGGAGACCTGTCTGCAGTGTCTAAATGTCAGACGCTGCTGTCAGCCTCTGGAGCAAGGAAGTTGAGGGCTGTTCTCTTCTTTGGGGGTTGTTTTCAGACTGTCTCAGCGTCTTGGCCTCACGGCTCTGTGTGCAGAAGAGAACAGGCTGGGGCACAGAAAACGTGGATTTAATTTCAGACCCTCTGCTTACGAGGGTGTGGGCTTGGGTAGCTGCCCTGATCAGTGCTTCTCCAAGCGTGGCCCCGCACCCTTGTTCTGCTGAATCAGAACACGGAGAGTGGGGACCAGCCCTCCAGGGGCTCTGGGGACACCTGGGTGTGGCCCTCTGAGCCTCCATCTTGTCCGGTCCACCTCCCAGAGCTGTGAACCAGTGTCAGGAAAGTTAATTGGACATGGAGGCTCTGAAATCTCTTCACCAGCTCAGGCCACACGGGGTGCTGAGCACTTGAAATGTAAAGACAAGCTGTGGGTGTGAAACACCACCCCCAGATCTCAAAGACTTAAGATGAACGAAAGAAAGTGAAACATCTCACTATACTTTTTATATCGGTTATGTGTTGGGTGATAATATTTTGGATAAAGAGGTAAAAGACAGTGTATTATGAAATGAATTTTAGTTCTTTCGTTTTCCTTTATCTCTGTAGCTGTTGGAACACTTTGATTTCCCTGGGGCCTCACGTTGTATTTCTAGAGCACCAGAACCTGCTGGCCTCCACGATGCCTCCAGCAAGGCTGCAGATGTGCCGGTCCTGCAACTTCCGTGCCATAGCCACTGGACCTGGTGGCTCTTTGAATTTCATTTAACTTAAAAAATAAATTCAATCCTCAGTCACGTGACGTATATTTCAAGTGCTCAAGAGTCACACATGGCTGTGGCTACCATCCTGCACGGTGGAAATCTAGAACCTTCCATTGTAGTGGAAAGTGTGGCACGAGGTTAAGAGTAGGGCGTTTATGTCCCTGGGTCCAGTCTGGCTTTGACAAAGTCCCAGCTATTGTGGCATGCCTCCCAATGTCCATGCTCCTCTTCCCTGGGGGGCAGATCTCTGGTTTGCCTTTGGACTTCTTTTTCAGTGAACTCAGGGGCTTGAGTCGGTTCCCTTCCCAGAGTCTGTGCTGGCTTTAGAGGTGGGCATGCGGCCTGAATCTGGCCAATGAGACGTGAAGGGGCAGGGGCAACGTCCTCTTTTTTCTTTTTTTTTTTTTTGGCAGAACCACTCAGCTTGCGGGATCTTAGTTCCCATCCAGGGATTGAACCTGGGCCACGGCAGTGAAAGCACCCAGTCCTAAGCACTGGACAGCCAGGGAACTCCCCTGCAAGGGTTAACTTCTGGGGAAGGTTTGGTTATTGTCCTGTGGGGATATAAGGCTTGGAGGAGCTGCAGCTACCTTGTGACTATGAGGTGAAAGCTTATCCAGTATGCTGAAGATGGTAGGACAGGGAGCAGGAAAGAACTAGGGGGCTTGGTAATCGTGAGAGTTGATGAGGCAGCCAACTCTGGTGCTGCTCCCATTGAACTTCTTTTCATGTGAGGTGTTCACTTTCTTTAGTGGCTTTAGTGCGTTCAGAGGTGTTTTCTGTATTGCAGCCACAAATGCCCTAGCCCCTTATCTTTGGACAAGTCACTGGCCTTTTTTAAGCCTTGCTTTTCTCATCTCTGAGGTGTGAACACCAAGTTCTTACCTCACTGAATGAGCTAGTGTGATGATAATGCCAGCAAACATTCATATCACACTTGTTGTATGCCAGACTCTGTATAAAATAGTGGATTCATGTAACATACATAAAACACTCAGCATAGGATCCTGAATCTTGTATCTTCTCAACACTCATCCTTAAATCGTTGTTATAGGAACCAGGCTATTAGTCCAGACAATCTGTTCCTGGACATTTACTTCCAGCAGGAAGGAGTAGCCTTCCCGTCCTACTACCCCCGACCCCAGGGGGAAGGTAACAGGAGGATCTGAAGGATGTTTTTGCCCCATGTCAGTTTTAGAAATTCAGATCCTCTCCCAGTTGAACAACAAGGAAACAGTACATAGAAAACCGTCTTCCTGGTGTTCAGGTTACAATACATACATTTAGAAATAGACAATTCAAGTTCTTGCGAAACCATTTGGAGGCCAAAGGAACGCAGTCTGAGAGTGACTCTGCATGCAAACCAAACTCCTGGAGCTCAGGAGTGGGTTTGCTCTGCTGGCAGAGCATGCCCTGCCTGTCGGCATCCTGCTCAGTGAGCAGCTGGGTGACTGGTCCATTTCTTAACGTTCAGCTGATACTGTGTTGGGCCGAAAATTTACGCTACCTGAAAGCGACCCAGCCAGCCTGCTATGGTCTCAGGGCAGCCGGCAGGAGACAGGGATTCCCGGGTCTGAGGCAAGGACTTGATGGCTCAGGGCCCAGCAGGGCTGAGCTTCCTGTTTGCACCAATCCCCCTGGTTGCCCCCGCCCCACCAACAAAACCCCTCCCCCCGAGTTCATGAGGGTGACACGGGAGAAGGCCTGGGTGGATGCTGCACACAAGTTGGGTTCACATCAGAGTTAAGGAGCCTCAGGGACTTCCCTGGTGGTCCAGTGGTTAAGGCTTCATTCTTCCAATGCAGGGGGCATGGGTTTGATCCCTGGTCAGGGAACTAAGATCCCGCATGCTGCATGGCACGGCCATAAATAAATAAAATAAAATAAAATAAAATGATTTAAAAAAAGGAACCCCGAATCTAAGAAATCTTAGTCATATTATAAGAGTCAGTAGCAAACCAGCCCAGCTTTGCCACAGAGAGAGGCGGTATCTTTATTACTCTCACCAGGAATACAAGTCCCGACAGCTCCCAGGATGCGCTGTCTCTGTCTCTAAGGCCACTGCTGGACAAACAGCCTTGAGAAGACTGTTCAGGGCAAGGAGGTCAGCGCCTTGGCTCACAAAACACGCAGAAATGGGAGAGGCTGTGGCATTGTCTCCCAGGTTCGCGCTCACCACACGAGGCAGAGGAAAACCCTCCATCTCTCCCTCTACGGCTCTCTTCACAAATACCCTGTTTGTATCTCCGAGCTGCTTGCTATTGGATGTGGCTCCATGCTGTCCCTTTCCCTTCTGGTGGCCCATCACTTTCTCAGCGGTGCACGTTCGGAGGACCAGGGAAATGCGTCTGATTGGTCCAGCTCGGGTCCAGTATCCAGTCCTGGGTGGACTGGGCGTGGTCAGTGCAGGTCAGCTGACACAGACACTCTGCCTGCCTTTGTGGATGGATGGGGTGGGGCAGAGTCTCTCGGGGTGAAAACAGCTTCACTGAAGACTCATCCAGAAACACTTACTGCACAACTGGTGTCACCATCCTTAGCAGCAGTAGTCCTTTAGTCAGGGTATAAATCACTCATATTAAAGAGTCATCAGATTGACTCAGCTTCAGCAGGAAACAGTCACCACAATAAAGCCGTTTAATTATATGGTCTGCATTTTCTCAATATTCGAAAAGTGTCGTGCCTCCTGCTGAGGAGATTCAGAGGGAAGCTTGACAACTCCTTTCATCACTGATTGCTGCTGTTTGGAAGGTGCCAGAATCATTTGTATTACCACTGAAATGAGCTGTTTATGTAAATCCTACTCAGTAAAACAGAAAAGCCATTGCAAAGCCAATCCTGCAGCCAGAGAAAAGGCAGCCCAATGAAAAGGGATGAATGGGAGAAAGCAGTGGAGTTCTAGAAAACAAAGTCAGTCTCAGCTGGACCCACCGACAGGGAGCTGTCCTTTAAGGCTGAATGTGGAGGGAGGGGTCAGAACAGGCTGGGTCCTAGCGCCCTCAACTTCCCATCTTTGTGGGTGGAACTCTTCTCGTTCTCCAACGTCAGCCTCTCAGAAAACAAGAGACTCTGAGCTTGTGCGTGTGCACTTGAGAGATGAATAGCTCTTCATGGATTTATCCGTGTTATAATTATTCTCTCTCGATGAAATGAAATAGCCATCAAAAGAGAGAAGCCCGATAAAGTTTGGCCAACCGTGCATGCTTGGTCGGAGCTAGTCTCCGGTTTAGAAAATGTCAAAAACCAGTAGCAAAGGGCACTTTGGGGTGAGTGGTGGGACTCGTTTTCTCTTCCCTGGAAGTGCTTTGACCCTTTGGCTCCCTACCCTGCAGCTCCTAACTGGAGAGGCCTCACCCTTGCCTACAAGGTAACCTCTGCCCAGGTTTTAGAACCAGTTATTCTCAAGTGTCCTGTGTCAGACACTGAGAGTCCAACCTGCCTTGTTCCCAGCACACGGGAGCTGACCTCCGGCCTCCTGCCCTGGACCTCCCTCCCAGGCCGCCCCAGCCCCTGGCTTCTCTCCTTCCTGCCTTGCTGCCCTGGGCCCTGCGCCTGGCTGCTCTTTCCAAGCCTGGGGTCCTTGGGAATTTGTCCGTTCCCTCATCGAGGTGTTTGCAAGCTCCAGACACTGGACTCGGCATTTTGAGAGATACCATCCATGGTGGGAGGGAGACAGGCGGGTAAACAGACTCTTCCCGTGCAGGAGAGCCAGGCTGGAGGCTGGGCTGGGCTTCACGGGGCACCGAGGGGGCCTCCTACAGCTTGGGGACGCCAGGCAGACTGCACAACGGTGAGAACTTGTCCCCGACATCAGAGAGGAGGGCGTGAGGGACCCAGTCCGAGGACCTCGAGGCTAGAGCAGAGGGCCCCCTCGTCTGGTCCGCATTGTCCCCTGGCGGGTTTACCGTATAGGAGAGCACTTCTGTCATTACTTGGGCAGCTCGGGTTAGACTCTGGGTGGTGCCTGTACTGGAGGGCCTTTGAATGTTTACACTATCAGAACAGTTTAATGTGGTTAGAAAAGAGTGCATGGGGCCAGGGTCAGGGCGAAAGGAGGTGTATTTAAGGTTCACGTGTGTGTTCCTCTCTATGCTTCTCTGACGGCCCTAGAAGCTGGGCGGGGTCGCCTTCAAAGGCAACATCTGGACCAGCCCTGGGAGATGTGTTTTCTTAGTGCTGGGAGGCTTTACACTAGCAAGTCCGGACTCTTCTGTTATACCAACATGACTCAGGCTGAAGAGCAATATTTTCTGAGTGATGGCTCGACCATCGTCTTGCAGAGCCTGGACCCTGGAGCTGTCCTTCCCTCTAGAAAATGCTTCTCAGAATCACCTGGGGTGCGTGGTCCAGCTCAGGCTGTGGGGCCCACTGCTGACTTGAGAACTCTGGGGAGAGACGGGGCCTTGTGGTCTGGCATCTGCATTTTTAACACACTCCCCAGGTGATCGGAATGAACGCCAAAATTTGGGAGCCTTACTCTGGAAAACAGGTAAAAAGGTCTTGTAAAGGAAATAGAAATTGCGGCAGCTAATCCACGTGGAAGCCCTGGGTAGGGTTTATGTAATGTGCCTCTGAGATGTTCTGGTTACAGTGTAGATTCTCAGGCCGCTAGCTCCGCAGGCCAGAATCTCTGGAGCTGGTGCACCAGAGGCTACACATTTGATAAACACTTTGGTTACTTATAAACGTGGAAGAGATGATTTTGGAGCTCTGAAGCTGGAGTAGATTTTCAATTTTCTTTAACATTGTGAATCCTTTTATTTGTTTTTAGTTTGAGCTCGGTGATTTGAATGAGGTAGTTATTCTGGCCCGTAACAAATAGAAGTGATGTGAGCAGTGAAGGACCTCTCAGGTGAGCCTGGGCGACAGGACAGCTCCCGGAGAAGAGGTCTCCTATTTGGGAAAGAGTCTCAGGATTCTAGACCAGTGGTTCTCCAGGTAGCATCCATACAACAGCAGTGTCAGCATCCCCTGGGCTTTGCTAGACTCGCAAACTCTGGGCACCATCCACCCATCCCCACACCCCCCCCCGCTCTGAATTCTAAACTCAGGGGCCAAGAAATTCCTGTTCATGAGCCCTGCAGAGGACCCTGATTGTGTTCAAGTTTGAGAACCAGTGCTCTGGACTTTGGTGGACAGTTTTTGACTGCTTGGTGAGGGTCCCCACTGTTCTCAAGCATGTCCCCCCTCTCTATGCTGCCCGATGGAGTGGAGGATGGAAAACCCAGACCTCCTTCTCCCTACCCACAGCCCTGTGCTGCAGAGACACAGCACAAACCTCTCAGTCTCAATGCCCACACTTCCTGGACCCCTACCTTTTTCACAGAGGGATTCAAGCAAAGTTCTTTGTCTTTCATGGAATAAAGATGCCATCTAAAGTCTTAGTAACATTGTTGGTTGATGTTACATAAAAGGACTAAAATGTTTGCTTTTAAAATTTGGTGTATGAAAGGGGAAAATAGTAACCTCACAGCGGGAACACCTGGGAGAGAGGTCAAACCAGCAATGTTGGGACCAACCAGCTTCCTAACACCTGATCCAGTGTCTGGACAGGAGCACCAGGCACGTCCACACCGTCGCTGCCCGGAACACACAACCTGAGTCAGTTCAGCGAGAAACATCAGGAAAACCCACTGGAAGACGTCCCACACTGACCTACACTTTCTAAAACATCAAAGTAAAGAACATGTTGTTCCACATCCAGGAGGCTCAAGAGAGCTGAGAACTGAAAGTCCCCGCTGCCTTGGATTGGAAGCGGAGGGACAGAGCCATCCGGGGCATCACGGGGTGTCAACAGGTAAGTGTGGCCTGTGGATTTGACAGCAGCACTGCTCGGTGTTAAACTTTCTGATTTTGATTGCTGTACTGTGGATGCAAAAGAGAATGTCGTTGTCCTCCAGAAAGCCCAAAGGAATACGTAGGGAGGATCCTATATGCAGGATTCTATAAATTATTCTCAAATGGTTTCGACAGAGAGGAAGCAAGAGAGTCTGAGAGAAGGATAATAGGGCAAAATGTAAACAATTGATGACTCTGGGTGAATGGGAGTCCTTTGAACTCTTCTTACAACTTTTCTGCAGAAACTTAATTTTTTAAACAGTGTGTATATATTGAGAGAGAGTATTCAAGTGACTGTCAGGGTGGTTTTGCATAATGGGATTACGGGGGGGGGGGTGTTAATTTTTTTTTCTTTCTTAAAATCTGTTTCGCCCCTAACATTCTGTAGTAAGCATGAACTCTACTTGAAATCAGAACAGAACGAATGACACAATAAAAATGATTTTTTTTCTTTTCATACATATTCCAGCTGTTGTTGTCTTTCCTTTCTGCTGGTTAAAGGAATACATATCTACTTCTCGAAAGGATCTGAGATCTCTCAGAGCCAGGGGCACGCGCAAAACTCAACCACATGGCACCCAAACCATATATACGAGTGGGTGGGGAAGAGAATTTAACTCATGGGACTCTTGATGAAACGCTTTTGCTCACCTTATTCTTGGAAGCCCAAATCTTTCCAGTCTGCTGGTGGTGTCTGTTCCACACGCCTGGTTAGCTCGTTTCCAGTAGGATTTCACGCTCAAAGGACGAGGTTTCTTCTGCTCTGTATGCGCCTCTGTCCTGCTGTGGGTGAGGTCACCAGGTCTCTGGGGAGGCACCAGATTACCATCTCTTTGCTTTTCCTGCCCTGCTAAGCATCTCAGCCGTATTATGGAGATAATTATCTTTTCTCCTTGTTATATTTTCTCCTTGTTACTATGAAGATTTAGACAATACTTGGCAGATGCCGAGGACTCGAGATAATGGTTGTTATTTGAAGATCTTCCTCCTGTTCAAACGAGGTTACTAAGATAACACATGCGGATCACAGACCTCCTCTCTACAATGAGCTTGGATTCAGAACATGTAAACAGTAGGATATGTGAGCCTCTGGATTCACTTGAAGTCTGTGGGGTGAAATCAGAACCTTAGATCTGCCAGGCGTGGTGGATGTTCTCAGACAATGGGTGGTGATCTGGAAGGAAATCCCTCCAGCAAAGCCCTGAACTTGAACGCCCTGGCCTGTCTTAAAGGGCAACAGTGAGGCCATCTCAGCTGCGTTGGACTGCTTTTATGGATACCTCTTTGTTTCTTGAGTTAGGTTTATTACTACTTGCTCAGTTGTTAGAAATAACACAATTTCTTAGAAACACTTATTTGTGGTAACTTTCCAGAGCTCCGTGGCCATGTTCAAACGAAGGCTTTGTATGGTGATTGCTGCAAAACACACCCTACTTAATAGGTTGATCATAAAACGAGATCATTTTATCATTAAAGGGCTGGTTGTAGATACGCTTGACCCACTGCATACCTGTTCAAGATATACCTGCTGAAGACATAAAGAACTGAGTGTCTAACCAACTGCAAGGAGCTCATGTCCTTCTGCAGAGCTGGCGTTCATGGATGACACGGGTTCGCAGCTTTCTCAGGCAGACAGACCTGGTCCCCAGAGCAGCAGCCCAGCCCTCAGCTGGGAGCTTGGCAGAGATGCAAACCCTCAGGTCCTACCTGAAACCTCTGAATCAGAATCTGTATTGTGATAAGATCCTGGGGGGTTGAACTCAGTGCATCAGACGATGCAGCCTGGGGGCAGCAGGGCCGGCAAATGTTGTCCTCCAGGGGTAGGTGGGGAGGCGGAGGTCACCGAAAGGCTGGCTGAAGAGCAGGCTGCTCACAGGAGAGACGGATGTTCCTCTAAAAGACATTTAAAAATGATGTCCATTTTAATTGGTTTGAGACAGATGTTGTCTGAAGGAGGCTTGTGGTGAATGTTCTTTTCTGGAGGAAGGAGGAGGGAAGCAACACTTATTTCAACCTGAATCTGTGCTAAACACTGTTGTAGGCTTAATACACCTGTACACACACACCTGTGTACGTATGTGTGTACACACAGAGCTATGCATTTACTTAGGCAGGTATATACGTGTGTGTGTATCTCCTTTCTTCTCATCACCCAGGGCCTTGGCTACAAAGTCCCTTCTTACAGGTAAAGAAGGTGACACGGGGGCCCTGGAGAGTCAGGGACTGCACATAAGGAATGAGGGGCCAGGACCAACAGGGAATGCTGGCTGCTGTCCAGCCTGTGTCCTGCTGGCTCTGCCTCAGTCCCTCCTTTCTGCATAAAATGAGCAACCCTCTTCTCATCCCAAGTACTTCCTGGTCTGTTCTGATCATTGGATTATGTGGTGGGGCAGGGGGGTTAGTGGGAGGTGGGGAGTTCCAGTTACTACAGCTGTGAAGGAAATCACCTGGCCAGGTAAATCTCATGTTTACCGGAAGAATATAGCCACGCCCGCTGCACTGTGGGTTCCTGGTAGGGGTTCCTATCCCAGTGGAGTCAGGCTGAGGTATGGCAGGGCGTGGTCTGTGGTCCTTTCTTCCCTGTCCTCCCCACCTCTGTAAGCTGGCCATTCTCCCTCTCGGCCTCAGTTTCCTCATTTGTAAAGTGAGCAAAGACCAGCAATAGCTCCTGTCACTACGGTCCAAGAGCATCAAGGCCAAAAGCTCTAACGTCCGAGCGAGTGATGCAGCACTGCTTCTGATGCCGTGCCCACACAGCAAATGCTCACGAGTGGTTGCTGTTACTGTGGATGGTGGCGCTGATGCTGATGTGAGGATGCTACAGTTGGGGAGAAGGAGGCTCTGAAGACGTGCCAAAAGGACTGCACGGGTGCCAGGCCACAAATGATGGTGGGGCAGTGGCCCACGGCAGGGCCCAGGAACTTCCCTCGGACCACTCCTGGGTACCAGACACGCGCTGGGTGTTCTTCCCCAGGATGGCTGAGCATTGGAGCCAGACAGTCGTGACTGGTGGTCCACGGAGCCAGTCTCCAGGCACCAGATCATCTGATTGCTGGGATGTGGGGTGTGGAGAGAAGCTTTAAAGTCTAGTGTTTTCTTACTCAAGACTTTAAATATAGCAATCTTCTTTTTAAAGAAGAAGTATCCAGTTGAAATACGTCCCTTTCAGAAAACGACCGTGGAACACCAGGTGCCTTTTCATCTGCCTCAAAGAAGTTTCTAGTTGTTGCCGTTTTGGGGTCTAGAGTGGTGTGGCCTTTTGCATATTTAAATAAATGCTCAACTTGTGTGTTTTCTTTTGAATCCGACAACCAAGATACCCAGACAATTTTGTGGAAATAAACAACGCAGCTTGATGAATAGCTGGATTTTAAAAAAGATGCAGGTGGGTTTTTAAGAGCTATTGAACAAAATCCAAGCCTTTGACGCCAAGTCTGTATTCTATCCACCAAATCCCTGCGTGGAAGGAAGATTTGCAGCCAGCTTGGTGGGCCGGCTGGGGTTGGCTGGACAGCTTCCTCCAGCCAGGCTGCTCTTCTGTCCCTGTGAGGAAGCAGCCGCTGAGTGCAGGAGGAGTCCCGGGCAGCCTGTTTGAGTGTCTGCACTGACTGCCTCGTGGCACTCGGCACTCACGGCCGGGCGCCCCGATGTTCCAGCTGTGGTTCTGTGTCTGGATGTGACGTGGTTGGTTGGTGGCAGCGAGTCACGGGGACCAGGACATGGCAGACTACAGTCCCCTTCCACGGCCCGCGGCCAGTGACTGATGCAGACGTACAGAAGGCCATGCTCCCTGGGGGCTCAGGCGGCTTCTCTCCTGCTGATGCCACGTCCTCACTTAGCTTTCTTCCCCTCCCGCCTTCCCTCGGTGTCCTTCTCGTCCTAGACAGGCAGGAATCAACCCCCAACCCAGGCTCTGCTTCTAGAATTTCCAAGGACAAGAGCAGTGCTCCTCCCAGGTGTATGTGAGCCCAGAGCACGGGGGCTAAGCCACCACCCACCTCCCAGATAAAGCTGCCAGACAAAATACAGACGCCCCATTACAAATGAATTTCAGATAAACAACGAATAATGTTTTAGTACAATTAAGTGCCAAATATTGGGTGGGACATACTTACACTAAAAAATGATTTGTTATTTATCTAAAATTCTAATACAACCAGGCATCCCATATTTTGATTTGCTAAATCTGACAACTGTAGCTCTGAGTCCCTTTTGGGTCTATTTTGAGTTGACGGGGCACTTGAGAACACTTTTGCTGCAACCCAGCTTCACCCCCTGGATAATAACTGTAATGGTAGTAGCAGTGTAGTTGTGATAATACCAACGGTAGCAGAAGTAGTAGTAGTAATAGTAATAGTGGTAGAAGCTAAGACGTATCTGTGGCGTATTGCATTCCAGGCAGCATTTCATTCTGAGTGTGTTACATATATTAACTCATTAAATCCCTGCCCCTCTTCTCTCTGTGGGATCCTATCTTGGTCCACGTCTCACGGAAGAGAAAACTGAGGCACTCAGAGAAGTGACTTATCCAAGGCTGGTAAGTAGTGGGGTGGGCTCCAAACGCAGACCGTCCAGGGTCCACGCTTCTAACCACTGCACCAATTAGACTAATTAGGAGACTCTTAGAAAACTACTGGATAGCATGAGTTTTCCAGAAAAGTAGAATCATCTCCTGACCAAGTTTTAAGATGCTTTGTGGAACTAGTGGGGACAGACAGGGAGGGAACAGTTTCCCCTCCTGGTCCAGCCTGCAGGATGGGCAGCTGGTGAGGAGACTGGCTAGACTGGGATATATTGTGTTCATAACAAGCTTAGCTGCACAGTTAACCAAGAGCGGGTAGAAAGGAGGCCCTGGTTGAATTATAACTGCCCAGGGCTGCGCTGTCCAACACAGGAGGCACCACCTGTGGCCCTGAGCCCTGGACCCATGGCCTGTTGGAATGGAGGTGCGCTGTTAAGATCCTTTAGTAATATACAACCTGGATTTCAAAGACTTAGTACAAAAAGTGTAAATGTGTCATTAATAATTTTCATGTTGACCACACATGGAAATGATGATATTTTGGATATATTGGATAAAATATATTTAAAAAACCAAGTCCACTTGTTTCTTTTTACTTTTTAAAATACAGCTACTTGACAATTGAAAATCACGTTTGTATCTGTTGAGGGGAGAAGAAGAATGTAGGAAAGGAATGAGGCTTCTGGCCTCGAGGAGAAGGATCCTACTGTTGGCATCTGCCCGCCCGTGGGGTCTTTCTAAAGTCTAGATTTTTCTGTCTGCGTTTTATTTTTCCAACGAAGAACAAGAGATGCAAGTGAGGAGAATGATGTCAGTGCAGGGGGCTTGGAGTGTGGAGCCATCGCGGGCGGCAGCCCTGCAGGGCAGGGACAGTGCCTGCCATCGGGGCATCTGGGAGCCTCACCCCTCAAGCCATGGCCACACTTCCGCGGGCAGGAGGCAGGGGAGGAGGCCAGCCTCCTTGGGAAGCGCCGGGGGACAGGACCTTAGCTGAGGTTTCAGGTTCAGCAACTCTGGGGTGAGGTTTGAGACTGCATTTCTCACAAGCCTGGGGGAGGTGATGCTGCTGATACTTGGGCTGTATGTGGGTTAGCAAGGTTTTCTGTGATGTCCTTGTCCCGTGTACCAGGTTCCTAAGAGGAGCAGTCACTGTCCAATTTACCTTCGTAACATCTCCTGTCACGGGCGCACAAATTTGTGGATTTACATCAATGCCTGCCTGCCTGATGGGCATTTATAAAGGGTTACCGTAATTTAGGGTAAAATGTGAAAGCGAAGATTGAACAAGCTCTGCGTTCCTTAGTGGTCCTGTCTCCCAGGATGCTACTGGCATCAGGTGGTGGGAGGGTACCCACGTTTTCGGACCTGGTAGGTGCCGAGCTCCAGGCAAGGTGCCTCACATACACTGTCCCTTTTCTCCTCGGCACCACCCTGAGGACACAGCATTGGCCCTGCTTCTCGGATGACACATCCTGGAGGAGTTAGGCAACAGGGGAACAGCTGGTTGGCAAGCGAGGCCTTCCAGCATGGTCTTGCAGCTTGGATGAGTTTCCGCTCTGGTGCTGCTTGGAGAGCCTGGCTCCGCCCCGGGGACCTGCAGAGCCTGTGGCGCCAGCTTCCATCCGCAGCTCCCCTGCGAAGGAGGTTTTACATTTTTCCTCCAAGTACTTGGAACAATGTTCTCCACAAATCCTGAGGACTTCATAGGCTGCCTTTCCCTGCCAGCTCAGCTTGTATCAGCCCCGCGATGACTCCGTTTTGCTTCCAGCTGGAACTAAACAAAAGGAACCACAGTTCCAGGTCCCTGACCTCTGCTTCCCAGGAACCATCTGGAGCTCCCTCCCCGGTTCCCATCCTCAGCACCTCTCTTCACTTTGTGGTCCTCTACATTGTAGAACTCACCTTATCTGAGGGCTGCAACTACTGCTGAGCAGAGGCATATGCCAGCCAAGAGGAAGAACCGGGCTCCAAGCCCAGCTGATCTAGGTTGCATTCCTGCCTGCAGTATTGTTTGACCCTGACCTTGAAGCCATGATTTACCCTCTTTGAGCTTGTGTTTCCTGCTCAGTAAAAGGGAGTGGTTACTAAGCCATTGCCCCCCTCACGGGGTGGCTGTAAGGCTGAAAAGATGGGTGTATTTAGAGTGCTCAGCAGGGTCCCACAGAAGGTTCTGGAAGGGAGTCAACACTTGAAAGAAGGGCATGGCCCAGTGTGAGCTGCCCACTGCTGGTTCGGCTTCCAGCTGAGGGCAAGTCTGGTCTGTGCCATTCTGGGAGATGAAACTCCAATGGGTGATTTGCCTCTTCAGCAGCTTGAAGATCCTGAGGTCAAAGTTCAGGGTGACTGAGCTGCTGGAAGGTGAGGGTCCCAAGAAGGAGAGTCCGGGGTGGGGGGGGTCCACATTGGGGATGTGGTTCCTCCTGTCTCTCTGCAGAGCCTGGGACCGCAGGCTCCAAGCAGCCTGCAAGGATCAAGGAGCTGAGCTGGGATTTGCTCTTGTTGGGGGAAGGTTTCAATCAGAGCCCGACTGAGTTATTCTCCTGCTAGACCAAATATGTACACACACAGACAAACAAACATTTGCACTCTTTTTGGAAAATAATTGAATCTACAGCACTGTGGTCACAATGTCAGAATATAATCCAAAATCACTCATTAAGAACCAAGAAAATGGGCTTCCCTGGTGGTGCAGTGGTTGAGAATCCACCTGCCAGTTCAGGGGACACGGGTTCGATCCCTGGTCCGGGAAGATCCTGCATGCCATAGAGCAGCTAAGCCCCTGAGCCACAACTACTGAGCCTGTGCTCTAGAGCCCATGAGCCACAACTACTGAATCCTGTGTGCCTAGAGCCTGTGCTCTGCAACAAGAGAAGCCACCACAATGAGAAGCCTGCGAACTGCAAAGAAGAGTAGCCCCCACTCGCCACCACCAGAGAAAAGCCCTGTGCACAGCAACGAAGACCCAATGCTGCCAGAAACAATAAATAAAATAAAATAATATAAAATAATAAAATAAACAAATTTACTTAAAAAAAAAAAAAAGAACCAAGAAAATGACAACAACAGAAGCCAATCTGGAGATGACCAGATATTGGAACCAGCAGACAAGGATTCTTTTTTTTAACATCTTTATTGGAGTATAATTGCTTTACAATGGTGTGTTAGTTTCTGCTTTACAACAAAGTGAATCAGTTATACATATACATGTGTTCCCATATCTCTTCCCTCTTGCGTCTCCCTCCCTCTCACCCTCCCTATCAGCAGACAAGGATTTTAAAGCAACTGTTATAGCTATACTCTATGAGGTAAAGGAAAACATGCTCATAATAAATAAAAAGAGAATTTTGGTAGAGAAATGGAAGCTATATAGAATGGAAATTGAAGAACTAAAAATACAATATCTGAAATAGACTGCTTGTCATAATGGCAGGCACTCAATAAATAGATATGAAAGCATAGAATGAAAGAGATCTTCAGTTTTATCAGAACTGAAGTAGAGCAGAATATCATGTATTTGCAGACAAAACTCAAAGTTATTCAGATGTCTATTATGGAGACTCTTTTTATGTGAAACTGAATTCTTTCTGAATTATTTTTTAAAGAACCATATTTTAGCAATTGAACCATATTAAGCTGCTCTTGAAGCCTGCTGCTTCAATAAAGAGTGGGTCTTGGTGTGGACTGGCAGTTGGGGGCTGTGGCTTAGCTAAAATTTCCTGCATTTCTGCAGCACAATAGAGAAAGAATGCAGACATCAGAGGGAGATGCTCATTCAAGTCCCAGGGCCGTCTTCTACTAGCTCTGTGGCTCTGGCCAGGATGTTTTTGTATTTTTGTGACTATTTTTGTGGTTGTTCTTTGTTTTCATCTATAAAATATACATTTTAAAAGTTGTGTTTGGGGACTCACCTGGTGGTCCAGTGGTTAAAAATCCACACTTCCATTGCAGAGGACATGGGTTTGATCCCTGGTCAGGGAATTAAGATCCTGCATGCTGTGCAGTGCAGCCAAAAAAAAAAAAAGTTGTGTTTATAGACTTGTTACAGAATTTAATATGAACTCCTATGGCAGGTATGAGCTTGGTATGTGACATCCTTCTGTCTGTAGAATTGAAAACAAGAGACGTACCTGGACATCTCAGTTCCTCTGGAGTGGTGCCCTGGCCTAAGCTGGGTCCTGCAGAGACTCAGAGGTACCACTGTGGGACAGACGGGGTGGGTGACCTTCAGGTCTCTATTTGCGAAACCTGGTTTGCTTGGGCACCAGGATCAGCCCAGGCCCTGGAGCAGAGGACCTCATGGGCAGTCCCACTTTGATGGCCACAAACCTGAAGCCTGGGGAAAGAGAGCCAAATGGAAGATTATGGAGGAGATGGACTCTGTCAGATGCAAGAATGGGGACAGGCGCACAGCCTGGAGGCCTGGGTAATGCAGTGTCCCAGGATGGCCATGGATCCCTCTGTATTTTGAGAGCAGCCCAGAAGCCCTCCTGGAATGTCTCCCTGGCACCTCCAGGCTCTGCAGCTGGAGCAGCATCTGTGGTGCCCAGGATGCCCTGCAGTGACGGCCACAGGGAAGTGCTGCCCCCACGTGGCTGGTGGGGCAGGACCAGCACAGTGAACATTCTCCATCCCACCTCTCCTCTCTCCTCCCGGCCTGTGCAAGAACTCTGGAAACTGGGGTTCATGAGGGATGCAAACCAAGCATCATTTTAAAAATAGTTTTTACTGTAACTTCAGAAGAGTCATAGCTGAAGATTGAAAGCAAAATATTCAGCTAGTAATATTTATACATCAGCTCCATCCTTTTTAAAAACAGATTGGAAAATGCCACTCCTGGGCTCAAAACTCTTGGGGTTCCTCGTGGGCCTCAGAATGTCATCCTACCTCCTCATTCCAACCTGCAGGACCCTGCCTACCTGCAAGCCTTGCCTTTCACCTTTGATCCCCTTGCTAGCACTGTCTCAGGCTCACAGATGAGCTTCAGTAGCTTCTGACCAAGCCAGCCCTTCCTGCCACAGGACCTTTGGACATGCTTCTTCCTACACCTGATACTTCCTTGACCTCACATCCACATGTTCCTCCCAACACCCACCTTTCACCTGCCAGTTCCTGCCTAATTTGGCAAGAATCTGTGTAACTATTTCTCAGTCTAAGAAGCTTTCCCCCACCTCCCAGGCTAGGCTGGACCCCCCTTCATCCTATTTTATTAGGATGACTCAGCACTAGGTAATTAGCTTGTAATTATGTGCTTACTGGCCCTGTCCTGGCTCTGTGACAGCAGAATCCTCGCCTCCTTGTCCACTGCTCTGTCCCTGGGGACAGTCAGATGTGTGCGCCAGGCCAGGGAGCAACTGCCAGCCCTTTGATGGTTTAGGCGTTGTCTTAATTTCTCCCTCCTCCAAAATTGCTTCTAGGAAGAAGTTGATGAACCTTGTTATATTAATTGAGGATCACGTGAAATTTGTTCAACTAAATCATTTTGCAATTTGAACAAAATTGTATACATTAGCTAAATTCAGATTTCATTTATACATGGTTTTATTATATGGAGGCCATTTGTGTCCCACGATCTGATCTGGAACTCTCAATTAGTTACACTTCAAGAGCAGCATTGTTAGGTCCAAGGTGGGTGGGACGAGGGGTCTGACTGCTGTGTGGCCTTGGCTCAGCTTTTGGAAGAAGAGGACCCGCAGTACTTCCCCTGTGACACTCAAATGGGTTCGTGGAAGAAACAGAGTGAACATAGAAGTGCAAGACAAACAGATCCTGATGTTTTTAATAATTTTTAGAACATGTTTTTCTATGAAGCCGGTGTTTATTCTCACTCTATACATTCAAATCTAATTATGGATGTGTCATTCAGATGCCCTTGGCTCTTTTTTTGAAATTGAAATATAGTTAATTTACAATGCTGTGTTAATTTCCACTGTACAGCAAAATGATTCAGTTATACATACATATATATATATACATTCTTTTTTCATATTCTTTTCCATTATGGCTTATTACAGGATATTGAATATAGTTCCCTGTGCTCTACAATAGGACCTTGTTCTTTATCTATTTTATATATAATAGTTTGTACCTGCTAATCCCAAGCTCTTAATTTATCCCTCCTCCACCCCCTTTCCCCTTTGGTAACCATAAGTTTGTTTTCTATGTCTGTGAATCTATTTCTGCTTTGTAAGTAAGTTCATTTGTATCAATTTTTTTTTAGATTCCACATATAAGTGATGTCATATGTATTTGTCTTTCTCTGTCTGACTTACTTCACTTAATATGATAATCTC
The DNA here is from genome assembly GCF_026419965.1 of Kogia breviceps. Classification (NCBI taxonomy): domain Eukaryota; kingdom Metazoa; phylum Chordata; class Mammalia; order Artiodactyla; family Physeteridae; genus Kogia; species Kogia breviceps. Next base: position 31,716,493 of record NC_081323.1, on the reverse strand, counting down.
TATGTTCATCCATGTTGCTGCAAATAGCATTATTTCATTCTTTTTTATGGCTGAGTAGTATTCCATTGTGTGTATATGTGTATATATATATCTCACATCTTCTTTATCCATTCAACTGTTGATGGACATTTAGGTTGCTTCCATGTCTTGGCTATTGTGAATAGTGCTGCAGTGAATATTGGGGTGCATGTATCCTTTTGAATTAGAGTTTTAGTCTTTTCCAGACATATGCCCAGGAGTGAGATTGCTGGATCATATGGTAGCTCTATTTTTAGTTTTTTAAGGAAGCTCCATCCTGTTCTCCACAGTGGCTGCAGCATTTTACATTCCTACAGACAGCATAGGGCCCCTTGCTCTTTTTATGTCACCCCAATTTTTCTTCCCCAGACATGAACTTTATTTACTTTCTTTCATCAAAATTCCCAATTTTTCCATGGAAACCATCTCAGTGCATTCAGCCTCAGCTCCTTCTCTCCTTTCCATAAATCAGGGAAGGACACTTTCACATCTGCTCTCCATTTTTTTTTGTATGTTTATTGCAGGAAAATGGAAAATACAGATAGGGAAAGAGAAGAAAATAGACACCGTAAGTCCACTACCAGGGGGAGAATTTAGTGTACATCTTTTACCTCTGCATACTTAGCTACATCTAGTTATTTGTTTATTTAAAATGAGGACACCATTTTTGGAACAGATTTAGATTTACAGAAGAAGGAGCAGAAAGTGCAGAGAGCTCTCCCTCCATCCCCTTCCCAGTTTCCTGTCTTGATAACATCTTGCGTTAGTCTGGTACATTTGTTACAATTGATGAGCCAACATTGATATATTGTTATTAACCAACGTTCATAGTGTACAGTAGGGTTCACTCTTGTTGTTGTACATGCTATGGGTTTTGACAAATACCTAATGACATGTATCCACCATTACAAAATCACAGAATCATTTCACTGCCCCTAAAATCCCCTGTGTTCCATGTATTCATTCCTCCTTCTGTCTCTTCCCCTGACTCCCTACCCTCATAAATCCTTGGCAACCACTGATCTTTTTACTTTCTCCTCAGTTTTGCCTTTTCCAGAATGTCATCGAGTTGGAATTGTAGAGTGTGTAGCGTTTTCAGATTGGCTTCTTTCCCTTAGCAGCATGCATTGAAGGTTCCCCCATCTCTTTTTATGGCTTGATGGCTCATTTATTTTTATCACCAAGTAATATTACATTATCTGAATGTACCATAGTTTGTTATTCCTTCAAATTACAAGATGTATCTTGGTTGCTTCCAAGTTTTAGCAATTATGAATAAAGCTGCCATAAACACTCATGTGCAGGCTTTTAATCTGGACAAAGTTTTCAACTCCTTTGGATAAATACCAAGAAGACTGATTGTTGGATCAAATGGTGAGAGTATGTTTACTTTGTAAGAAACTGTTAAACTGTCTTCCAACATGGCTGTGCCATTCTACATTCCATTGATCTACTTGTCTGTTCTTTCATCAGCACCACACTGTCCTGATTACTGTACCTTTGTAGTAAGTCTTGAAGTTGGGCAGTGCCAGTCCTCTGACTCTGTTCTTCTGGAGCTCCCTAATTTTGTCTCATGTGAGTTTTATGTTCCCAGCTAAACTGGCTGCTCCATGAGGGCAGGGCCTTGTCTCCTCCTCCTCACCGAGGACCCAGTAAGCTGTTGACTGAGCAGCTCACTGACCATGATACTCCGTCTTGAGGGCAAGATGCCATTGTCCTCGGGCTACCAGTGACCTTGGGCCTCAGGCTCTTCAGCCTTCTTACATCACCAGTGTGTCAACTGTAGTATCTACTCCTGGCCCTGGTTAAGCATCTCCAAATGGAGATGGAGACGGACAAACCCACCCCTAAATGCATGTTGGCGAGGCAGCCCAGGCTCAGAGCAAGGGCAGACGTGGGCTGCAGACACTGCTGTGCCCTCATTGGCTGCATCATTGCCCACGATCACTGCCTCTCGGCAGCTAAAGCAAACTTTCCTGAGAATGCTTCACAATTGCATGGTGGCTAAGAGAAATGAAAGATTTCCCTATCAGATCTTTTCTTAACTACTCCTTTTTAGATCTGAAACAATGATTCTACTCATTCAAGTTACATACATGTAGATAGTGGCTGTGAAAGAAAGATCTTTGGGATTCCTCTCAGTTAACTGTTGCACATAGTAAATGATGCCAGGGCTGGTGGTGCAAGACAGTATCATCTGTTTCTGTTCACGGAGCTGTTGGCTGATGGGGCTGAGCCGAGCACTTCCTCAGTTGCCTCATGTGTCGGTTGAGGCCTGGCTTTGCTTTGCTCCTCGGGCTGCTGGGCTGGGCTGGCGGCCAGGAAGCCCTCACCATACGGCTGGCTCTGGGTGCTGCCCCCAAGGCTTCTCCAGGTGTCCAAAGCGAGGTTCCTCACAGCCAGGTGGTCTCGGGTGGCCTCAGGGGGCTGACTTCAAAAAGGAAATTAGGAGCTGCCAGTCCCATATGGCCTGGTCCCAAGACAGGCTTGGTGTACCCTACCTCATGTGTCAGTCAGAGCAGTCTCAGGCCAGCCCAGATTCGGGGGGTGGCCACAGACTGCATGTCTTATCCAGAGGGTTGATGAGCTTGCGCTTATCCGGAGGTTGGTGGCGGTCACTGAAGACTGTGTCCCACAGCATCAGGTGGAAGAGTTACCTCGACCCTGCAATGGTTGGTGGCACAGCACGGGGCCATGTGCCTACCCTCTCTGAGATGCAATCTTACTTCTCAAATAGGGAGACTACTAACTGCGTAGGTTTGCTGGAGGAAACAAAGAATACACACGGTGTACACATAGGAGGCCCTCGTCTCGTTACAGTGAGAAAAAGTCACTTGGTCCTTAGCAGCAAATGGAGGCAGGGGTCCAGCCCTTATTCCCTCGTCCACTGCAGAGCTCACCTTCCGGTTCTGACCGGCCTGAGAAGGGTGGGCCTGAAGTGCCCAAGGGATTGTGAAGATGGGGGCAGGTGGGCCACCCTCTGCTCTCGCCCTCCGAGGGCAGCTCTGAGGCTGTCCGCTCACACCGTCGCCCAGGTCACCAGGGTTCCCAGGCTGACCCTCTGGGCCCACCTTTTGCCAGGTTCCCACCTCACGTCTCCAAGCCCTCAGTGTACTTCTTGGGATCACTTCCTGTGTAAACTGCTTGGTCCTAAATCCTGGTCTTAGGGGCTGCTTTTGAGGGTACCACAACTAAGATGGAGACCATTAGCATTTAAATACTTGACACATTCTAATACAACCAGTCGCCCCATGTTTGTAAAGGATTTATACAGTCCACTTCTTGGTTTCCTGTTTCAGGCAGGAGCCCGGTGGTCCCCACAGGTAGCAGAGCGACAGTCCATTTTCCTTTCCAGGGTGAGGCAGTTAGCCCAGCACTACCCACCCACCCCTGCCTCCCGCCGCCGCCCAATCTGAAAGCCAAAATGTAATATAACCAGCAGCACCTCCCAGTCAGTCCCAGCCCAGCCCTCATCTTCGTCTGGGGGTGGGGAGTGGAGGGAGGATTAAGAAGTGGGTGTGGGGACTTCCTTGGTGGCGCAATGGTTAAGAATCTGCCTGCCAATGCAGGGGACACCGGTTCGAGCCCTGGTCCGGAAAGATCCCATGTGTCGCGGAGCAACTAAGCCCGTGCGTCACAATTACTGAGCCCACATGCCACAACTACTGAAGCCCACGTGCCTAGACCCCATGCTCTGCAACAAGAGAAGCCACCACTGTGGGAAGCCCACGCACCGCAACGAAGAGTAGCCCCTGCTAGCTGCAACTAGAGAAAGCCAGCATGAAGCGATGAAGACCCAACGCAGCCAAAAATGAATAAATTAGAAAAAAAGAAGTGGGTGTGGAGAGCAGCGCTCTCATGGGGCAGTGGGTTCTGGGGTGGGGGTTATTCTAAGGGCTTGAACCATAGTTCCTCTTGGGAGGGAATTACTTTTGTTGAGAAGAGAGTTCCTGGTGGGCTGCAGGGCTGGAGTAGGTGCGGGAGGGAGGTTGAGGGGGAAGGGAGGGGGACAGGGCCGCCACAGAGCCTGAGACTGGCTTCACCTGCTCTGCGTTCAAAGTACAAAGGGACCTGGAGACCCTGAGAGGTGAGGGGAGAGGGTGAGGGGCACCTGAGTGACCCAGCAGGTTCTGTGGGGTAAATGGCTTGGAAGTCAGGACCATCTAATGTTGAATTTTATGTCATTGGCCTTTCATGAAAATCCTTTCTAACCCATCCACCCCAAACATTGACCAAAGTGCCCCCCTGACATAAATGTGTGTGTTGATGAAATTAGAGTTCAGGTTTGAGTTCTCTCTGAGCATCGATGAAATGGAGTCCAAACACAAAGAGTGAGGATTAGGAAATAATCGCCCCAAAGTCAAAGTGACAGGGAGAACACTCATTCATAGAAATCCGCAAAAGTCTTGAGGAGGACGTGGATTTCCCACAAATCAGAGAAGGGAAGGTTGAGTGTCAAGGGGCAGCAGAGCTGACTTCTGGCCTAGGGCTATTATCAGGGTGCCAGACTTGACACTTGAGTGTGTGTTGAGTAGGGTCTTTACCGGAAAGACCTCAGGGTGTAGGTTTTGTCCCATCCCAGGAGCAGGAAGCGCATAGGATAAGGGCACACCTGCCTGTCTCCACGGAGACTGAGCCACTCGCCCCGAGGGCTGGATCCAGCACCTTCTCTGATCGCATCAGCTAAACCAACATAATCCACTCTTATCTCCTTCCCCTCCTTCAGTTGACCTCTTCTCTGGACCAGGGTGGGGACTGGGGGAGGAGCTGTCACACATTTATTTCTCAAAGTGTTTATCCTGCGGTGGTCAAATGGTGGGTTAGATAGCACTTTATGTGACGTGAGTGTGAGAAGCAGAGGCTGGTGTGGGTGGAGAGGCTTGGGACCCCAGTCACTGTCCACACATTGCTGCCCTGGCTTGAGAAATTTCAGAATCCTTTCAAGGGAAGTTTCAGCATTTTCCTTTGAGAAAGCAAACTTGGAAAGATTCTTCAGAATCCCAGAGTGTGCTGGGACAGGCTTCAAAGAGTTTGACGCAAGAGGTTCATATGAACCCAAATGGCAGAGGAAATTATAGATTTGACACTCAGCAGGCTTCCAATCCATCAAGGCCTCCAAGCCAGCTGTTCCTTGTTCTTTCTTTCTGTCCCAGCATCGCCTGGAAGACTTCAGCTTTGGCTTGTTCACCCGGGTGTGTCCCAGGCCCCTTAGTGTATATACTTGGAGAAATCAGGCCACAGCCATGGAAGTAGAGACCCAGGACAGCTCACTACAGGAAGTGATGGAGGGTGCTGGCTCTCCTCCAGATCTACCTTCTATTCAGAATCTCCAAAAACCACCCCAAGCACCATTCCAGTTAGTCTCACAGCTGCCCTGTGAGGTCCCAGTGGAAGACATCGTGACTCTCTTGGGAGATGAGGAGCCTGCAGTTCAGAGTGGTTAAGTGTGTGCGCGAGCAGAGGGAACCAGCTGAGTCTGGGAAGGTCTTCTGATTCATCCTCCCCTAGGTCACAGCCTCAAAAGCCTACAGGAGTCAGCAATGACACAAATGAGTGAAGTGGCCCAAGTTAGTAGGGCGCTAGGGAGTGGTGGGGACCATGGCCAATGGGGGAGCTGTTCCCACTTCATAAGGGAGCCACTCTTCAGCCCCATCCAACTGTGAGCCTGTGGTGATATGGGCCCCGTTTTGCTAGATTTTCTAAATTTACCAAAATTCATGTTCTGCAAGAAATCATTTGGCAATTAATTAAGCAGCAGCAACCATGTGCAGATTAAACAGAACATGTTTTCAGGTGGTGTTCAGCCCCCAGGATGTGGTTCCGTGTCCGTGCCATACCTTGGCAGAAGGAGGCTAGATGGGGTGGGTGTGGCCGGTGGGGCAGGTGGCATGGTCCCTGCTCTGTGTCCTCAGCAGCATCCTGGGCCTGCTCCTTCGATGTGACAGCTCCGTGGAGGCTGGGTTGAGGTGGGGAGCGGCTTCCCAGCCACGGATCCTGGAAAGGGAAGTAAAAAATGGTGACCGTTAATGCATTAGGCAGGAAGGCAGAAGTACAGAGTTGCTGGTTCCCCAAACCTCCTCCTTCCCCCAACCTGGCTCCACCAGGAGCCTGAAATACTGCCTTCACTTCTGTAAGGTCATTTTGGAGTTAATGGCAAATTTTGTGTTTTCTTGACTGAAGGATGCAGTTAACTGTCTAATCTCTGCTTTCCTCTACTTTCTGTCATGTCATTTCTGGGACGACAGGGGACAATGAGAAGCCTTCTCCTTATCTGCAGATGTCACCTTGGAGCAGCTCATTCAGTATCTAGACGGTTTCTGTTGAGAACAGTCCAGAGTTGTGGGCGGGACCTCTGGTCCCGAGCATCACTCTGTGACCCTATCCTCCCTCGTGGGCAGTGAGATGTCTGTTTCCTGCGGGTTGTTCATCACTGTTGAGACTTCGGGTTTTCTCTTCCTGTGTGTGCACCACCTGAGCCGCCAGAGGTATCCCCAGCAGGCTCGGGGTGTGGGTGTATCAGGAGGCCCACGGTTTCTTCCGTGAGATTGGTGTGGTCCCAGAAGATAAAACATTTTGGCGGGGAGCCTGGAAGCACACACTCCACATCCTCCCCCCAACCACGTCTTCGGGCCCTGCCCCATCCTGAGCCACACCCTGAATGGAGACACCGCCCTCGGGGCCCAAACCCTTTCTCCATCCTGCCTTAGAGCCTATCCTATTTTTAGCAACAGCAACACACCGAAACAGAAGGCTCTAGTGGGGGTTCCTGCACACCAGGAGGAAGAGGTGGTTCAAGAAGGACACAGATGGGCCCATTCACACCTTCCCATTGTGGACAAGCACTAAAAGGCAGGTGAGGACTCACTTCCACAATCTCTCTCTGTTTTGGTCTCTCTTCATTCCATTTGGAGTAAGTGTACAAGAGGTTATCATGCTTGCTCTGGAACTGTTCTGGGGAAGTTCCGAGGAGCTGATAGGATTTGCTGCCCACATCCTCAGGTATGCAAGAAATAAATTTATCTCTATTTCCTCAAATCAACATCATTCTGACCCAGAACTCTTGACCCCATTGAAATGCTGTGAACTCCCTCCTAGTATTACTGAGGCCCCTCCCTCAGGACGCACCAAGAGCTCCTGGGGTGGGGGGTGTTGCTAGAGGAGGGCAGGGAGTCTGATCTCTGACTCCTGACTTCAGCCTTGGGCTCTCTGGAGTCCTCATCCACACTCTCCTGTCCTGTGTCCCTCCTGGGTGGCCCACAGCTGAGCACTGCCACCTCCTTTCCACTGGAGCTTACACTTCCCACTGCCATCCTGGCTGGCCTGGGACTCGGACTCCCGGACACTGAGTGCGATCTTTGTCTATCAGCCTAAGTGGGGAGGTGTGTTTCTAGATCTCGAAGCCTCCATGGTATCCCAGGCTTAGAGCTTCCCTTGTCTGCGGACATCAGTGTGGAACATGCTGAGAGATTGGATGACTGCATTTCTTCAGCCTGAGCATTATCCACAACTCCTTGTGTGTGGGCATATGGTGGTATCTTTCCTTCAGGAAAGGGACACTTAGCACTGTAGCAACATCTTCTCCTTGATGGTAGGAAACCCAGCTGACCTTTCTCAAGTCCTCATTGTTACTTTGCCAGAATGTTAAGCATACCTTTCTCTGTACAGTCATGTCACTTTTGCATTGTTGGGAAACCTTACATTTCTGGATATTAAGGGTCCCAGAACTCTGAAGGGGTTCATACTGGAACACTTTGACATGTATAGGGGAGATATTTTCTTAGTACATCTATAAAATATCCTCTCAAAGTACAAGCAAAATATTGGACATTGTAAAATATATAGGCAGACAGAGGATGGATGGATGGATGAATGGATGGATGGTCAGATGTATTAACTGCCTACTATTAAGAGGAATTCCCACCCCAGTGTTATGGGGATGTCCAAACACATGACACCCAACAATGGAAAATGCGATTGACATCAGTTTGTTAATCACATACGCACAGCTTCGGGCAGGACCTCACACGCCACGCAGGGCCACACAGGGGCTGCACTTGGGATCAGAGTGAATGAGCAGAGCCCGTGGGAAGCCGGCTGTGTAGTCAGTAATCAGAGGGTGTGGAGGGGTCCCTCGGTTCCAACGAGAGAATGTTCCAACTGTCTTATTTGGTTAGTTCTGTGGGCTGCAGGGAACTGAAACCCGGTACTCAGGAATAAGCAGGAGCCGCATCTGGTTCTCTTGACAAGGAAGGGTATCCGGTTAGGGAACTTATTCGTGGGAGCTTTGTGGTTAAGCCATTTGAGGTCCTCCCAATTTCACGAAATGTCAAAGGAGCACGTAAGAGTGGACCTTCATTGTATGCCTTACACCTGAAGAGAAGAAGGAAGGAAGAATGGATAGATGGATGGATGCATGGAGGGAAAGGAGAGGTACATAGAAGGAAGTGTGAGGGAAAGGATGCATGGCTGGACACACTGGTTGAGTGACACAGGGGCTGAGGGCTTGTGTTTGACCCTGTCCCTGCCAGGTGCTGTCTGTGTGATCTCGGGGGAGCCGATTAACCTCTCCCCACATCTTGTGAAATGTGGACTGAGTCACTCCTCTAGGGTTTTCATGAGTATTGTGTTGGCTCATGGTGGGTCAAGCATTTCAAGTGGTACCAAACACAGAGTAGGTGCTCAGTAAATGCACTTACTCTTTATTTTTCAAGTTAGCTTTGAAAACACATGCATTATATGTACTGCCAACTTCTTATCCAAGTCCATGATTGTGTTTTCACTCCATTAATGATATATTTTGGCGAGACGTGCTTGTTTTACAGGCAATCAATTTCATTAATCTTTGTTTTGAGGTTGCTGCTTGTTATAAACTGTTTTTGAAAATCACCCACCTCAAGGTCATAAAAATGTTCTCCTGATTTCTTCTAAAATTTTTATCATTTTACTTTTCACATTTCAGTCTATGATCTATCTGGTACTGATTGCTGGGTATGATGTGAAGTAGGGGTCAAGGTTCAATGTGTCCACATGGAGGACTCAGCACTTTCTTGAAAAGATCACCTTCCATACTGCCTTTCAGGGATACCTTTGTCATAAATTGGGTGGCTCTGGTTCTGGATTCCCTAATCTCTCTCATTGTCTGTCCCTGCAACGCCCTTCCAGATGGATATCCAGAATATATGAGGAAGAACTCTTATGTTAAAAGACAGCCAAATCAAAATGGGCTGATGAATTGAACAGGTGTTCAAGTCCATTTTAATTCTGTGCTTGTAATCATTGATTTAACAGTGCATTTATTGAGCGCCTGCAATGCACCATTCTGAGACAGCAAAACTTACCATATTTATGTACGTTGGTATGTGTTTATTTACTCACTTCTTTTTTTAAACATCTTTATTGGAGTATAATTGCTTTACAGTGTTGTGTTAGTTTCTGCTGTATAACAAAGTGAATCAGCTATATGCATACGTATATCTCCATATTCCCTCCCTCTTGCATCTCCCTCCCACCTTCCTTATTCCATCCTTCTAGGTGGTCGCAAAGCATGGAGCTGATCTCCCTGTGCTATGCAGCTGCTTCCCACTAGCTATCTGTTTTACATTTGGTAGTGTATATATGTCAATGCTACTCTCTCACTTCGTCCCAGCTTACCCTTCCCCCTCCCCGTGTCCTCAAGGCCATTCTCTACGTCTGTGTCTTTATTCCTGTCCTGCCCCTACGTTCATCAGAACCATTCTTTTGGTTTTTTTTTAGATTCCATGTATATGTGTTAGCATACGGTATTTGTTTTTCTCTTTCTGACTTACTTCACTCTGTATGACAGACTCTAGGTCCATCCACCTCACTACAAATAACTCAATTTCGTTTCTTTTTATGGCTGAGTAATATTCCATTGTATATATGTGCCACATCTTCTTTATCCATTCATCTGTTGATGGACACTTAGGTTGCTTCCATGTCCTGGCTATTGTAAATAGTGCTGCAATGAACATTGTGGTACATGACTCTTTTTGAATTATGGTTTTCTCAGGGTATATGCCCAGTAGTGGGATTGCTGGGTCGTATGATAGTTCTATTTTTAGTTTTTTCAGGAACCTCCATACTGTTCTCCATAGTGGTTGTATCAATTTACATTCCCACCAACAGTGCAAGAGGGTTCCCTTTTCTCCATACCCTCTCCAGCATTTATTGTTTGTAGATTTTTAGATGATGGCCATTCTGACTGGTGTGAGGTGATACCTCATTGTAGTTTGGATTTGCATTTCTCTAATGATTAGTGATGTGGAGCATCTTTTCATGTGTTTGTTGGCAATCTGTACATCTTCTCTGGAGAAATGTCTATTTATGTCTTCTGCCCATTTTTTGGGGGGGTGAAATAGGAAAGAATAGCTTTATTGCTTTGCCAGGCAAAGGGAGCCACAGCAGGCTAATGTCCTCAAAACTGTGTGTCCTGATCTGGAGCGGATAGTGAGGAGTTTTATAATAATGATTCAGAGAGGGCGTGGTCAGCTCGTGGACATTGTTCTGATTGGTTGGTGGTGAGGTAATCAGGAGTCAGCATCATCAGCCTTCTGGTTCTAACCAGTCTGGGGTCTACATGCTGGTGGGCAGCATACAGTTAACTTCTCCCACCTGGTGGGGGTTTCGGTGTCTGCAAAAGAGCTCAAAGATATTGTTATGAGTGTCCCTTAAGGGGGAACCTGGACCCTGCCCCAAAGCTGTCCTACTGCTTCTTTTGACTGTTCCTTCATAGTCTCCACATCCCCTCCCTTCCCTAATTAGCAACAGTTTGAACCTGCCCGTTGGAACTCAGGGAAGGTCTTGCAGGCTGAACAAAGCCCATTTCCTGTAATCAAGAAATGGGGGACACAGGACGTCTTTTGTGTCCAGAAGCCCCACAGGGTCCTGCTCAGTTCCATCACTTGCTGCAAGTAATAAATCTTTCCTCCTAATACGCGATATGGGGATATATGTACATGTATAGCTGTTTCACTTTGTTATAAAGCAGAAACTAACACCATTGTCAAGCAATTATACTCCAATAAAGATGTTAAAAAAAAAAATCTTTCCTCCTCCGGCTCTTTGGCTTTGTTATGTCTATTGGCTCAAACAACCACCAAGAGGTGAACCCAGTTTTCAGGTAACAAAACTTCTCTGTAGCTCTTTGAAAGTAATTCTATTTTCTTAAAATTTGCATTGAAAAGTTGATATATTTTTAAAAAATGTATACAGCTTTAGGAACAGTAAGACCAAGTTTAAGAAAAGCTGAGTTAATTTTAGACTATAAACCCTTGACAAAGTTTGCTTAATTTATTACTGATTCTAAATGCCTACCATGCAGATGGAACTCAAATATTTGTGACTGAGCACATTAATAAGTAAATTAACTACAACATTTGAAATGATTAAGAATCTAACAACCTAATATTTAACGGGCAGGAAGAGCAGACAACATGAATAGAAGGAAAAATATTCTCCTGATTGAGAAAAAAATGTAATGGAGGAATACAATGTATTCATAGTAATATTAATTTTCATTTAAAATTTTCTTTCACTTAAGGGAGGAGTAATGATGCATAAAGTTGTGCTGTTCCAAGAAAAGAGATTTAATGCTGGGGCTGAGTAATTAGTGAACAGTACAACTAGTGAGCCATCAAAAGACTAATCAACGGCCAAAGCAGAGATGAAAGTTACCAGTGTCACTGGTAAACTGAGGAGTCTCGGTAGGAAACAGCTCTTCATTTTCCCAATTACTATGCTTCCCTTCTTCTGAGCTATGTGAACCCATACTCCTTAGTGGTACCTTTGCCAAACTATTTAAATTTTAGCCACATCTGTTATTATTATAGTCCTATTTTCATGTGTTTAAGGCACAGTCATGTCCATTTTAAACTGGCAGCCACAGAGCTAAGTCAAAGGGCTTCTCTGTAACGTGCCAGCTCCCGGACTAAAGAGTGTGTGTTGGTGTGTGTGCGCATGTGGGCCCCTGTGGTGGGAAGGGAGTGGAGAGTTAAGTCTGGATCTCTGACCCCTCTCCTCCCTCTTTTAAGCTCCAGCTCCACTGGCATTGAAAGGAAAGGCAGGAGAGAAAAGGGGAAAAAAAGCAAGCATCTTATCTGTAGGCATGAATGCAGTCTCATTCTGTTGGTTCTCACTGCTTCTCTGTTTAACATAATAGCAGGAGGAAAGGTGGATTATAATTATTATGTATGTATTTGTTTGCTGAAAGTTCCCGCTCACAGTGGGAGAGTGATTCTATTAGTAGCAGGATTGATTTGCTGTTCTGAGGGTCCATTTGAGATTTGCAGTCTCAACTTTCAAGCCAATCATCTGCATGGTTGAGTGTTTACCTCCAATTGAGAGTTCAGCCGTTCAGTTACAAGGCAAGTGTTGTCTGTAATCAGGGCTGGAGTTTTCCCCAGAGTAAACAGGAAGAAGGGACAGTACAAGGAAAATGCAAAGCATCGATGAGGATGCCTGACTGTGGAATCTAAGTTGGGGGAGGAAAAGAGGTGTAAAGGTGTTAGGGTCAACAAAAGAAAGTTCTGTTGATGCTGAGAAATTATCAGAATTTGAATACTAAGCATGAAATTTTGAAGTTTCTATTTTATGAGTAATAAGTAAGTTTGAGAATCTTGTTCCTCAAAATGCTGCTGGGGGCCCAACATCACCTAGGAGCTTTTTATAAATGTAGAATCTCAGATGAATCAGAATCTTTATTTTAGCAAGTTTTGTAGTTGATTCAAATACACATTAAGTCTGAGAAATACTGGTCTAGAATAGTGGGTCTCAACTCTGCTTGCATAATAAAATCACTGGGGGAGTTTTAAAACTATTCCTGATTCCAAGTGAGAAAGTCTTGGGGTGAGGCCCAGGCATTGATATTTTTTTAAACCAGAATTTCACCCTGACAGTGGTTGCTAAGTAAGGAGTCATCAAGAGACAGAAAGGTTCCAGGCTCATCTACCTAGATTTTCAAGTTGCCAGGTTACCACATTCTAGTCAACTCCAGCCATTTGTGGACATGTGGAGATACACATTGTCAGATCAATTTTTCAAAAGAGGTAAGAAATTTGGTTTTCATGAGAAATATCTATATTTTAAAATCGTGGTTAAAATCAAAAAGAAAAAAAATAAACTCAGTAGGAATTTCAAAAACAGTAGGTTAGATTTTTGACTTGGAAAGAATGGTAGTTTTATTCCTTCTACAGTGTCAGCATACCACAGCTGTCTCTCTTTTCCAACTGTTGAGTCACATTAAGTAAGTTTATAGTTACTTAGAGTAACAATGTGTAAAATTGCTGACGATTCTACAGGAATCAAGAGTCACATTGTCTTTATGATCTTCTTCACTCTGAATACACAATGATCAGTGACCATCAAGGAAAAACGTGGCAGAAAAAGATGAACCAGAGAAAAACTCATGCTTTTGTCTTCATTAGATGGAAAGCTTTTCTCTGTGGCACAGAAATATTTAAGTCTTTACATTGTCTCTTCACCCACAGTATATGAAAAACCACAATTGCTGCACATTTTTTGATTGGGTTGCTTGTTTTGTTGGATATTGAGTTGCATGAGCTGCTTGTATAATTTGGAGATTAATCCTTTGTCAGTTGCTTCATTTGCAAATATTTTCTCTCAATCTGAGGGGTGTCTTTTCGTCTTTTTTATGGTTTCCTTTGCTGTGCAAAAGCTTTTAAGTTTTATTAGGTCCCATTTGTTTATTTTTGCTTTTTTTTCCATTTCTCTAGGAGGTGGGTCAAAAAGGATCTTGCTGTGATTTATGTCAAAGAGTGTTCTTCCTATGTTTTCCTCTAAGAGTTTTATAGTGTCTGGCCTTACATTTAGGTCTTCAATCCATTTTGAGGTTTTGTGGGTTTTTTTAAACATCTTTATTGGAGTATAATTGCTTTACAATGGTGTGTTAGTTTCTGCTTTAAAACAAAGTGAATCAGCCATACATATATATATATACATCTCCATATCTCCTCCCTCTTGCGTCTCCCTCCCACCCTCCCTATCCCACCCCTCTAGGTTGTTTTTCCCTTGATGCTTTTAATATTTTTTCTTTGTATTTAATTTTTGATAGTTTGATTAATATGTGTCTTGGCATGTTTCTATTTGGGTTTATCCTGTATGATACTCTCTGTGCTTCCTGGACTTGATTGACTATTTTCTTTCCCATGTTAGGGAAGTTTTCGACTATTTCTCTTCAAATATTTTCTCAGACCCTTTCTTTTTCTCTTCTTTTTCTGGGACCCCTATAATTCGAATGTTGGTGCTTTTAATGTCCCAAAAGTCTCTGAGACTGTCCTGGATTCTTTTCATTCTTTTTTCTTTATTCTGCTCCCTGGCAGTTATTTCCACCATTTTATCTTCCAGCTCACTTATCCATTTTTCTGCCTCAGTTATTCTGTTATTGATTCCTTCTAGAGTATTTTTAATTTTAGTAATTTTGTGGTTCATCACTGTTTGCTCTTTAGTAGTTCTATATCCTTGTTAAATGATTCTTGTATTTTCTCCATTCTGTTTCTGAGATTTTGGATCATCTTTACTATCATCACTCTGAATTCTTTTTCAGGTAGGTTGCCTATTTCTTCTTCATTTATTTGGTCTTGTACGTTTTTACCCTGCTCCTTCATCCGTAACATATTATTTTGTTGTTTCTTTTTTTGTGTGTGTGTGATGGGTGGTGCCGTATTCCTGTCTTACTGGTTGTTTGGCCTGAGATGTCCAGCACTGGAGTTTTCAGGCAGTTAGATAGAGCTGGGTCTTGGTGCTGAGATGAAGTCCTCCAGGTGGCCTCACTCCGATTGATATTCCCTGAGGTCTGAGGTTCTCTGTTAGTCCAGTGGTTTGGACTTGGAACTCCCACCACAGGAGCTCAGGCCCGACCTCCAGCCTGGGAACCAAGATCCCACAAGCCGGTCACTGGGGGTTTCTCCCATCTCCTTTGGTGTCCATTGTCTCCCACTGGTGCCTGGTAGGTGTCCTACTTCTACTCACTTACTTCTTATTGATCTTTATCTATGTTCACTTATGTTTTTTCACTTCTCCTGTTAGTCGTATGTGACCAGACAGAGGCAAATGTCCAAGGATTTTGAAAGTTCAGGTGCTGAATAACAACAGAAATGCAAACAGAAGCTGGGCTGAAGGCAGTGTAACCAGGGGCAACCCGGAAGGGAAGGAATGAGCTCATGGATGAGATAGCACTGCCCCAGATGACAGGGTTTATTTCTGTTACCAACTGGGAAAAGTCCAAATGGAATGCCCTCTGAGTCTTGTATACAGGAACCAAATGTTGAAGGCATTTCAAAAAACTGGAGCTCAGCTCTTCTGGAAAGAATAGAAGACAGCAAGCAAAGAAAACTAGGAAAATGGATGGGAGTCAAGGGGCAAATGGCTGACAGTTGACTCTAAATGTTAACAAAAGTTTTAGAAATTATGACTCACGTGAAACCTGCACTGTAAACATCCTGGATGTGCAAGAAAAATTATTTTTCCTATTTCAATATTCAGTATTTCAGTATTGTCATGGCAACCATTTGTTAAGACACTTGCAATCTTTTGTTAAGGACATAAATATCAGGAATATAGTGATTGCATCTAAGCTGGGGATGGCACTTGTTTGGCTACATGTGTACCATCAATGGCCAGAAAATGAATGTCATAAATATGGGTGGGTGGAAAGGAAAGATGTGAGGGTACTTGGGTTTATTGGTGAGCTGGGAGAATCCAAACGTTAAGAGGAACTATTGAAATAATTTCTCAACGCATCCCAGTTCAGAGTTAAAATATGCCTGTTATTGTGATGCGACATGTTTAGTAAGTTTAACAGGAAAGCTTGGCTTTAATCACAAGAGTCTATGTTTATGTAAACCAAGTTTCTGGCAAGATCTTGAAACAGAATCTTATGGCCAACTTCAACACTCAAGGGTGTCCTGAGTCAGAAGGTGTGTGGCAGGTGTGGCTGTTGGGGACATTGGGCTGAGCTGCAACAGAGCACAAGCTGCTCTTTATTTCTTTTCAGACACATAAACCATGGGGACCAGGGGGACTGGATTCGAATCCTAAATCCATCCCTACTCAGTGGGTTTGGAAAAATCCCCTCCCTCTTGGGCCTGTTGAATTAATCATCTCCCCACATAGAGAGGAGCTTGTCCCACGGTTCTGGGGGAGCTCCAGCCATGGCTCCTGAGGGTGGGAGTGTCCCTGCATGCTAAACAAGACAGTCGTGGGAGCCCACACAGCTGGACCTCTCCTTCTTTGGTCTCCTTCTCTCTGTTTCCATTTTGATGCTCTACAGACACACTTCTCTGCTAATCACACAGCAGGAGGAAGACAGCTCTCCCACCTGCAGCCAGATTTGCACTGGTGGTGTCCACCACTCAAGGACACCCAGGCCAGCACTCAGTCACTCAGGCATGGGTCGGCTGTCCAAGCGAAGTGTCCTCACACATACACATATAGCATCCCACTCAATGCCACAGGGCCTCCTGTGCTGATTCATTGGTTGATTTGGCTTGAAGGACTAGCAAATGTATCATTTGACACTTATTTTTTCTATGTAATTAATCTTGGTTCTTTCTGTGTGGTGAATATGGGCTTATATCGTTCTTTTAAATAGCTGCATAGTATTCTAGAGAATAGTCCATACTTCATAGTCTATTTAATGATTCCCTTGTTGGCTTTTTTTTCAACTTTTTGTATTATTTACAGAGTCACGGTTACCACCCCCTTGTAAAACTTTAAGTAGTTCCAGAGTAAATATCTGAGATTTAGAGATTAAATATAGAGATTTATATAGAAGTCTCAAAGAGAAATATCTGGATCAAAGGGTATGTGCATTTTAGATTTTAGTAGATATTATCAAACTGTTCCTTGAGTACCCGTAACAGTTAACACTTCTGGTGATATGGCGTGAGGGTGAGGGTTCCTTATCCCCTGTGAACCGTGTGTATTAGTGACAGTGCTAACAGTCCAGTCAACAATCCTGTCACATACTTGGCTTCCTCAGGGTCCCTGGGAATTGAATTGTAATTAAGGACTGTGGTGCTTCTCCGTCACTTCTGGACTAGATGGAGCATGAAGTCTGGGGCATCACTTTGCGGCTTTGCTTTGGCAAAGCCAGCTCTCAGCTGGCCATCTGGCTCCCAGCCTCAGGGCTCCCAGCTGGAAGGCCTGCTCCCCAAGGAGCAGAGTCTCTGAGCTCCCAGCCCTCATGAGGTTCCTGTAGGTGCCGTTCCCTGCGAGACACGGAGATCTTCTCAGTTCTGACTTTATAGGGCAGAAGTAGGAAACAGCTGAGTTTAAAAAGTAAAAAAATTCCTAACAATCCATTAGAGTAAACATTTAAAAAATTAAAATAGGAAGTCATGAGTAAGTTCCTTTCCATTTGTAATTGATACGAGGCTCTACTCCACTGTTTATATTCCTTTCACAGGAACCAAACGCAGAGGATCATCCAAACCCTGTCTCTTCCTGAAGCTGATGGATGGCCTGTCCCAGCCGCGGACTCTGAGGGAGGCCAAGTGTAGATTTCCTTCCTTTTTGTCATTTATATGATTGCCTGGAAGGTGAACCCAGGTACATCCTGAGAGGAGTAGAGAAGTGAGCTGGGGAAGGCAAGAGCTGACACAGGGTGCTGGGAGCAGACCTCCACACGGGCAACGGGGCCCAGACCTGCAGGGAGCTCCAGGAGGTGATGGAGACCATGCACAGAGTGGCCTGTCCCCCTCCCAGGCTGAAGTAGCTAGGGTGTCCACTAGGACTGGGGTGTCCAGGACCAGCTTCCAAGTCCTGTCCATCGTTGCCCAGGGGCAGCTCTCAGAGGCACTGGCTCCCCCAGCAGAGAGGAGGCCCTCGGGGGGAGGCATGGGTCCTTCTAGCAGGATGCTGTCCCCGTGACCCCGATGGTGAAGCCAAGGGTATGGACGGGGGCTGACAGCATCAGCTCCCACCTCTAAACCCTCTTGGAGCCAGCTTGAAACAAAGCCAGGTGGACACGTTCCATCTGCCTGGAAACTCTAAATGCCGATGTGCTGGGAAGTATCAGAGGGCAGAGCTGGACTCAGAAACTGCGCAGTTTCTCAGAATTACAGCTTGTCAGCAGTGACCCAAATGCAGTCTCCCATTTCAAAGAGGGTCCAGTTTCCTATGAATGGTTTATTGAAAAAACATGTGTGGGGAGAGAACATCTGGGAGCAGCACAGACTCCAAATCCACACACAAAGTGATGGCTGCCGTTTCACACAGTTCTTGATGGAGTGTCCCCTCCATCTTCAGAGCATTTGTACATCTGCCAATCTGCCTTGAACTTGGAAGTTCCACTAGGCCACGCTTAAAATAGAACCTCCTGGACTTGATTTGTGGGAGGGGTGGAGGGGTCATCTTGGTAGATGACTCCATCACAAGTGTTGTTATGGGCTCGTCAGAACAGCTCCATGTGACCTTGGGTCTGGGCAGAGGAAGGCCACACCCAGCACTTCCGACGTCCACCCAGATCTGGGCTCTGTGGCCTCATGGAGAAGACCTGTCGTTCCTTCTACGTGAACCATGTGGTCCCAAGCACTTCCGACACCATCCCTGCTTGGTCCTCTTAACAGGCAAGGGTGTAAGTTCCTTTTCTCCCATTTCACAGAAGAGACAAAAGCAGGTCAGGGCAGGACGGGACCCACCCACGGGCCCAGAAGAAGAAACTGGACCCAATCTACCTCTTGATGGTAATTGGTGCCCAGGAAGCATCTGGACGGTGGCTGGGCAGGGCTATGGCTCACACTGGGTCTTTCTGACACAGGAAGTCTGTGGGTTGGCGTCAGCAGGGAAACTGACGGGCAGCAGGGAGTCCTTGTGAAAGCTGGTCAGATGCACTTTTAGGGTTTGTTTGTTTGTTGTGCACTTATTAATTTGTTCCCGTGGCAAAATAGTTCCTCCCTGTGGCTCCCCTGCCTGGAGGCCCTGTCTCTGCCCAGCCCCTGCCAAATGCACCTCAGTGATCCTGCCCAAGGTGTGGGCATCTCCATGACACTGCAGAGAGGACATCTCCAAGGTCCACCCGATCGAGTGTCTGGTGCGGGGATGCCCGGCCTGGCGTAGGTGTGCTTGTGACGTTTCTTTTCTGCGGATGGGAAGGTGGGCTTCCTAGCAGACCTGACTGATTATACGCAGTGGACACCGGCCTTGCTTATCCCATAGCAGCCCTCCCAGACCCTGAGCACCTCCAAAGGAGCAGCTAGAGGAAGGGTGAGAGGAGGAGGAACATGAAAACCCTAAGGAAGCATAGTTACCAGGCACTCACACTGGCACCAGAGCAAGAAAAAGCTACACTTCACTAGTTGCAAAAATGAGTCTGTGTTAATTAATTTATGTGTGTGAGTTATTTAAGGTTTGGAGGGAAAACTGTGAATTTCCCTGCTATAACCTACAGCATCCTGGGTGCAGTCAAGGTGGTACCGCAGATTCCAGGTCTAGTAGGTTCTCCCGGGATCAGAAGCCTGGACCCTGGGATGGACAGATTCTTCTGCTTATGAATAACTCACTGTGAGCACCCCCGGGCTGAAAGCCAGCCCCATGTCACCACGGACCGACCTCTGCCTGGAAGTGTCAGCACGGGCATGTCATTTGGGATGATGCAGCTTTGTTCCGTTAACTGGTGATCCAAGAGCACCCCGTCCTGGGCTTCACCCTGCTGGGGCTGTCGGGACACCGAGAGTAGGAATAACCCCCAACCCAGGGCAGGAACCATGTGGCATGGGGACCACCAACCACATACCGCGGATGCAGCTGGAGCAGAGGGGTCCTCCCAGGACAGGAGTTTACCCAAGACCCAGATACTCTGATCCCAGCTCATCCTGCCATGAGAAGCTTCTCAGAATGTAGAGAGTGAATGCAGGTGTGAAGGGAAAAGCGGGTCAAGGTTAGTGGCTTTCTACACCTCAGGCACCTGTGTACCTCACCCTGCGTGGACTGGCAGATCAGGGGTCAGCAGTGCCCTCCGCCAGGCACCCAGTGGGAGGGAAGGAGGGTGGAGGACTTGAGTCTGGGGTCTCCACCTGCACGAATGATGGGGGTTCACGCACGAATGACGGGGGTTCACGCACAAATATGCTCTCCCGGTGCTCCATAAAATCTCAGTGCTTCAAAAGCCCACTAATGCTGGCCCAGATCAGAGAGGGATTTAGGCAAAGTTTTAAGTAGTTAAATGGCCCCGGAATGAATGAAATATGATCTAGACCAGAGGTCCTCACGCTGAAGTGGCATCAGAGCCCCTGGAGGGCTCGGCACACAGTCTTTGCCCCACCCCCGGTAGGTCTGGGGCTGCCGAGGACTGGTGTTTCCAGGTGACGCTGATCTGCAGTTCCAGCTACACACGTGAGGCCCACAGGGGCAGCTCCACCGCCCATGATGCCCAGAGCCTCAGCCAGGCCTGCCCCTCAACGCCAAGGACGTGGTGGAGAGAGGCCACTTCCTTAGAGTTTCCCAGATGTGGAAAATTGGAGTACCAGTTATGGGTTAATTTGTACACCATTTTTATGTTTCCACAGGCACGGCAGGGAACCTTCTTCTCTGAGTACTGCGACCCTGTGTCCCCTTCCCCCCAAAACAGACAAACAGAAGGAAGGAAAGATGGACAAGGGGAAGCAATGAAGGTGAATGTTGGGCCTTTAAGGACTTTAATTCTCGGTTTTGTGTTTCTAGAAGCATCTGATCAAATAACATTTTTCATAACCAAAATGGCACATAAAGAAACTGTGTGACCTGTCTCCGCCATTGTGGTCATCATGCAAGATGAATCACAGGAAGATGAATCCTAGCTTTCCAATTTTGGAAAAGGCCAGAAATGCTATTTGGATTAATTTCTATCTGGAAGTTGGCTAAAACCGACCACATTCTCTCCTACCTAGGGATAAACATAGCATTGTCATATAAATCTATAGTCTGCAAATTAGGTTAAAATAGGCCTCTTTGGGGAGGCAAACAATTTCTTTTCTTTTCTTTCTTTCTTTTTTTTTTTTTTTTGCAGATTACTCTCCAAATATGTTCAGACACAAACAGCTCAACTTTTCTTTCTTTCATAGTCAATGGCAGTCAAACTAAATTTCTACATTTTTGGAAGTGTGTTAAATTACGTTGTTCTTCAGTTACATATAAAATTCAATTAGCATTTCTTTATGGAAATTTTAATATCTTATATAGGTTACAGAAAAGAATATTTAAAATGACATTTTAATACTTTGTAAGAAGCAACAGAAATTCAACTTTCCAAAGCACAGCCCAGTACTACCATTGGAGTGTGTCTGCTGTGTATTCCCCGCACAGAATTCATTCCAATGCAAACATAAGTAAGCCTTATTCTGTACAATAGATTGACCCTCAAATACTGTGTGTATAGAATGTCTATAAGGTAAATTACCATGCATTTGAAATAGATGATTAGAACTGAAGCAAAATCTGGGGAAAGAACCACCCTAATTGCTGACCCCAATACTATTTTCTGAAGTGAAATGTGTTTAAAATTTTTGGCCAATCGATTCAAGCCAGAGTTGAACTTTTGTGCCTTTAGAAGCAGCTGAACTAGGATAATGTGACTAGAATAACTTGCAGATCAAATTCTGCTTTGGTTCAGCTATCTACTCCTTTCTTATGTGACCCAGAGGTGATGGCCCCACACTCCCCAGGGGGACATGTAGCTGGTCCAGGCTGTTGATGGCAGCCTGATGCCCTCGCCATGACTGGGTGAGGGCCAGGCACTAGCCCAGGGCTGACCAGCAGGTCCTGGGGAGGTGACTGCTGGGCTCCTGGAGAAGTTTTCCTTGTTCTTAAGAGGGAGTTACATGAAGGGCTGGTCTGTTTCTGTCCCTGGACCCCGGAGATAAGAACTCCTGGAGCAATCTTAAGCCACAGGGGAGCCAGTTGGTGTCAACTCCAGCCCACAGAAGACAGCCTAACAGAGAGAAAAAGAACATGGGTCCTTGGTGCCCCGACAGCTGTTGAGTCAACCAGCTAGAACCTAGAATAAATCTTACAGCAGCTAAGCTCTTATTTGACGTAAGGAATTGTCTTACTGTCAGTGCCTGTGAGAAGAGCTTTCTCTTGACTGTCGTGAAGGCATTCTAGATGATACAAATGCAATTTGAAAATTTGAGACTTCATGGAAAGTTGTTTCATCTGTTTCTGTTCATTTTCACTGCACACCTTTTAAATGAGCTATGTGTTGCACCATTTTTAAGCAGGTCTGCTGTATTATTCATAATTACCTCTAAACTATGAGTTTTCCTAGGTTGAAAGATAATTATGTCAGGTTTTCCTGAAATGGCTCACATTTGTATTTGCTTAATTGGCTATTTAACATGGACCGTGGTCCTCTACAATTTATCTCACTTTTCTCTTCATGTTCTTTAAAGTGTAAAGTGGAAAAAGCAGTAAAAAATAATAAGACTTGGTATTTATTCCTGCAGACGCCTGGATGATTTGTGGTCATTGAGGTCTGTTGTGCTACAAGCTTTGTTAAGATGCATGACACTGTCATGCTACCTCCCTGCCAGAAACATTCTCTGCATTTGAACTCAGGGACTTCATTGTTCTTAAATTAAATCATGAAATGAAATGTATCTCATTTTATTCCTCTGCTTCCTATGTCCACCCTCCCTGTTTACACAGGGCGTGAAGAATGGATTTCTTTTCTCTCTAGATGTTTTCCCATTGCTCCCACCTCACCAACCCTATTTCAAGTGAGTGCAGGGTAACCAACCCCGTGGGAACATGGAAAAGGCAGTCCTAGGGTCTGAACTTTCTGTCACTGATCCAGTTTTCAAGTCTTTGGTCTCGTTGTTAAACCACAAGCTCCAAATTTTTTTAGCTTTGTTTTTGCTTAAGGACTGTGGCATCAGGAAAGGCACTCACCTTGCCTCATGTTTAAACTCGACCATGTCAGTGGTGATTTGTATCGGGTGGAGTGTGGACGGCGCCTTGGGGTAGGGCGTCCGTGGGTGCGCGGGTCTGCTTTTCCTGAAGTGGCGGGTTGGGGTGGGCAGGTTCTGATCACTCCTCTGTGTCCACTGATGTTGTCTCCTGAAGGGTAAAGTGAGATACTCCCCTCCCACAACCCCAGTCCTTAGCACCAAAGAAATCATCAGTAGGGGAGGCCACAGCCTAAACACTAGTTCTTGCTTGAATATTTATCAGTGACGTTAAATGATAATTAACGAATCGATATCAGGCAGGATAAGAATGAAATGGGCTGCATGGGTGAGCATGAAGCAGACATGGCAGTGACTGACCCTCCAGTGCTCTGTACTGGCCAGCCCTGTCGTCAAGGCTGGTCTGAGCCAATCGGGGTAAAGGACCCACGTTCTTTGCCCCAGCGACCGAGTCAGTGTGTACCTGTCAATCTTCCTTCCCCTCCCAGAAGGGCGGCTCAAGGGCTGGCATGGCCCCACTTGGAGCCAGTGGACGTGAGGCAAGTTTGCTGGGGACTTGCCCAAGTCACCCCCCTGGTAAGTGAAGAAGCCAAGGTCCGTCTAGGCCACAGGCCATCGGACGGTGCGCCCCACATTGCTGACCATGGAAGCGGAAGCATAGGATGGGAGAATAGTGGGGAGGGGCAGGGTGAGACCTGGCTTCTCTAGGGCCGTCCTGGGCCTGACCACCCCATTGTTTCATGTCATACCTTTATGGAAGTTATGATTTCAACTGAGTCTCCAAGTTATGTTGTTTGGAAGAGGTGATGTTATTTTCCATTTATTATGAAACTGTAGATTTTGGATTTTCCAAGAAGCCTCAAATCTTTCTCATTATTTCTCTGACACATTCAGTATCCTCTTTGTTGAATGAAAATATAACCCCTACAGGAACCAGCTTAGAGGTTTTCTGTGTAAATGACAACATCCCATGCAAACAAGTTTGAACGATAAAAGGCATCTATTAGCCCTGCACCTAGAAAGCCCAGGGACCTGCAGGCCCTTCCACGCTGGTTAAATTTGGTGACTGGCTCAACGAAGTGGTCTGTCCTGCCCCCTACACTCTGTCCTGCCAGTGTCCTCCAGGGCCCTGGCTTCCTTCACGGTGTGGCTGCAACGTTCTGAGCTCCATACTCACACAACTCGCCAGCCAAAGGGAGTAGCCCTGCCAGGGGCCCTGCCTTCATGTCCCACTGGCCCAGACTGGGCTACATGTCCATTCTTAGACCAGCGCTCACAGGGTTCTGCTAGCAGGGGGATGGCTTTTCCCCACTGACTGAGACAGTCAGGCCCCATCCCACAGCTGCCCCCTGACTGAGGAGGGTGGGATGGAGCCTGAGGCCAAGGGTACTTCTCCAGGGGCTGCATCCAGATCTGTACCAGGCGGGTCACTCCCTGGAGTAGAGTTCTACACAATGCAAGGTTATCTGTTCAGTTTTTTTTTTTTTTTTTTTTTTGTGTGTGTGTGTGGTACACGGGCCTCTCACTGTTGTGGCCTCTCCTGTTGCGGAACACAGGCTCCGGACGCGCAGGCTTAGTGGCCATGGCTCACGGGCCCAGCCGCTCCGTGGCATGTGGGATCTTCCCGGACCGGGGCACGAACCCGTGTCCCCTGCATCGGCAGGCGGATTCCCAACCACTGCGCCACCAGGAAAGCCCTGTTCAGTTTTAAGATAAGTCACTTTTGAATCACCCACTCAGAAGGGTCTGTAAACCAGCTCTGCCCAAACCTTCCCCGGGGTCCACACAACCCAGGCCTCTGCTCCACGCCCCAGCTATCCCCGAGCTCAGAGATTTCAAGGGGCTTCTTGAGCAAATGCACATGAGGACGATAAAGGAACCTGGGACACACAAGACAGCAGCTAGAATCATGGGAAGCTGTGAAGGACAGAGGGGGACCTTGTGGGCACCGGAACACGAGGACAGCAGGCCGGAGAGTCCGGGAGAAGTAAACACTTTGCTCACATATTCTGTGGGCTGGTCTTACCTCAAGGTCCTTCCCTGAGGCAGTGGACTTGCATGTTTACTGTAGCTCCAAGGTCAGCCACATGCCCTGGGTGCCAGCCACCATGCAGCTGTCCTTGGCAAAAAGGCACTATCTTCACCCTCGCTGAAACCTCCCCCTGAACCTGGCTAGGCCACTTCGCTGGGCAGCATCCCTTGGCTGCAGGCCCCAGAGCCCAGGAATCGGGGTCAGTCATGAGCCAGCCCAGGTATCGTCCCTTTGCAAGAACCCCGGGCTCCCAGGCAGCTCCCAGCTACATGTGGTCTCAGGGACGCAACATGCCCATCTACATCACCACCATCAATGCACTTTGTGTGTGTTTATTCTGCTTCCAAAGTAAGTTTTATTCCCAGTTTTGAAAGTAACACATATTCATTACGAAAAGTGTGGTAAGTACAATCAATATTTTAAAAAACCCATCACAAAGAAAAGTTCTACCAACAATTTGGTGCATTTCCTTTCATTTGCATTTTTCCATTTTGGTACAAATCTGTGCATGTTTTTCCTTTTCCCACCAGTCCCTTCATACACTGTGTATTTCATACAGCATTTTCACTGACATAGCCTTTTATACGTGTACATTTGTCTCCTGGTTTTCACTTTGCCTTTACTGTGCATGAAACCAAACTTTCATGAATGTCGCTTTACTTGTTGCACATTATTTTACTGTGTAAATGGACCCTAAGTTACTTGGGCACCCTTTGAAAACATTTAGGTATTTGCAGTTGCTTTCTATTTTATAAATATTGCATTTAAATTTGCAGTTAGTGCATTTCAGATTCTTTTCTTAGGATGATTTCCCCAGGTGTGGATTGATGAAGCGAAGGCAGGCATGGTTTAAAGTTATTCATATACGTGATAAGAGAGGAAGTCACTTATCAGGGACCCTGGGTCTTGGGGAAAAGTCCTCAGAATTGGTCCCTAAGCTTGAGATTCACTAGACCAGGTGTTTTGATCAAAGCCACAAAAGTTCTTGAAATTTATACTTTCAATTTGCATAAAATCTTTTGGAAATTATTGAGACTTGTCATTTAGGATTTCTGGTTGGCATTGCTTCATTTTGAAGTTGTGATGAAGTGAAGAATGGCGTCAGGTGACTCTCAGATGCTGGTGGCACCTTCTCCACATTCTTCACGCAGACCTCCCTCCCCCTCCTGGGCCCAGCCCGCTCATGTGTGTGCACACTCACACAGAATCACACTTGTACATGGACACACACTCACAGACATGCACACACCACTCACACACGTGCACACACTCACATATACACACACACAACTCTGTAACACACACTCATACGCATAAACACACATATACACTCTAACACACACTCATACTCAGTCACGACACACATGCTGACCTAACTCCACATACTCACATTTACTATGATTGCCAAATACAATACAGATAGGTAGGTACAGGGTGCCCAGTTGACACTGAATTTCAGATAAACAATGAATAATCGTTCAGTGTAAGCACGTCCTATGTCATATTTGCAATAGAGCCATGCGGTATTTGGGACAGACTTACACCAAAAAAATATTTGTTGTTCAACAGAAATGCAAATTTAACCAGGTGTCCCACATTTTTATTTGCTAACCCCGGCTGCTCTGACATTCATGCAGACATTCAATCATACACCTGCTCACCGGGGCCCACCTGTGCTCACACTTACTCACACACACCGTCCCACTCTTTTTCTTCTCATCCTACGTTCAGTTTACTTGCTCATTATAATACAAATGGGTACCGGAAACCCTCTGATAAAAGGCAAATTGCATGGCAGTAGCTTAATATATATTTTTAAAATGATTGTTTTAATAAAATTCCCAGTGAATCTCATGCCTCCTAGGTGACCATCTCAATGTTAGAAACTGATGCCACTGTGTGTGGAACCCTAGCATCCAGGCTAAGCTCCTGAGGCCGACGGTGGCAATTCTCACAAAGGAGATGAACTTCAGACAGCCAGGTTATAGGTCCTTGGCCCCCCGGCAGGTAGCTCTCAGATCTCCGTGTAAACATTGCCCTTTGCACTTCCTAAGTTCTGGGCATGTTTATTTTACAGAAAGGGGTCTCGGCCCATCTGGGATTTGTTTGGAAGGGATTGCCTCTTTCCTTTCTTTATAAAAATTATCCCGTTTCTTTATGTAACTGGGCCAGAGAGTCCATGTGGCGGGTGAGCCTCACCTTTTCCTGGGTGTGTTCCTGGAAAGAGTGTGTGGAGCCGGGTGGGTTCACCATCTGTGTGCAACCCCAGCTTGGCCTCCTGTCAAACATGCTCTAGGGTGCTGGTGGCCCCCCTCCTTGGTCCCTGGGCCTCAGGAGTGCCCGGCTGGCAGCTGCATTTTGATGGGTGAGTGAGTGAACAGGAGAGGACCCCGGCTTCTTTTGATGTGCTTGCAGTTCATAAATCTCACTATGAGCAGCAGTCATTCCATTCCTCATAACAGGGACCTCCACATACAGGACGTTTTAAAATTTGAAGTTTTGTCTATAGTTCCAAGAATGAGTTGAGAAAGATTCCACTTGCCCTGCCCCGGCATAAACTCTGGGTGTGTGGAGCAGTGGGGCGCAGGCCACGCCTCTGAAGGACCTCACCCTCAAATGTTTGCACACAATGGCTCACTTCAATGACACGCAGGGAATGGAACAAGGGACACAGCAGAGCCGTGAAGCTGGAGGTGGCTCAGTGACTCAGGGATGCGACCCGAGGGGAAGTCACTCTGTGGGGTCGCTGAGTGGGTAAAGCACAGGGCAATGGTATTTCTATGAGCTTTTTACACTCGCAGTGGTTGGCGCTGCAGGAAAATATACCATTTCCTTCCCATCAATCTGGAAAGATTGGCGCTCTGCCGATGCAGCTCATGGCAAAGCCGTCGGCATCACACGGGAAACATCCACACAGCCCGGGGTTTATTTTTCCTCCAGGGATCACCGAGAACTTTCCAAACACTTATCCAGAAGAGCCTGGCCAGATGGGAACTTGCTGAGGGAGGTGGTCCATGTCCCCCACCATGGAAGGCAGAGGCCACCCAGGTACAAAGGAAAGTGGAGGGGGAGGAGGACCAGCCTGTGGCTGCTCCCTGCCACTGCATCCCCAAACCCAGCCGCGACACATGGCCCCGGGTTCCCAGCTCGCCCTCCTCAGGCTTTTAATGCTGAATGTATGGTTTCCTTAAAAAAAAAAAAAAAAAAAAAATCCACGCAAACATCTAACAACTTTCTGAAATCCACACTTAAGTATAGATTTCCCTTTTGACCCCCAGGAGGCCTCCTAACACAGGTCTACTTTCTATAGAAAACTCATTGCCATGACGTCATGGACTTTGTTTCTGAGAAGAGACAATTGTTTTATCTTGGGAGGAAGGATGTTGGGGGCCTCGGAGGACCGTTTGGCCTTGTCTTCTATCGGGGATGCTTCCACCCATGCACAGGACCACGTCTGTTCCTCTATGGAGAGGCTTCAGCTAACTGGAGCCATTAAATCATTTCTGGTTTTGTGGAAATAAAAAGAAGGTGGGGAGAGGCCTCCAGGAGGTATCGCCCTCCCCGCCACCCCCAGTGTGTTCTGAGCTTAGCGATTTCCTTCCTGAGAACAGAACATGGAAAGGGAGGGGGTGGCTTTAGAGCCAATGTTGATGAGGATCACTGTTGCTGGCCACATGGACAGTGTGTCCCCCTAATGGGACCTGTTGAGTAGGGCACTCTGTCTCTGCCGGCTTCCTCTCCCAAAACCCAGTGACCCCAGTCTAACTATGAGAAAAATACCAAAGAGACCCAATTGGACGGACATTCTACACAAGGCCCACCCAGTGTTCTTCAAGGTCATCAAAAACAAGGAAAATCTGAGATATCATTACAGACCCAAGGAGGCTGGAGAGACAGGATGACTAAATGTAATCTCTTCTCCTGGATGCGATCCTGGAACAGAAAAAGGACATTAGGAAAAAGCTAATGAAAGCCAAATGAAGTGTGAATTTAGTTAACAGTGAGGCACTGATGTCGGTTCCTTAGTTGTGACAAATGTACCCAGTAAAGTAAGATGATGACAACCAGGGAAACAGACAGGAAATTTCTGTATCTTTGCAACTTTTCTATACATCAAAAACTACTCGAAAATAAAAAGTTTATTTAAATACAGATAAGAATAAAAGGGGAGTAGTCTTGACACAGGAGGTACATAAGGTCAGTGCTTGCAAAGTGGTTTTTCTAGAATTTCATATAAAATTAAAATTCTTGAGCTCTTTCCAGGTCATAGTATATGAGAGGGTTTTGAGGGAAGCTGGTAATAAAATGGAGCAATTCCCTAGGGCACAAGCAGTCACATTAGGTTGAGAAATACAAACAGATACCTAATCCTGGAAGAATCTGAAGCCTGGACTCTTGGTAACATGTGTGGATGGTAGCAGCCGAGGGACCAGCCCCAAAGGTCAGGGTGAGCCTCTGGTTAGTGTGGTGGGCTGATCTCAGCCTTTGTCCTTCCTCCCACTTGGAACTACCACAGTGATGGTGAAGAAAGAAAACAAGGTATGATGAACTTATAAGGACAAAGAAAATGAAGAAGGAGGCATGCAAGGAGGCATGCAGGTCCACTTTCCAATCAGCTTTTCAGATCCTCTCTGTTAAATATAAATGGGTCCCAAGGATCTCCAGATAAGTGAAATCCTTCAACATGAATGAGAGCCCCAAACAAATAAGCACACAAACCTACAAATAAGCAAAGGAGAACTAGAGGAAATGGACAAAGCAGTGAATGGAATGTTTTTTAAAGGAACCCAGAGGAAATAATGTAGCAAGTTCAGAAAACATATATATTTCAAGAATCCAAAGGCAAGTCATTCCATTCTCAACAATGTGATGTTATGAAAATGGGAAAATCTGATCATGTGAAAGAAGTCTTAGTAATTAAAAATATGATAACCCAAAATAGTAACAGGAAGATTAGAAGAATGAAGAATTCTTTCAGAAAGTACAATGAAAAACGAAGACAAAAAACAGGTGAAAAAAAGAAACTTAGAAAAGCAATCAAGAAGACATAATGTCTGACTCTTTAGAAACTCAGAAATAGTGAAAATAATAAAGGAGACGCATGCATCAAGTAAGTGGTAGAAGAACAATTCCCCAGCCCGAGGCCATGAGCCTCCAGACCGAAGGTACCCAGTAGACAAAATGCAAAATATACACACCAAGGCACACCTTCCCAAGATTTTAGAGTTTTAGAGACAAAGCAATATTGAGAGAGAGAGAGAGAGAGAGAGAGAGAGAGATCCCATTCAAAGGAAATAAAGTCAGAAGACACCATTGGAAGAGTAATAGTTAGTGCAGCAAAACCTTCCAATTCTGAGATGCAGTCTAAAATTCTATTACATCCAGAGAAATAATAAAGTGTGAGAGAGAATGAAGATATTTCAAAACTGTCAGGACTTTTGCCTGCTATTCTAGGAAGATGGAATAGGTGACTTTCTTCCTCTTGCTAAGGACAACTAAAATCCAGGACATTACCTGTTAAGCCAACAAAAGAAGACTCTGGAAGGTGGCAAGAAGTCTCCTTGGAGAGCAACCTCAGGACCCAAGGAAAAACTTCGTGGTGAGTTCCAGGGGTTTCTTCTGGTCTCAAATATCCCAGAATTGGAGCTGAAGAAGCCAGAAACCCAGAAATGCCAAAGGCACAGACATGAAAGGCCCTAACAAAACCCTGCTCTTTCCAGCCAGAGGACTAGGAAAGGGGTAGCCTGGAAAGACAGGACACTTTTTGTCTGTTGTTCAAGAACCGTGTTCTCCAGGCAAAAACCACAGAAAAGAATGTGGCCCCACCCTACTCATGCCAGTCAAGGCCGAGTGGAGCTTAGGACTTCCGTCTGCTCTCACTGGGCGGGAGCAGGGAACCCCAGCTCCCACAATAGGTGATGTCAGAGCAGGTGACTGTGGAGTTAAGACTTGCATCCTGCGGGCAGTAAAAAGTGCCCATGCTCATGCTGTCTAGAGAGACCATATAGGGAAACCAGTCTTTTTGTAGATGATTTTTGTCAAGTTGAGGAAGTTCTCCTGTATTCCTGAGAGTTTTTATCATGAATGGGCATTGAATTTTGTCACATTCATTTTCTCCCTCATCAGTTAATATGATCAGGTGGTTTTTCTTCTTTAGTCTTTTAATATGGTTGATTACATTGATTCATTTTCAAATATCAAACCGGCTTTGCATTCTTGGAGAAACACCCATTTGGTCATGGTGTATAATTATTTTTATACATTTTGCTGAATTCTATTTGCTACATTTTGTTAAGGATCATTACATCTCTACTTATGAAGGGTATTGGTCTTTAGTTTTTTCATGTTTTGCCTGGTTTGGTACCAGGATAATACTATCTTCATAAAATAAAACTGGTACAGCACCTTTTCCACCATATTCTTTTGGTCAAGTAGTCATAGAACCCAGATTCCTGGGGAGGGGCCACAGACTCACCCCAATGGGAGGAGTGCAAAGAATTTGGGGGCCATAGTTTAAAACCACCATGTCTTCCTAGTAAGGTACTAGGCATCTGAGTTTGAACTCAAAATGCATTGTTTCGAAAACAATTTACTGGTAAGATAACACTGTGCTCTCAGCACATCACAGGCTAAATCTCTCTGGGTGGAGGTGGGGAGCCATGCTGCCTTCTGTCTTATCACTTTTGTTTCTGGGGAAATGTGTTTTGAGTTCTTGAAGTAATGCACAAACAAACCTTGGTAATCCAACCCTTTCTTTGTTTGTTGTGTTGTGTTTCTTAATTCTGCAAGTTATAAAGTCCATGGTGGCAAGTTGTAAAAACTGACTGGCAGGACCCACTGGCGATTGAAAAGGAGATGTGTAAGGAAATAGCAGCGATCATCGTGCAGGGCACCAAAGTGTCTGATACAAGCTGCCCTAAGCCAGGGGGGAGCTCTGCCTGCTCTGTGTCACTCCTGGACAAGGGATGGTCAGCCAAGGGCATGCGCCACCTCCCAGGTTCAGGGCCAGTGGCTTGGGGGCACCATGTGACTTCCTTGTGTGCCTTGGCTCTTTACACAGCTTAAGTCCCCAGAAAAGCAGCCCTGGGCTTTCCAACACTCGAGGTGAGGGTTGGAGAACTTTGCATTCCTGGGCGTGTACAAATTGACTATGTGCCACTTACTTAGAATTGCTAGATTTCAGTTACAGGGTAGTGAAAAAAATAATTCTTCCCACCCAGAATCCTGTCCTGAATCTCTCCAGGGACCCCAGGGTGAAGACCTCTGCTTGTAAAGGCAGAATTCTTCCCTGGGGAGAACTGCTCTTGGATTTGGCAACTGGGTCTTTGGTTTATGAAGGAGGCCCCGGGGAGCAGTGCTGGTCACCGTGATAAATTGAGATGGTTTTCTTCTTGCCCCAGGAAGCTTGGACTCAAAGGTTTCTGGTGACTTGGGACAGGGTAAGGAGAGGAAAGGGAGGCCCTGTGGGAGAAGGATTTGGATGAGGGCCTGGGATTCCCCAGGACCACGGGGTGGGGTAACCACGCCCTGGACAATGGTGTCTGCCCAGGCTAAGCTCTCTCCATTCCACCTGCAGTCTCCTCTCTCCCTACCCTCTGTACAAAGTCCATCATTAGGCATCAAGGAATGACAGGGAGGGGGCAGTGTCATTGCTTAGGGTAAAGGGGAGCTGGAGAAGCCAGTGGGGGAGAAAAGGAAAGACACCCCCACCCCTCCCCATCACACGTGCTCCATTTCTCCTCAAAGCTTGTGTGGAAATGACACAGAGTTCAACCATGAGGAGTCTGCAGGCTCCGGTCCTGCTGCCTTTGGGAGTGTTCAGCCTTCGATTCCCATCGGAGGCTGTGTCTTCACAGCATCCATCCCTTGGATCTGCCATCCACCCAGGTCCTAGGGGAGGGCAGACACAGTGACCCAAGCTGCCCCTTGACTTCCACCCCACCCCACCCCATGGCCCCGGCCCCGGGGGACAAGGTCAGTGTCACCTGATGCTCTGACTCCTTCCATGGGTCCCTCCTTGGCATCAGTGTGCTTTGAACAGCCTGTACCTGTGCCTTTCCCACCGCCAGCCCTCGGGCTGTGGGAGTCCCTTGACCACCCACAGATGTGGGATTCTTTCTCCCCAGAGTGACCTTGACCCTGACTGTGGGTACGGGGCTGTGAAAACTCTGGTTGGACCCTCTGAAGCATCACCCACCCTCCAGGAACCCCATGGGATCAGCTAAAGCCCCCAGTTTGGGCCTCACCTGAGCCTCATGTTTCATGCTTCCTCCACTTTGCAGCCCTGGTCCTGGTCCTGCTCCCTCAGGGGCCCCGGACGGACCCACTTAACAAAGCCACCCTCGTCTTTAGCAGAGTAAGAATTTTTGCTGTATTCCACAGAGCAGAGAATGCCTTTGGAAGAATTTAGATTTTGTTCACTTGTGTCACTCTGGAGCAGAGTTTCTCAGTCTGGATCCCATGGACATTTGAGGCTGGATGCTTCTTTGAGGAAGGGGGTGTCCTGTGCCTTACAGGATACTTAGCAGCATCCCTGGTCTCTGCACTCTAGATGCCAGTGGCACCCCTCCCCTCCCCCACCCAGTTGTGAAATCCAGAGGACTCTCCAGACTTTGTCTGGCGTCCCTGTTGAGGGGCAAACCCCCACTACACTAAAGAGTCTACATCGGACTGGTTTTTGTGGTAGATTTGCCTCATTTTGTTCATTGCTGAGAGCCAAAGGGGTCCATGAGGAAGAGTTACCTCCCCTGGGGCCACCTGCTAGGTGGCCACCCACCACTCTTGTAGCAACGGAGCATGGGCAAGGTGGAAGGAGCGGGAGAGGAGATGGAGGCAGCCTCAGCTGCCTGAGGGGGTCAGGCACCTGAAGCCTGGGGCATCTGCAGTTAGAAAGGTCTCTCCTTTGTCTCACTCACCTCTTTGATGCACAATTTAAATTCTCTTCCTTCTCTTCCAAGGTGGGGAAGCACAACTGGGAACCATTTGAATTCAAAATCAGGAAGCAAACTCTTCAGGCCTGGCTCAAACTCTGGTGAATTTGGGCGAAGAATTACTACCTAGGAATTGATGAAAATGATTGGAATTCATCAGAGGAAGTCTAGGACCTGTTCTCTAAGCCAGCAGTCCCCAACCTTTTTGGCACCAGGGACTGGTTTCAAGGAAGACAGATTTTCAGGGGCGGGGGTGGGGTGATGGGGGGTGATTCAGGCAGTAACGCAGCGATGGGGAGCCTTGGAGAGCTGCAGAAGAAGCTTCGCGGCCACTCACCTCCTGCTGTGCACCCAGTTCCTAACAGGCCGCATCGGGGATGGGGACACCTACTCGCAGCTGTCGCTGGGACTATCTCCATCCTCCTTGACCTCAGATCACCCAGCAGGCCTGTCTTCACGGCCTCCGTTACTTTCCCCAGCCTTTGCTCAAGACTTCTTAAAGCCTCAAGTTGCCACGTACGACTTGCTGGGCTGCTGCCTTAATTAGCTACCCTGTGTGCTTCCCTGATGGGAGAAGGAAGAATCCTAGATTACTGTGCCATTCAATACAGCAGCCACCGCATCGGACAATGTCAGTCTGGAAGTTTCCCATGATCACAGAAAGCTCTCTTCGACAACCCTGAAAGCCCAGTGTTTCAAACACTTTGTCCTCACAGACTTGGCTAGATTTGTCTGTTTTATTAAGCTGAGTGTTTTCATGCATCTGGGTTTTTTTTGTTTGTTTTTTTTTAAACACCTTTATTGGGGTATAAATGCTCTACAATGGTGTGTTACTTTCTGCTTTACAACAAAGTGAATCAGCCATAAATATACATATATCCCCATATCTCCTCCCTCTTGTATCTCCCTCCCACCCTCCCTATCCCACCCCTCTAGGTGGTCACAAAGCACCGAGTTGATCTCCCTGTGCTATGTGGCTGCTTCCCATTAGCTATCGCTTTTACATTTGGTAGTGTATATATGCCCATGTCACTTTCTCACTTCGCCCCAGCTTAACCTTCCCCTTCCCCACATCCTCAAGTCCATTCTCTATGTCTGCATCTTTATTCCTGTCCTGCCCCTACATTCATCCAAACCTTTTTTTTAGATTCCATATATATGTGTTAGCATACAGTATTTGTTTTTCTCTTTCTGTCTTACTTCACTCTGTATGACAGTCTCTAGTTCCATCCACCTCACTACAAATAACTCAATTTTGTTTCTTTTTATGGCTGAGTAATATTCCACTGTATATATATGCCACATCTTTATCCATTCATCTGTCGATGGACACTTAGGTTGCTTCCATGTCCTGGCTATTGTAAATAGTGCTGCAATGAACATTATGGTACATGACTCTTTTTGAATTATGGTTTTCTCAGGGTATATGCCCAGTAGTGGGATTGCTGGGTCCTATGGTAGTTCTATTTTTAGTTTTTAAATGAACCTCCATACTGTTCTCCATAGTGGCTGTATCAATGTACATTCCTACCAACAGGGCAAGAGGGTTCCATTTTCTCCATACCCTCTCCAGTATTTATTGTTTGTAGATTTTTTGATGATGGCCATTCTGACCAGTGTGAGGTGATACCTCATTGTTGTTTGGATTTGCATTTCTCTAATGGTTAGTGATGTGAAGCATCTTTTCATGTGTTTGTTGGCAATCTGTATATATTATTTGGAGAAATGTCTATTTAGGTCTTCTGCCCATTTTTGGATTGGGTGTTTTGTTTTTTTGTTATTGAGCTGCATGAGCTGCTTGTAAATTTTGGAGATTAATCCTTTGTCAGTTGCTTCATTTGCAAATATTTTCTCCCATTCTGAGGGTTGTCTTTTGGTCTTGTTTATGGTTTCCTTTGCTGTGCTTTTAAGTTTCATTAGGTCCCATTTGTTTATTTTTGTTTTTATTTCCATTTCTCTAGGAGGTGGGTCAAAAAGGATCTTGCTGTGATTTATGTCATAGAGTGTTCTACCTACGTTCTCCTCTAAGAGTTTTATAGTGTCTGGCCTTACATTTCGGTCTTTATTCCATTTTGAGTTTATTTTTGTGTATGGTGTTAGGGAGTATTCTAATTTCATTCTTTTACATGTAGCTGTCCAGTTTTCCCAGCACCACTTATTGAAGAGGCTGTCTTTTCTCCATTGTATATTCTTGCCTCCTTTATCAAAAATAAGGTGATCATAAGTGTGTGGATTTATCTCTCGGCCTTCTATCCTGTTCCATTGATCTATATTTCTTTTTTTGTGCCAGTACCATATTGTCTTGATTACTGTAGCTTTGTAGTATAGTCTGAAGCCTGGGAACCTGATTCCTCCAGCTCCGTTTTTCTTTCTCAAGGTTGCTTTGGCTACTTGGGGTCTTTTGTGTTTCCATAAAAATTGTGAAATTTTTTGTTCTCGTTCTGTGAAAAATGCCATTGGTAGCTTGATAGGGATTGCTTTGAATCTGCAGATTGCCTTAGGTAGTATAGTCATTTTCACAATGTTGATTCTTCCCATGCAAGAACATGGTATATCTCTCTATCTGTTTGTATCATCTTTAATTTCTTTCATCAGTGTCTTATAGTTTTCTTCACTTAGGTCTTTTGTCTCCTTAGGTAGGTTTATTCCTAGGTATTTTATTCTTTTTGTTGCAGTGGTAAGTGGGAGTGTTTCCTTCTCTTTCAGATTTTTCATCATTAGTGTATAGGAATGCAAGAGTTTTCTGTGCATTCATTTTGTATCCTGTTACTTTACCAAATTCATTGATTAGCTCTAGTATTTTTCTGGTAGCATCTTTAGGATTCTCTGTGTATAGTATCATGTCATCTGAAAACAGTGACAGCTTTACTTCCTTTCTGATTTGGATTCCTTTTATTTCTTTTTCTTCTCTGATTTCTGTGAGTATAATTTT
This sequence comes from Kogia breviceps, assembly GCF_026419965.1. Taxonomy (NCBI): domain Eukaryota; kingdom Metazoa; phylum Chordata; class Mammalia; order Artiodactyla; family Physeteridae; genus Kogia; species Kogia breviceps. Next base: position 31,679,662 of record NC_081323.1, on the reverse strand, counting down.
CAAAACTATGTTGAATAATAGTGGTGAGCGTAGGCAACCTTGTATTTTTTCCAATCTTAGAGGAAATGGTTTCAGTGTTTCACCATTGAGAACAATGTCGGCCGTGGGTTTGGCATATATGGCCTTTATTATGTTGAGATAAGTTCCCTCTATGCCTACTTTCTGGAGAGTTTTTCATCATAAATGGGTGTTGAATTTTGTCAAAAGCTTTTTCTTCATCTATTGAGATGATTATATGGTTTTTATCCTTCAGTTTGTTAATATGGTGTATCACATTGATTGATTTGCATATATTGAAGAATTCTTGCATTCCTGGGATAAACCCCACTTGATCATGGTGTATGATCCTTTTAAAGTGCTGTTGGATTCTGTTTGCTAGTATTTTGTTGAGGATTTTTGCATCTATGTTCATCAGTGATAATGGCCTGTAGTTTTCTTTTTTTTTGACACCTTTCTCTGGTTTTGGTATCAGGGTGATGGTTGCCTCATAGAATGAGTTTGGGAGTGTTCCTGTCTCTGCTATATTTTGGAAGAATTTGAGAAGGATAGGTGTTAGCTCTTCTCTAAATGTTTGATAGAACTCGCCTGTGAAGCCATCTGGTCCTGGGCTTTTGTTTGTTGGAAGATTTTTATAACAGTCTCAATTTCAATGCTTGTGGTTGGTCTGTTTATATTTTCTATTTCTTCCTGGTTCAGTCTCGGAAGTTTATGCTTTTCTAAGAATTGGTCCATTTCTTCCAGGTTGTCCATTTTATTTGCATATAGTTGCTTGTGGTAGTCTCTCATGATCCTTTGTATTTCTGCAGTGTCAGTTATTACTTCTCCTTTTTCATTTCTAACTCTATTGATTTGGGTCTTCTCCCTTTTTTTCTTGGTGAGTCTGGCTAATGGTTTATCAATTTTGTTTATCTTCTCAAAGAACCAGCTTGTAGTTTTATTGATCTTTGCTATCATTTCTTTCATTTCTTTTTCATTTATTTCTGATCTGATCTTTATTATTTCTTTCCTTCTGCTAACTTTGGAGTTTTTTTGTTCTTCTTACTCTAATTGCTTTAGGTGTAAGGTTAGGTTGTTTATTTGAGATGTTTCTTGCATCTTGAGGTAAGATTGCATTGCTATATACTTTCATCTTAGAATTGCTTTTGCTGTGTCTCATAGGTTTTGGGTTGTCGTGTTTTCATTATCATTTGTTTCTAGGTAGTTTTTAATTTCCTCTTTAATTTCTTCAGTGACCTCTTGGTTATTTAGTAGTGTATTATTTAGCCTCCATGTGTTTGTATTTTTTACAGATTTTTTTCCTATAATTGATATCTAGTCTCATAGCATTGTGCTTGGAAAAGATACTTTATACAATTTCAATTTTCTTAAATTTACCAAGACTTGATTTGTGATCCAAAGTATGATCTATCCTGTAGAATGTTCCATGAGCACTTGACAAGAAAGTGTATTCTGTTGTTTTTGGATAGAATGTCCTATAAATATCAATTAAGTCCATCTTGTTAATGTGTCATTGAAAGCTTGTGTTTCCTTATTTATTTTCATTTTGGATGAGCTGTCTATTCGTGAAAGTGGGGTGTTAAAATCCCCTACAATGATTGTGTTACTGTCAATTTCCCCTTTTATTACTGTTAGCATTTGCCTTATTTATTGAGGTGTTCCTATGTTGGGTGCATAAATATTTACAGTTGTTATATCTTCTTCCTGGAATGATCCCTTGATCATTATGTAGTGTCCTTCTTTGTCTCTTGTAATAGTCTTTATTTTAAAGTCTATTTTGTCTGATATGAGAATTGATACTCCAGTTTTCTTTTGATTTCCATTTGCATGGAATATCTTTTTCCATCCCCTCACTTTCAGTCCTTATGTGTCCCTAGGTCTGAAGTGGGTTTCTTGTAGACAGCATATATGTGGGTCTTGTTTTTGTATCGATTCAGCTAGTCTCTGTCTTTTGGTTGGAGCATCTAATCTATTTACATTTAAGGTAGTTATCAATATGTATGTTCCTATTACCATTTTTGTAATTGTTTTGGGTTTATTATTTTAGTCCTTTTACTTCTCTTGTGTTTCCTGCCTAGAGAAGTTCCTTTAGCATTTGTTGTAAAGCTGGTTTGGTGGTGCTGAATTGTCTTAAATTTTGCTTGTCTGTAAAGGTTTTAATTTCTCCATCGAATCTGAATGAGATCTTAGCTGACTAGAGTAATCTTGGTTGTAGATTTTTCCCTTTCATCACTTTAAATATGTCCTGACACTTCCTTCTGGCTTGCAGAGTTTCTGCTGAAAGATCAGGTGTTAACCTTAAGGAGATTCCCTTGTATGTTATTTGTTGTTTTTCCCTTTCTGTTTTTAATATTTTTTCTTTGTATTTAATTTTTGATAGTTTGATTAATATGTGTCTTGGTGTGTTTCTCCTTGGATTTGTCCTGTATGAGACTCTCTGTGCTTCCTGGACTTGACTGACTATTTCCTTTCCCATATTATGGAAGTTTTCAACTATGATCTCTTCAAATTTTTCTCAGTCCCTTTCTTTTTCTCTTCTTCTTCTGGGACCCCTATAATTCTCATGTTGGTGCATTTAATGTTGTCCCAGAGTTCTCTGAGACTGTCCTCAATTCGTTTCATTCTTTTTTCTTTATTCTGCTCTGCAGTAGTTATTTCCACTATTTTATCTTCCAGGTCACTTTTCCCTTCTTCTGCCTCAGTTATTCTGCTACTGATTCCTTCTAGAGAATTTTTAATTTCATTTATTGTGTTCTTCATCATTGTTTGTTTTCTCTTTAGTTCTTCTAGGTCCTTGTGAAATGTTTCTTGTATTTTCTCCATTCTATTTCCAAGATTTTGAATCATCTTTATTATCATTACTCTGACTTCTTTTTCAGGTAGATAGCCTATTTCCTCCTTGCTTGTTTGGTCTAGTGGGTTTTTGTCTTGCTCCTTCATCTGCTGTGTGTTTCTCTGTCTTCTCATTTTGCTTAACTTACTGTGTTTGGGTTCTCCTTTCTGCAGGCTGCAGGTTTGTAGTTCCCATTGTTTTTGGTGTCTGCCCCCAGTGGCTAAGGTTGGTTCAGTGTGTTGTGTAGGCTTCCTGGTGGAGGGGGCTGGTGTCTGTGTTCTGGTGGATGAGGCTGGATCTTGTCTTTCTGGTGGGGAGGACTGCATCCGGTGATGTGTTTTGGGGTGTCTGTGACCTTATTATGATTTTAGGCAGCCTCTCTGATAATGGGTATGGTTGTTTTCCTGTCATGCTAGTGGTTTGGCATAGGGTGTCTAGCACTGTAGCTTGCTCACCATTGAGTGGAGCTGGGTCTTAGTGTTGAGATGGAGATCTCTGAGAGAGCTTTCACCATTTGATATTATGTGGAGCCAGGAGGTCTCTGGTGGACCAATGTCCTGAACTTGGCTTTCCCACCTCAGAGGCACAGGCCTGACACCCGGCCAGAGCACCAAGACTCGGTCAGCCACACTGCTCAGAATAAAAAGGAGAAAAAAAGAAAGGAAGAAAAACTTAAAATAAAGTTATTAAAATAAAAATTAAAAAATTATTAAAAATAAAAAATTAAAGAGTAATAAAGAAATAAGAAAGAAAGAAAGAAGAGAGCAACCAATCCAAAAAACGAATCCACCAATGATAACAAGTGCTAAAAACTATACTAAAAAAAAAAAAAAAAAAAAGGACAGACAGGACCCTAGGACAAATGGTAAATGGAAAGCTATACAGACAAACTCACACAAAGAAGCATACACAGACACACTCACAAAGAGAGAAAGGGGAAAAAAAAATCTATAAATAAAAGGAAGAGGGTAACCAAGTCAATAAACAAATCTACCAATGATAATAAACTCTAAATACTAAAATAAACATAAAACCAGAAATAAATTATTTACAGAAAGCAAACCCCAAATCTACAGGTGCTCCCAAAGTCCACTGCCTCAATTTTGGGATGATTTATTGTCTATTCAGGTATTCCAGAGATGCAGAGTACATCAAGATGATTGTGGGGATTTAATCTGCTGCTCCTGAGGCTGCTGGGAGAGATTTCCCTTTCTCTTCTTTGTTCGCACAGCTCCCTGGTTTCAGCTTTGAATTTGGCTCCGCCTCTGCATGTAAGTTGCCTGAGGGCATCTGTTCTTCACTCAGACAGGATGGGGTTAAAGGAACAGCTGTTTAGGGGGCTCTGGCTCACTCAGGCCATGTGGAAGGAGGGGTACGGGATGAGGGGTGAGCCTGCAGTGGCAGAGGCTGGCGTGACATTGCACAACCTGAGGCGTGCTGTGTGTTCTCCTAGGGAAGTTGTCCCTGGATCATGGGACCTTGGCAGTGGCAGGCTGTACAGGGTCCCGCAAGGGGAGATGTGGAGAGTGATCTTGCACACGGGCTTCTTGGTGGCTGCAGCAGCAGCCTTAGCATCTAATGCCCATCTCTGGTGTCTGTGCTGATAGCCACAGCTCAAGCCCATCTTTGGAGCTCATTTAGGCAGTGCTCTGAATCCCCTCTCCTCGCGCACTATGAAACAATAGTCTCTTGCCTCTTAGGCAGGTCCAGACTTTTTTCCGGACTCCCTCCCAGCTAGCTGTGGCACACTAGCCCCCTTCAGGCTGTGTTCATGCAGCCAACCCCTGTTCTCTCCTTGGGATCTGACCCCCGAAGCCCGAGCCTCAGCTCCTAGCCCATGCCCGCCCCAGTGGGTGAGCAGACAAGCCTCTCAGGCTGTTGAGTGCTGGTCAGCACCGATCTTCTGTACAGGAATCTCTCCACTTTTCCCTCTGCACCCCTGTTGCTGAGGTCTCCTCCATGGCTCCCAAGCTTCCCCCCCACCCACCCCCTGTCTCCACCAGTGAAGGGGCTTCCCAGTGTGTGAAAACTTTTCCTCCTTCACAGCTCCCTCCCAGAGGTGCAGGTCCCATTCCTATTCTTTTGCCTCTGTTTTTTCTTTTTTCTTTTGCCCTACCCCAGTACATGGGGAGTTTCTTGCCTTTTGGGAAGTCTGAGGTCTTCTGCCAGCATTCAGTAGGTGTTCTGTAGGAGTTGTTTCACTTGTAGATGTATTGCTGATGTATTTGTGGGGAGGAAGGTGATCTCCACGTCTTACTCCTCTGCCATCTTCAAGGTCTCCCAGCGTCTGTTCTTTTTAACTCATCTTCCTCTCACCCATATGTCATTCAGTATTGGATTATTGTTGAGCTTTTGTCTTTTTCAGCTTTATGGCCTAAGTGCAAAATTTAATCCACTGAATAGAGCAGAAGGGCAATGGGCTGAACCCACATTGTTTTTCAACTGAGATGATGCAGCTCTTCCTGCACAAAGAAAGCGGACACAGAGGTGCTGGTGGTACTGGTTCCCCTGGACCTCCATCCCTCACAGATCTCCCTGTGCTCTGTGTGGTCCCACTTGGAGCCCCACCCCCGGGAGATGCTATTCCAAAGCTTTTGTTGGTGCGTGCTCAGGAAATGCTCTCTGAAGCACTGCTGTCATTGCTCGGTGCCTTCTTGGTTGCAGAAACTAAACAAAGAATGTTCTGTTTCCCAGGTTCAGGACAGTGCTGACAGGTAAATTCAGCACTTGAGTTTCTTATGGGAAAGCAAGTACCCACAAGATGCCAGACCATCATCCAGACGTCACATGCATGCTTCCCCATGCTCTCTGATATGAAAGGTAAATTTAATTATTCTGTTAAAGTAATCACATTAGGCCCAAATGGAGTTGGCACATCAAAGCTTACCTAAGTTTCTACGCTCAGTTTTCCCAGGAAAGGAAGGCCTGGGTCCATCAGTCAGCACATCCCTGCCTGGCACACATTACCTGAACTGCTCCAAGCCTGCCCTTTGCTCCATAGAAGGAAGGAATACCACTTAGCCAATCAGCAAATATCCAGGGTAACCTCCTTGTTCTCACTCATCTTGGTGTATAAAAATCTCCCACCTTGTACAACCCTTCGGAGCCCCTTTCTATCTGCTGGATTGGATGCTGCCTGATTCATGAATCACTGAATGAAATCCTGCTAGATCAGTAAATTCTCTGTGGAACATCTTCTTTCGAGAGTTTAGATCCCAGTTCAAGTCTCTGTTATTCGCAGAATGTTAATTTCCTATTCGTGAAGGGCAGTAATAATCCTCACTCAGAAGGCATTTGTGAAAATCCATGAACTAAGGGCGACTATAGAGTCCTTGGCAGAGTCCAGCTCGGAATCAGTGCTCAAGAGAGAGATTTTCCTCCTTGAATATAAGCTTTCTTCTGGCCCCAGGAGTACAGACGTTTATGCTGTGTGTGGGCCGATTTTCCAGGGGATAATTTTTCTTCCTGCCTGGGTTATGAGTCCTTAAGAAAAGGATGCACTCCCTGTGACTTGATGGGTTTCATACACTTAGAACCTTGCCTTTAGGCAAATATTAACTGATACGCAGATGATAGCATAATTTCTGGCATCAAATGAGTCTTTATTGAGTAAGAAGTCTGGCGACAGTCTCAGCACCACCAGGAGATGATTTATTTAGCTAATATTTAATTTGCATTGATTGCACAACGTCATGGGATTTATGGGAGGAGAGAGAGGGAGAAAGATAGCTTCATCCTTGCGGGTGGAAAAAAACGTTCTTCCTGAGAAAAGTCATTAATTCTGGTTTCTCAAGAATGAAATGTGATGAGATTTCACAGCATCCTTTTGTGGGATGGAGAACTTGCAGAAGACCTGGGCCAGCAGTGAGTTTGGAGCCTGTTCCTGGACCGTGGTTTGGACGAGTGCTGTCTTTGGGGTTTGCAGTAACTGTGCCATGGGTCACCTTGGCTCTGAGTTGCAGTTGATGAAAGGGCTGTTAGAGTTACCTTGTGTTTTGTTTATCACATAGAGGAGAGGGGGGATGTTGGATCAGGGGTCAGCATGACTGTGTTCCAACCTAGATCTACCATTTAGATGTCAGACCCTGGCCAGTCATTTCTTCATTCTGGAAGTTGACACCCTGGCCCCCTCCATCCCTTTCTCAGAGAAAAATGGGTATGGTAGGTGTGCGGGTTCAACATAAATGTTTACCTGCAGTTTTTCCTTTGGACAAGTAACAGAACTTCTTTCCATTTCTATGTGCAAAGTGAGAATGGTATTATTTACTCATTCCTAAACACCTATTTTTAAGAATATAAGTAATATTTTTAGGAGAAAAGGAAAGGGAACCAACTTGAGGCCAGTTAGTATGGAGAGGAGTCAAGTTTCTAACCTAGATGTAGCCCACACTAAAGTCCAATCTCTACAGACAGAAGCACTGACATGGCCATTATCTGTCTTTTGCCACCAAAATAACTGAGCCTGGAAAATAGACCAAGATCACTGATCACTTAAAGAGAAAGACAATATTTAGTAGGTAGGAGTCCCAAATGATACTGTTCCTGACTTGAAATCCTGTGACATCATGGGAAAATTTAAGATTTGTTCTAGTTCAGAGCTTATTTTTCAAGATTCTGCAGTTGATAACTACTTAATGCTGCATCTTCTTCAAAAGGATAATCTGTGTTTTTTTTTGTTTGTTTGTTAGTTACTTAAGTCTGGCTAGTCAATACATCTGTGAGAAAGGGGTTCAAGCTGTTCGCATCAAATAAATGTAAACTGAAGCTATAAGGGTTTTCAATGATCTGACTGGTAAAGGTCGCAAAGGTTAGTAAATCTACAGCTGACCTGGGTGAGGGGAAGTGTGCACCCTCCCATGGGGTTGATGGGAATAAAAATGACTATAACTTCTCTGGGAGCAAAGTGTGAAATGAGATCTTAGTCTCTTCCAAGTCCAGGCACGTCTCCTCAAGAGAGCATCAAATGAGTGCAGAGGTGCTTGCAGGGCTGCTCATCTGAGTAGGAAACAACATACATGCTGGCCGATTGAGAGACAGGTATTTAAACAAATTGTTTCACAGATAAGTCGTGGGTTACTATGACACCCACAATGATGGGAACCTGTATTTGGTGATGAGGAAAGATTTTGAGTTGAAAAATCAATGTGAAACAGGGTAAACGCCATATTTAATGCACACCTTTTATGTCTGTGGACACATATGGGCACATACAGGTGAGTACACCTGGAGTACATCTGGAGAGATGTCTGTTCACCAGATTGTATGAGGGTTATCTCTGGACCACGGGATCTCAAGTGACTTTCACTTTTCCCCTTCATGAGGTTATTTTTTGATAATTTATATAATCCATGAGAAGGAATTAAGGAATTAAGCTTCTTTCCCTTAAAAAATATAAATATAGTTGGTATTTTGTAGTATGAAGTTGACTGAAGGACAGTTTGTTCAGAAAGAAAGATTGTTTCATTGTAAGCGTGTATTAATGAGGGTGTGGACTTATGAGACCTTCTCTGAAGATTTTGAAAACATGCAGCTGCTGTGGACTGAATGTTTGTGTCTCCCCAAATCCGTATGTCAAAACCCTAATCCCCAGCATGGTAGCATTTGGAGGTGAGGCCTTTGGGAGGCAATTAGGTTCCAATAATGCCATGAGGGTGGAACCCCTATGATGGGATTAGTGCACTTATAAGAAGAGCAAGAAACCAGAGCTTGCTCCCCCGTGCTGTGTGAGGACCCAGCAAGAAGGCTGCCTTCTGCAAAACCAAAAGGGAGCCCTCACCAAGAACTCAACCATGTTGTCACCCTCATCTTGAGAAATTGATGCCTGTTGTTTAAGCCACCCAGTCCAGGGTATTTTGTTACAGCAGCTCAAACTGACTACAACAGTGGCCCAGACTTCCTGGCCCTCGTCCGAGCTCCTGGGTGATGGAGTCTGGGCTGGACCAGACGTGGCAGCAAGTCCTGCGGCTTCTTTGCCTAGGATCTTGCAGGTACAGCATTTCCTCTTAGCAGGAGGTCAGGGTTCAGAAACATTCTAACAGGAAAGACTTGTACTTTCCTCCAGCCTGGCCCTGACTCATATGCTGCACTGCTCCAGACTCTTCTCATCCTTGCTGAGAAAACCTGAGTAAGAATAAAATAAAATCACTGGGTATCTTGTTCCAGATTGGAATATGTCACCAGGACCCAGCCAGGCTGCACTGCTCCAGTTTTATGACAAAGCTTAAGTGTTTCCTGTACCTAAGCAAAAGTATAAGACACTAGAAATGCTCGTTTCATTTTCAAACTCAGTGCATTAGTGAAATGCAGGCTGGAATTAGAAAAATGTCTTCTCTGAAAAACCAATTCCTTTAGTCATACATATGCATATGAATGCAGGATCCTCAAAGAATCTTTCTGGGCTGCTTTTTTAGTATGGTCTAAATGTAAACACACTATTAGATTTCTATCCTCTGCTTAAACCAACAAAAATATCCCTCCCTTCCTGGGGATTCCACGTGGGAATTCCAGCTGAGAGACACACAAACAAGAAGTTGTGACCTCCCTTCTCTCTTTGATTTCATTCAAAAATGAAAACTGAAGAAACACAGTATATGCTGTAAAGGACAACAACTCTTCCTTGATGTGCTGTATCTCTTTTTATAAACTTTACATAGAAAATTTTCTTATAAGTCTAGTGTACTCCACTGTGCTACACTATGTGGATCCCCAAAGAATACTATTGCTGTGGAAACCCTCTCTGGGGCAGAGTTCCTAACTGAGGGAGATCCATGATCTTGGGTGAAGAGCAAAACCTATGTCTTATTTCATTTTCCTTAGAAGCTTCACAGGTGCTTCCGTTATGAATGTAGATGGCAAACCACAGCCGTGTTAGCAAAACCTGTGCTTTCTGTCACCCTAAAAAAATCACAGGTATTTTGATATCATATTAAAGTTGTCACAGGTATTTGGACTCATCCCTTATACTCATCAATACTTTGAAATCATGGTCAGTATTAGATCCATGGCTAGATCTTTATTTCCCCAGTTTGTTAAAGAAGAACATATTTATTATATCACATATATATATGTTTTTTTTGATTGACACATTCCCTTATAATCCTGTGTATTTTGCAAACTGGAAAACATCTTTCTGAGATGAGGACTGATGGTTTACCTACACTGCCAGAAGGTCCTTGGCACAAAGGAGACACAGGGGCCGAGCTGGAGGCCACTGTGGGCTCCTGAATGTCACGGGTGTTGGGCAAGTCCCTCCTGAGAGAGAGATTCAGTTTATGGAGAGAGATGTGAATGCGGAGTGGACCTTACTTTGTATCTGCTGTTGAATGACATGTCCACGTCCAGTGTTCTCCTTAATCAAGTCCCCCCAGACTCCAATTTGCCCAGTTTTCCAAAGGCGAGACAATGTCCTTCTGACAGGTTTTCATGAAGAGTGGAGTGGTTAAGAGCACGTGATTTGTCCTCAGACAGACGTAGTTTTGAATCTGGACCTACACTGCCACCTACTAGCTGCAGAGCTGGGGCCAATCAGCCCATCTGTCGGTGCCCTCATGTCCCTTCTCTAAGGGCAATGCTGGAACCTCTCATGGTGGAAGCAGGAGTGTTTGAAGAAGAGACATGCATGTAACACTCCTAGCCCAGCATCTGGCGCATGGTGTCAGGAACCAACACATGGTGCACACGTGTGAGGTCCTCGTGCAGGGGGATCCTCGGGGCTGGGGAGAGCTCGGGTCCACCTGGATAGCTTTACCTCCTGGGGCCACTCTCTGAAGACCACTCATCTCATAAAGGCGTTGTCTTCATCTCTCGACTAATCTCCATCTTCGCCTCTGGTCCCGCTACCCAGTGGGTTAAGTCAAGAGAATCTTTAGGTCTGGAGTGTATAGTAGACATCATTGTGGAGCACTTTCCCAGCCCCCATTCTCTGGTCTCCTACCAGCTATGTGGCTATTTTCCTCTGCCAAGCTCAGAATCAATTACTGATCACCTTGGGATTGGGTTGGTTTAGCCAATTATTGGTTTAGGGATGGGTATGTGACCTTGTCTGGACCGGTGAGAGTGATTCTATTACTCTTCCGGAGCTCCTAGAAGAAATATTTTTTCCCCGTGTGGATAGGGTGGGGTGAAGAGATTAGGGCTGGGGTAGCTGCAGTCATTTTACTACTATGAGGCAAGAGCCTTACTCAAACCATGGAGAACAGAGCCAAGAGACAAAGAAAACCAGTCTCCTAGTGACAAGGTAAGAGCTGCTAGACAAAGCTCCTTCTAGAACTTTGTACACTGGGCTTCCAGTTAGTGACATCTAAACATTAGCCAACCAACTATTCCTTCTATTGTTCAAGCCACTAATAAAATAATTTATTATAAAATGGGACACAGACACAGCACATAGCTTAATGAGCACTGTAAGGCAAACACAGATGTGATCACCCAAGCCAGGAAATGGGACTTTGCCAGTCACCTCACAAGCCCATAGAATGTAATCACATTCTCTCCCCAAATGTAATCACTCTCCCTAATGTGATAGTAATCATCTCCTGTATTTCTTTGTAGTTTTTTTTTTTTTTTTTTCATTGTGGTACGCGGGCCTCTCACTGTTGTGCCCTTTCCCGTTGCGGAGCACAGGCTCCGGACGCGCAGGCTCAGCGGCCATGGCACACGGGCCCAGCCGCTCCGCGGCATGTGGGATCTTCCCGGACCGGGGCACGAACCCGTGTCCCCTGTACCAGCAGGTGGATTCTCAACCACTGCGCCACCAGGGAAGCCCTTTTCGTAGTTTATTTATTTATTTTTTATTTATTTATTTTTACTGTGTTGGGTCTTCGTTTCTGTGCGAGGACTTTCTCTAGTTGTGGCAAGCAGGGGCCATTCCTCATCGCGGTGCGTGGGCCTCTCGCTATCGCGGCCTTTCTTGTTGCGGAGCACAGGCTCCAGACGCGCAGGCTCAGTAGTTGCGGCTCATGGACCCAGTCGCTCCGCGGCATGTGGCATCTTCCCAGACCAGGGCTCGAACCCGCGTCCCCGGCATTAGCAGGCAGACTCCCAACCACTGCGCCACTAGGGAAGCCCCTTCTTCGTAGTTTTAAAACAAATGTCCACCCTGGATACTATAGTCTATTATCATCCATACTTTTAAATTTGCTTTGTTATTTTAGTCTCTTTTGGTGTGTCAATTGCCCCTCATTCCTTTCTTTTCCTTACAATTGTCATGAAACAAGCAAAGCCTTGCCATTTGGTCTGCAGTGTGCGTTGTGCTGGTGGCACTCTCCCGCACAGTTCAAGCTGCCCCTCGGTCCTGGGTATTTCCCGTAAATTGGACTGAAGTCAGGTTCCGTGCCTCTGGCAGGACTGTAGGTGATGTATTTATCACCCATCAGGAGTCCCTGAGGTCTGGTTGTCTCTTTTTGTGATGTTAGTGACCAACTCTGAGAGGCTGGGTCAGGGAGTACATCATCTACAGGGAATATGAAAATGATAATATCAGTGACTAAAATCTGTCTGCTCTTAATCATCACTGAGTACAACAATCCTACACATTGTCAGTGATAGCCCATCCCACTGGGGCACCCTCTCTGCCAGTGCCCCTGTTGGGAACCCTGGAGTTCCACTATCAGATATCTTGTTGCTTCTTTTTCTGTACCCTGCCCACCATCCCATGTTGATAGCACCCAGGAGTTGTGCCTCTTGGCTGTGTGTCTTCATCTGCTTATGTGTGGAGCTTATAGGGGTCTTCCCTGCCTGTTTTAATTGGGGGATGGGGAGAGATTAAAGGACTATGGCACCACCATTGTTGTTTACCCAGAAACCCCTTTGTTCAAGGCAGTTGAGTTGGTCCCCAGTGCCTGGAGCTGAAAGATGCCTAAAGTGAAGTAAAAGTGTCCAGTCTCATCACTGCACTATGCATATGAGAAATGATGCCAAGGACACTGGGGCTGAACAGGGGACCACCGGGTGCTCTTCCCCAGCTGGGATGTCTGAATCCTGATTGCTGTTTCTCCTACCACGATCACTGGAATTCAGAGGCAATGATCTAGTGAGCTCTGGGGAGGAAGCTGCCCAACCCTCAGGCACAAGCCATGTCTCCAGGCTTAGATAAGCCATCTCTCACCCTTTAAATTTCACAATTTGCTGACATCTTCCTAGAGCTGCTGACACATATTTTTATTGTTTCCATATGGTCTGAAATATGAGTTTTCTCTTGTGTGTGTGCATCTTCTAGAACAACTCCTCTTAATGTGTCAAGCATCAAAAATTAAAAATGGTCTAGAGGTTGTGGCACAGCTGAGAATCCTGGTTCCCAATAGTTCTACAGTTAAAAGAAATGGTAAAGAGTTTGATTTAAGCAAAATGAAGGTACGAAATGAATGTTGCCTTCGTGGGCTAAGGAGAACAGGAGGATTCCCTTTTCAGAAGCATTTCATCCCGGATTCTCCGGTGGAAAACTTTTCACACTGGGATCCCTGGAACGTCGAGAACCCGTCAAGAAGTCAGAGGCTTCCTTGAGTAGAAGAGGAGGGGGATCTGGTACCTGTGGGGTGTCAGGCTGGGGTTAATTTTATATGAAGACAAGATGAATAGTCCCACTGCTCAAAGACAGAGCAAGGAAAAAAGAAGCACCGCCTAACGTAAATGAAAAGATTTATAAACGCGCAGGAAAGCATATATTAAGTAATGGATCTCCCTTTCTGGTTATCTTATTTTAGGGATTTAAATATGTCTTTAATGTAACATCTATTGGCATTTAATCATAAGCAGCAATTAATAAGAGAATTGAAGAACTCTGGAAATTCCCAAAATTTCTGGAAAGTACTTTTATGAACAAAACAAGCTTTTATCATTTGAAATAATTTTAGATTTAAGGAAAAGTTGCAAGGATAATATGAGGACTTCCTGTGTATCTTTCACCCAGATTCCCCCAAAGTTCACATTTTCCCACATTTGCATGATCATTCTATGTATTTTAGTGTTCATTCTGGTCATTTGGAAGTAAGTATGTAAGTAAGTAAGTAAGATATGACATCTAACTCTTTTTATTGTTAGTTACTTCAGAGCATACAAGTATCTTCTCTTACTTAACCCAGGACTAGTATTAAAATCAGGAAATTACAGTGGTGTAATATTGTTTCTAATCTAAAGACCTAATTTAGATTTTGTCAGTTGACCCAATAGTGTCCTCTATGCCAAAAGGAAAAAAGAGTGGCTTACAATCTTATCAATGAATTTCAGTGTTTTAAAGTCAGAAGCAGTTCCTCAGTTGTTGTGTTTACTTTTTTCTTTTCCTTTTTGAGTACAGGCCAGGTACCTTGCAGAACACCCTCAAATTTGGGGTTGTCTGATGTTACATTGTGGGCAAGCCTCCAAATGAAAGTTGTGTCCTCCAAGGTGCTTCGTACCATCCAGGCACACAATGTCCATCTGTCCCATGACTGGTGACGTCAACGCTGATCACATAGTGAATATGGCGTCTGCCAGGCTTCCCCTATTTTTGCAATTAATAAATCTCTTGTGAGAAGATACCTGAAGACTTTGTAAATATCCTGGCTCTCATCAAGTTTCACCACTGATTTTAGAATCCACTGATGATCCTCCTCTGAATCAGTGACTCCTAGGAAATATTCTGTTTTTTCCCTATTGGCTCTATCTTCAAAATATACATATACATATACATATACATATACATATACATATACATATACATATACATAACCCATCCACTCTCACTCTCTTGTTGTTACCGGGTGGTCACATTCACCACCATGTCCCTTGTGCAAGGCCTTCTGCGGAATCCCCCTGCTTCTACCCCCAGCTCCTCCAGACACCCCACCAAGGGCAAAGTGGTCCTGTTAAAACGGAAGTCAGCTCGCATTGCTATCTTGTTCAAACCTTCAAGGGGTCGCCAGTCTTCACATTGGCAACTCACAGTGACACCCCTCCTCATGGTGCCTCCTCCCTTCTCACGGTGCCCCCTACTAACAGTGACTCCCCCTTCCTCACGTTGACCCCCCCTTCTCACAGAGACCCCCCTTCTCACAGTGGCTCCCCCCTCCTCATGGTGCCTCCTCCCTTCTCACGGTGACCCCCCTCCTAAGAGTGGCTCCCCCTTTCTCACAGTGACCCCCCTCCCCACGGTGACACCCCCTCCTCACAGTGATCCCCCTTCCCCGCGGTGGCTCCCCCTCCTCCCAATGTCCCCCCCACAGGGATCCCCTCTGTCATCTGGTGTCTCTCCATGACTTCTGTCTCCTGTTACATCTCTGACATCATCTCTCCTCTGTCCAGCTCACTCTCCACCTTGACCTTCTTGTGGGTCCTTGGCCACGCCAGGCTTTTCCTCTCTTAGATTCCCTGTCTTCCCTCTGCCTGGAGCAGTTTTCCATCCTGATATCAAGACCAGCCACCTGGCTTCCTTGGAGACTCCTCCAAGGCCCGCCCCCCACACACTTGTTCCTTTGTACTGTGATCACCTTCTAAGCTACTATAACATTGACTCATTAGGGCTCGTTTTTACTTTCCGCCTCCCCTGCCAGAACGCCGCCCCATGAGGCAAGACGCTGGTGCCTTTCTTGACCACTGATGGACCACATGCACCTAGAACAATGCCTATCACATAGCAGTTGGTCAAAAATATTTGTGGAATAAATCAAAAAGGGGAAAACTTTTGTATTATGAAAATGGTAAAATATTCAGGTGTTCTTATAGATCTATTAGGTCTTTATTCCCCATAAATTATTTCTCAAATGTCTTGATTCTCTCACTCCACACCCTCTCCTTAGACAACCTCTTCCTCCCCCACATTTTTAAACAAAAACTTCAAACTGATGGCTCCTGTATTGGGTCTCTAGTTCAGAACACCCTCTTGGTTACAAACTCCTATGTCCCATGTCTCATGCACATCGCTCTCTGCTCCATGTGACCCTCTGATTCTGTGTGTCTGATCCAAATCTTCATCATCTACTTGTTAAACCCACTCTTCCTCTGAACTTTTCCCCTGGGTGACGGGCACAGCCATTCTCTGAAGGCCAAGCACAGACCAGGAAGCCATATTAATTCTCTTCTCTTCCCATAAGATGCTAGGTCCTTGGGATAATGTTCCACACATGTCTGTGCTCCAGCATCTCCTCACTGTCCCCTTGCCTCACTTATGGGCCTCAGCATCCCTTGTCAGGAACACAGCAAGTCTAGGGTGAGCCTAACCCTAGAAGAAAACAGAGACCACAACCATAGTGGATAATCTGAAGACATTTTAATAAAGGGAGCATTTGCAGAATTGTGGGAAATGGGTAAGAAAGCCACAAGAAATGTGCCCCCTAATCTAGAAACAAAGGAAGCTGTCATCACCCCCAAGCCTGAAAGAGGTGAGGAAAGGGGTGGTCATGGAATCTGGAGACACAGCCAGCAGTGAGGGTCTTACTCTTTGTCCAAGGATCCCACCAGTTCAAAGCAAACCCACAGAGGGGTCCAGAGAAGAGAAGCATCCCAATCTCTCTCTCCTCCTGCCCTCTCACCTCCTGGAATGTCCACCATTGTTTGAACCCAGTTGGAGCCAAGGGACAGAACTGTGATGGTCAGCCTCCCAGGGCACAGAGCAGGGGAGATGGGTGGCGTGGATGCACAGGGGGAGGTAGAAGGTACTTAAGTGAAATATAATGCCCTTCCTTGCCCACTTCTCCATCCTACCATGTGGCCCCCAGGATGAGAATACATGGTCTTGCCACTGTTTGCCCTTGTACAGGACGCTTCTCTTCCCGGGATGCCCTTGGCTCTTGGTCCTCCTGGAAAATCCCTACACTTCTGGTCTCAGTTTAACAGCTGCTCTCTGAAGAAGCTTCCTTGATATCCTTTACTAATTAATCTCATCTCTTTGAAGCAGACAATTTACACCATTTTATATTTAAAACACATTTGTGGCAGGAGACCCTAACATGTCTGCAATTATCTCCACCTCCTGGTGTTCAGATTCTTTAGGAATTTCCTCCTTTTGAATCTGGGTGAGACCTGTGACTTGTTTCCAACAAATAAAATGTGACAACAGTGACGGAGGTCCCTTCTGTGAGTAGATCACTCATAACTGTGGCTCATCTCTTGCTGGCAAACCCTCCTCATTGTCCCTTTGATGAAGCAGTTGCCATGCTGGGGAGACAACACGGCAAGGGATGAGGGTGGCCTCCAGCCAACAGCCAGTGAGGAGCTGAGGTCTTTGCTCCAGCCCTCCAGGAACAACCTCACAAAACCCCTCCCCAGTTGAGTCTTTGGGTGGAACTCCAGCCCCAGCTGACACCTTGATTGAAGCCTGTGAGAGATCCTGAAGTACAGGACACAGTTAAGCTGTGCCTGGACTTCTGACCCACAAACACTGAAAGATAATAAGTGTGTCTTGCTTTAAACTTATAAATTTATGGTAATTTGTTCTGTGGCAATTGATTATTAATCCAGTTCTTTTTCTTTACTAACAACAGCTGACATCTACTGTGCACTGAGTGGCTGGCGTTATGCTAAATTCCTTCAGTCTTCATGTCCCCATAACTTGTGTGTAGTGTTGTTACCGCATCAGAAATGAGCACAGCTGAAGATTAGGAGCTCCGTAATTGTCTCAGGACAAAGAGTCAGTGAGGGTCAGAAGCAGGGTTTGAGCTGAGACAGTCTGGCTCCAGGGTCCACATTCACGACCATTCCTCTCTGTGACCTTCCTCTGCTGATCCATCTCCTTTCCTTGCCTTGGTCTTCCCTCCTAAGCTGTGGGATCCTTGGGGGCAAGGCGTGTGGGCTTTGATCACTTATCTACTGTGCCAGGCACAGTACCTGACACACTTTAGGTCCTTGATACATATTTCCTGAATAGATGTAGTAGTGTTCTGTAAAAACATTTTTCTCCATGAGAATGTACTAACGGTAGTCAGCTGAGTTCATCTCAAGGACATCTCTAATATACATTATTTTTATATATATATATATATATATATATATATATATATATATATATATATATATAGAGAGAGAGAGAGAGAGAGAGAGAGAGAGAGAGAGAGCAGTTGGCAGAAAATAAACTGCATTTTTGTTATAGGAAGATCCCTCCTCTGGTTGTTGCTGCTTCAGCAATATCAGCATGCTTAGTCTATGCTGATTACATCATAGAGAATGCTAATATTCTGTGACTTTTATTTTATGTTAACAGTGAATTAATGCATTTGTATACAGTGCCACACCTTAAAGTCAGGGGAAAATGGACCTTTCTATGTGAAGAGTACTCTATTCTCTTGGAAATGCTTTCGGCTTACAGAAAAGGTCACATACTAGAAGATTTAATTGTCAAAATCATGATTTCCTTTTTTCCTAGGCCTTCTCAGAGCATATGTCTGGAGAATTGCTAAGGAAGGCTGGAATCTTGATATTTTTTTCCCACGAATAGAAGGAAGTACAGAGGGAGTGTAGCAGATGTGGTTGGTACCCATGCATGTCCTCCCATCCTCATCCTCCTACATTGTGCAGACCGGATGCTAAGAATGCCAACTGCAGGTACTTGAGAGCCTTGGCCAGTGGGCCACTTCTAGTTGTTTAAACCTGCTCTCCTCCCATGGAGGGGCCAGAAATGCTGGGGAGTTAGTATCCCTCAGGAGAAGCCCTCAGTCAGTGACTGAGAGAAGTTGGTGGACAAACACCCCACCTTCCTTGTTTCCTGGATAGGACAACTCTGGGATGTGTCCTACCTGCTCTCTCAGATTGCCCTGGGGACTGAGCTCCAGCTGCTCTCTGAAGTAAACTGCTCAATAAGACCCCTTTTGTTGACTTCCTCCCCTCCCCTGGTTCAATTTCCTACTCCCCCATTGGTGTTTGCTGGAGTCACCCCTTAACTTCTGGAGGAACCACTTAAAGACAGCGAACAAACACTCTAGTTAGTGCTATGGCCCCAGCCAGTGTTTTATTAGGCAGAGAGATAAGCAGGTAGAGAGAGGCACACTCCATTCCTAATTCTTATCACAATTGTGTGAGGAGCTGCAGTAGGGAGAGAGCTGTGAAGCATTTACTGAGCAGAAGACAAAGCCAGTCACTCTCAGGCAGGCTGACTAGGATATGCCTGGCTTTTTCTGGGTGAGCTAATAAACTGGATCTCTTACAAAGTTCTATATAAGAGTGAAGAGAGAGATAAAACCTCTGAAAGAGCTGTCTTCCAGAAATAAGAATGTAAAGGCTAAAACAGACCCACTGTAACATTGTAACACTGAAATAGATTTCTGTTGACATCCTTTGAGATATTTCTAAAAGCAAGAAGTTTTCTGAGAAACAGAAATCATTGGAAATTTTAAAGTACTCAGGAGTATTGAGAACACTATGTTTGCTGAGAAGACTGCTCAGCTCAACAAAAACTTATTCAAGATCTAAGAGAAATATCTCCATCAATTATGTATCTGAACCAGACAACTCCTACACATTGGCCTCGATAAAAATAAGTGTTCTTGAGAATCTCGATTATTTTGTCCTTTGGGACATCAGAATCTTGACTGTTGTAGTGAAGCAGGTTTCTCTCCAGGTTAGAAATCTTTGTGCTGCAATATTTGGAAAGAGTTTCTTTGGCTTAAAATTTTATGTAAGGCTCAAGTATACCTGATAAGAGTAATTGAACAACTTATGAAATGTAGATTTTACATTTTTAAGAAATAATTATCTTAGATTGACATTAGCAGGATAGCAGATCAGAAAGCTCCAGGTCCTTGTAGGTTTGTGACAATTCTCCATTGTCAGATGATGGTTATAATTTTTTAGCAATAAAGTATTTTTAAATTAAGGCATGTACATTGTTTTTTAGACATAATGCTATTGCACACTTAACAGATTACAGTGTAGTGTAAACAAAACTTTTATATGCACTGGGAAACGAAAAAATTCCTGTGACTCACTTTATATTAATATTCAATTTATTGCAGTGGTCTGGAATTGAACCTGCAATTTCTCTAAGTCTGCCTAAAGAGAAGTTGAACAACACCCTAAGTCAATTGGACCTAACAGACATAAAGAACAGTCCCCCCCACAACATCAAAATACACATTTTCCTCAAGTGCACATGGAACATTCTACAATATAGACCGTATCTTAGGCCACAAAACAAGTCTCAATAAACTTAAAAAGACTGAAATCATATACCATATCTTTTCTAATCACAGTAGAATGGACCTAGAAAGCAGAAAAATCCACAAATATGTGAAAATTAAACACCACAATCTTAAAAGAACAAGGGTTCAAAAGGCAATTCACTAGAGAAATTAAAAATATATTGAGACAAATGCAAATGAAAACACAACATACCAAAACGTATAGAATACAGAGAAAGCAGTCCTAAGAGGAAAATTTATAACTGCAAATGCTTACATTAAAAAAGAAGAAATGTCTCAAATAAACAACCAAACTTTACACCTTAAGAAACTAGAAAAGGAAGAGCAAAACTAAACCCAAAGATAGAAAAAGGAACTTATAATAACTATTAGAGCAGAGATAAACAAAATAGAGACTGGAAAATCAATTCAGAAAATCAATGAAACCAGGAATTGATTCTCTGAAAATATCAAAAAGTTGACAAATCTTTAGCTAGCCTGAGGAAAAAAAAAGAGAAAAGAATCAGAAATGAAAGAGGAGACATTACAACAGATTTTACAGAAACAAAAAGAAGTATAAGAGAAAACTATGAACAATAGTCTGCTACAAAATTGGATAACCCAGTTGAAATGGATACATTTCCAGAATCACACACCTTTCACGACTGAGTCAGGATCCAGCTAAAGTCAAGGAAGGGAAAATAATGAACTAGTAAGAAATCAGAGTGAACAGAAAATGTAAAAGAAAGCAGAGGTATAAAACCCCCACTGTTGATGGTGGAAATTAATTTGGATGGATTTTAACTCACACTGTTAAAATATATAGTCCACAGATTGGATTAAAAAAATAAATTCTAATGCTTCACTATTTATAAGATAAATGGTTTGCTATTTATAATAGAAAATAAAATGGTAGTAATAAAAATGATCCATAGATAAACATGTGTTGTGTTCTTACTACATGCCAAGCACTTTCAAACTCTTTAACATATGCTGTATCTCAACAAGGAGACAGACAGAGAGATAATTAGATAAGTAACTGGCCGGGGTGGAGCCAGGGAATCGAATGAGTGGACTTTGGAGGCCACACTCATAAATGCTATACTATTTTTCAAAGAAAAAGATTGGAAATTTAATAAAGAAAATAAAATGATGGAACAAGAACATACTATACTACAAAAAGGAAACAGCAACATCAATACTGAAACCTCATGAGGCATCATTTAAAGTCAAAGATAAAATCTACCAAGAAAATGGAATGTTCATGAATGTTTATGTATATGTATGTGCAAGAGTGTCAGTGAACATCTGTGGCAATGACTGTTAGAAATATAAGGAGAATCTCATAAAAACACAATCAAGGCATGGTGTTTAACAAACTCCTTTCAGATGGACTCAGGCTGGAATTTTGTTACCTGCTTTCCTGGTCTGAAGGTCATGGGACTTCCCAGTCTCCTGTGAGCCAATTCCTTATACTATATCATATATAAATAATATTATATCTCCTATTGTTTACTGGAGAATAACCAGAGAAGCAGAATAACAGAGAAAAAAAAGCATAAATAGAAACCAGAAAAACAGAACCTTAACACAAGTGGAAACTAAAATAACTCTTCCCTCATCCCCTTCCGCTACTACCAATCTAATCATCTGAAATTAAAAATAATAATTATTAATTCTAAAATAGTCCTCAGATCAAACTGTAGAAAAAAACAAAACTAAAATTATGGACTTTTTAGAAGTCCAAGACAAGGAGGACACTGTATATTGGTCCAAATTTATAGCAGAAGAAAACCCATGGTCATAAATGTTTTAATTAACAAGTAAAAATATTTGGAAATATATTCACTAGAAGTTACTCAAGGATTAAAGAATGTACTACCAAAGGAAGTTAGAGAAAAGCATTTACAAACACCAAAGTAGTCACTAACAAATTTAAAATCGAACAAAAATGCCCAGATAAGCAATCTATAGAACTGATAAATAAAACCAAGTGTTGCTTCCAGGAAAAGACCAATAAGTAAATCAATCTGATGCACATCTCTTCAAGAAAAACACAAAGATCCACAACCTGCAGTGCTGTGAAGGAGAAAAGAAATGTTCAGACAGATGTAAAGCTTTTTCTTTAAGAGCATATTCTGCATAAATTTCATCCAAAACATTAAAAAATATAGATGCATTTGATGATTTTTCCATAAATTACCAACATTTGCCAAGAAAAGGTGAAACAGTTAGTAGACCAGCCACCATAATAGAAACTAGAGTCTATCAAATCCATCTTTTCAAAAGGCTTCATGCCCTGATGGTTTTATAGAAAAGTTTTACCTAAATTTAAGGAATAGATACTTTTAAAATATAATAAACTACCTCAGAACAATAGGTATTAAGAAAAAAAAAAGGAAGGTAGAAGGCAATTTCACAGATGAATAGAAAAGCAAAGATAATAAATCAAATTCTAGTATGTCTAACACTATAATAAAAGAAAAATACTCTTATCAAATAGCATTTCTTTCAGGAAAGAGAGGGAGAGTCAACATTTTTGAATCCATTATTATCTCAGAAGCCAGAGAGAAACACCCTCAGCCTGATCACGGATATTGATCAGAAGCCACAGTCACACCATAATCACCAGCAAAGTTAAGGGATGTTCCCAGCACCGCCAGGGCAGAGGTCACGGTCTCCACAAGCCCACATTTGTTCAATGCAGTATGTCTTACTTGAGCTATACATAGTCTGTATTACAAATATACGTAAATACAAGAAACACACCTTTTCAGGAAGTAAATCTGGAGGAAAATGAAATTAGTACTTGTATGTTTTAGAGGTTTGAGCTATTATTTCGTAAGTAGTAATTTTTAGTTTGTGATTATGTAAGCTTTTTTTTATTACATTATTAAATTCCATCAGTGGCCTCCACCACGGGGTGGCCACCTTAGCACACCTAAACATTCCACCTCACGTGAAGACTCAGGGGTGTGGCTAGTTTCGGAGTATCTGTGGGTCTCAGACTAGGATAGTGTGTTCCCTGTTAATGACTGGAAGACCACTTTTGAACGAACAGAACATTTGAAAGTTTCATGACTTCAGGGACCAAAGCCTCTTAGTGCCTCTGATTTCATCAGAGTTTAGACAAAGTAGACATTTCTTAGTTTCTAAGCATGAACATTCCTTTGTGGTCTATTTTTCAGCTTGATTTTGATATAAATGTAAAGCAAAACTGTCATCACTTTTAGCCCCTGAGGATTCTTTCTATCCTTTGCTGATATGGTTCTACTTCTCCTGGAGGCTCCTTGATGCTGTCTCCTGAGCTGACATCACTCAGATAGAGGGTAGAGCGTCGGGAGCAGGAGGATGGGGTGTGTGTGTGAGATTAGCTGTGTGAAGCACTGGAAGTTTGGGACTGAACAGTAACCGCCGAGGATCAAAGTGTTCTGGGAATTAATTTTCCTAAGTAAACAAGGATTCCAGAAACACATCTTGTCCCTAATTCCTTGGTGACTCTCTGTCCTTTCCACAACCATCCTGTGCATATAGGCACTCAAACAATATTTATTGACTAGGTCTTAGATTACTTGATGGTATTGAACCAATGTGAATTTCTTGGTTTTGATACTTGCACTATGGTTATGTAAGATTGCTGGTGAGAGGGGAGGCTGGGGAAATTGTTCAGGGACACTCCATACTATTTTTGCATCTTCCCTGTAAATCTAATTTTATTTAAAGCAACAAGTTTAAAAAAAAAAAACTGGATAGAGGAGGTATTATTTAAGTGGATCTTTAAAGAACAGAGTTTTAAACAGAGCAGTGAGGGAAGAAGAGACCGGGAAGAGGAATAAAAGATCAGGTTTTCAAAAAGGCCAGAATAGCTGGTGGCTCAGCTGGGGTGGGAGAGAGATCTTTCATGCAAAGTGCCTCTGAGTCCATCAGGCTTGTAGGTGAGAGCAAGGCCAAAAGTTCCTGAATAGAGCAGCCACATGACTAATAATATCATTCAGAAACAAAAGGATCATGGGGAGCAGGTAGATGAAAGAGGGGCAAAAGTGGACTCAGGAAGACCGCGCAGTTGGCTGCTCATGTATTCAGGGGAGAAAAATTAATGTCCCTCACCCAGGATGGTGTTGGAGGTGAAGCAAGTCTGAGAGCCCCTTTTTAAGGGTGTGGTGGATAGGCCCGGGGGCTTTTCTTGACCTACCAACGCCTGTCCTACTCAAGGACAGTGTCTTCTCATTATTGGTGCTTTATTGCTGATACGAAGGGGAAAAAGCCTTGCCAATGGAAGATGTTGAGTCAGGTGAGGAGTCTAGCTTTCACTTTCCTCTTTTCCCTTCTTGGGTAGACAACCTGGAGCAAGGGGGGCATGTCCTCAGGCCACTGAAAGGGGCCTCTTGACCATCAAGTTGCTCCTTGCCGACCTTTGTATTAGTTAAGTGTGAATGAATCAGATTCATATGGAGATGGTTTCTTTCAGTCTGACATGTGGATTTAATGAGAAATGGACTTTACACAATACATTTGGGGTTTTGCTCAACTGAACACATTTTGGAAACAGTTGGAAATTAAGGGAGTGCCCTGAGACTCTTCAGTCCTGTTTGTTTTGCTATCTCAATATTTGGAACATGACCATCTCCTTAAGGTCTAGAGTTTTCCAGACTTCAGGGTGGAATGGAGCATTGCATTCCCAGAGGGCATTGGTGAACTATCCAAATGTCTAGCAAGGGAGGGCTCCTGGAGACCACCCCCGATGGTCTGCTCCCATGGTGTTGAAACCAGGGTCTGCGTCAAATTTCTTGTTCTGATACACTCCTCCTTCAGTTGCCTTCTGATCCACAGGAAAGGCAGACAAAGATGAGAGCAAGGCATCTTCAAAACTCTGGAAGTTAAGTTATCGAACCAACATGAAAGTTCAAAGGCACCTTAAAGGCAATGATTTCTAAGCTACAGAATTAGGCAGAACTAGTGAGCCTTGTCTCTGGCTAAGGATGCTACCATTTTTGGAGACTTTCAAAGCTGAGAATTGCACTCAGCTTTGAGCACAGGCCGGTAGGCTGTGTGAGGACAGACCAGCCTGTGGGCCTTTGGGGCTACTAGCAGCTGGCAATTATCTGATGACAGCCTCCACCTTCCATCCAGACCAAAACGTCAAGAGGAAGGAACAGTTTCAGCAGAGGGAGGAAGGTGGCCATGGGAGGTGGCTTTGATTGAGACTCGTATAAACTTGACTACTTCCCGGGAAAGAACCCAGGGAAAAAGAAAAAAAATAAAATAAATAAAACACTAACCACTAACCCCTAGAAGTCCTACCCTTCTTTGCCTGGAGAAAGAGACAAATGCAAAGGAAAGAGAGTTAGCAGGCAAGAAGGGGGCAGTGAGGAGTGTTGTGTGGCTCTTGTGTTGGGTCAAGGTGAATGGGGGTTTGAGCCCCTCCTCCATGTACCCCATGTCTAGGCAGGTGAACTCGCCGACCTCGGATACCTGACCCATAACATGGGGGTCATGGAAGGTGTGCCTCACAAGGTCACACAGCAAAAGACTGTGTGTAAAGGACTTGGCATGTGGCCAAACACAGATTTTTTTTTTTTTTTAATGGGAGCAGAAATAGACAGCAGCTTTTGAGGAAAATTTTACCACCTTGGAATCTAAGGAGAGGTAAGACCAAGATGGACAGACCCATAGAGGATGAGGAATTCTGGCCCATTCTCTCCCAGGGGTAACAAAATGTGCCTGCATTTTGGAAACAGAGACTTTGGGGGTAAAATTTTCCCTCTGTCCTCATGTGCAGACTTAAGGGAATCATGTCCCTTCTCTGAACCCCACTGCTGGTGGCTTTCATGCTGGGGCTGCAGTCAGCTCAAGGCTCTGCTGAGAGTCTCCTGGACTCTCTGTCAAAGATCTGGGTGCTGTAACCACATGCGTAAACCTTGCAGCTTCCTGAAGATTTCTGCTACCAGTTCTTTGTTGAATCATCCTCATCTTCATGATTCCACACCTTTCAATGGCATCATCTCTTCTCAGATAGTTTTCTCTACTGAATTTCCATCTGAACAGGGTACAAGAGCCCACCCAGACCAAATGAAGCAGAACCACTTGGGTGGAGCCCAGTGATTTGTGTTTGAACAAACTCATCTGGGCTGAGGCTAACTCAGGCTTCAGAACCATGACTCTACCTCCTTAATTAATTGAGAAATTTTATCCACTTGATCAGTCATGATATCATAAGGATGAGTTGGTCTCATACTACTTCTGGTTTTTGTTGATTTATTTTAGAAGTTTCTAGATTTATGCTTTATGTTGTTTTCCTTTGTTATTTACTGCATAAAATACAGTTGCATTATCACTGTGGGTGAGGCCATGTATTAATAATTGGTATCCTTTTTGTGTTAGTTTATCATTTTTTGCTTTAACTTTATCTTTGTCTGATATTATTACTGTGACTCCTAGCTTTCTCTTTGTTAACATTTGCTTGGTCACTCTTTGCCTAATCTGATTTCATTAGTTTCTTTTTAATTTACATTTTATTTACATTTATTCTACATTTATTAGTGTCATGTCATCCAAATGTACTAATTAAACATGACATTTTATGTTTTACATGTTACTAACTTTACTTTTGAGATTTTTATTTGTTTTCAATATACTCTTTATTTCCATCATTTGCTCTAAAAATTGCCTTTCCTTTCTTTGCTTTGTTTTCCCCTTTCTTTTCATTTCTCTCTCTCTTTCTCTTTCTTTCTCTCTTTCCTTTTCTTTTTGATATTTGAGGTATGTGTGTGTTTGCCTTCCAGTAATTTGGAGGATTTATAGTACATTTTAGTTGTCATTATTATTCATATGTCACACCTATGAATAATAAGTACACTTATGTCTTAATTTAAGAAGTATAGATAGTATCTATAGACTCCACCTTCCTATTTTTGCCACCTATAATATTGTCTTATTGTGTGTGTGTTGATGTGTGTTTGTATGTGTGTGTGGTTCTTTTTACTACAGCAGTATACTTAAAAACTTTTTTTTCTTTTTAATAAGGAATGCTTTATGAATTTGTGTGTCATCCTCGTGCAGGGACCATGCTATTCTCTGTATTGTTCCAGTTTTACTATATATGCTGCCCAATCAAGCACACTTACAACTTTGTTAAATTTAGAGAGTGTAAGGAAAGATCCTTTCTTATCTTTCTTCTTCAGTGATGAAAGGAGAGCATTCCCTAGTCCACAGTGATGATCAGTCTTCACCTCCCCTAACACTGAAGTCCGACTGGCCTCAGCTTGGTCTCGGTTGCGAAGTATCAACATACAGCTTCCCTCCAGAGAGAGAACAACTTGGTAAAATGATAAAATACCTCCATCTGCCAAGTAAATTGCATGTGTTAATCTTATACTTTTCTTTATCAGCTCAATCTATTCTTTGGCATCCATGGTAAGTAAACAATTTTTATTGTCATAAGATAAATGAGCGGGCGGGAATTAGAGTCTCTTGCATTGAAACTAATTAAGTCCTTAGAGAAACGGGTGATTCATGATTTTGCGCCGACTGGGAAAATGCTATTATGGCTAGACGCATTTCACTGGTTTTGGCTAAGAAATGCCACTGTGCTCTTTTCAAGGTTTATTACAAGGTTCTGGATAGAGAATGCATCTTAAAACAACCCAGCAGTGAATATTTCCTTATATAGTCGTCTAACATTTATAGACTTTTTTTCCCCTCTTAAAAATTTAAATGTAATTCAGTGTAACTTCTCGCAGTCAAAATCACCACTTCCTCCAATTTTCTCACTGCTCCATCCCCAGCCCGCAGCTCAGTTAATTGGTAGAATTCCCCCCTCTTTTGGCTGCTGTATCCACTTCTCCTGGTCCTCTGTGGCTGAAAATGGAGGCCCCCACCTGGGTGCTTGGAAAGATCAACGAGCTACTCCCTAATAGAGGCAGCCAGCTGAGCCAACGCCTAACAAATCAAACCCAAAAGTAACAAGGGTAAGCTGTGACGATGTGAGAGAGTGGCAGGGACATATACACACTACCAAATGTAAATTAGATAGCTAGTGGGAAGCAGCAGCATAGCACAGGGAGTTCACCTCTGTGCTTTGTGACCACCTAGAGGGGTGGGATAGGGAGGGTGGGAGGGAGGGTGACACAAGAGGGAAGAGTTATGGGAACATATGTATATGTATAACTGATTCACTTTGTTGTAAAGCAGAAACTAACACACTATTGTAAAACAGTTATACTCAAATAAAGATGTTAAAAAAATTTAAAAATTAAAAAAACAAACAAACAAACACAAAAGTAACAGGGAAATCTCTGTTCAGCCGGTGCCCTGAGGTTAGGGGCCCTGCTACTACCACCTTCATAAGGACCTCTGCGTCCCTGAATTCCTGAATGGAAAAGAGAGGGAAATATTTGCAAATGAAGCAACTGACAAAGGATTAATCTCCCAAATTTACAAGCTGCTCATGCAGCTCAATATTTAAAAAACAAACAACCCAATCCAAAAATGGACAGAAGACCTAAATAGACATTTCTCCAGAGAAGATATACAGATTGCCAACAAACATATGAAAGGATGCTCAACATCACTAATCAATAGAGAAATGCAAATCAAACTACAGTGAGGTATCACCTCACACCAGTCAGAATGGCCATCATCAAAAAAATGTACAAACAATAAATGCTGGAGAGAGTGTGGAGAAAAGGGAACACTCTTGCACTGTTGGTGGGAATGTAAATTGATACAACCACTATGGAGAACAGTATGGAGATTCCTCAAAAAACTAAAAATAGAACTACCATGCGACCCAGCAATCCCACTACTGGGCATATAACCTGAGAAAACCATAATTCAGAAAGAGTCATGAACCACAATGTTCATTGCAGCACTATTTACAATAGCCAGGACATGGAAGCAACCTAAGTGTCCATCAACAGATGAGTGGATAAAGATGAATGGCATATATATATACAATGGAATATTACTCAGCCATATAAAGAAATGAAACTGAGTTATTTGTAGTGACTTGGATGGACATAGAGTCTGTCATACAGAGTGAAATAAGTCAGAAAGAAAAACAAATACCGTATGCTAACACATACATATGGAATCTAAAGAAAAATAAAGGTTTGGATGAACCTAGGGGTAGGACAGGAATAGAGATGCAGATGTAGAGAATGGACTTGAGGACATGGGGAGGGGGAAGGGTAAGCTGGGACAAAATGAAAGAGTTTCAGGGACTTATAAATACTACCAAATGTCAAATATATAACTAGTGGGAAGCAGCCACAGAGTACAGGGAGATCAGCTCGGTGCTTTGTGACCACCTAGAGGTGTGGGATAGGGAAGATGGGAGGGAGATGCAAGAGGGAGGGGATATGGGGATGTATGTATGCTTATGACTGATTCACTTTGTTATAAAGCAGAAACTAACACACCATTGTAAAGGAATTATACTCTAATAAAGATGTTTAAAAAAGAGTGGAGACTTTGCTTCTCTCACGGGTTCTGGGCTCCATGTCTATGTTGCACTGGTCGTCAAGGAAACAACTTTGGGGAATGCAGGGGCTGCTCTGAGGGTAGGGGAAGCTCTCTCAAGGTGCTGAGATAAAGAGTTGGTACAGATGAATCTTTACTGACAGATTCCATTTCATTCCAACCTGCCCCAGTTTCTGTGAGCAGCCACGCCTCAGACCCCCGTTGTGACCTGGAGGCTGGGTGGCTGGTGGTGGCATGGAGCACCCCCATAGGAAGAGAAGAGATGGAGGGGAATCTTCTTATCTAGATTCTCTGGCTGTGCCAGTGGGGTGGCCTTGACTATGAGTGGGGCCATTCCAAAAAAGCATCCATAGGGAAAGCTAGAGTTGTGTTGGTAATAGCTGATGAAAAAAATCTGCTCTCTCCACTAATTTTTGTAGATTATAGAATATTTACTATCTTTCTTTGAAAGAAATACTGTAAAATCAACTTTTTTATTCTGTTTCTTCTTTCCAGTGGTCAAGGTCTTTATTTTAACAAGCACACCTGAGTGCACGTCCTTCCCCCACCCCTCCAGCAGCAGGCACTGCTGGTGTCCTGCTTATATCCTCTCAGTACTCATTTCTACGGCCAAAGACTCTCTGCACTTGTTCTAACTGTGGCACATGCTCACTTTGCCTATCTGAGAGGCCAGAAGTGCCAGAGAATTAACACGCCACCTAACAACAGCCTTTACCTATGATGCATGGGTTTTGGTGGATACCTCAACTTCTTAGGCTCTCACGTGGACTGACTCTGTGGCATGTCCTCCAGGAGTTCCAAACAGGATGAAACTCCACTTGCCTTCGGCACTAACTTGTTGATTAAGAATTCTTCATGGGCAACTCACATTTATAAGATATCCCAGCTGGGAAGCAGTGACTTATCCAAGGCAGAAAGACCTTTCAGGAGGCTAGGAGTAGACATAGGTAGACTTATCAACTCAATCTGAGGAAGAAGTTGGCTGCCACAGCTAAATGAAGATGCAATGAATCGATCATGGGTGTAGTGAGTTCTCTGACTGCAGCAGCATTTAAATAAAGAATGAAAAGTCCTGAGGCTGGAGTTTTGAAAAGGGGACTCAAACAGCAGCTGGGTAGCTGTAGGTTTAAGAACTTTTCCAAGAGTGAAATTCTCTAGGTACAGTGTGCTTGGTTATGGGTAATGTGATCACCCACTCCACCACTGTGTTTTCTCTGTTCTGCATTTACAAGTGTGAATGATGACCTTGAGTAGATACAGTCATGCCCCTGTGAAGCACTGGGACACACCTAGGGTCAACAGAAGTTTGTCTCCTCCTCCAAATTCAAAGACTTTGGGCTCAGATCACTTGCAAGATTGTCATTAAAGTCTCTGTTTCTCTTTGACGAACATCGTCTTCATGCCTAGAATATAAACAGGGACCGTGTCATGTCTTCACTGATGTCATTGTCATCACCTTGCACTGTGAGTGGCCCATTGCAGGTGCTTGGTAGCTGTTTATGGTATGAAGGACAGTGAGTCCTGTGTTTGGCTCTGAGGATACAAAGATGAACAGGCGACATCCCTTTTTCCTTCAAGAGCTCACATCAACAGATGATTCCTACACAACATCAAAGAAGATAGAGAGCAGGGAGGTGGGTGCACAAGGGTGAAGGGCATGTCAGGGAAGATTTTCCAGTGAAGCTGATGATGGAGATGGCTTAGTGTAGGGAGTCTCCATCCTCAGTATGCCTGAGAATCCCCTGGGGATGCTGTGAAAATGCTGATTCTGAGTCAATGGTCTGGAGTAGAGCTTGAGTTCTGTATTTCTAACAAGCTCCCAGGTGACATGACGCATCTGGTCAGCAGACCACTCTTCAAGTAGCAAGGTCTTAGAAGGTAATTATGTTTTCCCCAAACGAGGGGGATTCCAGAAAGAGCAAAGAGCATAGAGACATGGATATACAGACAGGAAGTGTTAGAAGATTGTTGAACAGTTTGGTAAGGATGGAACTTAAGTTGTATTGAGAAAATAACAAAAGAGAAAGTGTATGAAGAGGACCATGGGCCATAGGTCCTGGCTGTGGAATTTCATTGTTAACCTTATTCTTATAGGCAATAGGGAGACACCATATGTTTCTAAGAACAAAGTGGCTTGATTGGCTTGCGATTTAGATGGACCACCGGGTGTCTGTGCAGTGAAGCATGAGTTGGGTGGAAAAACTCAAGATCTTTGAATTATGATCCAATATAGCAATACAAATGAAAGGCAGTGAGGGATTTACCACGGCAAGGGCTGTGATGATGGAGAAGAAGGGATAGATTCACACAATGTTTGGGAAATAGAATCAACAGTATTGATACAGAATCTGGGAGAAAGTACGGATAGACTACAGTCAGCCCTCCACATCTTCAGGTTCCACATCGGCAGAATCAACGAATGGTGGGTCAAAAATATTTGAAAAAATTCCAGGAGTTTCAAAAAGCAAAACTTGAATTCACCATGCACTGGCAACTATTTATGTAGCATTACATAGTATTAGGTATTATAAGTAATCTAGAGATGATTTAAAGTATATGGAAGAATATGCATAGGTTGTATGCAAATTCTGTGCTATTTTATGTAAGAGAGGAACATCTGCAGAATTTGGTATCCACAGAGGGTCCTGGACCCCCCTCCCCTGTTGACACTGAAGGAAGACTGTAGTAAACAAAAATATCATTCAGATTTCTTGCCTGGGAGCTTGAGTGGATGAACTGCAGCATTGACCAAGATAGAGAATCCTGGAGAGGAACAGCGGGCTTGCAGGAAGACAGGGAATTCAGTTATTGATTTTGAGGAACACCCAGACTTGTGTACACATGTGCATACACACACACACACACACGCACACGCACGCGTGTATAAGCATGTTGGCCAAGGGGGCGCCAGATGCTGCCTTAACCAAATGATCAAGGTCAACAGCAATGTTGATGAGTCATGCTAACATCATGTACCCACTAATAGGATGTGATGAGGACACTACACCTCTGTAATATTCTTCCTCAGAACCCATACTCCCAGTCTAACGATGAGCAAAACATTAGAAAACCCAAGTCAAGTTACAGTCTGTAAAATAACTACCCAATACTACTCAAAATCATCAAGGTCATAAAAAAACAAGGAAAAGCTGAGAAACAGTCATAGACTCAGGAGACTAAATCCAATGGGAGATCTTAGCTTGAATCCTGGCATATAAAGAGAATATTAGTGGAAAAACTGGTGAAATTCACCCAAAAAATTTAGTTAATAGTAATATACAAATGTTAATTTCTTAGTTCTGAAAACTGTACTGTGGAAATTTAAGATGTAACTATTAGGGAAAGCAGGGTGAAGGTATACCAGAAGTCTCTGTAATGTCTTTGCAATTTTTTCTGTAAATCTAAAATTATTCCAAAATTTAAAAGTTTGTTAATTACTAAGTGTGGAATCTCAGAATCAGATAGCTTGTAATGTTTTCCATATTCCTTTGATTCTTAAAGCAATTATTATAGAATCAGCCTAAAATGTAGTTTTGATTTTTTTTTGAATTGTTATTTACTGTATGTTTCTTAGTGGTTAAGTGATTATTAGCATTTTTATTCCAAAGAATACCGTACACTTTTTTGCACAAATATATACTTAATAATAGAAAAGTTAGAAGAACTTACCAAAAACAGTTAACTGGTTTCATACTGAAATTTGTTTCTTATAACTTCCAGAGATTTCTTATTTAAAATTATGGCCTTTGTTGTTAATAAATGGATAGCACTTTAGTATCTTCCCTCAAAAAAGTGTTTGCAAAACTCTATCATAACACAGATTGCACTGTACTGTAAAATTTTAAATAAATCTCTCTTTCCCCTGCACGTGAATGAGTTCCTTGAGGACAGAGATTGTATTCATATTTATCCCCTACCCAGTTCCCAGACTGAGACAATGTCGGGCACCGACAGTAATTTTGAATAAATAAATCCTGCCAAGCATATTATTCTTTATTCGTGTCCTCAAGAGGGCAGTTACTTAGACAATAGAAAGACATTTGCATCACGCAGAGCTGAGCTCACCCTAAGGTCAGACAGATAATGGCTGCAAAAGTAAATTAAAGACCATTTTTGGAAATTAACTTTTCAAACTGTGTGCTGTAAAGTCACAATCCAGGTCAGGCAAATGTCAGGAATCAGGGTGCCCTTACCAGGAAGTCAGTGGGAGGAGACCAAGAAAAGGGTGAAGGTCAACTAACTCATATTTCTCTGTGGTGGGAGCTGTTTTTGCAACTAGTCCCTGCTGACTTAATAAATGGGAAAGAAACTGCCTGACACTGGTCGTTCTGCAGACACATCCCACTTTGGCTCTGCCTTCCTCACCCCACCCTGGTATTACCTGCGTGGGTCATGTGGTTTCCAAGGTGATTTTAATTAAATTAGTGGTGACCATTGTAACAAGTTACCACAGCAATTGTTGGTGGTGCCAATGTTTACAGGAAATGAGCCATTGCGTTTAGCTCTAATAGATTCAAGCAGGAAAGAGAGTAAAACATGTATTTAGGGAATTGTTCTTGGGAGTCTGTGAGACAATGAGGGTTGTTTGGAGCCGTGACAGGAAAGTCAGTGAGAGAATGACAGGTACAAGCATGCTGGTTAGTGAGCGGTGGGCACCTCTGCAGACTTCTTCACTCAAGTTAATCGTCCTTCTGGGAAGAAGTCAGAGGTCTAGCATGTGAGGACCAAACTGAAACAGGAAGCAAAGCAGAGGACCACAAAGATGAGGTCAAGAGGCCAGGAAGGCAGTGAATATTTTGTTTCTGCCCAGAAAACCTACAGACAGGAGACTCCTTGGGTCCAGGAGGCACCACCTCCCCTTCGAGCATGGGCCCCTCTCCTCCCTGGTTACCCCAGACACCCTGGCTCCACATTCCCAGTCTCTGCAGAGATTTCTCTTTGCCCTCTTCCTTAAGTCACCCGAACTCAGCACAGTGTCTGGCACCAATGATAACTTTGAATAAATAACTACTGCTAAGTGTATTACTCTGTATTCTTGTACCTTAGACAAGTGTGTCATCACAAGGGTCACTGCTGGGGAAAGATGGGCCAGTTCCCACTGGAGGCTCAGAAAGAAGCATAGAATACCTCTCCAAGCAGTGAGGAGCTGAGGTGCTTTCTGCATCTCCTCGAATCACCACTCACTTGTTCCTGGTGCTACCCGCCTGCCCTACACGTGGGTGTAGCTCCTTCTCACCCAGAGCCGCCCCGGGCAAAGTCGCTGGGGCACAGGGTAGGAAACTGCTCGCACAGGGGGTGTGGGGACGTGGGCACGTGAGTGGGTCCACTGCTGCAGTATTAACACCACATATTCTGGTTGTCTCTTAGCTGTCCACCTCTAGGACTTAGAGCAGCCTCCCTTTACAGGAGAAGAGTGCGTAGGGATGCTTGGGGGAGGCCAGTCTGGAAGCAGAATGCAGGGCAGGTCGAAGCAGATGGAGATGATGCTCGGGAGAGAGAACTGGGTGGCAAATACACCAAAGTGAAAATACCGGAACCAGTGAGTGAGGGTCTGAAAGGCAGTGAGAGCAGGAACTGGAGAACTGGATGAGACAGAATTCATAAAAGACACAGTGACAGGATGTGGACAATTGTATTTAGGGATGGAAAGGTAGGGAAAAGTGAAAGATGAGTCTCAGATGTTGAGGTTGGATAGGTGGACTCATGTGGGAAACAGCAGAGCTTTGTGGTCCCTCCTAATCTGCCTGTGCTCTTGGGTGATCCCAGTAACTGAGGACCTCTGCTTTCTCATTGTTTTCATGAAGACATCGGAATGCATTCTATTTAATCTCTGTGTGCCTTTACCTTGCCACGATCCTAGGTTTCCAAGAGCGGTTGGAAATTCGTTTTACTATCTAGAGTGCTGGACCCTTCTCATTGCAAAACTTGCTCCTGGCACTGGTTCAGGCCAGTCACGTGGGGCATGAATCCCATCACACACCTGTGCTTCCCAATCAGATGGGAAATGTGTCAAAAGCAATTACAACCAATACAAAAATTGCCAAAGCTTGGGAATTATTTCCTTCATTAAAAATAGAGCTAATTTTAGCTATCATTATAACAACATTACTCTCTGCTATCGTGTTGGCAAGTGCCAAGGATAGGTCCTAGGGATGACGTCAGTACTTGACGTCAGTTGGATAGAAAGGAGTTGGGCTGTGGTGACATCCAGCAGAAATAGTCTCCAGGGACAGATGAGAGTACAACTTTCGTGTCCTCCCCCAGCCCCAAAGGCCCTCACCAACAGACACACAGCTGCAGACGAGGGAGGTTTCTGAAACTCAGCCGGGCACTGCCACTCCCCAACCCGAGGCTGAAGCAGTCCAGGAAGCTGTCCTGCCTGGACCCATGATGGGGGTGGGTAGTTGCTGCCCATCAGTGGCAGAGTTGGATGGGACCCACATGATAGGGAGAGTGCAGCACCCGAATCTCAACGGACAGCCAAAGAACACATGGCGTGAGGACATCCCTAATCTCAGAGTGGTGGACCTGGCAGCAGGGCCACCTCTTGTTGTTCCAGGGGGTCACGGTGACAGATGCTCAGAGATGTCACAGAGTCTGCCTCACAGCTCATACCTGGGCCTTGCTAGAATGGGTGGGAAAGGGGGAAATGCCAGAATTTTCTTTCCTGCAGAGGCGCTTCTTGACACGTTCTTGCAGTTTTACCAGGAATAAAATAGTGATTGCAAGCAATTATAGTGCTTCATCCATTCACATCATTTGAGAGATTTTATCCAAAATCTGGGCTCTCTCATGGGAGGGTGTCATCCTTGGGATCATAGTTCCTCCTACATGTGTCTCCAGGAAAAGATTAAGACCCACTGTGTCCACCATGATTTTCAAAAACTAGGTGGTTTTCTCCATTATAAATGAAGACGGCATTCAGGAATGGAAATGTACACCCTACTGCTGGACCAGGAAGTTATGTTCTCTGAGAGCAGAGAGAAAAAAGATGCCACATCCATCGGCTTCCCTCTTGCATCATCATCTCTCTCCTCCCTGAATTTTATCCAGCCCCCAGCCAAAGACTTGTTGCTCTGAAGATATCACCAGCCAGCTGACTAGGCACTGTTAAAGCCCCACCTTCATCTACTAGGCCAATGGTTCTCGAAAACGGGTTTCTGAACCAGGAGCATCAGCACCACCTGAGCTTGTTAGAAGGACCAACCCTTGACCCCTCCCCAGACCTACTGGATCAGACCCTCTGGGGCAGACGCCCTGCATTCTGTGTGTTGATGCACCTTCCAGATGGTTCCAGGGCCCATGCAGGTACTCGCCTTCCCATGCACACTCACTGCTTCCTGCTACAGGCACCTGAGAGCTCGTTCAGGTGTGTGCAGACCACAGATGTGCAAAGGCCACAGGCCACACATGTGGGTCAGTTCGGAAGTGCTGGGGACCTGGTGTCCTGGGACCAGCTCCTAAGCAGTGACAGACAGGACTTGGAGAATAAAAATCTGGCTTCTTCAAATGTCAGATGGACATCTCTGAGTCATGTGTTACCTGGTTTCTCAGAAGTCCCCATCAGGATCGAATCCCGGTTGCCCACAGCTGCACCTGCTTATCTATGCACCTGTGCTGACTCCCTTCCTGTATCCTGTCTCACTCCCTGTACCCCGTGCTTCCTGGACCATCTCCTAACAGGCCACTTGCTCCTCATCCTTGTCTCGGGGTGTACTTCTGGGGAAGTCTATTTAAGACTCGTTACTATGGATGAGAAATAATACTGCATTCTAAGTGCTTAGGTGTTATCACATTTCACCCTCACAATGACTCTAGAAGGCAGACTGGACAGGACAGCAGGGTGATAGGACCCAGGCCCAGAGCTCTCAGTGGTGGAGCCCAAATCTCCAGCATCTTGGGCACTGACGGGAAACACCTACAAGACACTTTCACTTTGGAACTTGGGCTGAGGAGACGAAGAGCAGATAGAGAAGGGCTCCAATTATGGAATGAGAAATAAGGATGGCCTGACCTAGGAGCCCTCACTGATTTGGACAGTTTGGGGATCCGGTGGGTCTGATAATAACATCAGGATCAAAGAAACCACCACTGGCTGTGACAGACACTTGAAGAAATTAGACTTCTGAGGTATGGGTTGCTAAAAAGATTCCCTTTGCTCCTAATTCCTTTCTCTTCCCAGAGTAAATGATGACAATATAATGCTTGTGGCAAATATGCATCAGACCCTTCACTGATAATTACTATGAAAAACTAAAGGGGAAAATGTTGTGACTCTTATACAACATAACTAATTAAAGTCAACCTAAAAATAATGCATAATCTTTCAGCAGACCAAAATTGGAACAATATGTCTATGGTTTTTCAAGGATCTGTCAACTAGAAGCAACTCATCCAGAGCCCAAGTCATTGTTCAAATAATCAAACATGTTTGCTTAATGGTTGTTCTTAATTATGAACCTTTCTTGATCACCAAGGAAGAATCAAATTTTCTTCAGATGAGTTTTTATTATGAAGGATGTTGAATATAGCTTCATTTACAGTGTGTAATTAATCAGAAACCCCATTATTTAGAACTCTGTACCCCCACTATTAATGATGTGAAAAAGGTGAATATTTACAGCTCGTGGAAGGCAAGAAGGAAGTCAATTCCACGATCCTTCCTCGGATTAGAATGTCCTGTCATTCCCATGAAATCCATTGTTAGCTAAACATAAATATTTCCAGTTACAAACAGGCAAGTATTCTTTGATTTTTGCAGTGGTTGTGAAATCAATAATGTTTGTAGCTTATGCTTGTTAAGGGCAAAAAAACCAGCTTGTTAAGGGGAATTTTATTTCCTTTCAACTAGTGTAAAGACAAGTGAAAGATGAAGTCAGCCAAACATCAAAAAGATCAGAGAGGAGGATTTTGTGTCGCTTTAATTAAGGTAATTTCAAATTGTCCTGCTAACGTTATGATCTGTGTCTTTGGTACTGACCACCCCTGTTCAAAATTTGGAATTTTGCTTTAGAGTGGAGAAATTCAGCCTTGTATGGAATCTTGGATTTTCTTTTTCCTCACATTTATTTTAGTTATCTTCTTCAATCTGTATAAGACTATCTTCTTCACTTCTTTATGGGGTAGGGAGCAATCTTTGCAACTCATACATTGCACTAAAAGTCAGGAAAAGAAAAGAAAAATGTCCAAAAAAGGCTTTTACACTGCCCAGGCTAGTAAAGAGTTTTACAAATGTCATTTTAAACATTTTTGAATAGGTTAACACCGGGAAGGAAAATGAATGACCCAGTCCCCAACCTTCAAGGAGTTTACAGGATTGCTAAGGAGAAAGACATGAACTCCTCCAGCACAAAGAGGTTTGCGAGCAATGAACTTGTGCAGGATGGGATACCGGAGCTCTGAGGAGCAAGCCCTCAAGGCTGCAGAGGATATTCTAGAAAGCTGTCTCTCAAGGGGGAATCTCTATGCATCTGGGTCTTAGAGGATGAGTAGGAGGAGACAAGGTATGGGTGTCACCAACGAGGGATCTCCATCTCCCCCACAGCAACATCTCCCATGGCTCAGGCTTCTCCAAAGTGACCTTGACACTCATCCGGTCAAGAGGTGGAGCTATATCCCGCCCCCTAGCTTTGGGAGGGCTTTGGTGACTGCTTTGGCCGTTAGGGTGTGCAGAGGGGATGTGAAGGGACTTTTGAGGCCAGCTCTTGAAAGGGAACTCAGCCTCCTCCTTGCTGCTGGAGCCCTGAGGCTGCCATACTGGAAGGTGCCCCATCATCCCGTGTAAAGAGGCCACGTGCAGCAGCCCTGCAACTATGTGATCAGAGACGGGGGCGGAGATGTCTAGCCGGCCCCCAGCTACTCCAGTGCCCAGCGTCTCCCAGGTTTTCCCAGCTCCAGTCAGCGACTGACTACAGCCAGAAGAAATCCTGAGCCAGAACCACTCATAGACACTCTGAGAGAATAAAATGATTGCTGCTGTTTTAAGTCACCAAGATTACAGGCGATGAGTCAGCAGCAATCAGACCTAGGTGGGAACCTAGGGAGAGATGTGGGGTTCCTGAAGCCACTCCTTCCATCAGTGAGTCCCTGAGACCAGCCCATCCACCTTCTTCGGACAAGTGGTCTGCACCCAACTAAGCTGTCTTGGAAGACATGAACTGGTGGGTGGTGGGCTGACTGTAGGTATATGGCCTGGTGTTGATGCATCTTGACTAATTTTCTAGTAATTTCAACCCTGTTCAAATGTAGAAAGAGATCTGAGCCAAATGCAGTGTAAATCTCTGTATGTCTTGGCAGAAGGACCTAGCATGGACTGCCACATGTAGGAACCAGAGAGATGGGCGTGGGTCAGGGAGATTCATCAGTGGAGTAATGGGGACAATGCACCTTGGGAAGGATGCTGTGTCAAGTGTTGCACGGGACCTTCCTAGGACAGTTGGAGGTTGTTTCACTTTTAAAGATCAAACCTTCCTGTTGTATGAGTTTGGCTCCTAACCCACTCTGGAATTTCGGTAAAGATTCTTGCTGCAAAGGATATTTGAAATATCATGCTGATTTTTGTTAAATCAGAAAACAATTCTTGTTAGCCTTTGGAAATTCCTGAAAATATACAAAAGATGAATAATAAACAAAACATTATTAAGAATCCCATGACCCATTGTTACCATTTGGATGCATTTTCTTCTGGCATCCTTCCATGTTTATACGTACATTGATACATGTCTATTTAGAGCAATGAATGCTCACTAAATATTTATAAAGAAAAAAGTGCTGCTATAACATCAAACCTAATGCCTGGAATGCAGCGCTTCATGAATATATAAATAGACACGTAAATATGATTGCTTATCTTTAGTGTAAGTAGTTTCACAAAATGAGTGTCATCCAAGTTGCTTTTTTTTCACTTCACATTATATCGGGAGCATTTATATGGAATGAGTTCATGGAGGCACAGAGAATGGAAATTCAGAGCCTCTCATCTCTGACTTGAGTTCTGATGCAGGTCCCCATCCGCTTTGCTCATTATATGAATCGTGGACAGGACGTGTTTCTAACAGGCCCCATCACCCAGGGTGTCCCTGTCAGTTACCTCTGTTGTGTAGGAAATTCCTTGATGCAAGGGTGGTCTCCACGTAACTTTTGGGCAGCTCTCGTGAGGTCATGGAAAACACAGTGAGATGCAAGAGGAAAGAGTGGGCTCAGTCCTGTGCTTTAGGTAGGGTGCCAGTCGGCTGGAAGGACCCCGCTCCCTGAATCCTCTGTAGGCAACACCCTCGGCAACATCCCTTTCCTGCTGATGGAGTGGTGATGAGGGCCAGAGTCAGAGGCTCAGAGGATGGGAGGTCTCTGGACCCGACACCCAGTGACTCCATCTGAGAGATGTTAGGGCCAGTGTGCCTGACCAGCAGCTGTGGCTCGCAATGACCTGCCACCACCATGGCTGTTATCCATGTGTTTTGGCCAAGGGACAAAATGGCTGGAATGGAGGTCACCAGATCTCATGCACATGGATGCCTCCCAGGCCTCCCATTCCTTCCCATTCGTTTTCAGCAGCAGCACATGCTCTGCTCAATTCATCCAACTCAATTCAAGAGACTCACGGATCACCTGCTTCCACACTGACCTTTATCCGGCTTCCTTATTTGCTTGTTTCTCTTATTCTAGGGCAGAATGGAAGATTGCCAAATGACACAGCAGGACAATGGCCGACTTGGGGAGCCCATTCATGGAGAAGTCTGAGCTGAGGGAACAAGGGTGGGTGGTCCCTTTCACCTGCTCAGAGGACCACCCCGCAGGAGAGTGAAGCATGCAGAGATGGCCCCTCCTGGGCTGCAAATCTCTGTGAACTTGTGAGGCAAAGGCAAGAAAAGGAGAAGTCATTTGGAGGATTATTGGTAATGGTGATGTTTATTATTTTTAAAGTATGGCTGATACTTAATTACAAAAAGAAGCTCATTGAACCCCTATCTTAAAGAATGAGGGGACCAACTTGTCCAGCAAATACCCATCCTGGGGCTGCTCCCAGGATCCAGTACATCCAAACTGAGCTTGTCCAACCTTCGAGCTGACCTGGTCCATTGTGTCTCTAGAGATGAAATGGTGCCAACAGAAGAAGACGTGAATCCAAACATCCTCCTGTACTTGAACCTCACCTTTCCTCAGATGAATTGGATAAGCAAAGGAAATATCCAGCAACTCTTCCTCTCCTGTGACTTTTCATCTTCAGCTTCCCTGGAGGCCCCTAGTTTCAGTTACCACAAAAACTAAAAGGTCAAGTCATCATAAGTTACCCACAAGGATATGTTCAGATTAAGGTTTAACTCCAGACTCTAAGGGCCAGGATAATAGAATGCTATAACGCAGTCATTTCCCATCAAGGACCATCCAGAAAAACCAAACTGCTTAAGAGAGGGGCTGGCATTGAGGTTTATAGGATTGTAGAAGGTGGAATCTATGTAGACCCACCACTTGGAGTAGGTTCAGGAAGGAGGGTGTTGAAGGGAGGACCTGTGACGATATGCGATGTGTGTGTAGACCTGGGGGCGGTGGAGACAGGCAGCTCTGCAAGTGGGATTTCTGCAGGCCCCAGGAGGCATCCAGTGCAGACTCTGTCCCTGGTGGCGTCAGGAGCACTGTGGCATGCTGACCCCACAGCCAGGTGGGCAACCTGGCCCCGGTGTGCATCCCTAAAGCATTGGTGACCTTGGTTTCATTTGCAGGGAACGATAAGTACAATCCTAACATAAATTATCAAACTTGACGTGAATTCAATATTGCTGTGGTGGCTCTGGTCCAAACACTAGCAGAAAAAGCATCTATAAGTCAGACACAATTACATTTTTGATATTTTAAAATACACCTGGATTGGATATATCTTTGTGAGGCTTGTTGATTAATTCAAGGGGACAGCATAGGTGACATTGGAGGTCAACCACCTCTCAGGTGTTCTGATTCCAGACAATCAGTCGCTCACAGGGGCTTCTTACCAGCAGGCTGCCCATGAGGGATGGGGACCTGGTAAGTGTATTACCTGACAGCAGCCAACAGCATCCTCTGAAATAAATTCCTTAATCAAACTTTCCACCACAGTGAACCAAATGCAATGATTCAAAATAGAGCCTTCTCATATGTGGAATATGAAAAACTAACAAACAAACAAAAACCCAAATAGATGAACAAGTCAAACGGAACAAAAACAAACAGGTAGATGACAGAGAACAGAGTAGTGGTTCCCAGGGGGGAAGGGTGCTGGGAGGGCAAAATGGTAAAGCGGGTCAACTGTATGGTCATGACAGAAACTACAGTTTGGGTGGTGAGTACAGTGTAATGTCCACAGAAGTAGAAATATAATGTTGTGCACATGACCCTTCATTGGTTATAAATCAATGTTATCTCAATCAATAAGTCAATAAATCAATACATTTTTAAAAAATTTAGAGGATTCCTTCCTTACTCTGAAATGTAATTGTAGATATTAGAAGCCAGGAACCTGCCTCTTCGGAGCAGCCTTGTGTTCAGTGCCATCGTTCCTTTTACCCTTATACCCACCTAAGAATCTAGGCCTACATTTAGGAGCTGCATGTCTTAGACTGAGTCCCTCCAGAAGCAGAGCCTGAAATAGGAGGTGGGTGGGTGCATGTGGTTTATTTGCAGGGGGGTGGAATCCCAGGAAGAAGCGCAGGCAGCGTTATGAAGAGTCACGCTGTGGACACCTGGCTCCGTCCCATGAGGGAAGAAGGTGTAGGATGTGAGTGGTTCAACACAGAGGCTGGGAGGCTGGGTCCTCACCCATCTGTTCCTACCTCGTGGCCTGGGGCTGCCTCCTTGCCACCTGCCTCAGGGTATGGTAATCTGCATCCATCTGGTGCAGGATTTTCTTAAGTGGAACAAAATTGGGGAGGATACAAATGGCTTTTGTGATTCTTCTGCCTCTGTTTCCACAACTGTATCATAACACCTGGACTGTGGGGCTGCTTTGGGGCAGCACTGATGCTCTTAGTGTTTCAAGATGCCCTTTTCCCAAAAGCTTCCTCTGTCGTGGGAAGGACAGAAGATAAAATTCAAGACCGATTCGAAGCTTGTAACGATTTCCCTGCAGCAGAATAAATAAGTTTAAGCCAAAAAGGTGGCATCCAACCGGAATGAGAACTGTGTTCTTTTTTGCGGTACGCGGGCCTCTCACTGTTGTGGCCTCTCCCGTTGCGGAGCACAGGCTCTGGACGCGCAGGCTCAGCAGCCATGGCTCACGGGCCCAGCCGCTCCTCTGTATGTGGGATCTTCCCGGACCAGGGTACGAACCCGTGTCCCCTGCATCGGCAGGCGGACTCTCAACCACTGCGCCACCAGGGAAGCCCAAGAACTGTGTTCTTAAAGCCTGAAATTGAGAGATGCTCAGAGAATGGGAACATCACTGGCTGCTCTGCAGCTGCTGGGGTGGCAGCAGGTGATTCCACCAGGAAGGGAATCTCTCTTGCTCAGCCGGGTGCTGAGAGCTGGGGAGCGGGAGGTGGCTGCACCTTTAGGGAGACACGTTGATAGAATAAGAAGCAGCTCACATAAACAAGGACCATAGAAAGAGAAAACATTTTTCTCAGAAAATATTCGTGGGCAGGGGAATTCCCCGGTGGTCCAGTGGTTAAGGCTCCACGCTTCCACTGCAGGGCGCATGGGTTCGATCCCTGGTTGGGCAACTAAGATCTCGCATGCCTCAAGGCCAAAACAAAAACAAAAACATAAAATCAGAACAAAGGGAAAAGTGCGTAGCTGCTCTGTCACCTGGTCCATCAAGAGCGTGGGAGACCCCGACATGCAATGATTGTCTCTCAGATGCTTCGCTGAACCGGGATGGACCTTTCCTACTTCGAGCCCCAGGATCTCCATCCTAACTCTCCGTGTGGCAACCTCTGTAAAGTACTGTCGCCTCTCTCCCCTCCTCGTCCCAGGGAGCTCTGGCACGGGGCCCTGCACGGAAGCAACTGGGAGATGATGTCTTAGTTTCTTGTCTGGCAAAGTGACAGATGGTGACCCCGCCAGTTCTCTTCCCACAGCCTTGGGATCCAACCGCCCTCCCTGGGAGTCATGCCGGGTAACCCTGCAAGTGAAGCTCAGAGCCCGGGGGACACACGCCGGGGCAGTCGAGTTTACATAAGCAACGGTGGTCGGCACCTCGGATTTCATAGGCTCGGGCCAAATGATGTTTTAATTCTCAGGGAGACATGGGCTGGGGACAGGGTAAAAGTTAAA
Source organism: Kogia breviceps (assembly GCF_026419965.1). Classification (NCBI taxonomy): domain Eukaryota; kingdom Metazoa; phylum Chordata; class Mammalia; order Artiodactyla; family Physeteridae; genus Kogia; species Kogia breviceps. Next base: position 31,635,028 of record NC_081323.1, on the reverse strand, counting down.
GGGAAACCAAAGCTCCACAGTGTTGGTCCGTGGGGATGATCCGGCGTGTTCTAAGGTCTGGAGATGGGAGCAGAATGTTTTAGGCCTCCCCTGGGAGAGTCTGCGTTGTGAGGGACTCAAAGATGAGAGGAAACATAAAGGAAAAGAAAACGCGTCCGCTGAAGCACGGATGGGGGTGCAAGGCAACCAGAGATGCGGCAGCAGAAGGGGGCAGCCGGGCCTCCAAGGGCCCCAATCACCCTTCAGGAGTCAAGGTACCGTGGACACAGACACGGAGACACGGGACATTCTCACACGCTCAGGCTTAAAGAGTTTGTCCCCCATTCCTTGGCCTGGGGTGAGAATTTTAAATGAAGAGTCAAGGATTTTTTGTGTTTTTCCTTTCTAAAGTGAGTGATTTACATCTGCCTCTGCAGGCTCTGTCTGTCTGTGCGTGCATGTGTGTGCGTGTGTGTGTTGAGGGTAGATTGGGACTGGAGAGACCCTTGGCGTAGAAATAAACAAACTGGGGAGTTAGGAGAGAGCTCAGCAATGTCAGCCCATCATGTCTTTTTATCCCTGGTTAATCTTTTTGTCTCCATGGAAGAAAGTCTCTGTGCAACCTCAAAGAGCCTCTAAGTGAGGATGAGAGACCTCATGCCCCCGCATCCCCGTTCTCCTGAGGACTATTGGAGACAGAGAAGCAGCCCCATGAGTGATCACCATCCTCCAACTTCCGGGCCAGGCAGGCAGGCTGCTCCCCTCCTCGCCAGGTCTGGGGGTACCCCCGAGCTCACGGAGGTGCCCCTGCAGAGGCGACAGCCCTGGAGGAATTGGAGGCTGACTCCACTGTCCTGTCTGCAGAGGGAAGGGTCTCCAGTCTTCCGAGCTGGGAGCCTTTCAGAGAAAATTCCCCGGTGGTGGGTCTGCATGGATGTGAGAGGGAACCTGAGTTTCTGGATCCTAGTCAGGTGCCCACAGCCCTGCACACTCCACAGGTGACCTGACAAGAGTCACCTGTCCTCTGAGCCCAGGTGGAGTGGACTTGGAGACAATAGGTGACGTCAACCATCAGCACGAGAATTCACCGGGGCTTCAATAGTCAGGTTCCAGTGAGAGTAAGTCTTGGGGGAAGAGGGTCGCTGAGCCCTGCTTGGAGCCGGTTTCCACTGCAAGGGGAAGACAGCTCTCACCAGGGCTTGGGACGCTCTGCAGCCCACAGTGACAAGCCTGGACTGGACCTTTGTAAGTGAGGTTTTAAACTGGAATGTCAGATGCATACAACTACAATATGTACGTACGTGTTGTAAAGCATAGAAATAAAGTAAAAACCACATGCCCACCACCCAGTTTAATAAACACATCATTAGCCTGCAGATGCTTGCCCTGGACCCGGTGCCCCACGTCCGCCCACCAAGGGAACCTCTGCCCTGAGGTCAGCTCTTCCTTCTCCTGTGGATGGACATGTGGATTGTCTCCAGGGTTTTGCTGTCAGAGGCATGCTGCCGGGACCATTCTTGAACACATGTCCTGGGGCATGTGGACAAGAATTTCACCAGCGTAGGTGACCAAGGCTTGACTTTACCAGATAATGCCAAGCTGCCATAATTTCTACTCTAACAGCTATTTATAACAATTCCCTGCTGCTCCACAGCCCTGCCAAACATGGGGTGTGATCAAATATCTTAACTGCACCAACTAGCATGAATGCAATAAAATGCATTCTTGTATTTCTCTGCTAACTAATGAGGCTGAGCTTTTCTTAATGTTTCTTGGCCATTTGCGTTTCCTCATCTGTGAAATGCCAATCTGTGTCTTTGCCATTTTCCTCTTGGGGCTATTTTCTCATTTTAGTATTGATCTGAGTCTCTCTCTCCCCTCTCTCCCCTAACTCATTGCTCTCTGTCTGTGTGGCACTTTTCCCACTTTCTCTGTGAGGTCTTTGGACGAAGAGAAGCTCTCGGTTTAAGAAGATGGATGCTTCATTATTACCCCTGTGGTTTGTGGTTTTGACTTTTGTTGAGGGAATTCTTCCTGGCTCTGATGTTCCAAGTATCTGATCTTATATGAACTTCTAAAAGTGTGACATTTTGCTCTTATGGTTAAGTCTTTATCCCACTGAGGTGCTGACGTGAGGCAGTGTGTGTACTGTTCTCCATGTGGATATTCAACGGTGCCTGACTGTTTATTGACTGTACAGGTGGGTCTGCATCTTGGATCTCCATTCTGCCCCACTGCGTGATGTCTCTCTCTCTGCTGAAACCTCACTCTAATGACCATGGCTTTATAATAACTTGGTATCTGGAAATGTGACTCTCCCTACTTTATTCTCCATCTTCAAGGAGAGGTCCTCACACTTGCAGCTGCTAAAACAGAAGGTCTAAGATTCCTGAGAAGAATAAGCTTCCCAAATAGCTGACGGTGTTGACACTTGTTCATCTCTTGGAACTCCTGCTCTCACTTCATTTCTGGCATCAGCGTATCTCCCTACTTACTTTCTTGCAAGAGCTACCTGTCATATCAAAGTTGTTTTAAAATATTTTCCCAGAACTCTCGTACATTTTATTGAGGACGGTTTTAGTCTACCATTGGCAGAAGCCTCAATTGATTCTGAAGTCCCCACCACCTGCAGATAACAGATGTCTTGGGAGAAAATTCCTCTGGGAGCAACAAAATGGACTCATCTGCTCTTGTATTGGGCCTGGGGACAGATGGTACCATACGTGGGTAATGAGTTCTGGCCGACTCCAATGGTGCAGTGAAGGTTAAGTGCTTAGAGATAATCCTGTAGATTTCAGAGAAGAACCCCTGCCATTTCTTTTTCATCACCTCCCCCAACTCAGGGGCAGCCCAAGCTTGGGGGAAGGTAGAGGCTCTCCCAGTACAAAGCGAGAGTCTCTTGGGGCACAGACTTAGGGAGAGGAAGGGGCTGGGGTCCCCATTGTTCTTGGTTGTACCTTCCTCAGAAGCACATCCACCGGAGTCCCGAATTGTCTAGACCCTGTCTTGGGGTGTAGTCTCAGCAACCTGCTTATGGATCTGTCCAAAGGCAGGGTGACCCACATTGTCGTTGTTGAGACTTGACCTCCAGTGACTGAATGCAGATCAGCCAGCACGACGGCCACCAGGGACCCATTGCAGCTCACTTAGCACCAGGATTGCGGTCGGTCTGTAACGCAAGAGGCCCCTCAAACCCATGCTTTTTAGGACTGGTCAGTGATGCCTAGAACGTGTAGGGTTTGGCTATGACACCAAGCCTCTTGCTCAGACGAGTCCTGGATGATACTTGCTTTGACCTCATTATTTCTTTCTTGCCCTGTGGAGCTGGTTTCCACAGAGGTAACGAAGGCCTTGGCAGGGCAACCATGCGCCCAGACAGGCCTACCCTGGACAGTCTGCCAAGGCCCCAAACAGCTGCTCACAGGCCTTGCCCCAGACTACCCGAGGCCCTGGGAACCTGCCATCTGTGGGCTTTCTCCACCTTGTTGAAAACATTTGTAAGAAAATCGGCTTTAAATAATGTGCGATTTACCAACCTATAAATGTTACTCTGAAAAACTCCTATAAAATTCCCTAAGACATTTTAAAATTCCTAATAATTAATGGATTGAAGCCAGTGGATGGCAATAGGCATCACTGGTCCTGTGGTCTTTCTCTCCTTTATTGTATGCTCTCAGCTCCCAAATGAAACCTCACTGTAAGGTGTTGTGAGGTTGGTAACCTAAGAACACTCTTCTGAAAATCAGTAGAAAACCCTAAAACCTAAGGCATTTAGAATTTCCTGCAATTGGTGGCCTGAGGCCATTGTTGTTAGTGGATATAATTTCAGGGCCAATTCTCTCTGGGGTGGGACCGTGGGTGTCCACTATTATGAACAGGGGTTCAGGAGAACTGACACATGTCCAAGGACAACTTTAAACTATTCTCCCTGGGGGACCAGACATCCAAAGGACCTTGCTTGTATTCTTTGGGTGCCACTGAAGAATAATTATCTTATCTAAATAAACAAATGCTGCTATATATTTCACATCCTCATTAACCTTTTCCTTTGCCTCAAGGCCTCTTTGAAGTTTGCTAAAAGCCAACAGGGAAATGAAGGCAATTTGTGTTTTGTTCCCATTGGCCAAGGGCACCCTTCAAGTTCTCTGCTTCCTGAGTCCTTAGCAACCAGTCCAAGCTAGTGGCTCCGTAGCAACAGTCCAAGGTCTCCTGAATTCAAGCTGAACTCCATGGATCTACTTTAGACCATTTAGTGGGTTTACTTGGGGTAGGAAGTCTGTCCTGGCCAGATTCCTTCTGGACCACACAAATGGAGGGTGGGATATTATTAAGTGCTGTAGGATTCAGATATTATGCTTGATTTCAGACGATGAGCTCCTCTTAGACTTTTCTATGAAGGTCAGTGTCATTTTCCTCTGCCCTGCATTGCTCAGTCTGCAGGCAACTTACATCCCAACCCTGGAATGTCCTTTTCCCTTTCTCCTTCCACCATTCATTAATGAGGAGTCATCAAAATAAAAACTCTCCAACTCTGTTTGTGGGGGAAGGCTCCGTACATACTATCCCAGGAGAGAAATGACAGTGTGCCTTTGTTCAATTTCTATCGTTATATAGCACCTGTACATGGAATGCAAATAAAGAGTATCTAGGTATTCATGTCTGTATCCTGCTCACCATACTGGGCTAGCACTTTAAAAAGGTCCTTAGAGACAAGCACATGCCTTCCAAAGGTAACATTCCAGCTCCCCACTCTTCATTTCAGGGTGTTGGGGAGGCAAAATTTTACCACTATCCCCATTGAGACTTTTGGCCGGGCCTGAGAATTAAACTGACTTAAGGCAGAGTAATAGGAGGAAAACACACAAATATATATATTTTTACATGACACAGGAATCTTCATAAAGAATAAAGACCCAAAGAAATGGCAAAACCTGCATGCTGAGCAAAGAGAAGCAACTGTGAAAGTAAATAAACTCTGTGTGGAGGCCAAAGGAAGATAAGAATTATTTTAACAAGGTCTGTTTTATAGAATTCTCTCAGTCTCAACTTCTCATTCTTGATGATAAAAATGTTACTTTCCTTCTGGTACAGGGAGGATATCTTTCACTTTAAGGGGACGTTTAATCTGGTGTTTCCAAGAAGAAAAGGGAAGATTAGAACGATCTGCTTGCATCTGCTATTTTTAAAGTGCCTTTAGCTCAAAGTAACTCATGCCAAAGAGGCATAATTGGGGTGGCGTGTTCTGTCACCCTTCAAGGGCCTCATTTTGGGGTCCACAGCTGAGTTTACTTCATATAAAATTCCATCCAGCTCCAAACTAAACATGAATCCAAGGTTTTACTCTGGTCTTGGTGAAGTCTTCCATTGTTTCTGTGTCCCAACCACAGCTGGTGGCTTCCCTTACCCATGTGGGATGTCCCCTCTGTGCCCCCATGCACCACTCTCTTGCAGTCCTGGCAAGGTGACCACTTTCAAGCAGCTTCAGTCGAGACACCCTTTGGGGATGATTTTGTTTCATGAAAATTCTTGGATTGAATAATAAAAAATGGAAAGAGAAACAAAGTCACTCTCCTTCAAGGATACGTACATATATGAGGACATTCATTAAACATATTAGCATGTACACCTATTGGGGAGGGGGAATAACAGTGGCAATAGGGATAAAATGCAGAACAATGACTGAATTAATCAATCTATCAATCAGTGAATGCAGGAGACAGGCACTGCATGGCCTGTGATGGCACAGGAGCCACTGCATTGAACTAAGCCCTCCAACCAACCCGGGAGTGGGGATTGTGAGGGGGAAAGGACTCTTAGAGACCTTCACACTGCCCCTTCCTCATTTCAGTGGGGACCATTCCTTCCTTTGTACCGTTTTGAACTTGGAGACGTTAAGTAACACCATTGACGTTGGCCCTGAGTCCTCTGGCTGTGTGCATGGTAACCCTGTGATCACCAAGTTCTGTGGCTATTATTAGATATCCCGTTGGTCCCCCTGCTGATAGCCACAGCCACTCAGGGTGGACATAGGAGTGGGTGGAGTAATGGGGAGAAGAGAGGAGTGTTGATTCCAGAAAGGCCTCCACCAAAGAAAGTGTCCCCACTGAAGCCAGTGTAAAGCAGTGAGAAGTAGGTCAGCATTTAAAATTCAGCAAGCAGACTCAGAAGAGCATGTCAGCTCATACAATAAGTAGCATTTTCTGTGGGCTCAGACCTATAAAGCAGAGAGGTCTTTGCATAAATGATGTTCATTTATTTTCTGTTACATTTATTTGATGGGAATTGGCCTGAAAAATAAGAGTTGGTTTCTTTTTTTTCTCTACTCTACTTCAGTTTGGCCCTGAGTTGAAGGTTGTTTTGTTATTACAGTGTATAAAACAAGAAGTGATTATAACAAAGAAAGGACTGCATAATAATTGGATCCTATTTCAGAAAATAAATAGTTAATAGGCTAAAACCCTATTCTCAAATAAAGCTAATGGAAAAGATTGGGTGATTAAAAAGAGACACCAAATATACTTTATTTTTTAAAATATTTTTAGTATTGGTATTTAGTTTGCTGTTGGGAAAGTTGGACAGCTACATGCAAAAGAATCAAACTGGCCTACTTTCTTACATTGTATACAAAAATAAACTCAAAACGGGTTAACGGATTGAATGTAAGATATGAAACCATAAAACTCCTAGAAGAAAATAGGCAGTATGCTCTTTGACAACAGTCTTAAAAATATTTTTTTTTTGATATGTGTTCTCAGGCAATGGAAACAAAAACAAAAATATGCAAATGGGACTATATCAAACTAAAAAGCTTTTGCACAGCAAAGGAAACTATCAACAAAAGGAAAAGGCCACCTACTGAATGGGAGAAGATACTTGTAAATGATACATCTGATAATGGGTTAATATCCCAAATAACAAAGAACTCATACAACTCAATATCAAAAAAACAAAAACAAAAAAAACCCAGTGGAAAAATGGGCAGAGCATCTGAAGAGACATTTTTCCAAAGAAGACATACTGATGGCCAACAGGCACATGAAAAGATGCTCAACATCACTAATAACTAGGGAAATGCAAATCAAAATCACAAGATACCACCTCATACCTGTCAGAATGACTATCATCAAAAAGACAACAAAGAACAAGTGTTGATGAGGATGTAGAGGAAAGGGAACCCTCATGTACTGTTGGTGGGAATATAAATTGGTGCAGCCACTATGGAAAGCAGTATGGAGGTTCTTCAGAAAATTACATATAGAACTCTCATACGACCCAGCAATTCCATTTATGGGTATTTTTCCAAAGAAAATAAAACACCAATTCGAAAAGATATATGCACCCTTATATTTATTGCAGCATTATTCACAATAGCCAAGATATGGAAATTTAAGTGCCCAACCAGAGGGTTGTTTGTTTTTTTGATATTGAGTTGATAAGTTCTTTGGGGAGTCTGTTCTATTTTTTAAAATTATGTTTTATCTTCACTTAATTTGTTTTAAGCACCAGAACCAACATGGACACAGTTTTCTGGTACAGGGTTTGTATTGTTTTGACATCAGCCATCATACCTTGAAATGTAAAACTTCAGGCCAGAGAAGCTGGATGCAGCCCAGCCTGGCCCGGGCAGCAAGTCAGCTCAGGCCCCACGCTATAGGACTCTTTTCCTTTCTGCTCGGTCTTCCAGCGCTGCCTGACACCTGCCTCGCCGCCTCTTGGGTCACTGGAGTGTGGCTGTCATCTGCTTCCACACCTCAAACCTCTTATGCCTTGGGGGTGGATTGGGGCCTCTGTGGCTGCCCCATTCACTCCCCCCATGGTCAGTCTCTGTGTCCATTTCTGAGTTCAAATTCACCCCTGTCACGACCAAGTGCAGGAATGGGTCTTCCTCTCTTGCTCTCTTTGGACTTGAATTTGTGGAGTCGTGTCTCACATATGCATTTCCCTGGCAGAGCCCTGAGGCTCTGATCCACTCCAGAGACACTGCCTCCTGGATCCTGAAGGCCCTTTCTCTCTGCTTCAGCGTCTTGGATGCTATTCTCCCATTCAGGCTGCTATACTCCATAGGGGCTGTTATATCAAAATACCACTGCCTAGGGGGCTTAGAAAAGAGGTTTATCTCTTACCGTTCTGGAGGCTGGAAGTCGAAGATCAAGGTTCCAGTATGGGCGTGTTCTGGTGATTCATAGACAGCCATCTTCTTACTGTGTCCTCACATGGCAGAAGGGGTGAGGGAGCTTTGTGGAGTCTCTTACAAGAGCCCTGATTCCACTCATGAAGGCTCCACCCTCATGACCTCAGCATCTCCCAAAAGCCCCACCACCTAACACCATCACATCTGGCATTAGGATTTCTACGTGTGAGTTTTGGGGATACACAAGCATTCAGACCACCGACAGGGCACCAGTTAGTGTTGAGACAGCCATGTATTTTCCTTTGTTTTTCTACTAAACGACCATGAGATCAGAGCCTTTATACCTGAAAAAAACCACATCTTTCTATGTCACGGGTTATCCTGCTTATCCACGGGATGCCCTACCCAGTGTTTGACACAAGACAGTCACTTAAGTAAAAGCAGATATTATTGAGTGACTATTCCTTTTGGAGGGAAAAGTTTCAGGAACAATATTTCCAGAGGAGCTAGACAGCTGGGGTCCAAAGGGTGGGGTGGGAGGGGCAGTGGGCAGGCAATGAGGAGAGGGTGGATGGTGTGGCACAGGACACAGCTGGACACCCACAGTCCTGCCCACGGTGGTCCAGCCAGATTGTGCCTCTTCCCTTCAGAAGACGTCAGAACACTCCATCCACGGCAAATATTGTAGCAGAAGTTCAAGGGCCCCCAGTTTTGAGAACTGGCTTCCGGTCTAAGCAAACTGTCTAAAAGAGCCAATTCTAGAAATATCTGAGGGTGGCTGGCATTTTTAAGGGCGTTAGGCAGGAGCAAACCATGGTTAATTGAAAAAAAAGTGTATTTTCTTACAGTGAATTTTGAGCACAGTTCTAGTCAAGGAAAAAGGACTTTTTTGTGCAAATAATATAGCAAGGACCTTAAAACAGCAATGGGACAGCCCAGAGGAGGTCAGGTTGGGCCAAGAAATACAGACAAGTAGAGAAGAACCGAAAATTAGGGAGAGACCATCTGATGGGGACAGGAAACATTCCCGGCCAAGGAAGAGCTGCATGCTGGTGACAGAACCCATCAGAGGCCCCTTTCATGGTTCTTGTATGTATTTACGCTTTAATTCATAGTATAGTGAAAAGCACAAGCCACATTCCCTTAATTCAGATCCTCAGATGGAAGATAAAGAATCAATTTAACAGCAGGGTTTTTTTTTGCTTTCTGTTTTCTGTTTTCAAGAGAAAGGAGCATGACATGAAATGCAAACTTTGCATCTCAATTTCAGGAACATAAAGCGTATGGGAGGAAAGGGTATGCGTTGGAATCAGAGAAAACACAATAGGTTTTTTTGCATAGTTCAGGCTCAAGTATGCTCTATTAAAAGTTCTACGATTTCAAAATATTCCAAGTTAAAAAATACGTGACTTGTTTTTTCCTTTCCTGAGGATTATAACAAGAACTCTCGTGTCCAGACTGGACAAAAGCAGGTAAGCTGAAGCCCTTTCAGAAATCTCATTTTTTCAAGGTCTAGTCATGTCCGGGATTTTGTCTAATTAGAAGGGACAATAGTGATTTTTGGGTTGGGTCTCTTCATGCAGGCGCCAGGAAGCTGAGTTGTGGAAGGAGCTTGAGGCTGTGGAGCCTGATTCCCACCTGGTGTGTGTGTCTCCCAGTCTTGGATTTCCAGCAAAAGGCATCATGGGCCCTGGCTGTCCACGTCTCCAGCAAGAACCCTTATTATCACAGAGTTTGAAGGCTTAGCACAAACTCAGGGCCTTCAGCACTGGATGTGTGTTTCCTGGTATTTGAATACTGACAGCCATAAAAGAGGTGTTTCCACATAGGAGGTTATGTGTTTCTATAACAGAGTCGATAACCAAAGTATAATTGGCTGTAAGAAGTGGACAAAGTCAACCTGAGTTGCCGCCTTAGGTGCAGGACACTGCTTAGTGTTCTGTGCCCTGGTGATGGTCTCCGAGGATCAGCGGCTTGGCTGGGGCTCCACAGCTGCCCACGACTACAGATGTAACTGATGGGCTTAGCCCTCGTGAAGGAAGAGGAATGGCATCAGAGAGCTTGGCGTTGTGGGAAAATGGTGTCCAGGACTTTGTGACAAAAACTGTTGTACCCAGAGATAATCCCTGCTTTTGAAGTCCGCTTTAAATACAGAGGCTATCCTCAGATGACAGGAAGGACAAATGGTTTGACCAGGTACCACTGTCAATATGCTGCTTGTTAATGACCATGGGCTATTGGTGAACAAATGAACCAAAAATCAGAGCCCTTTTCATTCTTACTTATCTGTGAATCCACGTTCCTTCAACTGAGCACTTAACTGCTCATCGAGACCCGTCCAAAGATGTTCTCTGACCATGTTTCTGCTGAGATTTTTCTATGGTAAGTTAGCCTCAGGTGTGAGGGAAAATTGAGGAAATTTTCTGAAATCTACCCATTAAGAGCATCAGAACAATCAGAGTGTATCTGTCTTAAAATATAATTTTTATACCTCTTTTGTAAGTGCTGGAATTCTCCTTGCAGGTAGAAGGTAACCCAGCCGATGACCACCTTCACGGACCCATATGCTGAGCAAGGGTGGGAGGACCCCCTCTCTTCCTTGCTTTGTAGGAAAAGGTGTGTTAGCACAGGGAGTGGGGCCAGTTTCCCTCCTCTTCAAAGAGGATATTGTTCACATCCTCTTCCTTTGGGTCATAATGGGGACGGGCTGTTTCAGGAAACGCGGCTCCTCCTTGCAGGAGATCAGGACACAATTCCACGGCCAGGCGCACACGCCGTGGCCCCTTCCGGTGGATCTTGCCAGAAGCCCTCTGGTCCTGCGAATGAGCAGACCTTTTTGTTTGTTGAAAGGGTTAAGTCAGAATTGAGTTATTTTGGTCCGAAGAAGATAAACATTCTGCCCCCAGTGTGTATGTAGTGAAACCTTCTCCCCACACCACTGCGAGAGAAGATGTCCCAAGCACCTGTTGGCCGTCTGTGTGTCTTTTTTGGAGAAATGCTTATTTATTTCTTCTGCCTATTTTTTCATTGAATTGTTTGTTTGCTATGGAATTGTATGAGTTCTTTATATATTTTGGGTATTCACCCCTTAATGGATATTTGATTTGCAAATATTATCTCACATTCCATAAGTTGTCTTTTCATTTTGTTGATCGTTTCTTTTGCTGTGCAGAAGCTTTTTAGTTTAAGTTAGTCCCACTTATTTTTGCTTTTGTTCCCTGTGCTTTAGGTGTCATATCCAAAAACACTGTCGTTTCCCAATACCATATATTGAAAAGACTAATAAAACAGATGCAGAGACCAATGCAAAATAATTGAAAGAGCAGAAATAAACCCTTGTGTATATATGGCCAATTAATATTTGACAGGGGGGCTTCCCTGGTGGCGCAGTGGTTGTGAGTCCGCCTGCCGATGCAGGGGACGCGGGTTTGTGCCCCGGTCCGGGAGGATCCCACATGCCACGGAGCGGCTGGGCCCGTGAGCCATGGCCGCTGAGCCTGCGCGTCAGGAGCCTGTGCTCTGCAACGGGAGAAGCCACAGCAGTGAGAGGCCCGCGTACCGAAAAAAAAAAAAAATTGACAGGGGAGCCAAGAAGACTCAATAGGGAAAATATAGTGTTTTCAAGAAATAGTATTGGGAAAACGGAATAACCACAGGCAGAGGAATAAAACTGGACTCCTATTCTTACACCACTCACAAAAATTAACCCACAATGGATTAAAGACTTAAGCATAAACGAAACTGTAAAACTCCTGGAAGAAAACATAAGGGAAAACTCTTTGACATTGGACTTGGCAACAATTTTTGGATATGACATCTAATTTATAGGCAAATAAAACAGAAAAACAGGGCTTCCCTGGTGGCGCAGTGGTTGAGAGTCTGCCTGCCGATGCAGGGGACACGGGTTCGTGCCCCGGTCCGGGAAGATCCCACATGCCGCGGAGCAGCTGGGCCCGTGAGCCGTGGCCGCTGAGCCTGCGCATCCAGAGCCTGTGCTCCGCAACAGGAGGGGACACAACAGTGAGAGGCCCGCGTACCGCAAAAAAAAAAAAAAAAAAACAAAAAAAAAACAAAACAGAAAAACAGATGCAGACGTTCGGTTGTTCTCTACTGTAAAAGCCCTTACTTAAGGATTCTCATTCTGTCCCACTTCTCCACATTACAGCGCTCTCCAGCAGAGAAACACATGGGTTTTCCAACTAACTGTACCTTGTTTTGATTACTTTGGAATTACTTAAGACATGATGAATAGCTTCCATGCTAGGATAGGTAATGAAAAAGCCATGGTGGTGATGTCACCTTTACGTATTTTGAGGTCTCAGTAGAATATTTAGCATTTGTCAGAATACCAGACGACGCGGTTTCTTACCACAGGGACTTCCGGGCTTGTACTGTGGATAATGCACCCATGACACAGGGTGAAACAAACCAGATACGTAGCAGAAAGACAGCATTCCTCACTTTGCGTTTCCCATTCCTCTGAATCCTATTAGTGGTTCAATACAGACCCTTCATTCCAAATCCATGGGTAATCCTGTAGGTGTCCCTCAGGGTATTTGCCCAGCTTGTCACTGGTGCATTAATCTCCCACTAACATCCAGGAGAGGGTCTCCTCAGCCTTGCATTTTATTCATGATAACCTCTCACTCCAGTCACGGGTCACCGCACTCCACGTGGACCCTCCCTCAGCTCCACGAACCAGGGGTCTGTCGGGGGGTTCTGGGTTGGACTCAGGCTCCCACTCAATCTGGGTGATGGCGCATGGAGGAATGGGGGTCACAGGCTCATACCCACCAAGGTCTCTAAGATCACAGAGAATGAGTGAGATGCCCAGAGGCAAGTGGTCCTGCCAGCCCTGCCTCTGGTTTGGATCGTTTATTAGATGTGGCCTTGGGCTGTGAGACACACATGTGCCCTTTTGACCTAAGGTACCTCAAGACAGTTGCTCCTTGAAAACTGAAAGTCCTAACTCGGTCTAGAGAAAGACATTATATTTTGTTTTTTCTCCAGTTCCTGGCTCAAGGGCTTTAAAAACTCCCAGAATTTTCTAAATGATGGGGGTGTCAGGGGTGTCTTCTGTTATTCATAATAAGCCCCTTTCAACCCTACTGGGTTATGTTAACAAGGTGACTCCTGGTGGGTCCCTAGAGCGCTTCAGGATGGGGGCTGGTTGTCAGAAGAACCTGCCAGTGATTAGAGGACTGGAACTTTCAACCCCATCCCCGACCTTCTGGGAGGAGAGGTAGGCAGGGGATTGAATCAGTTGCCAGTGGCTGGTGATTTTATCAATTATGCCTCTGTAATGAGCCTTGAGGGGGCTCAGAGAGCTTCTGGGTTGGTGAAAGCACCAATGTGCCGGGAGGGTGGTGTGCCCCAAACTCCTCAGCTCCTGTGCTTGGGACCCTTCTGAACCTCACTTGATGTACCTCTTCATCTAGATGTTTATTTGTATGCTTTACAATATTCTTTATAGTAAACCGGTAACAGTAGGTAGAGTGCTTCCCTGGGCTCTCTAAGCTGTTCTAGCAAATTATCAAAACTGAAGAGGGGGTTGTGGGAACCCCTGATTTGTAGACAGTTGGACAGAAGTGTTGGTAAGCTGGGCACCCACTACTTGTAATTGGCACCTGGACTCGGGGAGCAGTCGTATGGGGCTGAGTTCTTAACCTTTGGGGTCTGCTAACTCCAGGTTGTTAGTATCAGAATTGAGTTAAATTGTAGGGCACCCAGTTGGTGTCTGCAGGGAACTGGGAAATTGATGTGGAAAACCCAACCACTTGGTGTCAGAAGGGTTATGAATAGAGAGGTGGTTTTCCTTTACCCATCGACTCCAAAACTGTACTTTCTATGGGAGAATGAGAGTTTTCTGGCTCTGGCCCCATGACTCAGCAGTACCTCTAGGTGGGCCTCAGCCATAGCGCTGCTCACCATAAGCCCCTCAGAACAGCTGCCCAGTCACCACCCACCAGTCCTATCCTCCTGCTAACAAATGCCAAGAGCGAGCCAGGGAGGCAGTAATCTATCCACATAGCCCAGCAGTTTGGTCAGGTTGCCATGGGCATAGTAGCTGATAAGAACCTGAACCGTCACGGCCACATATGGTTTGGATTCTGCAATGTTCAGAGAAGACCAGGAGCTGCAGTCCCACTGGCAGGTAGCCCTGCGCCCATTGGGGATTTGCAGGTCCTCTTCTCCATGACTTATAGCTCATGGTCCACACAGGGTGACATTCACCCCTTCCAGTCCTTAGCCAGCTTGGTAACCATATTGGTCATGGAGGTTGACAGTGACAGACAGAGAGAGACACAGAGAGAGAGACCGAGAAAGGGCAGGACCTAGGACTCCACACTCCTCAATTCATTCTTTACTTATTCATTCAACACATATTTTACAGTGTTCTCACTCCGAGCTTGGTACCTTCCTGGGCCCTAGGGACGCAGCAGAGAACAGGACAGGAAAGGCTCTTGTTTCCATGGAGCTTCCCCTGCAGTGGAGACAAATATGAATGCAGCTGCTACTTACATGTGATGAGAAGGAAACTGCTCTAAACTAGAGTGGAGGGTGTGCTTGGAGGAGTGGAAGGAGTCGGTGAGGAAGTGAAGCTTAGGACAGAGCTCCTAAGATGTGCAGGATTAAGCTGGGTCAAGGTGCTTGTATAGGGTTTGTATAGGGTGGGTGAGGGGTGAGCATTCCAGGTAGAGGCACCGGTGTTAGAGGGTGGCACTGACACATTCAATCTCCTACCCAGGGCCACCAAGAGTGGGTTTGGGGACTTAGGAACCAGCTTCAACATGACCCTCCACTTTTCAACCCTGAACTAGGCCAAAGAGAGCCACATGCTTTGGGAAGGTCCAGAGTAGAACCCATACTCTCAGCAGGTTGGATTCTGAAACTTAAAATGTTCTTTCATTTTTCTCAAAACTAAGGATATCGTTCTGGAAATGAACGGGTGGGTATCATACGAGAACCAGCACAGCAGGAGCATCCATGATGCCCACCTCTGAGCCAGCTTCTAGGTCCTGAAGGTGCCATCTTGGGTCACCACATTCTTCCCATGATGTGCCCTGGACACTGCTCTCCTGTGCACTGGCCCTGGCTCACTGCCTTGACAGACTCAGCCGTTTCCAACCCCAGGGCCTTTGCACATACCCCTCCCCTGCCTGGAATGTGGCTTCTCCTCGATGCCTTGCTGACCCCTCCCATCTCCTGGCCTCAGCCTCCTCGGGTCTTGAAGGATAGGTCTTCTCTGACCGTCTGATTGAAAGTAGCCTTCACACCACCTCACCCCCCACCCCCACCCTGCCCCACCCTATCATGTACCTTCCTCTCTGTCCTCTGCTTTTATTTTCAGTGTGTTAATCACAACTTCCAATCATGTTCCTCACTGGTTTGTTTACTTTTGTGTTTGTTGTATTTTTAATTTTATTTTTTTTAGCTTCTGCACATGGATGCCAACTTCAAAGGGTGTGGATCTCATCTGCCTTATTCCTCTGTACACTCAGTGCCCAGCATGCAGCACTTAGTGTGGGTGACAGGGCATCGTGCTTGTTGAACGAGTGAGTAAACCCACTCACTCGCTCACATCCATCAATGAATCCATCGTTGATGGATGATGGTGAGAGAGGAAGCAAGGCAACAAACAGGAAGGGAGGAGCAAAGCTGGTTCTGCCCACATTTGGGTTGTGATTCTGACCTCAAGGAGCTTAGCAGCTAGTGGAGGGAGATGCTGACAAACAGCATGTTTTTCTGTGTTGATAGGATTGGGCCAGAGGGGCTGTGGGCACCAAGGAGGAGCCTGAAATGTTTGTGTCCAGATCTGAGGCGATCCCAAATGTCAGATGACCTCATCTTCCTCATGGAAAGATATTTTAAAAGGACATTTTACAACTACTTAATTTTTGTGGATGTGGATAAACTAGTCAAAATGTACACTGATATATTATATTCATTAATTGCATTACAGATACATGTTTAAAGCAATATATTATTTAAAACATTAATGTCTACTGTTCATGAAATCATTTTTAAAAACTTTTATTTTGGGGACAGCTTCAAATGGCGGAGGAGTAAGACATGGAGATCACCTGCCTCCCCACAAATACATCAAAAATACATCTACATGTGGAACAGCTCCTACAGAACACTTACTGAATGCTGGCAGAAGACCTCAGACTTCCCAAAAGGCAGGAAACTCCCCATGTACCTGGGTAGGGCAAAAGAAAAAAGAAGAAACAGAGACAAAAGAATAGGGACAGGACCCGCACCTCTGAGAGGGAGCTATGAAGGAGGAAAGGTTTCCACACACTAGAAGCCCCTTCACTGGCAGAGACGACAGATGGGAGGAAGGGAAGCTTCAGAGCCACAGAGGAGAGTGCAGTAACAGGGGTGCAGAGGGCAAAGTGGAGAGATTCCTGCACAGAGGATTGGTGCCAACCAGCCCTCACCAGCTGGAGAGGATTGTCTGCTCACCCGCTGGGGCGGGCGGGGGCTGGGAGCTGAGGCTTGGGCTTCGGAGCTCAGACCCCAGGGAGAGGACTGGGGTTGACTGAGTGAACACAGCCTGAAGGGGGCTAGTGTGCCACAGCTAGCTGGGAAAAAGTCTGGACCTGCCTAAGAGGCAAGAGACCATTGTTTCAGGGTGCACGAAGAGAGGGGATTCAGAGCACCACCTAAACAAGCTCCAGAGACAGGCATGAGCCACGGACACCAGAGATGGGCATGAGACGCTAAAGCTGCTGCTGCAGCCACCAAGAAGCCTGTGTGCCAGCACAGGTCACTATCCACACCTCCCCTCCCAGGAGCCTGTGCAGCCCACCACTGCCAGGGTCCCATGATCCAGGGACAACTTCCCCAGGAGAACACACGTTGTGCCTTGGGCTGTTGCAACGTCACATCGGCCTCTGCCATTTCAGGCTCACCCTGCATTCTGTACCCCTCCCTCCTCCTGGCCTGAGTGAGCCAGAACCCCCTAATCAGCTGCTACTTTAACCCCGTCCTGTCTGGGTGGGGAGCAGACACCCTCAGGTGACCTACATGCAGAGGCAGGTCCAAATCCAAAGCTGAACCCCAGGAACTGTGCGAACAAAGAAGAGAAAGGGAAATCTCTCCATGAAGCCTCAGGAGCAGCGGATTAAATCTCCACAATCAACTTGATGTACCCTGCATCTGTGGAATACCTGAAGAGGCAATGAATCATCCCAAAATTGAGGTGGTGGACATTGGGAGCCACTGTAGATTTGGGGTTTGCTTTCTGCATCTAATTTGTTTCTGGTTTTATGTTTATCTAAGTTTAGTATTTAGAACTTATTATCATTGGTAGATTTATTGATTTGCTTGCTCTCTTCCTTTTTTAATGTATATATATATATATATATATTTTTCCTTTTTCTCCTTGTGTGAGTGTGTATGTGTATGCTTCTTTGTGTGATTTTGTCTATATAGCTTTGGTTTTACCATTTGTCCTAGAGTTCTGTCTGTCCTTTTTTTTTTTTTTTTTTTTTTAGTATAGTTTTTAGTGCTTGTTATCATTGGTGGATTTGTTTTTTGGTTTGGTTGCTCTCTCTTTCTTTCTTTTTTTAAATTATTTTTTTAAATAATATTAAAATTTTTTTTAATTTAATAACTTTATGTTATATTTAATTTTTTTCTCCCTTTTCTTCTGAGCCATGTGGCTGACAGAGTCTTAGTGTTCCAGCCAGGTGTCAGGCTTGAGTATCTGTGGTAGGACAGCCAAGTTCAGGACACTGGCCCACCAGAGACCTCCTGGCCCCGTGTAATATCAAATGGCAAAAGTTCTCTCAGAGATCTCCATCTCAATGCTAAGACACAGCTCCACTCAACAACAAACAAACTACAGTGCTGGACACCCTATGCCAAACAACTAGCAAGACAGGAACACAACCCTACCCATTAGCAGAGAGGCTGCCTAAAATAATAATAAGTTCACACACACCCCAAAACACATCACCGGATGCGGTCCTGCCCATCAGAAAGACAAGATCCTGCCTCATCCACCAGAACACAGGCACCAGTCCCCTCCACCAGGAAGCCTACACAACCCACTGAACCAACCTTAGCCACTGGGGGCAGACACCAAAAACAACGGGAACTATGAACCTGCAGCTTGTGGAAAGGAGACACCAAACACAGTAAGTTAAGCAAAATGAGAAGACAGAGAAATACACAGCAGATGAAGGAGCAAGGTAAAAAAACACCAGACCAAACAAATGAAGAGGAAATAGGCAGTATACCTGAAAAAGAATTCAGAGTAATGATAGTAAAGTTGATCCAAAATCTTGGAAATAGAATGGAAAAAATACAAGAAATGATTAACAAGGACCTAAAAGAACTAAAGAGAAAACAGACAATGATGAACAACACAATAAATGAAATTAAAAATTCTCTAGAAGGAATCAATAGCAGAATAACTGAGGCAGAAGAATGGATAAGTGACCTTGAAGATAAAATAGTGGAAATAACTACTGCAGAGCAGAATAAAGAAAAAAAGAATGAAAATAATTGAGGACAGTCTCAGAGAACTCTGAGACAACATTAAACTCACCAACATTTGAATTATACAGGTCCCCAAAGAAGAGTAAAAGAAAGGGACTGAGAAAATATTTGAAGAGATTATAGTTGAAAACTTCCCTAATATGGGAAAGGAAATAATCAAGTCCAGGAAGCACAGAGAGTCCCATACAGGATAAACACAAGGAAAAACACGCCAAGACACATATTAATCAAACTATCAAAACTTCAATACAAAGAAAAAATATTAAAAGCAGCAAGGGAAAAGCAACAAATAACATACAAGGGAATCCCATAAGGTTAACAGCTCATCTTTCAGCAGAAACTCTGAAAGCCAGAAGGGAGTGGCAGGACATATTTAAAGTGATGAAAGAGAAAAACCTACAACCAAGACTACTCTACCAAGAATGGTTCAAGATTGTGGAGTAGAAGGATGTGTGCTCACTCCCTCTTACGAGAGCACCAGAATCACAAATAACTGCTGAACAATCATTGACAGGAAGACAGTGGAACTCACCAAAAAATATACCCCACATCCAACGACAAAGGAGGATCCATAATGAGATGGTAGGAGGGATGCAATTTCAATAAAATCAATTCCCATAACTGCTGGGTGGGTGACTCACAAACTGGAGAACACTTATACCACAGAAGTCCACCCACTGGAGTGAAGGTTCTGAGCCCCACGTCAGGCTTCCCAACCTGGACGTCTGGCAATCAGAGGAGGTATTCCTACAGAATCAGACTTTGAAGGCTAGCAGGATTTGATTGCAGGACTTCGACAGGACTCAGGGAAACAGAGACTCCACTCTGAGAGTGCACACACAAAGTGGTGTGTGCATTGGGACCCAGGGGAAGGAGCAGTGACCTCATAGGAGAATGAACCAGACCTACCTGGTACTGTTGGAGGGTCTCCTGCAGAGGCGGGGGATGGCTGTGTCTCACCATGAGGACAAGGACAATGGCAGCAGAAGTTTTGGGAAGTACTCCTTAGCATGAGCCCTCCCAGAGTCCACCATTAACCCCACCAAAGACTAGGTAGTCTCCAGTGTTGGGTTGCCTCAGGCCAAAAAATGAACAGGGAGACAACAAAGCCTCACCCATCAGCAGACAAGCCGATTAAAATTTTACTGAGCTCTACCCACCAGAGAAACAGCCAGCTCTACCCACCACCAGTCCCTCCCATCAGAAAACATGTACAAGCCTCTTAGACAGCCTCATCCATCAGAGCACAGACAGCAGAAGCAAGAAGAACTACAATCCTGCAGCCTGTGGAACAAAACCCACATTCACAGAAAAATATACAAGATGAAAGGTAGAGGGCTATGTACCAGATGAAGGAAGAAGATAAAACTACAGAAAAACAACTAAATGAAGTGGAGATAGATAACTTTCCAGAAAAAGAACTCAGACTAATGGTAGTGAAGATGATCCAGGACCTTGGAAAAAGAATGGAGGCAAAGATCGAGAAGATGCAAGAAATGTTTAACAAAGACCTAGAAGAATTAAAGAACAAACAAACATAGATGAACAAGACAATAACTGAAATGAAAAATAGACTAGAAGGAATCAATAGTAGGATAACTGAGGCAGAAGAATGGAAAAGTTACCTGAAAGACAGAATGGTGGAATTCACTACTGCAGAACAGAATAAAGAAAAAAAGAATGAAAAGAAATGAAGACAGCCTAAGGGACTGCTGGGACAACATTAAACGCAACAGCATTCGCATTATAGGGGTCCCAGAAGGAGAAGAGAGAGAGAGAGGATCCAAGAAAATGTTTTAAGAGATGATAGTCGAAAATTTCCCTAACATGGGAAAGGAAAGAGCCACCCAAATCCAGGAAGCACAGAGAACTCCATGCAGGGTAAACCAAGGGAGAAACACGCCAAGACACATAGTAATCAAATTGACAAAAATTAAAGACAAAGAAAAATTATTGAAAGCAACAAGGGAAAAAACAACAAATAATGTACAAGGGAACTCCCATAATGTTAACAGCTGATTTCTCAGCAGACACTCTACAAGCCAGAAGGGAGTGGCATGATATATTGAAAGTGATGAAATGGAAGAACCTACAATGAAGATTACTCTACCCAGCAAGATCTCATTCAGATTCGACAGAGAAATCAAAAGCTTTACAGACAAGCAAAAACTAAGAGAATTCAGCACCACCAAACCAGCTGTACAACAAATGCTAAAGGAATTTTTCTAAGTGTGACATAAGAGAAGAAAAGGACCTACAAAAACAAACCTGTAACAATTAAGAAAAAGGTAATAGGAACATGCATATCCATAATTACTTTAAACGTGAATGTATTAAATACTCCAACCAAAAGACACAGGCTCGTTGAATGGATACAAACACAAGACCCATATATATGATGTCTACAAGTGACCCACATCAGACCTAGAGACACATAGAGACTGAAAGTGAGGGGATGGAAAAAGATATTCCATGCAAATGGAAATCAAAAGAAAGCTGGAGAAACAATACTCATATCAGATAAAATAGACTTTAAAATAAAGAATGTTAAAGGAAACAAGGAAGGATACTACATAATGATCAAGGGATCAATCCAAGAAGAAGATATAACAATTATAAATGTATATGCACCCAACATAGAAGCAACTAAATACATAAAGCAACTGCTAACAGCTATAAAAGAGGAAATTGACAGTAACACAATAATATTGGGGGACTTTAACACCTAACTTACACCAATGGACAAATCATACAAACAGAAAATTAATAAGGAAACACAAGCTTTAAATGACACAATAGACCAGGTAGAGTTAACTGATATTTATAGGACATTCCATCCCAAAACAGCAGATTACACTTTCTTCTCAAGTGCACACAGAACATTTTACAGGATAGATCACATATTGATTCACAAATCAAGCCTCAGTAAATTTAAGAAAATTGAAATAATATCAAGCATCTTTTCTGACCACAATGCTATGAGATTAGAAATCAATTACAGGGAAAAAAAACGTAAAAAACACACACATATGGAAGCTAAGCAATACATTACTAAATAACCAAGAGATCACTGAAGAAATCAGAGGAAATCAAAAAATATGTAGAGACCAATTACAATGAAAACACGATGATCCAAAACCTATGGGTTACAGCAAAATCATTTCTAAGAGGGAAGTTTATAGGAATGCAAGCCTACCTCAAGAAACAAGAAAAAATCTCAAACAATCTAACCTTACACCTAAAGGAAGTAGAGAAAGAAGAACAAACAAAACCCAAATTTAGAAGAAGGAAAGAAATCATAAATATCAGAGCAGAAATAAGTGAAAGAGAAACAAAGAAAACAATAGCAATGATCAATAAAACTAAAAACTGGTTCTTTTAGAAGATAAACTAAATTGACAAACCATTAGCCAGACTCATTAGGAAAAAGAGGGAGAGGACTCAAATCAATAAAATTAGAAATGAAAAAGGAGAAGTTACAGCAGACACTGCAGAAATACAAAGCATCCTAAGAGACTACTAAAAGCAACTCTATGCCAATAAAATGGACACCTGGAAGAAATGGACAAATTCTTAGAAATGTATAACCTTCCAAGACTGAACCAGGAAGAAATAGAAATATGAACAGACCAATCACAAGTAATGAAATTGAAAGTGTGATCAAAAATCTTCCAACAAACAAAAGTCCAGGACCAGATGGCTTCACAGGTGAATTCTATCAAACATCTAGAGAATAGTTAACAACCATTCTTCTAAAACTCTTGGAAAAAATTGCAAAGGAAAGAACACTCCCAAACTCATTTTATGAGGCCACCATCACCGTGATACCAAAACCAGACAGAGATAGTACAAAAAGAGAAAACTATAGACCAATAACACTGATGAATATAGATGCAAAAATCCTCAACAAAATACTAGGAAACAGAATCCAATGATGCATTAAAAAGATCATACACTATGATCAAGTGGGATTTTTCCCAGCAATGCAAGGATTCTTCAATATACACAAATCAATCAATATGATACACCATATTAACAATCTAAAGAAGAAAGACATGATCATCTCAATAGATACAGAAAAAGCTTTTGACAAAATTCAACACCATTTATGATAAAAAAATTCTTCATAAAGTGGGTATAGAGGGAACCTACCTCAACATAATAAAGGCCATACACAACAAACTCACAGCAAAAAAAAATTCTAATGGTGAAAAACTGAAAGCATTTCCTCTAAGATCAGGAACAAAACAAGGATGTCCACTCTTGCCACTATTATTCAACATAGCTTTGGAAGTCCTAGCCATGGCAATCAGAGAAGAAAAAGAAATAAAAGGAATACAAATTGGAAAAGTAGAAGAAAAACTGTCACGTTTTGTAGATGACAGGATACTATATAGAAAGAATACTAAAGATGCCATGAGAAAACTACCAGATCTAATCACTGAATTTGGTAAAGTTGCAGGATACAAAATTAATGCACAGAAATCTCTTGCATTCCTATACACTAATGATGAAAAATCTGAAATAGAAATTAAGGAAACATTCCCATTTACCATTGCAACAAAAAGAATATAATACCTAGGAATAATTCTACCTAGGGAGACAAAAGACCTGTATGCAGAAAACTATAAGACATTGAAGAAAGAAATTAAAGATGATACAAACAGATAAAGAAATATATCATGTTCTTGGATTGGAAGAATCAACATTGTGAAAATGACTATACTAACCAAAGCAATCAGCAGATTCAATGCAATCCCTATCAAATTACCAATGGCATTTGTTACAGAACTAGAAAAAAAAAATCTTAAAATTTGTATGGAAACACAAAAGACCCCGAATAGCCAAATCAGTCTTGAGTTAAAAAAAATGGAGCTCGAGGAATCAGACTCCATGACTTCAGACTATACTACAAAGCTAAAATAATCAAGACAATATGCTACTGGCACAAAAACAGAAATATA
Organism: Kogia breviceps; assembly: GCF_026419965.1. Taxonomy (NCBI): domain Eukaryota; kingdom Metazoa; phylum Chordata; class Mammalia; order Artiodactyla; family Physeteridae; genus Kogia; species Kogia breviceps. The sequence continues at coordinate 31,611,442 of NC_081323.1, read as the reverse complement.
GATCAATGGAATAGAATAGAAAGTCCAGAGATAAACAAACGCAGCTATGGTCAACAATCTATGACATAGGAGGCAAGGATGTACAATGCAGAAAGGACAGTCTCTTCAATAAGTGGTGCTGGGAAAACTGGACAGCTACATGTAATGAATGAAATTAGAACACTCCCTAACACCATACACGATAACAAACTAAAAATGGAGTTAAGACCTAAATGTAAGGCCAGACACTATAAAACTCTTAGAGGAAAGCATAGGAAGAACACATTTTGACATAAATTACAGCAAAGATCTTTTCTGATCCACCTCCAAAAGTAATGGAAATAAAAACTAAAATAAGCAAAGGGGACCTAATGAAACTTAAAAGCTTTTGCAAAGCAAAGGAAACTACAAACAAGGCAAAAAGACAACCCTCAGAATGGGAGAAAATATTTGCAAATGAAGCAAATGAAAGGATTAATCTCTAAAATTTATAAGCAGCTCATGCAGCTCAATATCAAAAAAACAAACAACCCAATCCAAAAATGGGCAGAAGACCTAAACAGACATTTCTCCAAAGAATATATACAGATTGCCAACAAACACATGAAAGGATGCTCCACATCACTAATCATTAGAGAAATGCAAATCAAAACTACAATGAGGTATCACCTCACACCTTCAGATTGGCCACCATCAAAAAAATCTACAAATGAGGGCTTCCCTGGTTGCACAGTGGTTGAGAGTTCGCCTGCTGATGCAGTGGACATGGGTTCGTGCCCCAGTCCAGGAGGATCCCACATGCCGCAGAGTGGCTGGTCCCGTGAGCCATGGCTGCTGGACCTGCGTGTCTGGAGCCTGTGCTCCGCAATGGGAGTGGCCACAGCAGTGAGGCCCATGTACCACAAAAAAAAAAGAAAAAAAAATCTAGAAACAATAAATGCTGGAGAGGGTGTGGATAAAAGGGAACACTCTTGCACTGTTGGTGGGAATGTAAATTGATGCAGCCACTATGGAGAACAGAATGGAGGTTCCTGAAAAAACTACAAATAGAACTACCATATATCACAGCAATCCCACTACTGGGCACATACCGTGAGAAAACCATAATTCAAAGAGTCATGTACCACAGTGTTCATTGCAGCACTATTTATAATAGCTAGGACATGGAAGCAACCTAAGTGTCCATCGACAGATGAATGGATAAAGAAGATGTGGCACATATATACAGTGGAATATTACTCAGCCATAAAAAGAAACCAAACTGAGTTATTTGTAATGAGGTGGATGGACCTGGAGTTTGTCATACAGAGTGAAGTAAGTCAGAATGAGAAAAGCAAATACTGTATGATAACACATTTATGGTAACTAGAAAAAAAAAGTTCTGAAGAAGCTAGTGGCAGGACAGGAATAAAGATGCAGACATAGAGAATGGACTTGAGGACATGGGGAGACAGGAAGGGTAAGCTGGCACGAAGTGAAAGAGTGGCATGGACATATATACACTACCAAATGTAAAATAGATCGCTTGGTGGAAGCAGCCACATAGCACAGGGAGATCAGCTTGGTGCTTTGTTACCACCTAGAGGGCTGGGATAGGGAGGGTGGGAGGGAGACACAACAAGGAGGAGATATCGGGATATATGTTTGTGTACAACTGATTCACTTTATTACATAGCAGCAAATAACACATCATTGCAAAGCAATTATACTTCAATAAAGATGTTTTAAATATGTGATATTATAAAAATAAAAATCTTTTTATTTTGAAGCAAATATAGATTCACAGTAAGGTGCAAAGACGTGCACACTTCCATCCTCTCCCAATAGTGACACTTAAGCAGCTGCAGAGCAGAGCCACCCCAGGAAACTGACGTTGGTATAGTCCATAGAGCTATTCAAGTTTTACCAGTTTTACCTGCATTCCTGTGTGTGTGTGTGTGTGTGTGTGTGTGTGTGTGTGTGCACCATGCACGTGTATTTAGCTGTATGCAAATTTATCACGTGTAGTCTCGTGGGACCATCAGCACATCAAGACACTTATTTCTGCTACCAGCATTAGGCTCTCTGGCCACACCCTTTATAACCATACCTCTATCCATAATCCCTCTCAACCAGGAGTCTGCTGTCCATCTCTAAACTCCGTCCGTTCACAAGTGTCACACAGGTGAGCTCCCACGATCCGTAAGCTTTGAGTTTGGCTCCTTTCACTGCATGCGATTTCCTTGCAATCTGCCAGGCTATGGGTGCATCCCTGGTTTGTTTCTTTATTGCTGAGCTGTTCTGCATGGCATGTCCCACAGTCTGTTTAACTGTCCTCCTGTTGAAGGACACTTGGGTAATTTTCAGTTTGGAGCTATTATTATTTGTGTACAAGTTTCTCTGTGAATAGATTTTCATTTCTCTGAAAGACATGTCCAAGAGTCTGGGTCTTGTGTAATTCCACTTGTAGTTTCAAAATGAATATGAAATGATCCTTCCAACTCTTCATAAATGTCTCTGACATTATTGTCATCACCTTCTCCACCATGTTACCACTTATTGTGGTGTTTTTGTAAAGCAACCTCCAAAGCACCTGACACTAACAGTCGCACACTCACAACTTTGATATCATTGCTCACAGTGTTCTTTTCTTCCTTTTTGAAAATTTTCTCTATTTATCCCAGAGAGCCTTGATGGAGTCATTTCAGGTCAATGTGCTTTAACCAAAGAGTACTTTGCTTTTTAAAATAGAGTAATTGAGAGTTTGTTGTATTAAGGACTTGATCCTTGCTTAAACATAGGGTACCTCTCTGCTTTCTGCGGGATAATTCAGACACATGGAATAATTCCAGGAAGGCATACAGAAGGCAGTGAGCCCTGAATTCACAGCACAAATAGAAAAAATGTTGCCTACTCCCTCAGGGGTGAGGACCCAGGACAGGTGAGCACTCAAGACAGGAAAGGGTGGATGGGGAACCATCCTACAAAAGGGGAAAGTACTTGAACATTCAGTCACGTTTAGTCTGCAAAGGAGCCCATCAAAAGCGGTCTTCATTCTGTTACAACATTTGTGATTTCCAGCATTTTCATTGGATTCCTTCTGAGTTTTCACCTCTCTGTTTACTTTACCCATCTGTCCTTGTAAGTTGTTCAGTCTTCCCATTAGAAACCTTAACATATTAATCTTGGTTATTTTAAATTCCCTAGTTTGATAATTTTAAATTCTATGCCATATCTGAGTTTGGTTCTGATGCTTGCTTTGTCTCTTCAGACTGTGTTTTTTCTTGCCTTTTAACATGCCTTGTAATTTTCTATTGAATGACAGACGTAATGTATTGGGTAGTAAAAACGGAGTTAGAATAAGCCTTGAGTAAGAGATTTTATGTACATCTAGCTAGGAGTCGGGCTGTGTTTAATGTTTGATGTAGCTGTGGGTGTCTTTGGCTTCAAATTATTCTAATGTCCCTGTTTTTGTCTCCTTATTGTCTTTGGGTTTCTCTAAGAACCCCTTCTTAAATAGAGTCTGCATCACAGCAGCTTTTTCAGGTCCTCTTGCTGCGGAGGTGTAAAGTGCAGGGGGCAGGCCTTTAGATCTCCACGTTTTAGTGGGTCAGTGCCCCTGGGCTGTGATTTCATAAGAGTTTCTTAACTTTTTTTCCTGCCTTAAGTGAGACAAGAAGGCTAGCAGGGGCTGGAGGTGGTTCATTTCCCTTGCCCCAGGTTAGAGAACCTGTTAAAGCATTTTCTTGTTGAGTTGGCCTTTTTTATGGAGAAGGCTCTGGTCTTTTTTAGGTTGGTCACCCTTTTCCTGCTCCCTGCCAGGAACAAGAGGGTTTTTTCCCTTGGCTCTTCTCTTTGAGAATCTGGTGGGGTTCTTGGAGGTATAAACCACAAAACTATGGGGTCCTCACTAAGAGTGAAGTCCACAGAGTTTTCCCACTCTCACACTGGTCCACACTCAGCCTTCAGCAGTTCACCAAAATTACCATTTAAATGTTCTTACTGGTTTACAGCTCCAGCAGCTTCTGCTCTAGGTGAGCAGACCCCTCTGTGACCCTCCAGGTGAGACACCACTCTGCATGTGCCTGTGTCTCCTGATTTGAGGTGGTGGGCTTGCCCTGTGACCTTGGTTCTCCGATGGGCCCAAGAAACATCAATGCTTTTCTGTTAGCTCAGGTTTTTTTCTTGTTGTAAGGATTGGAGTCACAACTCCCAAGCTCTTGTGGAGCTGAAACCACAAGTCTTTCACTTGTGTTTTGCTTGGAAGGAATTATCTCACTCCCATGGTCACTGCACCTAAGGCCTGGTCTCTGCATGAGACTGGGTTTCTATATTTATGAAACTAGTTGAATTATTAAGAGCACTGCTTGAAGTGACATGATCACCCAGGCTCCTGACATCCTTTTAGGGCCCCTCTGGCATCTGGTTCTGTTTGGTCTCTAGGTCTCAGCTTGTAGTCACCACAGAACCCACCTGAAGCTCCTGGGGGTGGTCCTGGGGCTGACCTCATCTCCCCGACCTGTAGGTATGTGCCAGGAGAGGAGGTCCCTGGTCCCTACACGTCCTCTGTGCCCTCCTAGGAGTTAGGCTGGTGCTTCTCCTTCTTCCAGATACTGGTGAAGGGGTGAGAAAATGAGGAGCAGGAGGAGAGGGGTGGTGAGAAGGGGAAGGAGGAAATGCTGGGGAAAGGAAGCATCTTCTGACTGCCTGTGTGTCTCTGAAAACAGGTGATGCTGTTGTCAGCGGGCTCCTCAGGGAGTTATGTTTCAAATGCAAGAGTGTGGTTATTTAAGGGCTACTGCAAATAAACTGGCAGGTGCAGTGTCTTTAGCTCCACCAAGAAACGTCTCAGGTGGACATTCCCCTCCACTTCATGTGCGAACGCCCAAGTGGACTGGAAAGAATTTCAGTGGAAGGTGGTATCATAAAACAGACCACATCTCGTATTAAAAAGGCAGTGTTTTCCAATTCTGTGTAATCATATCAAGAAATGGCTCTTTGTCCAAAATCCCTTCTGTGGGTCCACTGGTGATTTAGTAAATAGAGAACGCGCTGGGGTTTACTTTAGAAAAGCCACTTTCCTTCATTTCATGAAGGTTTGGAAAAGTGATAATCATGTTGCCATGAATATAAGACATATTATCCTTCTGGGTAATGGGCCATTCTTCATTAAAAACAGAGCACTGGCCCTTCTGGGCGTGGCTTCTGACTTTTATAAATTGTTTATTTGATGTTTAAAGTTTACTTCTATCAGGAGACTTGGTACTTTAGTTGAGCATTCTCGAAGAGATGAATCTCCCCGTTTACAGTGTGCTCCTTGCTTGCTGGTTAGCATGTGTGTGGCTTCTTGAAGGTAAGCCCCGCAGAGACCCAGAGACAACTCCCAGTCATCGGACAAGGAGGAAAGGAAAAACAGCCCCCAGTTTGCATTCTGAGGGTGGGTAACATGCTGAGTTTAAGCAAAATACTGCTGCTTCTCAGAGCGCAGCCCCCAGGGCAGGGTCAAGTCAAAATAAACGCCAGCTTTATCAACATCAGGAACATCTGCATGGGACCTTAAGAATCCCACCCATAAAGACACAAATTACTCAGTCAAGTAAAAATTTGAGCTGCTTCCATCTTGATCTTTGTATCATAAAATAATGGTTATTATTTGCTCGTGCTTTGAACTCTATAGGGTCAGCAGTGATGGAGAAATACATTTCTATGTTTTAGGGAAGCCAAGTTACAGGTCCATCTTTGTTTATTTCTTTCCAAACTGAAAATATATTTTTTGGAATTTAGTGTTGAAGAATAAAGTCTTAGGTTTATGTGCTTTAAAGCTATAGGAACAGCGGGCTGACGATGAGGTGACAGGGCACATGGGAAAGATAGTTGAGCTCTTCTATGAAGCTGAACCATGACTGCTGTGGGCATTTTACCACCAAACCCAGCTCTACGCTGCCGTCAGCCTGAGAAGCGTTGCCGATTTTGCCGTGTGAATAAATACTGGCAAACAATGAACCCAAGGCTAATATAAACATAATTTGCCAAGTATTAATTGGCATTTTTGCGTTTTGCTTTCAAGTAGATTGCATAATGATGCTGGCCTATTTGTGTTGATTCTACGAGATACATACTTCCAAAATCTGAGGCTTGGAAAAGACAGATGGTAGCTCAGAGGTGTGATTCTCAGCTTTCTTTCTACCGTGGGACTGTTTCAAAATTCCCATAGCTGGTAAGAGAACACAGCACAGCTAATCCTTCGAAGATATACACTTGTAGTCATAGAATTGTGAGAAAATGTCTTTGTCAGAGTTTCCTTTGTCATAGGTTTCAGGAGAAACTTTTTTACGGTCAAGTCATAGGTTTTCTTTGAATTCTTGGATACAGGAAAAAAAAAGAAAAAATAAAATGTACTTACTGGAAGGAAAAATGGCGCTAAAGCAACAAGAAAGACACTGAGTGATCAAATGGAGCATGTGGTTTTAAGATATGAACAATAAAGTTACATTTTGATCCTTTAAAATTGTGGGCTTTACGTCTTTACAGCAAGCCTGATGCACTTACCCTGCCTTCTGCTAACTCTGTCTCCCTCTGTCCTTTTTCTTTTTTGAAGCTTCCTAATACTCTGTAAAACTTCCTTCTTGTTTTCTGTCTCTTTTCTTCTAACACTAATTAATACTTTTGTCTTTAAGTAGTAAAAAACAATCATTTTCTTTATCTTCTTTCTATTTTGTTGAAAACTAACATGATAGTGGGTCAGTGTCTTCAACAGCTGTTGCAAAACTGTAAAACAAAGTGAATCATAAGCAGGTCCATTCACAGCCAAGCCCAGCTGGGACTCCAGCAGACACTGATCTAAATGTGCCTGTCCCTCTGAGACAAACTTGATTTTATGAAGGTCATAACCCATTTTAACTTCTTTTATTCGGGTAACATGAAGAAGGACCCTACTGGACACTAGACAGAGGGTGTCAAGTTCATTATCTCATTTTTTACAATGCGATGACAGGCATTAGCCCCCGGTTTTATATATTTAGTGACTGAGCTCAGAGATCACAGCCCAGAGTGGCCGTTACTTGTTCTGTAGCATTAAATTTAAAAATGGATGCAATTCACATGTTGTTAATGTGCTTCTGTTACATTGTCTTGCGCTTTCTCCCCAGAGGCTATTGTAAAACGGAAGTCGTTAATAAGGATCTAGCAGCTGTGAGCACTTATCTCCCACGTGGGAGACAGGGATCCCCACAGGCAGGGCTGGGCTTTGTTTGGTCGGTTTTAAAAGTCATAAGGAGAAAAGAGGGAGTCTTTAAGATATTAACACATGCAGGGGTCATCAGTGTGAAGGGGTCACTCAAGCTAGAAATGAGATGCGATTCCGGGAGAGAGAAGAGGAAAAAGTGCTGGATTCTCATCTAGTCATGCATGACTTATCTAGTCATGCATGACTTATCTAGTCATGCACGGTCACAGTCGTGCAAATTTCCTAATTTAACACACACCTGTATTCCCTGAAATCCTCTTTCTAATAAATATTTCCCAAGATACTGGCAGCAAGCATCCATAAAATGCTAGAGTCCACCTCCAAGATTAGTCTATTAACAAAGGCTAAAAGATAGAGAAGGAAGAGTCTTAGTTGCCAGCTCACATCTCTCGGAGAGATCACAGGTCCCTCGGGTCCTCTTCCAATGCCAGCAAAGCCCACCATCCAAACAGCCTCTGTCTAAACCTAATTCCCACGTCTCTCCTGCCTCCGTGAAAGGAACAGCTGGTCAGCATCTGTCCAATAAGATCTTCCTGTTGGAAGATGTCTTTCACTTCTCAGGGCTAAATCACCCTGGCGCCTTTGACCTCTTGCCTAGGTCTAACTTTAAACCATCTTAGGATCTACAATCAACTTGCAGAGCAAGGAGGTCCTGATATCAGAGCAAATGGGAGCCAGGAGCTGACCCTCAACCCTCATTCTGCCTGCGTGGACCGGGCTGGCAGCATGACCAAAAAAAACGGTTAAAACCGTGAGACCCTGTCCTTCCTGTCCATCCCAGGCAGAGCCATCATTCAGGCAGCCACCAGCATTAATGGAGGGCTCTGGGGGGTCAACAAAGCACCAGATTTCCCATCAGTACTTTCTGAACACTTTCCCCTGTGAAGCCCCCCTACGTAAGCTGTGTGAGCAGCTTACGTAGGTCCTTTTGCAAAAAAAAAAAAAAAAAAATCCAGTTCTTCAAAGTCTGTCCCTTATTCTTTTTTATTTAGGCACATTATAAACGTTTTGAACCATGACATTCAGTAAGTAATTCAGCTGTGTCTTGGTGATAGAGTAGCATATCTTACTGCATTTTATTATGCATTAGAAAGTGGTCACCTGTGCTCAGCAGACCGCAGGGGCATTTTGTAAAGAGCTGAGGTAGAAAGAATGCCCACCTGCCTTCCGTACTTTACGCCTTAGGAAATAATGTGCTACAAACGGGTGTCAAGGTGAAGGGTGCTTTGGGAATGGTAGTTTTGAGCCACTGAGAAACAGTTCACAAATGGACGGAAGCAGGTGGGATGGGGTGGAGCCCCCCTGGCTTTCTGCACAGGCCGGGTCTGGTGACCATTTCTGGGCCAGGCAAAGGGACTAGAGGTGCTGGGCAGCCTGTGTCTTGGGCGGCCCCCGGAGGCAGGTCCTGGTTCATGTGGGAGTTGATCCAGGAAGCGCCAGTGGGGGAGTGGGAGGTGAGGCAGGGGAGAGAGTAGAGGGATGGGGTCCAGCAAGTTTCTGCTGTGGGTGACAGGAGCTTAATCCCACTGGGGGGTCTCGGGGGGGTGTCAAAACATGCCACAGGTTGTCCTACTCCTGGGTATTTGGCCATGATTCCCACCCAGAATTAATTGAGGACTGTCCCCACGGTCATTAACTCCTGGCCCTCTAGCCTACCCCTCACACAGGGGGCTCAGCCCACCTGCAGCCAGAGGAAGCCGGCGGATAAGCAGAGTCAGCACCTGCCATCGCCCATTAAACCCCAGCCCACGTGGGTGGACACTGCTCTGCCAGAACCTCACTGGACCTTGCTGTGTTGAGGACTAGTTTGCTGGTCCCCGAGCAGGACCAGGGAGAGGAAAGCTCTCAGCACGAGAGACAAAAGTCAGCGACTCTAGTACGACAGTATGGAAATGCGCTATCAATAAGGGGTGTGCAAAGAACCATAAGTCCCCAGTGGGTGAACACTGAAGCAAATGTGGGAGGCAGGGGTGGTCTGTATAAGCTTCATAAAGGGAGGTGTTTCTTGGAAGTGTTATCCTAGATCACGTGGCTGGCAGAGGATGCTCTGGGCACTTGGGTCCTGTTAGAGCTTTGTGTCTGCTGACTGTAGGCCGTCATCCTGTTTTCTATTTTTCTGGCATTGCATTTATGGCTCTCCCGGATGCACAGCACGACACCATGGATGGAGAAGGGTTGGGGCAGAGGGGCCTGGGGCAGGGGCTGGGGGAGCACAGGGGAGAGACCTGCTAGCTCAGCCCAGGATCCTCCAACTGTTTTTTCTACAGCTTATGGGGAGAGCACACTACAAAAAACTGTCACTTATTAGAACATTGCCAGCAAGTTTGTTGCTCATCATTGTTCAGCAAGTAACTGCCAGCAGCCACTTCCAAGGCTGTGGCTCTGCGTCACCCCAGATTTGCAAACTGTCACCTGGATTCTTCCTTCAGAACTGTCATGCATCAACTGCTAAGCAGTTACGGAGGGTACAGGGTCTGGATTCCACCATGCAGCTGAAGAGATGGTCCAAACTCTTAAGGAGAAATAAGTTTAAATGACAGGGAGTGAAAGAAGGCCAAGCAGTAATTAAATGTTGCAGGAGAATTCAGGGACCACAGACAAACAAACAGTCAGAAGAGAGACAAGGATGGAAGATTCACAACGCCAGTGTCTGCGGCGGGTGCTGGGATGCCCTGTCAGATTCTCCTGATACCGTTGCTTCCAGAAGCGCCATCACAGCCAGCCCTGGCCGTCAGCACCCACCCCACTGCCCCACGCTCAGGGTCCCACCTCCCATTGCCTCTGGCACTGACCATTGGACATATGGATGGACATGTGAAAGTCCAGCCCCTCATCCCAACTTGGGACAATTCTGAAGGACCATCCCAGGTCGAGAGCACCCTGGAGACGACCCCACAGCCCAGCTGCCCTGCCCACGTCCTCCGTCTTCCCCTGCTTTCCTTTCACAGGCATTGAACCCAGGATCCTGACCCAAGACCAAGTTCCTAATCAACTTCCTGTGCTCGTTCCCCACCTCAGAGTCTGCTGTTCCTGGAACTCAACCCATGGCAGCGTTGCTTCAGAACACAAACCTCGTCTTTAGAAGTCCCTGCTTAGACCCCTGGAATGTCTTCATCTCAAGATCTCACCCCTCAGCTTGGCCTGTGAGGCCCAGTTAGATCTGACTCCTGCTCCAAGCTCACCCTGTGCTGGTCGGTCGGCAGGTAGCTGTCCATGCTCATCCTACCAGCCTGGTGGCCACCCTCCAGGACTCCTGGCATCGATGTGAGATGAAGTGAATGAGTGATTGAATGACTGCATGGAGGAGATGGGCTAGGGTGGTCCTTCCACGAGGCTGTCCCCTCCCCATTGAGTATCCATGAAAGGGGATGGGAGCTGCGTCGGGAAGGATGAGAGAGTCCACCAGCAGATGGAAGAAAGCATTCTGCACGAGTTCCATGGTGCTTTGTGTCCCCCGCAGGCTGTGCCTCTCTGGGTGCCTGGGAGACCAAGGTAAGTGGGAGATGGGGCGGCCAGGGAGCAGCTCATGCAGGGCCCAGCCGCTGCAGCTTCTGCTTGGAGCCAGGGCGAGTGCCTGGAGGAGGTGCCTGGGAGGAAGCGGCCTCAGGCATCAGTTTCCAAGATAAAGCCCAGAGGGTGTCCTACGTGCAGCCGGGCACCGGGAGTGGACTCTGAATTCTTCCGGCTTCCTTGGCAGCAGGCTGAGGTCACCTGCTGGATCCAGGTTTTCAGGGATGATATGCACTCCCTGCCCTTTCATTCTCTGGGGAATCCACACGCAGCTCCCCCTGAACCAGCCCATATAGCTGCCTCCTGCAGGCAAGGGGCCGGCTGTGTGCTCTCACCTACGGGCAGGGCTAGCGCCAGGGCACAGCTGCCCCAGGTCAGGCCCTGCTCCAGGATCCTTGATCCGTGAATTAAGGCATCTCATCCCCAACAGCCGCACCAGGTCAACAATATCATTATAACCATTTCACAGAGAAGGAGACTGAGGCAAGCTCTCAAGGCACTGTCCCGTGATAAGCAGTCCCTCTGGCTGGGTTGCAGGGGGTTGGGTGGGGACCCATGACATGTCCAGTGAGGGGTCAGTGCCACCCACAGAGCCATCCTCAACGAGGCCCTCACGACTCTGGGCAATGACCACTTCCTCTTCCCACAGTGTGCCTCCCAGCACCTGGGAGAACTAAGCTTCTCCCATCTCACTAAAAGGATTACTTCCAGCCTATGCTAAATGAGAAGTCATGTGCCATAGAATGTTTAGAACAATTCTACTGGTCACAAGGTATAATTTATACCAACCCAAGTGTTATGCTTGGGGGAGAAACGGGTTCCTTAGAAGGGATCACAGGTGCAAAGCATCACCTGCCTTCCAATAGGGCTGGTCACTGATTTTAGGGATACGGGTCCCACATGGTGATACACACCTTGACTTGGCCTGAGCAAGTTATGGTCTGACTCACAGGATGCTCTGTAAGACACGTGGCCCTGCTCAGCGAGCCGGGCACAACGGGCCCCGGGCCCCCATGTCCTGGGCCCCGTCCCTGTCCCAATGTGGAGTGGATGGTAACCCAGGCACCTCTGTGGGTCTGTGCCCACACCTGCTGGGGTTCACGTGGGCAGCGTGGACCAAAGGATGGCTCTGCAGCCAGGTTTGCCCGTGCTCCTCTTTCCAGCCCTCCACCCCAGTGGAGACGAAAGGGATCCTCAGCCCCAGGCCTTGCGTGCCTTGGCACCCATCTTGCATCCAGGAAGGAAACGAGCAAAACCCCCAGGTCTAGGTCGGGAGTGAGCCGGAGCCCCTGCCCAGCACGTGTGGTTCCAGGGAGTCCATCGTGGGGGCCGTGGAGTTGCGGTCAAGGTCAATTAGGCAGAAGATGAAATGGAGCATTTTTGCCCAGCTGTGCTCTCTGTGCCTCCCTGTCTAAGACGGTGGAACCGTACCATGACTCTGGCCCGTCTTAGAACCTCACTTGGGGCTTGGAGGGCCTTTCTTCCCCATGGCTCAGGACGACTTTTAGACTGCTCACAAGGAATCGTAAAAACTAAAATCCAGCCCCAACTGCTCCGCTGCTGCCTGATGCTCAGGCTGTTTAATGCCTGCCTGTGGTAGACTTGCTGAGGTTTCCTACGTCCCCGCAGGGCGGCCAGGGTGTCTTCCTCTCTCTCTCTCTCTCCCCCTCCAAATACTTCAGGATGTGTCCCCTAAAAACAAGAACATTCTCTCACGTCAGAAATTATCAAAATTAGTAAATTAAGACCTATACAAACCTATGATCTAATCTACAGACCTTTTTTCAGATGTCACCAATTGTCCCAATAACGTCCCGCTGGTAAAGGGAGCTCTGGGGTCTGCAGCCCCTTGAGCGCAGACAGCTCCCCACCTTCCTCTACACCCCATGGCCTAGGCATTTCAGCCGACTGTGGTCAGTTTGGGGGCAAGGCCAAGGGTTAAGGCCTTGACAGAGACCTTCCCAGTGCGTCCTACCAAAGAGCTCTTCTCTTTAGATTCGAACAAGGAGCTGAGAATTTGAATAAGGGAAAGCCCACCTGGAGCCCCAGTGGCCTGGCCTCAGTGGCCCAGGAGAGGAGAGCTCCTCGGGCTCCATTGGGGGCTGCCTTTTGCTTTCCCCTGGGTATCCTTCCGGGGCGAGGCCTTGGTAGGGGTGCAGCGGGGTGTAAAGGCATCCAGGTTTAAAGGCAGTGGGAGGGAAGCAACGCCCTCCTCTGCCTCTGAACAGGCTCTGTCCTGGGATGAGATCAAGGGAGGCCCCAGCCCAGCGAGAGGTCCTGTTAGTTTAAGATCTGCCTTTGTCCTCAGAGTCCCTCCTGCCTTAGCTGTGGAAAGCAAGGTAAGGGTAAGGGACATGAAAAACTCATGTGTGTTCAGAGTGTCGTTCAAAGCAAACATTTAAAATATGCCACATGCTTTGGGCTTCCCTGGTGGCGCAGTGGTTGAGAGTCCGCCTGCCGATGCAGAGGACGTGAGTTCGTGCCCCGGTCCGGGAAGATCCCACGTGCCGTGGAGCGGCTGGGCCCGTGAGCCATGGCCGCTGAGCCTGCGCGTCCGGAGCCTGTGCTCCGCAACGGGAGAGGCCACAGCAGTGAGAGGCCCACGTACCACTGAATAAATAAATAAAATAAAATATGCCACATGCTTTAGAGCCTTACTTTGGCTTTTGTTCATTTTTAAATGCACTTGAAGCCTTGTGGAATGGGAGAAGCCGAAAGCTGAACATCCTCTGCGATGCTCTGAGATGTCCGTGTGTGTGTATGTTTGTAGGTGTGTATGTGTGTGAGCACAGGCACCCCGCCCCCCCCCCCAAACACACGGGCCTCCTTGGTTCACTGCAGGGCCTTCTTATTCTTCCTGCTATTCCCTGCCTGACACACACAGCCAAAGTCCAAGGAATTATTTTTTAGAGCGGGAACGTTGAAACGGCCTTCAGACAAATGGTTGCCTCTCAGCAACACAAGGGACACCATTAGAGAATCAGACATGGGCCCGTTGTCACCCCGACAGCAGTTTCTCTGCCTTGCGAGGCACGTGCCCGGGCAAGGGGTGGAGACTCTCACAAGAATGGCCTGTGAGCAACTTCTGGGCTCGAGGCCAGCCTGTAGCCCGGGGAGGGGGGAGGGAACAGGAGACGGCCGGGGAGCCCCCCAGGGCGAGGAGGGCTGGTGACTATGGGGGCTGCAGGTCTCAGCTCAGACCCTGGGACTGACGCAGGGTCTCCCTCTAGGAGAGAGAAAGGGAACGTGGTCAGCGGGGACTTCTGGATGTTAGCAGAACCACCGGCTGCAGGAGACTAAAGAGGGTGACAGCCAGGCAGGGGATGCGGGCATCCCCAGGGCCCCTGGGCCATTGGTTTTGAGGTGAGGCTTGAGTGTGACTGTGACCTTGCTGGTCAGCCTGAAAGGGCAGAACAGTGATGATAATGAAAGTCACTCATAACCCTGTTCCCACGGTAACAATTATTAGCATACAGTGTGCTTCCTTCCTGTTTACTCACGTCTATAGATACACAAATGCTGTGATTTGTTTTGTTTTTTTTTTACAGGCTTGAAATAACATGCACCATCCCCAGATTCTAATCTTGCTTTTCCCCTTAACATTCTAATGAGCATTTCCCCATGACAAGATGAAGTTTTCTCATCAGAGCTGAATTCTGATCCAATAGCAATGGAGAAAATGTCTGGCCTTTGCAAACTGTGCAGGAAGTTTGGGTGTGAAGGGAAGAGCCGGCAGTGGGTGGGGTGGGGTGTCTGGAGCCCTACCCTTTACTGCACTTTCTAGCTTAATGACCAAGTCAGCTGGCTTTGCTGACCTCAGCAGCTTCCTCCGTAGTGCGGGGGTAATCAGATGTCCCTGCCAGTGGCTGTGTCACCTGCTCTCAGAATCCTCTGCACTCACTCACTCACCCAGAGCACATCCATAAAGACAGTGGCCTGTCCCAGGGAGGAGGCTGGGTTGGCGTGGAGGACAGATTTAGTCCTTGCCTCCAGGACACTGTTTTTATGAAAAGCATGCTCCTTTAGGTCCCCTCAGTACACAGGGATAGGGAAAGAGGAGACATGATCTCTAATGCCTACTATTAGACGTGATCTGGCCAAATTCTCTCTTATCACAGTGAAAGCGCAGACCCTCGGAGTTGGTGATGTTCTCAGGTTCTCTCTGGAGACGGCCTGCTCTTGTTCCTAGTGACAGGCAGTAGTTTGTGGCAATAGTTCCTGTGTCTATTGCTGTTGTTTTGTTTTTTTTTTTAACCATATTGCTTATTTCTTATTTTTGCTTATTTCTGCCATGCTAAAAAGTGTTTCTCAAAATGTGTTCCATGAAGTGCGGCCGCATGGAAGGGTGAAAGGTCATGGTAAGAAGGGGCTCAGGGACCGAGTGAGTCAGGCCCACGCTGGGTTAGAAAACGGAGTGATTCTCTCCTGCAGACCTCGGAGGACTAACAGGCAACACTTGCCATGGAACTGTCAGGGGGGAAGGGGAGTTCATGCATCTGTTTTCCAAAATCATTTCGCAGGACATACGCAAAGCACAGTTTGCGAAAGTGTTCTGGGATTGCACTGCCCTTTTACAGTGAAGCTTCTCTAATTCAAACAAAATTGCTGAAAATACCGTTTGAATGACAAATTGTTTCTAAAGGAAATGATTATTATTTTTAAAGAACACACAAAGCATTTTCAAGTTGGAAAGCCAGATGGGCTCATCCGATTAATAAAGATCCTTCCTAATTAGAAACGCCTTTGGTCTATTAGGACCTAAGAGTAATTTGCTAGTGTCTTAAGGAGACCGAACGTGCTCTCAGCAACTACATCTTATGCTGCTTTGCGTTTGAGAAGCAACTCATCACCCAATATTTATTCTTTCATTCTTCCTGTTATTCATAGAATCCCCAAACCCCAGACATTCCCCAACCTCTCTTGCTGACAGATGTGGCCATGAGACTGTGTCCTGGCAAGTGGAATTGACCAGAAATAACACATGCAATGTCTGCATCGCATCCTTCAAAGGAAGCTGCTGCCCTGTGTGTTCTCCTTCCCTCCACACTGGCTGGAACGCAAATGAGGCAGGAGTTGCTGGGCAGCTTTTGTGGGCAGTGGAGGCACCACTCAAGGGCCAGTCAAGCGAGGCATTGGAAGGAGCCTGGGTGCCCAGACTGCTACCCGTCTTTTATCACTTACATCTCCATCCCAGTCTTAGCACATGGTTTCCCAGCTCAAGCTTGCATTCTGGATGCTGGTAGCTGCATGTGGCCATGGGACTAGCTTGTGTCCAATGAGTGCAAGCGATAAATGCAACTTCCAGGGTGTGTGTAAAAGGGAGCTGCACGCCTCCGCCTTCTCCTTCCCAGCCAGGAAGTCGGATGTCGGGGGTGGGGGCATCTCCAGCCAGGCCACACATCGCTTAGTGCCTGGACCATTTGGGGACCAAAATCATGCTACTCCACTGGGCCACCTACCCATGTGGACTTATATGTGAAAGAGAATCAAAATTCTATTTTATTTAAGCTGCTCTTATCTGCTCTCGTTTAAAGCAACTAGGCCTATATCTTAACTAATATACCTTCCATTATCCTCCATACACTTTAAGATTATTTTTTGGCTGTTCTCTCTGTATGCTTTGAGTCTGGCTTATGGATATCTATACAGTTACTCGAAGCCATGAAAAAAAATCACCTACTGTCTCTGGAATCCTGACAGTGGTGCTGTCTTTTAGTGCTTGAATTCAAAGCATGTATCAAATATACTTTAAAAATCTTACCCAGGCCTCCTTTGCATGGAGTGTGCGTTTCAATCACCATAAATTGTCTCTGTAAGCACGACCTCAATTGGATCATGTACTTCCCCTTCCTATTTGTTTTTTAATTTTTTTTTTCTAGGTCTCAAAAGAGCTTTAAAGGCTACAAACTTGAGCCAAGCACTAATGAGGGTCCATTTAAATGTTTCTTCCTCTGTTTTCCAGCCAACTTTTCATTCTTGCTAACTAAAGCTGATGCAGTGTTTTCCTCTAATAACTGGTTCATATTCCTTGAGTTCTTTTCTTGGCTCGTGAAAGTGGGCTGCAGCTGTTAGACAGCTCATAAATTGCCTTGCTTTTCGAGTTTGTTCTTCCTTTATGTACATAATTTACCCAAAGCCAGTTTTCATCCTAATTGCTCCCCTTGCTTTCTGTGTCTCTCAAATTAGAGGCATTTCTAGTCCCCTTCTTTCAAGAGTACACATTGCAAGGCATGATGTAGATGGAAGTCTTTTGAGGTCAGGACTGTTTTTACTATTCTTGGCAGGACTCAGCAGTGTCCGGAGACAATGGCAAGGTCCCCAACCCAGTGGAGAGACCTTGTTTACCAGTAGAGAACCAAGAAGTCTAATTTCAACCACAAAGCTCTTCCCTCCCTCCTTCCATTTAGCGATGCAGGCAAGAGCCCTCACTTGGGATACCTGCTCAAACTCGCCCATTTTGCCCCTAGAGCTCCTCAGCCAGACACCAGTCGGGTTTCTCCTTGGTGCTGTCACATTGTCCAGCATGATGGACGCGGAGCTGTGCCTCCAGTGCCCTCCTTCAGGACTGAGACCTTGCATCCCCGGCTGCCAGCCATGCTACTACCTGGCAACCCCCAGCCATTCGTGCAGAGGAAAGAAACTCAATCTTAACCTCTGTTGTGAACGCACTCCTTTGCCATCTTTAGTCTGGACAGGCAAAGGTTTCCGGGCTCATTCTGAAGCCCCAAGGTCATGACATTCTGTGTGTGGTGGTTTCTCCTTCTTTCCGTTTCGGCTGACCGGCGCCAGCAGTGCTATGGGTCTCCCCCAGCCCCAGGTAGCAAACATCGAAACGAGGAAATGTGTGTGGACACATTACACCCACTTGTCCTCGGAGCCCGATTGAGTGTCTCCAGCGGCCCCAGGAACGTGCTCTGCAGCAAAAGCGTTCAGATAAGTATCGGGGGCTGCATTTAGGCTGCCAGGTACAGTTAGCCGCCTTGTCTGAGACATCTCCTGGGTCTTCCCTGGCTTGCCCGACCTTGACACTCCTGAGGAGGACAGGCTAGTTATATTGTAGAGTGTGCCCCAGTTTGGGTTTGTTTGATGTTTCCTTGGGATTAGATTCAGACTATGCATCGTTAGGCAGGAATATCTCAGATATTCTGGTTCTTATCTGGTTCTTATCTCGGCCTATCAGGGGGCAGGCAGTTTTGACTCACTCTTGGCTGATGGTAGAACATTGTGAGAGCTTGGCACTCAACCCCCGGGCCTTCCACCCAACCATCCATCCATCTATCCCACGCTCAGAACGGAGACTTGCATTGCTGTCTGTCACACGCCTGGCAGGACTGTGTGCTTCCTCATTGGGACATGAGGGAGGGGACAGTGGGAGAAGGTTACATGGCACTTGGACACATTCTATACTTAAAGATCTAGTCCAGAGGCAGTGGATTTTCCAAGGACAGAACAGATGCTGTCCACAATTTACATGATCGGAAATAAGAGGCTTGTCCACTTCACGTTCTGTGAGGGCTAAATGGCTTTAACAGGGACAGAATAACTTTAACACAAAATACACTGTCAGATTGTCAATATTTGGTTCATTCCTATTGATTCTCATTTGTAGCAAAAATGTAGATAGCCATTGGCTCTTTTCTTTAAGAAAAAGAGAATGTGCCTTAGTTTTAAAATTTAGAGCATTCTTCCCAAGAGTGAAAAAGCTGAATCCAACATAAGTCCTGGACTCTGAGATGGAGGGAAACCAGCAGGAGCCCAAACCATGAATTAACTTTCAAAGAAAAACATTTCCAACAGAGCCAATGAAATATTCATTTATTGTCAAATGATAGCCCCACAGAAAATCTGCCATCTAGTCTCCTGAAATAAGATTTCTAGGACTCCTCAGTTTCTGGCATTCAGTGATCAAACCAGCAATTTTTCTGAGTATTTGGCTAGACTCCTGGAAAGTTATAAAAGTGTACAATTTGAAATGAGACAATATGATTGATATAAAGTCCCGAGTAAAACACAGGGAATGAATTGTCTTTTAAGGGCTGGAGCAAAGCAAGTTCTTCTGTTACTGGTATTATACTGAAGCAAGAAATACTTAAGTTACTGGGCAAAAGAGAAATAAAAGTTGCATTCAGCCACCATGTCAAATGAGTTGGAAGTGGGTCTGACTCCTAAATATGATCCTTTTGAGTCTCCACCTTGGGCAGCAGATCAAGGAAGCAGGGTTCTGGCCCAGCATTGTGTCGTGGATAATAGGCATGAAATACACCCCTCGATCAATGAATGTATTGATCACCTTCAGTGATGAGGGCAGTAAATCACCAAGGAGTAGAGATACCTTTTGTACATCTTGGAGCACTTAGTCTCCTGTTGCTGTTTGCAAACAACTAATTAAGCCCACAGCTGTGATGCTCATAAGGTGCTGGTCCTTTGCTTGCTGTAGAGATGTAAGGGGATAATCAGACAAGTCCCCTGCATTTGAGGGATACAGTATCTGGACATGTACAACAGATAAGTACAGGATACCAAATTACAACTGATAGTGCAAGCGCCCAAAGTAAAGGATGAAGTCGTGCTGGGGAGGGAACTAATATCAACAGCTGTAGATTCAGGGACCCACCTCGTGGAGGAAGCAACATGGAAGAGTGTCATTGAAACTTTGGGGTCATCCGTCCGTGTCCTGGCCCTGTTTCTTGACCATGACCATCTCCTCCCCTGGGAAGTGGGCTCTTGGCCTCCATGTTCAGTTTTTGAGACCCGACTCCCTGGCCACAAGGGTCCAGGCAGGGGCTGAAAACAATGTGCCAGTGACATCTGGGAGCCCTCCTGCTCGGGCCCCAGAGCTGCCCTCCTGAGCATGGCTTTCCAGTGGCTCCCAGCCTCCACGAGACACCCCAGGGTCCTGCTTGTAAATCTCCCCTGCTGTTAAAGCTTGCTTCAAGTTGAATTTTGTTTCCTGTCGGCAAGAATCGAAGGTTGATTAAGTCCAAGAGGAGGAGAGAACCAGCTAGCACTTATTTCTCTCCACCTATGTGACAAGCACTGCACTTTTCATCCATTAGTTTGTTTACTGCTCCACGAAGTTGCTGTTATTACTCCTGTTTTTAAAATGCGAAAACAAAGCTTGCTGGATTAGAACGAAGTGCTTCCAGGGAGAGGTAGCGGAGGAACGCAGCCCCAGGCTCCGAACATGGCGTGTCACCCATCTCTGCGTCTTCTGGGTAGCAGGTGGGGAAGGGCAACGGGGAAGTTGTTTACCAAACGCCACCAACTTAAGAAACACAGATGTGATCTGGTTTTTTGTAGATTTGCCTTGATTTTTTTTTCTTTTTCATTCATTCTTTTTTCACCGTACCAATATTTTCCAAGAGTTCCTCCCGAGTCAGGCCGTGTGTCAGGTTCTGGGGCTGCAACCGTGACCAAAATAGTGGCCTTCCGGAGCTTAGTGCCAGGGTGAGACGATGTGTCAGTGTAGGGTTACCAAGTGCTGCCAGTGCTATGGAGAAGGCTCCAGGGGCGCAGAAGGAGATGAAGTGGGAAGCGGGGAGGGCCCCGGGCGGGATGGAATGGCCGGCACCGGCAGGAGCCAGTTGTCCGAGCTCTGGAGACACGGGATCCCCAGGTGGCGTGGATGGGACGGGCCCCCTCCCCCGGGCCTGGCTGGCCCAGCCCTGCCGCTCCAGTGTGCTGTCCTGGGCTCTCAGGGGCCAGTGGGGTTGCGGAAGGGCCATAGCCAGCCATGGGCCATGCCATCCCAGGCCCTGCGATGTCCCCTGAGCCCCGTCCTCCTCTCAGCGTCCCCGGGCTTTTCTGCGCTTCTACAGGCAGCTCGTTCCCTGGTGGGCTTCCGGCCTTTAAGCTTGGAGTTGCAGGCTCTATCATTCCTCATAAGCTCTGGAATTCCATTTCCCAAAGAGTGGAACTAGGTCTCATCTTTCTCCATCTGGCCCTGTCCAGAGCGTGTCCAGGTCCTGCTCCAGTGTAGACAGCCTCAGCCCACCCAGCTGCTCCTTCCTGAGCCATGTGACTCGACGCTGGGGGCCCTCTGACTCCTGTGGCCACCGTGATGATCACCCCAGCTCCACCCGATTTAGAATGACCCCGGACAGCCAGTCCATTCTCTCTGCTCTGGTGTGGCTCCTGGCCTGAGCCCGCTGCCTGCAGCTTGCGTGAATCCCAGGACACCTCACAGCTACGGCAACTGGATTACAACCCACCTTTGAGCCCACGTCACAGACAGAGCTGGAGAAGGAAAGGTTTGGAGTCACACGGTGTTTCTGAGCCTGTGTGGCCAGATCAGCATGAGGTCACATAAGGAGCTACGTCTGATCCCACACCATCACCAATTCAGTTCCGGCTCTCATTTGACCAGCCCTACTGGGGCCACTGGTCACAGGCTCATGATACTTGTTAAAGTATTCTGAATCAGAATAAAAGCCATTCCTACAGGCTGTGTATAATACCCATGTCAGTGTCCACTCTGGCCCCAGCACTTGGTGACCACATGCCTTGCGTCTCCTCAAGGCAATGGCAGGCTAGTGGGGGAAAGGTCTGTGTTAGTCCCGTTCTGCTGTGTCACGGAGAACCTCAGAGCCTCCGCCCATGACTAGAAGGGTGCACGCTTCCATCTCTGACTCACAGACCAGAGGGTTGGCTGGGGTTCAGCTCTGCTTGGCTGGGTTTGGCTGATTCACCCGAGCTCGCCTGCAGGCTGCACCCAGGTCTGGAATCAGCGCCACTGGCTGAGCCCAGCCTCCAGAGGTCAGGAAAGGTATCCCACCCACTCTGGTGGGACTGCTGTGCGACCCCAGGGGAGAGGGCCCAGGATGGCCTTCCCAGCCACCACAGACACAGATGCACACGGGGCGTAACAACGCCATGAGGACATGAAGTCCTAAGACCACACTCGGGGACGGTCAGTGGCTGATCCTTATGGCTACTGTGGTGCTTTTGCAAGCGAGGCCTGATGGAGCCCAGGACAGAAGCCCTGGGCAGGATGCATGGGAGACCTTCTCGCCAGCTTGCGTCACAGCATCAGCAGGAATCCCAACATGCGTGGAGAGAGGAAAGCACTGACTACAGCTAAGGAAGAACTTGAAATGTCAACACTGATGGCTTTCATCACCTTTTATTTATTTAGTTTTAACTAAGTCGGATCTGCCAGATCCTCTTTTCTATGAAAGAAAAGAATTCCAGCTTTGGTCTAGAGGAGAAACAGCTCGTGCTGCACAGCTCAAAAGAGAAGAAATGAGCTTTTCTGGCCACTTTTCTCAAGGCGCCTACGGTCAGTATTTCACTCAAGGTCACTTAGAAGTATTGAAAGCAGATGTCCTTCCCCTGTTTGCCACCTACTTGGCCTCCGGTGATGCAGAAAACATCTTGCGTGGTCAAGCGGTTTGTCAGAGTAAATCCAAAGTTACCAAAGGACAGATTTGACCACAAAAGGAAGTTTCCCAAACTTTCATTTCCGTTCACTCCTGGGCCATCAACCTGTCAGGGATAGTGCTGAATAGTTAGGAATGAATCGGGAAATCTTTGAAAAGGATAGGCTTCCCCCATAGAGCTCGGAGCTCCCTGGAGACTTAGCCAACAATAAGACCAGTTATAGCAGCTAACATTCTAAGATGTATGAGTGTGTCCCTGTCACATAGCCCTCAGGACAAAGCTCCGTGGTAGGTACTTTTATTGTTCCCATTTTATAGATGAGGCAACTGAGGCCCAGGAGAGCTGAGATCATGGTCAAACATCATCCTGCAGTGAAGTGAAGAGACTCTGAATAGAGCTTTTCCTCATGGAGACAGGAATGCCTTCCTCCTGAAGGCCAGGGCGGCATGTCTATCCCTCTGAAAGGGGTGAGACCCTCAGCCCTTGTGAGCACCTACCTCATCAGCAACACGAAGGGGGCTGGACCAGCTCTCCCAGCCTCAAACCAGGGCTTCTAAAGACAGGGGCTGTGCATATGGCAGGCTGAGTAAGGACCCTCCAAGATGTCTATGTCCTAAACCTGTGGATGTTACCTTACATGGCAAAGTCTCTGCAGGTGTAATTAAGGATCTTGACATGGGGACATGTTCCTGGAGTATGTAGATAGGCCCACAACGCAATCACAAGCATCTCTATGAGAGGGAAGCAGAGGCAGGACACGTGACCACGGAGGCAGAGATTGGAGTCATGTGGCCATGAGCCAAGGGATGCCACCAGCCCCCAGAAACTGGAAGAAACAAGGAATGGATTCTCCCAAAGCCTTGGGGGTGAGGGGGTATGGTCCTGCCAACCCTTGATTTCGACGTAGTGAAACTGATTTTGAATTTCTGGCCTCCAGAACTGTGAGAGAATAAATCTATGTTGTCTTAAGCCACAGGATTTGTGGCCGTCTTTACAGTGGCCACAGGAAACTAATACATGTGTATGAAGTAGATCCTAATACCCTTTGATTCAGCAAACACCCACCAAGGGCCAGGTGTGTTCCAGGAATTAGGGATCAGAAATGAGTGAAACTTAACTCCTGTGTCTCTCCTCTGGGGTGGGGCAGAGATCTGGGGAGGGAGAGAGAGCCCAGGGGTGGGTGTGGGTGGGTGTGGACTTGTGTAGAAGGGGCTCCACTTGAATTTCCACTGACAACCCCACAGAGAGATGGGCCCATCACTGATGTTTGCATCAGAAATCTGAGTCTGAGGCCTAATTCTGTCACCCAGAAGCTGTGTGACTTGGGAAAAGTCACCTGGTCCCACTAAGTGCACTTATTGAATCTGTAAGATGAGGATGGTAACACCTACCTCACAGGGCTTAAGATTATTGAACAAAAGAACGAGCCCAGAAGGGAACCTGACTCAGGGCAGGTGCTCAGCAAATATTTGGGCTTGAATGTCTACACCCACATGGTGTGACCCAGGCTGTCACACATGGGATGGAGGTGGAGCCAGCGTCACTGAACTGGGAAGCTCAGCAGTAGTAATTTACTTCTTCTTCAAGTTCCTGTTTGGAATCAAAGTCCTGGGAGATGTTACACCTTCTGTCATTAACACCTAAGGGTGGGAACCCAGCACCTGCTCTCTCAGCCACCAGCACAGGAGATGAACCAGGCAGTTAAAGATGAAGACAAGAGAGAAGGGCAGGGCTGGACACACTGCCCAGGGCAATGTCACAGCGGCTGGTGGTGAAGGCCATGCAGTGTTAGGTTATCTGGAGTTAGGGTCTCTGGAGGGGTGTTGAAGGATCGACTCCTTAAGAAGAAATCCAATTTTCCTATCCCTTTGGTTGCCTGGGGTGACCAAGAAAGTTGTCTGTGTTTGCATGCCATGCGCTAAGAGTCAATGTGAGAGCAGGGAAGGAAAGTGAGGGCCCTGGCCTAGGTTGGACGGCTCCCCATCTGGATGGATGGAAGCAATAGGCAGGGGAAGGGGAACGAGAGCCCCACGTTCTGCTGTAAATGCTTTTAGAACTGAGAGACCATGGGTGTCTCCGAGCCAAGGAGATCAAATTCCCCAGCAACAGACCACTCTGAGTGTACTTGTGTCACATTTCAGCCTCACAGAAGGCTCCATGAGATGTGTGCCAGAGTCAGAAACACCATGGTTGTGGTTCAGCAAAATGCTTTCACAGGCAATACACATCTCCAGCCTGCGTGTCCATAGGTGGTGGCACCCAGCAGGGTCCTGGGGGGTCATCGAAAACCTTACGCAGAGAAAGGCAATCATTCAAGTGGACATTTCTACAGGATGATCCATGGGCCAACTATGATCTCTTGCCCTGGATGGATAGAAGGCAGAGTTTTCCAGAATCATAGTCCAATATCTACAGTTGAGCTCTGGTTAGATTGGGTGTCATGGTACTCAGATCCAGGCAGTAGTATCTGACGGTCATTCACTAGGAAAAGGAGGGTCAAGGGTCCAGTTGAAAGTCCAGCTCTCAGGAACTTCTCCCCCTGCACTCAGGGAGACATGAGGGGAGAGCAGGTCTTGGAGGGAGGAGGCCAACGGAAAGAATCGCAAGTACACAGGAGGATGCCCCTGTCGAGCTCAGAGACCCAAATCCCCCACGTACAAGCTGGCTGAGATGCAGAAGGCCTTCTGGTGGATCAAGACCAGATCTACACTAGGAAAGGCAAGCGTGCTGCAAACATTCCATCACACCCTTTGCACGTCCATGGGAGGCAGCATTACTTAATCATAGCAATCTTTCCAGTTTGGTCCCATCACAGCCTCAGAATCCTTCTTAACACATTGCCTCCAACCCTGTGCCCAGGGGAGCTATCCATGGTGCTGCCGCAGCCCCCGCCCTCAGGTTCTCCCTATTCTGCTGTTTTGCTGACTGGAGGTGGCGCCCAGATGTTCTTGCAGCTGGGACCTGCCTTGACCTGTCCCTTCTGTGTGGTTTCAGCAGGGCCTGTCCTGACACCACCTGGGTCTGAGCCTTTCACCTGAGCCCTGCATTCCCATCTCAGCCTGTCCATCAATCAGGCCTCTCATGAAAATTCTGCCCCCGTTCTTTTGGGCTGCCTGACACATATTACCCCTCACCCACAAAAGACAAGTTTCCTCATTCACAAGACTCCAGTGGGAATGGGGACCCGCAGCTCCATCTGGGCGGCTGCTACTCAAATCAGAGTTCCGGCTGCCTGGCCTACTGACTAGCCTCAGTCACACAGAACACCGGCCCTGCTCTATGTCGTGTGTCCCCTGCCCCATTCTAAACAGGACCTGGTGAGGCTGCATGTAGATGTCATCCCAGCATGGAGCTCAGCTGCCAGCTCTGGGGAAATGTTCTTCTTTTTCTCCCTCTGCTCTGTAGCTTCTACAGATGGGCCTGAACCGCTCTCTTTGCTGCTGGGTCTCTTCTTGGGTCACACTGGGCTCCAAGTTCCTCGTGGGCAGGAAGGAAATTGTCCAGAATCTTTTTAGCTTAAAAAGAATTCAACCAGCCCTTAATCTATTCCTAATGGGGCTGGTGTAGCTCTGTGTAGCTTTACATTTTTTTCCTCTTTCAGAAACTCCCCCCCCCACCCCACTGATGTTTCCAAGAAACATTTACATTCTAAGGAAACTGGATGTTTTGAAAGGATTCTGGACTCAGACACTTGAGCCTAAAATGATTTCTAGGGCCCCCATGAAATCAAGCTAACACGGAATCAAAACACACATAACATGGAAAGAAAACAAACGTATTCTAAGAAATAAGCTTAGCAGTAAATGTGTTCTAAGCAGCCCCCGACTTCACATTCCATTGTACAAGCCCAGCTCTGATACTCCGAAGTGATTACACAGCAACACAAATCAAGGCTACGACCGACACTGTTCTGAAAGGTTACAGGTCCACTCCCCGGGGTTAGTGCAGCTGGCTTGCCCATCTGCGGGGGAAGAGGGCAGGCACAGGGCCCCCCAGACCACCACACCACACTAAACAGAAACACTGGGAAGCTCAGCATCAAGCAGATTTGCCAAACTGGCCAAGAGCACCAAACGTAATGACTTCTGTCTGAGGGAGGGAGAGTGAGTCTCCCTGACTTTGCTGAGATCACAGACGGAGGTGAGAGTGACCCTTCCAGATAAAATCCCTCCTGCACATCAAATCGGACCACGGGGCACAGTGCTCCCACCTGGGGGGCCTGTGCCTTTTGCTCAGGGACTGCTGGCCCCCACTCGAACCTTCCTTCCTAACAGATTCCAACATCTGCAAAAATACTGCTTCTCAGAGGTCCGTTTCCTATCCCACAAGAGGGAGGTTTGTGGGACATCAAACTGATCCCATGAGTGAGATCAATTCCCTTTTCATCCTAAGAGTGCCCTGGTTTTATCCAGTTTGTATTAAAGTCTCACTGGGAGGTCGCCCAGTGATACAGGAGGATTCAAAACAGTGTCTTTGCACCTCACAGGCCATTCCAACTTGTTCATGATTGCCTCTCAAACGGTCCCCACGTGCCAGCAGTAAAGGGAGCGAGGCCACTGCCCGGGTGAGACATCCTCCAACGATGAGCTGCCTCTCCTGGTGCTGCGCCCGGTTTCCTCGGCTCTGGCATCAGGACCCGCCTCTCGCTACCCCCCATCCCGCCCCACATCCTTCCTCTTAAAGATTTGGGTTCAAATTTGCTCACTAGCCATGTCATCAGGGAGCAAGTCACAGGACCTCACTTTTCTAACCTGAGAAATGGGCAGAAGAAATTAATGTGTGTGAATCTCTGATGGTTTGTGGAGGGTAGGCCCTCCACTAACATGGGTTCCTTTTCCTTGTAAGTTGAGGACAGTGGGAAACCGGCTCTTTATTTCTGCCTTAGGTTTTTTCTTGGCATTGTTCCAAACCAGGATTCCACATGGAGCATCTCCCCAGATCTGCTTTCACCTCCAGCCCTTTCCTTTGCCGTCCGACACCGTTGTTAGCTCACGGAAGTTCTGGGGAAACACAAATGATACTTGTACTGGGACAAAGTAAGCCATTGGGAACGTGGATTGTTGGGCTGTAGTGAAATTCAAATCAGACCAAATACTGAATTGTGAGCAACGGGTGAGCTTGAGCAAAGCTCGGAATCCTCAGCCTGCAGTCACAGTGTGGGCCGCCTGCTGGGTCCCCCGAGGCTGGGACTCTGGAGGGTCTCGCCCCGACCCACCCTCCTCTCCCTCTGCTCTGCTGTCTCCACCCTCTCCCCGTCTCTCTCTCCTTCTCTCCCTGTTCCCCGCCTCTTTCCACCTTCCCTCTCCTGCCCCCTGGCTGTGCCTGGTGCTATGAGATGAGGTCAGACTGCCCGGGGAGTGTGGACAGACCCTGCAGCTGGCCCCCTAGCTCCTGCTCCTGCTGCACCCCACATCTCATTTACACACAGGAGACGGCTCGACTTATTGAGGTGCAGAGTGGACCCCTTCCTTGAACTTGCCGACGCTGAGAACCGACCATCACCTAGAGGATAAGCCCAAACTCTCTCCTCTGTGTACAAGCCGACTTCCAATTTCACCACTGAAGAAACTCAGGCCCAAAGAGGCAGTCTTTCTTCCAATTTTAACTTATCAATATGAAAACCAATAAACCCTGGGCCACACCGGTAAGTCACACCAGACTTTTAAAAAATAATGATGAATGTTAAGGAATATTCAAAACCTGCTGAAATGTCAGAACTCTCGGAAAGTGGGCTATAATCATTGGGAATAAAAGCAGGACAGAAAAAAGAAGTTGAGAACATGCTCACTCAATGGCAGAGGTCAAATTGTCATAAAATTGGCTTTGAGGGAACAGAACTGAAAAATCTGGGAGGAGAACTTGTCCTGATGAGTCAGAGGACTGTTTTTGATGTTGTTGCTGGTTTTTAATCCCCAATTATGAGTTACAGGCCACAGTCACTGTTTGGAGTATCCCTAAGTGCCTCTCTCCACTTACTAGGGCAGTTAATTTGAGCATCCCTCTTTTGGAAATCTGGCACTAAATGCTGCAGAGCTTGAAGCCCAGGTTCCATCCATCTGTGGTTTCCCAGAGGCTGGGCATACAGCGACCACAGCTGGAAATCATTAGGCTCTCAAAAGAGCGCTGACGGTGAAATGGCAGGCCACCCTGATTGTTCTAATGCTGACTTTGTCAGTTGCATGAGAAAGAATATTATTCTCTGTATGTCTTCTCAGGCTCAAATCCCTGTTCAGCTGAGACTGAATACCCAAGTAGGCAGAAGATGGACCCTTGGATATGGCAGAAGCCAGTCCTGTGATGCAGGACAGTGACCCAGACCTGAGCTCCAGAACTGCCACTCATCAACTCTGGAACCTGACACTCCCGCCTCTCTGGGGACCAAGGGTCCACATCTACTGGCAGGACCTCTTACCTCTTTGGATACTGGAGTAAAGTAAATAAGAAAATGGATGAGATTGAAAGGATGGGGCTAGGGAAGAGGCAGCAGCTGGAAATGAATTTGATATAGAAAAACTCATGGGGTACAGTCAACACTTTGTTAGGAATGAGCCAAAATTTGGATTTGAGTCTCCAGCAGCTCGTGCAAAAACAGAAACAGTATAAGGTGACCAGCACCCCGAAGGCACTCCTGTGTTCTCTTAACAGCTCTACTCTGGGGCCTCCCTTCCTGGGGCCATTTGCACACTGTCCACTGGCGTTGCAGCTTAGGTGCAGATGGATCATGACTCGGAAACAGTCCTCCACCAGGCTCTCTGCAGGCTTCTCCATCTGGGGCCTTCTGCCCTGTAGATCAGATGCTTTAACCCAAAGTGCCAGGAAAAAAGTAATCTGTTAATGCCATAGAGCTTGTGGGTCTGCTGTCTGGGACTCCAGGCTAAGGACGGATGGTACAAACCTATGAAATCTGGGCTCTGCCCTCAGGAACTTGAAGATCTGTGCATGGAGTCAGGACAAGGTAGACTGGCTTTAGTAGTATTAACGTGATGGCTTAGGTTGGGTTCTAGGAGCCGTGTAAGCGGTTTGTTTGGGTGACCCCAGGAAGCACAAGAAGCGTGACGGAAGTGAGTCAGGGAAGGAGGCCAATGAATCCCACATTCCCAGATGCAAAGGACAGTCATTGCAAAGTGTTGTAGACAGGAATGAAGGAAGGAGGGTTAAACAAGAAAGGATTATCCCCAGATACTCTTACACAATTAGCCCTCCGGTCCTGTTTTTAACCACAACGTCCATGGTGGAGAGAGAGGAGAAAAACCAAAGGCAACCTGGTGACATGGGACTATTGAACAGGAAACGGGAAGATGAGTGAGGTGGCATGGGTGTTGGTTATGGCAGCAAGGTCAAAGGGAGTGACTTCTGTGAGCGTCCACTGGCCGGGAGACTCAGCCAGCTGCAGCGCACGTGGTCAGTGCCAATGCCTTTCTCCTCAGACCCAACTATTGCAGGCCCTAGACAAACCAATATTTAAATACAGTATCTGTGATTCTGTGAGCTAAAGACAATCTTTGTTTTAATGGGTCCTCATGCAGGCTAATTCTTTTTTTATCATATTATCAGGGAAGAAAATGGATTTTTCTTTGTAAACATTTGGTAAGTCTCTTGACAGATTTCATGTAAGTTGCTTTCACACACATGATGTCTCTAAGCACACTGTACCTTTGGTCTGGTTCTCTGCCCACCAACATCCTTTTTACCTATTAGTTTGATCCCAGATGCTCCGATCTGGAGACAGAGTTGCCCACTGGGGAAGGAACACTGCTAGTGGGGAATGTAGAACAAGCTTGGGGACTGGAGTTGAGAGCTTGGGCGCAGCAGCCTGGCTCTGGCCATGTCTGCCGATTCCAGACCTGGGCAATTACCTAACCTTCCAAAGTCGTATTTTCTCCAACTGTAAAGTAGGATAAACATCCCTAGCTTCAGCCTTGGGTTACTTTGACAAGTTAGCCAAGAACACATTTGATTTGGTGTCTGGTTCCTAACAAGGGCTCGGTGAATTAGAGTGGCATTCTCACGTATACAAGAGGATTTTATAAATGTGATTATTACCTTTGACTATGATTAATCTTGGCATTTTAAATTAGATCAAATAACAGAACCACAAAGAATCAATCAACCATTATAGTAGAGAAAGGAGAACAAACACGAGAAACCCCAAACGTGCAAGAACTTCTAGAATGCTTCAGATGGACTTTTCATGTACAAGGAAAGATAACTTTGATCACAACCGTGCCTGCAAACTTATCACCCTCTTGGCACCTGCTGTCTCCCTGCAGCCCAGCCCTGTGGCATCTTAGTGCAAGCTTCTTTGACTGTCTCCCTGATGGCTTTTTCTGGTCCCCAAAGCATGCTCAGCTTGTGTGCTGGGCAGGAGAAAGTTTCGTGGAGTTACTGCTCTAGGAGCAGACTTCAGCCCATGGAGTCTGCAGGTAAATGTCACTGTTCCTCTTCCCCCAGGTGGGGCGACTCCAAGGCATGGTCTACACCCTCTCCCATGGCTCTCCCTCAGGACTGAGCCCCATGTTCCCAGCACAGTCCCCTGATCATTAACACACCCAGGACTGGCACCCTTCTCTGCCCTGCCCTGCATGCCCACACCCCCATCAGAGTGGGAGCCATGGGACCACCTCCCACATTCAGAACGTGCACCCAAATCCTTGACTGAGGGTCTGCTTTGGGGGGGTGCACAAACTAAGGCAGATAATTTGTTCACTGAAAATATTCAGGTGACCACTATACATCTGGATTAATACAAAGAAATATTTCTTTTCCACTCAAATAGAAGAAAAAAGAAAACCAGCTTCTTGGGTTGTTTTTGTTTGGGGTTGTTTTGTATAGTGTTAAGATCATGTGTTGTCCATGGCAGAGCAACTCTGCTCAAATCCACACTCTATAACATACTAGTTCCACGATGTTAGGATAATCAACATAAGATAGTGAGCAGACTGCTTGTCATAGAATAATTCTTAAGGATTTTAAAAGTCACCTCTATGAAGGTATAATTTGCATACAATAAATGCATACATGCTAGTTATACAGTTTGATGAGTTTTGACAAACACACATGCCTATGTAAATACCACCCCGATAAAGCTAACAGGTCCATAACCTCAAAGTCCTTATGTGAGCCTTCACCCCACCCCTGCCCCAGGAGACTCCTGATCTGCTTTCTATCTCTATAGGTCAATGGACTTTGATTTGAAGATGCAATTAATGGTTGACTTCAGTAAAATAGGTAATAACAGTGTTTGGGGGAAAAGTCTTTTATTATGCTCTATGATTTTGCATCACAATCATCCATATTCATCACTTGTGTGAATGATGAAGAGGAAGAGAAAGCCAGTTTCAGAACTGAAGGGTGTTCTCCTGACTCTCAGATCCAGCGAGGTGAAAAGCGAGATGGAAGGGCAAATAAAAGGTGGAATCAATTTGAAATTTGGAATGACTTCTGCTGTGAAAGTTCCAGAAAAACAAATCTGAAACTCATTCATTAAATTAAAGAAAACACCTTCAATTGTAACTTGAACTTCGTTCCACTTGTTGGAACTTTCACAGTCCTGTTGAATCAAGGCCAAATCTTCAACATCTTATCCAAGTGAAGCCCCAGGAAGCGGGGTCCAGGAGGGATGCTGGTCTCTGAATCACCAATTGCTCCACAAACGTTCACAGGGTTTCCCCTTTGCACTAAAGGCCATCCTACACCCTGAATAGACAGACACTCACTTTTTGTGTAGAAGAGAGCACATCCTCATGTAGGCAGAAAAGCAAATTAATGCATAACTGAACACAGGGAAATCAGTACTGGACAGAGCCGGAAACAGAGAGCCAAGGTGGAGGCACCACTTTAGAAGGTGCCTCTGGGAAGGTCATCTTTAAGCTGATTCTGAAGGGCATAGAATGAGCCAGAACAGCACAGTTTATGGGAAGCGTGACAAGTAGAGGGACCCGTACACAAAGACCTTGAGGCTGAAACAAGCACGGCACCTTCCCAAACTCAGTGCTGCCAGAGCTTAGAGCTGGCGGTGGGAGGGTGGTGTGAGATGAGGTGAGAAGGCAGAGCGGGACCAATCCTGGGGGGAGGGACTAGGGTTTATTTTATATTCTTTGGGAAGCCATTACTGGATTTTAAGCTGATTTCTATTTACTCTGAGGACTACGGGGGAGATTAGATTTCAGAGGGCAAGAGTTAGAAGCTGGAATCTGCTTAGTCACCCAAGTGAGACACGAAGATGCCTATTGGATCAATGGCACAGAGAGAATGGACAGTTTCACAGCTATTTGGACACAAAGTAAACAGCATCTTTTGATATCAAGGATAGCATCCACACCTTGGAATGAAGAGTATATGAGGTGTAGGAAGAGGTAATATGAGGGATATAGGTTGGGGATTCATCTACATTTACATGGGATTTAAATCAATGGACCAGATGAGGTCAATCAGGAAGAGTGTTTGGAAGGACAAGAGGAGGCGACATTCTGCATTTACAAGACAAGGAGAGACGGCAGACAGCAAAGGAGAACAGAGAAGTCGCCAGTGTGTTGACACAACATGAGGAGCTCATGAACCTCGGAAACCAAAAAGTAAAGTATTCCAAGAAATATATATTTGGAAAAGAAAAGTCCAGGAAGAATGTCTGTGTTTAATAGTGACCACTACCAACTCGATGAAAGGGTTTGAACCAGGTCGGTGTAGCATCAAGCAGCCTCAAGAGAATTGACTTTATTGACGCTCCATGGCGCCATCTGGTTCAACCTCCCAGATCCTGTGATTCTGCACCCACCCTGCACTTTCCTGGTTTTCTGCTTTGCACCACAGAACTTCAACATTTGCTTATTTTTTCTCCTTTTATTCTGCCCTTGTATCTCTGGAGAAAAGGGGAGATTTGACAGTTACCATACAGCCAGTGCTTGATTGGCTACATGATCTCAAGCCACAGCGCTGGGTTTAGTTAGGAGTCCCAGAGCGTGCGCTTATTGGGAGAAAATTTCCTGGGTCAGCCAATAGTCATTCCTGTTCCTTTTTACATATTTGCTCTCAAGAAAACATTCTCTTATGCAGCTCAGAAACAAAGAAATATAGGAAGGCACAGAAGAGTATTTTTTAAAAATAATTCTTGTTCAGACATGTAGTATCGTTCCAAAACCCTGGCATTGTTTTCCTCCGACATTTGTGTTTCGCTTGTCTAGAGGGAAACCTCTCAGCATTTTCTCAGAATCCACTTAGCCTAAAAGATAAATGCCAAGGATGAACAGAGTTTTTCCCTACCCTTTTTTGTTTCTAAGACATGTCCTAGGCAGCCACCAACGAGATCGTCAAATTTTCTGGTCTACAGGTTAGAACCGATTTTATTTCCCCATCCTTTATTATCTTTTGAGGGGAAGTGTATTTTTTCAACATCCAGAGTTGAACGTTTGCTTTATTGATGATCCTTTAACTGGTGACACAAGCCACGTGATGTCATCCCAGAAGAATGTGAACCTCCAGCAAAACACTGAGCTTCTCTATCTATATTTGTGCAACTTGGAGGCAATTTTGTCAGTATGATTCAACTACAAAAAAATTAACATCATAACATTCCCGGCGGTGGCCTTTGCCCTTGTGCTTGACTTTGGCTTGTTTCAGGAACGTGGGAGCTGCTGGGCTCCTCCGGAAGTCCAAGACCATTGCATCACCTTGAGCCAGAGGAAGAGGTTCTAGAGAGGGATCATCCTCCCTACATGTTCCGTCTTCCTCTCCCCCAGCAGGTGGCTGCCAAAGGCTGAGTTTGGCTATTCTTCACTCTGTTTCTATAACAGTGCTACTTGCTGTCCGAGGTCATGGATGAAAGGGCAGATTGAAGGACAAGGCTTCTTTGCCCCACCTTGACTGCTTCGCAGAGATTATCACAGCCTCATGACACCCAGTGGCCCTTCTCAGTTTTCACCCTCACGGTTCCCTGAGGCACTGGGCATTCTCCCCCAATGCCTCTGGCCACTCTCCCACTCCTCCCAGGACCCCTCCTCTGCCAGCCTCTCCACGGTCAGTCCCTGAGATTGTGGCCAGGAGGCCCTCTCTTCTCACACACAAACCCTCGAGGGGATGTCCACCCCTGCGGCTCCCCCAGCTGGCCTGCAGGCTTCGGTGTCTCTCTACATCCAAGTTGTATACAAATGTCAGCTGACCATCTTCTCCTGAACCCACCCACTCATTTAGTCCTTCACTTGCTCATGTATTTAATTAACATGAGCCAATGCCTGCTGGCTGGGGCAGCAGGGACACCATGAGGAAAAAGGCGGGCAATCCCTTATCTCAGCTCAAAATGATCATGGCTGAGCTCAACATCTTCAGCCTTGGAACTGCCCCCCCCTCCCATGAAGGGTTCCAGCACTCCAGGCATGAATCCCACCAACCATTGCAAGCCCTGGCAATTCTCTTCTCTGTCTCTGGAATTGGCCACTTTTCTCCACCCTCATTTTCTGCTGGGTTAGGTTACTCCCAGCTCTTGCCTGAAGATGGTGACCACATCCCGCTTTATTCCTCTCTGATTTTCTGTCTCTTTGACCTGGCCTGCAGCTCCCAGGATCTGGCCTATCTACCTCCTAGCCCCCACCTTCACATCTCCCAGTCAGACCCCAAGGTGGCCACACTGCCAGCTCCGTGCCTGGCTCTGGTGGCACCTTGTCACATGGTGTCACCTCCCCTGGTGAGCCCTGCCCCACTCCACCCCTGCCCAGTCCTTATACCATTGCTGATGCCTGCCTGTCCGTCAGGTCCAGAGCTCTGCATCGCTCTCTCTACAAAGTCTCCAACTCCCCAAGGCTGAGTGGGGGACATCCTCCAATTTGCCCCACCCCAAACTCCCCTAACGTGGTAATGCTGCTGACTGCAGCCTGAGCACTTGGTATAATGCCTCAGTCCCATTGTAACACGGTTCCCGAAACATAGGGTGTGCTGGGTAAACATTTGCTGAGTTAAGGAATGAGATAATTTTTTAAGCCAATACCTTGCTGGGTATGAAGGAGCAAAGAGGGGTGTGCATTTGAAAGTGACGGGAGTCTCTGGAGGAATAACAATGTCTCCAGTGACCTCTGAGAAGTATGTTAGATGACCAAGCCTTCCTGGCTGGTCATCCAGGATTGGCTACCCAATCCAGTAAAGTTCAAATTATCCTTAGGGTCACTTGGGAAATTCCTGAATATTAAGTAAAGTGATGTTAATTAGAGCAATCAGAGAAAGCTGCAGAAACTTGTCCTGTTGATTAACCCACATTCACAAAGTGGACATCTAAACATTATTTGATATTAATCAGTTGAGCTCTTAAAATATACCTGCTGGTAGAAATACTCAGCTTTTCTAGGAATTTGGTGTCAGAGTAGATTGAACTGAAATTGGCTGCCCTTGAACTGGAAAAATACCTGGAACAATCTTCATTTACAATAATGAGAATTTGGGAAGAATTAATGTATTTATAAATACATATTTTGTAAAGTAGTTATAAAATGCCTTTAAAATGCTTGCAACTATTTTTTTTTCCTCTGGCTTATTATTTTTAAAATTTATTTATTTTAATTTATTTATTCTTTTTGGTTGTGTGGAGTCTTCATTCCCACACGCGGGCTTTCTCTACTTGCCGCAAGCAGGGGCTACTCTGCATTGCAGTGCGTGGTCTTCTCATTGCGGTGGCTTCTTTTGTTGTGGAGGATGGGCTTCAGTATTTGTGGCACACGGGCTCAGCAGTAGTGGCTCACGGGCTCTGGAGTGCAGGCTCAGTAGTTGTGGTGCATGGGCCTAGTTGCTCTGCAGCATGTGGGATCTTCCTGGACCAGGGCTCGAACCCATGTCCCTGGCATTTTCAGGTGGATTCTCAACCACTGAGCCTCCAGAGAAGCCATTTGGCTTATATTTAAATCTTGAACTTTTGTGCTGTAAGTTTTGCACCAAAACAGTTTCCTGGGATAAAGAAATATCAGTTACACCATCAGAAAAGCTGTTCATTTTTCCTGATCCATCAGCCAGGGCAAAAGTACCAAGGAGCTGCTAGGCTAAAAAGCAGGATTAAGGGAGTCCTCTCAGGAAATGTGTTTCCTCCTCAAATGGTAACTGTGGGGAGGGTGACCTGGGATCCTCCAGGAAGTAAATCTGCCTAACGGTCGTCCAGACAGGAGGGGAGGTCTTCTCTGGGTAATTCTGAGCCTGATGCCAGCAGCGATGCATGGCTCGCCCCAAACCTGGAAGATGAGGTCTTGGGCAGAGCTGTCACAGGTAGGCATGTACTTCTGATGGACTCACCACGTGTGACCAAGATGGCTTTCTAGATTCAGCCTGCACACAGCGCTTCCGTTTGGTTACTTTTGTCCCTGATTCTAAGCCATACTTGTGGTTAAACTACTTCCCAAAGTTCCCAGTTTACATGAATAAAAACAGCATCTAGAAAATCAATATTCGTTGAAACAGGAAATCAACTGTTCTATGGCCCTTACACTTCACAAAGTGCTTTTTCTACAAATCATCGAATGTTAATCTTCTCTCAATCCTGTGAAGTCTTCATATTGTGACCATTTTAGATATGAGATGAGTGATTCTCAAAGAAGTTACTTGAGTTAGTCAAGATCATGCAGCAGTAAGTAAAGCAGTGAAACACAAAGTTCATTAGCTGGATAAACAACAAGGTCCTACTGTATAGCACAGAGAACTGTATTCAGTATCCTATGATAAACAACAATGGAAAAGAATATTTAAAAAAAAGAATGTATCTATATATATGTATAACTGAATCACTTTGCTGCACAGCAGAAATTAACACAACATTGTAAATCAACTATACTTCAATAAAAAACAAATAAAAATTAACATTTAAAAAGTTCATTAGCAGCAAATGGCGCACAAAGTAACAAAACAAAAGGTGTAATCAGAGTGATTGCTTGTCAGGGAGCTCCACCCAACACGGGAGACAGTGAGCCTCTTAGCCCCCAGCTGCTCCCTCAGCTCCATCTTTCCTACTCATGTTGGAACCCACTCCAGCGTAGGCCTCCAGGGGAGAGTCCTGACATCTCCAGGACAAGAGCCCTTTAAACCCTCTCCTTCGTTCAGCCTTCAAACGTTCACTTGACCTCACCCCATTCTGGGTTCTCTTTGGAGTTAAAAAGTTGATGTTTGCCTTTGATAGGACGTTGATCCCAGGTCTTTGTGAAAACTTTCCCAGGATGTTGGGTAAGTCTTGGCTGCTTCCAAGGATCTGTCTCCCAGCTGAGCACAGAAGGCTTGGAATTCTCTCCCTGTGCAGATGTGCTCTTCAAGCACAACTATGGGAAGAATACTTGGGTTCTTGTTGCAGGTATGGTGAGGAGCTGACAGCCCATCGGGGGGCCCTTCAGTGGTTATAATGGGGGGTGCAAGCTGGGAAGATCTGATCTCAATCCTTCATTGTGTCATTAGAGAAACTGGGACTCAGGGAGCCTGAATGACTGTCCAGGGTCCACAGTGAGTTGGGGCAGAACCAGAGGCAGAGCTCAGGAGACCGTGCTGACCACTCAGGGCTCACACTTCCATGACTTGATCTGCTGAGCTTGCCTTTTGTTTCTGTTCTCATCAAGATACGTTTGCCATGACAATTTGTTAGATTAGCACCTCTTATGGTTACTGGTGGCATATTTTTAACTTTTCATCTCTGCCTGATAACTCCCGCCATCCTGTAAACATCTTGTTATTTCTCCCAACTGAGAAACCCCTGTCCTAGCCCATCTTCCCCTCCAGGTGTTACCTGATTTCCTTGGTTTCCTCATTTCCTCCTCTCATTTTCTCCTGAGCAAGCTCAAAACAGGGGAATGTGAGTCAAGCTCAGACGTGCCTGCAACTCAATCATTCAGTACCTCTAGACTCTACACACTGTTAGGTACCAGAGACAAAGCAGCATCTATGTCTCTGAATCCTGGCCAGGGCCATCCTCCCCTCCTGACCCATCAGCATCCCCTGGTGCGGTTGGTCATACGACACCTTAAACTTTCCCCACACTTGGGCGCTGGCCTCTGGGCTCCCCTTCTCAGTTTGGTTCACTGGTTTTCCCTTTTCTGTCTATTACCAGATTCTCTTTTCTCACCACGCTCACTTTCCAAGTGATCTCATCCAGCCTCGTGACTTTAGAAACTACCTGCACCCTAGCAACGCCCTCGGTTACGATTCCAGCCCGTGTGTCTCCTTTGAGCTCCAGACTCGCGTGTCTAACTAACTATCCAGATGCCCCAGTTGGATGTCACTGGGCATCTGAACTTAACTTCTCCAAAACTGAACTGCTTGCCTCCCCGCCCCCTCTATCTTCTCTTCCTTTGAGGTCCCCATCTCCTTAGTGCAGTGGCTGACTTTGAAGTCCCAAAGGCATCCTTGACTCTTCTTCTTTCCTCACAACCACAGCCAGTCCAGCAGCAAAAGCTGTTGGCTCAGTCTTCAAAATATACCAGAATCAGATCCCAGCATCGACTGGCCTGGCCCCCATCACATCCTGCCTGGTCCCCCTTCACTGCACACCTTGTCCGTCATCCACCCAGTAGCTAGAGGGACCTCAGAGGGCACCTGTGCTCTGATTCCTCTGTGGCATCTGTCTCACTCAGGACTGATGCCAAAGTGCTGTGAGACCAAGATCCCATCCTTGGAGTTCACCTCCTCCTCCTTGTCCTCTGCATCTCAGTCACTGTGCTCCAGGCTCACCAGCCATTCTCCCCTCCAAGGGCCAGTGCACTGCTGCCCCTGGGTCAAGGACACTCTTCCCCTGATGCTGCTGGAGGTCACATCCTGCCCCCTCAGGTCCTGGTGGGAACCTCACCTTCTTAGTGAGGCTTTTCCCAACAGCTTTATTTAAAACAATGACTTCCACCTCCACCCCCATCAGTCCTCCAAATCACTCTGCTTTGCTTAATTTTTCTCCCTGGCACTTGTCCCCAGCTAAACATACTAGGTATATTACTTATTAAATGACACATTGGCTGGGCCCTCAACCCCCTGACTGGAACATGAGCTCCATGGAGTCAAATCTTGCGTTAGCGGTTGCTACGTTCCCAGCCCCTTGCAGGGTGTCTGCCCCAGGGTGGGTGTGCGGTGAACACGCATTAGAGGATCAGGAAGCATAAAAAAATGAGAAAGAGGATGTAAAGGCCACCGTCAGGGCTACTGTCATGAGCTGCTTTTCTTCTTGTTTTTCTTATTTTGCTCATTCTCTTTCAGATGGTTTCTAAGCATACTGTAGATAATAGTATTTTTATACAATTTTACCATGCTTTAAAATATAACTTTTTGATAATATATTTGCAACTGCATAATAATTCATCATATGGATTTACAATGATTGAATTTGATATTTCTTTTGCCATTTTATACATCTTTCTACATAAATCTCCCACACTTTTGTATCTATGTCCTTAGGAGAAATTTTTAGAAGTGGAATTACTATTATAGGTCAAAAGTTGTCAGCATTTATTTTTTCAGTCAGAGGTAAAGCCCAATCAATATTATGTGTTTGGGGGAAGTTTAATTCCAGGACATGTCCTCCAGGCAGTATAGATTCACTGGATCTCCATCACTGTCTGTAGCTACATGATACAGTGAGAATCTACATATAATACAACCCTGCATGAATTCAATAAAGTCATTACAGATTCATATTTCTTCACTGTGGATCAAGGTAACGAAATGAACTCATGCATTTAGATATAATTCCTACCTCTAAGTGAGAACAAATAGAATTTTCTGATATTCCTCAATAAGGAAGCAGAAAATCGGAGAGTGGTCCTAGTCCTTGCTTGCTTTGCTATTTATTGGACCTACAGCCGTGTGGTTGGGGATGGGTGTGTGTGGGGAGTGATGGGGGTGCATGTCACATGATCCCTCTGTGTCACAGCTGCCTTTGTCTTAAATGATGAGGTCGGGCTAAATGAGCAAGGAATCAAAGTTCCCTTTCACCTCTGAGAGGCCATGAGTCTACCAGAAATTTCCATTTTCAAAATCACTCCATTCTGTTTCTCATAAAGTTATTCATACATCAACCCAGCAATTCCACTGTTAGGCATTTACCCAAGAAAAATGAAAGCATATATCCACAAGAAGTTTTGTACAGGAATGTTAATAGCAGCCTTATTCATAATAGCCCCAAAGTACAAGC
Source organism: Kogia breviceps (assembly GCF_026419965.1). NCBI lineage: Eukaryota > Metazoa > Chordata > Mammalia > Artiodactyla > Physeteridae > Kogia > Kogia breviceps. The sequence continues at coordinate 31,571,228 of NC_081323.1, read as the reverse complement.
CACTCAAATGTCCATCAGCAGGATGTATTCATGGACTTCTGCAGTGGAAAGAAACAAATTGCTGACACACGCAATGCTCTAGGTTAAAGAATCCTAACACGCATTGTGTGTTTCCACTTATGTGAAGCTATAGGACCAGCAAAGTTGATCCACTGAAATCAGACTGTGGGCCTCGGGTTGCAGCAGGGGGTGCTCAGCTGGGAAGGAGCACAGGCCTCTGTCTGGGCTGTGAGGGTCCTATACCCTGTACTCAGTCCTGAGCACACACAAGTGTCTACAACTGGCAAAACTCATGGAACCAACGAACCAAAGAACCACGTGTCAGTGTATGTAAATGTTTTTTAAAACCTCAACCCATTTCTAAGCAATGAGCCTAAATTCAGGAATGAAGAGTGTGGGGGACATTTGGGGGCAAGCTGCCTTCCCCTGGAAGCACGTATACATGGGGCTGTGGGTGCGCCAGGCATGGGAGCAGAGATGTGTGGCCTTAGAGCCTTGGGCCAGGTTCTGCATCCGGGCCCAGGCCCAGGCCTTCCTGTGTGCTTGGGGCAATAAGCCTGCTTTCAGCGACAGAACTGTCTCGGACCACTGTGAATGTGCGGGTGAGAAATAAACCTAAATGCAGGGCTGCAAAACAGACTGGCTGTCTGAGGTGCTTTAGAAGCCCAAGGTGAGCTCTGTGAAGCCTTTTCAGAGAAAACATCAAATGCAATTCCAGAATGGATGAAGCTGTTTAGTCGTTCCAAAGTCCAGTGTCAGCTATTGGCTCGTGGAAGTCCCAAAGCTGCCAGTGTGCTTTATCTCAGTTTTACAAGTGCTAAGTACTAGAATTTAAAGCCAAGAAAAATCCTTTCCGAGGACGAGAAACACATGTTTCCCAACATAGGGACCAAAGCTTATGACCTTTGGGGAGAAGTCTGCACAGATGCATGATTATCTGGGTAATTCCCTGCTGGGAAGGAGATGCAGAGACCGAAGGTATATATCCTAAACAAATAAATACCAATCCGGGTAATTCAAGTAGCACTGAAAATTCCAAGGTTTGTCTGAATTCTTCCTCCTGGGAAGCAAGCAGTATACCTGGAAACAGGCAGCTGTGTTTCTGCTGGCTCTCGGTCAATGAAAATGAGTAGAACACCAGCTCCATCACCTACAGATGGAGGAGGTCCCCTAATCACTGGGCATCATATAAAAGCATGGGGGAGGCTTCAGAGCATGAGCTGGTTCTCCCACAGGGGTTGTCAGACCACAGGCTGGTTCCAGACTCTTATCAGTACATCAGCAGAGGTCATTAGAGTGGAGTTTTGAAACTCACCTCTCCAGCTTTGTTATATGGCTTGTGTTTGTTTTACAATTTTTTTCTAATATTAAGACTGATTCATACGCAGTACATTAATGTTGAAAAATAGAATAGCTCAAATTAAAAAGAAAATCCCTCAACATCTCATCTCTTAGAGATGGCTTGGGTTAACAGATCAATGTATGCCTTTGATATACATGTAAATGTGTAACATTACAAAAATGTCACCGCATTATTCTACTATTTTGTAGCTTGCTTTTTCTCTGTAAATATATCATGAGCATTTTCCCATGCCAATAAATGTTCTTCTACGAATAATTTTTCTATTGGTAACACAGTATTCCTTAATAATGAATCACAAGTTACCTAAGTAATCACCTACTATTAAACCATAGTCCCAGGATGAATTAATACAAAACATGAGATTTGCTATTTTGAAATAGAGTTTTTTTTTTTTAAATCACTGACTTAAAATCAGATTAAAGTGGTAATTCTAACATTTTACCGATTAAAATCAGGAACATCTGAGTAAAGATGGAGGTTAAGACCAGATTTCAAAATATTTCTTTCTCTAAAACATAATGTTACCGTCATCATCAAATGGGTGAACACCATCACCCCTTCCACCATGTGAGGACACAGTGAAAAGATGGTCATCTCTGAACCAGGAAGCTGGCTCTCACTAGACACCAAATCTACCAGCATCTTGATCTTGGATTTCCCAGCCCCCAGAACTGTGAAGAAGAAATTTTGGGCTTCCCTGATGGTGCAGTGGTTGAGAGTCCGCCTGCCGATGCAGGGGACACGGGTTCATGCCCCGGTCCAGGAAGATCCCACGTGCCGTGGAGCGGCTGGGCCCGTGAGCCATGGCCGCTGAGCCTGCACGTCCAGAGCATGTGCTCCGCAATGGGAGAGGCCACAACAGTGAGAGGCCAGTGTACCGAAAAAAAAAAAAAAAAAAAAAGAAATTTCTATTGTTTTTAAGACTCACCCCAGTCTATGGTCTTTTTGTTACAGCAGCCCAAATGACTGACAACCTGGGAACAGCTAGTGTACAAAGTTAACACACCGATTTACAGAAATTGAAAGTACAGGCAATGCCGCCTCCTCTATATGGACTCTCCAGCCACTCTTGTCCTCAGTAACCATTCCTCATTCTCAACTTGAAGACTTCTGATTTCATCAATTCTGCCTCCAGCAAGTGGCGTAAGTCCTCTGAGCTTCATTGCTTTGTTTCTGAACCTGGAGTGAAATCACAGCTACAGTGAAAGGTCGTGAAAGCACCTGATACATATGTGATAGGTAGTTTTTTGGCTCATGGTACTCATATTGTTGGACTGTATTTGAACTTTCTGTATGTGAATGGCTTGTTTCCCCTGGAGATTGTGAGCTGCTTAAAGCCTGGAAAGAGTGTATACTCCTTCTTTGTATCCTACACAGTGTTTTTGGTAACTTCTCAATAAACACTTAACTGCAGATTTAATGAACAAGATACTCTGATCGTCCCTATATTCCCAGGTAGAGAGATTTCCCTACACTATGGGATGAGAGCATTCTCTGGTGTCTGGAGGTCTTCATTCGTCAAGGGTCTCTCAAGTGACAGGGACACAAATCAAAGACCCCCCCAGAGCCATGGACTCTGATGTCACCAGGAGCATCTGAACACTGGCATGGTAGATTGCTCTAGTGAAGCTCCCCCATGCAGCACAGCGCCTGCTGTCCACCCCTGCTCTGACTCTGCGCTTGGCTGTGTGTCTTCCTTCAGCCAATTGTACAGCAGCAAACATGATGCAAGCAGCTCATTAAGCTCTACGCTTGGGGCTTGAGCGTTTGGAAGGCAGCCACGGTGAGCTGGTCCCACACAACTCCCAGCTGAATGTAGCATTGTAGGGGAGTCAAAGGAAGACCAGAAGGAGATCACCCAGTCACCAGAGGGCTGAAGAAAGAAGAGGGTGTGGGTGTTTCCAAGCCAGTAAACCCCGGGCTGACCTGTTACACAGCAGATGCAAACTAAGTACTTGGCTTTTTTTCTCACAGCGGGGCTATGAGCCTGGACCCAAGGTGGCTGGTGGGCGGATTGTCATCTTGTGGCTCTGGGGATTAGGGGGTCTTTCTTCGCAACCTCCTAGTAGAAAAGTCCTGGGGGAGGCCTCGAGTCCCTCTGGCTCAGGCCTCCAGCCCATTGTGGTCTGTTCTCTAGGGTCCAGGGCTACAGGATTCTGTGTTTGACGTTTGAGATACCTGGTAACATTTCTACCCCATGAGGTCAGACGGTGAAGCATTTCAGTGAAAGATGAAAAGGTGGGTTGAGAGGCACTTGACAGAAAAAGCAAACAACCACCCACAGGGTCCTCGTGCCCCTGACTCACCAATGAACTGCTTCTTTGGAATTTAGGAGTTGCCCTCTGCTCTGCAGCAGGATGGTACTGTACTGTTTGCACTCTGTTTTATCAGCTACTCGGGAACGAGCCATTCCTCTTGGGAAAGGCTCACAGCACTGCTTGCCCTTTGGGGCTTCTAACCATTTATCATTTCCTTTTCCTCCCATAGTCCTCATGGCTAATGTTTCTTGGACATCCACAAGGAAAGCCTTCCTCTGGAATCTTGCCTTTTCACTTGATCCTGTATGCTCACCTGCTGACTCAGATCTGAGGGCACAGAAGGTTAAACACACTCCCTGCCCACCAGAACCTGGGATCATGTCCTCAGCTTTCTTTTTAGAAACTTCCATCTACTCCTTTCTCACTCCTCCATCATGCTGTGTTGAACTGAACATACACACAGACAAAAGCACAGGCACATAGTCATGCACACAAGTGCACACTCACGGTAACACACACACACACACCAGCCCGCATGCAGAATGCACGTGCACTGTGTCTGCTGTAGGGAGGAGAACTTCCAGTACCAGGCTGTTTCCTTACAGCCTCCAAGCTCGAACTCCACAATTTACCTCTGTGTCTCTGGGAACCAACATTTCTACCCGCTGGTTGACAAGTGTGTGTCCCTTTTCCAATAGGTATTGTTTCTTACACCTTCATACTGCTTTACCGCTGCTGAAAATTTGGTGCTGATCAGCTCCTCAAATTCAGAAGGCCTGTGAGGGAGGCATAAGTACAGTTGCCTCCATATTTGCGGGTCTCTCATTCATGGACTCAACCAAACTTGGATCAAAATTTCCATCTGTGGTTGGTTGATTCTGCGGAGATGAAATCCAAGAATGTGGAGGCCGGCTGTACTGCACCGTTTTATATAAAGGATGTGAGTCTCTGTGGATTTTGGGCCCCAGGCGGTCTTGGAACCAATATCCCAGGTATACCAAAGACATGGCAATCCCCAGGGACTCACCTTCAGCACAGACCCCACACTCTTCTCCATCCTGTCCCTCCACCCTGGGGCAGCCCAAGGTCAATCTTGCTGCTGAAGCTGCTTCTTAAGTGACCTCCCCACGAACACCCCCTCTGCCACTGTTCTACACACAGTGACCAAAATCATCTCTCAGATGAAGCAGAGATGATCTACCTTCTGAGATACCACATACAGGACAATAGCACAGCGCTTTCCCCCTGCCAAGAGGGTTCAAGTTTCCTTATTTCCTCCAAGAGCCTTGGCTGCTGCTGTGGGAGCATCCTATATTATATCATTTTCCTTCTTCACTCTTCTCCATCACATTCCTCCTTTTTCGGTACAACATTACCGGAACAGTTGACAGGAAATCCTGCTTTGAGTGCGGCAGCCTCCTGGCCTCAGAGAAATGGGGTCAAGTTCATTCTTCACCTGCCCAGGTCTTCCTGCAACCTCCCTTTGGGAAAGGAGATCAAACTGTTTCCTCTGCACCGGCCTTGGATTGTTCCAGTCCTCATAAGAAAACGGAGGTTGGAACAATTCTGCAAATATTTATCAAACCCCAACTTTGTCTCCCCTTGGAGAAGAGATCCCACCTTTCTCACGGCACACATTTACACCTCTCTCTGAGGCAGATTCTAGCCTCAAGAGGGGTTATAAGGAAAGAAAACCCTCCTCCGTGTTAATTGTGTAAACTTATCTCAAGTTGAATACTATTAAAGCGGAATTCAATTTTTATGATAGAAAATCTAATGTAATCATGATGCCTTGCAGCTTTCCTTCGGGTCTGCCATCGGACATGGCACCCCTAGTTTCTGGAAGGATGCATGGAATGACCATGAAAGAAAGAGACTGGGAATCACAAGAGTGAGCCTTATTTGAGCTTGTGACCTAGTAATTCTGTGACCTTAAGAATAATACTGTCAAAGCAATTAAACAAGGAGGCCATTGGATATGTCCGGCTGCAATGCCTTGACAGCTCACATCATTAACCAAAATCTAAGCCAGAGACAAAGCACGTGAATGTGAAAAGTGAAAATTAAGAACGACCAATTGCAAACAGCCACTAGGCTTTCCCTAATAAGCAGCTGCTTAAGCCAGAGAGAGTTGAATAACTTCCTTACTTGGCTCTCTCATCTTCTCCCTGAAAACCTCTCCCCTGGCTCCTGTCGGAGGAGCACTCCGGATCACTTCTGGTTTGGAGAGGCCTGATTCCAACTGACATTTGCTCAAATAGACTCTTAAAATTGTGTATGTGCCTCAGTGTATCTTTTAACAATTCATAACCAACAAGGACCTACTGTAGAAAACAGGGAACTCTGCTCAGTATTATGTAACGACCTAAATGGGAAAATAATTTGAAGAAGAATAGATACATGTATATGTATAACTGAGTCACTTTGCTGGACACCTGAAACTAACACAGCATTGGTAATCAACTATATGCCAATATATTGGCTTGGCCAAAAAGTTCATTCGGGTTCTCCTTAAACTGTTAAAGAAAACCCAAACGAACTTTTTGGTCAATCCCCAAAATAAAAAGTTTAAAAAAAAAGTTCATATGCTCTCTAAGCCTGTTTCCTGATCAGTAAAATGCAGCCTAATCACCTTATGGTAAGGGTTTATGAGCAGATTCAACAGTACATGGGAAAGCCCAGCACAGGATGGACGAGTCATGTGTGTAGGTACCAAACTACACAGGTAAGTCCCTTCCGCCAATGAAGAAACGGTTTCTGTACTGTTCATGTAAGTGTTTAGTAAATATCAGTGAATTGCACATTTTTTTCTGATAATGGCAAAAATATATATTCTTCGTCTCCATTGATGGTCTGAAAGGAGTAGCATTCTGGAACTCCTTAGGGACAATTCCGACAACAAAAAAATGAGACTTCTCAGGGCTGTCAGCTCTTTTCAGCTTCCGTTTGTTGCTGGGTGTTCCACTAACTCCTGTTGAATGTAATCTTCTTACTCCCTGGCATCCCCAAGATAGTGGCTATGGAAGATGTAAGTACTCTTTCAAAAATCTTCCATTTCCCCATCCTTAAGACATTCCTTTGGAATGACCAGGAGTCATTTGCTCTTCCCAGGTGTTTTTTCATTTGATTTCGCTTGATTTCTCTCACCTCCAATTCGGTGTTTATTGTTTTTCTTGCTCTTTCCTCAGATTCAAGATGAGGATCTCCCAATATCTGCTGAGAGGGAAGGCTTCTCATCCCCCCAGGCTATAGTCTGAAGACATCTCGTCCTCTTAGGGATGGAGGAAGTGGGGCATTGGATCAAACTCCACGCATTCCGGTTCAGGTCCTTATCATCTCAGCATCTGCTTCCAAGGGAGCCCAACCAAATGACTCCTATGGAGCACTCATCTCCAGCATCGGGTGTGGGATGATGCCCAGACTGGCATCTGGGAACCACTGGTGCGGTGGGTGGAACCTGATGCAGGATCTGGACGTATCAAGGTCCAGACTCCAATGGTGGCCCATGCTCATGGCTTGGTCTTAAGGAAATTGCATAATTTCTTAGAGGCACAGTAAAATGGGGACAATGAACCACTCTCAAAGGTTGTAGTGTGCACTTGAGAAGACGTGCAGAGGGTCCTGGTGCAGAACACGCGTTCCACAAATGCCAGTCACTGTTTCCAAGAGCCCCCGCCACACTATACACTACTCTTCAGTGAAATGTGAGACTTACAGCCTTAGAGATTGCCAGCCATTCTAAGACTACAACAAGGAGAGGATAGCCGGCTTTGCATATTAGACTAAATTGTCTGTAAAAATGAATCTTATTACAAATATGCAAGTTGGCGTATTAAGCCAGATAATCCGTCCATTCAAGCCAGTGCTCTATCCCCAGAAGGGAGTTGGGAAATGACCACGAAAGAAGCTTCTTACTAGCTCTTTGAGGCACCTTCCTTTCTGCCACACACCACCATCCTTCCTCCTGTGAGGCAATACTGCCCCCATCTCATGGAGGAGGGAGGCAACTCAGTTCTTTAATTCTTCCCCTCCTCTATCCAGAACAGCTGCTTCCCCAGGAGCAGTGCCCAAGCCCTTCTCTTCTGAAGGTTGCTCCCACTTTTATTCACCCAGCTCCCCTTTCTTCTTGGTAGCCTGGGCTCCCTGAGGAAATGACTGTTTATCAATGTCTGTAATGACCTCCTCCCTCCGAGCCTCTCACGTACCCTCTTAGTCTCCTAGACAATGTGTTTCCATGCTCTGTGTCCAGATCTGGGCACACCCCTTCAAAACAAAACCGAACCAAACAAAGGATGCTTGTAAAGGCACCTGTAATTTTTGCAACTGGTAGAACAAGCAACTGCCCAGATGTAGGACATTCACCACTGACTGCCAGTTGAAAAAACACAAACACAGAGGCTCCTCATCTTCCTTTGCTTGGCTGTATAAACAGCCTCTGGTACCCAGAGAACGCTTACCTTGACCTAAAACTTTCCTGTATAGCAGAGCTTAGCCTCTGTCCACCTTCTTGTTTGTTTGCTTTGGGCATGTATTTCTTGGTTTTAGATAACAAGTAAGCAAATAAGATATGATCATCAACTCTTTATTAAATTGGTCTTGTTATCATCCTTATATTTAAAAATACAGGATCAAGCAAAGGAAAACAGGGAGCAAAGGATCTTGTTGTGGACAGCGAAGTGTGCCAGAACTGTCCTGTGTAGGGTCCCCTAGAAGCAGACCCCGAGACAAGGATGCAGTGAAGGCAGCTTAGTTGGAGGTGGTCCCAGGGAGTGCTGGTGGGGAAGCAAGACAGGGAAAGGAAGACAGACAATAAACAGCTCATTAATGGACAGGTTACAACTGTGGGCAACAGGACGCCTCGCTCTGGGGACTTCTGGGTGACAGGGCAGTACTCACACAACCTCAGAGTCATGCCACACATGGGACAAGGAAGCTGGGGTACGGACCCACTAAATCCCATTTGTCCTAGATTAAGGGCAGATTGTGGGGTGTCTTTAATGGCCCTGCACAAAGACCAAGCACGCTCCTGTATCCAGAGGAAACCTTCAAGCAGGGCGTTTCACTTATGTGCAGTAGAGACGCCTACAGTGTGTGCCAGGGTCGGTAAGCACCGGAGGGCCGTGGAAGGGAGAATGCTGACAGTCCGGGTTATACCCTGACCCACTCCGGCTCTCTGTATTGCCAGGATATGGTCTTTCTCTTTCCTTTCCTTTTTCTTTACCTCACTTGCTCTGTGAATGTATGTTTGCATGAATGCATGTATGTGTGCATGCATGTGTGTCTATATGTAGGTAGTGTGTGTCTATACGTATGTATATATGTATTCACATTTTCCACCATACGAGCAACCATGCAGAGCCCAACCTAACACAATTTTTGGATGATGCCAGGGTAAGTGGTGCTTAGGTGAGTGTCTGTGACCATTTACACCAGGGTTGACAAACGTTTTCTGTAAAAGGTCAGAGAGTATTTTTGGGTTTCACGGGCCTTAGGGTCCCTGTTGTAACCTCTTGCTTCTGCCTGTGTAACAGGAAAGCAGCCACGTTCGTACACCAGTGGGGCATGGCCTTATTTGGCCCGTGGATTTGCTCACCTCAGTCTAGATCATAAGGCACACATTCAGTCTGCTCTTAATTCTCAACAGCGCCCCCTAACACCGCCCCTCTCCACCAGAGTTTTCCCCTGAATGAAACTATCTGTGGGATTTGAACACCCAGCTTCCAGTTTCTGAAAAGGAAGCTGCACCGGGGTCCCACCTGCCTCCTAAAATGATCAAAGTTCCGGCCAAACACAAGCTCATGCTTATATTTTTGTGTGTGCTTCTTTAAATACAGAAGGATTTTATAACCTTAAAATATTATTTCAAATGTAACCAATTTCTGGCTTTCCCTCAACATACAGAACCATCATTTTTCTCCTTTCCTTTATTTGGTTGTTTATCTTCAAATGTCGCAATTCTTTATCTTTGATCTTGTCAAGCCGTCCTCTTTTCTAGACAAACAAAACCAAACAAACAAATATTCAACTGGCTGAAAAAGCAGGGACCAAGTGCAGCTGTTGACCCAGTGCTAAGCTCAGCCCCAAGCTGGAGAGCTGGCCTGGTGGAATCTAGGAGCCTAAAACAGAAGCCCACGTCTTCAATTCCGTCCTCCTCTGCCTTCCCGGTGCTTCCGGTAGGACAAGAGAAGGTGCTCCTGGTCGCCTGCGAGGGGGCATCCCATACACATGTGTACCGGCCAGGCTTTCTTTCTCCTCTGTCTAAGCCCTGCTGGCCTGACTTGATTTTCAAAGTTTGGATTCTTACAAAACTTAGAGCCAAAGGACAAAATTTTACCAAGGTTGCACCTGCCCAGGAGGCCGCCACCAAGTGTCTTAGCAGCTGGAGGACAGGCAAGCTGTATTTCAAGACATTGAGATGAAGTTTGTGGAATTCGAGGTTTGGGAAATTCACGTGTGATTTTCAGAAGACAAGCTGTGCTGAATTTTAAATCAGATTGATGCTAAACCGTGCTTGGGGGACCAGCCATGGCATATTGCAACGCGTTCCCCCGACCTACGGACATGCACGGTGGCTGCACGGAAACTCCAGCTTCCCAGAAGCTCAGTAATTTATGAGATTATTTTCAGAAGAGAGAGACCCCTTTCTTCACCTCCGGGACAATGAGTAACACGAATGTTGTCCCCCCCAGGGAGCTCCAATCCTGGAACAAGCCAGCAGCCAAATGAGAAGCAGCGCCGACAATAACAGCGAAATGTCACCCTGCCATTCACGTGGCGATGCACACTATTTGCTTTTCTGCCCTCTATTTTCTCCTCCTGCATCCTCGGGGCTTTGTCTGTTTCCAAAATCTGTCTGGACAGCTTCTGAACTCATCTCTGCTCCTAGATCCTGCCACCCCTTCTTTGTTCTCGCCGAGATAAGCTCCTACTCACCAATTACAAGTTTGCTTCCGACTCTCTCCTTGGAAGTTTACTGGTATGAGGGTGAGCTTGCACGTGGAGCTACGTTGCCAGGAGACATCCTTGGTCTTTCTAAACAGAGCAGGCACATCTGGCCCCCTCTACTTCACCCTCACCACGTGACACCCGCACACCTGCATGCTGCTCACCTGGACCCAGGTGTTCAAGCCGGCACCCTTGTGGTTGTTTCTATGACGACGCAATCAATTACCCTCAAACTCAGCCACTAGCTGACAGTCTGCATGCCAGGGGTTCAGGACGGGCTCAGGTGGGAAGTCCCCACTTGGAATCCCTCAAGTGGTTTCTATCAGACACCTGCCAGAGCTTCCGTCTTCACCCAGACTCCGTGTTCCAAGGTGACTGGCTTGGCTGGCAGGCAACGCTCACTGTCGACCAGGAGCTCAGCTGAGGCTGCCGACCAGAGCCCACGTATGTCTGTCCACGTGGCTGGCTTGTTACGTGGGGACATCCCCAGAGGAATGTCCAAACAGCAAGTGTTCCATGAGACCAAAGCCTAGCTGCAAGATGTCCTCTTGTCTGTCCTTGGAGGTCACACAGCATCATCTACTGCACAAGTGATTTGCTAAGCGGAGGGGACCCAGACCCACCTCTCGTTGGAGGTGCGTCTAAGAGTTTGCATCATCGTCAAGCCACCACAGGGCCTGAGCCTTACCGCAACCTGCTAGAACAGCAAAAGCCAATCTGAGTTGACCTGGAGGGGTCCCTGTCATCGGGGGAGGAAGTGGCTTGAGACCTAGTCTTCTACTAACAGGCTGTGTGACCCATGACAGTGATTTAACCTCTCTGACCCCCAGTTTCCTCACCTGTAAAAATGGAGATAATGCCCTTCCTGTAGCCTGTTGTTGGGACTGACTGGGATTAAGTGAGGAAATGTCTGCAAAAGAGATTCCTGCTCCCCGGGCCCTATATCCACAAATGTACTGACACGTCAGGGAGCTGCCACGGAGCAAGGCCACGGAGACGACCACAGCCCTGCCGCATCTGCTCTCCCCTCCTTACGGGCTCTGGAGCTGGGGCCTCGTGACAAGGGCATTAGAAGGAGAGCATCCCTCTTCTGGCCTCCCCCCTCATGTCTTTCTCTCCCTCCCCATTCTCTTTTATTCTTTCCTTCTCTTGATTGGGCTCACTCCTCCAATTTTAGGATGGCCAGCTCAGAAATCCATCAATCAACCTGGGACGCTCCAGGTCACCCCTCCCTTGGACTTTTCTTGTGGCTTCCAAACCAGGTCCCCACTTCAGCTGGTCCAAAGGGAAATAAGCTCTGACCAGGCACTCCCTGGCTTCCTCCCCCTCCTGCTGCGGTCTGTCCCTGGCACACGGGCAACGTGGGGCTGTGGAGGGAGGTGTGAGCACTGGATCCCAGTCGCGGCGCATGGTGGGAGGGTGATGGCACATTGTGCACCTGACCTCATTTTGCAGTGGGGAAAAGAGTCGTCACGAACGATGAGTGACACAGAGTGACAGCAGAGGAGGGCCCAGGCTCGCACCTTCCAGGTCCACAAACAGGTAGGGTGACTGTGACCCTGAGACTAGAGCAATCACCCTGGACGTGACAGGAAGGCGAGCCCTCATTTGGGAACTTTTGCTCTACGGAGCCCAGGCATAGAGGTGAGAGGCGGGCCACCACCAACCAGCTAGGGGGGAGTGAGGTGTTCAACCACCCCGAGGAGATAGACCCTTCTCTTTGTTGAGTTGTTACTCAGGGAACCGAAGCCTCAGCTCAGACTCTGGGGGACCGTGAGCCCTTGGACAGTTGTCAAGAAGGCATCATGGTCACAGCCCCGCCCTGCTCTCTGGCCACATCCCAGAGGGCGCAGAGGGGCTGCCCCAGCTACTCCAACCTCCCACCTCTGAACAATTGTCTTGCTTTTATTGAGCTGTTTCCCCTCAACACAGCCCTTAAAATAGCAGCATGGCTGCTCTGAAAGGCACTTTGGTTGGCCGGCCTGGAATTTCCTGGAACCGCCCAGCGTGGGCACTCAGCCCGCAGGCCTCTCCGGCCACCCAGCCGAGCGAGCGCTGCCCGGCCCTGGCCCTTCCTGCTTCCCGCCAGCCCCACCCTCTGCACCGGGCGGAGGGTTTGGTGCTGAGTATACCCAGGAGTGTCAGCATCACTCCCTGCCCTGACCCCAGGGTGGGACAGAATGGGAAGGTCCTTTGGGTGTCCCCTCGCAGACTGGTGGGGGCACATAGGCGGAGGCCAGAGCTTAGCCTGGGCATCTGAGGCCACAGGGTCAGCAACCCTCTCTCCATTTGTGGAATTTCTTTTTCTTACATTGCACTTTCTTACTTGTAGGATACGATTCAGAAATTGTCTCCAAGTACTTCTTTTCCAGGGGAATCGCTGGCATTGGACTAAAAGCATGGCGAATGCTCCAGGCGTTTCTGGTGCCCCACCTGGTCAGGCTAGGAAGCTCATTCTTTCAAGGCTTCATCCTGTCCACGCCTGGGGAAACCATCTCAGCTGAAGCAAAACAACCAGCCCAAGAAAAATCAGAGGGACAGACAGGCAGATGCAGAGTAGACAGAGGGACCAGACTGTGTGCCAAGGAGTCCTTAACCTACGATAAGAAACATGGTACTCAAAGGGCCCGGCAGAAGCATCTGTCCATTTCCTGCCTTGAACAAGTGCAGGGAAAGTCCAGGAATGACCCGAGGTCCCGTGGGCCTGACGTGTGTTGACATTAGACTCCAGAAAGGTGAATCTGGGCCAACTTAGGGACACTCCTGCTCCCTGCCCCAAGGGGGTGGAAACATTGCCCCACAGTTCTCTCTGCTCAAGGGCATGTCCCACAGCAAATCTGACCTCAGCCTTCTGGAAAGTTCTTGAGCTCCCTTCTTTTTCTTCCTCCCCTGTGAAGCTGTGAAGCGGCGAAGGGGCCCAGGCTGACCTCCATCAGGGGGTTGTCACAGTGGTCACTGACAATGGCTCTGGCCTGCATCAGACTCCCCCCCAGCTGGCCGGTCCCCAACAGGCCTGGGAACTCAGCACGGCCCATTTAGATTGTGGGGCAGCTATCATCTCAGGTGTCTTGACTCTCCCGCTTCCCAGGTGGAAAAGGACACCTTGATGGGGGTAGGGCAGTGTGGCTGGTGAGGCCTGAAGGGCTAGATCTCCCACGCACTCGGCTCCACTTCCAGCATGCCTTTCCCTCTAGGGTCCCATTCCCGTGACAAAGGGCCACAGACAAGACTCTGGGCCCTGAGGAAGGGGCTGCCCAAGAGAGGAACCCACTGGGGACCTCATTCTGGCATCAGGAGGTGGCTACAGGGTAAGCAGGGCCTGGGGTACACGGAGTCATTGGTAGGAAATTGAGTGGGGTGGTGAAGGCAGAAGCCATCCTGTGAATGAAGCCACTGGTCCTGATGGTTGCCTGGTGTCCATGCCCCAACCTTGACCCCAAGAGATATGTGGAGGAACCAATAATCTTTGGGTTTTACAAATTACCATCCCCTGTCACCCTTACATCAGAACTCTGTGGTGTAGCTGAATTGTGAGGGCTGCATCCTCTTGTCCCATCCCCCATTTTTTTCATACACATCCGATGAAGGTGGCTTTCATTGCAGAAACAGTTTGGGGTCCCTGTAACTAGTCCTGCATGGATGGTTGACCCCTCCACCTCCTCACAGTGGGGGGGATGCTGGTCAGCTGTTCCCACCTTTGGGCTCTCATGAGTGTCCCTCAGGTCCCTGCCTCTGGAGGAAAGGACATTGGGGGGAGCCAGATCCCTAACAGGATGAGAGAGGATGCTCAGGGCTCTGGACCCCAGCCTGCAGACTGGTCCTTACAGCTGTGTGACCTTGGGAAAGTCACTTACCCTCAATAAACATGACATGCCTCACATGCAGAACAGTCATTAGGAACCACAAACCTACAGCCCTTCAGAAACTCAAGCATGCTAGGGAAGCATCAGCCGTCGTTCTGCATGGTCAAGTTTTTATGAGCTGCTAAAGGGAGCTTTGGCTGAAACCCCACTCCTCCTCCTCAGCCAACTCAAGGAGCCAGCTCAAGCCTCTACTCTAGAAGGAACCACCCTCGTCTGTCAACTCGGCTTGAATTTTTCAAGCACTTCAGGCTCGTTTAGTTGAGTGCTTAACTCAGCGGGTCAAATTGAGCCTGGAAAATGAGACATTCCTGCCCACCCTCTGATGTCACGTGTTGCAGCCACAAAGGGAGTCGGGGTGGGGGGCTGATTTCCAAGGTGGTCCACAGAAATGATTCTGTCCACATTCACGGGATTGGGGGATGTTAAAGGAATCTTTGTTTTTCCCCCATGGATCATAGCCCAGTCTCGTGGGCAACACCAGGGCCCACCCAAACCCTGAATCTGGTTACGTCAGTCAAAGCTGCCAGCAGCACAGACCCAACCCTGAGACCGTTCCACTTGGGGGGCAGGGTGGTTGGGTCCTTCAGCAGAGTCGAGGAGAGAAGCTTGGAAAGGAAACTCAGAATGTCAGAGGTGTTCGCTGCAGTTGGGTACAGGTTGGTGTGTGCACTGTGAGGCAGCTCCATGGGGCCACAAGGGGTATGGCATGGCAACCTCTGTCCATCCTGACCCAGGAGCAGAGGGGTGGGGACAAAGGACACGGGGTCCGCCAACCTCTGCCGCTGGAGCTCAGCTCACGGCCTGCACCCTCTGGCTCTGGTGTCTGGGCTGCTCCAGCTCCCAGGCTCAGCCACTGAGTTTCTCCTGAGATTTACAGGAGGCTGGGGTGTCTCTCTCTCCCAGGGCATCCTGTCTCCCTGTGCAGCTAGGACTGAGGCAGGTTTTGTTTTGTGTTGTTTTGTTTTTCATGGCTTTAAGAAGACTTGGAAACTTACTCTGCAGAATTTTTCAAACTGGGAATAGGAATGTGATTTCTATTTTTTCTTTTTTTAAAAAAAATTATTTATTTATTCATTTATTTAATTTTTGGCTGCATTGGGTCTTCGCTTGCACGTGGATTTTCTCTAGTTGCTGAGAGTGGGGGCTACTCTTTGTTGCGGTGTGCAGGCTTCTCATTGCAGTGGGTTCTCTTGTTGCAGAGCACAGGCTCTAGGCGCACGGGCTTCAGTAGTTGTGGCACACGGGCTTCAGTAGTTGTGGCTCATGGGCTCTAGAGCGCAGGCTCCGTAGTTGTGGTGCACGGGCTTAGTTGCTCCGCGGCATGTGGGATCTTCCTGGACCAGGACTCGAACCCGTGTCCCCTGCATTGACAGGCAGATTCTTAACCACTGTGCCACCAGGAAACCCTGATTTCTATTCTTTCTTAGAGAATTTTCTGGAGCCCAAGGCTTATGCTGAGGCCTGCATCCCAAATGAGTGAGTTGTCGTAGCTGCAGCTTCTGGGTCCTCCTCTGGCTGCAGATGGTCCTTGAGAACCAGGCTTATCCCCAGGTGCCACATCAAGGTAAAAACCAGGGCACAGAGCAGACCTCAGGCCACTGCTCCCCTCTGCAACCCCCAGTTGTTCAGTGCCAGCTTCATTATATCTGTGGAATTTCTACGTTGTTCTTTTCTCTCTGTATTTGGGAGAAAAATATAGGAAGAAATGAGGATTAGCTATTCAGTGGCTGGAAAGTAGATTTTAATAGTCACTGGTGCTAGTCACAGATATTCTTGATTTTTTTCTGGACACATATTGGGGTAGAACTGAGGGCCCTCTTTGACATCAGACAAGGCCATGTGACTTGCTTTGGACAAAGAAATGCGAGCAGAACATCACAGGTCACTTCCGGTTGGTTAGCACCTTTATGGGCAGCTCCCAAACTCACTGTGCCCCTTCCCTGCCCCTGAGGTTTGGAAGTGTCTGTTGGGATGCAGCCTCTGCCATCCTGGGAGATGAAACCTTTGTCGTCCCAGGTCCTCTAGTGATTATGACGAGCAGAAACCCCATCACATGCCAACCCAAGGCAGACACACAATATGAGCAAGAGATAAGTCTTTGTTATTTGAATCCCTTAGATTTTGAGGTTGTAGCATAGCCTGTCGTGTCCTCACTGACAGAAAAAAAAATATTCCTCCTGACTGAGGAATGTGTGAGCAACCTCATCTAGTTCAGCTGTGGGATACCTGCCCATCTCTCTGCTTTTGGGCTGTGCTAATAGTTTTCTGTGAATCGTGTGAACTGACCTCCCCAGTTCTGGGCCTTTTCTGCTCATTATCTGTCCATTTGCTATCTCTTAGCTATTCAAATAACAGAGTCCTCAACGGGTGATTTCTAAGGTGGTTTTGCTTTCCTCTTATAGGCTCTGAACCTATTTCTATACCCACTGCCTCCACCTTCTGCATCTCCTTCTATTTCTGGGCACTTGGTGTACATCACCTAGCCTTATCTTTTCTGAAGGCTTTGCTCTCTGTGGCCGGCAGCCTCTGGGTTAGGCTTTCTAATGTCTACATGACTTGTGGAGTGTTGAGGCTGATTGCCTTTCAATGAGAAAAGAAACTTCTGATTTGATATCTAGCAGGATGGGTGCTCTCTTACGGATTCGGGGCAATGTTTTAAGCAGCCCCTCCCCCTCCCGCTCCCCCTCCCCCTGCTCAGTGCCTTCCACACCTTTTCTCTTACATCTTTCGATGTGGCACAGAATGCAGAGATCCAAAATACCTGGAGGACTAGCTTCAAGATTTTGTTCAGCAGGATGGCAGGATGCAAGATCAGTATTCAAAAATCAATTGTATGTCTATAAATTTGCAACAAACAATCGAAAAATAACATTAAGAAAATAATTCTACCTTCTAGAAAAATGGTACAGATGAACCGGTTTACAAGGCAGAAAAGAGACAGATGTAGAGAACAAACGTAAGGACACCAAGGGGGGAAAGTGGAGGCAGGGGTTGGTGGTGGTGTGATGAATTGGGAGATTGGGATTGACATATATACACTAATATGCATAAAATAGATAATTAATAAGAACCTGCTGTATAGAAAAAAATAAATAAAATTTAAAAAAAGAAAAGAATTCCACTTACACTAGCATCAAACTGAATAAAATATTTAAGAACAAATTTCACAAAAGATTTGCAAATCTTACACTCTGAAAACTACAAACCATAGTTAGAAGAAATGAAAGAAGACCTAAGTAAATGGAAAATCATCCTGTGCTCCTAGATTCAAAGACTTAATGTTCAGATTGCAAAACTCTCCAAGTTGATCTATAGAATCAATCTCAGTTGGTTTCTTTGCAGAATTTGACAAGCTGATCCTAAAACTCATACAGAAATGTCAGGGATCCAAAAGAACCAAAACCTGAAATAATTATCATCATTTAAAAAACTAGTAAAGGGCTTTCTTGGTGGCACAGTGGTTGAGAGTCTGCCTGCCAATGCAGGGGACACGGGTTCGAGCCCTGGTCTGGGAGGATCCCGCGTGCCGCGGAGCAACTGGGTCCTTGAGCCACAACTACTGAGCCTGAGCATCTGGAGTCTGTGCTCGGCAACAAGAGAGGCTGCGACAGTGAGAGGCCCATGCACCGCGATGAAGAGTGGCCCCCACTTGACGCAACTAGAGAAAGCCCTCGCATGGAAACGAAGACCCAAACACAGCCAAAATAAATAAATAAATAAATTTATTTTTTAAAAAAATTTAAAAACTAGTAAAGATCCATCTGTAAGCAATTCTGAATAAGCGTTTGAAGCCTAGATGTCTCCCTTTCCCCAGGATTCGCTAGGGGGAGGAGCAGAGGGCCCCCATTCTAGCTCACCTTCCAGTACTGTCTGGGCTGCATTTCCATGTAGCTACGGCTCCCTGTGTGACCTGCTATGACACAGCAGCATGAGGTGAGGTGGGGACCCCGTGCACAGCCTTGTCTCAGGGATCTTGTCAGAAATCCACATATGCAGCATCAAATGTGAAACAGTGATGCAAAGAGACCACTACTTTATTTCAGAGTTGTGAAAATGAGCCTTGGAAAGGCTAGTGACTTGTCAAAGGGCTAAATAAATTTCTGAAGCCTAAGCAGCCAAGTTGGACCTCAAAGCCATGTCTTCTGACTCTAGTTTCAGGTTGGTTTCTATACCATGCTGCCTGGCCAGCTTGCAAAGCAGGGAGCTGATGTGGGCTTACAGGATTTAAGACGGGACCCTGAGTAAGAAAATAACCCTAGTCCCTCCTTCTGTGGGTGCATACAAAGGAAGGCAACATACTCAGTTTTCATGAAGAAATAATCATTCTCACGCCTGTTCACTTCGAGATATTTCTTGAGTGTGTACATTTTTCTCAGAACTGGAGACACCTTTTACCATTGACCCGGAGCTAGAGTCTAAATACTTTGAGGTTTAGGATGAGGGTGAGCGCTACTTGGGAATGGTCTAAGAATTCCAGTTTAGGTGCTAAGGATTTCTGGGTCCCAGCTGGCCCAGTTCCCACTGCCTTCCAGGTTCCAGCAACATTGCAGACACTTTTTCTCATGCCACGTGTCCTTTCCTTTGTTTTAAAATATTTGCCTTGGATGTGTAGCATATCCATGCAGTGTTGACATGCAGCTGATCTCATGAGTCAAGGTATGAGGGAGAAAGTCCCCTTGTTGGAGGCATGTTTCAAGATGCCAAGAAGAGCTTGGAGGGGCACCCCCAGGTCTGACTTTCACCTTCAAGTTAAGAGCAGGATCCAGGGCTGGTGGGCTATTCTGTGATAATTCCAGGGGGTATTTGCCCATATTAAGAAGGAACTTTATTTTTGAGCCCTATTTGGAATGCTCAGTTTGGAGCTAGTGGTGCTACAGATCCTAAAACATGAGCAAAATTGTTTGAGATCCTTAGGCACAGAATCTTCTCTTTATCTACTCCAGGACTCCTGGGGGGGCCAGGAGGGTCTGGCCTCAGATACGTGTCATGGTTCTCAGAGGGTCCCAGGGACTCGTCTCCTGCTCCCTCCCAGCCCCAGGCAGAGCGCGTCGCAATGTCAAGGTTGCGGTGCTTGAATCCCTCCTCTTCCCTTAGACATCCACTCTTTCTTGCTTCTGAGGCTTCATACCTGTTGCATCCTCTCCTGAAGCCACCTCTTTTTTTCTAGTCCCCATAGATCGGAGTGAGACGGAATTATGCCTGGAGACTCTGATTCACTCCTTCTGCTTCCCCAGGTACAGCATGAGTGGTTGGTGGCCCATCCATAGCCCATTGGGCCTTCCCAGTACAAGTCACAGTGGCTTAATTGCTCACAGTCTGAAGACTGCCTGGCAGCCAGAGCTGCGCATCTAGACAGAGGTGCTGGAAAATGCCCGGCCCGCCCATATAACACACGGCAGCTCTCCACCAGCGGCTGACGGGCCCGGTGGACAAATACCCCGGCTCCCTTGCCCCTCAGGTGGGATTCCCCTGAAGATGTGTGGTCTGCAGGGGGTCCCAGAGTCCCAAGCAGGATGTGCTCTGATAGTCCACAGTGGTAACTTCTAGAAACACACCCTGGGCTGCATGCCTTCCCTTCCCTGTCTCACCCCCTCCTTCACTTACCAGGGTTTCCTGGGATCATCTTCCAAATAAACTGCACCCTTGTCTCAGGGTCTGCTTCTGGGGCGACTTAAGCCAAGACACATTCCTAATACTTACTGTAGCTGCCTGTCTGACTTGAGGGCACCCTCCACCTAATTCTGTAGTCAGGATGCGCTGGAAGGAGTTGCTCTTGTTCCCTGCAGTATCCCAGTGCCTGATGCACTGCCTGGCTTGAGATTAGTGCCAGTAAGTATTTTCTGAATGAAGAAGACACAGTGCAGCCTATGGAAGACCTTAACCATCTGGCAGGGAGACAGACGCAAGCAAGTAAATGACAACTCAGAGGTATAAGGGGAACCAGTGCAGCATCTCCAAAGGTCACACAGAAAGGCGGTGGTGGTGGGGGGACGCACTGTGTGTAAGGTGCACACAGAGCCAGAGCAAGTGACCTCGTTGTCGTAAATGACTGAATAAACCAGGTGGGGAAACAGGGAAGACGGTTGAGCAGAAACAAGAGTAAAGGTGAGTGTGGTAGACACAGCGCTGGGCTGCCTGATCTCCCTCCAGGGAAGGACTGCTGCCAGGTGGCAGGAAGTGTGGTCAGCAGGCTGCCCGCTGCCATCAGCTCCCGCGAGGGCAGAGAGCCATCTTGCCAAGGTCGAGCCAGTCTGGAATGGTCTGCCTCAGTGACTGGATAAGACGGGGGGTATGAAGGCCGGGCTGGGTTGACCTGATTCTGGACCCTGAGCAGGTCATAGTGACCCCTGTGCTCCCGGGGGGCTGGCCAGGGCTCTGACAGTCCTGCAGCCTCCAAGCTCTTCCTTGGCCTAATCTGGTCAAGAAGCCTCCTGCTTCTTCCCTTCACAGGGACTGATCCTTACTCAGGGTTGCCAGATTAGCAAATAAAAATACAGAGTGCCCAGTTAAATTTAAATTTCAAATAAGCAATGAATCATTTTTATATGAATATTCCAGATATCACATGGGGCATACTTTGAATATTAAAGAATGATTCTTTGTCTGCAATTCAATGTGATGAGGCATCTTACCTTTCATCTGACCACCCTATCGCTGATATTTATCATCCCCCCACAATTCCATCTCATTATCTGCTCTGGAGGACTGGCCGGCCGTACAGGCGTAGGAAGCACCGTGTGATGTGGGGCTGCAGGCCTTTCCCACTGAGATGGGGGTAGAGGTTGTCAGAAGGTAGGGCTGAAGAGGAGGAGACTCTGAGTTCTTCACCTAAAAAACATGAATTTTATCTTCAGAGACAGTGATGGAAAAGGATGGAAGGCTCTAGGCAGAAGATGGCTGGGTTTGCATTTCAGAAAGGCCCCTCTCATGACTGTGAGCATGGCTAGGAGGCTGCTACAGCCTGAGGGTCACCCTGGGACAAGAGACAAGGGACTTCTGAGATGTTCTGCATTGGGATAGAACCTCGTTTGGAGGAGCAGAGGAAAGGACCAGTTACGTCCCAGGCTCTGGGTTAGGATGCTGTATGGGGTGCATGGGGTTCAACCAAGGGGCACCAGCATCTACACCATGGGCTCTGCCTGCTCGACCCGGCTTCGTGGGAGCTGTGATCCCAGGGTGGCAAGAGTGAGAAAGGAAGTGGAGGGATGTGTAGGAGGAGAGAGGCAGAGGTTATGCAGGCCGTGCACATTGGATCCTGGTACCTGGCTGCACCATCACAGTGAGCGACTTCTGGTCCAACCAACGGAGTCACCTGGGCTCATGGCCCTTGAGGGCAGGAAGGGAGAGATTGATTTTGTGGCTCCTTCTAACTCTTCTCGCTGAGGCCTTAGCTCCTCCACTGCTCTGGGCTACGTTATCTGATGCCTCCAGGCAACCACGTCCTGTCTCCCATGATCCCTGAACCTGTCGGAGTCCAGAGATGGAGGCTGGACCAGGGCCGCAGGGGATCTGAGTGGGCTGAGCTTGGGTGAGACTTGCAATCCTTCCATGGTGTGTGCAGCAGAGGCGCTGCCGGACCCCAGCCCAAGGGAGTCCGAGAGAACCTCTAGTTTGAGGAGATAAGAGAAGATGTGGCTGGACTGGTGGGGGGGGGGTGAGTTATCCTCTGAGCAAGTGGTCAGGGATGGAGGTGGAGGGGGCATAAGAGGACCTCCAGCTCCCAAAATCCACCTGATGCAACCAGCTGATGACCAGTACAATTAGCTGTGCCCTGAGCGACCCAAAGCTCCAGGAGCTGCCCGCAGACCTGGAGCGCGGGGTCCCGGGCTACAGGGAGAGGTGCTCCTGTGGGTCATCACGCATGTGGGATTCAGAACCCAGGGGCGGGGTGATGGGCTGTGACTTGGTGAAGAAGACAGAAGCAATGCATGGACAAGGTCAGGGTCCATGGAGCCAGAAGGCACTGACCTTCAAGGTGGGCGGGACTCAGTAGATAGAATGGAAAAGTTTGCTCAGTGAGACACCCCACCCCCCAACCCCCCAAAAAAGAACGAGAACACAGGCTGTGGGGCTCAGGGCTGGAGGGGCAGGTGGTCCAAAGTTGAAGGCTTCTGAAAGGTTGAGGTGGCAGATGAGACAGAGAGAGTTCCTTGGGCCTGGCACTTAGAAGCAGCTCAGTGACTTTTATCAGCATAATCAATTCTAAGAATAAATTTGGTACATTCAAGCTAAGGTTTTCCATCAATAACTAAAAACATGAAATAAGGGTTACAACTGAAGCCACAGCTTCAAGCCATGTTCAAGGAATCTTGCTCCTTGCCCCTGTTTCAAACTTTTCTCTGGTTTAATAAAGAAGCAAGAACGATCTTGAGACAGAAAAATCTCTCAACCTTGCAGTAAAGCAAAGAACGCAGCTAAATCCTTTGAACTCATTGTCTCTGACAGTGTAAGAGGATTTCAAGAAAGGCTTCATTTTTCAGAAATGGAACCAAGAAAAGCAAACGAGGACAAGCCCCCATGAAACATTCTCTGAAACCCATCAGCTCTTCAGAGCCATCTCCACAAACAAGTTCATCTGTTTCCGGAGATCTATTATTTTTTCATCCTCATAGACGTCTCAAAAATGAAGCCTTGCTAGGGTTGAGACAAAATTCTTTACCCTTTACCCATGTAGACCTAGAAAAAAATAATGATCATTTTCCTAAATTTCTCAGCAGATTATGATGGCATTTTGTATTGGTTTTGGTAAATTGGTAAAGGAATTACCATTTTATTTTCCCATTTCTCACTTCTCCCCTGAGTATGCATGTTCCCCTCTCTGTAATTAGACCTCTAGGCAGTCTAGTTTTCTCATGAGGAATCCACTCAAGATTCCATTCCTGGGCTTCCCTGGTGATGTAGTTGTTAAGAATCCACCTGCCAGTGTAGGGGACATGGGTTCGAGCCCTGGTCTGGGAAGATCCCACATACCGCAGAGCAACTAAGACCATGCGCCACAACTACTGAGCCTGCACTCTAGAGCCCACGAGCCACAACTGCTGAAGCCCCCGCACCTAGAGCCCATGCTCCATGACAAGAGAAGCCACCGCAACGAGAAGCCCGCGCACTGCAATGAAGAGAAGCCCCCGCTCACCGCAACTAGAGAAAAGCCTGCACACAGCAATGAAGACCCAACACAGCCAAAAAATAAAATAATAAAATAAATTTAAAAAATAAAGATTCCATTCCTAAACTTAGTTGCTGCCAACTGCTTTATGATTTTCACTCTAACTGCTAACTGTTGTCTGAGGGGTCTTCACTTCCCAGAAGCATCTACTTTGGGAAAGAAGTGTCTCCCAGAGGGGCATCTGCATTGTGGGAAGAATCTGGCAGTTATCCAGGAGAAAAACAATGAATAATGAGTCCATGACTTTGCCAGCGTGGTTTTGGAGGTCAAGGGAAATGAGAAAAATTCCTGTGGAGGAAGAGGCTGCAGGATTCTGTTAAGTGGTGGATCCCACATGAGGTGTGGGATGCTCTAAAAGCAGCCTTAGAAGGTGATCCTAGACCTAATCAAACTCACAAGCTCTTGCACAGCAAAGGAAACCATAAACAAAATGAAATGACAACCTACAGATTGGAAGAAAATATTTGCAGATGATACAACAGACAAGGGCTTAATTTCCAAAATATACAAACAGCTCATACAACTCAACAGCAACAACAAAAAACAACCCAATTGAAAAATGGGCAGAAGGCCTAAAGAGACATTTCCCCAAGGAAGAAATACAGATGGCCAGTAGGCACATGAAAAGATGTTCAACATTGCTAATTATTAGCGAAATGAAAATTAAAACTACAATGAGATACCATCTCACACCAGTCAGAATGGCCATCATTAAAAAGTCTACATATAACAAATGCTGGATAGGGTGTGGAGAAAAGGGAACCCTCTTACACTGGTGGTAGGAATGTAAGTTGGTGCAGCCACTGTGGAAAACAATATGGAGTTTCCTTGGTGAACTAAAAATAGAATTACCATATGATCCAGCAATCCCACTCTTGGGTATATATCCAGGCAAAACTGTAATTCAAAAAGATACATGCACCCTTATGTTCACAGCAGCACTATTCACAATAGCCAAGACATGGAAACAACCTAAACATGTCTATCGACAGATGAATGGATAAATATGTGGTACATGTATACAGTGGAATATTACTCAGCCATAAAAAAAGAATGAAGTAATGTCATTTGCAGCAACATGGATGGACCTAGAGATTACCATACTAAGTGAAGTAAGTTAGAAAAACATATACCATATGATATCACTTATAGGTGGAATCTAAAAAATGACACAAATGAACCTATCTATGAAACAGAAACAGATCAGGGACCTAGAGAACAGACGGGTGGTTGCCAAGGGGGAGGGAGGTAGGAGAGGGTTGGAATGTGAGTTTGGGATTAGCAGATGGTATATATAGGATGGATAAACTACAAGGTCCTACTGTAGAGCACAGGGAACTATATTCAATATCCTGTGATAAACCATAATGGAAAAGAATATGAAAAAGAATGTATATACATGTATAACTGAGTCACTTTGCTGTACAGCAGTAATGAACACAACATTGTAATTCAATTATATTTGAATAAAAAATAAATTTTAAAAAATAAAAATAAAAAAAAAGAAGGTGGTCCTAGAGGTGCTGAGTTCATACAGGATTGGAACCTGACAGCAGCAATCGGTTGTCCCAAATTCAGCCTCGCAGCACCTCTCCCCAGCTTTGTCCACTCCTGTCTGATCTTCACCTGAACATCCTGCCTTTAGGGTTAAGGGCCTGGGCAGATTGAGAATAAACCAAAATGAATCAGGAGGAGAGCAAACAAATTAAGACCTCGTCTGAAATGACATTTCTTAATATTTTACTCTTTATTTTCTGTGATTTATCTAACTTTAACTAATGGGACTAGACTAAGATATCGAGATAGATCTGTCTGGTATGGTTAAACCCTAAAAAGAAAAATTTTAAGCTTAATCAAGCAGCTCCAGCTTGTATTCCTGGGACAGAGGAAGTGGCTGGCTGAACATTGGTTCTTGACAAACTTCCATCCTCTTCTTCTTGATACCAACACCACAATGGAAATGACAGAAGCCTACATGAATGACCTCTCCCCGAGACATTTTCATTATGAAAAGGAACATTTTTGTGTACATTTACACAACTGTAAATCAAAGGGCAAAAAAAGTTTTGTTTAGGGAATCAAGCCAGCAAGAGATTGGGTAAAATTGCAGGGATGGTCCCCAGGGACCTTGACCCCGAGGGGTTCTCCGGTACAAGCTGGTCAGATCTGTTCATGAGCAGAGAAAGTGAGACATGGGGGTCCATCCTGGCCCCTTCAATGCAGATTGAACTGTTACATCATGAAAGAAGGCACATCCATCTGGAAATTAGACAACGTGAATACAAGTTTCACTCCCGCTCCTTCCTGTGCCATTGACTGAGTGCAGATCCCATTCTTACCCTTATTTTCCTGGTAAAATAAAAATAATATATGGACTCAGCTTGAAAATCAAGGAGTGCGGCGACATGTTACCATTCTCATTATTATCACTCCTAAAGTTCTCAAAGTTCAGGAAATTGCAGGAAAAAAAAAACATGGAAATTATTCTTAACATCATTGCCCCAAAGCCACCAGAGTTTCCCCAAATTTAACCTATCTGAAAAAAAGGAAAACCTGTTGAATAAGTACCAGTTACCATTTAGCCCTTTAGAGTTGCAGGTTTGCGCTTAATAATCTCCAGAAAGGCTGAGGCATGTGGATATTTTAGAGATGTGGGGGGAGGTTTGGAGAACATTGTCTTTTTTAAAAAAAATTCCCACTATTGTTCAGTGAGATAAAATAGTGACAAGTCCATCAGCCAATCATCGCCTGATAAGAGGCATCACACAATTTATAAAAGGAAAAAAACACTAACAAGCACATCCAAGGTAACCGAGGCTGATCACAGTGTCTGCAGAAGGTTTCCGTTTACAGTTTCCATTACAGTTGGTCGGCTGTGCCATGAAAACCGATCAAGCAGGCTGCTAGAAGAGGGAGGGGATATGGGGATATATGTATACATAGAGCTGATTCGCTTTGTTATACAGCAGAAACTAACACAACGTTGTAAAGCAATTATACTCCAATAAAGATGTTAAAAACATATATATATATATACATATATATATATATATACATATATATATATAAAATCTTTAAAAAAAATAGTAAAAAAAAAAAAAGCAGGCTGCTTGGCACCTAGGAGACATGACTGGGGCTTTCAGCGCTCTTGTTCTGAAGCTTCATTTGTGTTCCAGGAGGTTCAGTGTAATGCACAGAATGACTAACTTATGGCATCCAGCCAGGGAATGAATTCTTCCCTCCAATAAAGGAAAAACAAAGAGCTCGCCATACTTATTACATCCCTGTCTGTCCAGCATCTCAGACGCCTTTGTAGGGAGCAGCCGGTAATAACCTGCAGCCGAGAGGTGCTTAGAATAAGTGTGGCAGCTCTGCTTCCCAGCTTCACAGGATTGTCAGCATCTCTCCAAGCTGCTTACTTGGCAAAGCTGAGAAACCAGTTACTGAAGAAAATAACGCCCTGCCACTTGCTCTGTTTAAATGTATACGGAAGGGACTGTTACAGCATGAAAACTACCTTTTTCTGTGATTAACAGCCTTATCATCAAGGTACAATTGGTTCATGAAGTGTAGGAATCACCTGAACTCTTGGCCATGGGCTGGCGATGAGGACCTGCCATGTGTCTAAAATGGGCCAGCACCTTCCTTTAGCACCAAAACCCACATCTCCCTACTTCACGTGGACTTGCTGCTGGGTTTCTGGGGTTATGGCATCAACAGTCTTCCTCTTTGAGAGATCATGTAATCTGCAAAGAGTCAAGGGTTCTAGATTCTCACCTTGTTCTGTGACTCCATTCTGTCATTCATTTATTCATTCAGAAATATTTACTGGGGACTCACTGGGAACTAGACATCACCAAAGATATAGAAATGAATAAGATAGACAACAAAAACAGAAAAAAATGTATGTGTGTGTGTGTATGTGTGTGTGGGGGGGGGTGTGTGTGTGTGTGTGAGAGAGAGAGAGAGAGAATGAAAAAGACCATACAGAAACTCTGAATCGAGCACAGTAGCAGTGCCGGGGCGGTGACTTTAAACAGATTGCCTTTCTGATGACTTTAAGATCTGAACCAGATGGAGGAGCCTGCTGTGCACAGGTTGGGTGCAAGAGCAGCCCTTGGCAAGGAAATTACTAGTGTCACGTGGGCAGGGGCTGGAGCAAGCAGGGCAGGTGAGCCTTGATAAGGTGCTTGCATGGTGTTCTAACAGGTATGAGATATTGTTGGAAGGTCTGAAGTAGGAAAGTAACATGGTCCATGCTTCTAAAAAAATCACCTTGGCTCTCTGTAGATGCTGAAATGTCCAGGGCAAGGGACTAAAAGACTAGTTAGGAGGCCACAGACCCGCCCAGGCAGAACACTCTAAATGGTGGGTGCCAGGGATGGAGGGGAGGGGATTGGGGTTCCAATGTTTATGGGATACAGAGCTTCAGTTATGGAAAATGATGAACATTCTAGAGATGAACGGAGATGATGGTTGCACAACAATGCTACTGCCCCAGAACTGTACACTTAAAAAGGGTGAAGATGGTAAGTTTTTTGTTATGTATATTTCATCACAATAAAAAAAAAGTGATTGGTATGTTATTTTGTTGCTCATAGAATTTAGAGCCCTCCCAGATAAAACAAGATCAGGGGGAGGGGTTGCTGTCATTTAGGGTTTTGTTTCTTACTTATAAAATTCACCTGTTATCAACATGATTTATTAGAAACTCAAAAATCCAAATAGTTTCTAAACAAGATTCGGTTACTAAAAGGTATAAGCTTTAAGGGTTCAACAAAGCAGTGACACAAAATGGTAATTAACTCAAGTCCATCCACACAGTCTTTCTAAACATTTGTTCTGTTTTCCCTTCTGTTCCCTCTTTGGTAGCTGTTATTTTGAAGTTACCACCCATCCTGACCCTTTCACTCATTCAGAGGCAATCGTGATGTGTATACAACCACAGATAACATTATCAAGAAGGATGTAGGGTTTTTGTGTTGTTGTTTTGTTTAAAATTTCTGTTTCTTTTTTCCTTTTTGGACCATTCACCCAGTTTCCAGAGCACTGGCCATTCATTGTCTAGATCCCCTGGTCTATCCACGGGGTGCCTCACGCTCTCTTCCACAGTGACGCTGCCCACGGCATTTTCCTCTTTAACTCACCTCTGACTTTGCCTACTATGGGAGTCTGCAGGGGTCTACAGATCCTCCACTAGAG
Source organism: Kogia breviceps (assembly GCF_026419965.1). Classification (NCBI taxonomy): domain Eukaryota; kingdom Metazoa; phylum Chordata; class Mammalia; order Artiodactyla; family Physeteridae; genus Kogia; species Kogia breviceps. Next base: position 31,542,431 of record NC_081323.1, on the reverse strand, counting down.
AGCTGAGGCATAAAATACTTGGCAAACCATGTGAATTCCTGCCAGTGGACCCCGCGTCATACACACTCAGTGGCGTGAGCTGCGTTACAGAACACGATGGCGATGTCGATACTCCAGCCCTGGCTTGGTGATCTTGGATAAGCCGCTTCCTGTCTCAGGTTGGGTTATGCCCTGGGATGAGGATTAAGTGCTGTTAACCAACATTTTAGAAATGGAGAACTGATTCAAATAAAGAGGGCTTTATTGGGGGGGTTGTTAGGACTGTAGCCCAAAGGAGCACTTGAATTATGTTCCATTGGGCTATAAAATGGGGGAAGCTTCTAAGGGCAAAAACTGCAAGGCCATAGTTAGTTACATAAGTTGTTTGTCAAGAATTATAATTGGAGCTGGCAGGAAATAAGGGGGCTTGTTAATCAAGGATCAGTTGGGGTCCAAAATGGTTGCATAGTTACAAGGCGGGGACCTTGAGACCATAAGATTGCAGCTGTTGGATGTTGTTTCCAATATGACTGGTGGTGGCCTTGGGTTTGATGCAATTCAGAGAAATTCAAGTTCTCAGTGGTGGAGGGATTTGTCTGAGACCAGGTCCTCACTGGCCCCCCCACTCCATTTTTAGATGCCTGGGCACACATCCCTTCTAAGTCCACTAAGGGAACCAACATTTTTAGCATTTTCGCTGTGTTTCATCTCGATTCTTCCCCCCAAACTCTCTGCTCCTAACCTGCTCCATTCGAGTCCACTGAGATGACTAGTGCTCCTCATGACGTTTTCCAGGGAAAAACCCATTAAATAACCCAACTTTTTAAAAATGGAAAAAAAAATTTTTTTAGCATCTTTATTGGAGTATAATTGCTTTACAATGGTGTGTTAGTTTCTGCTTTATAGCAAAGTGAATCAGCTATACATATACATATGTTCCCATATCTCCCCCCTCTTGCATCTCCCTCCCACCCTCCCTATCCTACCCCTCTAGGTGGTCACAAAGCACTGAGCTGATCTCCCTGTGCCATGCGGCCACTTCCCACTAGCTATCCACCCTACATTTGCTAGTTTATATATGTCACTTCATCACAGCTTACCCTTCCCCCTCCCCATATTCTCAAGTCCATTCTCTAAATCTGTGTCTTTATTCCTGTCCTGCCCCTAGGTTCTTTAGAACTCTTTTTTTTTAGATTCTATATATATGTGTTAGCAAACGGTATTTGTTTTTCTCTTTACTTCACTCTGTATGACAGACTCTAGGTCCATTCACCTCACTACAAATAACTCAATTTCATTTCCTTTAATGACTGAGTAATATTCCATTGTATATATGTGCCACATCTTCTTTATCCATTCATCTGTCAATGGACACTTAGGTTGCATCCATGTCCTGGCTATTGTAAATAGTGCTGCAATGAACATTGTGGTACATGACTCTTTTTGAATTATGGTTTTCTCAGGGTATGTGCCCAGTAGTGGGATTGCTGTGTCATATGGTCATTCTATTTTTATTTTTTTCAGGTACCTCCATACTGTTCTCCATAGTGGCTGTATCAATTTACATTCCCACCAACAGTGCAAGAGGGTTCCCTTTTCTCCACACCCTCTCCAGCATTTATTGTTTGTAGATTTTTTGACGATGGCCATTCTGACTGGTGTGAGGTGATACCTCATTGTAATTAATTTTTATTTGCATTTCTCTAATGATTAGTGATGTGGAGCATCCTTTCATGTGTTTGTTGGCAATCTCTATATCTTCCTTGGAGAAATGTCTCTTTAGGTCTTCTGCCCATTTTTGGATTGGGTTGTTTGTTTTTTTGATATTGAGCTGCATGAGCTATTTGTATATTTTGGAGATTAATCCTTTGTCAGTTTCTTCATTTGTAAATATTTTCTCTCATTCTTAGGTTTGTCTTTTCATCTTCTTTATGATTTCCTTTACTGTGCATAAGCTTTTAAGTTTCATTAGGTCCCATTTGTTTATTTTGTTTTTATTTCCATTTCTCTAGGAGGTGGGCCAAAAAGGATCTTGTTGTGATTTATGTCCTAGAGTGTTCTGCCTATGTTTTCCTCTAAGAGTTTTATAGTGTCTTGTCTTAGATTTAGGTCTTTATTCTATTTTGAGTTTATTTTTGTGTTTGGTGTTAGAGAGTGTTCTAAGTTCATTAATTTACATGTAGCTGTCCAGTTTTCCCAGCACCACTTATTGAATAGGCTGTCTTTTCTCCATTGTATATTCTTGCCCCCTTTATCAAAAATAAGGTGACCGTATGTGCATGGCTTTATCTCTGGGCTTTCTATCCTGTTCCATTGATCTATTTTTCTGTTTTTGTGCCAGTAGCACACTGTCTTGATTACTGTAGCTTTGTAGTATAGCCTCATTCCTCCAGATCCATTTTTCTTTCACAAGATTTCTTTGGCTATTCAGGATCTTTTGTGTTTCCACACAAATTGCCAATTTTTTGTTCTAGTTCTGTGAAAAATGCCATTGGTAGTTTGACAGGGGTTGCATTGAATCTGTAGATTGCTTTTGGGTAGTATAGTCATTTTCACAATGTTGATTCTTCCAATCTAAGAACATGGTATATCTCTCCAACTGTTTGTATCATCTTTAATTGCTTTTAGCAGTGTCTTATAGTTTTCTGCATACAGGTCTTTTGTCTCCCTAGGCAGATTTATTCCTAGGCATTTTATTCTTTTTGTTGCAGTGGTAAATAGGAGTGTTTCCTTAGTTTCTCTTTCAGATTTTTCATCATTAGTGTATAGGAATGCAAGAGATTTTTGTGCATTAGTTTTGTATACTGCTACTTTACCAAATTCGTTGATTAGCTCTAGTAGTTTCCTGGTAACACCTTTAGGATTCTCTACGTATAGTATCTTGTCATCTGCAAACAGTGACAGCTTTACTTCTTCTTTTCCAATTTGGATTCCCTTTATTTCTTTTTCTTCTCTGATTGCTGTGGCTAAAACTTCCAAAACTATGTTGAATAAGAGTGGTGAGAGTGGGCAACCATGTCTTTTTCCTGATCTTAGTGGAAATGGTTTCAGTTTTTCACCATTGAGAATGATGTTGGCTGTGGGTTTGTCATATATGGCCTTTATTATGTTGAGGTAAGTTCCCTCTATGTCTACTTTCTGGAGGGTTTTTATCATAAACAGATGTTGAATTTTGTCAAAAGCTAAAAATGGACAAAATTACCTAAATACCTAAGTTACCTAAAAAGATATCCAAACAGCTAATAATGGTACTCAATATCATTTGTCATCAAGATAATGTAAATCACAGCCACAGTGAGACATGGCTACACGTCAAAATGGGTTAAAAAGAAATAAATACCAAGTGAATATAAGGATGTGGGGCAACTGGGAATCCATTTACTTTGGAAAATTGTTTGGGTGTCTTTCCAAAAGCTAAGCTACACCTACTCTACTATCCAGACATCTCACAGGGAAGTGCTCATGTTACCAGAAAATGTGGGCAAGGATATTCACAACAGCATTATTAATAATAGTCAAATCAGTATAGATGACAAAATACATTTTAGCATTCACCAACAGAATAGTACAGGCACACAACACAACAGAACACAAACAAAACAAAAAACCATGTGGGTGACTCTCATAGCCATGGCCTTGAGCAAAAGAACACACACTGTGTGATCCTGTTTGTATGAAGTTCAAGGACAGACCAGAGGTTCCTCCTGGGCTGACGGGAGCGGCAGAAAGGAGTGAGGCTGGGGATGCCCTGCATCTCCATCTGGGCAGTGGTTATGAGGCTCTGGATGCGCACATGACATATGCAAGTAAAATCAGTGTACTTGCCCCTGTGTATGTTAAGCCTCAGTTAAGAGAGAGAGACTTGAGACACATCAGCTGAATGTGATGTGCAGAACTTGCTTGGATCCTGTTTTGAATAAAATATCTGTAAAAAGGCATTCATGACATAATCAGGACACAGTGACTCTGACAATACTGCATGATGTTAAGTAATGATGGTTTACATATGCTGATGGTATCACATGATGTGTTTTTTATGCCCTTCTCTGCTAGAATTAGTGCTGAAGCCTGAAATGACAGGGTATTTGGACTTTGCTTCAGAGTAATGCAGCAGGGTCTGGGAGGAGAACCAAGGGTACAGAGGGCACAGGTGGGGGCCACGTTGATGATGAGTTCAGGGATTCATTGCATTTTTCTCTTTACTTTTGTGTTTGGAGGGAAATTTTCATAATAAAAAAAACCAAGATTATTTTAAAAGTATCTAGCTTTGGGGAAGACGGAGGAGGAAAATACAAATGTTAAAATACAATTTGATTTTAAAACAAAGGCTGTTATTGCCTCACAGTGTGAGGTGTGAGGTGGGGATGTGAAATCACATAACTACTCTGAAAGTAATGAGAACCAGGGCACCTGGGAGATATGCCTGGTGAGGGTGGTTTGGTGTGTTTTTGGTGAGTGTGGGATTTGAAGGTGCCACATCACAGGTGAATACAATTCTCTTTCAGGGTTGTCTATCACTTTGAAGATCTTGTCCTACAAATTATGAGATGGATCGGGTTCCCGTTTTAATACCAGAAGCAAAAGACTCTTGAAAAGCAAGAGGTCAAATCCAGAACACAGACACAGGGGATAGGGTGGTTGGTCCATCTGTAACAGGAAAGAGCCAAATCTGGCTACATGTTGGATCTGTTTCTTTTACTTTAACCTCTGTTTTCCACTGCTTTTGTTCACTAAAAGGATCTGTACATAATGGCCTGCCTCAGGGAACACTGCCCCTCTGCATGAATGTTAAACCAAAGTGCCTTTGTTCAGGCAAACATCCCGACCCTGTCCACCTGTGGATGGCTGCAAGAAAGAAGAAATGAACACATCCTCTCCCTGAGGCTGGCCATTCCAGGGGATATTTGCATAACTTATGGCCATTTTACTTTATTTCCTCATCTCCTCCCCCTCTCTGTGCTATAAAAGAAACTGGCCTCCAAACACAGATAAGATGGTTATTTTGAGACTTTAGTCTGACATCTTCTTGGTCTGCCAGCTTTCCAAATAAAGTCATCTTCCTTGCCTCAACACCTCATCTCTGATTTATTGGCCTGTCATGCAGAGCAATCTGGGACTCAGTAACACATCCTCCACATACATACCGCTGACCTGGAAAAGCTTCAGTTTGTGGAGAATTGCGTTGGCAAACTTTCTGCTTGGCTTTTTTATCTACTCAAGATTCTGCTGAAGGCTAAACAAACCATCTCTGTGCCACTGTGTGTCTCTATAGAAGGTCTGCTAACAATTCCAAATTGTACCACAAAATGCAAGGGACCATGTGATCAGTATGAAGAAGACTGAAGTCCTAAAAATCATGGTTTGTGCTTGAAACTATAGACAGGGTCTGATCTGACACCAAAGGGAGGTCCTTGGTATCTGATAAAAAAGAAACTTGGGCTTTCATATTTTGCTCTTTGTGGGTTTTCAGCTTGGTCTTAAATTTTTATTTAATTTGTTTTTATTATTGACAACCCATTTTGTTGGAATTTTTCTTTCCTGTTTAGTCTACCTTCTAGTTCACCAAACTGTAGCATGCATAGTAATAAAATATGTATTTTATTATTAAATAGTTAATAATACATGTCGTTGTAAAAAATTGGAAACTAAAAATCACCCAGAATTTAAACATGTCAAAGGAAACTATGGCTTACAGAAACAGAGACTTGAAAATGTAGCCCTTTCACCCTCTCTGGAGGCCTAAGTCATGTGCCTCTTCCTTCCCATATTATAAGGAAACATACACTCTATTTATAGTTCAAAGTTCCTGAGATTCCTATGAGTTTAATGTGCAGCTGGAGAGCACAAGTGGTCAGTTCCTTAGACCTCAGCAAAATGTACTGGAGAATGGCATCTAACAATACATTACCAGGAAGTGTCCCCGTAATAACTGCAGAAGGGTGTGGCCACAGCTATTCTGCACTTCTGTTCTGCACCCACCCAGGTCTGAGTCACAGAACTCCCTCCTTATCAGCCGCTTCGCTTTCCACAGACCCTGCCTCTGACCTTGTCCGCACCCTCACCTCCTCACGTCACTCTGGCCTCACCCAGTCCTGTCAATTCAGCAGCCACTGACCACCTTGCATTTCAGGACCAGCAAAAAGGACAGAGATGGTCTGAGTTAAACATGGATTTTAAATGTATGAAGGATATCCAAAATTTACATTTTGAATCCAAACTACAGATTTCTCCCTACTATGTAAATGGGACATCATCATTTTGTCCCCCAGTGTTTGTTCACGTGGGTCTGTTTTCTAAAACTATACAAACGTTAAGTTTTTAATCTCTGGTAATAGGCTATTACAAAGAAATTGCTTTTCTTCTGTTATTGTTCAGCTCAGTCCTCTTCATATATGCTTAATCCTTACTAGTCACTTATGTTATTTCATTTTCTTCTGTTTTTTTTTTTTTTTTCATTTTCCTTGGAATATCAACGTCTTTGATACTGGTTTGTATGAACTCATTTATGACTAAGGATGTTAACCATTTGTCATTCAATGCAAATGAAATACCATGTTTTATTGCCATCAATTTACTACTGTGTTTTATATTTTGTATATGTATGTAATCATGTTGTGTTTTTTTAAAAAGTATGGAATAAATTCTTAGCTGAATGTATCAATCAAAAAGGAGGCAACTCTAATTTCCAACATCAGGAATGGAAGAGGAGACAGGGCTGTAGATCCTGCAGACACAAAAAGAATCATCCAGCAACATGATGGTCAACATTATGCCCATAACTTTCACAACTTAGAGGATATGGATGAATTCCTTGAAATGTATAACTCAAGAAATGTATAAAAAAGGAAAATTTACTTGGGATATGAATCTTTCCAGCCAAGGTTACAGAGCTTAGAAATCAGTCCAACAGCTTCAGGAGAAAATATGAAGAGAACAAAGAGTGACCCTAGACAGTAAAGAAATAGCTCATGTCTTAAAACTGTGTTTGGTGTAGTTTCCAGAATCAACAGAGTATGGGCTGTGGGCTGTGTTAACTATTTTAGATTTGGGGAGATTTGTCTTTGATTAGATCAAATTGGGGAATGTTGCATTTGACTTTCAAACTTTGAACACTAAAAATGGTCTATTTGGGTATGTGAACATCAGTGGGAAGGCAGAGTGTATGAGGTAAGAAGCAGAAAACCCTGGTCCTGAGACAGAGGGGAGCAGAGGATGCAGGACATCCCCCATCCTCTCTGAAGTGTTGAGAAGCCTGATGGTCTTAAGCCCAACAGATTCTGGTGGTCACAACCTTTCCACCACCCCTTCCCCAAAATGACAAAAGGTATTTACATCTTTTGTGCTTTTTATAATTACTTTCCCAAACCAGTCACATTTATATATGTTTTGTATAGTAGTTTCAAAAGTAAATTTTTATTTATTCCTTTATATTTCTTTCATTTTTTGGTCTGTTTCCATGTTTCTTGGTTTTGGAATTTCTCTTCTTCTAGAGGATCTTTATTTCAAGGTCCAGGATTCTGTAGATTCCCTTCTCTTTTGCTCGACCCAAGGCCCAGTGGATCCCCCATAATCTTGGCAAACTATGGCAATAAAAGGTTTTGGCTCTGACAGTTGGCAGATGGTTTGGTCATATGACAAATGCTTTTTCGTTCCAGTTTATAGATTAAATATGGAAATATAATGATGGTGACAGTGATTTAATGCTTAAAGCCCCACAAAGGATCAGGGGTTTTACTTTTAGACTAAACTGACATTTTAGGAATTTGCTGGGCAATGCCATCTTTATCACCTTCTCCTTGATATACAGTCAGTTTCCAAACGTGGGATTTATTTTTTTTGCTCTGCTAATTCCTTTGCTTAGGAGACTTTGGCAAGATGTGACATCCCCAAGCTCTGTCCAAACTTGACCATGAGGATGAGTTAGTGTTATGGCAGTAACAAGTTTGGAGGGTGAGCTTTTAGAGGCACTCATCCATAAGTGGGATAATCATATAATTTCCCACCCTAACTGGAGCATTTCAACTTTTTATTTTGAAGAAATTTCAAACTTTCAGAAAAGTTACAAGTATGGTACAAAGAACTCTTTTTTGCTCCTTGAAACCATTTAAGAGTAACTTGCTGACATGGTGCCCCATTATTCCTGAATACGGTAATGTGTCTTTCCTATGTGCAGGGACATTTTCCTACCTAACCAAAATAGAGCCATCAAAATCAGGAAACTAACATTGACACTTTACCCCATCTAGTCCTCAGCCTGCCTTCAGGCTTCACCAAGTTTCCCTATAATGTCTTTTATAGAAACAGAATCTAGATCAGAATCACATGTTGCATTTAGTCATCATGTATTTTTAGTTGCCTGCAACCTAGAAGAGTTCCTTGGTTTCTCCCTGACTTTCATGGCTTTGACATTTTTAAGAGGCTATAGAATATCCCTTAGTTTGTACTATTCTAATGTTCTCTCATGATTAAACACAGGGTGCATCTCAGGCTGGAACTTCACATAAGTGATGCTGTGCCCTTCTCATGGCATCTCATCAAGTGGCACAACTTGTCCTATTACTGGTGATGTTTTTTATTCACCTGATTGAGGTGCTCTCTGCCAGACTTCTCCACTGAAAGTTTGCTTTTTTCCTCTTTGTAATAAATATGTATAATGAGGGAAGTATTTCTGACTCTGTAAATATCCTGTATCCCATCAATTCTTATCACACTTACTGAGCTCCAACTGATGGCTTTTAGATTGAATTGTACAAACACTAGAGGAAAATGAAGAGGAAAAGGAGGAGCCAAACCAGGACAAATATGCAAAGACATCGATGGGACTGTCTTGGGCAAATAGACACATGGTCCTTGTAGCCGGCAACCTCTAAAGTGGCTCTTATTGATATTGTCATCCCTGTGCTATAGCATCCCCTTGAGGGTGGGCTGAACCTTGTCATTTACTTCTAATAAACAGAATATAGAAAAAGTGGTGGGGGGCATCACTTTCAAGACTGTGACTTCCATCCTGGTGGCCTTCTCTACCTCTCTCTTGGACCCCTCACCCTGGGGAAGCCAGCTGCCAATATGAAGGCAGCCCTGTGGGAGGCCCGTGAAGTGAGGGGCTAAGCCTGCCAACACCCAGTGAGTGACCTTCACCCACACCCACCTCGCCTGGCCACACCTTCAGATGAGACCACAGCTCTGGCTCACAATTTGACTGCAGCTTCTTGAGAAACCTGGAGTCAGAGGCACCCAGCTAAGCCACACCTGGATTCCTGACCCACAGAGATGATAAATGTTTGTTGTTTTAATCAACTGAGCTTTGCAGCAATCTGTTATGTAGCAATCGAGCTCTAATAGACTTATCATATTCCACAGGTATTTCTGGGTATCACTCACAGAAGCTGTGGTCAGCGTTACCTACCACGTTTCCACCAAACTTACCAGGAACACCACGCACAAGGCCTTGGGGGTCAGAGATCTAAAAAAGCTGTGTGAACACAGGCAGTCACCTTGTTTGACCTCTAAACCTACTCCATTATCTTTAAAATGGGGAAAATAACCTCTAACCCTCTCACCCCTGGGGAAGGTTAATGGAAAGTATGCTGCAAAGTTCCCAGCACTATCTCTGGCACATGGGTGGACTCTAGGAAATGCTACCTCTCAATCCCACATTACTAAACAATCAGCCAAAGAGAAAATTAGCTTTCAACCAATGAGTGACCTCAGTTAAGTGGAATCATATGCATGTTGCAAAGATCAGTCACTCTGCCCTGGGGTAGCACTGAGGAACAGCTAGAGGGAAGGCACACCATCCACTTGTGCCTAAAAGTCCAAAACCTGCTTCCTAGAGGCTCCCCTGCTAAGCTGCCCACTGCCTGTGCCCAGGCTGCTTCCTTGACTTCATGTTGAGCAGTGTCGCCTTCCGGTTTTGAGTACAGCCTGGAAATTGTGACTCTGGCTTAGCAACAAGTGAACGCTGAACAAACTGAAAAACCAACAACTCCTTTTTTTTTTAACTTAATTTAATTTATTTTTTATACAGCAGGTTCTTATTAGTTATCTACTTTATACATATTAGTGTATATATGTCAATCCCAGTCTCCCAATTCATCCTATCACCACCACCACCGCTTTCCCCCCTTGGAAAAATCAACAACTTTTCTTGGATCCTTTGGAGAAGTGAGGTCCCAGGGGAAGCTGTGCCCACAAAATTGGAGAAGCTGATGGGCAGATACACAGAATCACCACTTACTGGAGGAGAAACCCATGAGCAGAAACCTCTGTGGGGACCAGAGCCAGGACAGGAGACCTGAGCTGGGACTGAGGCATTGCTAGAGGCTTGGTGTGCACAGGCCTGAGTTTAAAACTCCAGGGGGTGACCCTGGTGGGAGGGGGGGGTCCCACACTTCCGTGAGTTTTACCTCCCAGAGGTCTGCCATGTCCTCACAGTATCTTAGAAAAAACTCCTAGTGCTCCCAGCATTTGCAATACACCACAGAGCTCTGTGCTTCTCAATAAGGCCTTCCCTCCAGCCTAATCTATTGGAGTCTGATCAGAGCCCAACTGACTTGGGAAAAGGAAAATACCCAACGCCAGCCCCCTTTAGCCACACCGTCCCATCTAAGAGGGGAACAAAACAAGAAGCACTTGTGAACTTCACAGCCCAGAGGCACAGAGTCACTAAAGGATTAGAACTAATCATAGGACCACACATCCCCCTTCCCTCACACCCCACCATCATGTCACTAACGGTGCTCTGTTTATCTTTTACCCAGTACAACACGTCCACCTTTCAACAGAAAGTTGAAAGGCAGAAACACAGTTGAAGAAATTGAACAAGCATCAAACCCAGAGTCAGATTTGGCAGGAATGTGAAAATTATGAGACCTAGTATATTAAAAACTATGACTCATATGCAAGGGTTTACATGGATAAAGTGGACAGTGTACAAGGACAGACGGGTGATGTAAGTGGAGAGAAATTCTAAGACAGGGTCTAAAAGAAATGCTGGAGATTAAAAACACTGTAACAGAAATGAAGGATGCTTTTGATGGGATCATTAGTAGACTGGACTGAGTTGAGGAAAGACTCTAAGATTGAGGGTATAGAAACTCCCCAAACTGAATGTCAAAGAGAAAAAAGATTTAAAACAAAAAAGGACAGAATATCCCAAACTGTGGGACAACAAACAAAACTGTAACTAACATCCACATACCGGAAGGACAAGAGAGAGGGAAAGGAGCAGAAGAAGCATGGAAGCAATGATGGAGAATTTCGTCTAGTTAATATGAGACACTAAACCACAGACCCAGGAAGCTGAGGGAACAACAAGAAGGATAAAAACAAACAAAAAATACAAACAAGTATACTTAGACATACCATATTCAAATTGCAGAAAATCAAAAATAAAGAAAAAGCCCTGAAAGAAGCCAGAGGAAAGAAACACCTTACCTACAGAGGAACAAAGATGAGAATTACATCCAACCTCTCTGCAGAAACCAAGCAAGCAAGAAGAAAGTGGAGTGAATTATTTAAAGGATTGAGCAAAAAATCCCCCCACTGAGAATTGTGTATCCTGTGAAATTATCCTTCAAACATGAATGAGAAAAAAAGGCTTTCTCAGACAAACAAAAATTAAGGGAATTTGTTGCCAGTAGACCTTTCTTACAAGAAATCATAGAAGTTTTTTCAGAGAGAAGGAACATAATATAGGTCAGAAACTCAGATCTACAGAAAAGAAAGGAAGAACACTAGAGGAAGAATAAATGAAGGCAAAATAAAAACTTTTACTTTTCTTATTCTTAATTGCTCTAACAAATGTTTGTTCAAAATAACAGTAACAATAATGTACTGTTAAATGCATATACATTTTAGGTTACATTCAAGGTTGTCAAACCAATCTTTGACAAAGGAGCAAGGACAATACAACGGAACAAAGATAGTCTTTTTTTGGCAAGTGGTGCTAGAAAAACAGGACATCCATATGCAAAAAGAATGAATCTAGACACAGACCTTACATGCTTCACAAATATTAACTCAAAATGGATCATACACCTCAATGTAAAACACAAAACAATAAAACTCCTAGAAGATAACGTCAGAGAAAAATGAGCTAAGGTTGGATTTAACCAGGGCTGTGAGTTGCCAAGCCAGGAGGAGAGAGGAGCAAGGAGATTCTTACAGTGATGACCTGAGATCTGAGCCGGGAAGGAAGGTGTGAGGACTTCTGCTTCTCGCCAAGATGGAGCTAAGGGACCAGATTTATCCTCCCACCTTAAACAACTGAAAAACTGGACCTCCCCATCCCATCCCCCCAAAAAACTATATACTTCAAACAATAGTGTTCAGGTATTGGAAGACAGGAAGCTCTGGCAGGAATGCCTGAGAGATAAGAAACAAAGATTAGTCTATGGTTGTCCACCTTACCACCTGGAGAGGGTCCTGGTTGCAGACAAGGAAGGGAGACCTTGGAAAGAACCCAGCAGTCTCCCTGAGGTGAGGGAATGGAGTTGGGGGTCTGGGGAGGCCGCAGCAGCTGCAGAGAAAGAGTGTTGTGGAGAGCCCCTTAGGTCTTCAGGTGAAAGCACTTGGTACCCAGGCTGAGAAGAGCCACGAGAAGGAGTGCCCCATGAACCCCCTGTCTTGTGGTGTGCAGAGCATCGGCTGAGGGCTCGAGGGTGTTGCCTCGATAGCTGCACAAGATTCGGCTGCTCTGACTTCACCTAACGAAGCGTAAAAGCAAGACCCCAAGGGATCAACTCTCTCCTTAACTTAACCACATCCCAGGAAAAGCTCAAGAAGAGTAAAATCATCCAAGAATATTCAGCACCAACAAGGTAAAATGTGGAAGGATAAATGGAATGAATACCCCAGTGGCCTGGGAGGATGGTGAGGCGAGGAATTCTAGAGAGAGGAAACTGGGAATCTAGGACGTGTTGCTCAGAAAGTGGGGTCCTTGAAAATAAGGTGCGGCCAGAGCTGTAGTTACTGCTAATGACAACAATATCTCGAGTAAAACTCTGTAAATGCAGGACAAGTCCAGCGGAGGAGAGGGGCTCAAGAGCCGAAAGGCCAGTATCATCAAAAGGATGAGAAATAACAAGGGTTGTCAACGACGTGGAGACAGGAAACCCTGTGCCCTGTTGGTGGGAATGTAGATTGGTGTAACCATTGTGGGAAACTGTATGGAGGTTCCTTAAAAAAACGGAACTACCATATGATCCAGCAATTCCACTCCTGGGTATATATCCAAAGGAAATGGAATCAGGGTCTCGAAGAGATATCTCGACCCCATGTTCATTGCGGTATTATTCACAATAGCCAAGACATAGAAACAACCTAAGTGTCTGTCAATGGATGAATGAATAAAGAAGATGTGAGATATATACAAATATTATACAAATATAACAATGAAATATTATTCAGCCATGAGAAAAAAGGAAAACCTGTCATTTGCAACAATGTGAATGAACCTTCAGGGCATTATGCTGAGTTAAGTCAGACACGGACGTATTGTGTATGATATAATCTCACTTATATGTGGAACCTGAAAAGCCCAACTCATAGGAACAGAAAGTAGAATGACGATTACCAGGGGTTAGGGGGTGGGAAATGGGGAGATATTGGTCAAAGGGTACAAACTTCCAATTATAGGATTTACAGTTCTGGGGAATCTCATGTACAGCATGGTGATTACAGCTAATAACACTTTTATATACTTGAGTGCTGCTAAGAGAGCAGATCTTAAATGTTCTCACAGCAAAAAGAAATGAGAATTATATGGTGTGGTGGAAGCATTAGGTCAGCTATGGTGGTGATCATTTTGCAATATGCAAATGTATCATACGAACACGTTGTACACCTTGAACTTAAACAGTGTTATATGTCAAGTATATTTCAATAAAGCTGGAAGAAAAAAAGAACCAGGAGGTCCGGTTTTGGAAAAGATCATGCATGAGACCATTGAAACTGTCAGGAATTGAAGCAGATGTTATATTGGAGAGAATGACAGAGAGCGAGATCTTTAATCACCTACAGTGCCATCCATTATGACAGTCATTAGCCATGCCTGGCAATTTCCGTTTTAATTTGTAAACTTAAGTTGATTACTCTAAAATAACATTTAGAAACCACATCCTTAGTTGCAGTAATTACATTTCAAGTGTTCAACAGCTACCAAACAGCAAAAGGTAGACATGGAATATTTCCTCCATGGCAGAAAGTTCTGTTAAACAGCCCTGGCCTGAGATGAAGGGAAGTGACCCTGAGGAGGACAGTAAAGCAGCATCAGTGTGGGGGACTTGCTTTGGGTACAACATGGGTGAAGGAATCAGGCTTAAAGGCACAGACCCTTCCCCTCCATCCCATTGTCTATCTGGTCTCTGCAGCAGCAAGAAACGAAGCTGGAAGTCAGGTGTGATGGATCCAGAAAGAGCAGTCTTCCTGAAGATGCTGATAGGATTATCCCAACCTGAACTTCTCATTTATTTTTTTTTCTTTTTTTTGCAGTACGCGGGCCTCTCACTGTTGTGGCCTCTCCCGTTGCGGACCACAGGCTCCGGATGTGCAGGCTCAGCGGCCATGGCTCACGGGCCCAGCCGCTCCGCGGCATGTGGGATCCTCCTGGACCGGGGCACAAACCCGTGTCCCCTGCATCGGCAGGCAGACTCTCAACCACTGCGTCACCAGGGAAGCCCTGAACTTCTCATTTATTTTGAGCTTGAACCACTTTAGAATGTGCCATTTTTAATGGAATATTTCTTGGGCTTCATATCCTCAAGCATTTCAATTGCTCTTTATTTCTGGTGCACTCTCTTGAACCAGCATTGATGTCCCCTCGGTTTAGGAGGGAGTGAGCTCCAGACAGCCCACGATTTATCGGAGCAGCTGAGACAATCCTCCAGCTTCACCGAGGGTAGGATGATGACATGGCATCTGCAGGGTAACGTCTCAGGGGAGCTTTGGTCTGAGAGCCTTGTGAAAAGACAGTGACATAAGGGGATGGAAGATGGAAATTAAAGTGAACAATTTAACTCAAGTTAATTTGCTTGAATGACAGAAGATAAGGTGGCCTAGAGATGAATTCAGAATGACTTTTCAAAGAAAGGCTAGAATGTTTTTGCTGCCAGAGAGAGGCTCTCAGCATGGAGCCCACGTGCCTGAGTTAAGGCTGGTGGGGTGACTGAGCTAGAATCCCCACCCCTTAGGGCTCTGCAGGCATCCTTCTCCCTGGATCTGTGACCCACCCCCATATCAGACCTCTGCTGAATAGGCCTTAGGCCAAGGAATGTTTTGAATGCTTAGAGAGCCCAGGGAAGTAGACATTTTTTTAAAAGACAAGTAGAAGTTGCCCCTTGTCCTCACGCTGGCACCCACTTTATTTCTGTGAATGAGACCATTTGGAAAGTAGAAGTGCATCCTGGGTCCAGGCAGCAGCAGACATGACCGGGTCAGAAGGAACCAGTGAGGGTTGGTGCCCGAGGCCAGAACCGGGCTGTGAGGGAGCTGGGATGTAGGATGAGACATCCAACCCCTGGAAATGGGTGTGCAAGCCGCTTCCCGGGCACCAAGTCCAGCATGATGACGGGTGACCCTGAGCCCACGAGCTTCTGATGTCCCTTCTCGCAGCCTGGCTCAGGGTGGTCTCAGCGCCCAGGGAGGGGTATGGAGAGGTCTGGGAAGAACAGGAAAGTATCAGGATGGCGGCTCAGCCACCGCAAGAGGGTAATGGAGGTGGGAACCAGAAACCTCTTTCCAGGCAGGCGGGACGGTTGGGCAAACGGCAGGAAAGGTGATGGTGTGCGTGAAAGCATGAAGTCTGGGGTGGAGAGGAAAACAGCTCGAGTTATCTGTGGTTTCTGTAAGGGGTCAGGGCTCCACTGATCCCTGTGTGATTCCAGGGTCATCAGGAATGTTGAAACCCAGAACCAAGGGCAGTGGCATCTTCAGAAAGAAAAAAACAATGAAGCGTTACTCACAACAGCCAAGATATGGAAACAACATAAATGTCTATTGACAGATGAATGGATAAAGAAGATGTGAAGCACACACACCCACACACATACACACAGTGGAATATTATTCAGCCGTGAAAAAAAGAAAGAAATCCTGCTTTTTGTGACACCATGGATGAACCTTGGAGGAATTACTAAGTGAAATAATAAGGCAGAGAAAGACAAATACTATATGATCTCATTCATTTGTGGAATCTATTTTTTTTTAAGCCAATCTCATAGAAACAGAAAGTAGAGTTTGCTGGCTGGCTGCCATGGGCCGGGGGCCGGGGGTGGGGGAGAATTGGAGAGATGGTGGTGAAAGGGTACAAACTTTCAGTTTTAAGATAAATAAGATCTGGGGGTGTAATGTATAGCATAGAGGTTATAGTTAACAGTACTGTATCGCATACTGGAAAGTTGCTAAGAGAATAGAAATTTGCTCAGAGAGTAACTCATATGTGTTCAAACTCCAAAAAAAAAAAAAGGTAGCAAAAATTAAAAAAAGGTAGCTCTAAGGTGATGAATGTGTTAATTAACTTGACTGTGGTCATCCTTTCACAATGCATGCATATGTCAAATCATCACATTGTACACTTTAAATACATGCAATTTTATTTGTCAATTTTAACTCAATAAACTGAGGGGAAAAAAACAGTGAAGGTTTTGCAAAACATGACTCACTCCTCTCGGGGCTGCTGTGCACCCTGCTCTTTCCAAGGGCTCCCACCTTGCCTCTATCTTTCTTCCTCCCCACATGGGTATCTCCACAGTCCTATCTCAGCATCTATGAGGGTGTGGGAGGAGTAGGGTCAGCCTGCCCCCACCCCGCCATCCTGCGGTGCAGAGGATGCCCAAAGCACACAAGCGTGCAGGACCCTGAACTTCCAGGAGAGGTTCCTCATCTTCATAAAACAAGCAGCTCCCTGGGGGCCCGAGGCACTGTCTCAGTCACTGGAGCGTGAGGGAAGCCTGTCCACCATGTAACCTCATCTGAGTTTAGCAGGCGGCTGTCCCACTCCCTGGACGGGCAACTGGGAAGGGGAACCCCTGTAACTTCTCTCCACTGTCAGAGCTGGAGGCTTGCCCACAGCGAGCTTCTCCATCGGGCCTGAGCTGGGGGTCACCCGAGACTCTATCCTATACGGTGTCCCCGTGGACATGTCCAAGGGGTGGGGCTGGCACCTGGGTGAGTCTGGCCTGAGGGAGCAGTGTCTGCCTTCCTGTGGGGTCTGACCGTAGAGAGACTTGGACAGGGTCAGAAGGACCCGCGAAACAGCATCCTCTACTACCCTCTGCTGCCCACACTGCTTCATTGCAGCTGGTTCAGACAGAGCATCATCCAACCTGAAACGGGATTTACCTTCCACCTGCTTCCCTGCACCTGGGGGCTCACGGACCAACGAGGAGCAAGAGACAGGCTTACCTTTGACCTGGGGCATGACCACCTGCCTGGTCAGCATCAGGTGGAGGGGTCATGGTGGTGGTGTTAGGGTCACAGTGGAGGTGTTGGGGGCACAATGGAGGTATTGGGTGATAGTGGTCACAGTGGGCGTGTTGGCGGCACAGGGGCAGCATGCATAGAACAGTGAAGAATCCCAGAGATGCAGAGCACAGTTGGGGCAGCCACTCACACGGACGAGCAGCTGTCCGCACAGGTGCCTCTGGCCCCAAAGTCCCTGTTCTTTCAACATCTGGTTGTGACATCAAGAATTACATTGGCCAACAAATATGAAAAAAACTGGTAAGCACAGGGCATCTGTCATAACTGATGAAACTGTCATTTACTGCAGCACAGCCGGTGACCCCAACCTCCCCGCCATGGTTAGAAGCAGTGGAGATACTGGGGCTGCCCGTCTGGTCCTGACCCGCAGGCCTCAGAGCCCTGCTTCTCAGACGGCATGGCCTCAGAGGCTGGGGACGACTGGGCAGTGAGACCCCCTACCCCCCGGTTTCTGACTCACAGCTTGGGGTTGGGGGCCATCTCCCGGGCAATGCCACGGCCGAGGTCCTTCAGAGGCTTAGGGAACCCCTGCTTCAAGGGTCCGGAGGTGAGCAAACATGCCAGCTCAGTCTTTCTTTGGGTGAGGAGTATGGTGATGGGGTCACAGGGGAGCTGACGGCTCACTGCCACCAGCCTTCCACAGAAGCGAGTGTTCGCATGGGGTAAGGGGGAAAGCTGCTGAAGAAATGAGGCTGGGGTCTATTACAGGTTTGACTGACCCACCAAGTGACAAGAACCATGTCTCTGCTTTGCAGTGAGATGCTCGTAACCCGTAAAGCACTAGCAGGAGGGCACCCCCTGACGTTCAGACAGTGACTCTGGTCCAGAGCAAACCATGCTCTAAAAGGCAGGGAGATGCCATCTCCCCCCACCTTCTCTTCCTTAAACACAGGCCTGACCCAGTTGAAGAGGAGAAATGTCAGCAAGGACCCTTTCCATCCCACGTAGACAAATTCACAAACTCTAACACCTGTGTCCCCTTGCCCCAGACTTATCTCCAAAAACGATACAGAAATATGCCAACTTTGAAACTTCTTTAATTTTGACTTTGTCATGGGTTCAGTGTTTAAAACACTCATTTATTCAACCTTTTTTATTCCATGTTCTGGGCACAAGGCTTCAGGTTGGGAGCAGGAAGCTTACGCTGCAGTAAAGATGGCAGCTAATAAACAACTATTAATAAATAACTATACAGACAAGTAAGAAAATCACTGCAGATCGTGACACAAAATTAGAAAAAAATAAACAGTGAGATAGAAAGTTGTGTAAGTTGTGGTGGAGGTGGGATGTGTGGGCTGCTTTAGAAAGGTTGTCAGCCAAGGCCTCAGCAAAGGTAACATTTTAGCTGCAATTTGAGGAGTGAGAAGTTGCCAGCCAGCAGGAGAGCCAGGGCCAGAGCACATGATGCAGAAGGAAAACAGGTGCAAAGGCCCTGGGGTGAGAAAGAAGCAGGCATCTTAGAACATAAAGGATGCCGGGGAGTCTGAAGCACAGTGAGAGCACAGAGGGGAGATGAAATAAATTTGGCAGATTAGGCAGGAGCCCCAAGAAAACAGAAGCCATGCTTGGCACGTCCAGCAGAGAGAATTTAATACAGGGGATTTGTTATACAAGGGACAGGGAGCTCCCAACCAAGAAGTAGTGATGAATCCAGGTGTTAGCAGTGCCAGGAAGCTGATTCCCCACCCATCACTGGAGGGGCAGGGAAGCTTGGGGTTATCAGAGCCCCAAGCCTGGCAAAGCAGGGAGCTCAGAGAGGAATGCCTCTAGCAGGGGCTGCAGTCTTGCAGGAGATGGCCCTGCTGGAGACGTCCCATGGAGGGAGAAGATGGGGGGAGACATGCCCGAGCCCTTCTCCTCCCCACTAAGCTGGTTTTCTGCCAGTGCCTCCCACCGGCTGGAGCTCCCCACAGTGCAGAAGCAAGGCAGGTGGGGAGGGAGAGCATCTGCCCCGACCCATGTCATTCCTGCTCCTTTCCACGCACTCAGCCACACTAGGTGTTTAAAAAATGCTTTGGGGATTGCCGACTTTTCACAAACAAGAAAAATCTGA
This sequence comes from Kogia breviceps, assembly GCF_026419965.1. NCBI lineage: Eukaryota > Metazoa > Chordata > Mammalia > Artiodactyla > Physeteridae > Kogia > Kogia breviceps. The sequence continues at coordinate 31,522,918 of NC_081323.1, read as the reverse complement.
GTAAATGATGTCGAGGATGTTAGTCCTTGCACCTGAAATCAGCATCACTTTCTGCATCCTCAACCAGCCTGCCCTGTCCTTTACCTTCTTGCCTGATTAATCAGAAGTGTGTTGCATCACCGAAGACGAAGAGTTGTAAGCCTCTCCACATTTTCTCTGCCACTTGTATGTAGATGGTGTTCACAGTTAGTCCCATGGCTGAAAATCGGAAGGAGTCCCGACAGCAACTGGATGAGGGCAGGCCCAGGTCTCCTAGAATCCAGCTCATTAAGCCAGAACCAACTTCATGCACAACAGAATCCTTCCACGCTGAGATGAAGGGCTGGCCCATCGCAATCCTAGCTGGTGAGCACATGTGTGAAATCAGTCAGTACTGAATACTTTTATGTTCTCTCTTCCAATCCCTGGATCCAGGCATCTCCCTCCATCTCTCTGATGGCCTGTGTGCTCTAGCCAGTTCGGACAGGCTACGGCTTCATTTTCCTACTGTGATACCCTTTGTGATTTGAAAAAGGTTAATTCATTACTTGATAGAGAATGTGAAATTTTTAAAAAATATTGCTTTTCTTACTAAGCAAACTAAGCCTGGTGTAGCTGGGAAAGTGATGTAACAATTCTCATGGTGGTCTGCAGTTGAACCTCCAGATTTCTGCAGCCCCGACCATGTGTCCAGGAGGACAAGGAGCCAGAACTGCCACCATGGTCATGTCGCAGCTCCCAAATCCCCTGGGCTGGGCTGAACCAGGCCCCTGGTTCTGGTCTCTGGAGCTTCAGTTAAGAGAAGTGAGCCATCAGCATTCAAGGACCCGGGGGACATAGCACAGTTTAAATGCCCTTTGTCGTGGGGAGACGTGTTCCTCATCTGTTGCTCCCGTCAGTGCACGGCAGGGGTGAGGGGCACATGGCCAGGAGCAGCCCCCCACCCATGAGGGACAGATACCCTGCCTTCTCCCTCCTGGAGGGGACAGGTCCAAGGCTCACCTGACCTGAGTTTTTGTGGTCCAGGCCGAAGGAACAGCGCGTGTAGAGACTCTGAGCCTCACCCAACCCTCCCTCCTGCCACTAGCTGTCCCATTCCGAGGAGGGCACCATCAGGCTTTCCAAAAGCAGGCGACCCTACTGGCATTCGATGATGGATGTTCTTTGTTGTGGGGCCTTCCTGGACACCGTAGGGTGTTAGCAGCATCCCTGGCCTCTACCCACTGGATGGCAGTAGAATCTCCCAGTTGTGACAATCAAAGACCTCCTCTGACATTGTCAAATGTCCCCTGGGGGGCACAATTGTCTCTGGTGGAGCTGAGATGCAGAGGCTCTGCAGGGGGAATGACTGTCCCAGGAGGGAAAATTGGCCACTGAAAACATTCACCTTCCATAGAACAATCGCGAACATATCCACTTCCAGGGAGCTTCAGGCCTGTGTCTGGCCAGCGTGCCTGTCCCTCGACCTGGTGAGATGGGGATCAGGGAGATCGGGTGGAGCTGCACCAGGATGCTCCAGCTCCACTGCTTTCCCTACTTAATGGTTGGGATTCCCACCTTTGACCACTAGATGGACCCCTCATGATGCTGGACCCAGGAGCAGAGGGGCCACCAGGAAGACCCCACCCCACATCCCAGGGAAGCCGGATGGAGCGTTGACACTGGCCCCCATTCCGGACCTCCTCTACCCGGGACCCCAAAGTGCTCTGCTCCACCCCAGCGATCCAGGACTGGGGCCAAGACGAGGGTGTGGATGGGAGCCTCACCCTGACAAGTGTGGGCTCCAGAACCCCCAGCTGCTGCTTCTCTGCTTCCCAATCTGCAAAATGGGGTGAACGAGGTTCTTGTCTCACAGGGCGGCTGTGAACCCTGAGTGCAAAGCCTGAGCCCAGGCTCAGCACACAGCAAACACAAAAAATATCAGCGGCCCAAGTCCCCGACCTGCTCGGGCACAAACTGCGGGTGTGACGTTGGGAGGGCCACCCTCCTCCTGGGATGGACAGCAGTGAGGGTCCCTCCCCAAGTCCCCCCCAACTCGGGCATCCGTGGCTCGATTAGCGTGCGCCAGACCGGGTTCTCAGCGCTTTACTCTTAAAAGCCTCATTTCATTTTCATAAAAACCCTACTAGAGCTGCGTTTTCCTTATCCTCATCCTGCACAGAAGGAGAGCAGGGCACAGTGGAGAGGGAGTGGCTGTCGGGTTCCCGCGGCCAGTAACCGTGCGGGAGGCATTCAGCCCCGCAGCCCACAGAGCTGACCACCTCGTAAGTTCATGGAAAAGGGGTCTCTCGGCAGCTCTCCTGCAAAGGAAGGACAGTTGCTTGGCTCGCGAAGGTTGGGGTTATTTGGCAAGGAGAGCCCGCAGCGCTTTGACTGCCCACAGCCGGAGGGGGCCAGGGCAGGAGTGAAACCACCAGGCTGCTGTTGTTGGAACTCCCAGGGTCTCCTGGAAAGGGGCTGTTTTCCTTTTCCTCCTGAATGCAGGGGCTATGAACCATCTCTGGAAAGGATCAGAGACTAAGTGGCTTAGGCTTCCTGGGCTGTAGGTCTCTGTCACAACTCTTCAGCGCTGTCATGGCAGCACCAAAGTGGCCACGGATAAAACAAAGACAAGTGGGCATGGCTGGGCGCCAAGAAAACTCTTGTACGAGCAGGCGGTGAGCTGGGTTGGGCCTCTGGGCCATCGTTTGCCACCCTGATCTAATATCCGACTCTTTCCAGAACCTGTACCTGAAGTTTTGTTCTGACCCACCGTGAAGTCTTCAATCTATATTCCCCTGAAAAGGGGCTGCATCCTTGGCCCTGTCTGCCCACTAAACGTGGACCGTGCCTCCGGCATGGGCTCCCTACGTGGCCACAAAGCACGCTGGGTTTTCTAATAAGGCATTTCTAAGTGGAGAAAGCCAGAATGGGGCTGGGGCCAAGGGGCCCTCCGGGAGGCAAGGCCAGAGGCACGCAGAACATTGCTGGTCTCTGACCTCCAGGTCCATCTCACACAGACAGCAGGTGGCCCACCCAGGGGACAGCGCCTGCCCAACTCCGGACTCCTTAAACCCGGGAACACGCTTCCTCACTCCCCAGAACCCGAGCGTGGGAGCTGCCACTGGGTGGCTGGTGTACCTTGGAATCCTCTTGACCTTGAGATCAGGAGGTCGGCTTGCTCTGTGCCTCGGCTTCCCTGTGTCCATTCTGCTGGGGGAGGAGACCTGCCCTGTCCTCTCCTGTGACACGCACTGATTGTCCCTGATCCAGCACTTCCTCAGTGTTAGGACCTGGCAGAAGGGAACCAGAGGTGAGTTCTGGGCTGTCATTCTACAGCGGTGCTCCCCAGACCTGAGAAAAGTACCAACCCTCCGTAAAGAAAAAAAAAAAAGTCATGCAAGTATTATTAGAGCACGTATACTTGTACAAAAATAAACAGGAATGAAAGCTAACGAACATAGCTTCTGACAGCCAAATTTACACATTTATTACAAACAAAACTTTAAAAACAAGAAAGTCAGATTACCAATGTGAATTTACCATGATAGATGGTATTTTCGATGAAACCAAATTGTCCATGTTGAATTTAATAGAAAGATGTATTCGCTTGCATTCCCATCTCATTTGCTGTTACAAATGATGGACTGGCTTTTGTTACAGTATCATTATTATTTTCAACATTTTTTTTTAGATTTTTAAAAATGAATTTGTTTTTAATATTTTTTTTCAGTTCAAAACTACATTTAGTTCTTTTAGTAATGAACTCATTAAACTATTATTCTGATGGATCCATCGATTTTAAGAGCCCACTACAGATCACAGTACTCAAAAGCAAAATATACCATTAATGACAAAAGTTTTCCTTAATAGTCTGTGTGTTACTTACCACTTGGGATCTGTTGCACATGGACACATACGAAGCCACAGCCTGAGAAAGCTATTGGCTCAAAAAAAGAATATGCCTCAGCACTGCCAGTACTTTGGGGGTTGATGGTCTGGTGTGGCTGAGTTCTAGCCATTTCTCTGTGACTCAGTGTTAGACTGTCATCCACACGGCCTAGCTCCTGGCCACACTTGGTGGCAGAGACATAAAGACAAGCCCGGATCAGCAGCCACAGAACAACACTAGCTTACGTGTTACTGGTTACCAAGTCAATGGAGATGGAGATTTTTTAAATTCTTGTTTGAACTTGAAGACCCCAAGGACATACCACAGACTTCGATTTGCCCTATACAAGAGTGGGAGGTGGCTTTTCCATGCAACATGTTTTCTTAATTAAACAATAGTTCTTTTTCTTAAGACACTGACGTTGCTAGTTCTAAAATTCTAGTTCGTGTTCAGAGGTTGAGAAAAGGTGACAAGTTCACATTCTGATTTTCTATCAACCTTCTTTCATGTTAATTTCTTAAATGTGATTTTATAACATTCAGAGAGCAAGTCGTTTTCTGAAGGAACAACTCTGATTTGGCTGTGACTTTGCCATGTGAGAGGGAAATATCATTCAATGAGAAATTGGATTTATGGACAGTTCCTGACAGCACGTTTTCTCAAAACTCAGCTTCGACTATACCTCTTTAGTTTTTTCTTCTTTGGGTCATGGAAGCCAGCAATTCTTTAAGTTAACCATACAGAATAATTATTTCTGTAGACCAAAAGCAGTCAAGTAGTGGCAAACGTATAGGATTCAATCCAACACGAAACATTCAGATCATCAGCTTTATCCCTGTGACACATAGGCACTCTTACTGGAAAAATTTTGCCAAAACCAGACTCCAGATCTAGACCCCAAAGTGACATTTCTTATTTAGTAAACAAATCGCAAATCTGGCAATACACTGGGCATGGAGAGAGGCAAAACTGAGCTGGACATCCCCACCCCGTGGCCTCTTCCCCACTGCTCAATGGACAATGCTATCATTTATTAGATTTACGTTCTAGTGCATTCTCAGAAGGTGTAGCACAGGTAAGTTGCCAGCGTGATTTTCTCATTTTCTAGCTTTAAGTGTGCCCAGCAGCTGGAGCCCTGGTGAGAAAACGTGAAGGGGCATCTGGGTAAACCGATTTAAAACCCTCACCTACTTTCCAATTTCCCTCAAGGGGGAACCTCTGAGCAGGCTGATTGATGGTCTGTTATGGAAGATGGTGGCCCACAGAGCTGGATGGTAAGGGGAAAATGACCTCCCAGGAAAAGAATGAGAAGAATGTCATCCTTGTTTGCTCTGGCTCCAGTCACCTTGACATTTCTGAAAGAATTTTTCAAGAGGGTGAGTTCAAGAAGTATGCAACTTGTCCAGATAAAATGTCCAGGTGGGCCCAGTACACTTTGGCTGTCCTAGTCCTCCCTCAAGGATTAGATCTCATTTAAACAAAAGGCTGCACTACTCTTGCTTGTGAGAAAATCTTCTCCATTCAAGGGGGCAGGAGTCCAGGAGAGTCACACTCTGCCGACCGGACCCGTCAGCACTGCTTGGTGTTCCTCAACAGAAGCTCAGTGACCTTGGAAAAGCACTTTCTTGCTTGGCAATTCCAGGTTCGTATCTCCAACACTCGGACAATGAAAAGAGTTGACTTGGTCTAATCCCACAAGATGGACTTCTTCACTTGACAAATAACATCAGATGAGCAAAGCAATTGAATCCCTCTCAGACTTTCAGTGCCATGTTTGTATGTGTAGAGTTTAGTTTATACCCATTTACTTGCTGTGAAATTCTGTTACACTGAGTTCCATCAAACACCCAGCAGTGGTAGAGCACAGCACAGTTTGGAATGAAATCTCAGTCCACGATGCCATGTAATCTAGATTTCACGCGTGTGAAATCGATGCTGGATTAAGAATTGGCTTGTGGGGGAGTCGACATAGGAGAGAGATATTTTGAAAGAGAGGTATGATATTGACATAGATTGGGCTTTGGAATCAAACCCAGCCTCCAAATCTTGGGCTCAGATCCAAACTCTGTCATTTAATGACTGTGCAATTTTAGGGGAACTTAGGAACCATGGGGAGCCTCATTTCCACACTGCAGTATCAAGAAACAGGAATTCCTCTCTTGTAGGACAGCAGGGAGAATAAATGATGTTCACAGTCCAATAATTCTAGGGGTTGATAAGGGGCTTAAACGCATTTGTTCCCACCTCCAATACTACTGTTCTCTTGCTGTTGTCATCAGCTCACCACTGTGGTCGATTTCATCATTCACCCTAAATCTTCACGCCTCCTGTACCCAGGAGGTTTCTGTCTTTTGGTGGATTCATGCTTACCTGTCCCCAAACCTGTAAGAAGGTGGCTCATTCTCTAGGGCTGATCCAAGTCTCTGGCCTGGCACTTATTTCACCTTGGCTTAAACCTGGCATAAAATCTTTCAGGACGGGGCTTCCCTGTTGGCGCAGTGGTTGTGAGTCCACCTGCCGATGCAGGGGACGTGGGTTCGTGTCCCGGTCTGGGGGGATCCCGCGTGCTGCAGAGCAGCCGGGCCCATGAGCCATGGCCGCTGAGCCTGTGCGTCCGGAGCCTGTGCTCCACAACGGGAGAGGCCACAACAGTGAGAGGCCCGCGTACCGCAAAAAAAAAAAAGATCCTTCAGGACGGGCTGACTGGCTGACCAAGCAGTCCCCATGCGTGAGCACTCACCACACTCACCATGCAGAAAGTCCAGTCTTCCTAATGAATTCTCTCCCACGATTCACAAATAGACAACTGGGGTGGGGGGAGGTGGCCGTCTGCAGAGTCAGCAAGGAAAGAATCTTTAATTACTTAATATGTATAACAGTATGCCTTTATTTTGTTCTCTTTTTTCACTTCGTATGTAATATTGTTAAGAATTAGCAAATAAAGTGTAAAATTGTCCTCTAAGAGGCATCCTGGCCCACGGCATCTGGGCACTGGCACCTCTGAGAAAGCCAAGGATGCGATTGCCTTTTTATATGCAAGCATGAGGCCTCAACCACTCTGTCCAACTGGTTTAATCGTCATGGGGGTGGGCAAGCTCTATGGACTTTATTGGGTGGGACTGTCCCTCTTCTATGTCACTTTCCAGGGGGAATGCCCTGAAAGGCACTGACTGAACTTGGGGCAGAAGGCCTGAGCATGTGTGTCCCTTGCACAGAGTCTAGGAAGGTAGCCCTCCTACAGGAAAGACAATGTGTACATGCATTGCAAAGGGGAGAGGAAGAGAGAGAGAGAGGGAGAGAGAGAGACCTTATAGATTAAAGGAGAATTTGAAAACCTATTAACCTATTGCCACATGTAGAAATAATTTGATTCCTAATTCAAAGAAACTGCAGAGAAATGACATTTATGAGGCAATTGGAAATTTGAACACTAATTGAATATTTATTGATATTGAGCTCATACTGTTCATTATTTGTACATATGGTAATATTACTATGGTTATATTTCAGGAATCCTTTTAGCGGTACACAGTGAGCCATCTGCAGGATGGAATGATCTGATAAGAGTACAGAGGAAGCAAGTTGCTATGAGTTGGTACTTTTTAAACAGCCACCCCGATTTTTCCTTGGGGAAGCCCACCCCAACAATGTCAAGATGGGAGACCTTGTCTCAAAGGCCATTCAGTTGCTCAACAGAACAAACTCTTGTCAACAGTGGGTGGGGAGCAGGAGCCACACCAGCCACCTGCACTCTGGGTGATGTGGAGTTGAGGGAGGGGCTGGGGTCCTGCAACCCTCTGCGTGACATGCTGGTCTCACTCAGTCTCCTTCCCGCCCTGCCTTCTGCCCTGCCTGGGTGTCCAATCAGAGACCCCCTGGCTTCTGTTTCTGCCTGCCTGGTACAGGGGCTGCTCTGACTGGGTGGGGAGAGACACCTGCCGATTCCTCACCACCCCTCCTTCTAGCACCTACCACCCCCTCCTGCAGCCCTCCCAGATTTGCTGGTGCAAGAGGACTGCCTCCCACCCCTTCCCCATGAGGAGTAGGGTTTGTCCCCGCTGCTTTGCAGGCTGGGCACCATCGGGGGCTTGGCTGCCTTCAAGATAGGAATTCTCCAGTGGCTGTGCCTTCTGGGTCCCCCTGCTGCTGTGATGTTGGCACAAGACAACAGAAGGCTGTTTCTTACTCATGTGAAGACCAAACGCAGACATGCCAACAGGTACTGGAGGGAGGGTTGGCGGTCAGAAAGTGTCTAGTTCACACCATGGCTCAGTCATCTTCAATGTGGAACGTCCAAGGCCGCCTGCCCTGGGTGTTGATATCCAACCAGCAGACAGAGAGAGAAGGAGTTATTCATGAGAGGGTTCCATCCACAGGCCTGAAAATTGTGCCTGTTCCCTCAGCTCACATTTCATTGGTGGATCTTGGTCACATGATCACATCTAGCTGCAAGGGAGGCTAGGAAATGAAGTCAGTTCACACAGATTGGCACCACTGAATGACCCTTCCTTCCCCCCAATAATAATAGCATCACATGGATGGATCATGTCACATCCAGATTGGGAGATTCAGTGACATGCAGAAAATGTGGAGTTTGGAAGGGAAATCTGACTGCATGTCAAAGTCCCTTCTCATATAAAACCAAAGCACAAATGGATTAAAAATGCTAGTTTATCAGCTCATACAACTCTATATCAAAAACAAACAACCCAATCAAAAAGTGGGCAGAAGACCTAAACAGACATTTCTCCAAAGGAGACATACAGATGACCAACAGGCATATGAAAAGATGCTCCATATCACTAATTATTAGAGAAATGTAAATCAAAACTACAATGAGGTATCACCTCACACAGGTCAGAATGGCCATCACTAAATAGTCTACAAATAATAAATACTGGAGAGGGTATGGAGAAAAGAGAACCCTCCTACACTGTTGGCGGGAATGTAAATTTTTGAATCCTCTATGGAGAACAGCATGGAGGTTCCTTAAAAAACTAAAAATTGAATTACCATATGACCCAGCAATCCCACTCCTGGGTATATATCCAGAGATATAGAGAAAACCCTACTTCAAAAAGATGTACGTTCCCCAGTGTTCGTAGCAGCACTATTTATAGTAGTCAAGACATGGAAACAAACCAAGTGCCTATCAACACACAACTGGCTTAAGAAGATGCAGTGTAATACACACACACACACACACACACACACACACACACACACACACACACACTGGACTATTACCAAGCCGTGAAAAATTGCTATTTGCAGCAAAATGGGTGGACCTAGAGAATATTATCCTAAGTGAAGTAAGTCAAACAGAGAAAGACAAACATTTTATGACATCACTTATACGTGGAATCTGAAAAATAATACAAATGAAGCCATATAAAAAACAGAAATAGACTCACAGACAGAAAAAACAAACTTGCGTTTACCTAAGGGGAGAGGGAAGAGGGGAAGGGTAAATTAGGAGTATGGGATTAACAGATGCAAATTACTGTACATAAAATAGAAAAGCAGGGCTTCCCTGGTGGCGCAGTGGTTGAGAGTCTGCCTGCCGATGCAGGGGACATGGGTTCGTGCCCTGGTCAGGGAAGATCCCACATACCATGGAGCAGCTGGGCCCGTGAGCCATGGCTGCTGAGCCTGCGCGTCCAGAGCCTGTGCTCCGCAACAGGAGAGGCCACAACAGTCAGAAGCCTGCGTACCAGTAAAAAAAAAAAAAAAAAAAATAGGAACAAGGATTTACTGTATACCACAGATAACTATATTCAACATCTTATAATAAACTATAATGGAAAATAACGTGAAGTACATACATATATGTATATATATATACACACACATATATAAAACTGAGTCACTTTGCTGTATACCTAAAATTAACACAATACTGTTAACCAACTACACTTCAATTTATAAACAACATCAGTTTATAATGTATTATATTCTTGAGCCACAGGTCACCAAAGAAAAACTACATTTCTCCCTGCTGGGAGCTCATATTCAAATTGAATAGACTTGACATAGTCACTAAAAGATTGTGAGCAATGCAGCTTCTAGTTGCTTGTGTGTTGTCCTGTGTCACACACGCCTGCATATTTATAAATTTTTCTAATGTTCCGTACCAGGATATAAGACAGGACAAACTTGTTTGTTACAAAGGATCGAGAAATAAAACAGATGATCGGATGCTAATTTGCAGAAGCGGCAGGGTGTAGGAAAATGAAAAGAAAAATCACAGGCTCCAGTTATTAGAAAAGTCTGCAAGGAGAAAATAAGACAAATAGAGCTTTGAAGCATGCCTCAGATGTGGCTATTTGGAGGTGGAAATCAGGGGTCAGGGGCACTGGTGTCGACAAGGAGGATATGGGTGGGCCTGGCAGCAGAAAAATTCCTGTTGAGAGTCCTAAAAAGATATGCCAGGGACAGAGCAGGATTCAGATCTAAGGGATGCAGTGCCCAGATGGATAACGGGACCAGCAGGCCAGCCGGGCCCGGTCCTGTTCTCGTGGAGCGAGCCTGTGTAAGCTGGTGAGGATACAGCGGCGAATGCCCTGAAACAGTGATGTCTGGTGCAGGGGGGGTACCTGCAGGTGGCAGGGTGTTGCCCAGAGAATCAGCTTCACTTTGATTCTCAAATAATAGGGAGCTACAGCAGGATCTTGCCAATCACTGTGGCGAGGTTGAAGAGGTTATGTTCTGTTTCGTTTTTAAGAAGTGTCTGTAGTGAAAGGGGGGAGGGGCAGAGGCCGGAATCTTCAAACACGAATTGGTCACTAAGGAAATTAGAGGCGCCCTTGAATGTCAGGAGGAGTGGTCCTGGTGGGGGGAGGGGGGTGTAGGCACAAAAGCCCCAGCCCCCTCCCCCCAAAAGATGCTTTCCTTGAAGACACTCAGAGCCAGGGTTCAGTCAACATCCCTGAGAAGTCAATGCAATCTCTCCTTCGGGAAGGAGCGGTCCCAGGTGTGACGCCCTGAAAAGCCTCCGACCAGGTCTGGCTTTGACACCGGAAGCGGAGAGGAAATCTGCATCTCTATGCCACGCAGAGCCTGCACCTTCCTGGGGGGCCGGGGGGTGGGAATACACATCCCGCCCTGGGCTCTCCCTTCTGAACCACTGTTTGCCCACCTGAGCCCAGCCGGGCCCACCATCCTGCTGCTTTGCGGGAGGAGCCGCGGACAGCTGCGCTCATAGTGGGGTCAGGAAGCTCCTCGTGGCCCCCCCAGGGGGCTTTGCATCACAAGGGGCACATTATTTCCTTGGCTAGGAAGGCAGTGTTTGTCTGAGACCCCAGGGAGCTGATGAGGTGATGATATGGAGACCCCAGGCTTCTGGGACCCGCTGGGGCTGGCCTGGCTGCTGGTAGTGCTGGCCAGGGCCCAGAGAAGCCAAGGCCAGACAGCCCGCTCTGGCCCCAGGGAAAGGAATTGCTGTTGGCCCAGGATTGGCTCGTGTGTCGTGCTGGCTCCTCCAAACAGTACAAATTCGAGGTCTGCCCTGAGCAGCAAAGCCAGAGGCAGCTCACAGCCAGTGACTGTTTCCACAGAAAACAAAGACTTTCTTTCCCAAGGAGGCCTGGGAGGTGCATGTTGGACGTCCTGGCCTGTCTGCCCCTGCAGGTCCTTTGCACGGGGCTCAGTTCCTCTGTAACTGCAGATGACAGGCCAGGAGAGCTTGGCCTTTTCAGAACCAGTCTAGAAGTGATCAACTACAGAGAAGAAACTAGGAGACTCAGCCCAGATTACGACAAACAGAACAAAATCATAGACACCAAAGGCCAGCTGCATTTTATGCATCAAAATGGGAAAAAGACAGAAGCCAGACAGGACGTGAGGGTGTTAGCCCTGGTGCATGTGGGTGTTGTACACGGAGTGCCCTGTCCAGGGGCAGAAAGAGGCAGGCAGGGCTGTGGGCAGGGTCTGGGCGGGCCTATGCCCTATGCTCTGAGGAACCAGGTGGGTTGGTTCTGACTCCCGTTATTTAGTACTCACTGTCAGCACCAGGTGACTAGCGCTGGCTCTGTTTGTAGCAGGGACTCCACAAACTCCAGGCAATGGATGTAGCATTTGGCCTTAGTTTTAGGTGGTCCACTCGTCCTGGACGCTGAGGAACAGGCCTCTGAGCGCTGGTCCTGGGCAGACAGACCACCATGTCTGCTGTGCCTGACAACTTCCAGCCAAAAGGACCCCAAGGTGCATTTGTATCTGGCCTCAATAATGCTTTGCCTTCAAGAATTTCAGTTCAAAGAAACCATTCATTGTTTTATCACTTGTCTTTCTGGCAAGTTTCCCCAAAATTTAGGTAAAATGATCTTTCTGGCAAACTTAGGAAAAATCGAATGTCACTGGATGTCAAGAGACTTGAGTCTAATTTCTAATTATTCTGGGGCGTTAGGATGAAAAGGGGTGGATGTGAGTCTAATGGGGCCCATTAAAGCCTCCAGAGAAACAGTCCATGGAGACAGCTGGTTCGAACTGAAAAGAAAAGCAGAGATAGAATGATCTGTTCCTCTGGCCTCCAGATCATTGAATTGTTAACAGAAGGGCAGTCCTAGCTGCTGCCTCTCCCCAGCTCTCTTGTCCTTTCCAGCCCAGAGCAGACACCAGGAGACGAATCTGGTCACACAGACCTCGCATCTGACCTTTGGGTTCTGAGACCCCGATTTGTGGAAAAAGTCAAGAAGATATTCTGAAGATGAGGATGCCTCTGGGGTTCACGCCCCGTGAGGCTGTCCGGCCAAGGGAGAAGGGGGTCCCTCTGCAGGGCAGTGGCCTAAGTGTAGAGGTGACACAGGCAGACGAGGGGTCCACCATTGCCTTTGAGGAACCAGAATGCAGACTCAGGAGCCATGGTCTTAAGCATGGCTAAGTCTCTGATGCCAAGACATCCACAAAATCCCATCAAATTCTCTGAGGCTGGTGTTTTCAAATGATCCCGTCACTGCTGGTGTGTCCCCTTGCAGCTACTTCATGCTTTGATCTTTCCATGTCAATCGATATTTCAGTATTTGAGCCTCAGTCCTTCAGGCCTCAAAAACTAAGCTGTGAAAACAAGTCATGGTCGTTAAGAATTTCGCCCGGCTTCCCGGAGGTGCCCGTGTGACTCCCAGTCTTCTGGGTGGGCTTCACGTCCAGGCTGCGTGTGCAAAACCCTCTCTGAATGTCCATCGGTGCACAAGTAGCCACGAAGCAGAAGTCTCCCAAGTGGATTTTCTGGTCAGACTCCTGATATTAAAATATGATCATGGATGCATGTTTCAGGAAATACTTTGATCTCTGACAGCGAATGTATCGTGTTCTTCACTCCCCAGGGGTAACGTTGCTTAATATAGTTTGTTGCGGTTCTGTGATTTTTGGCAGAAATTACAGTGTATTCACTTTGGGGCTTAACGAGATCAGAGCGAGACACCCACACTTCCTGAAAGACCTGATCCCTTACTGATTGTCTCTAATTAGCAGCCCCTCTGGGACCATCCTCCGAATCTTGATCTGCTCCCTGAGAGATAATGATTTTTCACAGGAACCTCTAGACAGCTTCAACATTGTTGAAAATGAAGGTCTTTTTTAAGGTCAAAGCACTTAAAAGTGTTTTGTAGGTGTATTTTTTGCAGCCATTGAAAAGTGGAAAATGTCACCATGAGTTCAGTTAACATTTTAAAATAAATTTGAACTTTACTAAATCTGCCTTAAGGAGATGTCTACTATAACTCGAAAAATAGTGCATAAAATATTTTATCAATTTTAAAGCATGCTTTTTGTGTTAGGCTTTACTATTTATAAAAGTGTCATGTTCTTGACCACTGAGGAAGCCTTAGCCATTGTGTTGATAATTTAATGTCAGAATTTATTTTCTAGTGCACATAAACACTGACGAGTTTACAACCCGTGGCATCCTAAATTCGGTGAAGTACATGTTGGTTAGGAAGCATAGTGTCACTCAGCCCACAGGCCACACTTGGTATGATTTTTAGGCTCTTGGGAATAAGAGCTTCCCAAGAAGCTCTGCTCTGCTTCTCCCCGGAGCTCTTCTTCTCCACAGGCTGGAAAATTACTACTTTGATGTATCCTATCATCTGTATTAAGCAAGTTGTTCCTGGGTATGAAAGGCAGCAAGGCGAATGTCCCTGCTCTGAGGCTGGGGTGTGGTGTGTGCATGTGGTGGGTTTTCACCCTTGGTGTGGAAGATCCTGCAGGTCCTGGTGAGCTGCGTTAGCACCGAGCATCTGAGCCTTCCCGTAAGCGCTCAGCCCACCACTGCCCGCAGTCACCTTCTGGAGTCTCTCTTGTTCCAACAGAGCCCAAAAATAACTGTTTCGATGAACCAGAGGCCAGAATGTTCTTACTAACCCACTGTGTACCTAGTACAATGTCCAAAAAAGCATAAAACCCACTAGGAAGCTGTCTTCAAGAATTTACAGTTCATTTGCTTCAAAGTTGAAGCATTTGGAGAAGAAGGGAATACACTACAGTGAGATTCCAGCTGGAAGGAACCAGGAGTTTCAGAGCAAGTGTTGGGGGAGGGGAAGCAAAAGAAGAACACTTCAACTCAGACAAGAAAGGGAGCTTGGAAGGACGGAGTCCAAGTCAACAGAAAAGTTCTGGCCCTGACTCACTCCTTGGATGTGACTCAATTTTCAAGATGCTGATTTATTGAATATCAAGCATCTTCTGGTCCTTTGTGTTTTCTGTCTGGCATTCATGACCCCATAGCCCCACTGCGGAGCTAATGAATGACCCAGGGTCTGGCTGACTCCGGAGTCCGTGATTGTCATGACCCCACACGGCCCCTTGAAGGACAGGCGGGCGCTCAATAAGTAACAAGGAGGGAGGGTTTCAGGAGGGAGCCCAGGAGAGAAAGGCCAGGGTCAGGAATGTGTACCTGCTTAGGCCGTTTCCTTGGAGAATTATTGTACCGGGCTTGAGGGTGATACACCCAGGACTTCATCCCATAGATACAGAGAAGGGTATTGAATAGCAGACTGTTCTGGTAACACTGCACCCTACACTGCTATACAAAATGAGTTGTAACCCAGGTACTGCTAGTAAGAGTAGGGGGGAGGGCAGCAGTGAGGATGCCAAATAGGAGATATTTTGATGAAGAAATGATGGTTGACACTGGAGGTCATACAGCCTCAAATCAAACAGGCTTGGGTTGGAATCCATGGCTTGCATTTAGTGACTGTGTGACCATGGGCAAATGAATCAGCCTCTCTGAGCCTCAGCTTCCTCATCCGTAAAGTGGGGACAATATTGCTGGTCTTGCTATATTCATGGACATCTTAAATCAGATAACAAAGATAAAGCACAGTCCCTGGCAATGGTAGGCATTAGCAAACATAGTCGTCTATAACTCTTGTTATTTTACTTGCTCTAATTAGTCCTTGAGTGGCTTTCTGAAGAGCTAGCTGGAAAGTTCTGGAAGGGATCACCCGAATCCCCTTTGGCAGTGCATCCTCTTACCTTTACAAATTCCTTCTATACTTTGCTGTCTTCTTCAGATGTGGTTCTAAGCCAGTGAGCACTGAGAAGGCCCAGCTAGGAATGAGCATCTCTTCGGCTCTGTCCTTCCTCACCTGAGCTGGTTTTCACTCATTTTGTAACTGTCTCCAGCTGTCCAGGTCCAGGTACCAAATGCGACCCTTCGGAGTGATGTAAGGGAAGAAAGGACCTTTCCCATTAGAGTAACTAGTCCCCTCCTTTCTCCTCCCCGTAGATGAGGATAAATCCCAGAGCTGGCACCCAGTCTTGCAGGTGGGAGAGGATCGAGGGGGGCCATTAGCCAGGGGGAGCAGAGCTGCAAAATCCCCCCCAGGCTCGGCTGACCACACGTGGGCCCCTCGTGCGCTGTTGCCACTTCACCCAGGAACAGCGGGGGGTGGGAGGGTGGGGAGACCTTTCAGCCAGGGGTGGGGCTAATGCAGGTACACGAGGTGGGAGGTTCACGGCCGTCACTGTTACTCATTTCTTTCAAAAAAACTGGGAGAATTTAAGATTATTTGTTGGTTCACCAGCCTATATAGATTTTGCCTCCACAGGAAATAGGTTCGTTTCCCTTCCTGAGATCTTGTCCTCTGGGGGCAAGAGTCAGTCTGGTTCTGAGTCCTGATTCCCCTGGGAGTTGGAGGAGCGCTGAGCTTACAGAACGTGGACTAGGACCCTCCTGCCCCACCTCGTTGGTGCGGGGAACCCTCCCCCATGGGAGGCCTGGGTTTCCCCTCACCTAAAGAAAATGGGTCTTAATAGAGGCTGCGCATTAAACTCACACGGGGAGCTTTGTCAGAACTCCTGTGTCCAGCCCCCATCCCCAAACAATTATATCAGAATTGCTGAGAAGGGGGCCAGACATGCGTTAACTGTGATAATCCTCTGATGGGAGGATTTCTAGGGCAGAGATGAAAGGCCTGCCTCTCGGAAGATCTGCTGTTCACAAACCCACCTAGATGGTTCTCTCTCCCAGCTGACTGCTGGTGAAGGGGGAGGGGAGCCCGAGGCTGGGGAGGAAGCACCAGTCACTTCTGCTGTGGGGACCCAGCATCCTACCTTCCTGTTTCCTAGGAGAGTAAGAAGTTCTCCCTCTCCTTCTCTCTCCTCCAAGGGTCTTTTTTTTTTTTTTTTTTTAACAGAAATAAGAGTTATAGATGTAGAAAATAAACTTATGGTTACCAGGAGCTAAGGTGGGGGGAGGGATAAATTGGAAGATTGGGACAGACACATACACACTACTATATACAAAATAGATAACTAATAAGGACCTACTGTATAGCACAGGGAACTCTACTCAATACTCCGTAATAACCTGTATGGGAAAATAATCTTAAAAAAAGTGGATATATGTATATGTATAACTGACTCACTTTGCCGTACACCTGAAACTATTACAACATTGTAAATCAATTTTACCCCAATAAAGTTTTTTAAAAGTTTTAAAAAAAGGGTCTTGGAAGTAAAAAAAAAAAACAAGGGTCTTTTAAGAAAGACTTTAGAAAGACGTGGTGGCCAGACAGGAAGGGTGCACAGGAGGGGGTGTAAGTTTTGCTCTCTGTATTTCCCCCAAGATTAATTTTTTTTTATTTTATGTTGCCCTTTGTGGGAGGAGAATAAAACAAGTATCGATTTTTATATGTTTGTTTACATTTTCTAAATGCATTTCTCCCCTAATTTAATGCCTTAAGAAATAAACAATGCTTCTTTTTCCAAATACAATATCCATATGTGAAATTAGAACCATCAACACGGCAAAACAGGAAATAAACATTCCTGATTATGATGGACTTGAATTTTGGAAGCTCTTCATTCAATAACCCCTGTGGCCATGCAGTTCCCGGCTCTCAAGTTTTGCCAGCCATGGGGCCTTGTCCACCTCTGGGGCTGCGCTTTTTCTTTTGGGGTCATTGTTGCCTCTACTAGGAAGAACTGGTCTCTCAGGTGTTGATGTGTGTGTGAGTGTGTGTGTGTGCGTGCGCATGCTGAGGGACTCCAGCTGGAGAAATTCCACTTTCACCCAATTCACACCGACTGGTACCTGATGACCCACTAAGAACGGGGCCCCCGGGGATATGCCTCTTTCTGGCAACCTGCCTGACAATTCCACTGAAGGCCCACGGCTGCCCTGCTGCGCATGGCTGAGGGCTAAGGGGTTCCTGAAATAAGCCCTTTGTGTCCCTGGGTCCTGCTGGGGCGGCTCTGAACTGCTCTTCTGAGCCACAGACACAACTTGTTGTCAGTTCTGGTTTATGGCCCCGCTTCTGTGTGGCCTTGGTCAAGTCACTTTACAGATACAGAAACTAAGACTCTGAACAGCCAAGTGAGGGGCGATTTAACAAGAAATCTAGAGTTACCAGGTCTTTTAAAAAGACTACGAACCCCAGTGTTGACAGCAGGCAAAAGGTGAAGAAATTCTGATTCATGTTACCGCATGGATGAACCTTGAAGACATTATGCCTATTGAAATAGTTCAGTCACAGAAGAGTAAATGCATACTATGCCAGGTACAGAAGTATCTAGAATAGTCAAATTCACGGAGACAGAAAGTAAAACCATGGTTGCCAGGAGCTGGGGGAGGGAGGAATGGGGAGTTAGCATTTAACGGGGACAGAGTTTCAGTTTTACAACACAAAAAGTTTCCAGAAATGGATGGTGGTGATGGTTGAACAATAATGTGGATACTCCTAGTACCACTAAACTATACACTTAAAAATGACTAAGATTATGCGGCATGTATTTTATCACACACACGAAAAGACTGAATCTTGTGTGGTCCTTCCTTCCAATTTCTTCAGTTTTACTGCCTGCTCCAAAGGCATCGACATCTACTTCGAAGGGTGTCTGATTATTCTGGAGAATAAGGGTTAGGACCCAGGGATTCAGAGAAGAACTTGAATGTGGATTGTTTAAAAAAACTCCAGTTATTTTAATATTTGATCATATGAATAAGACCTGAAAGGATTTATGGGAACATTAAAATGATATGATTGGTTGAAAAAGGAGTGTTCATACTTTTTAATTTTAACAAAAATTATTGTAATATTCTGTGCAGTACCAATAATTTAAATGTCCAAAAATACATCGTTTTCCAGATAATACAGGAAAAGGACCCAGACTCACCATCTGTATCCGAAGCTCCCTGTGGTGAGTCTTGTGCATATTTGCTAGGCTTGCCTTTTTCAAGACAACTGGAGGTTAGAGACAAGCAGGTGACTTCATCGTCCATCATTGTAGAGCACCTGGGAAGGAGGAAAGGATGCTGAGAGGGAGCCGGTTTGCACAGGGCAAAATTCAGCTGACAAAATACAGGTAATCAAACAGGAAAAGGCAAATTGCTCATGACCTTCTGGAGCCTGTGAACCTGGGCATGAAGGTTCACCCGACCAAGGAGAATCCGCCCGCAGCTCCCAGGCAGCCGCAGGGACACCGCAGGAGTCTCCGTGCTCCACACGGAGGTTGGAGGAGGGAGGGCAGAAACCTGCTTCCACCCAAACTCCACTCAGCGTCCAAGGGAGCATATGGACCGCCAGGCCACCTGGGCTCCAGGAGGCGTCCACGGCCAGAGATGCTCAACCTTCTGAGAAGGCTCAGAGACCCTGAGACCCTGCGCTCGAGTGTTCAAATGTGAGGGGTAGTGTGTGAGTGTGCCTGTGTGTGTGTGCGCTGCGTGTGAAGATGTGCATGTATAGGTGTCTGTGTGGGTGTACAGGTGTGTACGGGTGAGTGTGGGTGTATGTTCATGAGCATGAGAGCTGACGGTGAGCGTGTGTGTTGCTGGTGAGTTGTCAGCGAGTTGTGTGTGCCCGTGTATGTATTTGCATGCATGCCTGTGCATGTGCGTTCACATCTGTGTGCACGTGTGTGAGTGTAGGTGTATGATGGATGGGACTGCGTGTCCATCCGTGCGCGTGTATGAATGTGAGCATGCACACATGTGTGCATCTGTGTGCACATGTGCCATAGACGTGGGTGTGCCCCTGGAGTCCCCATCAGGCTCTCTCTCAAGTCCCCCCAACGCCCTGCCCCCAGACAGGGATGTGGAGGCACCATGCCCCCTGGGGTTGTATGTGCCCCTCTCCGCAGGCGCATGGGAGACCCTTTGTCCCTCTTTCTTTTCAGTCTGAAGGCGGCCCCTGAAGTGTCACGGGCCTTGTTTGGACAGTGTCCCCTCCCTAGGTGAGGCTGTTTGTCCTTTTGAGTGGCAGGCTGTGGACAAGATGACCAGCCCCCAGCTTTAAAATAGCTGCGCACATTTTCCTCTGACCTCGAGACACCGTCGGGCCCTATGGCCTCGAAATTCATCCTCAGGTAAACACCCGGTAACAGGCCGCAGGCCGGGGCCAACCGGCGTGGCTGCAGCTGTGCCAGCCCGCGGCGCCCAGCCCCAGTCCTGGCGGAGATGTTTGCCGTCCCCCCGGGTTGAGGGCAGCAAATATTTTCCAGAGCTCACCAGAGAGGAGGTTTCAGAGGGAGTTTCGTGCAGATCAGTTCTGTTGGAATCTGTGGCTGCCTGTCTCAGAATTTATGGGCCTCGTGTAAGGATTCTCTTGAAAATGTTCAGTGAATTCTCCGTGCTCAATATTACTCGGTCTAAAACTATAAACTTCTTAAATCTCGTAAAACTCTTTCAATCTTAAAATAGTAGCAGTCCATTGAAGGGACAGATGAGGCCTTCAGCTGAAGCAGGTCAGGTCGAGGGGCATTCAGAACAGCTGTTCCCAGGCTGCGACCCAAACGCGCTGAAGTGGGGGCCTTTCCCCGTGTCCCAGGGACACTAAGATAGCTTGGCAGGGCAAATGGCTTCAGCTACAGGGAAATGAATTTGTTGCCTGAGCAAAACGTGAATACAAAGCTGAGTTCCTGCACATTAAGTTGAAGGGCTAAGACTCCGCACCACGCGGCATGCAGAGGGAAGCGGGAGACGGTCACACAGGACAGGAGGAGTTATCCCTGTGTGGAGGGCCGTGGAGGAGGGTGACCCGGCCTCTCCGCCATCTCTGGACCACTCATTGGAGGCGATCAGAGGGCCGGGGTTTGAAATAAAACTCTACGGGGCTCTGCTTCCCCATCCTTCCAAGGGAAGAAGGGCCAGGGATGCAAAAGCTTGGACCCTCTGCCCGGAAAATCTGCCTTCCTGTCCCTCTCGCCACCTGTACGCTGTTGGCCGTGGCGTACGGACCCTCTGGCCACGAGTTCCCTCACCCATCAAACGGCGGTAAGGACAGCACCTGCCCCATGGGTGTCACGAGGGGTGAGGGACATCGAGGGAAAGCTGATGGCATCCACGAACCTGGGCGTTTTCACTGCTTCTCCTTCCCCCCTCCCTGCTCATAAGTGACGTTAAAATCCAGTGAGAGGCAATGTACTCACTCATTCAAAACACAAACCTTAATAGCACCTGCTGTGAGCAGCATCACCCCAGGTGCAGAGGCACCTCTGGTCTCCCGGAGCAGGGGAGGAATGTCTCCTCTTGTGTTGCACAGAATACAACGTGGCACAAGGATGTGGACAAGGGGACATTTCCAGAAACGCCGGAGAAGTCCGTCTCGCCACCAGCCGGGACTCCTGGCCGGCGTGGGCTGCACCCTTGCCTGCCCCTCTCCACGCTGCTCTTCTCTGTGGGGCCGTGTGTCCTCCCTCTACACCAGGCACACCTGTGAAACCTCCTCAGCAGGGAATGTGGTAGAACTGATGGTGCACGGCGTCTGAGGCAAGGTCATACCAGGTGACACGATTCCATATGGATCTTCTTCTTGGGACCTGCACCAGGGGAGCTCTGAGCCCCCGTGTAAGAAGCCTGCCTGCCTTGAGGCCGCTGCGCTGGAGGAGCCCCGGGGCCTGGGCATGCGCAGGAGCCCCCGCTGTTGTCCCCGTTCCCCATGGGAATTAGGCTCCTTCCACCTTCCATCTACAGCCCCAATATCACAGAGCAGGCGAGCCGTGTCCACGGTGCCCTGTCTGAATCTCTGACCCACAGGCTCCGGGACCTTAATCTATTTCACTTTTTAAACCACTAAATTACACAACTTTGTGGAATGGCTTAGCAGAATGGCCTGTTACACAACCACAGTAACTGGAACAGGCAATGGCCTGAGACATTTTCTAAGGAAAGCTTTGTTGTTTTTTTTTTTTTTGGCTGCATCGCGCCGCATGCAGGATCTTAGTTCCCTGAACGGGGATGGAACCCAGGCCCTTGACAGTGAGAGCACAGAGTCCTAACCACTGGACCATCATGGAATTTCCTCTAAGGAAAGCATGTCAACCTGGGCACGCTTGCCCATCAGATACTTTTATTTTTAATAAAAAAATCTTATCACCAACTTTTTTTTTCTTTAATTATTTTTGGCTGCATTAGGTCTTCGTTGCTGTGCACAGGCTTTCTCTAGTTGTGGTGAGCAGGGGCTGCTCTTCATTGCGGTGCATGGGCTTCTCATTGCGGTGGCTTCTCCTGTTGCAGAGCATGGGATCTAGGTGCATGGGCTTCAGTAGTTGTGGCGCGCGGGCTTCAGTAGTTGTGGCTCACGGGCTCTAGAGTGCAGGCTCAGTAGTTGTGGCACACAGGCTTAGTTGCTCCGCAGCATGTGGGATCTTCCTGGACCAGGACTCGAGCCCATGTGCCCTGCATTGGCTGGCAGATTCTTAACCACTGCGCCACCAGGGAAGCCCAGTTATTCTTTAATAAAAGCAAATCTTGTTGACCCTCCATTTCCTGGTTATGCTACAGATCTGGAGAGACAAAAAAGGGTGGAAAATGATAACCTGAAACTAAAAATTCCCAAGAGTATTCTACAAACCATTGGTTCAATATGATGTTAGTAGATGTTATGAAAAGAGGGAAGAAAGATGTCCAAGGGAGAGAGAGGGAAAGACACCGTATGGTGAAATTGGAGAAATCCTGAGTGTAAGGGAGAAGGGGGTGCCCCCCAACCCTGCAACCACACAGCACCTGTTTGTCTAGTGCACGTCATGGCCTCCTCTTCAGGGCACGCAGCTCAGTGCCTGGGGTGTTCCCTTGGCTTATGCAGCCCAGGTCAGAAAAGCTAGGGAGTGACAGCACAGGAGCATCACGGGCAGTGATGAACTGGACGGGAGGCTAACCAGCATGCTTTCTTCCCCCGTTGAGGTCATCTGCACCTTCCCTGGAGGTCTCCAGCCAGCCTGGTCCCCTCTGCAGGAGCCTGTCAATCACAGTGCTTTGTGGCTCCTCCCTTTCTTGTCTCCCTCCCGGCTCCCAAACAGCTTTCTGGCATTGCTCCCAAACCACCACTTACAAGTGAAACCTTATTTCTTGGTCTGTTTCTCAAGGAAATCAGACCCAGACACTATTTTCCTCGTTTTTCTGCACAATTCTTCAGAGAGAGATATACTAAAGCCCACTGAGAATCTCAAGGTGAACCCTGAGAACTCAATGCTGCAGAAACTTTTCTGAGCAGGAAAATAATTTTTTACTGAACATCTCACACTACTCCTGTTCTTTGACACCAGGTTGGAGAAATGTTGCCTTAAAGGTATTTGTTAAATAAGGTTTCACTGGCTAGATATTCTATGTAAAATCAATTATTTACTCAGTAACAACCTCCCAACTATTTTACAATCTTGGAAACAGGTGAAATTCTAAAATCAGACTTGAAATTATGCCTGCTCTCCTGGACACCAGGAGATCAGATTGCTATGTATAAATATGGGAGCTTCTGGCCCTGTACCAACTTCAATTTCCTTCCTTGTACCAACATTAAGCCTTATTTAAAAGAATGACTGCACTGTCTCTGAAAAAGGGGAGATTGTGTCTCTGAAACACCCAAATCGTTTGAATTAAAACTGAAGAATTTTGACCCAATAAAAACATCCCGGTTTTTGCTTCTCAGACTTCAGTACACATTGGCCCTCCAGGGCCACATAGTCAGAAAGTAGCAGAATAACCCAGAAAAAATGATGCCAGGGTCCATACTCTTAACCACCTCACTAGGGAAACTGCAGAAACTTCACAGAAAACCTCTGAACTACTTCAGATTTCCATCTCTTCCACAAGCTCTCTTATGAAGGGTTTGGGAAACATTGATCTAAATCTCTAGCATCAAAAGAAAGGCCCAGAGAACCAGTACAAGTTTCATAATTTAACCAGGCATGTGGTTAAATGAATCATATCTTCCTGACATGTCTCATACATCTGAGACGCCCTTGCTCTCTGCTGCCTCTACTCAGGGAAACGGGAGAATGGAGGGAGCTTTACCGGAGTTGTGACTTTTGCTCTTGGTCCTTCTCTGAAAACATGTTTCCAATGCTTGTTTGACATAGTCTAGCAGAGACACACAGATCAGATGACTGTGTTGGAAAAGACACTGAAGAGTTGAGGATTCTTAAGTTGTTTAAGGAAATTATAGTAAATTCCACACAATAAAATTTCATTGGAAAGAATGAAGCCTGTCACAAAATATCAACATGAAAACATGTTCAATATTCAATTAAAAAAACAAGATTCAATTTGTTTACATACGATGATCTCATTTTTAATCTGGAAGGATTGCCAATAAACAGTTAGTTTTAGAGGATAGTGTTATAGGATTTTTTTTTTGTTTTATACATTTCTGCAGCTTTGTTTTGTTTTTATATCTAGAATACAATCTCTATAATAAGGAGAAATATTAATAAAAAGATACAGAGACACCACAATTCCTCCATATTCTGGGCATAGATGTCAACATTCATAATCACTTGCAGCTAATCAAACTTACAAGCTTTTGCACAGCAAAGGAAGCCATAAACAATATGAAAAGACAGCCTACAGAATGGGAGAAAATATTTACAAATGATGTGACTGACAAGGGCTTAAATTTCCAAAATATACAAACAGCTCATACAACTCAATAACAAAAAACCAAAAAACTCAATTAAAAAAATGGGCAGAAGACCTAAATAGACATTTCTCCAAAGAAGACACATAGATAGCCAATAAGCACATGAAAAGATGTTCATCATCACTAATCATTACAGAATTGCAAATAAAAACTACACCTCACACCACTCAGAATGGACATCATTAAAAAGTCTACAAATAACAAATATTGGAGTGGGTGTGGAGAAAAAGGAACCCTCCTACACTGTTGGTGGGAATGTAGATTGGTGCAGACACTACAGAGAACAGTATGGAGGTTCCTCAAAAAACTAAAAATAGAGTTACCATCTGATCCAGCAATCCCACTCCTGGGCTTATATCCAGACAAAACTCTAATTCAAAAAGATACATGCACCTCTGTGTTCATAGCACTATTTACAATAGCTAAGACATGGAAGCAACCTAAGTGTCCATTCATACATGAATGGATAAAGAAGATGTGGCATATATATACGTATATAAAATGGAATATTACTCAGCCATAAAAAAGAGTGAAACAATGCCATTTGCAGCAACATGGATGAGCCTAGAGATTATTATACTAAGTGAAGTAAGTCAGAAAGAGAAAGACAAATACCACGGTATCACTTATATGTGGAATCCAAAATATGGCACAAATGAACATATCTTTGAAACAGAAACAGACTCACAGACATAGAGAACAGACTTGTGATTGCAAAGTGGGGTGGGGAGGGAAGGATTGGAAGTTTGGGATTAGCAAATGCAAAGTATTATATATAGTATGGATAAACAACTAGGTCCTATTGTATAGCACAGGGAAATATATTCAATATCTTATAATAAACCATAATGGAAAATAATGTGAAAAAGAATATATATATATATATAACTGAATCACTTTGCTGATACAGTATATACAAAGACTTGGAGACAAGTGATTTAATGAAAACTTCCAAAGGAAAGTTTCTTTAGTGAAAGAGCTGATCTTCAACTAAGTTGGGAGTTTCTCCACATTCAGAATCCCAGATCCACGCATGGATCCTCCACCAGAGAGCCCCGACCTGCAGCCCTAGTGATCACGAACACAGACGTCTGACTGACCCTGCTACAGCCTACAAATATTTCTGGCGAAATTTAGTTTTGAATGTGAGGACGGCCATGAAGAGTAAAAATGTGAAAATAAAAGTAAAATAGAAGTTACGTCCTAGGAGATAAGATTGCACTATGGTTTAATGATATGTCCACATTCATTTTTCCCAAAGCATGTTCTCTGAAGTGGTGGTACGCATGTGTTGGGGGTGGTAAAATTATTTGGCTACGTGTGGAGGATACTGCAGCCTCTTCTGGGTGGTCACAGGCACATTTACACATCCTGATCCCGAGCAATCTCAGGGCAGCAAGGAAGCCCTTTAATCTTGGTTGACACTCTACCATGGAACCCTTTTTTAAGTAACAGGTACTTAACATCTCGGATGAATGTTGTAAAAATCATCCTTTGGGATCCATGGTCGGTCGTAGAGAGAGCCTCAGGACTGGTCCTTAATTCATTTACACAGAAATTAAACGCGTTGGAAGCAGCTATGTACCCATAGCTGTTGCATCCATTTTCAGAACAGGACACCTTTCCCCTTCTGTCTCCTTCCGGGGATAAATGATCATGTTAAATAAAAACAGAGAATGTTAAAAAAGTTTCAGTTGAAACTCTGTACCTTCAAGCAAAGATGGAATTATTTCACACACTTGCAGTGCAGATGATTCAAGTTCATAATTTGGCCTCTCTCACCTTAAATAAAACTCCTGGAAAAAGAGGGGAAAAGCGTTTTAAGAATTTCTCATTGGGCTTCCCTGGTGGCGCAGTGGTTGAGAGTCCGCCTGCCGATGTGGGGGACACGGGTTCGTGCCCCGGTCCGGGAAGATCCCACGTGCCGCAGAGCGGCTGGGCCCGTGAGCCATGGCCGCCGAGCCTGCGCGTCCGGAGCCTGTGCTCCGCAACGGGAGAGGTCACAGCAGTGAGAGGCCTGCGTACCGCAAAAAAAAAAAAATAATAATAATAATAATAATTTCTCACTGACTAAAGAGAAAGAACAATGGGAAATACACATACGTTTCATATTTTAACATTTAAGAGCCAAGAATGTTGGTGATGTTTTTCCCTGGTTAATATTTTCCTCGACTTATGCTGAAAGATCATATTACTGTGTTGATTAAATACACTTTATATTTTAAAAAAAGGATTGTGTAGGTGGCATCTGGCGTCTAGTCCTCAAGAAGATATACGAAAGGCAGTGACGGTGTGTGGAGTCATAAGCCTCCCAGCATTTCTCGTATTTGAGTTCCTTTTGGTTTTTCCGTATTTGAGTTACTAAGTCGGCTGTGAACGTGAATCATGTCAGGTAAGCCTCAAACTTCCACGGCTCCAGCACTGAAGCCTCATTTCCTGGCTCATAGATTTTTGGGGAGGTTTTTTTTGCGGTACGTGAGGCTCTCACTGTTGTGTCCCCTCCCGTTGCGGAGCACAGGCTCTGGATGCGCAGGCTCAGCGGCCATGGCTCACGGGCCCAGCCGCTCTGCGGCATGTGGGATCCTCCCAGACCGGGGCACGAACCCGTGTCCCCTGCATCGGCAGGCGGACTCTCAACCACTGCGCCACCAGGGAAGCCCGGTTCCTTTTTACCATTGAGCAAAACCTACTCCCCAGCCTTTCGTTGAATGCTCTACCCTAAGATTAAAAATGTACATAAAATCACAGTGTTTACGGAGAGTTGAAAACAAATGTTTGAGAAAGGGAAAATATTCAAGTGTAAAAGGTCACGAAAGAAACGAAATAACCAGGTGAATTGCCAAAACCTTCACGGTGTCAAAACATTTTACCAAGGCTTCATTTTTCTCTCCAAACACCATCTATTCACCCCCAATATTAGGGGTGACCCAAGCAAACAGCCCCACCAGGAGTGACAGGTGGCAGGGCCCAGCTGGCCTTTCTGCAGCATGTGTATTCACATCACAGCCCCTGCCAAACACGCCTGCGCTTTGTTTGATTGTCCCATGCCAGCCCTGATTCCAGCATGCAGAGCTATAGGACAACAAATAATTACGATGGGGATTTGTGGGGAGAAGAGACGGGCACACGTCGGCCGGCCTTCTCAAGGATGCTTCCTTAAAGAGGACCAGAACTAACAGAAAACCCAGCTCCAAACGTTAATTTCATTTTATTTTTCTGCTACATCTTCATACATTTATATATAAATGCATAGGAGGAAACAACATCTCCTAAGTGAGTAAGAGAGAAAATCCCAGAGCAGTCTCCCACCACCTCCAGGTTACCGCTGTGTCCTAGTCAGTCAGCATCTCTTCAGATCATCAAATGATGCTGTTTCCTTATTTTCTTTCACCTGATAATAAGATTGGAATGAATGGTCAACTTATCATTTTAATCATCCGGCCAACAAGCTTAATTCAACAAGTGTCATTCATTAAACTATACAGCAGAGGATGAAAGAAATAATTTCTCATGCCCATGAAAAACAACCCTAAATTAACCATATTTAGCCCAACTGGCTCTTAAATTACAGCCTACTGACCATAAGCTCATCAATCCTAGAAATCCTAGAAATCAAAAGATAGATAGATAGATGTTAGCTATAAAAGATATATACATATATACACACATGTTACATAAAATAAACATATAGATATAAGGGTGTGTGTGTGTATCTCATTGGTAGCTTTTTTTAAAAACATCTTTATTAGAGTATAATTGCTTTACAATGATGTGTTAGTTTCTGCTTTATAACAAAGTGAATCAGCTATACCTAATCATATATCCCCATATCTCCTCCCTCTTGGGTCTCCCTCCCTCCCACCCTCCCTATCCCACCCCTCTAGGTGTACACAAAGCACTGAGCTGATCTCCCTGTGCTGATCTCCGTGTGCTATGCGGCTGCTTCGCACTACCTATCTATTTTACATTTGGTAGTGTATATATGTCATTGGTAGCTTTTTATCTTGGAGGGAGCTCAAAATAGTCCGTGAAGAAGAAAATATTTCCTGTCTAGCACCATTAACAACTGCATTAGCATAAAAATGCCTGGGGTGACACATTTTATAGATGCATAAGAAGTGGGAAACGATGGTGTTTAGAAGGTCAAGAGACAGAGAAATGTTATGGGTTCTGAAAATGAAATAACTACGGAGCGCGTGCATCACTGCGGGGCACTCTTAGATGCCTCATGAAATGAAACAATCTGGAGGGACCAGGAGAGACAAGCTAGTGTGGCCACGCCACCATGTACAGGACAACCACATGAGCATCTTCCTGCCACCCTCTGGACAGAGGGACAGACAGCCCTGTCCATCTCTGTGACTAATAATTGCAAATCTGTTGCATACACATTCCAACTTTCCACTCTCTGACAAAAGGAAGGTTTTATCCCCATCAAAAGCTCTTTTGCTCTAATTAAATCCCACTTCTCTGGGCTCATTTTCCTTTGGAAACACCCTCGAAGTCTGTTTCCTCCTCAGAGCATCCCAGTGCTGTCAAATGCAGCATAGCCCCAAAGGACTAGTTCCTCCTTGGCTCTCCTTGTCCAGTCCCTGGAGAGACAGTGACACACAGGACACAGCTGCTGACCACAGGGACATCACCATCCACGAGGAGGTGGCATATTTCTCCCTTGTCCAGAATTCCCTGGTTTCTTGAACAACTAGAGGGTGGCTTCTAAACGTTTAAGAGAAAACCTACCTCAATAAAATAAAAAGAACATTTATAAGAATTCATGTCAGGCTTCCCTGGTGGTGCAGTGGTTGAGAGTCTGCCCGCCGATGCAGGGAACACGGGTTCGTGCCCCGGTCCGGGAGGATCCCACATGCAACGGAGCGGCTGGGCCCGTGAGCCATGGCTGCTGAGCCTGCGTGTCCGGAGCCTGTGCTCTGCAACGGGAGAGGCCACAGCAGTGAGAGGCCCGCGTACCGCAAAAAAAAAAAAAAAAAAAAAAAAAAAGAATTCATGTCTTCTCTATTCCTTCCCCTCCCTTTGTTTTTCTCCAGCAAACCCAATTAAAGGAGAATTATTTGGACTGGTATAACTCTATTAAACTATAAAATAGCTGAGAGAGTTTATTTTTTTCCAAATTATTTTTTTCAAGTGGAGTCCCTATCACTTGATAGGATAGAAATACAGAAGTTGAGGGCACGGTTCTGATTTTGGCAGGTCAGATGGGATTGGGGTGACACAAATGTCCCAGGCCCATCCCCCTCAATTTCTGAGGGGCCATTGAAATGTGTGAACCACACACTGCACTTATGCTTTATCCAGATCATTAAATCCTCTGAAAATATTTTTCATGAATTAAGAATCTAATTAGCAAAGATTCAGCTATAGAGTTCTTCAAATAGCTGAGTAAATATTACCCAGTGTCATTGTGATAATTCCCTATTATGCCTTCTCATACATGGTTAGTGCTATGGAGTTATTTCACAGACCAGAGCACATTCTGTTCAAAACAAAGAGCATCTTTCCTTTAAATACTGTTTCTGGATGCTAGGCTGTTGGGAGGTGTATCCACCTCTTCCTACACAAATCTCCACTTGAACTGTTCCTATTATTACATGCACTTGTTGAAAATCTAAGATTCTAAGTCACTATGCATCTTTTTGAAGGTTTATGTCCTTCCAAAAAGGATTGGTGGTCAAATGTCCATTGCTTTCCTATATCCCAGTAAATCCACTCTTAGTTAAATGCCTTGGAGAAATTCATATAAGAATGTTTGCCGTGGCATTAATGATACTAGTGAAAAAATATGGAAACCCAAATGTCCATGGAACAGAGAATGGATAATAAATTGAGGTAAATTCATACAATGTAATAGTATACAGCAGTGAAAATAAACCACAGAGAGATGCATCAGTGTGGGTGAATTTGAGAAACACCATTTTGTGTTAAAGAATCACATATAGAAGAATATATATGCATGAGTCCATTTAGATAAAGTTAAAAATAGCACAGAAGTTAGCAATAGATGAGCTGCATTTCCTGTACCCTCCGCATGGGGGGGTGGGGACGGTGGCAGAGCAGGGTCTCTAAAGCATGGCTGATATTCTGTTTCCTTTCCTGTGTGCTAGATGCATAGAACTCAGTTTTATTATTACACTTTCAATTATACATATCCATCACATTCATTCTTTTATATATATGGCATCTTTGGAAACAAACAAAAAGGGTAAAAGGAAGCCCCTCTATTTTCCTGCTGGATGAGATCCAAAGAGGAGCATAGCTGATAACATCTTACTATCTTAGCCAGGCCGGAAGGGGACAGACAGGAGGAGAGACAGCTAAAAGGGACAGAGAGATTGGGGACAGGGGGGAGGGGGGGCCCCCAGTGTTCTGGTGACTTTATTTCTGTTTCTGAATCAAGTCCTTCCCAGAGCCAGATCCACCTTCATGGCCATTTCACCTGAGCTATTAACCAAAATTTGAGGAGAAAGTTGCTTACACACACACACATGCCTAATTGATCCAGA
Source organism: Kogia breviceps (assembly GCF_026419965.1). Classification (NCBI taxonomy): domain Eukaryota; kingdom Metazoa; phylum Chordata; class Mammalia; order Artiodactyla; family Physeteridae; genus Kogia; species Kogia breviceps. Next base: position 31,492,202 of record NC_081323.1, on the reverse strand, counting down.
ACATCATTTTTCCTGCTAAACTAGCTTCTATTAACCTTGGTGATACCAAAGATGATTTGGGAAGCTTTAAAAATCCCAGTGTTCGGGCCAGGAGCCAGACCAATAAAATCAGAAGCTCCAGCGTGGGGCTAAGCAAGAGCAAGCTCAAAGTTGAGCAGTTGGTACCAGGATGCAGCCAAGGTGAACAAGCAGGGTCCAGGCACTGCTGTATCACAGAGACCTGCAGGAAGCACACAGTCTGTGAGATGGAAATTCCCGAGGGATCTGTTCACAACGCCCGCACAGGCTGCCGTGACCCACTGGCACCAAGACCGCTACTGTCCGCAGTGCCATTTGCCCTCCCTCCACAATGGTGGAACTGTGACAGTTTTTTTTTTTTTTTTTTCTTTAATGCCAGCTACTTTATTCTTTTTTTTTAAGATGTTTTTTGAAGATTATTTTTAATGTGGACAATTTTTAAATTCTTTATTGAATTTGTTACAGTATTGCTTCTGTTTTATGTTTTGTTCTTTTGGCCACGAGGCATGTGAGATCTTAGCTCCCTGACCAGGGATTGAACCCACACCTCCTGCGTTGGAAGGCAAAGTCTTAACCACTGGACCGCCAGGGAAGTCCCTTTTCTTTTTTCCTAGGGAAGCAAACTTTATTGTGGGTCTGAGGTCGAGGCTCTTCCCTCCAGGTCCTGCTGCAACCAAGAGTTGGGGTGAGGGGCTCTTGTGTGGCCCCCAACACATCCATCACATTCAGACTCAGCACGGTGGTCTCATGGGCCTCCCTCGATCACTGCAGCCAGGCCACTCCTGCCTCCTCATTTCTTGAATCACAGCAGCTACACGTGGCCACGTGACTCAGTGCCCTGAGCGGAGGGGGATGGAGGAGTGATGAGCATGGTGCTGGGTCTGAGCCTCAGGCTGCACCCTCTGCACTCCCCTTCCCCACTGTTGAAACCTGACCAGAGCAGTTGTGGAGCTTTGACCATGCAGCTGTCAACAATGACCTTGGGATGACATAGGAACAAGACAGAGAGAACCCCGGGCCCTACCACATAGGCTAATCCCATAAGGACAGTTATATGAGAGAGACATGCACTTCTGGTCAGCTCTTACGGTTCACTAAGCTACCCTAACAAATACACCAAGGGGACCCTGCACGTAGCTGCCCAGTCCAAGGTCATGGTCATTCCCAGGGAGACCCAGTGACTGATGGTCATAGGGCTACATCTTGATCCTGACCAACCTGAATGGCCGCTCTGGCCACTCGGTCTTCCTGGGGTTGTGGCCGAGCCTGCACGGACCTCAGCTCCTCCCTCTTCCCCATCCTCCTCCTTCCACAGGTGGTCCATCCTGAGGCTTCTCCTTCATAAGCATCATATATGATAAACTCGGTCTCAGATCTGTTTCCTGAGAAAACCAATCTACGACCCATAGCAGGCTCTCAAAAAGTACCCATCATTGGGCTTCCCTGGTGGCGCAGTGGTTGAGAGTCCGCCTGCCGATGCAGGGGACACGGGTTCGTGCCCCGGTCCGGGAAGATCCCACGTGCCGCGGAGCGGCTGGGCCCGTGAGCCATGGTCGCTGAGCCTGCGCGTCCGGAGCCTGTGCTCCGCCCGCGTACCGCAAAAAAAAAAAAAAAAAAAAAAAAAATACCCGTCCAGTGAAAAAACATATAAATAAGTAAATGAGGTAGGCCTGGGATTTACACTGTGCCAAAGAGAAAGCTGAATATACAGGAGTGAAAATGCTGATTACTTATTTCTAACAACAGGACCTATCCTAAGGAAATTTTAAGGCTTTAGATCTCTTTACAGTTTGGTGTATGACAAATAAAATTCCAACTTATTAATGCTCCAAATTAAGTATTAAATATCCCCCACTGGGAAAGCTAAATTAAGCTAATAAACATCAAAGACTATTTGTATGTTCCTTTTATTTTGGCAAAACGATTTCCAAGAACTTTTTTGCTTGCCATTCTGAGGGGACAAAGATAAAGGGGAGCTCATCACTGCCCAAGTTCTCATGCACCCGACTTGCACGTCCCCAGCCTAGAGCTCCTGGCACCCTCTCCACTCCCTGGAGGGCCTCTCACACCATGAGTATTAAAATACTGAGACATGGAGTTGGAGCACCCACACCCCTGACAGTTTTGTTAGTGGAGGAGAGAAAAATAAATGCAGACTGATTAGAATGAAGTCTTGGGGCTTCCCTGGTGGCGCAGTGGTTGAGAATCCGCCTGCCGATGCAGGAGACACGGGTTCGTGCCCCGGTCCGGGAGGATCCCACACGCCGCAGAGCAACTAAGCCCGTGAGCCATGGCCGCTGGGCCTGCGCGTCCGGAGCCTGTGCTCCACAAAGGGAGAGGCCACAACAGTGAGAGCCCCGCGTACCGCAAAAAAAAAAAAAAAGAATGAAGTCTTGGAACTTTCTAACAATTTCAATCCATAATGATTTTTAAATCTGATTTTCTGGCAGGGACCAGATTTTCCTTCCTCCTTCTCCCGCATTCCTGCTGCCTAGAATGACAAAGGGGTGCCATCCTGGGTCCTGAGGACAGAGAAACTTGAGTCCTGGAAGACTTTACAAAGTTTCCACTCCAGCCCTCAACTGTCTGGATCCAATACCTCTTTTACATGAGAAACTCACAACATTGACATCTGGGCCACTCTTTTAGGAGTCTTGGCTACTACAGTTCATGGCAATTTCGAACCTCAGAACACCAGGAAAACAATATTCTTTATGTGAAAACGAACGACAGCTTACTTGTTTTGTGTGCGTTCCTTAGAAAAGTAACACAAAAAGAAACAAAAGTAATGTATGCATCTCATGGAATGAAATCAACTTCTATTTTGGCATTTCGTAATTTGTCATAAAAGAATTCTTTTTCAACACGGCACTTGAATATTGTTCAGTTAATGCCAGTGTTTCTTGGAGCACAGCATTAGAAATGTAATGCATATTCTATCCACATTATATGTGGGTAAACACAGAAGTTCAAAGGGCTGTCAGAAATTTGACCATTTGCTTCATGTTACAACGTGTACATAAAATAGTTTTATTTTGAATAATACAGTTTTAGTTACACCAAGAAACACACACAGAGAAAGAATGAATGTAGTGGAAATTCATCAAAAAGAAAATGGATGTCATCTTTGGACTACGTGATCATTGGAGACACATTTTTTTTTTTTCTTTTTGCCTGGTTCAGTTGTCTAGTTTTTGGGTAATCGTATTTCCTGTGTCATTTGAAAAGTGTCCCAACATATATTTCTTCCCCCAGACCCCGGCCCTTTCCTGTTATCCCGTGAAAGATGCAGGGTTTTGAGGATTTGGGCCAAAGTCCATCGTCCACTCATGGGACGGGTGGACAGGCCCTCAGAAAGCCACCTCCTCCTTTTCTTGGGTTAAAACATCAAGTTAACTTACTTGCCAGTTTGCTCTTTTTCATTTCTGTGCATCCTGTGCTTCCTGCTTTTAACTACATGGGCAGCTTAGGCAGCTGGAACCCCAAAGAGGATATTTGTGACTTGTCAGACACAGACAGAATGTGCAGGGGAGAAATCTCCAAGTGTGTATGGAGACAGGTCTGCTACAACCCTAAGTAAACATGAGCCAATAAAAGCCGATGAATGAGAACAAGGCAGGGGGTGCAGCCTGGGGAGGGGGACGGAGGGAGCAGGCGGCTGTGTGTGCTCTGGGCTCGCAGCCCCAGAGGTGATTCTGGTGTGTGGTGAGGACGGGGCTGGCGGGGGCTTGACAGTGATTTAATACACAGCTCTACACACTAAGAGACTTCAATAAATGTTGTTGACTGACTTCCGAACTGGCTTTGACCTCGTCTGAAAGGGCGCAGGGCGCTAAATAAACTCAAGGTATTATCATAATAATACCTGCTGACCAAGAATGCTGTCAAGATGACTGAACACCTTTGGAAGGGCAGGATGGGCTTCTCTGAAGAGTGACACTGGGCAGGTGCTAAACCCAACCTCCTTCAAGAGGACTTTCTGTTGCTTCAGCTCTGCCCCGATTACAGCACCAGCTAGACGCCTCCTGGAAATGCAAACACTGTCTTGTTGAGATGACCCACCAAAATGTCACTTATCTGGGCACCAGAAGTTTGCTCTGTCTTTGTGAGGTTGTAACCCTAGGATGGAGTGGATCTTGGAAGATGGAATGCTTTGTCATCCACTCAAGGCCAAGACTGCACCAAAATAATCATCTAGAGGCAAGTCCTCCTCTCTCTACCCCCTCCCCTGCCCCCAAGCTTGGCCCCAGGAAGAGAAATTCCCCAACTCTCCTGGGTAACCGTCCCTAGTGTTTGCACCATATCCACCGTCAGGATGACCCTTTGCCATGAACCCTAATCCTTTGAGAAATGATTTGTCAATTCCTTACTGTTTTGTCTTTAGTGGAAATAAAGAAAACCTAATATCCCGCTTCTGTTGAGATCCAGGCAGACTTACACACACACACACACACACACACACACTCACACACACACACACACACACACTCAATTCTGCAATTAAGGGCTTTAAAAGCTTGATTTTGTCATTAATTCAGGATCAACTCCAGCTCCTCCATGTGCCTTTGTCTTTTTCCTCATCTCCCTTGTGCCCCAGCTACCTACTTACACATTTTCAACCCAAGCCAGAACTTGGCATTTATTGCAAAAATCTAACACATAAAAAGTTACACATACCCAAGAACTAATGCCTTTGATGCAGCACTTGGGTCTCTTTCCGTTTATGTTTGGGAGGCAGGGCAGCCCTGGGGGTTGCGGACGTGAGGGTCACTCACTGCCCTGTGATAGGGTTATTTGCCCAGTGAGTAATGGCTCCATGTGTCACCTTTGGTGCAAAGCCCGTGACTTTGTGGCTCAGCGCCAGGAAAACAGCTGAAAAGTGAAATTTATGTTTGTCCATTACTTGATATAACTGGGCAGCCTAATATTGGTCAATGAATAAAAATTTGTTTTGTTTCAAAATCATTCAGCCTGAATGGACGTTGGTCACCCACCCAAACGCCAGTGATTTTCTGTTGGTTTATCCTGTGTGTCACTGGTATGTTATATACGTGACAGAATCGACCAGCTGACGCTATCTCTTGTAAGGCCTTAAAATCTAAGCTGGAAAGAATGATTGAACATCTGGTCAACAGACAAAGACTGTGATGATTTAAAGAGGTTTAGACAAAACAGAGTGTGCCCCTCTATTTTTGGGGAGAGGGGACTGGCCTCCTGGAAAAAGCTTGCCTTGAGGAATGTGAACAAGATTATTCTACATTACAGGAAGCTGATTCCATCTGTATGATGGATACATTTGGAATTATGTCAAGGAAAGGGACATTTTTTGAAAATCCTGATTTATAGCTGCCAAACGTTGACATGTGTGGGTGACAGACAAGAGGGCCTTTTCTTCTCTCAGCCTGTGTGACACCGAGCAGAGGTTCCCTGGGAAATTTTAATGACTAGGTTACAGGAATAAAAACAAAAACGTATGAACAACTCAATGGTTTCCCTTACTTGCAAGGGACTCCATGGAGAGTCAAAAGTAGTCATTTATGTGATATTTTTTATGTTGTGCTCTTAAGCCTTTCTGGAACTTTTCTATTAGTGTCCCCTGCTTTCTGTGCTTTTAATAGTCTTTACAGAGGAAGCAGTTGACATGTTTCTTTTACAGTCTGGCTGGTACATTCAGGTTCTTCATTGAAATGCATCTTCTCAAATGGGGATTGAGGCACGGCTGCCAATCTCAGCTCCTATAGCATCTCTCTGGAAACCAGGAATTCAGATCATTTGTGCTCCCCCAAATGCATTCTAAACTAAAAAAGAAAAAGAAGGATAAAATATGTCAGTAACTTTACTACATTCTCTGAAAATAATAAGCATTATTTTTTATCATATATTATATAAACTATCTCTAGCAAACTATAACGGTAAAGACAGGGTAGATTATAATAGTTACTTAAAACATCCTCAGGTATTTTTTCACTTGGGGAAAGTATAACAATGTTAAATAATTTAGACTTAATTTGAAAAGCTACTGAAATAGTTACATCTTGGAAGAAAGGTGGAGATGAAAATTGAGATATCATATTATTTTATTTAATCTATAGATACATACTAAGATGATTTGGATAGTGAACACATGTTTTCATATAATTGATGTCTGTACTTTTTCTGTAAACTTGATAAACTGCAGTTATGAAACATTTTAAAAATAAAAAAGATAAAGTAACAAAACCAGTAAATTTTTTAAAAATTTAAATAATAAAAGAAGGGGAGGATGAAGAAAAGACCTACATGAACAATGAAAATGTGAGTTATTGCCACATAACCATAAGGTGTGTTTTTTGGAGACAGTGCAGCCACCCTGGTCATGAGTGAAGTCTCACAGAAGAGACGACCTGGAGTCAAATCCCAGCTAACCAGCCACTAACTGTGTGGCCTTGGGTAAGTGATCCACCCTCTCTGAGTCTCATCTGTCAAATGAAGGTAATAATAGCAGTGAAGAGAATGAAATGAGTTACTGAATGCAGTGCCCCAAGAACAATGCCTGGACCAGGGAATGAGACATCAGGGGTTCATGGCCTGTAGAGAATTTAAAAGCAACAATACCTAAAATTATTGTATGCATTGGTAATTGTAAACATTGTTTGGGATAAAATATTGCTCTCTGAAAAAAATAATGCTGGTCTAAAAAAGTTTTTAACAACTGCTGTGGGGCTTCCCTGGTGGTGCAGTGGTTAAGAATCCACCTGCCAGGGCTTCGCTGGTGGTGCAGTGGTTGAGAGTCCGCCTGCCGATGCAGGGGACACGGGTTCGTGCCCTGGTCTGGGAAGATCCCACATGCCACGGAGTGGCTGGGCCCGTGAGCCATGGCCGCTGAGCCTGCGCGTCCGGAGGCTGTGCTCCACAAAGGGAAAGGCCACAACAGTGAGTCCCGCGTACCGCAAAAAGAAGAAGAAAAAAAAAAAAAGAATCCACCTGCCAATGCAAGGGACACGGGTTCAATCCCTGGTCCGGGAAGATCCCACATGCCGTGGAGCAACAAAGTCCTTGCGCCACAACTACTGAGGCTGCACTCTACAGCCCGTGAGCCACAACTACTGAGCGCACTCACCACAACTACTGAAGCCAGCCTGAGCCTAGAGCCCATGGTCCACAACAAGAGAAGCCACCACAATGAGAAGCCTGCGCACCGAAATGAAGAGTAGCCCCTGCTCACCGCAACTAGAGAAAGCTCACACGCAGTAACGAAGGCCCAATGCAGCCAAAAATAGATAAATAAAAATAAATAAATTTATTTTAAAAAATTGCTGTGGTTACTGTTGAGTTTTAACAGTATCACATGTACGTATTTTTAATTTTTTATTTTTTTAAATTAATTTATTTATTTATTTTTGGCTGTGTTGGGTCTTCGTTTCTGTGTGAGGGCTTTCTCTAGTTGCGGCAAGCGGGGGCCACTCTTCATCGTGGTATGCGGGCCTCTCACTATCGCAGCCTCTCTTGTTGCGGAGCACAGGCTCCAGAGGTGCAGGCTCAGTAGTTGTGGCTCACAGGCCTAGTTGCTCCACGGCATGTGGGATCTTCCTAGACCAGGGCTCGAACCCGTGTCCCTTGCATTGGCAGGCAGATTCTCAACCACTCCGTCACCAGGGAAGCCTGTATCATATGTATGTAAGCTTCAATTTAGAACATTTTAATTTTCCATTCTTTAGTAAATGTTTGATTTTACATGGCAGTTATATAGTCAGCCAGTTGTACAGCTGACCCTGTACATACATGGACACAGGTTTCTGGAGTAGGATTGTCTGTGTTCAGAACTGTTTGAGGTCCCTTCGAGCAGAACTGGAATCTCCGCCCCTTGCATTTAAACAGTGGATTGAGGGGGAGGGGACTGATAGGAAAGAGATTTTAAAGCTGAAAAAACAGAACTAGACTTACTTCAATTTATGCACAAATCATTCTGTGAAGTTTGCAGAATTTATTTTCTTTTCTTTTTCCCCACAATACATTCATGTAACTAAAAGTATTAATCCACTCCTTATTTCCTTTTTTTGCATTGCATTGTTGTTACTTTGGCTGGCATGATTATATAAACAAAGTTCAATCAGAAGTTTTCAAGGGGACTTCCCTGGTGGCATAGTGGTTAAGAATCCGCCTGCTCATGCAGGGGACACGGGTTTGAGCCCTGGTTCGGGAAGATCCCACATGCCGTGGAGCAACTAAGCCTGTGAGCGACAACTACTGAGCCTGTGTGCTGCAACTACTGAAGCCTGCAAGCCTAGAGCCTGTGCTCCATAACAAGAGAAGCCACTGCAGTGAGAAGGCCGTACACCACAATGAAGAGTAGTCCCCGCTTGCCGCAACCAGAGAAAGCCCACACGCAGCAACGAAGACCCAACGCAGCCAAAAATAAATAAATAAATAATACATAAATAAATTAATTTAAAAAAAAAAGTTTTCAATGAAGGACTTCCCTGGTGGCGCAGTGGTTAAGAATCTGCCTGCCAATGCAGGGGTCACGGGTTCAAGCCCTGGTCTGGGAAGATCCCACATATGGCGGAGCAACTAAGCCCGTGAGCCACAACTACTGAGCCCATATGCCACAACTACTGAAGTCTGCATGCCTAGAGCCGAGCTCCAAAACAACAGAAGCCACCACAATGAGAAACCCATGCACCACAACGAAGAGCAGCCCCCGCTCGCCGCAACTAGAGAAAGCCCGCACACAGCAACGAAGACCCAACAAAGAAGACCCCATACAGCCAATAAATAAATAAATAAATTTATTTTAAAATATATTTAAAATTTTTTTCAATGAAATAATCTGAAAAAGAAAAAAATATATGTATATATAGTTGAATCACTTTGCTGTATACCTGAAACTAACACAATATTGTAAATCAACTCTACTTCAATAAAAGAAAAGTTTTCAAGGTTCATGTTTATTTTATGACCACTAATATTCCTTGTTTGATTTCAAGATTATACTGAAAATAATTGCATCAGAAGGTGGGCTGTTAAAAATTGACCTGCCTGTGGTGTCAAATCCACCAGGCATCCCACTGCCTGGAACAGAATAAGCTCTCAATAAATGCTGGCTATTACTGTGATTAATCTTGCTGGTGCTTGGCACTGCACGATATCCAGGAAAGACTGTTCGTAAGAGCCCAAGTTGGGTATCAGAAATGTGTCGCCATCCTCCTCCTTATCAACACCTCACCTCTGTCTCAAAAAGATACCATTCAGCACGCCATGTTTGTCAAGTACTTTATCATCAGCTATGAGCTCCACCAAGAAGCAGCCCTGGGAAGGAAGGCCAACTCCTTGGTGCTTGTTGTAGAGATCAGGAAGCAGGACTCTGTGGGGAATAGGGGCAGCCACCCAACCAGGCATCAGCCCAGCAGCCCAGGAGACGACTTCAGCTTCCTGGTACAAATTGTTTGTGCGCACTTAGCACCTGTTACCTACAGAAGAGGTCATTCCCAAGTTCACCCCTAGGGAAACAGAGACACCAAAGGATTCATGAATTTAACCTAAAGCCAAAGGCACAGTGCAACAACCAAGAACCAGTCAACGATAGTAATTATTCAGTTGAAATTTCCTTAACCAACTGTTACTTAGTGCAGACTTGGAGTAATTGCCTTTCA